>NC_045596.1:141137998-142511498 GCF_009762305.2 Zalophus californianus | reverse complement strand
CAATTCCTTATGAAACAGGTATGATTGTCCTTTGTCTTTTTGTGAAATGGGAATGGTACTATCTTTATTTTTTATCGTGCTGAATTAATTGTGGTCTTTAGAAGGTTATATTCAATGATGAATATTTCTTTACTTGATATAATTACCACAATTGGGCCAGGTAACGATTACCAATCTCTCTTATACTGGCATTAAATACTGTTTTAAACTAGCACTTAATAAGTTAGTTATTAATTAATGGATGTATTGAGTCAAACTAATAAATTATTTTTGTTCTTTAGGGCTATTTAGATCAAGAAGGTAAACCAATGGGGTTTGCTGGACTTGTATCACATTTGCATTATCATGAGCCTTCTAATCTTGTTTTTGTCAGTTTTCTTGTAAAAGGCCTTTTCCATAATCTCTGTCAGCCAACTGGGAAAGGTAAGCTTGATGTTTGTGTGTATAATCTTAAAATAGTAACAGAGACTATAGTGAAGCTAGCACTTAGGAAAATTTTTTCTACAAAGAAAACACAAGTTAATATTTGGATAATTTAGAGATACGAAATTGGATAAAATAAAGTTTTGTATACCTATTAATATAGATCATATGGGAGACAGCCATATTTTGTGACACCTATTTTAAAATGTCAGTTTCTTATGAACTTTAGTGATTTATGGACTCCAGGACTCAGAACATATTAAAAAATATATGATTTTTTAATAAATATTTTTTTCTAATTAAATGTAATACGTGCTCATCATAGAAAAGGGATATAGGAAGGCATTACTTTAAATATAATGTTCACCATTAGTATTTGTGAATATTTTCTTCCAATCATATTTTCTTAGAATATAACTCTATAATATATTTAAATAACTGATATATTAATTGCATAATGTAGAATCTTGTTTTCCCTGAAATACAGTTTTGCCAATATCATGTAAACTTTTTGTGAATTACATTTTACTGCCCGCCTAATATTCCGTTTAATACATTTTTAAAATTAAAAACCTTTGATTTTTATAATTAAACCATAGACCCTTAAACAGTGTCCCTATAAGAAATGTTTTCCTTTTGGTGCTTAAATTTGTTATATTTCCTAATGCCTGGCAAACACAGTGCCTTTCACCACATTTCTTTATCTTCTGTCATGAACTGATAGCAGCAACACTTTACT
Organism: Zalophus californianus; assembly: GCF_009762305.2. Taxonomy (NCBI): domain Eukaryota; kingdom Metazoa; phylum Chordata; class Mammalia; order Carnivora; family Otariidae; genus Zalophus; species Zalophus californianus. Next base: position 142,510,336 of record NC_045596.1, on the reverse strand, counting down.
TTGTGCAATAGGTCTAGTCACTATGCTCTGAACATGCGTTCTGTAAAACAAGAATACTCAGGAAGTTCTGTCCACCTAAAAACTCTGTAAGAGGAGAAATAATTTCCTGCAACAGGAAGTACAGTTGTGTTCATTGCTGTATGGGTGTGGGTGGGGTGGGAGGGTGTGTGCTATTATAATCATGGATATAGAAAATTTGACAACTTTATGAGGCACATAATATGGACTATCACTCTTTTGTAAGTAAGGAAACTCAGACACAGAGAAGTTAAGTAAATTGCCATGGTCACACAATTTTAATAAGTGTCAGAGCCAAGATTCAAATATAAGTAGTCTGACTCTAGAGCCCAAGTTATAAAAGGTGTGACCTTTTTAATCACTGCAGTGTAATGCTCATATGTTGTGAAGGACAGAAAGTAAATCAACTGATAGTATCTTAATATTAGTGGCAAGAAGGTAAGACAGGGAGATAAGGCTGGGAGGTTATTTGTGGGCTGACTTTTGGGAAGCCTTAAATGCTAGGCTGGGGAGATGGGATTTTGTTTATGAGGCATTGAGACGCAATAAGAGATTTTTGAATGGGTGAAAGATATGATCATAAAATGCTTTAGGAAAACTGATCATAGCCTGAAGTTGGAGGGGCGTGGGGTGGGTAGACTCCAGTAAGGAGATGAGGCAATTTGTGGTTGGAATGAGTTTTGTCCGAACTAGCGTGGGAGTAGCAAGAACGAAAAAGAAGGCACAGATGTAAACTATCAGCAGATATAGTCATTCCTTGGTTGCTGTATTTGTGACATATTTTCAGTTTCCATGAAATGAAATGCAGTATAACATTCAATTTAAATGTTGAAAATGGGATTGACACACTTTTTTACGCTTAAACAAGGCACTTCTTTTTTGTATAGGCTCAAGACATTTTTCTCAAGATGTTATGGAAAAGCTAGTGTTAGTCTTGGCAAATCTGTTTGGAAGAAGACCTCTTCCAGCAAAGTTCCAGGAGACTACTGTCAAGTTTTGCCAATCAAAGGTAAAATTTATGTTTCTAATAACATTAAATAATCAATGTAATTAAGTAGATCCTACCATAAATGATTCAGTGGCAGTAGGATTTTATCAATATAGGGTTCATTTGTTTTATAGAATAATAGTTTGTTCTTTCTGTAATCACTGTTATATTTAACCTCTAATTCATAAGCCTCTCCATATAAATATATCAAAAGATTAAATTTCTTGAGGAAAAGGGCGCCTGGGTGGCTCAGTCATTAAGCGTCTGCCTTCAGCTCAGGTCATGATCCCACGGTCCTGGGATCGAGTCCCGCATCGGGCTCCCTGCTCAGCGGGAAGCCTGCTTCTCCCTCTCCCACTCCCCCTGCTTGTGTTCCCTCTCTCGCTGTGTCTCTCTCTGTCAAATAAATAAATAAAAAATCTTTAAAAAAATAAATAGATTTCTTGAGGAAAAATAAGATAAAGAATTTTGCTCATGTTTTCCATTTGATTGTATGACTCTATCAAATTATAGTATTCAGTGGCTAGAGAAAAACATGTAGATATTTATACAATAAATTAACTAATAGTTCCTGTCATTGAATCTGTAGTTCCCTTAGGGTCTTTTTACCTCGAGGTAGGGCTACAGGCAAGAAGTATATGTTGTGAACTATAATGTCCTCACTGAAAAAATATTAGAATAGTCATTGAAGAAATAATTCCTGACCCACATAGAATAAAAGCAGGAAAACTCTTTTCCAATTTTATTTGCAACATATTCTTTGATCAGGATTTGCTATTATTAAATCAACATCAAATACTGTTACTAATATACCGCACTAGAATCTGAGAAAGTGGGATAGGCAGGTTATACTAAATAACCTTAGTAAAATGTGACAAGGAACAAAAAGAGATGAGTTAATCTATATTGTCTAACTCCACAATGTCAAATTACAAATCTTAGCCCTCACAGAATGTTCTCTTGACCAGCGAACACAACTTTAGTCATTGACCTATCATCTTCACATTTTTTCATCACATATAAATTCTTGAAGTATTATTTGTTTTGTTTAAATAATTTATATTTAACTTAGAAAAGTCAATATCTAAATTCTCACAGAATTTAGATATCATAAAAATATACAGTAAAGGAAGGTTTTGTGTGGGGACCTCCTGTCTTTCTCACTCTCTGTCAGTCTCTCTCTCTCTCTCTCTCTCTTTTTTAAAGGTTATTGGAAATTTGTGCGCTTCCAGATGGATATAGTAAGTGGTTATCATTCGTATTGCAACAGAAAGCTGTGGAAACAATGGGGATTTGCCTGGCTAAAATCGTAAAATGGCAAGAACTTACTAATGGTGTGATGGGAATCTTTAATCATGGTTTCCTCATAAAGAATTTGTTGATTCTGGACATGGTTTGAAAGCTGTACTTAGCATATACAGAGAGCATCTTCTATGAGATTAAAAAAATTATTAAAGCTTTTAGTGACCACATGGGACTGAAGTGACAGAAACTTGGGAGACATAGTGTTTCTATGAGTTTACTGAGGATGTTTACTGAGTACCAGATCTGCATGAAATGTTGGAATACTACACCAAATTTTTTGCAGTCTTGTGGCAATTATTAAGTAAAAAGCCACTAGAAGGAAGGTTCTGCATTTATTCATAGGCTTGTATGCCCCTCAAGACATTTTTGAAAGCTTTAGAGCTAGAAGATGTAGAAGGTTAGGAAGCTCTGTAGGAAAAAGGTAGGTCTTTGGAAGTCTTTTAGGACTGAGAAAACGAGACCCAGCAGCCTCATACTCAAAGTCCCAAGAGGGTCATGACCCAGGAATAGAGTTATATCAAGTATAGACTGAAACTTAATAAAACTGGAAAACAATACCAGCGATACCAACAATACCACTTTAATCTCTACTTGGACTGAAATGATCACATCTTCAATCATGTAACCAAACACAAAAATGGGAGAACTCACTCTGGTGGAAGATAACATCATTTGAAGCTCATCAAGGTCCTTTTGTAAACAATTTATGGTGAAAAAAACCCCAAATATAACATAAATAAATGGATAAATATGAACATTAAACTAAAACTACTGAAAGTCAAAAACAAAGAGAAAATCATAAACCAGCTAGAGCTGAAACAGGCATTTCCTTGAAAAAAAAGCAATAATATTGATAGCTGACTTTTTAACCAAAATAACTGAAGCTAGAAAAAAATGGGCAATAATTTCATCCTACTCTATTTTCATACATAAATACATACATCCTACTCTAATTTCATACATACATAAATACATACATAAACATACATATATTTTGTGTATGTTTTACACATAATTTAAAATAGGATAAATATATTGTGATTGATTTAATAACATATCAGGAGGGTGTGCATATATCTACCTTACTTTTTTAGCTTTATTGTTATTGAGGTGTAATTGATATACAAGGAATTGCACACATTTAATGTATATGTCTTAATGAGTTTGGACATATGCATATACCCATGATATCATCACTACAACCAAGGTACTAAACATATTCATCACATCCCATATTCCTTGTGTGTGAGGTGGCTTTTTCCTTTTTTTTTTTTTTTTTTTGGTAGGAACGCTTAACATGAGATTTATCCTCTTTATGTATTTTAAAGTTTACAATATTGTATTGTTAACTATAGGTACTTTGTTGTACAGTAGGTCTCCAGAATTTATTTATCTTGCATAACAGAAACTTTATATCCAATGAAAAACAATTCCCCATTTCTTCCTCCACCCAGGCCCTGGCAGTCATCATTCTATTCTCTGCTTCTATGAGTTTGACTATTTAAAATATGAGTGGAATATAAGTAGAATTTATAATATATAAATTCCATTACATGAAATCATGAATTACTTGTCCTTCTGTGACTGGCTTATTTTACTTAGTTAGCATAATATCCTCTAGGTTCATCCATGTTGTTGCAAATGGAAAGATTTTCTTCCTTTTAAAAATGGAATAATATTCTGTTGTATGTATATACCACATTACCTTATCCATTCATCTGTTGATGGACATTTGGTTTGTTTCCATATCTTGCTTATTGTGAACAATTTTGTAGTGAACATGGGGGTACAGATATTTCTTCAAGATCCTTATTTCAGTTCTTTTGGATAGATGCATAAGAATGGGATTGCTGGATCATATAGTAGTTCTATTTTTAATTTTTTGAAAAAACTCCAAATGTTTTCCATAGTGGCTACACCAGTGTACGTTTCCACCAAAAGTGCATAGGGATTCTAATTTTTCTATATTCTCCTCAACACTTACCTTTTTGATTTTTTGATAATACCCATACTAACAGGTAGGGGACAATATCTTATGTGGCCTTCATCTGCATTTCCCTAATGATTAGTGCAGTTGAGCAACTTTTAATACAGATGGTGGCCATTTGCATGACTTCTTTGGAGAAATGTCTAATCAAGTCCTTTGCCCATTTTTTTGATTTTTTGCTATTGAGTTATAGAAGATTCTTATATATATTTGGATATTATCCCCTTACCAGATAGTTGGCTTAGAAATATTTTCTCCCATTCTAGAAATGCCTTTTCACTTTATTATTTCCTTTGCTATGCAGAAGCTTTTTAGTTTGATTTAGTCCTACTTGTTTATTTTCATTTTTGTTGCCTGTGCTTCTGGTGTCATATAAAAAAATCATTTCCAAGATCAATGTCTTTATATTTTCTTTTATGAATTTTACAGTTTCAGGTCTTACACATAAGTCTTTAATGCATTTGAGTTTATTTTTATGTACAGTGTGTGGTAAGGGTCAATTTCATTTTTTTACATGTGTATATCAAATTTTGCCAACACCATTTGTTGAAGAGATTATCCTTTCCCTACTGTGTGTTCTTGGCACCCTTGTCAAAGATCTTTTGACCATATATACTTGGATTTATTTCTGGACTCTATCTTGTTCCATTAGTCTATATGTCTTTCATGATACTGGTCCAATACTGTTTTAATTAGTGTAACTTTGTAATATATTTTAAAATTAAGAAATGTAATGCCTCTGGATTTGTTTCTTTTTCCCCCCTCAAGATTATTTTGACTATTCAGGGTCTTTTGTGATTCCCTATGAATTTTGGGATTGATTTTTATGTTTCTGTAAAAAATGCCATGAGATTTTGATAGGAATTGCAACGAACGTGTAGATCCATTTGGATAGTTTTGACATCTTAATAGTAATTATTCTTTCAATCTATGAACATGGCATGCCTTTGCATTATTTGTGTCTGCTATAATTTCATTCATGAGTGTTTTATACTTTTTAATATAGAGATCTTTCCCCTCCTTGGTTAAGTTTACACCTAAATATTTTATTCTTTTTGATGCTTTTACAAATGAGATTGTCTTAATTTTCTTTTCAGATATTTATTTGATGTATAGAAACACAACTATTTTTTTATGTTGATTTTGTATCCTCCAACTTTGCTGATATTGTTCTGACAGTTTCTTGTGTATGTGCTAAAGGAAATATCATATACTGTAGGCAGACAAAAATATCTAAACTTGGGAGACTTGAAAATGTAACAGGGCATGAAGTATACTAGAAAGGATAATGTGTGGGTAGATATAAATAAATATCTACTGTATCTAAAAATAATTAGAGTGTATTATGAAATCTATAGTATATATACATAACTAAAATGCATGACAGTCATAATGCAATGTTGGGAAGGGTAAATATATTTGAATATTTTAAGGTTCTTACACTATTAAAAATTTTTACACTGTAAAAATTAAAGATGTATTTTGTAATCTCTGGGCTAAAGACTAGCAAAATAGTGCACAAATAAGTGTTAATAGAAGAAAAACTGATAAAAGACAAGAACATAGAAAATAATATATAATATATGGTCCGGTTAGAAACTGAATACTAAAATAGTATATATAAACTCAACTGTATAAGTAACTGCATTGAATATATATGTACTAAATACTTCAGGTAAAATACTAACATTTTTAGATATTAAAAAAAACCCACAATTATATGCTGTTTGTACAAATCACATCTTAGCCATAAGGTCCCAGAAAGGTTGAAAGTAAAATGATAGAAAAAGAGATATGCCAGGTAAATACTTACCAGAAATACTTGCCTGAAAATTAGATAGATTCATTTCTAAGTACATATAGGTCACCAGAAGAAATAGCAAAAGAGTTTAACATGGTTCTGGGACTAAGGGCATGGGTGGTAAGACAGAGCCCTGATTAGTTGTTGTATGCCTTGTAACACTGATTTAAAAAAAAAAAATTTGTACTTGTAGTGCTTACTGTGATAAAATACCTTTTGAATATAAATAGAATTCTTAAAAAAGAAAATTGAAAAATTAGGAAAAATACATATAGGATGAAAATAAAATGGAATTATAAAATATTTTAATTAAACAATAATAAATATACAAATACAAGATGTAATTCATACAATGATTAGAGCAAAATTTATAGCCTTATAATCATATCTTAGAAGAGAATAAAGGCTGAAAAAAAATCAATGATTTAACTTTTCAGCTTAAGAAGCTAGGAAAACAAAACAAATAAAAAATCTAACATAAGGGGCACCTGGGCGGCTCAGTCGTTAATTGTCTACCTTCGGCCCAGGTCATGATGCCAGGGTCCTGGGATCGAGCCCTGCATCAGGCTCCCTGCTCTGCGGGAAGCTTGCTTCTTCCTCTCCCACTCCCCCTGCTTGTGTTCCCTCTCTCACCGTCTCTCTCTCTCTGTCAAAGAAATAAATAAAAATCTTAAAAAAAAAAAAAAAGAAAATCTAACTTAAGGTACATTTTACAAATATCAGGAAATAAAATGGGACATTACTACAGATCTTACTTTGGACATTGAAAAGAACAAAAGAGGATATTATGAATGATTTATGCCAATACACTTGGTTATTTTGACAAAATGGGAAAATTCTTAGAAAATGCAACCTTCCAAACTAACCAAGGAAGATATAAAAAGTCCTGTGTCTGGTATCTATTAAAGAATTGTGGTCAGTTATTTTAAAAACTTTCCCACAAAAAAGGAAAAAGTGCACTTATGATGAGCACTCGGTGTTGTATGGAACTGTTGAATCACTATACTGTACACTTGACACTAATATTACACAGGATGTTAACTATACTGGAATTTAAATAAAAACATTAAAAAAAGAAAAAAGATGGTGTTGGTTAAGTAAAGTGAAAGCAAATTTTTAAGAGTGAAGATACTAGTTTTTATAAATGCACATAGAAACAAAAAATGAACTTTACTTCAATTTCACGGATGAAAGAATGAAACAATTACATTATTGAATAAATAGGTAACTACAGAATTATAGTGCAGTGTTCTTTGCCATTCTTCCAAAGTTTCAGTTTTCAAAGAAGGCATATAGATGTCTCTAAAAAAAATATTTGGCTTTCCGGAGTTCTTAGTGATCTCTCTGATGATTTAGGTGTTCCTTGACGATCTCCCTGAGGATTTTAATGATGCTTTACATGAGTATAACATGGACGTTACAAAGGACTTTGCCTCCTTCCTACTAAATGTTGCCAAATTGGCTGATATGAAACAGGAATATCAACTCCCATTGTCAAAAATAAGTAAGTATATCTTAACTCCACTGTGGAACGATTTAAAGAAAAAATAATCTTTCTAGGAATATTTTTCCCAGAGGAAGAGTAGAGCCTGGGAAAGATCAGTCTGCCTTAAAAAAGGGGAATTCCTTCTGCTTTCAAAGAAGAAACTCTTGGTTTTTAGAAGTCAAAAGGACAATGGAGAATAAAACTAAATAGAGTCATTTATAAACCATCTTGATTAAAGGTTGCTTTTGGGGCAAGCCTGGCAAGGGCAGGAAGGACATTTATGAATTGAAGATAAATGAGAGACCATTCTATCACTCATTTCCTTGAGAGGAAATATGTATAGACTCTTGGAAGATTACCTGGGCCCAAACTCTGGTTCTGCTATTCTTAGAAGTGAGATCTTGGGCAATATTCCTTATTCATGCCTCAATTTTCTCAAAAGAGGTATAAAAAAGAGAATAGCATTACAAACCTAGTTTGGGTGAGCTTTAAATAATTCAGTTAATATATGTGAATATCTTAAAACAGTACCTAGCACATAGTAAACACATTAACTTTGCTCTTATTTTTCATAAGGTATTGGAAAGAAATCTTCTAGGGAAAAGTAAACAGGAAAAGCTGACGGGGGTAGAAGGAAAGGGTTGAGCCATGGGTAGTAATTTCCTAATTTCATTTTACCCCAACATCCTCAACTGGAAAACGTTAAGGAAGCAGAGCCTCTTACTTCCTGGGCCCTATTAAAGTGGGAAGCAGCATGAACAAAAGCAAACAGTAACAGTGGAGCATTGTGAACATCCCAGAGGAGGCAAAATAAGAGTGCCTTCATTACAAATTAGAGCCACCTTTGAATGCACAATCTGGTGCTTTTTAAGAGTAGGAAGGGAGGGGGCACCTGGGTGGCTCAGTCGGTTAAGTGTCTGCCTTTGGCTCAGGTCATGATCCCGGAGTCCAGGGATGGCGCCCCAGTTTGGGCTCCCTGCTCCGCGGGAAGCCTGCTTCTCCCTCTGCCCCTCCCCCTGCTTGTGCTCTCTCTCTTTCTCTCTCAAATAAATAAAATCTTTAAAAAAAAGTAGGAATGGAAAAAAATATTTCTTCTTGTATGCCATTTCCAAAACTACTGATAGTGACCTCTTGGAATACCCTGTCTGGAAGGATTGTGAGGCCAGATCTGAAGTCAGTGGGAAAAAGCACCAAGGTAATAACAATAATTCTGTTAAAAGAGCATGCAATTTAGATGTAGTCTTTTATTACCTGTTGATCAAGGAACTAAAACATAATACAAAATTTTATAATATGGATAATATTAATAGCTAACATTTATTGAATGTATTCTGTGCCAAGATGTGTTACTCACTTTTTTTTTTAAAGATTTTATTTATTTATTTGTCAGAGAGAGAGAGAGAGAGAGTGCAAGCAGGGGGAGCTACAGGCAGAGGGAGAAGCAGGCTTCCCGCTGAGCAGGGAGCCCGATGCAGGACTCGATCCCAGGACCCTGAGATCATGACCTGAGCCGAAGGCAGACGCTTAACCCACCGAGCCACCAAGGTGTCCCATGCTATGCACTTTATCTGATGTATCTCATCTGGTCTGATATAGGTCCTGGAAATTTGAAAGACTCCATTTGTAGCATTGTCTAGAGTCTGTGCATAAAGCAGAACAATTTGGCTGATTTTTAAATAATCTATCCCAACCTATTATTGACAGATTTCACAGGAAAAGAATGTGAGGGCTCTGAACTGGTTTCTCATTTGATGAACTGCAAAGAAGGAAGAGCAGCTATTTCTCCATTTGTTTGTCTCTCCGGAAACTCTGATGGTGATTTGCTTCTACCAAATACTCCGAACGATGTAAGTGGAAATGGGGTTTATAAATAAAAGATCTTTAAGAAAGAATTGGATTTATGCTTCTAGGCTGTTTAGAAAGGATTTCAAATTTCTCAAATTGAAAAAAAAATTCCAGGTGTATGAACAGAAATATCCAGGAAATGGTACTCTTGAGGCCAGTATGGTTTCAGTTTTTCAGTGTTGCCCTGAGGGACCCTGCTCCATTCTGCTCCAAAGAATTCCCAAGTACCACCACTTTTCTTCCATCTTTGTAGGTTGATGCAAGTTTGCTATGGAAAGAGCACATATCTTCAGGCTTTCCCGGTATTGCTATAAATGCTGTAAATCCCATATATGTTCTGGATCACTGATGTCCAAAATGGAGTACAAAGACCTAGACACATTGGGAATATGCTGGACAATTCACTGAATGTTGTAATAAACTTATAGAAATTTAATTTAGATTTTAACACAAAGTTTGAGAAAGAGAATAAGTTTTGTTATATTTGATATTATGGTTTGACGCTAGTTTCAACTCTATTCTAGTCCAAAATCAGACAGTCCTCTATTACACAAAATAGTCCAGTATCACCTAAAAGAGTTTTGAAAAACTAAATATTAGACCCTTATGCATTTTAAATGGGCACATACATTTTTATCACAAATTCAAATAATTTCTGATGATATAATTTGCAGCTTCAGATAAATGTTGATATGTTAAAGCCATCATATCATTTTTAATGTATAAAATGGAATATGAATACTGAAGCATTTGAATACCCATAATTATGAAGTTAAAACAGTCAAGAATAAAATTTCCAATGATTTTAAAATTTGGCACTGTTCTTTTCTCTTGCATTTAGATTATACACTCCCCCACATAATTTGACCTCAATGTAATATATTTTTAAACATGAAGCCACCCTATTTATCACATTTCTTAGCTTATTAGATAGTATGCAATTTCAATTTAAATAGTATGCAATTTCAATAGTATGCAACAGGTTATTTCCTGTTAATTACAAAACCTTAAATATAATACTAATTTTGAGAAGTAATGACTAAAATAAAATTAATATTATATTAGAAATGTATACATTAATGGGATGGATGAAGCTACTTATTTTTAAATTAGTCCATATAACTAAGAATGAATATTTACTTATTTTTAGAATGAGACAGAGTTCCAGCTTCAAATTTTAATTTGAATGTTGAGAAACTTTATTCAAATAGATAAGTAGCTCAGAATGGAACAACTTTTCTAACAGTGATACACAATTCTTCTAATTCCTTCTGAGCTGTTTGCCCCAAATCACCTACCAGAGTATTATCACAAATATATTTTTAATGTTCTCTTAATTAGCAACTTAATTAGATGCACTTTAATTTTGTTGAATTCAAGTAATTGGAAACAACCTAATTTAAAAGAAAAAAAATTATTTTTTACGTAGTCTTTAAAGTCGTCCACTTTCTTAATAGGAAAGCAATATGGCTCTTTGTTGCTACTCTGTACATTTTCAAACCCCAAGTTTGAGGAAGCTTTTTGTTTTATAAAATGAGACAAAAGCATTCATGAAAGAAGAGATGAGAAAGGAATTTTTTTTTTTTTACTGATAATGTACATGGCTTAAAAATTACTTATAGACCACTGCTCCAGGTCTTACGCAAAGCTCTCTAAGTCTCTAGTTCCTTACCCTCATGTGAGTGGTGTCTTACAGAATGTGGAAGAATGTGGAATTCTGGCATAGAAATAATAGAGGACTGAACGTTAGCTTATAAGATCAATAATTTTATGAAGCTTTTTTCCTCTATTTTATTTCTATAATTGCAGTTAATTACTTATGTAAGAAGTTTGTAGGTAATCACATTGAAGACAAGACATATTAATTATTATAATTTCCCTTTTTCTCTATTTTACAATTAATTCAACTTATGGTTAGTAGGTACCATTAACTTTTGTTTCCTTTCCACATGCAAAATTTTCCATGGGGTTTTTGAGGGACACTGATATAATAGGATATAATGTCTGCGTCTTATTGCCCTACAGTCACCATCAATTAGAAGAAATCTTTAGGTACAGGGCATGACCTAATACAGGCTTTTCATTGTTCCTGCTGGTGTGCTAGAGAGAAGAGGCTGGTTCTATTTCATTTATTTTGAAGCATCCTGCACTGACGAATATTTCTAAAGTATGCCTTGATGGCAATATGCCCTTTGTCTTACCCAAATCACTTTATACAATTTTACTTTACTAGTGTAAGTTATAACCTCTCAAAACTTATTTTGCTTTTATTGTTACATTTTAATGTAATGCTAAATAAGCATTCATATTATCTTTAAATAACATACAGATAAGCTATAAAGCATAAAGCTGAAATGAACACCCATGGACTCAGAACCCTCCTCTATTTTATTCCCTTGTCTCTCCTCTTTCCCCAGGATATCAATTACCCTGAATTTTGTGTTTTTAATTCACCTTTAAAAAACATCATATTCCAAAGTCACTTCTTATATTTGCTGCTTTTGATTTTTAAAAAGGGAAAGGAATACTTACTGTAGTCTCCTGGATGTTGTTTTTTGCTTTTGTTTTGTTTTGTTTTTTGCACTCAACACTCTGCTCCCAAGATTCATTCATGTTGTCACATGAAGCTCTATTTTATTTTTACTACTTCATAATATTTCAGAATGTGGATATAAAACAAGCCATTGATCTAGTTTCCTCTTAAACTGTTTGTGTTTGTTTTTAGTCTTTACTGTTACAAACAGGGCTGCTACAAATGTCTAGTGCACATGTGCAACAGTTTTCCTTGAATGTAAACCTTCTGGATTTTTGAGGTCAAAACAGTTTTCTGGATCATAATGGAATAAGAATATTCCAAGAACTTATAGTAATAAAAGAGCTTTCCACACTACTATCAAATCATTTGAGAAGGTAGTTGTACCAATTAGTGTATTAGAGTAGTTCCTATTGATCCCATATAGTTTTCATAAAATGAGCAGACATCAAAACCTATTGACTTGTTAACTTCGTATTCTTACTTTCCTTCTCTTTCCCCCTATATCTCTCTCCCTTCCCTTTTTATTCTGGTGATTGGGTTCTTGCAATTGTTAGAGTTGCTCAGTTGAACTCTTCTCTTGAGATATACAAGGCCTAAGCTCTCTGATACTCTGTTTACAAGGTATCTCCTGTACCAATTAGGATAATGAAAAATAATTAAAATTAGCTTTTCTTTCCTAGTGACTCTTGTTATTATTCTCATGGCTGGACTGTTGAAATTGCCAAGAGTATGCTAAGAGGCAAAAATGTTCATAGGTGGTACCAAGTCATTCTCCAGGCTTGCTTAGGACAGCACCAACCCAGTGTGTATGAAAGACACCTTCTTCCTTCATCACGAAGAGTGTGCTTCAAAAAAGTTGAATAAAGGAACTACAAAGCACAATGTAAGAAACCATAAACTTTCTTTACACATAAATAACAAAAACAGTTGTATTTCTTCAGGTCCTTCTACGCACAGTTGGTATCAATCACACTCAGGCTCCTGTGCTGTGGTCACAGATATTTGATAACCAAGGAAGAAGAATGCCGCTTAATGCTTATGCACTTGATTTCTATAAACATGGTTCCTTGACAGGACTAGTCCAGGACAACAGGTATGTTTTATCCATCTTCACCTATCTGGCCCCCTCTAATCTTCCTACTTCTACCTTTCTGTGTCCATGTCTGTGTTCATGTCTGTGTCTCCATCTTTCTCTTTCATTTCTACCTCTACCTCTAGTCCTATTTCTGTATCTACCTATACATCTATATCTAAGGGATGAACCTAATGAATTCTAAGGCAAAGCTTTTTACAGTTTTTTAAAGATTTTATTTATTTATTTGACAGAGAGATAGCGAGAGCAGGAACACAAGCAGGGGGAGTGGGAGAGGGAGAAGCAGGTCCCCCATGAGCAGAGAGCCCGATGCGGGACTCGATCCCAGCATCCTGGGATCATGACCTAAGCTGAAGGCAGACGCCCAATGACTGAACCACCCAGGTGCCCCACAGCTTTTTACAATTTTAAGTGTAGGTGAATCATGCTAAATATACTGGAATTTTTTCCTGCAGATTAATGGTGAGAGAGAATAACAAATTTTGTGTTATTTTTGTTTGTGGTTTACCGGCAAAATCTTGGGACTTAGGCTGACTCACTTGACCTAAAGGTGTACCCTACAGATATATTTATGTACACTCACAGATATGTTTTTATTACCATACTAGCTATTCATTATAAGATATTTTAAAACTGAAAAACAATAACAATGCCATACCCACCATTATCTGAGAGAAGTATATAAAAAGGTATATAACTCACACATCTGAGGACTGAGCATAAGACAATTGTTTTAGATCTTTGGCAGGGAAATCATTTTCAAAAACAGTAAGGAAGGGTAAACCCTCTTGGATTTACCTGAGAATAGAGAAATTGGCCCAGGCACTGAGCACATAGATGTGGGAGGGGCATTCTGTCACACTAATCAGTAATTCAGTAGACAATTTACATAAAATTTTGAACCATTTTTATTGAATTAAAGGATTTAAAACTTGGGACACTAGAGAAATGTTGATTTTTTTTTTTTTTTGTATTTCATAGCTCACTCATGCAAATGTATTTTATTCTTTTTAAAAAGTTTTAATTTTAATCACCTTGTGTTCATTATGACAAGTGTGCTCCTTCATCCCCATCACCTATTTCACCCATCCCCCACCCACCTCCCCTCTGGTCACCATCTGCTTGTTCTCTATAGGTAAGAGTCCATTTCTTGGTTCACCTCTCTCTCTTTCTCTTTGCTTATTTGTTTTGTTCTTAAATTACACAGATGAGTGAAATCCTTTAGTATTTGTCTTTCTCTGGCTGACTTATTTCACTTAGCATCATACTGTCCTGCTCCATCCATTTCATTGCAAATGGCAAGATTTCATTCTTTTTAATGGTTGAATAATATTCCATCTGTCAATTGATGGACACTTGATAATGGGCTGCTTCCATATCTTGGCTTTTGTAAATAATGCTGCTATAACATAAGGGTGCATGTATCCCTTTGAATTAGTGTTTTTGTATTCTTTGGATAAATACCCAGTGATGTGATTGATGGATAGTAGGGCAGTTTTAATTTTAACTTTTTGAGGAAACTCCGTACAGTTTTTCATAGTGGCCGGTCCAGTCTGCACTCCACCAGCACTGCAAGAGGGTTACCCTTTATCCATGTCCTCCCCAACACCTATTGGTTCTTGTGGTTGTTTTTTTTTTAGCCATTCTGACAGGTGTGAGGTCATATCTCATTGTAGTTTTGATTTGCATTTCCCCGATGGCAAATAATGATGAGCACCTCCTCATGTGTCTGTGGGCCATCTGTATGTCCTCCTCGAAGAAATGTCCATTTGGGTCTTCTGCCATTTTTTAACTGGATTATCTGTATTTGGATGTTGAGTTTTATAAATTCTTTATATATTGTGGATATAATCCTTTATCAGGTATGTCATTTGCAAATACCTTCTTCTATTCCCTAGGTTGTCTTTTAGTTTTGTTGATTGTTTCCTTCACTGCAGAAGCTACCTTTTTTTTTTAAAGATTTTATTTATTTATTTGACAGAGAGAGACACAGTGAGAGAGGGAACAAAAGCAGGGGGTGTTGGAGAGGGAGAAGCAGGCTTCCCGCTGAGCAGGGATCCTGTTGCAGGGCTGTATCCCAGGACCCTGGGATCATGACCTGAGCCGAAGGCAGATGCTTAACGATGGAGCCACCCAGGCGCCCCTACTTTTTTTTTTTTAAGTAGGCTCCATGCCCAACATGAGGCTTGAACTCACAACCCTGAGATTAAGAGTCCTACATTCTACCAACTGAGCCAGCCAAGTGCCCCTGAAGCTACTTATTTCTAGTCCTAATAGTTTATGCTTGCTTTTGTTTCCCTTGCCTCAGGGGACCTATCTACAAAAAAGTTGCTATATTCAATGTCAAAGAAATCATTGCTGTGTTCTCTTCTAGCATTTTTATGGTTTCAGGTCTCACATTTAGGTCTTTAATCCATTTTTAATTTACTTTTATATATGCTGTAAGAAAGTTTTCCAGTTTCACTCTTTTTTTTTAAGATTTTATTTATTTATTTTGAGAGAGGGAGCGTGAGAGAGAGAGAGAGAGAAGAGGGGGAAGGGCAAAGGAAGAGGGAGAAGCAGACTCCCCACTGAGCAGGGAACCTGATATGGGGCTCAATCTCAGGACTCTGGGATAATGGCCGGAGCCAAAGGCAGAGGCAGACACTTACCTGACCCAGTCACCCAGGTGCCCTTTCCAGTTTCATTCTTCTGCATGTTGCTGTCCAGTTTTGCCAACATCATTTGTTGAAGAGACTATCTTTTTTCTATTGGATATTCTTTCCTGCTTTGTCAAAGATTAATTGATCATATAATTGTGGGTTTATTGCTGGGTTTTCTGTTCTGTTCTATTGATCTATGTATTTATTTTATGTCAGTACCATACTGTCTTGATCATTATAGCTTTGTAATATAACTTGAAGTCTGGAATTGCGATGCCTCCAGCTTTGCTTTTCTTTTTCAAGGTTGCTTTCGCTATTCAGGGTCTCTTGGGGTTCCATACAAATTTTCGGATTGTTGTAGTTCTGTGAAAAATGCTGGTGGTATTTTGATAGGGATTGCACTGAATCTGTAGATTGCTTTGTATAGTATAAACATTTTAACAATATTTGTTCTACTAATCCATGAGCATGGAATGTCTTTCTGTTTCTTTGTGTCATCTTTCATTTCTTTCATCAGCATTTTATAGTTTTCAGGTTACAGGTCTTTCACCTCTTTGGTTAGGTTTATTCCTAGGTATCTTTTGTTTTTGGTGCAATTGTAAATGGGATTGATTCCTTAATTTCTCTTTCTGCTGCTTCATTATTGGTGTATAGAAATGCAACAGATTTCTGTACATTGATTTTGTATCCTGTGACTATACTGAATTCATTTATTAGTTCTAGCAGATTTTTAGTGGAGTCTTTCTGGTTTTCTATATATAGTATCATATCATCTGTAAATAGTGAGTTTTACTTCTTCCTTACCAATTTAGATGCCTTTTATTTGTTTTTGTTGTCTGATTGCTAAGGCTAGGACTTCCAGTACTATATTGAAAAAGAGTGGTGAGAATGGACATCCTTATCTTTTCCTGACCTTAGGGGAAAGCTCTCTGTCACCACTGAGGATGATGTTAGCTGTGGGTTTTTTATGTATGGCCTTTATTATGTTGAAGTTTGTTCCCTTTAAACCTGCTTTGTTGAGGGTTTTTATCATGAATGGGTGTTGTACTTTATCAAATGCCTTTTTCTGCATTTATTAAAATGATCATATGGTTCTTACCCTTTCTTTTATTTATGTGATGTATCGTGTTGGTTGCTTTGTGAATATTGAATCACCCTTGCAACTCAGGAATAAATCCCCCTTGATTATGGTAAATGATTTTTTTTAATGTATTGTTGAATGTGGCTTGCTAATATTTTGTTGAAGATACTTGCATCTATGTTCATCAGAGATATTGGCCTGTAGTTCTCTTTTTTTGTGGTGTCTTTATCTGGTTTTGGTATCAGGGTAATGCTTGCCTCAGAATGAATTTGGAACTTTTCCTTCCTCTTCTATGTTTTGGAATAGTTTGAGAAGAATAGGAATTAACTCTTTTGTAAATGTTTGGTACAATTTACCTGTGAAGCCATCTGGTCTTGGACTTTTGTTTGTTGGGAGTTTTTTGATTACTAATTCAATTTCTTTACTGGTATTCAGTCTGTTCAAATTTTCTATTTCTTCCTGTTTTAGTTTTGGTAGGTTTTATGTTTCTAGGAATTTAATCATTTCTTTCAGGTTTAATTTGTTGGCATATAGTTTTTCATAATATTCTCTTATAATTGTTTGTATTTCTGTTGGTGCTGATAGTTATTTCTCCCTCTCATTTATGATTAGAGGTTTATCAGTTTTATTGATTTTTTGAAAGAGCCACCTTCTCGTTACATTAATCTATTCTGTTGTGTGTTTGTTTGTTTTAGTTTCTGTATCATTTATTTCTGCTCTAATCTTCATTATTGCCTTCCTTCTGCTGGTTTTAGGTTTTGTTTGTTCTTTTTCTAACTTTTTTGGGTGTAAGGTTAGGTTTTTTATTTGACAGTTGTCTTACTTATTGAGGTGGGACTGTATTGCTATAAACGTCCCTTTTAGAACCACTTTTGCTGCATCCCAAAGGTTTTGGACCATTGTGTTTTCATTTTCATTTGTTTCCATGTATCTTTTTTATTTATTCTTTGATTTCCTGGTTGACCCATTCATTGTGTTGTACCATGTTATTTAACTTTCATGTATTTGTGGTTCTTCCAGATTTTTTCTTGTGATTGACTTCTAGTTTCTTAGGGTTGTGGTTAGAAAAGATGTATGGTATGATTTTGATCTTTTTGAATTTTTGAGGCTTGTTTTGTGGCCTAACGTGATCTATTCTGGAGAGTGTTCCATCTGCGCTTGAAAAGAATGTGTATTCTGCTGTTTTAAGTTGGAATGTTCTGAATATATCTGTTAAGTTCATTTGGTCCAGTGTGTCATTCAAAGCCACTGTTTCCTTGTTGATTTTCTGTTTAGATGATCTGTCCATTGATGTAAGTGGGATGTTAAAGTCCCCTACTATTATTGTGTTATTATCAGTTAGTTCCTTTATGTTTGTTATTAACTGTTTTATGTATTTAGGTGCTCCCATGTTGGGTATATAAATATTTACAACTGTTATATATCTTCTTGTTGGATTATCCTCTTTATGATTACATAGTGCCCTTCTCTGTCTCTTGTGACAGTCTTTGCTTTAAAGTTTAGTTTGTCCGTTATAAGTATTGCTAGTTTGGCTTTCTTTTGACAACCATTTGCATGATAAATGTTTCTCCATCCCCTCACTTTCAATCTGTAGGTGTCTTCAGGGCTAAAATGCTCTTATAAGCAGCATATAGATGAGTCTTTTTTTTTTTAATCCATTCTTTCACCCCATGTGCTTTGATTCAAGTGTTTAGTCCATTTGCATACAATGTAATTATTGATGGATATGCATTTATTGCTATTTTATTACTTATTTTGTAGTTGTTTCTGAAGATTTTCTCTGATCCTTTCTTGTCTTTCTTTCATGGTTTGCTGGTTTTCTTTAGTGATATATTTGGATTTCTTTCTCTTTATTCTTTGCATATTTATTAGTGGTTTTTGATTTGTGGTTACCATTAGGTTACATCTTCTACATAGAGCAGTCTATATTAAGTTGATGGTCATTTAGGTCTGAACCCATTCTTTACTCCTCTCCTCCCCATGTTTTAGATATATGGTGTCTTATTTTACATACTTTTATTTTGTGAGTTCCTTGGCTGGTATTTTACAGAAAGATTCATTTTTACTGCTTTTGTGTTTCCCACCTTCATACTATCACTTTTGGTCTTTCATTTCCACTGAAAGAGTCCCCTTTAATATTTCTTGGAGGGCTGGTGTGTTGGTCATGAACTGCTTTAATTTTTGTTTGTCTGGGAAACTCTTTATCTCTTCTTCTATTCTGAATGATAAACTTGCTGGATAGAGTATTCTTGGCTGCAGATTTTTCCAATCCAGCACTTTGAATATGTCATGCCACTTTCTCTTGCTTGGAGAGTTTCTGCTGAAAAAGCCCATGTTAGCTTTATGGAGTTTCCCTTGTATGTAACTGCCTTATTTTGTCTTGCTGCTTTTAATTTTTTTCTTTATTACTATATTTTGCCATTTTAATTATGTCTTGGTGTGGATCTGCTTTTGTTGATTTTTTGGGAATTCTCTGTGCCTCCTGGATCTGGATATCTTTTTCCTTCCCCTGTTAGGGAAGTTTTCAGCTATTATTCTTCAAATAAACTTTCTGTCCCCTTTTATTTCTCTTCTTCTGGGACTTTTATAATGTGAAATTTTTAAAAAAGATCTTATTTATTTGAGAGATAGAGAGAGAATGTGCACAAGTGGAGGGTTAGGTGGAGAGGGAGAAGCAGACTCCCCACTGAGCAGGGAGTCTGATGTGGGGCTCCATCCCAGGACCCTGAGATCATGACCTGAGCTGAAGGCAGACACTTAATCGACTGACCCACTGAGGTGCCTCTATAATGTAAATGTTATTACATTTGATAGAGTCGCTGAGTTCCCTAAATCTCTTCTTATTTTGCATAATTCCTTTTTCTCTTTTGTTCAGCTTGACTACTTTCTGTTACTGTGTTTTTCTAGGTCATTAATTTGTTCCTCTGCTTTTCCATCCTGCTGTTCATTCCATCAAGCGTGTTTGTCATTTCATTTATTGAGCCCTTAGTTCTGGTATGTTATTCCTTATCTCTGTGTTAAGGTTCTCACTCATGTCTTCCATTCTTAAGTCCAGTGACTATCTTTATGATCATTACTTTAAATTCTCTGTTTCACTTAGATCTCTGGCCATGGCCCTATCCTGTTATTTCATTTGGGACAAATTCCTCTGTCTTCTCATTTCGTCTGTCTCTATGTCAGCTACCATGTGTTAGGAAAGTCAGCTACTTCTCCTGTTTTTGAGGGTAATGGCCTTATGTAGAACTTCTGTGTTGGGAGATGCAGTGTAGGCAGGGGTTTGGGCTGGTCTTCTGGGGAAAGGAGCCCACAGTGCTGGCACTGAGGCAAGCATGACTTGGAAGGGTGGATCCACCAGAGCATGGCAGGTACAGAGCTTGGCATAAGCAAGTTAGGTAGCAAGTGTTGGCATGCTACTGGTTCCTACAGGTAGCCCTGTGCTTATTCCAAGGGGTGGAGGAGGGAAGTGGTGCTGGTCAGTTTCTTTTTTCGCAGAGGGGTCTCTTGTGAACACTGCGTCTCTGGGACATGCTCTGAGAAGAGCAAATAACCCGCCCACTATATGCCACAGGCACTCTTCAATTGCTGTTTCCACACTATACATCCGGGGGTTGTTTGCCCTGCCTTTTCTCCAAAAGCAGCCCCAATACCCCTGGGCTATATCTGAGCCAAGCCCACTGACCTTTAAAATTCTAGGCTTTAAGCCTCATTGGTTGCAAGAACTCATGATATTCAGCCCCTCTGATTTTCCAAGCCAGTTGCTATGGAGAATCATCTTCCCTTTATGCTCCACTGTGTGCTAGTCTGTCTCTTGCCCTGCTCCACCTCCATGGCTGCCACCCCACTGCGATGGGCATGATCCAGTTCTCTCCCAAACCACATCTCTGCACTTCCTACCTTCTTCAATGTAATTTCTTTTCTACCTTCAGTTGTGGAGTTTGTTCTGTCAGTCTTCAGGTTGATTTTTGGGGTATTTAGGATGTTTTGATAGTTATCCAGTTGTGTTCATGGGATGAAGCAAGCCTAGGGTCTTTCTACTCCACCATCATTTTCCCTCTTGGATGTATTCCTCATCATTTTTTAAAATATGACTCATTATTGTGAATTAAGTTGTGACATTAGTAAATAATCCATTTGATTCTTCCCTTTTGATTCTCCAGCTCCCATTCACTCTCCTGAGCTTAACTTTCCTATTTTGTTTTTCTCCTGAGATGGTCAGTCTCCTGTGTGTGTTGATTATGTGTGGTTGTGATAACTGACTTTTGAATTCATAATTATTCCTCTTGATTGAATCATCATCTAGGATTTGTGGTGAAAGGTTTTAGTAAATATGTCTTGACAGACAAAAGTAATTTATTATTGGCAAGTCCAGCATTTCAGTATGAAGTAATTTACTATTTTTGTACTATTAATTTTCAAAATGATATTTTGTTTAGGATGAATGAAGGAGCTGCTTATGACTTGTTGAAAGATTTCGCACTCACCATTAAATCTCTCAGGTATGTTATATATTTTAAACATTGATTTCAGATTTTCCAAAAATTTAATGGTAATTTGAAAAATGTTGACCTGATACTTAAAAATGCCATTGAGCTTCTTAGGTGTCACATATTTCAACTCCTCAAACACTTTGCAGAGCTTCTCTCCAACACCCTGTTGCACTGGTTCTATAATAGAATTAATCCCAAAGCCCATTTGACATAAGGTTTTATTCAGACCAGAGCCTCAGCCTCAGGCACTGCATAATAACAGGATAATATTCCAAAGCCTCAAGAATTCCTAAATCCTCGTATTCTCAGTTTTCACAACCAGTGTTTGTCAGATACGTGATACTTCAGAAGGCCCCTTAGGGCTCCATCAGGTTTATATCAGCTTACATATTCTGGACTCTCTTGCTTTATATAATGTTTTTTTCCAGGGTTTATCTGACTCTGGTCTCTCATACTGGCTTCCTGTTTTCATCTTTAGCAGAGTTCAGTGGGGACCCAAACAACTCTAAACTTTATATAGATAAACCCATCCTAAGGCTTTATTACATGGTCCATCCTTAGGCACATCTAGTGTTGCCTGGTTAAATTCCAGTCTGCATATGCCCTTCAATACTTTATGGGTTTTCCCTTTTCTAACACTTACTTTAAAAATTATATATCTTCACATACATGCATACAATTGCCATGAATCTCTTCATGAATTTCTTGCTAATCAGGTCATTGATTTTTAATTTTTTGATTTGAGATTAATCAGACCTGTTTGGATGTTTTATATAGAGAATGAAACTATGGGGATGCTAGGACAGAGGGAACTGCTCTAGATAGTTTCTCGAGTATCTTTAGTGTATTTCTTGAGTGGCTCATAGTTATTCAAGAGTATACCAGAAAACCCCAGAGACTTTGGAGCTGTCTCAAAATCTGGTCCTAGAAATATTATTCATTGATCTGAAAAGTATTGAAATATTATTGGTTTGAGACATACTTCTAAGCATTTGAGATATAGAGAATCAGTAAATCTATCATTGCTTTAAACATAATCTTACAGTGTAGTGTGAGGAAACTGACTTGTAGCTATTACAAAGGCAATAAGTGCTAGGATGACAGATAATGGGGCAACCTTGGATTCAGAGAAGGATTTTCAGTATATGTGCTGCCGAAGTGAGCACTAGGGAAGGATTTTCAAATGAAGTAATTTTTTCACTAAATCTTAAAGGATCTTAAGGGTTGGGGCAGAGGAAATAGTGTTTTCCAAGTAGAGAAATGAGAAAGGGTCTGATATGTCAGGGGTAGACTTCAATCTCACTCTAGTGGCATTGGAAATATGGGAGTTGTGATAGGGATGGGGGAAGGTACTGAGTTGCTTAAAGCAGCTTTACAGCAATTTGGATATGTATTGGAAGGAGGCTTAATTCTCATATTATGGAGGTTGGGCTTAGTATTCTGAATAACGTGTAGACAGTGTATAGGCATGAGTATGATATGGGTCTGTGGTTTACATGTGTGACAGACATGTGCATGGTTTATATATGTGACAGAGACTCAAAGGCTATAAGAGCCATGCAGGTGAGAGTGAGTGTGAGTCTGAAATAGAAGTAATGATGGAAAAGAGCGGTTAAAGAAATAGTTACGGGATAGAATTCAGAGAAATTGTCAATAAAGTTCATGTGGTTGGTGATGATAATGAGGTTTCTGTTTTAGTTAATGATACATTAGAAGGGAGGATGAAGTTTGAGGAGGACTAAGAACCAAAAATAGTGAGTTAGAATTTATACATGTCACATAATATCTGTGGGAAATAATTCAAGAGGAAAGGGTCAGTGTCATAATTATAGGTCTATGACTAGGAGTATATTCAGTGTTACAGGTACGGATCTGGTCATTCTTTGTGGTAGGTCAATGAAGACACTAGGAAAAATTCTGGAACTCTAGGGCAACCAAAGTAGATAAGGAATTACAAAAGGCTGATAAAATGTCAGATCTTGATCATGGTCAGTACTTTATCAACCCAGCTGCACTGTTCATTCTTGAATTTCCTCTGTCCTTTCTTTTCACTTGCATATTCATTTCTTGTTGCTGCTGTAACAAATTACCACAAACTTACTGGTTTAAACCAACACAAATTTATTATCTTACAGTTCTGGAAGCCTGAAGTCCAAAACGGGTCTAACTGGGTTAAAATCAAGATGTTGGCAAAGCTCATTTCTTTCTGGAGACTTTAGGACAATCTGCTTTATTCTCTTGTCCAGCTTCTAGATGTTGCTGGCATTATTTTGATTATGGTTCCCTTTCATCTTTAAGGCCAGCAATGGTGGGGGAGTCTTACACTGCATTACTCTGAGATGAACTCTCTCCTGCCTCCTCTCTCATAAAAGTCTTTGAGACTATATTGGGTCCACCCAGATATTCCAGGATAATTTTTCTATCACAAAGTCAGCTAATCAGCAACTTCAATTCCATCTGCAACCTTAATTCTCTTTGCTATATAAACTAACATAGTCCTAGATTTCTGGGGATTAGAACACAAATAAAGGCCACTATTCTGTTTATTACACCCTGTTTTTTTAAAAATTTCTCACATATCTAGGTAAAGGAAGTAATATTTTGCTCTTCATAGAGGTACTTGCTTATGGATTTCAGTATATACTGGACACAATAGCCAAAAAAAAAAAAAAAAAAAAAACCCCACAAAATAGCCTCCAAAGAGATGTGTGGCAAGAAGGAAGGGACTTTGTGTTGCTGCTGTTGAAGGGAGAAGGGATAAAGTTACATGGAATTTGGTGGCCTTTAAAATCCTCTTGGTAATTGACATGAAGAGGAGCTGCATGGGAATTTTTTTGTTATCTTTATTTTGTTTTGTTTTTTTATACACTTTTTTTAAGATAAATATATTTCTTATCAGTATACTTCATATTTTGCTAACATTTCATCATTTCATCATTTAGTGGGATTTACTTAATTCTTCTTGCCTGGGGAAAGTCCTTCTTATAATGCTGACTCTCACTAAAATGTGTGCTCTGTGTGTGTGTGTGTGTGTGTGTGTTTATTTCCATTACAGTGTTTCCTTGCGTGAACTATGTGAAAATGAAGATGACAACGTGGTCTTAGCATTTGAACAATTGAGTGACACCTTTACTGAAAAACTTAATGGAGTTTAAAAATAAAGATTATCCAGACCACTTAAAATATTGCCATGGGCATTTTTAAAGTTATATTTTATGATCCTCATACTTTTTGTCAGAAATACATATATGATGAAGTGGAAAGAGCAAACATTTTGGAGTCAGAATTGTGATCAATTGTGATCCATGTAACTTCCATGTTCTCTCATGAGTACCCTTGGACAAGTTATTTAATATCTTTGGAATCTTAGCTTCTGTATATAGTTGAATAATAATGCCTATGTTTCAGTTAGTTTGTGGACTGATTGAGAAAATGCAAAGATTTTGTATGTGACTGAAGAACAATTTTTACTCTGTGAAGTCTAAACAAATATTACATTCTCAGCATTTTTCTCCTGGATGTTATAATTTATAAAGGTCTATCAAGGCTAGAATAAACTATTACAGTACCCTGAAGTTGAAATATATTTTCTCTAATTAACTTAAATGTGATTATATGACTTAGATATATGGTTTTTAAAAAATGACAACTTCTAGTAAACTTGAATTACTTTTAAAAAAATATGAGAGCTTTGGCATAAATCCTGTGATGCTTTAAGATAAAATATAGCTGGTGTTTTGGCTTGATTTTAATTGTATATAAATGATTGAAAAAACACAAAGAAATAAAATGGGTTTAATCAATTTTCCATTGGTCTCTTTGTGTAAAGTCTATACATCTTTCAATCCATTTACACATACATATGCATTTTATATATAATAAATAGTTTATGTCTAATCACTTTCCCTCTCTAGTCTAAGCCTCAGATCACAGTTTTGGAATCCATTTTAGACCCTAAACTTGAACAGAACATTTTATCCTCAGAGCAAAAGGACTGCTCTCTCCTTCTATCCAGGTTGTCTTACTGAAGATGATCTTTTGTACGACATTATTTATACATATATTACATTGGCTTAGAAAAACATCCATGGTTCTTGGGCGCCTGGGTGGCTCAGTCGTTAAGCGTCTGCCTTTGGCTCAGGTCATGATCCCAGGGTCCTGGGATTGAGCCCTGCATCGGGCTCCCTGCTCCGAGGGAAGCCTGCTTCTCCCACTCCCCCTGCTTGTGTTTCCTCTCTCGTTGTCTCTCTCTCTGTGTCAAATAAATAAAATCTTTAAACAAACAAACAAAAAAAAACAACCATGGTTCAATTTGTCTGGAGATAAAAGAATATTGTTACCTGGAACTGACCCATTATTGCATGTGCCATGTTAGGGGACTCTAGTTCTTCAGACTAAATCCATTTACATTATTTTAAAATATGCACTGCAACAATTTCTGGACATCAAAATACTTAGAAAGTGGTTTCTACTGACCTCTTAATCTCTGCTCAAAACACTGATACACAATATTAATAGATTGTCATGTTGGTTTTCACCTCTTACTTGTCTCATGGAGACATGAAAATTTTTTTTCCATGTGACTGAGCCAATCTGGTTTCCTAATTTTTAGAGGTAGAATAAGATTATTTCCTATAATCTGGTATTCTATTAAAAGAGGGAGTTATAACTAACCTCTTTGAGGTGGGTCTAATGGGCAGCTTCCTTTGCTTCCTTTTTGACTTTTAGCAATGACTTTAAAAAAGTAATTTGAAGGGGGGAAATCGGAGGGGGAGACAAACCATGAGAGACTATGGACTCTGAGAAACAAACTGAGGGTTCTAGAGGGGAGGGGGGTGGGGGAATGGGTTAGCCTGGTGATGGGTATTGAGGAGGGCACGTTCTGCATGGAGCACTGGGTGATATGAACAAGCAATGAATCATGGAACACTACACCAAAACAAATTATGTAATATATGGTGATTAACATAACAATAAAAAAATAAAAACAAAACAAAACAAAACAAAAAAAAACTAATGATGTAGGGGCAGAGCAAGATGGAGGAGGAGTAGGAGACCTAGATTTCGTCTGGTCTCAGGAATTCAGCTGAATAGGGATCAAACCATTCTGAACACCTACGAACTCAACAGGAGATCAAAGAGGAGAGTAGCAACAACTATCTGAACAGAGAAGCGACCACTTACTGGAAGGTAGGACGTGCGGAGAAGTGAATCCGAGTCGATATTCGGGAGGATAGACGGCGGGGGAGGGGCCTCCGCCAGCCACTTCTGGCAAGTGATAGAGCCCCGGAGCACAAAATCGGACCTTTTAGAAGTCGGCTCCGCTGAGGGACGTCGCTCCAGTGGTTAAGCAGGGGGTGGAATCCTCGCGGGACAGTGGGGTCTCAGGACCCTTGGGGTCACAGAAAGACCAGGGGAGCCTGAGTGCAGCAGAGCTCCCAGGTATCAGAGCGGGGAAGCCGGCTGCAGAGACGGAGCCGAGGCGCGGGCTCTCAGCTCAGGGTTGCCATAAACTGTGATCCGCGGCCCAGTTGGGCCACTGCTCCTGCAGCAGGGACCCAACAAGCGGCGAATCCGGGGAGACTCCCCTTCCTCCCCGGGGAGGAGTGGCGCGGGAACACACCGCAGGGATCTGCTGGGTTTGGAGACTCCACACGGGGTCAGGTGCCAGAGATATAAACGCTCGGTCACAGGCCGGGTGAGCACGGAGAGCGGCCGGAGACCAGGGACAAGGGAGTGACTGCTTTTCTCTGGGGGCGCACTGAGGAGCGGGGCCCCGAGTTCTCAGCTCCTCCGGGCAGAGATTGGGAGGCCACCATTTTTGCCCTGGTCCTCCAAGGCTGTACGGAGAGCTTGCAGGGAACAAAAGCTCCTGAGATCAAACCCGAGCAGCTTGCTTAGCCCGGACCGACAAGGGCGGGGCAATTCAGCCTCCAGCAAAGACATTTGGAAACCACAGCAACAGGCCCCTCCCCCAGAAGATCAGCAGGAACAGCCAGCAAGCCAAGACCAAGTTTACCGATCAAGGAGAACGGGAGAACTCCAGCGCTAGGGGAATACTGCACATAGAATTCATGGCTTTTTTTTACCATGATTCATTAGTTCATCAAAGTTAATTTTTGTTAACTGTTTTTTATTTCTTTTTCTTTTTCCCTTTTTCAACCAACATCTTATCAATCTTTTTTTTAAAAAAAAAAAACATTTTTTATTTTTCATTTTTAGAGTCATATTTTATCCCTTCATAGTAGTTACCCTTATTTTTGGCATATATATGTATATATAAGTTGTTCTCTCTTTAAAATTTTGAGATACAGTTTCTTCTAACAGATAAAAATATACCCTAAATCACTAGTGTATGGTTCTGTTCTAGTCTCCTGCCTGCTCACATTCTCTCCCTTTTTTCTTTTTTTTTAAATCTTCTTTCTTTTTTCAAACAACTTCTTATCAAGTCCTTTTATAAAATCTTTTATAATTTTCATCTTTACAGTCATCTTCTATTCCTTCATTGTATCAACTCTTATTTTGTACATATATGTCTTTCTTCCTTTAAAATTTTAGGAGGCACTTTTTTCTAACAGACCAAAATACGCCCAAAATCTAGTGTGTGGCACTGATCTATGCACTAGCCTGATCATATTTGATCACATTCTGCTTTTTTTGTATTGTTCTGTTTTTGTTTTTATCTTTTTTTTTCTTTCTTTTCTTTTTTTTTTTTTCTCTTTCTTTTTGCTTTCTTTCCCTTTCTTTTCCCCTGGTTTCAGGTCTTTTCTGATTTGTATACAGTATATTTGCTGGGGACATTGTAAACCTGTTAGCATTTTGTTCTCTCATTCATCTATTCTCCTCTGGACAAAATGACAAGATGAAAAAAATCACCTCAGCAAAAAGAACAAGAGGTAGTACCGTCAGCCAGGGACCTACTCAATACGGACATTAGTACGATGTCGGACCTAGAGTTCAGAATCATGACTTTAAAGATACTAGCTGGGCTTGAAAAAAGCGTGGAAGTTGTTAGAGAAACCCTTTCTGGAGAAATAAAAGAACTAAAATCTAACCAAGTCGAAATCAAAAAGGCTATTGATGAGGTGCAGTCAAAAATGGGGGCACTAACTGCTAGGATAAATGAGACAGAAGAGAGAATCAGTGATATAGAAGACCAAATGATGGAAAATAAAGAGGCTGAGAAAAAGAGGGAGAAACAACTACAGGATCACGAGGACAGAATTTGAGAGATAAGTGATTCGATAAGATGAAACAACATTAGAATAATTGGGATCCCAGAAGAAGAAGAAAGAGAGAGAGGGGCAGAAGGTATATTGGAGCAAATAATAGCAGAGAACTTCCCTAATGTGAGGAAGGAAACAGGCATCAAAATCCAGGAGGCACAGAGAACCCCTCTCAAAATCAATAAAAATAGGTCAACACCCCGACATCTAATAGTAAAACTTACGAGTCTCAGAGACAAAGAGAAAATCCTGAAAGCAGCTCGGGAGAAGAGATATGTAACCTACAATGGTAAAAATATTAGATTGGCAACAGACCTATCCACAGAGACCTGGCAGGCCAGAAAGGACTGGCAAGATATCTTCAGAGCACTAAACGAGAAAAATATGCAGTGAAGAATATTATATCCAGCTAGGCTGTCATTGAAAATAGAAGGAGAGATAAAAAGCTTCGAGGACAAACAAAAACTAAAGGAATTTGCAAACACGAAACCAGCCCTCCAAGAAATATTGAAAGGGGTCCTCTAAGCAAAGAGAGAGCCTAAAAGCAGCAAAGATCAGAAAGGAACACAGACAACATACAGTAACAGTCACCTTACAGGCAATACAATGGCACTAAATTCATACCTTTCAATAGTTACCCTGAATGTAAATGGGCTCAATGCCCCAATCAAAAGACACAGGCTATCAGATTGGATTAAAAAACAAGACCCATCCATATGCTGTCTGCAAGAGACTCATTTTAGACCCAAAGACACCCCCAGATTGAAAGTGAGGGGGTGGAAAACCATTTACCATGCTAATGGACACCAAAAGAAAGCTGGGGTAGCAATCCTTATATCAGACAAACTAGATTTTAAAACAAAGACTGTAATAAGAGATGAGGAAGGACACTATATCCTACTTAAAGGGTCTATCCAACAAGAAGATCTAACAATTGTAAATATCTATGCCCCGAACATGGGAGCAGCCAATTACATAAGGCAATTAATAACAAAAGCAAAGAAACACATTGACAACAATACAATAATAGTGGGGGACTTTAACACTCCCCTGACTGAAATGGACAGATCATCTAAGCAAAAGATCAACAAGGAAATAAAGTCTTTAAATGACACACTGGACCAAATGGACTTCACAGACATATTCAGAACATTCCATCCCAAAGCAACGGAATACACATTCTTCTCTAGTGCCCATGGAACATTCTCCAGAATTGATCACATCCTAGGTCACAAATCAGGTCTCAACCGGTACCAAAAGATTGGGATCATTCCCTGCATATTTTCAGACCACAATTCTTTGAAACTAGAACTCAATCACAAGAGGAAAGTTGGAAAGAACTCAAATACATGGAGGCTAAAGAGCATCCTACTAAAGAATGAATGGGTCAACCAGGAAATTAAAGAAGAATTAAAAAAATTCATGGAAACCAATGAAAATGAAAACACAACTGTCCAAAATCTTTGGGATACAGCAAAGGCAGTCCTGAGAGGAAAGTATATAGCCATACAAGCCTTTCTCAAGAAACAAGAAAGGTCTCAAATACACAATCTAACCCTACACCTAAAGGAGCTGGAGAAAGAGCAGCAAATAAAGCCTAAACCCAGCAGGAGAAGAGAAATAATAAAGATCAGAGCAGAAATCAATGAACTAGAAACCAAAAGAACAGTAGAACGGTTCCACGAAACTAGGAGCTGGTTCTTTGAAAGAATTAACAAGATTGATAAACCCCTGGCCAGACTGATCAAAAAGAAAAGAGAAATGACCCAAATCAACAAAATCATGAATGAAAGAGGAGAGATCACAACCAACACCAAAGAAATACAAACAATTTTAAGAACATATTATGAGCAACTCTATGCCAGCAAATTAGATAACCTGGAAGAAATGGTTGCATTCCTAGAGATGTATCAACTACCAAAACTGAACCAGGAAGAAATAGAAAACCTGAACAGACCTATAACCACTAAGGAAATTGAAGCAGTCATCAAAAATCTCCCAAGAAACAAAAGCCCAGGGCCAGATGGCTTCCCAGGGGAATTCTATCAGGCATTTAAAGAAGAATTAATACCTATTCTCCTGAAACTGTTCCAAAAAATAGAAATGGAAGGAAAACTTCCAAATTCATTTTATGAAGCCACCATTACCTTGATCCCAAAACCAGACAAAGACTCCATCAAAAAGGAGAATTACAGACCAATATCCTTGATGAACATGGATGCAAAAATTCTCACCAAAATACTAGCCAATAGGATCCAACAGTACATTAAAAGGATTATTCACCACAACCAAGTGGGATTTATCCCTGGGCTGCAAGGCTGGTTCAACATCCGCAAATCAATCAACGTGATACAATATATTAACAAAAGAAAGAACAAGAATCATATGATCCTCTCAATAGATGCAGAAAAAGCATTTGACAAAGTACAGCATCCTTTCTTGATCAAAACTCTTCAGAGTATAGGGATACCTCAATATCATAAAAGCCATCTACGAAAAACCTACAGCGAATATCATTCTCAATGGGGAAAAGCTGAGAGCTTTTCCCCTAAGGTCAGGAACACGGCAGGCATGTCCACTCTCACCACTGCTATTCAACATAGTATTCGAAGTCCTAGCCACAGCAATCAGACAACAAAAAGAAATCAAAGGCATCCAAATCGGCAAAGAGGAAGTCAAACTCTCACTCTTTGCAGATGATATGATACTTTATGTGGAAAACCCAAAAGACTCCACCCCAAAACTGCTAGAACTCATACAGGAATTCAGTCAAGTAGCAGGCTATAAAATCAATGCACAGAAATCGGTGGCATTCCTATACAGCAACAACAAGACAGAAGAGAGACAAATCAAGGAGTCGATCCCATTCACAATTGCACCCAAAACCATAAGATACCTAGGAATAAATTTAAGCAAAGAGGCAAAGGATCTGTACTCAGAAAACTATAAAATACTCAGGAAAGAAATTGAAGAAGACACAAAGAAATGGAAAAACGTTCCATGCTCATGGATTGGAAGAACCAACCTTGTGAAGATGTCAATGCTACCTAGAGCAATCTACACATTCAATGCAATCCCCATCAAAATACCATCCACTTTTTTCAAAGAAATGGAACAAATAATCCTAAAATTTGTATGGAACCAGAAAAGACCCCGAATAGCCAGAGGAATATTGAAAAAGAAAAGCAAAGCTGGCGGCATCACAATTCTGGACTTCCAGCTCTATTACAAAGCTGTCATCATCAAGACAGTATGGTACTGGCACAAAAACAGACACATAGATCAATGGAACAGAATCGAGAGCCCAGAAATGGACCCTCAACTCTATGGTCAACTTATCTTTGACAAAGCAGGAAAGAATGTCCAGTGGAAAAAAGACAGTCTCTTCAACAAATGGTGTTGGGAAAATTGGACAGCCACATGCAGAAGAATGAAACTGGACCATTTCCTTACACCACACACAAAAATAGACTCCAAATGGTTGAAAGACCTAAACGTGAGACAGGAGTCCATCCAAATCCTAAAGGAGAACACAGGTAGCAACCTCTTCGACCTCAGCCGCAGCAACTTCTTCCTAGAAACATCACCAAAGGCACAGGAACCCAGGGCAAAAATGAACTATTGGGACTTCATCAAGATAAAAAGCTTTTGCACAGCAAAAGAAACAGTCCACAAAACCAAAAGACAACTGACAGAATGGGAGAAAACATTTGCAAATGACATATCAGATAAAGGGCTAGTATCCAAAATCTATAAAGAACTTATCAAACTCAACACCCAAAGAACAAATAATCCAATCAAGAAATGGGCAGAAGACATGAACAGACATTTTTCCAAAGAAGACATCCAAATGGCCAACAGGCACATGAAAAAGTGCTCAACATCGCTCGGCATCAGGGAAATCCAAATCAAAACCTCAATGAGATACCACCTCACACCCGTCAGAATGGCCAAAATTAACAAGTCAGGGAACAACAGATGTTGGCGGGGATGTGGAGAAAGGGGAACCCTCCTACACTGTTGGTGGGAATGCAAGCTGGTGCAACCTCTCTGGAAAACAGTATGGAGGTTCCTCAAACAGTTGAAATTAGAGCTACCATTCGATCCAGCAATTGCACTACTGGGTATTTACCCCAAAGATACAAATGTAGGGACCCAAAGGGGTACGTGCACCCCAATGTTTATAGCAGCAATGTCCACAATAGCCAAACTGTGGAAAGAGCCAAGATGTCCATTGACAGATGAATGGATAAAGAAGATGTGGTATATATACACAGTGGAATATTATGCAGCCATCAAAAGAAATGAGATCTTGCCATTTGCAACGACGTGGATGGAACTGGAGGGTGTTATGCTGAGTGAAATAAGTCAATCAGAGAAAGACATGTATCATATGACCTCACTGATATGAGGAATTCTTAATCTCAGGAACAAACTGAGGGTTGCTGGAGTGGTCGGGGGTGGGAGGGATGGGGTGGCTGGGTGATAGACATTGGGGAAGATATGTGCTACGGTGAGCGCTGTGAATTGTGTAAGGCTGTTGAATCACAGATCTGTACTTTTGAAACAAATAACGCAACATATTTTGAGGAAAAAAAAAAAAAGAAAAAGAAGAAGATAGCAGGAGAGGAAGAATGAAGGGGAGTAAGTCAGAGGGTGAGACGAACCAGGAGAGATGATGGACTCTGAAAAACAAACTGAGGTTTCTAGAGGGGAGGAGGGTAGGGGGATGGGGTAGCCTGGTGATGGGTATTAAAGAGGGCACATTCTGCATGGAGCACTGGGTGTTATGAACAAACAATAAATCATGGAAACCTACACCAAAACAAATTATGAAATATATGGTGATTAACATAACAATAAAAAAATTAAAAAAAACTAATGATGTAATGTATGGTGATTAACATAACAATAAAACGCCTTCAATTTGTAAAAAAAAAGTAATTTGGAATAGCTTATGCAAAGAGAGTTTATATAGAAACTCTGAAAGCATTTTATGTTCCATTTGTTTTAACAATGTGAAAGTTTTCTTTCTGAGAAACATGTACAGAGATCCTGGTGAGATTTACTGGAGAATCATTATTACCACCATAATTTATTCCTATCTTTTTCCTATGAGAGGAAAAAATTATACTGGCACTAGGCCTATAAATGGTCTTCTGGAAGAGCCATTTATTAAAAATTTGTATTTTGAGAAAATTATAGATGCAAGTGCTGGCATAAGAAATAATATACTGTGCTTGCTTCAGCACTGCATATACTAAAATTGGAATGATACAGAGAAGGTTAACATTGCCCCTATATAAGGAGGACATGCAAATTTGTGAAGTGTTCCATATTTAAAAAAGAAAAGAGAAATAATATACCCATGCATATATGGTTAATTAATATATGACAAAGGAGCCAAGAATATACAATGGTGAAGGGATCATCTCTTCAATAAATGGTGTTGGGAAAAATGGACAGTCATATGAAAAAGAATGAAACTGGATTACTATCTTACACCATACCCCAAAATTAATTCAGAATGGATTAAAGACATAAACATAAGACCTGAATCCATAAAAATCCTTGAAGAAAACTAGGTAAGTTCCCTGACATCGATGTTGGCAGTGATATTTTGGATTTGACACCAAAAGCAAAGGCAACAAAAGCAAAATAAACAGGGGGGACTATGTCAAACTAAAAAGCTTCTGCACAGCAAAGGAGACCATCAACAAAATAAAAAGGCAAAATGCCAAATGGGGAAAATATTTGCAAATGATAGATCAGATAAGGGGTTAATATCCAAAATATATAAAGAATTCATACAACTCAACAACAACAACAAAAAAACCAAAACACAAATAACCCAATTAAAATGGACAGAGGACCTGAATAGACATTTATTCAAAGAACACATACAAATGGTCAACGGACACATGAAAAGGTGCTCACTAATCATCAGGGAAATGCAAAAACCACCACAATGGGGTATCACTTCACACTTCTTAGAAGAATGACTATTCAAGTGTGGGCAGAAATATGAAGAAAAAAAGAAACGCTTGTGCCCTATTTTGGGAAGGATACAGCCACGATGGAAAGTAGTATGGGAGTCCCTCAGAAAATAAAATATAGAACTACCATATGATCCATCAATCCCACTTCTGAATATTTATCTGAAGGAAATGAAAACAACTCAAGAAGATATATGCACCCCTAATTCATTGAAGCATTGTTTACAATAACCAAGACATGGACTAAACCTGTGTCCATTGATGGCTGAATGGATAAATAAAATATCATATATATATATATATATGAATATTATTTAGCCATAAAAAGGAATGAGATCTTATCATTGGCCACAACATGAATGGAACTTGAGGGTATTATGCTAAGTCAAATAAGTCAGACAGAGAAAGACAAAGATCATATGATCTCACTTATATGTGGAATCTCATATGTGGAAACAAAACAAAAATTGAACTCATAGCAGAGAAGAGATTGGTGGTTGCCAGAGGACGGGAGGTGGGGGTGGGCAAAATGGGTAAAAGGGGTAAAAAAAGGAGCAAACTTTCACTTGTAGAATAAGTAAGTCATAGGATGTAATGTAAAACATGGTGATTATAGTTAATAATGCTGTATTGTATATTTGAAAGTTGCTAAGAGAGTAAGTCTTAAGAGTTTTTATCACAAGAAAAAAAATTGTAATTATGTGTGGTGATGGATGTTAACTAGACTGTGGTGATCATTTCACAAAATATACAAATATCAAAACATTATGTTATACACCTAAAACTAATATGATATATCAATTATTCTCAACAAAAAAGAAATAATATAGAGAGATCCTATACGGCCTTTACACGGTTTTCCAAACTGTGTAACATTTTGGGAATGTAACATTTTGCATAGTTATTGTATAGTACAATAGCAGAATCAGGAAATTGGTATAAATATAAACCATTATTCAGATTTCATCAATTCTACATGCTCATTTGTGTGTATTTTATTGCATGTGTAGTTTTGTGTTCACCATTACAGTCAAGATAGAGAACAGTTCCATTACCACAAAGAAGCTTCTCCTTTTATTATTACAACCACTTCCCTCTCACTCCCTCCTGCTTCTCCCTTTCTGAGTCCCATCTGATTCCACACCCCTTCCCCCAACTTTAACCTCCACCAACCTCTAGATGTTCTCTATTTCTATAATTTTGTTATTTCAAGACCTATATAAATGGAGTCATACAGTACATAACCTTTTGAGATTATCTTTTTTCACTCAGCATAATTCCCTTGAGATTAACCCAGGTTGTTACATGTATCAGTAGTGTGTCCCTTTTTATTGCTGACTAGTATTCCATAGTAGTATGGTTGTACCAGTTTGTTTAAACATTCAACCCATTGAAGGACATTTGGGTTGTTTCCAGCTTTTGACTATTACAAGTAAAGCTGCTATTAATATTTATGTTTCTATTGTTTCTTGTTCTGTTTCTCATTTCTTCCCTTCCTATGAAATACCTAAAATTTTTTTGATTCCATCTTGATTTATTTATAGTGTTTCTGAGTATATCACTTTGTATAGTTTTTTTGGGGGTTGCAATATACTTATATGACTTATCATAGTCTACGGCATCAAAATTTTACTACCTTACTTTTACTTAAATCCATTTACTCTC
This sequence comes from Zalophus californianus, assembly GCF_009762305.2. NCBI lineage: Eukaryota > Metazoa > Chordata > Mammalia > Carnivora > Otariidae > Zalophus > Zalophus californianus. The sequence goes on along the minus strand of NC_045596.1, from coordinate 142,474,180 downwards.
TCTCCTTTGTGAATATAATCATTTTAAGTATTTCTCTACATACATTGAACATCACATCAGAACTTCACATTTTTTATTTTTATCATCAAATATGATTTAAGAAGTTCATGAGAAAAATATTATACTTAACCCTATTTTTACCCATTCTCATTTTCTTTTTCCCTTCTTGAAGGTGAAAGCTTTCTTTTGTAATCTTTCCCCTCTGTTTAAAGAACTTCCTTTACCTATTCTTGAAGGATAGGTTTGCTAGTGAAAATTATCTCCATTTTCTTTCAGTGGACAGTTTTTATTTTCTCTTCATTTCTAAAAAAAATATTTCCAATGGCTATAGAATTTATGATTGGCAGGTTTTTAAATATTTCAGTTCTTGAAAAGTGTGCCATTTCTGGCCTTCATGGTTTCAGATGAGAAACCCAATGTCAATTGAATTAGTATTCTGCTATTGGTTTTGTGTTGTTTTTCTCTGTCTACTTTCAAGATTTTTTCTTTGTCTTTTGTTTCCAGAAATTTAATTATGATGTTTGCTTTGCATGTTTTTTTTTTTTTTTTAATTTGGGGTCCACTTACCTTTTTCATTCTATAAGCATAGTTTTTTTCTAAATTTGGGAAGTTTTCAACCATTATTTCTTTGAGTATATATTTAGCCCCACTCAGTTTTCCTCTCCTCCAAGACTCCAATTATATGAATGCTGGCTTTCTTATTTTGCCTTACAGGTCTCTAGAACTCTGTTATTTCCTTTTCAGTCTACTTTCTGTTATTCAGATTGGCAAATTCTATTGATTTACTGTAAAGTTCACTGATTCCATCATATGTTATCTCCACTCTGCCCTTGAACTCATCCAGCAATTTAAAAAATTTCTGTTATTCTATTTTTCCATTCTATAATCCCCATTTCATATTTTTGTAACTTCTATGTCTTTGCTGGGATTTTCTATCAAGAGAATGTGCATTTGTGGGACACCTTGTGGAGCAGTTGGTTAAGCTTCAACTTTTGGTTTTGGTTCAGGTTGTGATCTCAGCGTTCTGAGATCAGCCCCCTGTCAGGATCCACACTCAGCTCAGAGTCTGCTTGAGATTCTCTCTCCCTCTCCCTCTACTGCTCCCACTCATGCTCTCTCTCTAAAATAAAGAAATAAATCTTAAAAAAAGAGAATGTGCATTTGCTTGTTGAAATATTTTAATGACAGATACTATAAAATCCTTATAATTTAATTTTGACATCAGCTTGATCTTGGTATCAGCATCAGTGTCTTCTCATTCAAGTTTTTTAAATTTATTTTTTAATTAATTTATTAGTTTAATTTATTATATGTTATGTTAGTCACCATACATTACCATAAATTGCATCATTAGTTTTTGATGTAGTATTCCATGATTCATTGTTTGCATATAACACCCAGTGCTCCATGCAATACATGCCCTCCCTAATACCTATCACTGGGCTAACACATTCCCCCCACCCCCTCTCCTCTAAAACCCTCAGTTTGTTTCTCAGAGTCCATAGTCTCTCACAGTTTGACTCCCCCTCTGATTCATCCCCTTCATTTTCCCCTCCTACTATCTTCTTCTTCTTTTTTTTTAACATATAATGTGTTAATGTTTCAGAGGTACAGGTCTGTGATTCATCAGTCTTACACAATTCACAGGGCTGAGGATAGCACATACCTTCCCTAATGTCCATCACCCAGCCCCCCACCACTCCAGCAACCCTCAGTTTGTTTCCTCAGATTAAAAGCCTCTTATGGTTTGTATCCCTCTCTGGTTTCATTTTGTTTAACTTTTTCCTCCCTTCCCCTATGATCCTATGTCTTGTTTCTTAAAATTCTCATATCAGTGAGATCATATGATACTTGTCTTTCCTGATTGACTTATTTCGCTTAGCATAATATCCTCTAGTTCCATCCATGTCGTTGCAAATGGCAAGACTTATCTTTTTTATGGCTACATAATATTCCATTGTATATATACTCCACATTTTCTTTATCCATTCATCTGTTGATGGACATCTTGCCTCTTTCCGTAGTTTGGCTATTGTGGACATTGGGGTGCATGTACCCCTTTGGATCCCTACATTTGTATCTTTGGGGTAAATACCCAGTACTGCAATTGCTGGGTCATAGGGGAGCTCTATTTTTAACTTTTTGAGGAAACTCCATACTGTTTTCCAGAGTGGCTGCACCAGCTTGCATTCCCACCAACAGTGTAGGAGTGTTCTCCTTTCTCCGCATCCTTGCCAATATCTGTTGTTTCCTGACTTGTTAATTATAGCCATTCTGACTGGTGTGAGGTGGTATCTCATTGAGGTTTTGATTTGGATTTCCCTGATGCTGAGTGATGTTGAGCACTTTTTCATGTGTCTGTTGGCCATTTGGATGTCTTCTTTGCAGAAATGTCTGTTCATGTCTTCTGCCCAATTCTTGATTGGATTAGTAGTTCTTTGGGTGTTGAGTTTGATAAGTTCTTTATAGATTTTGGAAACTAGCCCTTTATCTGATATGTCATTTGCAAATATTTTCTCCCATTCTGTCGGTTGTCTTGTGGTTTTGTTGACTGTTTCTTTTGCTGTGCAAAAGCTTTTTATCTTGATGAAGTCCCAATAGTTCATTTATGCCCTAGCTTCCCTTGCCTTAGGCGATGTTTCTAGGAAGAAGTTGCTGTGGCTGAGGTCAAAGAGGTTGCTGCCCGTGTTCTCCTCTAGGATTTTGATGGACTCCTGTCTCACATTGAGGTCTTTCAACTATTTTGAGTCTATTTCTGTGTGTGGTGTCAGAAAATGGTCCAGTTTCATTCTTCTGCATGTGGCTGTCCAATTTTCCCAACACCATTTGTTGAAGAGACTGTCTTTTTTTCCACTGGACATTCTGTCCTGCTTTGTCGAAGATTAGTTGATCCTAGAGTTGAGGGTCCATTTCTGGGCTCTCGATTCTGTTCCATTGATCTATGTGTCTGTTTTTGTGCCAGTACCATACTGTCTTGACGATGACAGCTTTGTAATAGTGCTTAAAGTCTTGAATTGTGATGCTGCCAGCTCTGCTTTTCTTTTTCAACATTCCTCTGGCTATTCGGGGTCTTTTCTGGTTCCATACAAATTTTAGGATTATTTGTTCCATTTCTTTGAAAAAAGTGGATGGTATTTTGATAGGGATTGCATTGAATGTGTAGATTGTTCTAGGTGGCATTGACATCTTCACAATGTTTGTTCTTCTAATCCATGAGCATGGAAATCCTTCCCATTCCTTTCTGTCTTCCTCGATTTCTTTCATGAGTATTTTATAGTTTTCTGAGTACAGATTCTTTGCCTCTTTGGTTAGATTTATTCCTAGTTATCTTATGGTTTTGGGTGCACTTGTAAATGGGATCGATTCCTTAATTTCTCTTTCTTCTGTCTTGTTGTTGGTGTATAGGAATGCCACTGATTTCTGTGCAATTGATTTTCTATCCTGCCACTTTACTGAATTCCTGTATGAGTTCTAGCAGGTTTGGGGTGGAGTCTTTTGGGTTTTCCACATAGAGTATCATATCATCTGCAAACAGTGAGAGTTTGACTTCTTCTTTGCCGATTCGGATGCCTTTTTATTTCTTGTTGTTGTCTGCTTGCTGTGGCTAGGACTTCTAATACTATGTGAATAGCAGTGGTGATAGTGGACATCCCTGCCGTGTTCCTGAACTTAGGGAGAAGGCTCTCAGTTTTTCCCCATTGAGAATGATATTGGCTGTCAGTTTTTCATATATGGCTTTTATGATATTGAGGTATGTACCCTCTATGCCTATACTCCAAAGAGTTTTGATCAAGAAAGGATGCTGTACTTTGTCAAATGCTTTCTCTGCATTTTCTGAGAGGATCATATGATTCTTGTTCTTTCTTTTGTTAATGTACTGTATTACGTTGATTGATTTGCAGATGTGGAACCAACCTTGCAGCCCAGGGATAAATCCCACTTGGTCCTGGTGAATAATCCTTTTAATGTTCTGTTGGATCCTATTGGCTCGTATTTTGGTGAGAATTTTTGCATCCATGTTCATCAAGGATATTGGTCTGTAATTCTCCTTTTTGATGGGGCCTTTGTCTGGTTTTCGGATCAAGGTAATGGTGGCCTCATAAAACGAGTTTGGAAGTTTTCCTTCCATTTCTATTTTTTGAACATTTTCAGAAGAATAAGTATTAATTCTTCTTTAAATGTTTGATAGAATACCCTTGGGGAAGCCATCTGACCCTGAGCTTTTTTTGTTGGGAGATTTTTGATGACTGCTTCAATTTCCTTAGTGGTTATAGGTCTGTTCAGGTTTTCTGTTTCTTCCTGGTTCAGTTTTGGTAATTGGTACATCTCTAGGAATGCACCCATTTCCTCCAGGTTATCTAATTTGCTGGCATATATTTGCCTATAATATGTTCTTATATTTGTTTGTATTTCTTTGGTGTCGGTTGTGATCTCTCCTCTTTCATTCATGATTTTGTTGATTTGGGTCATTTCTCTTTTCTTTTTGATAAGTCTGGCCAGGGGTTTATCAATCTTGTTAATTCTTTCAAAGAACCAGCTCCTAGTTTCGTGGATCTGTTCTACTGTTCTTTTGGTTTCTAGTTCATTGATTTCTGCTCTGATCTTTATGATTTCTCTTCTCATGCTGGGTTTAGGCTTTATTTGCTGCTCTTTCTCCAGCTCCTTCAGGTGTAGGGTTAAGTTGTGTATTTGAGACCTTTCTTGTTTCTGGAGAAAGTCTTGTATGGCTATATACTTTCCTCTTAGGACTGCCTTTGCTGCATCCCAAAGATTTTGTACAGTTGTGTTTTCATTTTCGTTGGTTTCCATGAATTTTTTTAATTCTTCTTTAATTTCCTGGTTGACCCTTTCATTCTTTAGTAGGATGTTCTTTAGCCTCCATGTACTTGAGTTCTTTCTGACTTTCCTCTTGTGATTGAGTTCTAGTTTCAAAGCATCGTGGTCTGAAAATATGCAGGGAATGATCCCAATCTTTTGGTACCAGTTGAAACCTGATTTGTGACCTAGAATGTGATCTATTCTGGAGAATGGTCCATGGGCACTAGAGAAGAATGTGTATTCAGTTGCTTTGGGATGGAATGTTCTGAATATATCTGTGAAGTCCATTTGGTTCAGTGTGTCATTTAAAGACTTTCTTTCCTTTTTGATCTTTTGCTTAGATGATCTGTCCATTTCAGTTAGGGGCGTGTTAAAGTCCCCCACTATTATTGTATTGTTGTCAATGTCTTTCTTCACTTTTGTTATTAATTGCCTTATATAATTGGCTGCTCCCATGTTCGGGGCATAGATATTTACAATTGTTAGATCTTCTTGTTGGATAGACCCTTTAGGTAGGATATAGTGTCCTTCCTCATCTCTTATTACAGTCTTTGTTTTGAAATCTAATTTGTCTGATTTAAGGAATGCCACCCCAGCTTTCTTTTGGTGTCCATTAGCATGGTAAATGGCCTTCCACCCCCCCACTTTCAATCTGGAGGTGTCTTTGGGTCTAAAATGAGTCTCTTGCAGACAGCATAGCAATGGGTCTTGTTTTTTAATCCAATCTGATAGCCTGTGTCTTTTGATTGGCACTTAGCTCATTTTCATTCAGGGTAACTATGGAAAGATATAAATTTAGTGCCATTTTATTGCCTGTAATGTGCCTGTTACTGCATATTGTCTGTGTTCCTTCCTGGTCTATGTTGCTTTTAGGCTCTATCTCTTCTTAAAGGACCTCTTTCAATATTTCTTGTAGGGCTGGTTTCATGTTTGAAAATTCCTTTAGTTTTTGTTTGTCCTGGAAGCTTTTTATCTCTTCTTCTATTTTCAATGACAGCCTAGCTGGATATAATATTCTTGGCTGCATATTTTTCTCATTTAGTGCTCTGAATATATCATGCCAGCCCTTTCTGGCCTGCCAGCTCTCTGTGGATAAGCCTGTTGCCAATCTAATGTTTCTAGCACAGTAGGTTACATATCTCTTCTCTTGAGCTGCTTTCAGGATTTTCTCTTTGTCTCTGAGACTCGTAAGTTTTACCATTAGATGTCGAGGTGTTGACCTATTTTTATTGATTTTGAGAGGGGTTCTCTGTGCCTCCTGGATTTTGGTGCCTGTTTCCTTCCCCAAATTAGGGAAGTTCTCTGCTATAATTTGCTCCAACATCCTTCTGCCCCTCTCTCTCTTTCTTCTTCTGGGATCCCAATTATTCTAATGTTTTGCCTTATGGTATTGCTTATCTCTCGAATTCTGTCCTCGTGATCTGGTAGTTGTTTATCTGTCTTTTTCTCAACTTCTTTATTTTCCATCATTTGGTCTTCTATGTTACTGATTCTCTCTTCTGCCTCATTTATCCTAGCAGTTAGCACCCCCTTTTTTGATTGCACCTCATTAATAGCCTTTTTGATTTTTACTTGGTTAGATTTTAGTTCTTTTATTTCTCCAGAAAGGGTGTCTCTAATAACTTCCATGCTTTTTTCAAGCCCAGCTAGTATCTTTAAAATCATCATTCTGAACTCTAGGTCTGACATCGTACTAATGTCCATATTGAGTAGGTTCCTGGCAGTCGGTACTGCCTCTTGTTCTTTTTTTTGAGGGGATTTTTTCCATCTTGTCATTTTGTCCAGAGGAGAATAGATGAATGAGAGAACAAACTGCTAACAGGGTAAAATGTACCCAGAAAATATACTCTAAACAAATCAGAAAAGACCTGAAACCAGGGGAAAAGAAAGGGAAAGAAAGAAAAAAGAAAAAGAAAAAGATACAAACAATTCAGAACAAAGCAATAAAACCAGAATATGATCAAATATGATGAGGCTGGTGCATAGATCAGTGCCACACACTAGATTTCAGGTGTATTTTGGTCTGTTAAAAGAAAGTGCCTCCCAAAATTTTAAAGAAAGAAAAACTTACATATGTACAAAAATAAGGGTTGATACGATGAAGGGATGGAATATGACCGTAAAGATGAAAATTATAAAAAATTTTATAAAAGGAATTGATAAGATAAGAAGTTGTCTGAAAAAAGAAAGAAGAGGATTAAAAAAAAAGAATAAAATTGAGAGAATGTGATCAGTTAGGAGGTTAGAACAAAGCCATATACTAGAGTTTTAAGGTATATTTTGATCTGTTAGAAGAAACTGTATCTCATAATTTTAAAGAGAGATCAACTTATATATATATGCTAAAAATAAGGGTAACTACTATGAAGGGATAGAATACGACTCTAAAAATCTAAAATAAAAAAAAATTTTTAAAAAGGGATTGATAAGATGTTGGTTGAAAAAGGGAAAAACAAAAAAAAAGACAGTTAAAAAAATTAACTTTGAAAGACTTAAAGGATCATGGTAAAAAAGCCATGGATTCTATGTGCAGTATTCCCCTAGCGCTGGAGTTCTGCCGTTCTCATTGATCGGTAAACTTGATCTTGGCTGGCTGTTCTTGCTGATCTTCTGGGGGAGGGGCCCGTTGCCTTGATTCCCAGATGTCTTTGCCAGAGGCACAATTGCCCCGCCCTTGCCTGGTCCAGGCTAAGTAATCTGCTTGGGTTTGCTCTCAGGAGCTTTTGTTCCTTGAGAGCTTTCCCTACAGCTTTGGAGAATGAGAGTGAAAATGGTGGCCTCCCAATCTCTGCCCCGGAGGAGCCAAGAATGTGGGGACCGCTCCTCAGTGCAGCCCCAGAGAAAAGCAGTCAGTCACTCCATCTCCCCGGTCTCCGGCCGCACTACGCGCTCACCTGGCCTGTGACCGAACGTTTCTATCTCTGGCACCCAACCCTGTGTGGAGGCTCCAAACCCAGCAGATCCCTGGTGTGCTCCCACACCGCTCCTCCCAGGGGAGGAAGGGGAGTCTCCCTGGATCTGCTGCTTGTTCGGTCCCAGCTGGAGGAGCAGTGGCCCGACTGTGCCACAGATCACGGTTTATGGCAACCCCGAGCTGAGAGTTCGCTCCTCGGGTCCGTCTCTGCAGCCGGCTTCCCCGCTCTGATACCTGGGAGCTCTGCCTCACCCAGGCACCCCCGGTCTTTCTGTGACCCCGAGGGTCCTGAGACCACTCTGTCCCATGAGGGTTCCACCCCCGGCTTAGCCACTGGAGCGACGTCCCTCAGCGGAGCCGACTTCTAAAAGTTCTGATTTTGTGCTCTGAGGCTCTATCACTTGCCAGAAGTGGCTGATGGAGGCCCTCTTCCCCGCCATCTATCCTCCCACATGTCGCCTCGGATTCACTTCTCCGCACGTCCTACCTTCCAGAAGGTGGTCACTTTTCTGTTCAGAGAGTTGTTGCTATTCTTTTCTTTGATCTCCTGTTGAGTTCATAGGTGTTCAGAATGGTGTGATCCCTATTCAGCTGAATTCCTGAGACCAGATGAAATCCAGGTCTCCTACTCCTCCGCCATCTTGCTCCGCCCCCTAACATTTCTTTTTGTTTTTTTTTTTAAGATTTTATAATTTATTTGACAGTGGGAGAGAGAGAGAGTGTGTGTACAAGCAGGGAGAGCAGAGGGAGAGGGAGAAGCAGACTCTCCGCTGAGCAGGGAGCCCAATGTGGGGCTCGATCCCAGGACTCTGGGACCATGACTTGAGCTGAAGGCAGATGCTTAACTGACTGAGCCACCCAGGTGGCCCTTTATTTAACATTTATATAGAAAAATATATCACAGAAAAATAAATTTTAATCATCTTAAAATTCTTAACACTTCGTATTGTCTCAATATGATAACTTGTACACAATTCTAATCTTTAGAAAAATCACTAGTTACTCTATTTTTATCTCTAATATTAATACTGGTTTCCTTTCTCTACAGGATGCAGAAAATATGTATTTTAATTACTTGAACTTCTGGTACTTTGTACCACATTGATTCAACATTTAGGACACAATGCTGATGTCACTATCATACAGAATTTTGCAATTGTCTGTCAACAGAATGGGAGGTATTTCTTACAGAATATTAACCATATTTCCTAATTGTCTCAGAAAAGGGAATAACACCTCATCAAACAGACTTTTTTTTTATGTTCAAACATTTTTATTATTCATACTCTTTAGAAGAAAATCAATATTCAGCAGCCTTTGGGAATAGTCAGATGTCCTTACAATTTGTGGATACTGTGCCTCAAGTTACTGTGTTCACAAATGGTTTTTTGCAATGGTAAGTTAGGTTAAGTTGCTCAGAAGAAATGAATGATATAATATGGGAAAAATTAACTAGAGAACCAATGGCATAAGTCTTCATTTGAAAATTCTGAGTATAAAGAGACTCCGAAGGAGCATTCTAACACAGGGAAGGAGGGCAAAGATATTTTTATATGGCTTTAGCAACAGAGGTTCGTTGAAGTTCTTGTGGATTAAGACTTTGTGTGAGCAATTTTGAGAGATGGGGAGGAAAACTATGCACAAAGTTCACATACAAGAGGCAATGGGGAGAAACAACTCAGAGAGGCCAAGGACATCTGAGGATCACAGTGGGAAATTCTCAGTCAGTGTCTTGTAAATAAATGTGTAAATACACATACACATATTCACATACTCACTTATATACTCCTATGTATTACATATGTATACTTTTTGTGTATATATTTTGTATATATAAGTGCATATATATTATGATCTGTGATTTTTCTATTCTTTTAAAATTAAGATAAAAAGATAAAAATTAAAAAATTAAGAAACATGATAGGGAAAATATTTTATTATCTTATTTGTTAGTACTTTTTTGTAGCTATTTTGAATGGTTATGTCCATTAAAAATAGATAGCTATGAATATTAAGTGTTGAGAATATCACTTACAATTTTCTTTCTTCCTCCCTCTTTCTCTCCCCTTCCTTCCTTCCTTCCTTCCTGCCCTTTTTCTCTTTTCCTTCCTCTCTCTTTCTTCGGTTCTCTTTCTTCCTCTCTCCTTCCTTTTTTTTTTTTTTTTTTAAGATTTTGTTTATTTGACAGAGAGAGACACAGCAAGAGAGGGAACACAAGCAGGGGGCGTGGGAGAGGGAGAAGCAAGCTTCCTGCAGAGCAGGGAGCACGATGTGGGGCTCCATCCCAGGACCCTGGGATCATGACCTGAGCCGAAGGCAGACGCTTAATGCCTGAGCCACCCGGGCACCCCTCTTTCTTTCTTTTAATAAGAGACCAGTGTGGGGAAATACAAACCAATTATACTACTACTAAGACCAGTAGTTTCTTAATGGCCGGTTTATTAGAAATAAATGCATTTAAAATTTTCTTCTTATATTCAAGTAACCTCAACAGTGAACAGTCCAAGCCAAAAGAGTGAAAATCTATTTTGCTTGAACTGATGTTTTTTTCTGTAGCTGAATGATCATGAACATTATTTTCCACCTTGTATTTCGTTTCATTAGAGGTTTGTAATATGCATTTTTATTTGAACCAGAATATTTACTTGTGTGTTTTGTTTTTTAGAATGAAAAACATTTATGGCGTGCCTTGCCTGTCTACATAATTGATTACCAGAAGTCACAGGAAACAAAAATATGGTTATTTGAAACTAAACTTGGGAGACATGCAGAAAGGTAATAACACATTTATTTGGAAACTAAAGTTCAGCATCTAGGAAATATAGTTTTAATGATTTGTTGTTTCTGGAAACAAACATTTCCTTTCACAGCATCCATGTTCTTACTGATTATATAGACTTACATCTTTGGGATGTATTCACCATCAAGATGTATAGCACTGAAGCAGGAGGAGCCTTGCTAAATTTATTGATTACAAAACCCTAGTCATTTTCTAAAAAGAAAAAAAAACAAAACAAAACCCAACTTTGTATAAAATATACACTAAAATTGAAGACAATTACTGTGTTAATTTTAAGATATCAAACTTTTATTTTTAAAATATACGAAGGACCACTGAGGAATTTTATTCTAAGAAGATAAGAATTTTTCAGTATTTTGGAGAGGAAAGATATCTATAGAGCTAATCAATGGAAGTTAAGTAATTGATTCTTTGGTAATCTCTCATGAAGAATATGACCAAAGTCAATGGTTAGTCTACCCTTTTGGTTTCTTGAAACACATCATCTGACATTGTTTTCCCTTCAACAGATCATTCTTTTTGAAAGAGTAGATATGATGTGATGATGTAATCAGGGTCCTATGACTCTGGATTAAATATGCTTACAAGCAAGGTATTTAATTTCTCCTGTATCTAGCAACTTATTAGACATCTCCACATTAATTTTTAATAGGCACTGCAGACTTAACATGGCTTAAACAGATCCTTACCCCAAACCCACTCCATTGGAGTATTCCCCATGTCAGTTAATGGCATCTCTATTCTTATAGTTGTTTAGGACAAACACCTGGGAGGTGTCCTTGACTTCACTCTTTTCTTTATACCCCACACATCATCCACCAGTCATCCTGTCACTATGCACCAACTTCTCACCATCTCCATCACTATGACATTAATTTAACACTATCGTCTCTTCCATGGACAAATGCAGTAGGCTAGCATACATTAACCTACTTATATTTCTCCTTCTGTCCTTGATCTCATATGATTTACTTTCTACACAGTAATCAGAGTGATCTTTTAAAAATATAAATATGATGTCATGTTACCACTCTACTCATAACTCTGTGGAAGGGTGTTAATCAATCTTAGAATAAAATCCTATAAACCTTACATAATATGTAGACAGTAAACAAACATTTTTAAATGAATGAATGAGGTTAAGTGACTTGTCTAATTAACATTGTAAGTTTTTAGGAGAAGCTAAGTTTTTTGAGATCGTGATACCCTGCCAAAGACAGAGCAAGATTTCTTAAGTCTGTGTAGCTACCTCCTGCTCTTATTTATTTATCTTGCTGAACTTGTCCATTTTTTGCACTTTTCCAACTTTCCCCAAATACAGACATTGTAGTGATAATATTGTTTAGTAGTAGTAGTTCATAATTACTAACCTATGAGAAGATAGCTGTTGAACATCAGATAAATACACAGTATTTGTCTTATTTGTGGCCACTGAAAAATGTCTGACCTGCCAGCACTAAGGAATTTACAGATTAATTATTCAGAGACTTGCAAATTAGGCATGGCTTATGCAGACTTATTAATAAGTATACAGATCCAGAGGAGAAATAGTTGTTAATATTCAAATGGCGCTTAGAACCTAGTGAGATACAGTGCATTCTCATTTTCCATTAGACATATTCCAACTGTTCTTTTCCCTTCTTAGGCATTTCTTTGATATTTTTTCTTTAATTTTTTGAAAGATTAAATTTTAATATTAATATTACTAATGGGAAAAAAAGAAACTCCTTTTTCTAGGGTTAAATATCACCTAGGTTTTGAATATTGTCTCTTGTAATCACTAGGCTTTTAAAAAAAATTTTATTGTAGGTGCATCAAACCTTGTCCTTGCTTCAGAATCTGTGGCTGGAAGGAGCTGACAGCTGAAGTGTCCTTTGCTCTGTTTCAGGCTCTGTGATACTAAAACTCTGTAAAAAAAGTTACATGCTACCCAAGACTGTGAAAGCCTTATTACATGCACCAAAAATCATAACACCCAAGTGAGATTCCTTCAAAAATTAATATTTAATTTTACTTTTAAAGATGTGACAGTGCTTATGAGTAGTAGCCAAATGTGTAACCTCATCATCAAACAGAAAATATGTGTTTGTTATGTGTTTAATAAACATTTGTATAAGTATATTGATCATATTTTTATGAAAGCATATAGGGCTCTTTTCAAAACAAGTTAAGATTTTTTTCCCTTATGGTGAGCTTGTCACTTCTTTCTTCCCTGACCAAAGAATAAATATCTATTTTATTCTTGACTCAGCTGATCCTCACTGCTGCTGAAATTTCAGAGGCCAATTTCAAGGCATAGGTGGTAATATCACACAGGAGATAGAGCTTTTATAAAAGCTCTTAGGAAAGGTGTTACTGGTGGCAATGATTATGGTGGTGATCAAGATATCTAAGCCATCTACTCTGTTGCTTAGAGCATACATTTTCTGTTAAGAAGACCAATAAAAATGGTGATATTACTATTAATAGCAGTTAACTTTTGAGTCTTTATTTTATGCTCATATCAGGTTCATTATTCACATTATCATTAATTTTTTACAGCCACTTGGCACATTAGATATTCTTGTTATCCTGCTTTATAGGTGAATAAGAATGAAACAGCTAATTGATGGGCAGAGTTGGGATACAAACCCAAGTTTTTTTTGTTTGTTTCTGCTGGTATAGAGATCTTATCTCCTACTCAGCCCTGGTCTTTCACATGGGAACATGTATGACAATAAGAAGCTTTATCACTTTTCTTGTATTGCTGCTTTGAGATTGTAAATAAATACATAGTAGACATACCTCCAATGGGTGACCATCCTCCACCATTTTAAAAAATGCAAGTATTAGGGGCACCTGGGTGGCTCAGTTATTAAGCGTCTGCCTTCAGCCCAGGTCATGATCCCAGAGTCCTGGGATGGAGCCCCGCATCAGGCTTCCTGCTCACTGGGAAGCCTGCTTCTCCCTTTCCCACTCCCCCTGCTTGTGTTCCTTCTCTCACTGTGTCTCTGTCAAATAAATAAATTAATTAATTAAAAAAAATGCAAGTATTAGATACAGTGAATGCTAGGCTCTATTTATTTTGAAAAATCTTCACTCAGGCAAAAGGACTAGTTATATTGCTTAGAAAAATAAATTATATGCTTATTAAATTTTTTCTTAAAATGATTCTGAAAAAAGAAATCTATCATATGGGAAAGCCATGGATAAGATACTTTAAGATACTGTTATTGCATACCTGAATTTTTACATTATCTATCTGTAGGTTGATACTTTCTAAATTCATGTTTTTCTAGGACTCCAGGAATCCCCAACACTAAATGAAGCAGCAAATCTTTGCAGAATGTACTGCCTTAGTGAGATTGTCCTTCAATACTTACCTCTGTTTCAAAGAGCTAAGAATAAAATTATTACTTCTATTTGGGACAGAACACTTACACCATTTCTAAAAATGGTAGGTCAACCACATGGAAATCCACAAACATTTTAAACTCAGTAAGGCAAAAGTTTAAAGGCAAAATACTTCGCTTTTCCAGATACTGCTTTTTTTAAATATGTGTCTTAAAAATTGCTACCAGCAAACAATGAATGTTTCTAGGAAAAATAGTTCCATCATATGTAAAAGTACTCAACAAGAGAAAGTATTTCAACCATATATAAAATGATACATATTCCTAAGAATTCCAGATAATAGTATAATTTCTTTGAAGAGACAACACTACTGATACACATTTACATTAAAGTAATAATTTACATAAATTGTGTGTTTATCCTTTATTAATTAAAGTATAAAGTATACTTTAGAGATAAAGTATAAAGAGAAAAAGGAATGTAAAAGTCATTTGTCAGCTATTGTGAAACTAAAGAATCTTAGTTTCCATATTTAGCATGGTGCTTCCCAGTTTAATATTATTTTTGTATAGTTTATTGCAATCTCATTTTGGATTGACACCTTAGCTCAAGAAAAAGGATACATTTTGGAGTGGATTTTAACCAAAGAACATGAAGTGGGAGAGAGAGGTTGTTGTCTCATGGAGTTGAAGAATGAATCTCGCAGACAAAGGAGAGTGAGTAAATCGATAAAATTTTATTAAGTGAAGATACAGAAAAAGCTCTCAGGAGTGAGAGGGGTCCCGAGAGGGTTGCCACTGAGGGCTTTTAGGGTTGGTCTTTTATAGAAAGCTAACCAGGGAACTTAAGTCCTTTTAACATCTCTATTGATAGCACCTTGGAGTAAGGACTAGTGATAACACCTTCAATGGCCCACTTCCTTTTTAAGGTCTGGTAATTCTCTGTTGGTCACAAGCAGCTGTTATAACAAGACCCCACCTCCTGACACCTAAGACAGGATGGTCTGGTTTGTTTCCTTATCTCTGGTTTCCTTACACATCCACATTTTGGGGATTTTTGTGACCCTGATCCCATAGCCCCCTACCTATCTCTCCCTACTTAGTCCTTGCCTGTCCCTTATTCAAACATCATGTAATATGTTGTTATAATAACTTAAGCCTGATAAGAGAATTATTCCCATTGCCTTAGCACAGTATAAGATAAAAGGATACTAAGTTACATGAAGCTAAAGCAATGCCTTTGTGAAATATTGAGAAACCCATATAATACAATACATTAAAGCACGGTTGTGTAGTTGTAAAACTACATTGTTGATTTTATTATCTAGTTGCTGTCAACACAGTATCACTGTGCATGCAAATGACATTCCATTGTATACTAAGAAATCCCTTTCAGGCGCCTGGGTGGCTCACTTGGTTGGCGACTGCCTTCAGCTCAGGTCATGACCCTGGAGTCCCGGGATCGAGTCCCGCATCGGGCTCCCTGCTCGGCGGGGAGTCTGCTTCTCCCTCTGACCCTCTTCCCTCTTGTGCTCTCTGTCTCTCATTCCCTCTCTCAAATAAATAAATAAAATCTTTAAAAATAAAAAAAAAAAAGAAATCCCATCTGATACGTACTTGTGTTTTATTTAGGTCTAACCAATGAAATGATGCCATAAACAACATTTTTAAAATAATTCATTTATTTTAAAAATTTTATTATTTCTTCCTTGATATATAGTTGACATACAATGTTATGTTAGTTCTAGGTGTATGCAATAGTGAATCAACAGTTTTGTACATTACTCAGTGCTCATCATGATAAGTGTAGTTACCATCTGTCATCATATGATGGTATTACAATACTATTGACTACATTCCCTATGTTGTACTTTTCATCCCTGTGACTTATTCACTTTATAGTAGGAAGTTTGTACCTCTTATTTCCCTTCACCTATTCTCCTGCCCCATTCCAGCAATCACCAGTTTGTTCTCTGTATTTATGTCTGTTTCTGTTTTTTTTGTTTTGTTTTGTTTTTTTAGATTTCACAAATAAGTGAAACCATATGGTATTTGTCTTTGTCTGACTTCTTTTTTTTTTCCAATTTTATTTAAATTCCATTTAGTTAATATACAGTGCGATTTTAGTTACAGGGGTAGAATTTAGTAATTCATCACTTATATACAACAAGTGCCCTCCTTTATCCCCATCACCTGTTTAATCCATCCCCCACCCACCTCCTCTCCCATAATCATGTTTATTCTCCAATTTTAAGAGTCTGTTTCTTGGTTTTCCTTTCTCCCCCTTCCAATATTCATTTGTTTTGTTTCTTAAATTCCACATATGAGTGAAATCGCATGGTATTTTTCTTTCTCTGACTGACTTATTTTGCTTAGCATGATACTCTCTAACTCCATTCACGTCATTGCAAATTGGCAAGATTTCATTTTTTTATGGCTTTGTAATACTTTGTTGTAGATATATACCACATCTTCTTTATCCATTCGTCAGCTGAGGAGTGCTTGGGTTGCTTCTGTATCTTGGCTGTTGCAAATAATGCTGCAATAAACATGGGGATCTTTATACCTTTTTGAGTTAGTGTTTTGATTTTCTTGGGGTAAATACTCAGCAATGGAATTACTGAGTCATGTGGTATTTCTATTTTTAATTTTTTGAGGAACCTCCATGCTGCTTTCCATAGTGGCTGCACCACTTTACATTCCCACCAACAGTGCATTGACTGTTCCTTTTTCTCCAGATCCTTCACCAACACTTGTTATTTCTTGTCTTTTTGATACTAGTCATGGTGACTGATATGAGGAGATATCTCATTTTGGCTTTGATATGCATTTCCCTGGTGATTAGTGATGTTGAGCATCTTTTCATGTGTCTGTTGGACTGTATATCTTCTTTGGATAAATGTCTATTCAGGTTCACTTCCCATTTTTAAAGAAGATTTGTTTCTTTGGTGTTGAGTTAAATACGTTCTTTATATATTTTGGGTATTAACCTCTTATCTGAAATATCATTTCCAAATATCTTCTCCCATTTAGCAGGTTACCATTTTGTTTTATTTTTCTCAGTTAAAGAAATGTGAATTTTTCATCCTAAAACAATTAGAGGCTAGACATAATTGGAATGTGAATTTCACTGGCTTGCCTGACTTAACTGATAATATTTTATGGAAGAATATTGCTTATTATTATCATATTTAATACAGTAGAGGTATGTTTTAAATAACTGTATAATTATGTCTTTTATTCATTTTTTTGGTGAGTGGGTCAGAATTGTATTTGACAAATAATTACAGTTGACTATTCATCACTTAACTACAATTGGGTAGGAAGCTTTCTTCACAGATATTTTCTGTGAAAAATCTGTATTTTCACAAGGGGTAAGTGATTCTATTGAAGGTCTAGTAACTGACTATGAGATAATGTGAGCTATTTGAGAAAAAAGAAAAAGGAGGTTAAATTGAAGGAAACTATAGGAGCTACCCCTAGAATACTAGACAGTTGTTACCATTCATTATGTTACCTTTCCTAAATCAGATATTTTGCATACATAATAAAATTTGCTGTTGATCATTTTTAAAAAGGTATTGTTTCTATGAAAACTGAAGAGGAGTGTCAGATTGGAGTAGTATTACCTGAAGGAGGAAGATGGACAGTTCAAAAGCCCTGTCCCGCTTCACCCAGCATGACTTTCAGCATGATGTTGATTCCTGACTCCTTCACTTACCATATTGGAGCCATGGGCTGCCTTCTCATTGACCTATCTGGTTCTGTTTTCTGAGTGAGAGAAAAATATAGCAACACCAGTAACAAGTTCAAAGATACTTTACTGTCTTATAACATTAGTTCCAACATGAAAAATATGCCAGGACCTATTCTATTTTCTTTTAAGCATCCAAAATGAGATACAGACATAAACTTATGAAATAATTTATATACTCATAAAACAAAAAAACATGGTGACTATCACTCAGACTTTAATTATAGTTTGAATATATTTTCTTGTTCCACACAGGGCTAAATTTAGGATTGAGTGACAATTTGATGCAGGAATATCAGAAGCTGTGGAACGCAGTCTTAACACTATCAGGGGGTGATAACTTTGGAAGACCCATGCCCTTGAGGACAACATCCAGACCATTTCTTACATAGGAAGACCCATGTCACCAAGAAGTGCTGACAACGTTTTCAAGTTGATCTCATTCAGGACAGAAAAAGATTAGCTGTATAATCTTTGTATAGAAAATAGATCTTGTCCTTTAAAGTTTTGTCTTTTTGCAGCATTGGTCCTGCTGATTACCTGGCATACCTAGAGCACCTTCTTTGCCTTCCTCTTGTTATTTGTTTGTTTATTTAAGTGAGAACATGAGAAAGGGAGCTAACATTTATTAAGCACCCATTCTGTCAGGTATTGTGCTTTGCCCTTCACATGATATTTGAATTTCCTTTTCAAAGCAGCCCTACTTATATTACTGTCATTCTCATTTAACAGATAAGATCTTGGGAAGTTGTCTTAAATCACAGAGCAAATTCATAGTAGAGAGAAGATTTGGATTCAAGTCTGTCTGTCTCCACAGCCAGGCAGAGAAGATACCTTGTAGTACTATCTTTAGTGTATTTTCTATAAAAAGTAATAGTTTTGCTAAAGCATATTTGCAGAAACCAGCTTGTATTTAAATAGATCTCAGGGGATTGTGATTGACAGATTAGACCAGGCTGTTTATGTAGAAAAACTTTATTTGGGATTTAAATGAAATATATAAAGGTTCTTTAAGTTTCAACTATTCAGAGATACAGAATTAACTTTATTACTTTTCATTTTATTAATACTGATGATTACATTTAGAAAATTTTTATAAACTTTACAACTTGCTTCCTTTGGTCTATGGAAAAAATAGGTATATTTCTTACTGTGGCTCAGAATAAATACTTGTCTTTTCCAGATTGCATGGTGATCTTTTGACATTTCTCAAATGGGTTCAACTGCAGTTGAAAGGAAATTCTACATCAGTTCACTCAATATATTTTGACATTGTCATTTAATAGGTGTAATATAAATTTTATTTAAACATCCTGATTTGCAACAATTTCTATTGAAGTATTATTTATTTTGTAATAAATATTGAAAATGTTTAGCTTTGTTCTTTTAGAAATACTTGCATCACAATGGTAAATTCTTTAGAGTTCTGTGTTAAAATATTAAGTGTATTCCTAAATACTACCAGAATCAAATCAAGAAAATTACAAATCAGGACTCATTCCCCTGAAAATTGAGATTATAGTAGATTATGCTGGAGATATTTTGTCAGAACTACTTTTCTAAGAAAGTACTTATAGAAAAACTTTGCCTTGTTTGTGGTATTTATTTTCTGTATTATTGGGTATAATGAGCTGGATTTACTGTTGTATATGCTGTACATGCATGATTAAAATTCATACTGGGAAATAAATTTTAATGATAATTTTAATGAGTTTTCTTTATACATAATTGATTATTATGATTTTAAAAACATTAAAAAATTTCTTCAAACAACTTTCCTTCATCCCTCGCATGTAAAGATACCTCTTTTACCTTTATTCTCTATAATGGGCATGATAAATTAAGGGTATAATTAAAGGGAGTGAGTGGCTGAGGTGTTGTGGTAGCCAAGATACAGAATTTAAAGGCCAGATGTGAAATGAATCATCAGTGTGGATTTTGAAATCATCAGGAACAATGAGAGAAGAAGATAATTAAGGGAAAGATTTTTATATCTTCAGTGAAAGAAAGGGAATAGCAAGGAGGATAACTGAGCAGGGAAAGGTGTTTGAAATTGACACTGAAGTAAGGCTGCATGAGGGATATTAATGCTGAAATGTATCCATTTTTTATCTGAAATTCAAACTTGTCCTACATTTTTATTTGCCAAATCTATTGGTCTTATGTCAGAAGCATGTATTTCAATGGAGTAGAAAGGGAAAAAGAGGTCTTGAAACAGCAAAGAAGAACAAGTAGTGTATTAAATTGCCTCTGGGCCCAATAGTAAAGGATGAAGAAAATGAAGAAAAATTAGCCAGACATGAAGAAGAAGCAAAGGAAGCAGAAAAATCCTCAAGAAAGAGTCAGGTGTTAGTCAGGAACAGCTGGGTAAAAGGAATATTCAGAGTTTATGGATATAGGGAATTATTGATCACAGTCCCTAAGGTCTAGAAGATACAGTGAGAAGGTTTGTTGAGGTTATAGAACTAGATTCATAGGAACATTAGAGTCTGGTTATAATTGATAGTGACCTTGTAAGTATAGCTGTTGGGTGAAGAATGAGATAAACAGAGGCGTATGGCTTGATGAAACTAATTTTAAATGTGGTTTAGGTAATCCAAATATTAACCATCATTCGAGGGATGGGTCTTTTAGGCATTAATGGTGATGAGACAAGGTATGCTGAAATGTGTATGGTGGGGAGAGTATGAACATTAATGGTCTCACAAGATTGGTGCATTTGGAAGCAAAGGTGATCCGACCAATTGCATATATGGCAGGTATGACAAAACAAATCATGGTGAAAATAACAAATTATTCTGCAAATATTATATGTTTTTTAAAAAAATGAAAGTCTATCCCTAGATGACACTATGCAACAAAATAAGTCTTAAGTTGGTAGAAATCTAAATGTGAAAGACAACAGTTGCACTTGTGGAAAAAAATATAGGAAAGTATTTTTATGCCTCAGGGTAGAGGTATTCAGAGCATTCAAATGCTATATAAAACTTACATCATTAAGAAACATGTGATACATTCGACAATATTAAAATTAAATGCTGTAAGGCAAAAATTGTGGAGATGTTTAAAATGTATATAACCAGCATAGAATTAATATAAAGGATTTAGTATAAAGAATTCCTAAAATTCATAAGAAAATGATGAATGAGAAAGAAGAAAAAGAACAAAAGAAGAGAAGCAGTTATTTAATAGAAGAACAAGTGTGATAATAGCCAATAAAACTGTGAAAAGATGTTTAACTTCACTGTTAATCAAGGAGATGAAGATTTAATTAGGATTAAAACTACAATTGGCCGTTATTCAACACCCTTTGTTTTGATAAAATTTACAAGACTGAGAGATGCCAAATATGTGTGGCAATGGAAACAATCTAGAGAAGCAATGGAAACACTGTTTATTTTTTTATTTTTTTAAAGATTTTATTTATTTATTTATTAGAGAGCGAGAGAAAGAGAAACAGCATGAGAGGGGTGAGGGTCAGAGGGAGAAGCAGGCTCCCTGCTGAGCTGGGAGCGGGATGCAGGACTCAATCCCAGGACTCCAGGATCATGACCTGAGCTGAGGGCAGATGCTGTACTGACTGAGCCACCCAAGAGCCCCTGGAAACATTGTTTAAACATCGACCTGGAGATAGAAGTTGGTAAAACCTAGTGAAATTTAAGATGTACATTTTCTACAAACTGCAGTTTAATGAGAGGAACTCTTGTATATTTGCATAAGGAAAAATTGCATTAATGATCATTGTAACATTGTTGCAGTAAGCTAAATATCCAGCAGTAGGATAATGAGAAGTAAACTTTGGGAAATTAATATAATGCAACACTTCACAATAAAGAGAAATAACTGCACACAAACACACACATATCAACATGCATGAATCTCAAAAGCATATTGTTAATGTAACACAGAAAGTTAGAGAATGATACACCTGTTATGATTTGATTTATGTGCTGTCTGTTTAGCAATGGTATGTAAATACGCCTGGGCATGATGAATACAAGGTAGCAGTTACTTTTGGGAGAGACATGAAAGGGTTTCTCAGAGGTAACTAGGAGGCTTAAAATATATCTGCAATGCTTTATTTTTTAAAAAAACAAATAAGATCTGAAGCAAACCTAGAAAACCATTAACATTTGACTAAGTAAGTGGTCATTCCTTTGGTCACCTAGTGTCATGGTTTTAAATATCATTTTTTTTTGCTATAATATCAGCAAGTCTTGAATTCATATCTCCAGCATTTTGCCTCTAAATTCCCAAAATTGTACCTTGATTCAAGTCTCTAAACTCCCTGATTCTAATTGGATGTCTCATAGACATCCCAAACTCTGTGGAAATGCCAACTCTTGATCTCATGGGAATCTGGTCTTCCCTCAGTGTTTTCTGTCTCCATCTTCTCTTTTTTTCCAGTTTCTCAGGCCGGAATTCTTGGAATCATCCTTGACTTCTTTTTGTATTTCTCATATCCCATCCAGTCTATCAGTCCACCTCATTTCTCCTCCTTCAAAATCCCTGGAGACTATTTCCTTTTCTTGCTTCTGCCTGTCCTGCGTATCCTGTACAATCTACCATCACCTCCTGATTATTGCAATAGCCCCTTACCGGTCTCTTACTCCTGCCTTTGCCTCTTTCACTATGTTCTCAACACAGCAGCCAGAGTGATGTTATGGGGGGAAAATCAGATTATTTCTCTACTTTGCTCAAAGCCTTCCAAGGAGTTTCAACTCGCTCAGATTAAAAGGACTATTGGGATCTACTGCTCTCTATCCTCCAAAAACTACTCCCTCACTTCTTTTTTCTTAAGATTTTACTCATTTGTCCGAGAAAGAGAGCAAGCACAAGCAGGGGGAGCGGTAGGCAGAGGGAGAAGCAGGCTCCCTGCTGAGCAAGGAGCCCGATGTGGGACTCGATCTCAGGACCCGAGGATCATGACTTGATCCAAAGGCAGACCCTTAACCGACTGAGCCATCCCGGAGTCCCTCTTTCTTATCTCTTTGACCTCATTTCCTACTAATCCCTCCCAAGGTCTCTGGCCCTGTCCATGTTGGCCTCCTTTCTGTTTCTACTCACAACCCCTCCTACCCCCCCGCCCCCACCCGACTTCTTAAGATATAATTGACATATAACATTGTGTAAGTTTTAGGTATAAAGTATGATGTTGTGATACATGTATATATTGCAAAATGATCACTATAATTAGGTTAGATTAACACATCCATCACCTTACATAATTGCCTTTTGTTGTAAGAACACTTAAGACCTACTCTTTTGGGGCGCCTGGGTGGCTCAGTTGGTTGAGCGGCTGCTTTTGGCTCAGGTCATGATCCTGGAGTCCCCGGATTGAGTCCCGCATGGGCTCCCTGCTCAGCGGGGACTCTGCTTCTCCCTCTGACCCTACCATCCTCTCTTTCTCTCTCTCTCATTCTCTCTCTCTCAAATAAATAAAATCTTTAAAAAAAAAGACCTACACTTTTAGCAACTTTCAAGTATATAAAACAGTATTGTTAACCCTAGTTAGCATGACATATATTAGATCTACAGGACTTATTCATCTTAAAACGGGAAGTTTGTATCCTTTGACCAACATCTTTCCACTTTCTCCATCCCTTAGCCCCTGGCAACCACCAAACTACTCTGTTTCTATAAGCTTGCTTTTTGTTTAGGTTTTTTTTTTTTTCTTGGTCTGGCTCTTTTCACTTAGCTTAATACCCTCAAGGTCTAACCATGTTGTCATAAATAGCAGGATTTCCTTCTTTTTTATGACTGAGTAATATTCTACTGTATATGTGCACCACATTTTCTTTATTCATTCATCTATTGATGGACATTTCAGTTATTTCCATGTCTTGGCCACTGTGTTTCTTGAAAACAACAGTTGCTCTCCCACCTCTCAACCTTCTTGCTGTTCTATTTGGTCAAATTTTTCTGACTCAAACAACCTTTAACCCATTGCTCAAATACCTTCTCAGCAAGGCTTTTCCTAACCATCTTGCTTAGAATCACACCATCTCTGGCTCCCAGAACTCACTATTCTGTCTCCCTGCTTTGTTTTTTCCTTCATGCTTTTTTTTTTTTTTTTTAAGATTCCACCTATTTATTTGAGAGAGAGAGAGAGAGAGACAGTATGAGAGGGGAGAGGGTCAGAGGGAGAGGCAGGCTCCCTGCCGGTAGCCCGATGCGGGACTCGATCCCAGGACTCCGGGATCACGACCTGAGCCGAAGGCAGTCGCCTAACCAACTGAGCCACCCAGGCGCCCACCTTCATCGTTTTTTTAATCATCTGGCATAGTATATATTTTGTCTTTATATTTCTTTATTTTCTGTAAACTTCTGTTAGTATATAAACTCATAGACATGGTTTTTTGAATTTTTTAAGTCTGTGTTATTCACTGATGCAGTCTCAGAATCTGGAAGACTACCTGGCACATAGCAGGCATTCAGCGAATAGTTTGGAATGAATGAATAATACGTTCACAGGTGTCTTTTTTCTCTAATCTTTTCTCCATGTTTGAAATGTTTTACAGATTCACACATACCCCCACAAACAAACAAGCTAAAATAATCCAGAAGGGTCTTTCAATTTCAGAAATATCATGTTTTATCAGTGAGGCTATATCTCCTTCAACATTATTTGGTACTTCATTCAATCCCACATACACATAAATTCTTAACATGTTCTTTTTATCACCATAGAGACAATTTTACAGATATTCCTGCCCCCTTCTTAACTATTTCTTCAAGAAATACATTAAGTTTTTTAAAACCTATTTTGCTTATTCATAGTTATAAAATTAAGGATGGAGACCCATTAAATAAGTTCATGGCTAGAACTTTTTAAAGTAGAAATTAAAAAAAATCATGCATATTATACTGTATGCCTTTCGTTTTTTTTTTCCCCAGTGATGATCCAGCTATTTTATCTCTTTTTAAGAGGAGAGAACGTGATGAACTCACACATTGGCATCCTTTTAGACCCCTCAGTGATGATTTTGAAAGGACTAGGTGCAATAGTAATGGTAAATATAACTAATATCTAGTAAACATTTTCAACATTCTTGTTTATTAAAGAATTATATCATACATATCAGAAAAATAAAAGACTCATCTGAGATGAATGAAGTCTAATTTAAACTCTTCTTTACTCTCTCTGCCACCATACAAACTCCCAACATTTCGCAGCAGAACTGGAAAGAAACTAGTTTCTATAGTATGAAAAATGATATTTCAATTGATCTGTTGGGGTAAAAAGCTGTTTTGTCTAGACAGGATCTTTAGCTTTTTATTTTTCTTAGGTTGCTACAACATATTTACATATTATTATTAAAGTTTCTTTAGTTCTTTGTTCCTCTTGGTTAAAAATTCCTGTTGTATTATCTTGTAAGGCCCAATGCCTTCATTAATCATGTTATATTGTCATTGTTTCCAAAATTACTAACTACATTAGTTAGTTGCTCTAAAATATTATTTAGTAATTGTATTTATTAAGTGAAATAAGGTTTAAATGTTCAAATAACCTACTAATTATTTTGTCAATAAGATATTATGGGACAGTGTAGTTTTGTAATCTTGTTCTCTTCTTGGATTTCAAACTGGTACAGGAAAATCAGTGTAGGAAAAATTAAAAATCAGTTGCACACAATTAGGATTTCTTATAGTTTAGGAAGTGGCAGCCAGATTGGTATTGCAGATCTCTGACACACTCATTCAACATCTATCCTATGAATTGAGACCTACTATGTGCACAGCTCTGTGTCAGGTTCTGGGAATACAACAGGGAACATGAAAGATATTTCTGCTTTTGTAATGCTTCACAGTCTAGCAAGGCGGATATTAGACAAACCATTACAGAGATCCTTCTTTAAAATTACGAATACTACAATTAGCTAAAGGGTATGAAGAGGGTACACTACAAGGATTGGGGAATTTTTCCAAGCCAAATCTGAAAGATGAAAGTAATTAGCTGGGTGTGTGGTAGTGGGGGTGAGGGAGGATGTAGTCAGTAGAGGGACGCCATGACAGGAAGTGGCCAATGAGCTTGGAGTACAGAGAGTGATGTGAGATGAGTCTGGATCTTGCGGACTTCTGTAGGCCTTAATGAAGATTTTGAATAATAGAAGAGCAACAGGAAGCCATTGAAATGTTCAAACCACATGAGAGACATGATCAGGTTTACATTTTAGATTTGCTTTGGCCTCAGTATGGAAAAAGGATACACTCCTTTTAAGTGTATGTAGTACTGCTGCAGACTAAGAGTAGTCTGAAAATTGATAATATCTTGTTTCCAAGCCTACTCTATGATATCACCTAGAATTTGATTAAATTGTTTTAGCCAGTTATTTCTGACTTAATTCTGGGGTAGTTTTCAGAGACTCTGTTTCTAAATCCAATGCTCTTATGGAGTGTTCACATGCTTTGTTCTTGAGCTTGTGCTATTGCCATCAACAATGCCAAAGAGCTGGTGTTTTCTCTTGTGGTTTTGATGGCCCAGAAGGAAAGAAGGGCATAAGCTCACCATCAACTTATTCTATGGGATATACCCATAATGCCTAGTAGATTGTAAGAAAGTGAAAATGCAAATACCAGATGCTGATTTAGATCCCTCCAAGATATTTAAATATGGCTCAAATAATTTGAGTTCCTATATCTCCATCTCTAACATGTTTAAAATTAGATTAATGTGAGTTGTAAGGGTATCTGTCAAAGCCTTTTTCACTAATGAGACTCATAAATAACATTGTCAGCATATTTTAATAATTCATTTCCTACTGCTAAATCCAAACATGCCAAAGAAAGAAGAGAAATACAGAAATTACATCATTTTGATGACTTTGTCATGTGAGGGTCCTAAGGCTCTACTCCTTCCATGTGAGATCCTCATTAACAATATCCAGCATTGTACAGATTGATAATCTTGTGTTATTAGAGAAGAAAAAACTCATTTTTCTAAAAAAAAGAAATAGCTGCAAATCAAGCATACTCTAAATACTAACCATGAATTACAAAAGATAAAATAATTTATTCTCCTTTTAGAATAATTGTAAAATGAAGAAACGTGTAATGAAGCAAAACATCCTAATAGGATCTTCATACAGAGTTAAGTGCTGTTAGCATGTGCATTTCTTTGTAGTCATTTTCCCTTTCATATTATTAAAAATTTTTTGAAACACAATTTTGTAGCTGTATAATTTGTAGTATGGCCATGCTATTATTTGCTTTTTTCCTTTTGAAATATGGAAAAATAGATAAGAAAAGAAGCTATCTCACAGATAACCACTATTATCATTTTGACATATAACCTTTCAGTCATTTTTATTCATATGGTGTATTTTTTTACAAGAAAAACCCCTTTCTATATTTTTAACATATTTCCCCACCTATCAACATACAATGGGCATTTTTCTGTGTTATTAACTATACTTCCATAATAGCACATTGTTTCCCAAATTTTTAAATAGCTTTAAAAAAAAGATTATACAGGCCAAGCACATCTAGTAAATTTAGGTTATCTGGAAAAGTATCAAAAAAGTGAGAAATCATTAAAATTTTAACTCCCTCCAAAGTTACATCTATCAGCTTTCAGGTGACTGTCCTTCCAAATATTTCAATCTGTACATATTTATAAATATACACAAAATTTTAAAATGTACATGCAGTTTTATTATTTTCCCTCTTACACAATGTATTTTGGAGAGCCTTCTGTTTCAATGAGCTAGAAATAAAATTTTCCTTTTAGTATTTGCATTATTTTCTATAATGTATTTATTTATATTATTGTTTATTATATTTTCATTACTTTACTGTGATAGCCTGTGCTATGAATCTTTCTACCTTTTTCTAATTACTTAAAGAAGTAATTCCTGGGTCAAAGACTATGAAAAATTTTAAGATTTCTCATATATACTGATACATTCTTATTTAAAAGACTATAACAATTTTTATGCTTATTTTAATACTAATACATGTAATAATAATAATGTTATCAATTGGAGCACCTGGGTGGCTCAGTCGTTAAGCGTCTGCCTTCGGCTCAGGTCATGATCCCAGGGTCCTGGGATCGAGCCCCGCCTCTGGCTCCCTGCTCCATGGGAAGTCTGCTTCTCCCTCTCCCACTCCCCCTGCTTGTGTTCCCTCTCTCGCTGTGTCTCTCTCTGTCAAATAAATAAATAAAATCTTTCAAAAAATAATGTTATCAATTTATCCAACTCTTATGTGAAAAACACTGCGCTAAGTTACATAGTGAGTCACTGACCCAGGCTGGACTCGAGAACCTGCCCTTTTGACCATTCAGCTATAATTACCATCACGAGTATATGAGAGCCCCTGCTTTTTCTTCCTGGAATCCTCTCAGGGATTTTAATCTCTTGAACACCAGTGACATGAGTATCTTTTCAAAATTTGGAGTTCTTTTGTGTCTCTTCCTTATTAATTTTCCTTTCATGTCCTTTATCTACTATTGCTGTAGTATTTTCTTTTTGCTTATTCATTGCTTGCAGCTACACATTTTTTTAAAGATTTTTATTTATTTATTTGACAGAGAGAGAGACAGCGAGAGAGGGAACACAAGCAGGGAGAGTGGGAGAGGGAGAAGCAGGCTTCCTGCTGAGCAGGGAGCCCGATGAGGGGCTCCCGGATCTCAGGACCCCGGGATCATGACCTGAGCCGAAGGCAGACGTTTAACGACTGAGCCACCCAGGCGCCCCTTGCAGCTACACATATTTAAAACATAATATTCCTTGTCATATAGGATGAAAATCTTTCCTTAGTCTCCATTCTCTTTTGTGCTTAAGGAAGAACATGTTTCTGGGTGCTACCACACTTTCCAAAGATATCCTTTTACCCCTGGTTAGGTATGTGCTCCTCCTCAGGAGCTAACATTACTTCATTGGTACTCAGGAGTCCTTCATCCTATTGTTTCCATATGGAGGAGGTAGAGGTTGAAGGAGATCTGAAGAAGGACATGCCCTGAGTTCTGGAAAGAAAAGTTTGTCACAGATTGTCTATGGCAGCATTCTCTATTGCATATGGTAATCTAGATATTAAGATATTAGACCAAAGGACTGCTTCTACTGTAACCCATTCAGACTGATTAGATTTCTTTTGGGAATCGCTGGGCAAAAGCTTCATTTCTTCTTCTATGAAGTGCAACATGCAACGGGCCTGGGCAGTTTTTGTGATTATACCACAATTTGTCTAGTCTTATAAATGATATCTATCTCAATTGAATATTAGTTTGAAATAGACTTTTTTTCTTAAACTCAACCGCACAGACTTGGAATGCCAGAACACTGATTTTCAGCATAAGGGATTAAGGAAATAATAGCTGAAGAGACAGACAAGGGAATGACAAATTATCATACTTATATAAAGTATAGACATTTGCACTTTATTTAGGAACCTCAAGATCCAATTTGATGTGCTACTTGAATGTCCTAAATGGTAAACTAATGGTCTGAGATATTCAAGATTTCTCTCAAAAATATCAAATGTATTATCCTAAAAACATTTGTTTCATTGTTAATTTTTGTTCTATTTCTTTGTCTCATAGAAGGCAAATGCAGAGGACTTACTGAAGAAAATCAAAGGAGACAGCTAAACTAGAGAAAAGAGAAGAAGAAATTTGTCCCTGTATATTAAAAAGGAAATTAAAGAAAATCATAGTTCTGGAATAAAAAGACTAGAAGATTTTCTCCAAACACGTTTTGTTAAATCTACAAAATTTACTGCAGAAATGGTAGGATTAGATGCCTGCTTCAAATTATGGATAGAATACTGTTCAAAACCGGGTATATAAGTATGGTAGTTTTAGAAATGTTTTTGAAATAAAAGGTCAAAAGAATTGGTATTGGCCACATAATTCTTATTCTTCTGTCCTGTATGACTTTGGGAAACTTTTTGATGTCTAAAGAATAAGATTTTCTCTTGTTTAATCCAGTAATAACATCACGGCTATTTGTGTATGTGATAGGTCTTGGTGGATAGATTCAGTTTGAAATTCAATTCAGGAAACAGTTCTTCAAGATCAATCATGAGCTAAGTATCTTGTTAAGTACCCATGGAGCTTCTGAAGAGAATAGCACTTGCTCTGCTCTGAAGGTGGTTAATAATCAGTATCTCAAGGGACTCAGGCACATGCTGAACTAACTGCAACAAAATGCAGTGACCACAACCATATATATATATTTATATAATTTTTACACATTTATGGAATCATCATAATAATTGATATGTAAATTATAAAGTTTTATTAAATATGATTTATCATTTTTTATAAATTATCATTTATTATAATATAAAATAATATATAGTATTATATTAATATATTATATATGTATAAATTCTTATTTATTTCTCACAATTCTTTGAGGTAGGTTCTGTTACCCTGATATTACATGTAAGAAATCAAGTTTCCAGGAAAACAAATTATACCCAAATGTCAGTGGAAGAGCAAGGATTTTAATATAATACTCTTTCTCCAAGGAACATGCACAAATTAAATAATCAGCAAATTGGGACACAACCATGTTGTGAATTAGGGCCAGAGAATGAACATTTTTGACTGGAGGGAAGATGAAAGACATTTATCTCTTAATTATGGTCACGGGAATGTAAATATTAAAAGAGTAAAACATGGAAAGAAGATCTTCTTAAAAAATGTCAGTTCAGCCCATACTTTATATTAATCCTTATAATTAATAATAACTCCTGCCATTATGGTATCATTTTATGTGGATTAATTTGCTTAAATCATATAATAGCCACAGGAGGTGAGACTTATTAGTATCCTCATTATATGTATAAAGCAAATAGCCTTGGAGATGTAACTTTCCAACTTCCTAAATCAAGCACAGGCAAGTTAAATTTGAATTTCAGATAAACAATTAATTTTTAAAATATAAGTTTGTGTCATGCAATAATATATATCCCAAACTGGGTCTTCTATATTTTTATTTGCAAAAGCGGGTATTACTCCTCTAACTCAAGAGCCCACCTTCTTAACTGCTACTGTTCTAAGCATTAAGTGAAATGATGTATGTAAAGCATCTAATATATTGTCTGGATGTAAACAATGATCAATAATTGGTACTGTTCGCACTTGATTTTTATTCATTTTATTGCTTAAAACTCTCTAGGTCCAGCAGTTATTAAAAGACAGGATTTGACACTTTTGAGTGGCTCAGTTGGTTAAGTGCCGGCCTTCATCTCAGGGCATGATCTCAGGGTCCTGGGATGGTGCCTGCTCAACTGGGAGCCTGCTTCTCCCTCTCCCCCGTCCCTGCTCATGCTCTCTCTTGCTATCTCTCTCTCAAATAAATAAAATCTTAAAAAAAAAGAGAGAGAGCATGGACAAGTTCACGAGAGAGAGGGAAGGAGAGGGAGAGGAAGCTATTCTCAATTGTGCTGTGGTCGGATAAATGCTCTGTGGAATAGCCACTGATGACTGTAGGCTTCTTCCTTCCCTGCAACTGTATAAAGTAGTCAAGAAGCTCTTGGCTAAATCAGAACTTTTCTCTTCACCCAGAAGGGACTCAGGGTGTTTCTTCCTCTCTCTTTCCCTAGGGAAACCCTTAATTGCAAGCCTTAAAGATGCACTGAGGGAAGAGATTCAGAATGCTTATGTTGGGAAGGATCATCTGTATTGTATGACCCAGTCCTCTCACTTTAGAGATGAGGAAACTGGGGCTTAGTGAAATTAAGTAATGCATCTATCATTGGATAGCTAATTCAATTTTTTAATAAAAAGCATCTGATTTCACCTGTACAGCTGTATATCACATTTATGTGGCATAGATTGTTGTTTATAGTTTCTAGCGGTCACATCAATAAACATTGTGTGATATATTATACATTAGGAAAAACTTTAAAATGGACCAGCAGGAACCATTTAGATACAAAGTACAGTTGACCCTTGAACCCAGGGTTGGGGCACTGTCACAGTCAAAAATCTGAATATAAGTTTTGACTCCCCCAAACCTTAACTGCTAATAGCCTACCGTTGACCGGAAGCCTTACTGATAACATAAACAATTGATTAACATATTTTGTATGTTAAATATACTAAAAAATGTATTCTCATAATAAAGTAAGCTGGAGAAAAAATGTTATTAAGAAAATCATAAGGAAGAGATAATACATTTACAGTACCGTACTGTATTTATTGAAAAAAAATCTGCATAGAAGTGAACCTGCATAGTTCAAACCTATGTTGTTCAAAGGTCAACTGTAATTCTTTTATTAAGAAAGAGTTATATAAAATTGGTACTGTACTTTTTTGCACGTAAATTGTTACAGACATTGGTTTACTTTAAACAATTTTTTACAGTCTAGTCAATAATTACTGAATAGCAGATTATGTCTTTAATGATTTAAGTTTCTTGTTAGTCAAATGGTAGAAACTGTCTGCAATTTATTTACCAAAGCACTGTCAAAAGGACTAGTGGTGTGTAGAGTTTTTACAAGAGATTACTGTCATAACACCTTGAATGATCAGGTTACTTAGAAGACATACACATGTAATAGATATTAACACATATTATGGCACTTCATTATGCACTTGAAGGTTTTAATGTGAGGATAAATTAAATTCACAATTTCCTTGACAAATACATTTGAATGGATTATTTATATGATTTTTCTTATTTAATAGTTTGGTCAATGTTCAAATAATTATATTTTCTATACAAAGTAGAATGCTTTCCTTATCTGACATTTTAACATGAGTAAGTAGCTTCCTTTAGTGGTGATGGTTTCAAACTGTAATGATTTCATATTCCCAATGTATTGTGTGAGAGAATATTTTTTAATGAAATAAGCTTAAGTCCTTTTGAATGCATCAACCACAACATACATTTGTTATGCAAATTCATTTCATTTTTCCACAAATTAGATTGTTGTTTTAATGGAAATGTCAATATGCACATACTGTGCCATCTAAAATATGTTATTAATTTTTTCTCTTTTTATTTTTATTTGCATTTATTCTGCAGAATTTACTCCCGGGCCATAAGTTTTTGTTTCTTCAATTTCTTCTGTGATATCTTCTTCTTCTGTGCAACCTCCTCTTCTGGTTTAGGAACAATCTGCTCTTTTTCAGTAAGGATCATCTCAATGTGGCAAGGAGAGCTCGTGTATGGGTTAATCCGACCATGAGCCCTGTACGTTCTACGCTGTATCTCGGGGGCTTTGTTCACCTGGATGTGCTAATGTTTAAAAGTTAAAGCTTGAACTTTTTTAAAGCATCGAGTCAAAGTTTCTCTATTTTTTAAATTTAATTAAAAAATTTCTTCAAATTTTTATTTAAATTCTAGTTAGTTAAAATGCAGTGCAATATTCGTTTCAGGAGGAGAATCCAGTGCTTCATCACTTACATATAACACACAGTGCTCATCACAGCAAGTGCCCTTTTTAATATCCATCAACCATCTAGTCCATTCCCTACTCACCTCCCTTCATTAAGCCTCAGTTTTTTCTCTATCTTTAAGAGTCTCTTGTGGTTTGTTTCTCTCTCTCTCTCTTTTTTTTGGTCCTCCTCCCATATGTTCATCTGTATCGTTTCTTAAATTCCACATATAAGTGAAATCGTATGGTATTTGTCTTTCTCTGACTGACTTATTTTGTTTAGCATAACACACTCTAGTTCTACCCATGTAGTTGTGAGTGGCAAGATTCCATTCTTTTTGATGGCTAATATTCCATTGGATATATATACCACATCTTTTTTATCTGTTCTTCAGTTGATGAACATTTGATCTGTTTCCGTAGTTTGGCTATTGTTGATAATGCTGCTACGAACATCAGGATGCACATACTCCTTTAAACCTATTTTTGTATCCTTTGGGTAAATACCTAGTAGTGCAATTGCTAGGCTGTAGGGTAGCTCTGTTTTTAACTTTTTGAGGAATCTCCACACTGTTTTCCAGAGTGGCTGCACCAGTTTGCATTCCCACCAACAGTGAAAGAGGTTTCCCCTTTTTCTGCATCCTTGCCAACATATGTTGTTTACTGTGTTGTTAATTTTAGCCATTCTGACAGGTGTGAGCTAGTATCTCATTGTGGTTTTCATTTATATTTCCCTGATGCTGAGTGATGTTGAGCATTTTTTTCATGTGTCTGTTAACCATTTGTATGGATTCTTTGCAGAAATGTCTGTTCATGTCTTCTGCCCATTTCTTGACTTGTTTATTTGTTTTTTGGGTGTTGAGTTTGACAAGTTCTTTATTGATTTTGAATACTAACCCTTTATAAGTTATGTCATTTGCAAATATCTTCTCCCAGTCCATGGGGAGTTTTGTTGATTATTTCCTTTGCTGTGCAGAAACTTTTTATCTTGATGAAATCCCAATAGTTCATTTTTGCTTTTGTTTCCCTTGCCTCTGGCAATGTGTTTAGTAAGAAGCTACTATGGGCTGACATCAGAGAGGTTGCTGCCTGTGTTCTCCCCTAGGATTTTGATGGATTCCTGTCTCCCATTTAGGTCTTTCATCCATTTTGAATTTATTTTTGTGTATGGTGTAAGACAGTCCCCCAGTTTCATTCTTTTGCATGTTGTTGTCCAGTTTTCCCAGCACCATTTGTTGAAGAGACTGTCTTTTTTCCATTGGGTATTCTTTCCTGTTTTGTTGAAGATTAGTTGGCCAGAGAGTTGAAGGTCCATTTCTGGGCTCTCTATTCTGTTCCACTGATCTATGTGTCTGTTTTTGTGCCAGTACCATACTGTCTTGATGACTACAGCCCTGTAATAGAACTTGAAGTCCGGAATTGTGATGCCACCAGCTTTGGTTTTCTTTTTCAATATTCCTCTAGCTATTCGGGGTCTTTTTTGGTTCCATACAAATTTTAGGATTATTTGTTCCATTTCTTTGAAAAAAAGTTGGTATTTTGATAGGGCTTGCTATGAATGTGTAGATTGCTCTAGGTAGCATAAACATTTTCACAGTATTTTTTCTTCCAATCCATGAGCAGGGGATGTTTTCCCATTTCTCTGTATCTTCCTCAATTTCTTTCATGAGTATTCTATAGTCTCCTAAGTACAGATCCTTTGCCTCTTTGCTTAGATTTATTCCTAGGTATCCTGTTGTTTGGGGTGCAATTGTAAATGGGATTGACTCCTTAATTTCTTTTTCTGTCTCGTTGGTGTATAGAAATGCAACTGATCTGTGTGTATTGATTTTATATCCTTCCACTTTACTGAATTCCTGTATGAGTTCTAGCAGTTTTGGTGTGGAGTCTTTTCGGTTTTCCACATAAAGTATCATATCATCTGCAAAGAGTGAGAGTTTGACTTCTTCTTGCCAATCTGGATGCCTTTTATTTCTTTGTGTTCTCTGATTGCTGAGGCTAGGACTTCTGGTCTATGTTACTTCTAGTACTATGTTGAATAGCAGTGGTAATAGGGACATCCCTGCCGTGTTCTTGACCTTAGGGGGAAAGCTCTCAGTTTTTCCCCATTGAGAATGATATTCGCTGTGGGTTTTTCATAGATGGCTTTTATGATATTGAGGTATGTATCCTATATCCCTGCACTGTGGAGAGTTTTAATCAAGAAAGGATGCTGTACTTTGTCAAATGCTTTTTCTGCATGTATTGAGAGAATCATATGGTTCTTATCCTTTCTTTTATTTATGTAGTGTATCACACTGATTGATTTGTGGATGTTGAACCAACCTTGCAGCCCAGGAATAAATCCCACTTGGTCATGGTGAATAATCCTTTTAATGTACTGTTGGATCCTATTGGCTAGAATTTTGGTTAGAATTTTTGCATCCATGTTCACTAGGGATATGAGTCTGGAATTCTCTTTTTGATCGGGTCTTTGTCTGGTTTTGGGATCAAGGTAAGGCTGACTCATAGAACAAGTTTGAAAGTTTTCCTTCCATTTCTATTTTTTGGAACAGTTTCAGAAGAAAACATATTACTTCTTTAAATGTTTGGTAGAATTCCCCTGGGAAGCCATCTGACCATGGGCTCTTGTTTGTTGGGAGATTTTTGATTACTTCTTCAATTTCCTTGCTGGTTCTGGGTCTGTTCATGTATTCTATTTCTTTCTGGTTCAGTTTTGATGATTTATATGTCTCTAGCAATGCATTCATTTCTTCCAGATTGTCTAATTTGTTGGCATATAGTTGTTCATAATATGTTCTTATAATTGCTTGTATTTCTTTGGTGTTGGTTGTTATCTCTTCTCTTTCATTCACGATTTTATTTGTTTGAGTCCTTTCTCTTTTCTTTTTGATAAGTCTGGCCAGGGGTTTATCAATCTTATTAATTCTTTTGAAGAATCAGCAGCTAGTTTTGTTGATTGGTTCTACTGTTCTTTTGGTATCTATTTCATTGATTTCTGCTCTGATCTTTATTATTTCTCTTCTCCTGCTGGGTTTAGGCTTTATTTACTGTTCTTTCTCCAGCTCTTTTAGGCATAGGGTTAGGTTGTGTATTTGAGACCTTTCTTGTTTCTTGAGAAAGCCTTTTATTGCTTTATACTTTCCTGTTAGGACTGCCTTTGCTGCATCCCAAAGATTTTGAACAGTTGAGTTTTCTTTTTTGTTTGTTTCCATGAATTTTTTTTAATTCTCCTTTAATTTCCTGGTTTACCCTTTCATTCTTTAGTAGGATGCTCTTTAGCCTCGATGTATCTGAGTTCTTTCCAACTTTCATCTTGTGACTGAGTTCCAGTTTCAAAGCATTGTGGTCCGAAAATATGCAGGGAATGATCCCAATCTTTTGATACTGGTTGAGACCTGATTTGTGACCTAGGATTTAGCTATTCTGGAGAACATTCCATGGGCACTAGAGAAGAATGTGTATTCTGTTGCTTTGGGATCGAATGTTCTGAATATATCTGTGGAGTCCATTTGGTCCAGTGTGTCATTTAAAGTCTTTATTTCCTTGTTGATCTTTGGTTAGATGATCTGTCCATTTCAGTGAGGGGACTTTAACAAGTCCCCCACTATTATTGTATTGTTGTCAATGTGTTTCTTTGCTTTTGTTATTAATTGGCTTATACAATTGGCTGCTCCCTGGTTAAGGGCATTGATATTTACAACTGTTAGATCGTCTTGTTGGATAGACCCTTTAAGTAGGATATAGTGTCTTTCCTCATCTCTTATTACAGTCTTTAGTTTAAAATCTAATTTGTCTGACATAAGGATTGCCACCCCAGCTTTCTTTTGATGTCCATTAGCATGGTAAATGGACTTCCACCCCCTCACTTTCAATCTGGAGGTGTCTTTGGGTCTAAAATGAGTCTCTTGCAGACAGCATATCGATGGTTTTTTTTTTTTTTTAAATCAATCTGATACCTTGTGTCTTTTGATTAGGGCATTTAGCCCATTTACATTCAGGGTAACTATGGAAAGATATGAATTTAGTGTCATTTTATTTCTTGTAAGGTGACTGTTACTGCATATTGTCTCTGTTCCTTTCTGGTCTATGTTACTTCTAGGCTCTTTCTTTGCTTAGAGGCCCCCTTTCAATATTTTCTGTAGGGCTGATTTGGTTATTGCAAATTCTTTTAGTTTTTGTATGTCCTGGAAGCTTTTTATCTCTCCTTCTATTTTCAATGATAGCCCAGCGGGATATAGTATTCTTGGCTGCATATTTTTCTCATTGAGTGCTCTGAATATATCCTGCCAGTCCTTTCTGTCCTGCCAGGTCTCTTGTATAGGTCTGCTGCCAATCTAATGTTTCTACCATTGTAGGTTACACACCTCTTGTCCCAAGATGCTTTCAGGATTTTCTCTTTGTCTCTGAGATTTTAAGTTTTACTATTAGATGTCAGGGTGTTGACCTATTTTCATTGATTTTGAGTGGAGATTCTCTGTACCTCCTGGATTTTGATGCCTGTTTCCTTCCCCAAATTAGAAAAGTTCTCTGCTATAATTTGCCCCAATATACCTTCTGCCCCTCTCTTTCTACTTCTTCTGGGATCCCAATTATTCTAATATTGTTTTGTCTTATGGTATCGCTTATCTCTCAAATTCTGCCCTCATGATCTAGTAGTTGTTTATCTCTCTTTTTTCTCAGCTTCTTTTCCCTCCATCATTTGTCTTCTATATCACTAATTCTCTCTTCTGCCTCATTATCCTAGCACTTAGAGCCTCCATTTTTTTATTGCACCTCATTAATAGCCTTTTTGATTTCAACTTGGTTAGATTTTAGTTCTTTTATTTCTCCAGAAAGGGATTCTCTAGTGTCTTCATGCTTTTTACATGCCCAGCTAGTATTTTTATATTCGTTATTCTGAACTCTAGTTCTGACATCTTACTAATGTCTATATTGATTAGGTCCCTGGCAATTGGTACTGCCTCTTGTCCTCTTTTTTGAGGTGAATTTTTCCGTCTTGTCATTCTTGCAGAAAACTATATAGCTGAATTCCTGGGACCAGATGAAATTTAGATCTCCTACTCCTCCGCCATCTTGAACTCTCCTCTGAACCAACTATCTTTTAAGGGTTACTTCCTATTTACTTAGTACCAGGTACATTGATGGCTAAAATTAGACATGTTTTCTCTATTGCCAGTTTAAAAATGCTTCATACTTCTAGCTAGCATTAGTTTGATGAATTTTACTAGGAAGTAATTCAAAAACAAAATAGAAACAAGCAAACAAAAAAGGTAAACAGACTAAAACAAGCAAACAGAACAAGCAGGTTATAAATTTAGGAAGATGAAATGTAATTTGAACATTACTTCTCAGGTCTTTTTTTCTTTCTTTAAATTTTTTTATTGTTATGTTAATCACCATACATCGCATTACTGGTTTTTAATGTCGTTGTCCATGATTCATTGTTTATGTATAACAGCCAGTGCTCCACGCAGAATGTGCCCTCTTTAATTCCCAACACCAGGCTAACCCATCCCCCCACCCCTCTCCCCTCTAGAACCCTCAGTTTGTTTTTCAGAGTCCATTGTCTCTCACGGTTCGTCTCCCCCTCTGATTTCCCCCCCTTCATTCTTCCCTCCTGCTATCTTCTTCTTCTTTTTTTCTTAACATATATTGCATTATTTGTTTCAGAGGTACAGATCTGTGATTCAACAGTGTTGCACAATTCACAGCGCTCACCATAGCACATACTCTCCCCAATGTCTATCACCCAGCCACCCCCTCCCTCCCACCCCCCACCACTCCAGGAACACTCAGTTTGTTTCCTGAGATTAAGAATTCCTCATATCAGTGAGGTCATATGATACATGTCTTTCTCTGATTGACTTATTTCGCTCAGCGTAACACCCTCCAGTTTCATCAACATCACTGCAAATGGCAAGATCTCATTCCTTTTGATGGCTGCATAATATTCCATTGTATATCTATACCACATCTTCTTTATCCATTCATCTGTCAATGGACATCTTGGTTCTTTCCACAGTTTGGCTATTGTGGACATTGCTGCTATAAACATCAGGGTGCACATACCTCTTTGGATCCCTACATTTGTATCTTTGGGGTAAATACCCAGTACTGCAATTGCTGGGTCATATGGTAGCTCTATTTTCAACTTTTTGAGGAACCTCCATACTGTTTTCCAGAGTGGCTGCACCAGCTTGTCTTCCCACCAGCAGCGTAAGAGGGTTCCCTTTTCTGTGCATCCCCGCCAACATCTGTCGTTTCCTGACTTGTTAATTTTAGCCATTCTGACTGGTGTGAGGTGGTATCTCATCGAGTTTTTGATTTGGATTCCCCTGATGCCGAGCGATGTTGAGCACTTTTTCATGTGCCTGTTGGCCATTTGGATGTCTTCTTTGGAAAAATGTCTGTTCATGTCTTCTGCCCATTTCTTGATTGAATAGTAGTTCATTGGGTGTTGAGTTTGGTAAGTTCTTTATAGATTTTGGAAACTAGCCCTTTATCTGATATGTCATTTGCAATTATCTTCTCCCATTCTGTCAGTTGTCTTTTGGTTTTGTAGACTGTTTCTTTTGCTGTGCAAAAGCTTTTTATCTTGATGAAGTCCCAATAGTTCATTTTTGCCATTGCTTTCCCTGCCTTTGGCGATGTTTCTCAGAAGAAGTTGCTGCAGCTGAGGTCGAAGAGGTTGCTACCTGTGTTCTCCTTTAAGACTTTGATGGACTCCTGTCTCACATTGAGGTCTTTCAACCATTTGGAGTCTATTTTTGTGTGTGGTTTAAGGAAATGGTCCATTTTCATTCTTCTGCATGTGGCTGTCCAACTTTCCCAACACCATTTGTTGAAGAGACTGTCTTTTTTTCCATTGGATATTCTTTCTTGCTTTGTCAAAGATTAGTTGACCCTGGAGTTGAGGGTCCATTTCTGGGCTCTCGATTCTGTTCCATTGATCTATGTGTCCGTTTTTGTGCCAGTACCATACTGTCTTGATGATGACAGCTTTGTAATAGACCTGGAAGTCCGGAATTGTGATGCCACAAGCTTTGCTTTTCTTTTTCAATATTCCTGTGGCTATTCAGGGTCTTTTCTGGCTCCATATAAATTTTAGGATTATTTGTTCCATTTATTGAAAAAAGTGGATGGTATTTTGATAGGGATTGCATTGAATTTGTAGATTGCACTAGGTAGCATTGACATCTTCACAATATATCTTCTTCCAATCCATGAACATGGAACGTTTTTCCATTTCTTTGTGTCTTCCTCAATTTCTTTCATGAGTATTTTATAGTTTTCTGAGTACAGATCCTTTGCCTCTTTGGTTAGATTTATTCCTAGGTATCTTACCGTTTTGGGTGCATTTGTAAATGGGATCGACTCCTTAATTTCTCTCTCTTCTGTGTTGTTCTTGGTGTATAAGAATGCCACTGATTTCTGTGCATTGATTTTCTATCCTGCCACTTTACTGAATTCCTGTATGAGTTCTAGCAGTTTTGGGGTGGAGTCTTTTCGGTTTTCCACATAAAGTATCATATCATCTGCAAACAGTGAGAGTTTGACTTCTTCTTTGCTGATTCAGATACCTTTTATTTCTTTGGGTTCTCTGATTGCTGTGGCTAGGACTTCTAATACTATGTTGAACAGCAGTGGTGATAGTGGACATCCCTGCCGTGTTCCTGACCTTAGGGAGTAAGCTCTCAGTTTTTCCCATTGAGAATGATATTCTCTGTAGGTTTTTCATAGATGGCTTTTATGATATTGAGGTATGTACCCTCTATCAGTAT
Source organism: Zalophus californianus (assembly GCF_009762305.2). Taxonomy (NCBI): domain Eukaryota; kingdom Metazoa; phylum Chordata; class Mammalia; order Carnivora; family Otariidae; genus Zalophus; species Zalophus californianus. The sequence continues at coordinate 142,433,445 of NC_045596.1, read as the reverse complement.
ACTCTGAAGAGTTTTGATCAAGAAACGATGCTGTACTTTGTCAAATGCTTTTTCTGCATCTATTGAGAGGATCATATGATTCTTGTTCTTTCTTTTGTTAATGTATTGTATCACGTTGATTGATTTGTGGATGTTGAACCAACCTTGCAGCCCAGGGAAAAATCCCACTTGGTCGTGGTGAATAATCCTTTTAATGGAGTGTTGTATCCTATTGGCTAGTATTTTGGTGAGAATTTTTGCATCCATGTTCATCAAGGTATATTGGTCTGCAATTCTCCTTTTTGATGGGGCCTTTGTCTGGTTTTGGGATCAAGGTAATGGTGGCCTCATAAAATGAGTTTAGAAGTTTTCCTTCCATTTCTACTTTTTGGAACAGTTTCAGAAGAATAGATATTAATTCTTCTTGAAATGTTTGGTAGAATTCCCCTGGGAAGCCATCTGGCCCTTGGCTTTTGTTTGTTGGGAGATTTTTGATGACTGATTCAATTTCCTTAGTGGTTATAGGTCTGTTCTGGTTTTCTATTTCTTCCTGGTTCAGTTTTGGTAGTTGTTACATCTCTAGGAATGCATCCACTTCTTCCAGGTTATCTAATTTGCTGGCATATAGTTGCTCATAATATATTCTTATAATTGTTTGTACACAGACAATATACAGTAAAAGTCACCTTACAGGCAATACAATGACACTAAATTCCTATCTTTCAATAGTTACCCTGAATGTAAATGGGCTAAATGCCCAAATCAAAAGACACAGGCTATCAGATTGGATTAAAAAACAATACCCATCGATATGCTGTCTGCAAGAGACTCATTTTAGACCCAAAGACACCCCCAGATTGAAAGTGAGGAGGTGGAAAACTATTTACCATGCTAATGGACACCAAAAGAAAGCTGGGGTGGCAATCCTTATATCAGACAAATTAGATTTTAAACCAAAGACTGTAATAAGAGATGAGGAAGGACACTATAGCCTACTTAAAGAGTTTATCCAACAAGAAGATCTAACAATTGTAAATATCTCTGCTCCTAACATGAGAGCAGCCAATTATATAAGGCAATTAATAACAAAAGCAAAGAAACACATTGACAACAATACAGTAATAGTGGGGGACTTTAACACCCCCCTCACTGAAATGGACAGTTCATCTAAGCAAAAGGTCAGGAAGGAAATAAAAACTTTAAATGACACACTGGACCAAATGGACTCCACAGATATATTCAGAACATTCCATCCCAAAGCCATGGAATACACATTCTTCTCTAGTGCCCATGGAACATTCTTCAGAACAGATCACATCCTAGGTCACAAATCAGGTCTCAACTGGTACCAAAAGATTGGGATCATTCACTGCATATTTTCAGACCACAGTGCTTTGAAACTAGAACTCAATCACAAGAGGAAAGTTGGAAAGAGCTGAAATACACAGAGGCTAAAAAGCATCTTACTAAAGAATGAATGGGTCAACCAGGAAATTAAAGAAGAATTAAAAATATTCATGGAAACAAATGAAAATGAAAACACAACAGTTCAAAATCTTTGGGATGCAGCAAAGGCAGTCCTGAGAGGAAAGTATATAGCAATACAAGCCTTTCTCAAGAAACAAGAAAGGTCTTAAGTACACAAATTAACCCTACACCTAATGGAGCCAGAGAAAGAACAGCAAATGAAGCCTAAACCCAGCAGGAGAAGAGAACTAATAAAGATCAGAGCAGAAATCAATGAACTAGAAACCAAAAGAACAGTAGAACAGTTCCACGAAACTAGGAGCTGGTTCTTTGAAAGAATTAACAAGATTGATAAACCCCTGGCCAGACTTATCAAAAAGAAAAGAGAAAGGACCCAAATCAATAAAATCATGGATAAAAGAGGAGAGATCACAACCAACATCAAAGAAATACAAACACTTCTCAGGTCTTTTGTAATACAGGCATTTGAAGGTTATATATTAATCTGAAAGTACTGTTTTAGCTACACTTGAAATATTTAATTTTTCAATCATTCAATTTAAAGTGTGTTTTAATTTTCATTATGATTTATTTTTTGGTCCACTGAATATTTCAAACTGTATTTCTTAATTTCCAAAATTACTATTTTTTAAACTATCTTTTTGTTTCATATTTCTAGCATGGTTACATTTAGGTCAAGAATATAATGTATTTTATTATTATATTCCATATTATATTTTATATTGTATAATATATAAGATAATACATAATATTATGTATTATCTTATATATAATATTGTATTTTATTATTATATTCTATATTATATTTTTTATCCTTTGAAGTAAGTAATTTTCATGGTGGCAACATATGTTGAGGAAATGAGATAATCAAAAATTTTAGCAGTGGGGTGCCTGGGTGCCTCAGTCATTAAGCGTTTGCCTTTGGCTCAGGTCGTGATCCCAGGGTCCTGGGATTGAGCCTCACACTGGGCTCCCTTTCCGCGGGGAAGCCTGCTTCTCCTTCTTCTACTCCACCTGCTTGTGTTCCCTCTCTCGCTATGTCCCTCTCTGTCAAATAAATAAATAAAATCTTAAAAAAATTTTTTAGTAGCATTTATAATAGCACAAAATATATGAAGTACTTCAGAATAAATCTTTAAAAAGATGTGTAAGAGTTTTAAAAAGACATCTTTAAACTTTACCAAGTGATATTTAAATTGAATTTTTAAACAAGTAATAAAACTATTTAAATAGAGATACATAGAGACATAGTCCATGTTTTTGTTTTGGAAAATTCAATATTATTATTATAATTGCCTGAATCTGTAGATCAGTTTAGACACACATATTATTAGGTCCCTAAATTGTTCTGTAGATTCAGTATAATAACAATAAGTCTTCCTGATTTTTTTTCCTTGTGTTTCCATTTTGGGGTGGGGGTGGGTGTGCTTGATAGGAGGACTGAGAGGTTGATTATCTGATTCTGAAATTTATGTGAAGATGCAAAAGGACAAAAGTATCCAAGATACACTTGAAAAAGATCAAGGTGAGCAAACTTGCTCTATCAGGAGTCAGAGTTTATTACAGACCTATGATAATCAAGACAATGTCCATTGAAACCAGGGATAAACACAGTAGCAAAATGCACCAGAGAACCAGAAACAGAACCTCATATAGATAATTTATTTAAGGAAAAAGTGACATTGCAAACAGTATTGGAAAAATTGGGAATCCACATGAAATAAAATTAGATCACTTCTTCCCTTCATACACAAAAATCAATCCCAAATGGTTTAAAGCATAAATGTGAAAAGTGAATGAAACTTTAGAATACAATATCTGAAGAGAAAATCTTCATTTCCTACAAGACACGTAGAGCACAAACTATGAAACATAGATTAGCAAATTTAACTATATGAAAATTAAGAATTTTTATTCATCAAAATATTTCATTAAGAAAATGAAATGACAAGCTACTGAGTGGAAGGTATTTGTAACTTGTAACTGGCAAATAACTCTCATTCAGAATACGTAAAAATTTCCTTTAAATTATTAAGAGAAAAGCTATTTGCAAATGATTTCCAAATGTCCAATACAATCCTGAAAAGAAACTCAACTAAAATACAAATTAAAATCACAATGAGATACATCCACCAGATCAGTAAAAATTAGAATCTGACTGTATCAAGTGTTGCAGAAGAAGTGGAGCAACAGGAGGCCTCAGAACCTGCTGGTAGGTGCTACTTTGGAAATTGTTTTGACAAAATCTAATGAAAATGACAATACCTTATGGGCAAGGAATTCCAGTTCTAATCATATACCTTAGCAGTAGAAAAACAAGACCGTTAACTAAGACAAATTAATACAACACAGAATAATTGTAATATAAAATTGAACAAAGGAAACTAGACACAAAAGAACACATGCTATGTAATTCCAATTATAAAAATATACAAAACTGGCAAAACCAACTTGTATTGTTTATGAACATACACACACATATGTATATAGAGAGAAGTATAATGAAAAAGGAGTCATAATTTTTTTTAAAAAGCAACATCGCTTTCAAAGAAGGGCGCTATTATAATATGGATTGGATTTCTGAGGTCTTGGGAACATTTATCTTGATTTATGGGGATGTTTACTTTACTTTGTTAATCTGAATATTGCTTTGTTAGTATGAGAGTCTATATTTTATACAGTTTATTGACTGTTATATTTGGCAGTAAAAGATCAAAAAAGAATATGAGATTGATATCAATCTTAGATATGAATGATTATATTGCACATATTACTATACATAATATCTATCACTATTTTAATGTTTCTATGGGCAGTTTTTCTATTTTTTTTAAGGATTTTATTTATTTATTTATTTGAGAGACAGAATGAGATATATATATAGAGAGAGCATGAGGGTCAGAGGGAGAAGCAGACTCCCCGCTGAGCAGGGAGCCCGATGCGGGGCTCGATCCCCGGACTCCAGGATCCTGACCTGAGCCGAAGGCAGTCGCTTAACCAACTGAGCCACCCAGGCACCCTACTATGGGCAGTTTTTCTAAACAATTTCCAGCTATAAAGCCATTTACTCTTCAGAAAAACCCTGTGAGGTAAGTACTATTATTATAGCTACTGAATTGAGCCAAAGGGAGATTAACTTTCCCAAATTCACACAATGTTAAGTGGCAGAGCCAAGGTTAGAATGCAGACAGCCTTCCTCCATTTTTGTGCTTGCTATGTCACATTGCAGCACAGAGATATAGAGTTATTTCTACATGTAAAAAGAGGAGATTAAGTGTATTCAAACATAACACTGAATTTGAAAGCTACAAAATGTTTATGTTATTTTAAATCTTATCTTTTATAAATTCTATATTCATCTCTGATCTATCACTCTCTGGTACAGCAAATGTACACTCATAATTGTTGAACTCTATTAAAATGATCTAATCAATATATATTTGATGTCCTTTACATGCTTTTCTTTTCCTTTTTTTCTTCCTATTTTGAAGAAAAGTGCTTTGAAACCTTCTCTTTACTTCTTCACAGTACCTGTTACATAGCGACCTTTAAAGGATATATGTTTTAGTAAAAATCAGAAATAAAGCATACACACAGGACTTTTGAAACTGAATTATTTGTTTGTTTTTTCCTTCTCGTTTTCTTATTCTATTAGATATAAGGCATAATATATATATGGATCTAATTTTACTAAAAAAAAAACCTTTATTATTAGTTGAGAATTTTATAGAAAATTTTTAAGGGGTGCCTGGGTGGCTCCGTTGGTTAAGCGTCTGCCTTCAGCTCAGGTCATGATCCCAGGGTCCTGGGATCGAGCCCCGTATCGGGTTCCTTGCTCAGTGGGGAGCCTGCTTCTCCCTTTCCCTTCGCCAGCTGCTCTCCTTGCTTGTGCTCTCTCTCTGTCAAATAAATAAAGTTAAAGAAATTTTTTTAATAAAAATCAAGTTCAGTTGTTCCTGCTTTCACATATTATTATTAATTGCACTATTTATTTATTTATTTATTTATTTTAAATTCAGTTAGCCAACATATAGTACATCATTAGTTTTTGTTGTAGTGTTTAATGATTCATTAGTTACAAAGAACACCCAGGGCTCATCACATCACGTGCCCTCCTCCAGATGCCCATCACCCACTTACCCCATCCCTCAACCCACCTGCCTTTCTGCAACCCTCAGTTTATTTCCCAGAGTCTAGAGTCTTTCATGGTTTGTCTCCCTCTCTAATTGCACATATCACTGTGGCAAAGTTATAACAAATCATTCATTTACCTTGCCTCCATTTACAGTCACAGGACTCAAGCTTTCTTTAGATTTCTAATTAGTATAGAATAAATGCTCTATGTACATTTACAGGCTAAGGACTGGAGTAGTTAATTGATTTCAAATTAATTTATTTTATAAACATTTTTTTGTCTGTATTTCAGTGGTGGGATTGTGGCACGTAAGTAAATGTTTTATTTTGTAGTTTTTTCATATATTTTCTTTTCATGACAATCTATATTTTAACCAAAATTTCATTGGTAAATAAAAGTTACAAAATTTGTGTGTGGGGGGGTTGTTCATTTGTTCTTATTTATGAATTATTACCATGGCATGTAGCAATCTTTATTATAGTTTAGCTGTCATAATGCATGGTAGAGCAAGTTATTTTTCAATATATATTGGTGAAGTCTCAAATCCACTTTTATTCTTCTCAAAATCATGTTGGATTCTTTGACCAACTTTGTCAGTTGGTGAATGAATTACTGAATGTGGAGAGAGAAGGAAATAATAAGTTCTGGTAGCATAATAATTAGCATTTTGGAAAAAAATTGTAACTGATTTTATATTGAGTCTATTTAACCACATTGCCAGGTTTACTGTCTGGGGGCAGAAATTGGAGCAGTAGTTTGGGAACATCTTGTTGTGATTTGGTGTCCCTTCCTGCACTTTCTGCTAGTGTAAGTAGTCCTGAACATCTCACTGAGTAAGCCTGAGTTTTACATTCGTTATTGTCACAATTAATAGATAGCTAATTCTATCTGGTCATGGGTTATTTAAAATAACCTCTAAGACAAAACAAAACAAAACAAAACAAAACCTCTCTTCAAACTTATTTTCTTTGAATTTGGTTGCATTTAAGTAGAAAACATTTTCTCTTATCCTTTGACTAGATGTGATTTACATATTTACCTGATCCCTTAAGAACTTCGTATGAGAGTGATTTAATTTTCCTGTTGATAGTTTGATATTTAGGTTCTCAGAGAACGGCAGAAGGCAGTTAGTTTAGAATTATCCTTGCAGTACACTTTGCATACTACTTTCTTATGCAAAACACCAAAAAATGTTTTCAAAATGGGACATGTATAGTGGAAATGGATATGACCAATATATTTAGTCAATGCATTTCTTGAGGAAATTCAAAGTATTAGTTCTTGGTATAAAAAGTAATAACTGACTAAACTATGTGAACATAAATATAGTTTTTAATGTGTTCAAAATTAGAGAAGATTTTTATTCTCTTAAAAATCACTTTTTAGGGGCACCTGCTGGCTCAGTCAGTAGAGTATGGTATTCTTGATCTTGGGGTCATGAGTTCAAGCCCCATATTGTGTGTAGAGCCTACTTAAAAAAAACTATTAAAAATAAATTTTTAATGATTTTTATTAGAAAACAAATGATACTATAGAATTGTTTTTCTGTAACAATAATATCTTTCTTTCTTTCTTTCTTTCTTTCTTTCTTTCTTTCTTTCTTTCTTTCTTTCTTTCTTTCTTTCTTTTTCTTTCTTTCTTTTTTTTTTTGTTAAAACTAGATGGTTGGTGTTAACTAAAAGGTACTGGCAAAGTCTTGGGAGCACAATGGAAAATTCTGGTTCATCACAAAAAAGCTAAAAGAAACAACAAAGAAAAAGAATAGAAAAGCCATTGTACAGAGTTAGACTAGGTATGACTATGTCAACCGAGGGAGAGGGGGCTCAGAATTATTGAGCATACTCTATGTGCTTCTGACAGATTAGGGTCTCTTATACATTTAAAATAATTGGTCCTTATTTAACTCTGAAAAGAAATCAATTTTATTTTAATTTACAGAGGAAATAAAAAAATAAACTTAGTTCTAAGAGATTAAGTAACATGATGAAGTCCACACAGCTAATGGTAAACCTATTAAACTTGAAGATGAAGCTCTTTCCCAAAGATTATCTATTTTGAAATAATGTGATTTACTGCAAAATTTAGTGTGACTAAGGATAATGTAGCTAGGGTGTTTTACACCTTATTTTATAAGAACAAAATCAAAGTAAAAAACATATCTGGAGGGCAGTTTGGGCTTGAAGAAAAATAATTGCTTTGAAATGCCTTATTTCACTTGTGGTCTAGTGCTACGCTGTCATTCCTGTTTCATACCACAGGAATCTCCTTTTTCATGTATTTTCTTGATATCTGGATTATTCATGTTTCTCTAAATCTTGCCTTGCTTTTCAATTCCTTTATCTGGAATGACTTTTCCTCCACCCTTGAGCAAATCCTACCTATTCATTATTTAAAAAATATTGTCTAGAGGCACAGCTCAAATACTACCTTGATTGTCTCAGTTCAAGTGCCATAGTATGCCCTACATTATAACATTTTCTACTGCCTATTATAAGTATTTTTATATGCTATATTTTCTTTGAAAAATGCTAGACATTTAAAAAATATATATTTAAGTAGACAATGTTATTTATATAATATATTAAGTATATATATTTGCTTTTATCTATGTCATGGTGTTTTATATTTTGTATGTACTCCAAACATTTTACTAGTGAGTTAATGAATGTATCTTATACACTTATGACTATTTATTTTCATGCGGATTCTCTGAAGTAGTATAAAAGCATACTTTTGTGGATATTTTCCAACCAAAAGCAGCAGATCCCTATATGTAACGTTCGTGCTTTTCCTTAACAAATATTAAAGTGCCTAACATGTGCAGGCTCCATTCTAATCCCTAGAGATACAATAGGAAACAAACTCTTTCTTTTCATGCAGCTTAAATTTTAAGAACATAGAGATTAAGCAAGATATATAATAATAATAAAAAAAACCAAACGTGTAAATTAAAAAATATAGCATGTTAGGTAGTGATAAGTGCTTTAAAAAAGTCAAGGGCAATATTAATAGAGACATCTGGAATATCAGCTTTTTAAATTTTAAAAAATGGACAAGGGATGAAGGAAGACACATATTCTTTCTGTGACCCGGTAACATTATTCTCAAAGACGGGGAGATAGTAATACCTAATGTTCTTAATTAGATAATTGTATGACTATATATGGATTACATTACACAAAGGCATACTTTATAAGAATACATAAAGAAATAAATGAGAAAATCATAATTAAATCCCAGGAACTGAAAAAAGAATGATAGATTGTAAGCGAAAATTAAGACCAGGAGGAAAAGTAAAGCACATATATGCAATAGAGGTCATCAAATCCTTTCTCTTTCTTTCTTTCTAATATATATATATATATACATATATATATATATATATATATATTTCAGAGACAGAGTGAGAGCGTACAAGTATGAATGGGGGGGAGGGGAGAAGGAGAAGCAGACTCCCTGCTGAGCAGAGTTCGAAGCAGGGCTCGATCCCAGCACCTGGGATCCTCACCGGAACTGAAGGCAGACATTTAAACTACTGAGCCACCCAGGCACCCCCTTTTGAATCTTCTTTCGTGTTTCTTCCCACTGCAGAAAAACAGTTCTAGGGTTTTATTAACAATGAGCTCATGCATAGCTCTCCCTAGGCCTGCTTGTAATTGTAACATAATTACATCATTGTTTTGAAAGCAAATAGGTCTTGGTGATCATTTCAATCCTGTATTTACAGTATGTTACAAAGAGTGATGCAACGATCTAGAAAAGTATCTGTGTTTCCTAAAGGATAGCAACTTTCTCATTGAGCACTATCACCCATGTGCTGCACTTACAGTCAATCTTGTAAGTATAAGCCACTTTGGAAATGAGTAAGTATCAAGATTGTTAAAGATCTGCATATGGGATATATAATTAATAATTTTGCCTTTTATTGTTTTTAGGTAGAGAAACATGGAATGCCTTTAGACCTTGGATTTCCTCCTCAGGAAAGCATACTGCTTTCTGATGCTATGGTACACATTTGGCCAGAATGGCCAAGAATGCAGGTATGTGTATATATATATTCTATGGCTGACATTTATAATCCTTTGCTTATGACAGTCCATCAGGAATGAGCATATTTATGAATGGTATCCTGGATTAGATAAGAGCAGCATATTTCATTGTTAAGGAGCTGTGATGGCCTTCAACAGATGAATGATAAAGAAGATGTGGTCCATATATAGAATGGAATATTACTCAGCCATCAAAAAGGATGAATACCCACCATTTGCATCGACATGGATGGGACTGGAGGAGATGATGCTAAGTGAAATAAGTCAAGCAGAGAAAGTCAATTACCATCTGCTTTCACTTATTTGTGGCACATAAGGAATAGCATGGAGGACATTAGGAGAAGGAAGGGAACAATGAAGGGGGGAATCGGAGGGAGAGATGAACCATGAGAGACTATGGACTACAGGAAACAAACTGAGGGTTTCAGAGGGGAGAGGGGAGGGAGGATGGGTTAGCCTGGTGATAGGTATTAAGGAGGGCACGTACTGCATGGAGCACTGGGTGTTATACACAAACAATGGATCATGGAACAGTACATCAAAAACTAATGATGTACTGTATGGTGACTAACATAACATAATAAAATAAGAAAAAGAGTATAAACTCTAGAACCGGGCAAATTAGTTATATTTTCTATATATGCATCTTTCCTTGCCAAAAAAGATAATATCTACTTTATAGAGTTATTATGAAGATTAACTGAGTTGTTATTTGTGAATGTTGTCCTGCCATATTTAGTTTTAAAATGAACATTTTAGGAATTTTAATTTCTTTTATCTCGAAAGCTAACTGCAATATTAAAAAAATTTGTGTGTTGATAGGTTCTAATGAAAAGAGAATAATATTCAACCATTACATAGAGAACGTATCTATTAGCCTACATGTAGTTAACTCTGTAACTGAATATGGGTGGGTATTGACTGCTTAAGAGATTTACTTCATAGTGGTATAAATGGAAAACTTTAGAAAGAATGATGACTTCATTTTCCTTGACATTTGTGGTTCTTTATTTTCAAGGAGTTGGAACTTGAAGAATTCAGCTGCCTCAAAGATAAAGTAGCCATCAAGGGGGCAGATGTGAGGAAATATGAAGAGGAATTGAAAAAGGGAATGATTTGTTGGATACAGCTGGACCCAAAACCATTTAGGATTTGTTTAAATGTAAGATTAATATGGAATGAGTCTGACTTCTTCTTTTAAGTTCAGGAGAATCACTCATAAAGCTCTTGTGAATTTGAAGGTGGGTATCTCATTACCATGCTTTGCTTTTCTACCTTAAATTTAGTTACCTGGAGGTGGAAAAATGCAAAAGATTATTACTTAGGCCCTACCTTGGACAACACATACATGCTGGTATCACATCCTTTTTGAATCTGAGTTTCAAACAATAAAACCCAAGTTGGGCTATTGCTTTTCATAGAAGGTAGGATTTCTCTGATTTCTGTTACTACTAAGTCATTACCCTGATTTTTTTCTCTAATATTTCCCCAAGGAAGACCTTTTGTCTACTTCTTTGGAAAGGTGAATGCCCAGTTTCTTTCTGTAAACAAACTGGAGGGATAGGAGGAGTTTTTAAGAAGTATACTATTTATCTTACTTTGGGTTCTATTTCTCGACTTTACTATATTCTGATAATAAAAAATCCCAATGATACTTTAGTTTTTGAAAATGGGTACTGCAATATTTCAATGGCATGAGCAGTGGCACATATCTAAAGTTACCCGGGGCTAGCTGACTGGACTACTAGAAGGAAAAGAATCCAGACAAACTCATTCATATATATCAACAAGTAGTAAATATCAAATAATTTTGACCACTTGAGACCCTGTATCATGGTTAAGATATAATCATTTTTTGATCAGCATGGTCTCAGGTAAAGGAAGAAGTATCTCAATCCATTTTTAGTTCTCATCTGCTCATTCTATGTGGGAAGAAACCCATTTTTTCTTTTTAAATTTTAATTGCACACTGACTTTGGCAGAGTACCTGATCTGCCACCTAATGTCCAGAATTACTATTATATTAAATAGACATTTTCAACACTAGCTGCTTATTAAAATCACCTGGAAGCTTGGTCTCATTTCTAAAAATTATAATTTGTTTGGCCTTGCATGGGCCTGGGGCACTGGAATTTTAAAAACTATGTTCTATGAAATTTTAGTGTGCAGTCATGGTTGAGAATCTTTGGTTCACCATTGCCATTATCTGGCATTTAATACATTGGGATATATAGATGTCAACCTAGATCAAATCTAATTTTACTTACTTCTCTTGGCTTGCTATCTTAGGAGGTGGCAAACTTCTAGGCTCCAATTAGCTCCATTCAGTACCCTCTCCAGCAAACACTAACCAGACATTTCCTTCCCTTTGAGTTTGTGACATGTCTCATGGCAATAAACTGTGCCATTCATAACATGAAAATCCTCTTCTCTCCTGTATCTTGTTTGATAATTTTTTTTGGTTATTTTACATTCTTTTCACTTAAAATTTTAGTTTTAAGTATTGACTTTTTTATTTTTTAAATTTTAGATATTTTGTTAAAAATATTATTTATGGGGCGCCTGGGTGGCTCAGCTGGTTAACCAACTGCCTTCGGCTCGGGTCATGATCCTGGAGTCCCGGGATGGAGTCCCATATCGGGCGACCTGCTCAGCGGGGAGTCTGCTTCTCCCTCTGACCCTTTTCCCTCTTGTGCTCTCTGTCTCTCATTCTCTCTCTCTCAAATAAATAAATAAAATCTTTAAAAAATATTATTTATGGACCAATAGGATATGTATAGGATACTGGTTGAGTGAATAAATGAATAAAACTGTCTCTTATTTTTATTTTTTTACCAGGTATCCTCTGATTTCACAAGTCATGGTACAGTAAACCAAATTGTGCTGTCAGTAGGGGCACCTGAGTAGTGCAGTTGGTTGACCTCTGACTCTGGTTTCAGCTCAGATTGTGATCTCAGGGTCATGAGACTGAGTCGCATCTCAGGCTCTGGACTCAGTGCAAAGTCTGCTTGAGATTCCCTCTTCTTCTCCCTTTGTCCCTCCCCTCTGCTATCTCTCTCTAAATAAATAAATAAATCTAAAAAAACTGTGTTTTCAGTCAAGACTTATGTGGACAACTTTTTCTTTCACTATATAATTTTCATTCAATATTCTTTTTTTTCAAATTTTTATTTAAATTCTAGTTAGTTAGCATTACAGTGCACTATTGGTTTTAGGAATAGAATTTAGAGATTCATTATTATATATAACATTATAACATATATTATATATAACATATATATATAACATTATTATATATAACATGCTCATCATCACAAGTACCCTCCTTAATATCCATCACCCATTTAGTCCATCCCCCACCCACCTCCCTCCATCAACCCTCAGTTTGTTCCTATTATCAAGTCTCTTTTTATTTTTATTTTTATTATTATTATTATCATTTTGTTGTTGTTTTATTTATTTTTTTATTATGTTATGTTAATCACCATACATTACATCATTAGTTTTTGATGTAGTGTTCCATGATTCATTGTTTGCATATAACGCCCAGTGCTCCATGCAGAACATGCCCTCTTTAATACCATCACCAGGCTAACCCATCTCCCCACCCCCTCCCCTCTAGAACCCTCAGTTTGTTTCTCAGAATCCATAGTCTCTCATGGTTCATCTCCCCCTCCAATTTCCCCCCCTTCATTCTTCCCCTCCTGCTATCTTCTTCTTCTTCTTCTTTTTTTTCCCCTGTAACGTATTGTTTCAGAGGTACAGGTCTGTGATTCAACAGTCTTACACAATTCACAGCGCCCACCATAGCACATACCTCTCCAATGTTTATCACCATCCCTCCCACCCCCCACCACTCCAGGAACACTCAGTTTATTTCCTGAGATTAAGAATTCCTCATATGAGTAAGGTCATATGATACATGTCTTTCTCTGATTGACTTATTTCGCTCAGCATAATACCCTGCAGTTCCATCCCCATCGAGGCAAATGGGAAGATTTCAATCCTTTCGATGGCTGCATAATATTCCATTGTGTGTGTGTGTGTGTGTGTGTGTGTGTGTGTGTGTGTGTGTGTGTGTGTGTGTGTGTATACCACATCTTCTTTATCCATTCAAATGTCAATGGACATCTTGGCTCTTTCCATAGTTTGGCTATTGTGGACATTGCTTCTATAAACATCAGGGTGCACGTACCCTTTCAGATCCCTACGTTTGTATCTTTGGGGTAAATACCCAGTAGTGCAATTGCTGAATCATATGGTAGCTCTATTTTCAAATTTTTGAGAAACCTCCATACTGTTTTCCAGAGTGGCTGCACCAGCTTGCATTCCCACCAACAGTGTAGGAGGGTTCCCCTTTTCTCCACATTCCCGCCAACATCTGTTGTTTCCTGACTTGTTAATTTTAGCCATTCTGGCTGGTATGAGGTGGTATATCTTTGAGATTTTGATTTGGATTTCCCTGATGCTGAGCAATGTTGAGCACTTTTTCATGTGTCTGTTGGCCATTTGGGTGTCTTCTTTGGAAAAATATCTGTTCATGTCTTCTGCCTATTTCTTGATTGGATCATTTGTTCTTTAGGTGTTGAGTTTGATAAGTTCTTTATAGATTTTGGATACTAGCCCTTTATCTGATATGTCATTTGCAAATATCTTCTCCCATTCTGTTGGTTGTCTTTTAGTTTTGTTGTTTCTTTTGCTGTGCAAAAGTTCTTTATCTTGATGAAGTCCCAATAGTTCATTTTTTGTCCTTGCTTCCCTTGCCTTTGGCATGTTTCTAGGAAGAAGTTGCTGCAGCCGAAGTTGAAGAGGTTGCTGTCTCTGTTCTCCTTTAGGATTTTGATGGACTCCTGTCTCACATTGATGTCTTTCAACCATTTTGAGTCTATTTTTGTGTGTGGTGTCAGGAAATGGTCCAGTTTCGTTCTTCTGCATGTGGCTGTCCAATTTTCCCAATACAATTTGTTGAAGAGACTGTCTTTTTTCCAGTGGACATTCTTTCCTGCTTTGTTGAAGATTAGTTGACCCTAGAGTTGAGGGTCCATTTCTGGGCTCTCGATTCTGTTCCATTGATCTATGTGTCTGTTTTTGTGCCAGTACCATACTGTCTTGATGATAACAGCTTTGTAATAGAGCTTAAAGTTCGGAATTGTGATACCACCAGCTTTGCTTTTCTTTTTCAATATTCCTGTGGCTATTCGGGTCTTTTCTGGTTCCATACAAATTTTAGGAGTATTTGTTCCACTTCTTTGAAAAAAGTGGATGGTATTTTGATAGGGATTGCATTGAATGTATAGATTGCTTTAAGTAGCCTAGGTATTTCAACAATATTTGTTCTTTCAATCCATGAGCATGGAGCGTTTTTCCATTCCTTTGTGTCTTCCTCAATTTCCTTCATGAGTATTTTATAGTTTTCTGAGTACAGATTCTTTGCCTCTTTGGTTAGATATATTCTTAGGCATCTTATGGTTTTGGGTGCAATTGTAAATGGGATCGACTCCTTAATTTCTTTTTCTTCTGTCTTGTTGTTGGTGTGTAGAAAGGCCACTGATTTCTGTGCATTGATTTTATATCCTGTCACTTTACTGAATTCCTGTATGAGTTCTAGCAGTTGGGGTGGAATCTTTTAGGTTTTCCACATAAAGTATCATGTCATCTGCAACGAGTGAGAGTTTGACTTCTTCTTTGCCAATTCAGATGCCTTTTATTTCTTTGGGTTGTCAAATTCCTGAGGCTAGGACTTCTAGTACTATGTTGAATAGCAGTGGTGATAGTGGACTTCCCTGGCCGTGTTCCGGACCTTAGGAGGAAAGCTCTCAGTTTTTCCCCATTGAGAATGATATTTGTTTATTTTTTATTTATTTTTTATTTTTTTTAAAGATTTTATTTATTTATTTGAGAGAGAGAGAATGAGAGATAGAGAGCACGAGAGGGAAGAGGGTCAGAGGGAGAAGCAGACTCCCCGCTGAGCAGGGAGCCCGATGCGGGACTTGATCCCGGGACTCCAGGATCATGACCTGAGCCGAAGGCAGTCGCCCAACCAACTGAGCCACCCAGGCGCCCGAGAATGATATTTGCTGTAGGTTTTTCATAGATGGATTTTATGATATTGAGGTATGTACCCTCTATCACTATACTCTGAAGAGTTTTGATCAAGAAACGATGCTGTACTTTGTCAAATGCTTTTTCTGCATCTATTGAGAGGATCATATGGTTTATGTTCTTTCTTTTATTGATGTATTGTATTACATTGATTGATTTGCAGATGTTGAACCAACCTTGCAGCCCAGGGATAAAACCCACTTGGTCGTGGTGACTAATCCTTTTAATGGACTGTTGGATCCTATTGGCTAGTATTTTGGTGAGAATAATTGCATCCATGTTCATCAGGGATATTGGTCTGTAATTCTCCTTTTTCATGGGCTCTTTGGTTTGGGGATCAAGGTAATGGTGACCTCAAAAAATGAGTTTGGAAGTTTTCCTTCCATTTCTATTTTTTGGAACAGTTTCAGAAGAATAGATATTAATTCTTCTTTAAATATTTGGTCAAATTCCCCTGGGAAGCCATCTGGCCCTGGGCTTTTGTTTGTTGGGAGATTTTTGATGACTGCTTCGATTTCCTTAGTGCTTATAGGTCTGTTCAGGTTTTCTATTTTGTTTTGGTTCAGTTTTGGTAGTTTATACATCTCTAGGAATGCATCCATTTCTTCCAAATTGTCTAATTTGCTGTCCTATTGTTGCTCATAATATGTTCTTATAATTGTTTGTATTTTTTGGTGTTCGTTGTGATCTCTCCTCTTTCATTCATGATCTTATTTATTTGGTTCCTTTCTCTTTTCTTTTTGATAAGTCTGACCAGGGGTTTATCCATCTTGTTAATTCTTTCAAAGTACCAGCTCCTAGTTTCATTGATCTGTTCTACTGTTCTTTTGGTTTCTATTTCATTAATTTCTGCTCTGATCTTTATGATTTCGCTTCTCCTGCTGGGTTTAGGCTTTATTTGCTGTTCTTTCTCGAGCTCCTTTAGGTGTAGGGTTAGGTTGTGTATTTGCGAGCTTTCTTGTTTCATGAGAAAGCCTTGTATTGCTATATACTTTCCTCTTAGGACTGCCTTTGCTGCATCCCAAAGATTTTGAACACTTGTGTTTTCATTTTCATTTGTTTGCATGAATATTTTTAATTCTTCTTTAATTTCCTGGTTGACCCATTCATTCTTTAGTAGGATGCTCTTTAGCTTCCATGTATTTGAGTTCGTTCTGACTTTCCTCTTGTGATTGAGTTCTAGTTTCATGGCATTGTGGTCCAAAAATATGCAGGGAATGATCCAAGTCTTTTGGTACTGGTTGAGACCTGATTTGTGACCTAGGATGTGATCTATTCTGGAGAATGTTCCATGGGTGCTAGAGAAGAATGTGTATTCCATTGCTTTGGGATGGAATGTTCTGAATATATCTGTGAAGTCCATTTGGCACAGTGTGTCATTTAAAGTCTTTATTTCATTGTTGATCTTTTGCTTAGATGATCTGTCCATTTCAGTGAGGGGAGTTGTTAAAGTCCCCCACTATTATTGTATTGTTGTTGATATGTTTGTTTGATTTGGTTATAAATTAGGTTATATAATTGGCTGCTCCCTGGTTAAGGGCATTGATATTTACAACTGTTAGATCGTCTTGTTGGATAGACCCTTTAAGTAGGATATAGTGTCCTTCTTCATCTCTTACTACAGTCTTTTGTTTAAAATCTAAATGTCTGATATAAGGGTTGCCACCCCAGTTTTCTTTTGATGTCCATTAGCATGGTAAATGCTTTCCACCCCCTCACTTTCAATCTGGAGATGCCTTTGGGTCTAAAATGAGTCTCTTGCAGACAGCATATTGATGGGTCTTGTTTTTTTATCCAATCTGATACCCTGTGTCTTTTGAGGTGGGCATTTAGCCCAGTTGCAATCAGGGTAACTGTGGAAAGATATGAATTTAGTGCCCTGTATTGCCTGTAAGGTGACTGTTACTGCATATTGTCTCTGTTCCTTTCTGGTCTATGTTACTTTTAGGCTCTCTCTTTGCTTAGAGGACCCCTTTCAATATTTCTTGTAAGGCTGGTTTTGTGTTTGCAAATTCCTTAGTTTTTCTTTGTCCTGGAAGCTTTTGATTTCTCCTTCTATTTTCAATGACAGCCTAGCTGAATATAGTTTCTTGCATATTTTTCTCATTTATTGCTCTAAATATATTATACCAGTCCTTTTGGGCCTGCCAGGTCTCTGTGGATAGGTCTGTTGCCAATCTAATGTTTCTACCATTGTAGATTACAGATCTCTTCTCCTGAGCTGCTTTCAGGATTTTCTCTTTGTCTCTGAGACTCGTAAGTTTTACTATTAGATGTCGGGGTGTTGACCTATTTTTATTGATTTTGAGGGGGGTTCTCTGTGCGTCCTGGATTTTGATGCCTGTTTCCTTCCCCACATTAGGGTAGTTCTCTGCTATAATTTGCTCCAATATACCTTCTGCCCCTCTCTCTCTTTCTTCTTCTTCTGGGATCCCAATTATTCTAGTGTTTTGTCTTATGGTATCACTTATCTCTCGAATTCTGCCCTCATGATCCAGTAGTTTATCTCTCTTTTCCTCAGCTTCTTTATTTTCCATCATTTGGTCTTCTATATCACTAATTCTTTCTTCTGCCTCATTTATCCTAGCAGTTAGAGCCTCCATTTTTGATTACACTTCATTGATAGGCTTTTTGATTTCAACTTGGTTGCTTTTAGGTCTTTTATTTCTCCAGAAAGGGTATCTTTAGTATTTTCCATGTTTTTTCAAGCCCTGCTAGTATCTTTAAAATCATCATTCTGAACTCTAGTTCTGACATCTTACTAATGTCCGTATTGATTAGGTCCCTGTCAGTCGGTACTGCGTCTTGTTCTTTTTTTTGAGGTGAGTTTTTCCATCTTGTCATTTTGTCCAGAGGAGAAGAGATGAATGAGAGAACAAAATGCTAAGAGGGTAACAACGTCCCCAGAAAATATACAGTAAACAAATCAGAAAGGACTGAAACCAGGGGAAAAGAAAGGGAAAGAAAGAAAAAAGAAAAAAGAAAAGAAAAAGATAAAAACAAACAAAGCAAAACATAGGAATAAAACCAGAATATGATGAAATATGATGAGGCTGGTGCATAGATCAGTGCCACATACTAGATTTTGGGCATATTTTGGTCTTTTAGAAGAAAGTGCCTCCCAGAATTTTAAAGAAAGAAAAACATATATGTACAAAAGTAGGGGTTAATCTGATGAAGGGATGGAATATGACTGTAAAGATGAAAATTATAAAAGATTTTATAAAAGGAATTGATAAGAAGTTGGTTGAAAAAAGAAAGAAGAGGATTTAAAAAAAAATAAAAGGGAGAGAATGTGATCAATTAGGAGACTAGAACAAAGCCATACACTAGAGATTTGGGGTATATTTTGGTCTGTTAGGAGAAACTGTATCCCAAAATTTTAAATGGAGAACAACTTATATATATATTCCAAAAATAAGGTTAACTACTGTGAAGGGATAGAATAGGACTCTGAAAATGAAAAATAAAAAGATTTTTTTAAAAAAGGGATAGATAAGATGTTGGTTGAAAAAGGGAAAAAGAAAAATTAAAAAAAAAAGAAAGTTCAAAAAAAAAGTTAACTTTGAAAGACTAAAGAATCAGGGGGAAAAAAGCCATGAATTCTATGTGCAGTATTCCCCTAGCACTGGAGTTCTGCCGGTACTCATTGATCGGTAAACTTGGTCTTCGCTGTCTGTTCTTGCTGATCTTCTGGGGAAGGGGCCTGTTGCTGTGGTTCCCAAAATTCTTTGGCGGAGGCGGAATTGCCCCACCCTTGTCAGTCTGGGCTAAGTAATCTGCTCATGATTCCTCTCAGGAGCTTTTGTTCCCTGCAAGCTTTACGTACAGCTTTGGAGAATGAGAGTGAAATTGCGGCCTCCCAATATCCGCCCTGGATGAGCCAAGAACTCGGGGCCCCGCTCCTCAGTGAGCCTGCAGAGAAAAGCAGGCAGTCACTCCCGTCTCCCTGGTCTCCGGCCACACTCCATGCTCACCCGGCCTGTGACTGAGCATTTCTATCTCTGGTTCCCGACTTGGTGTGGAGCCTCCAAACCCAGCAGATCCCTGTGGTGCGCTCTCGTGTTGCTCCTCCCACAGGAGGAAAGGAGTGTCCCCGCATCTTTCGCTTGTTGGGTCCCTGCTGGAGGAGCAGTGGCCCGACTGTGCAGCAGATCACAGTTTATGGCAACCCCGAGCTGAGAGCCCTCTCCTCGGCTCCATCTCTGCAGCCCGCTTCCCTGCTCTGATACCTGGGAGCTCTGCCGCACTCAGGCACCCCTGGTTTTTCTGTGAGAAAGGGGTCCTGAGACAAGGGTCCTGAGATGACACTGTCCCAGCAAGGGTTCCACCCCCCACTTAGCCACTGGAGCGACGTCCATTAGCAGAGCTGACTTCTAGAAGTTCCAATGTTGTGCTCTGAGGCTCTATCACTTGCCAGAAGTGGCTGACGGAGGCCCCCTCCCCTGCCATCTATCCTCCCGAATATTGCCTCGGATTCACTTCTCCACAGGTCCTTCCTTCCAGAAAGTGGTCGCTTTTCTGTTCAGAGAGTTGCTGCTATTCTTTTCTTTGATCTCCTGTTGAGTTTGTAGGTGTTTAGAATGGTTTGATCCATATCTAGCTGAATTCCTGGGACCAGAGGAAACTTAGGTCTCCTACTCTTCTGCCATCTTTCTCCTCCCCCTTATCATTAACTGTCTCTTATAGTTTGCTTGCCTCTCTCTCTCTCTATCTCTTTTTTTCCCTTTGTTCCCCTTCCCATATGCTCATCTGTTTTGTTTCTTAAATTCTACATGAGTGAAATCATATGGTATTCATCTTTTAAATTCATTAATTTTAATTGGAAGTTTGATTATAAACATTACCTTTTCCCAATCATTTTACTAGATAATCCTGTAATCATTTTGCTTTTTAGTTACTTCATTTCTTTGTGGTTTGATATTGCTTTGACTTATGTTACAATTTTACATGATCGGATGCCAACACACTTTCCAATTATGAATTGGGTACCGCTCAGCAAATATTTAACTAGTTCAAGTTGACATACTTCAGGATTAGGGCTCCTAACCTTTTTTCTTGCATTGGCATCTTTAATGATCCTTTGTTTTTCTGTGGTTCATGGAAGGTAATTCCTTCCAAAAGTCTAGTTTTACTATGTTCAAGAAGAACTTGCATTGTAAGTCCCTTTTTTCAAACTTTCTTTTCTTTGTCTTTTTTGGCATTTTTTTCCCTCACTTTTCTAGTTCCTTTTCTTACCCATGTTCCACCTCATTCTGTTCTTTTGGCACTGAATCTGCTTATTTATATTTTCCAGGGCTTGTTATTCTGGGATTATTGTTCTGCTTCTAAATCCTCATCAGATTTTTGCAATCATTGTCCTGGATCTCTGTTTATTTTCTTCTTGAGAAGGGGTAATATTTCCCTTCTTAGAAGTTAGTAATTTTAGGATTGTCTTCTGAGCATTGTGAATATTCTGTTGTGGGAATTCTTTATTCTGTTATAGTCCTCTGAGGAGTACTATTTTATTTTATTTTATTTTATATTATATTTTATTATTTTATTTTATGAGGCAGTTAAACTCAAATTACAAACCCTCTCTTCTGAGGAACAGCTAAAATCTTCATCCTTTCATCCTTAGTTGGGATGCTTAGAGTTTCCTTTGCAGGTGTATGGGTCAGTAATTAGATAAATTTGGGCCTACATTATTCACAGATTTTAGGGATTTCCTTTTTTAGTTCTTTCCTTTCTGGGATTCTCCCCTCACTCTTAATGGCTATTGTTCTGAGCTCTGTTTTCTCTTTCTTCAGACAAAAAGATTGTGGGATGTACGGGAGGGAGAGTTTATCAACATTTTGGCTTCTCTACATGTCCCCAGGCTAAAAGCCATGGAACTGGGGTTTCCACTTCTGTTGTTCTCTTTTCCTGTTCCTCCTCCAGAACATCTCTGCTTTTGTTCACTCTTCAGTGACTTCCGGTTACTGTTTTGTATTTTTCTCAGAGGTTACAGTTGTACCTGCAGGAGGGTAGGGTCCGTAGGAACTCATTCAGCTGTAACAGAAGGAGAACTGATTTTCTTTTTGTTTGTAGAGAATTTCTCTCATATCCCTGAGGGGTCAGATATATATTCTAAAGGATTGCCATAACTCTCAGAAAATTCTGCTGGTGTTTTTCACATATACTGGCACTTTTCACATTTATCTTTCTGCTCTGTTTACCTAAGAATAAACTGACCACTGGTAAATGCACATCTATTTTTTTCTCAAAATATTGAGCAATAGTATCACAAAACCCCCCTCATTGAAAGGCAAAGCAACATTCATTCACACAGCAATTTTTCTTTAACTTTCTGTCTCCCCTATTAAAGCTAGAGATATTGAGGTTTGGTGGGGGTCATTTCAAAGGTCCACACCAGGGAAGGGTGAGTCACCAGGTTCTTGTGGACTGGATTAACCTCTACTTTATAATCTCTGCAGATGGCTCTGAGAAGTGCTTCTTCAGGGTGGCTTAGCTAATGAAGTACAAGTAATGAGAAGATGGAACACAGCTTGTTTGAAATTTTTATGATGTATTTCTTTATTATGTATACATTGAGTTATTAAAAATAAAAAGGTAAGGAAGCAGGGTACATATATTTTGGAATACAGGAACAGTTCCCCTAGTGTCCCATTCCTCCTTGAGCTTATATTGAGCTGCACACTGCTTTAATTCTAACATTTGTAGATTAGATCAATAACTGATTTGTTGTGTCTCTCAGGACTGGGTTCCTTAATATTTGGAGAATTAGCTGAATTCTGCTTTAACATAATTCCATTTATTCAAGTTTCCTAATTTTACAGGACAAACCAGGTTTGCATCTGTTGTTTTAACTTAATTGTTAGTATCTTCCTCAATATTTACTCTCCATATTGGTTTGGGTGATAAATTGGAAGAATAATCTCTGATTTGTCCTTGGAGAGTTTTGAACAATTTTAACTCTATTTATGTTAAAATTATACTTATTGTATCCTGTATTTACCCTGTTAATAACCAACATTAATTTGTGACAGTCTTTATCCTCTTCCATGATCATAGTGCCATGGAATTACCTACACTTGATTACAATATTGTAGAAATATATAATCCAAGTTTTCTGAGATTTTAGTTTTATTTTTAAATATTTAGTGCTGATTTAAATATAATTCCTGATTCCTCCATAAAAATTCACTGTCTTGCAAATTTGATTTTCAATCTCAAATGCCAGCTGATTTTATTATCTTTTCTTCACAATCACATATATTTTATGGTATATCATTTTACTTATAATTTTGTTCAGGTGAATCAGTTACTAAAATACCTCAAACCTCAAACTTTTGACAATTGCAGATATTGAAAAGCAAAGAATGTTTCCCTGTTTTGTGGAAAAATGTGAAATGGATAGGCTGCCTGCAGGAGGGCTGGGTATTATACTCAATATTGTATGAATTTGGAGGAGGAGCAAGATGGCGGAGGAGTAGGAGACCTAAATTTTGTCTGGTCCCAGGAATTCAGCTGGATAGGGATCAAACCATTCAGAACACCTACGAACTCAACAGGAGATGGAAGAAAAGAACAGCAACAACTCTCTGAACAGAAAAGCAACCACTTTCTGGAAGGTAGGACATGAGGAGAAGTGAATCTGAGGCTATATTCCGGAGGATAGACGGCGGGGGAGGGGGCCTCCGTCACCACTTCTGGCAAGTGATAGAGCCAGAGCACAAAATCAGAACTTTTAGAAGTCGGCTCCGCTGAGGGACGTCGCTCCAGTAGCTAAGCGGGGGATGGAACCCTCGCGGGACAGTGTGGTCTCAGGACCCTCGGGGTCACAGAAAGACCGGGGGTGCTGAGTGCGGCAGAGCTCTCAGGTATCTGAGCGGGGAAGCCGACTGCAGAGACAGAGCCAAGGTGCGGGCTCTCAGCTCGGGGTTGCCATAAACTGTGATCTGTGGCACAGTCAGGCCACTGCTCCTCCATCAGGGACCCAACAAGCAGCAGATCTGTGGAGATATTCTTCCTCCCCCAGGAGGAGCAACAAAGGTGTGCACCACAGGAATCTGCTGGGTTTGGAGACTCCATATGGAGTCATGTGCCATAGATAGAAACACTTGGTCACAGGCCGGGTGAGCACGGACTGCGGCTGGAGACCGGGGAGATGGGAGTGATTGACTGATTTTTCTCTGGGGGCTCACTGAGGAGTGGGGCCCCAGGTTCTCAGCTCCTTCAGGGCAGAGATTGGGGGCTCGCCATTTTCACTCTCGTCCTGCAAAGCTATACGGAAAACTTGCAAGGAACAAAATGCTGCCGAGAGCAAATGCGAGCAGATTACTTAGCCCAGACTAGCAAGGCATTTAGGAACCATGAAAACAGGCCCCTCCCCCAGAAGATCAGCACGAATACCCAGCCAAAACCAAGTTTACCGATCAATGAGAAGGGCAGAACTCCAGCGCTAGGGGAATACAGCACATAGAATTCATGGCTTTTCCCCCCCTTATTCTTTAGTCACTCAAAATTAATTTTTTTAATTATTTTTCTTTTTTTATTTTTTTAATTTTTCTTTTTCCCTTTTTCAACCAACATCTTATCTATCCCTTTTTTAAAAAATCTTTTTATTTTTCATTTTTAGAGTCATATTCTATCCCTTCATTATAGTTAACCTTGTTTTTGGTATATATATGCTGTTCTCTCTTTAAAATTTTGGCATACAGTTTCTTCTAACAGACCAAAATATACCCTAAATCTCTAGTGTATGGCTTTGTTCTAGTCTCCTGCCTGATCACATTCTCTCCTTTATTTTCTTTTTTAAATTTCTCTTTTTTTTCAACCAACTTCTTATCTTATCAATTCCTTTTATAAAGTCTTTTATAATTTTCATCTTTACAGTCATATTACATCACTTCATCATATTTACCCTTATTTTTGTACATATATAAGTTTTCTGTCTTTAAAATTTTGGGAGGCACTTTCTTCTAACAGACCAAAATACACCCAAAATCTGGTGTGTGGCACTGATCTATTCACCAGCCTGATCATATTTCATCAATTTTAACTTTTTTTTTCTTTCTATCCCTTTCTTTTCCCCCATTTCAGGTCTTTTTGATTTGTTTAGTGTATATTTTTCTGGGGTCATTTTTACCCTGTTATCATTTTGTTCTCTCATTCATCTCTTCTCCCCTGGACAAAATGACTAAACGGAAAAAATCACCTCAAAAAAAAGAACGAGGCAATATCGACTGCCAGGGACCTAATCAATACAGACCTTAGTAAGATGTTGGAACTAGAGTTCAGAATGATAATATAAAGAGACTATCTGGGCCTCAAAAAAGCATGGAAGATATTAGAGAAACACTTTCTGGAGAAATAAAGAACTAAAATCTAACCAATTTGAAATCAAAAAGGCTATTAATGAGGTGCAATAAAAAATGGAGGCTCTAACTGCTAGGATAAATGAGGCAGAAGAGAGAATTAGTGATATAGAAGACCAAATGATGGAAAATAAAGAAGCTGAGGAAAAGAGAGTTAAACAACTACTGGATCACGAGGGCAGAATTCGAGAGATAAGTGATACCATAAGACAAAACAACATTAGAATAATTGGGATCCCAGAAGAAGAAGAAAGAGAGAGAGGGGCAGAAGGTATATTGGAGCAAATTATAGCAGAGAACTACCCTAATGTGAGGAAGGAAACAGGCATCAAAATCCAGGAGGCACAGAGAACCCCCCTCAAGGTCAATAAAATTAGGTCAACTCCCCAACATCTTATAGTAAAACTTACGAGTCTCAGAGACAAAGAGAAAGTTGAAAGCAGCTCGAGACAAGAGGTCTGTAACCTACAATGGTAGAAACTTAAGATTGGCAACAGACCTATCCACAGAGACCCGGCAAGCCAGAAAGGACTGGCATTGTATATTCAGAGCACTAAATGAGAAAAATATGCAGCCAAGAATACTATATACAGCTAGGCTGTCATTGAAAATAGAAGGAGAGATAAAAAAATGTCCAGGGCAAACAGAAACTAAAGGAATTTGCAAACACAAAACCAGCCCTACAAGAAATATTGAAAGGGGTCCTCTAAGCAAAGAAAGAGCCTAATAGTAACATAGACCAGAAAGGAACAGAGACAATATGCAGTAACAGTCACCTTACAAGCAATACAATGACACTAAATTCATATCTTTCTTTTTTTTAAAGATTTTCTTTTTCTTTTTTTTTTAAGATTTTATTTATTTATACATAAGAGACAGACAGAGAGAGAGAGAGAGAGAGAGAGAGGCAGAGGGAGAAGCAGGCTCCCTGCTGAGCATGGAGCCCAATGCAGGACTTGATTCCAGGACTCTGGGATCATGACCTGAGCCGAAAGCAGACGCTTAACCATCTGAGCCACCCAGGTGCCAATAAATTCATATCTTTCAATAGTTACCAATACTATATCAATACTATTTCAATACTATATCCAGCTAGGCTGTCATTGAAAATAGAAGGAGAGATCAAGAGCTTCCAGGACAAACAAAAACTAAAGGAATTTGCAAACACAAAACCAGCCCTACAAGAAATATTGAAAGGGGTCCTCTAAGCAAAGAGAGAGCCTAAAAGTAACATAGACCAGAAAGGAACAGAGACAATATACAGAAACAGTCACCTTACAGGCAATACATGGGCACTAAATTCATATCTTTCCATAGTTACCCTGATTGTAATTGGGCTAAATGCCCATATCAAAAGACACAGGGTATCAGATTGGATAAAAAAACAAGACCTATCGATATGCTGTCTGCAAGAGACTCATTTTAGACCCAAAGACACCTCCAGATTTAAAGTTGGGGGGGTGGTGGAAACCATTTACCATGCTAATGGACACCAAAAGAAAGCTGGGGTGGCAACCCTTATATCAGATATTTAGATTTAAACAAAAGACTATAATAAGAGATGACGAAAGACACTATATCCTACTTAAGGGTCTATCCAATGAGACGATCTAACAGTTGTAAATACCTATGCCCTTAACCAGGGAGCAGCCAATTATATAAGCCAATTAGTAACAAAATCAAACAAACATATCAACAGCAATACAATAATAGTGGGGGACTTAAACACCTCCCCTCACTGAAATGGACAGATCATCTAAGCAAAAGATCAACAATGAAATAAAGACTTTAAATGACACACTGTGCCAAATGGACTTCACAGATATATTCAGAACATTCCATCCCAAAGCAATGGAATACACATTCTTCTCTAGCGTCCATGGAACATTCTCCAGAACAGATCAAATCCTAGGTCATAAATCAGATCTCAACCAGTACCGAAAGTTTGGGATCATTCCCTGCATATTTTTGGACGACAATGCTTTGAAACTAGAACTCAATAACAAGAGGAAAGTCAGAAAGAACTCAAATACATGGAGGCTAAAGAGCATCCTACTAAAGAACGAATGGGTCAACCAGGAAATTAAAGAAGAATTAAAAATATTCATGCAAACAAATGAAAATGAAAGCACAACTGTTCAAAATCTTTGGGATGCAGCAAAGGCAGACCCAAAACGAAAGTATATAGCAATACAAGCCTTTGTCAAGAAACAAGAAAGCTCTCAAATACACAACCTAACCCTACACCCAAATGAGCTAGAGAAAGGACAGCAAATATAGCCTAAACCCAGCAGGAGAAGAAAATAATAAAGATCAGGGCAGAAATCAATGAAACAGAAACCAAAAGAAGAGTAGAACAGATCAACGAAACTAGGGGCTGGTTCTTTGAAAGAATTAACAAGATTGATAAACCCCTGGCCAGACTTATCAAAAAGAAAAGAGAAATGACCCAAATAAATAAAATCATTAATGAAAGAAGAAAGATCGCAATCAAACCAAAGAAATACAAACAATTATATTATGAGCAACTATAGGCCAGCAAATTACATAAACTGGAAGAAATGGATGCATTCCTAGACATGTATCAACTACCAAAACTGAACCAGGAAGAAATAGAAAACCTGAACAGACCTAAACCACTAAGGAAATTGAAGAAGTAATCAAAAATCTCCCAACAAACAAGAGCCCAGAGCCAGTTGGCTTCCCAGGGGAATTCTACCAAACATTTAAAGAAGAATTAATAATTATTCTTCTGAAACTCTTCCAAAAAATAGAAATGGAAGGAAAACTTCCAAACTCATTTTATGAGGCCACCATTACCTTGATCTCCAAACCAGACAAAGACCGCATCAAAAAGGAGAATTACAGACCAATATCCCTGATGAACATGGATGCAATTATTCTCACCAAAATACTAGCCAATAGGATACAACACTCCATTAAAAGGATTATTCACCACGACCAAGTGGGATTTTTCCCTGGGCTGCAAGGTTGGTTCAACATCCACAAATCAATCAATGGGATACAATACAGTAATAAAAAAAAGAACAAGAACCATATGATCCTCTTAATAGATGCAGAAAAAGCATTTGACAAAGTACTGCATCGTTTCTTGATCAAAACTCTGCAGAGTATAGTGATAGAGGGTACACATACCTCAATATCATAAAATCCATCTATAAAAAACCTACAGCAAATATCATTCTCAATGGGGAAAAACTGAGAGCTTTCCCCCTATGGTCAGGAAAACGTCAGGGATGTCCACTATCACCACTGCTCTTCAACATATTATTAGAAGTCCTAGCCACAGCAATCTGACAACAAAAAGAAATAAAAGCATCCGAATCGGCAAAGAAGAAGTCAAACTCTCACTGTTTGCAGATGATATGATACTTTATGTGGAAAACCCAAAAGACTCCACCTCAAAACTGCTAGAACTCATACAGGAATTCAGTATGTGGGAAGATATAAAATCAATGCACAGAAATCAGTGGCATTTCTATACACCACCAACAAGACAGAAGAAAGAGGAATTAAGGAGTCAATCTCATTTACAAATGCACCCAAAACCATAAGATACTTAGGAATAAATCTAACCAAAGAGGCAAAGGATCTGTACTCAGAAAACTATAATATATTCATGAAAGAAACTGAGGAAGACACGAAGGAATGGAAAAACTTTCCATGCTCATGGATTGGAAGAACAAATATTGTTCAAATATGTAGGCTACCTACAGCAATCTACATATTCAATGCAATCCCTATCAAAATACCATCCACTTTTTTCAGAAAATTGGAACAAATAAACCTAAAATTTGTATGGGACCAGAAAAGACCTGAATAGCCACTGGACTATTGAAAAAGAAAAGCAACGCTGGTGGTATCACAATTCTGAACTTCAAGCTCTATTACAAATCTGTCATCATCAAGACAGTATGGTACTGGCACAAAAACACATAGATCAATGGAACAGAATAGAGAGCCCAGAAATGGACCCTCAATTCTAGGGTCAACTAATCTTCAACAAAGCAGGAAAGAATGTCCACTGGAAAAAAGACAGTCTCTTCAACGAATGGTGTTGGGAAAATTGGACAGCCACATGCAGAAGAATGAAACTGGACCATTTCCTTACATTACACAAAAAATAGACTCAAAATGGTTGAAAGACCTAAATGTGAGACAGGAGTCCATCAAAATCCTAAAGGAGAACAGAGGCAGCAACCTCTTTGACCCCAGCCACAGCAAATTCTTCCTAGACACTTTACCAAACGCAATTGAAGCAAGGGCAAAAATGAACTATTGGGACTTCATCAAGTTAAAAAGCTTTTGCACAGCAAAGGAAGGAGTCAACAAAACCAAAAGAAAACTGATAGAATGGGAGAAGATATTTGCAAATGACATATCAGATAAAGGGCCAGTATCCAAAATCTATAAAGAACTTATCAAACTCAACACCCAAAGAACAAATAATCCAATCAAGAATTGGGCAGAAGACATGAACAGACATTTCTGCAAAGAAGACATCCAAATGGCCAACATACATATGAAAAAGTGCTCAACATCACTCGCCATCAGGGAAATCCAAATGAAAACCTCAATGAGATTCCACCTCACACCAGTCAGAATGGCTAAGATTAACAAGTCAGGAAACGACAGATGTTGGCGGGGATGTGGAGAAAGGGGAACGCTCCTACACTGTTGGTGGGAATGCAAGCTTTTGCTGTCACTCTGGAAAACAGTATGGAGGTTCCTCAAAAAGTTGAAAATAGAGCTACCCTCTGACTCAGCAATTGTACTACTGGGTATTTACATTTGTATTTGTAATTAATTACAAATTTGTACATTACATTTGTAATTACGTTTTAATTGCAAATGTAATTACATTTGTAACTTAAATGTAGTGATCAGAAGGAGTATGTGCACCCCAATATTCATAGCCGCAATGTCCACAATAGCCAAAGTGTGGAAAGAATCAAGATGTCCATCAACAGATGAATGGATAAAGAGGATGTGAGATATATACACACACACACGCACACACGCACACACACACACACACACACAATGGAATATTATGCAGCCACCAAAAAAAGAATATCTTGTCATTTGCAGCGACATGGATGGAACTAGAGGGTATTATGCTAAGTGAAATAAGTCAATCAGAGAAAGACATGTATCATATGATCTCACTGATATGAGGAATTCTGAATCTCAGGAAACAAAGTGAGGGTTGTTGGAGTGGTGGGTGATGGTAGGGATGGGGTGGCTGGGTGATAGTCATTGGGGAGGGTATGTGCTATGGTGAGCGCTGTGATTTGTGTAAGACTGTTGAATCACAGACCTGTACCTCTGAAACAAATAATACATTATATGTTTAAAAAAAAAAAGAAGAGAGTAGGAAGGGAAAAATGAAGGGGTTAATTGGAGCAGGAGACGAACCATGAGAAACTATGGACTCTGAGAAACAAACAGGGTGCTAGAGGTGAGGGGGGTGGGAGGATGGGTTAGCCTGGTGATGGGTATTAAAAAGGGCATGTACTGAATGGAGCACTGGGTGTTATATGCAAACAATGAATCATGGAACATTACATCAAAAACTAATGATGTAATATATGGTGATGCACATAATAAAATAAAATTAAAAAATATGAAGTTTTGCTTACAAAAAATATTGTATGATTTTGAAGACTTTAGAAAAGAATAATTAAGTCAGGACATACAATTTCTGATCCATATTAGTAAAATTGTGAAGAACCTTAACTCTATGTTGAAGTTATACTTACTATACCAAGTCGAGTATAGTATTAGAGGAAGGAGTACCTCTCCTATTAAATTATACTTTAAAACCTAATGTATAGTTTAGTTAGTACAGTGGGATTCTTTGGCCCATCAGTTATTTAAAAAGTTCTATATATCATCAAAGTAAGATAAGGGAAAAAGAATAAAACTGTGTTGTATCTTTGCCAAAAGATAAAATGTACATTAACACACACATGCATACACATATATACATATGACCTCACACTAAATATTTGTTTTGTAACTTGTATTCAAAGTGATTACATCTAAATCCTTCACTGAAAAGAAGGATCTTAGAAAAGTTTTAAGACAGTCTGCTAGTTTCCTGTTTCTATTGTTCCCTTTTGAGTGTTGAAAAAAGTTAGATGGGACTTAGTAGTGGCATCAAATAATTAGCAATCATGTTTTCATTGTACTTAAAATAATGGTTTTCCTTTGTAAAATATTTAGTTGATCTGTATGGATGAAATGAGTTCACATTCAGGTCATTTGTCTCTGCTTCTTGGTGCTGCACCCAGGACTTGTGAATGCATAAAATATTTGGACATGGCTGCCCTTAAGACATTGACAGTAGTTGGGAAATAATGATGTATATGACCCTGAAGCAGTTATAGTTGACCCTTGCACAACGAGGGTTTGAAAAGCATGAGTCCACTTATATGTGGATTTTTTCAAAAAATACAGTATAGTACTATAAATTATTTTTGCTTCATTATGATTTTCTTTTTAAAGATTTTATTTATTTGACAGAGAGAGACACAGTGAGAGAGGGAACACAAGCAGAGGGAGTGGGAGAGGGACAGGCAGGCTTCCCACTGAGCAGGAAGCCTGATGTGGAGCTTGATCCCAGGACCCTGGGATCATGACCTGAGCCAAAGGCAGATGCCTAAGGACTGAGCCACCCAGGCGCCCCTCATAATGATTTTCTTAATAGTGTTTCCTTTTCTCTAGCTCACTTTAATGTAAGAATACAATATGTAATACATATAATATACAAAATTTGTGTTAATTGATTATGTTACCAGTGAGGCCTCCAGTGAATAGTAAACTATTTCTGGTTAAGTTTTTGGGGAGTCAAATGTTGTATGTGGATTTTTGGTGGTGCAGGATGTCAGCGGCCCTAACCCTCACATTGTTCAAGGGTCAACTGTAAATTCAGTAGTATAACCAGTTAGTAAATAAACATTTACTAAACATTTTGGGGTTCAAGGCATTCTATAGGCATTGTAGTGAATATGAGGAGAGATTTGGTACCTCTGGGAATTTAGGAGTAATATTTTATTATTTTTTTAATCATTCTTTTTTTATTATGTTATGTTAATCACTATACAGTACATCATTAGTTTTTGATGTAGTGTTCCATGATTCATTGTTTGCGTATAGCACGCAGTGCTCCATTCAGTATGTGCCCTCTTTAATACCCATCACCAGGCTAACACATCCCCCCACCCCCTCCCCTCTAGAACCCTCAGTTTGTTTCTCAGAGTCCATAGTCTCTCATGGTTCATCTCCCCCTCCAATTTCCCCCCCTTCATTCTTCCCCTTCTGCTATCTTCTTCTTCTTCTTTTCTTCTTCTTCTTCTCCTTCTTCTCCTTCTTCTCCTTCTTCTCCTTCTTCTTCTTCTTCTTCTTCTCCTTCTTCTCCTTCTTCTTCTTCTTCTTCTTCTTCTTCTTCTTCTTCTTCTTCTTCTTCTTCTTCTTCTTCTTCTTCTTTTCTTTTTTTAACATATAATGTATTATTTGCTTCAGAGGTACAGATGCAGTACATTATTAACTATGAAGTATATTCTTTCAAGGGCATGTAACATAGCATACATTCTAAAAAATGTGTGATAAAACATTAGGTGCTTTAGAGTTTAGTGTGGAGAGATAATGCAATGGGCTGGAGTGGTCAAAGGCATTTTCACAAAGAAGCCAGGTCTCAAAGGGTAGATATGCTAGATATGGAGGAGAGCGGAAGGACTTTGAGCTTAGGTCCAATTTATTCTGCTCCATTTGAAACAAAACAAGACCTCTCCAAAAGAAACAAATGAATGATAGATTATGAGCAGAACTTATATTATACATATGTAATATAATTATACATATAATATCTCTTTCACATAGATCTCTTATATTATCTTATATATCATATATACCTCATATATTTCTCATTTATGTCCAGTGTATGTGAGAAAGATAAAGAGAATAGCTATGGCTTGAGATTATTTTAATTTAGGACTATATATTTTGATATGTATACATCCACCCACCTTCTTATAAGCTTTATATGCACATAAATATACAAATTTCATAGTTCAAAGGGTCATTTCAGACTAAATTATTAATGCCTTCAAATGCCTATAACAGAATTTGCATTTTATTTTTTTGTAAATAGGAAACTTTCTGAGCAAAAATAAAAAAGTTAAGCCAAGTATAAAGTACAAAAACATTCATAGAAACCCCCACAAATAAATTCCTAAACTGCATTTCATAGGTGAAAATGAACTAATGAGTAAAACAACAAAAAAACATAGTCTATTCTTCACAAGTATTCAGGAATCTTAATATAGGGAATGTTTAAATTGGGAAGAGAACAATTTTAATCCTAACGTTTATTTATTATAACTTTAAAATTAAGCTGTCTAAAAAATTCTGATCCTTTCTTTCACTCATACAAACTCTGGTTTGAGAATCAAAAGGACGGGGCGCCTGCGTGGCTCAGTCGGTTAAGTGGCTGCCTTCGGCTCAGGTCATGATCCCAGGGTCCTGGGATTGAGTCCCGCATCAGGCTCCCTGCTCGGCGGAGAGTCTGCTTCTCCCTCTCCCTCTGTCTGCTGCTCTGCCTACTTGTGCTCTTTCTCTCTCTCTCTCTCTCTCTGTGTGTTAAATAAATAAATAAAAATCTTAAAAAAAAAGAGAGAATCAAAAGGACTAAGATGAATGGAAAGCAGAGAATTATATTGCCCAAAAAAAGTCCTTGCTTTTAAAAATTCTATTTAGTAGTGCAAATAGATTTAGTGTGATGTAAACATGCAATTGTAAGAAATTCTCACATATTTTAAATTTAGATATAATATTCACTCAGTGGAAAAATCAGCTTCATGACTTCTTGCTAATTTGGTAAATCAGCAAAACAATCATCACCATCAAAATTCTGAAAGAGTGAAGAAAAACTTGAACAAGAAATTATTGAAAGCTATAAGGTGTCAAAAGAGAAACTATGCTGTGGAGTATTACTAATTAAATTGTGGAATTAAATGTTTAGTTAAATGTCTGAGTACTTAGTTCTTTTTTAAAAAATTTTTAACTTAAATTCAAATTAGTTCACATAGTGTATTATTAGTTTCAGGAGTAGAATTTAGTGATTCATCAGTTGCATATAACACCCAGTGCTCATTACATCAAGTGCCCTTCTTTTTTTTTTTAAAAAGATTTTATTTATTTATTTGAGAGAGAGAGAATGAGAGATAGAGAGCACGAGAGGGAAGAGGGTCAGAGGGAGAAGCAGACTCCCTGCTGAGCAGGGAGCCAGATGTGGGACTCGATCCCGGGACTCCAGGATCATGACCTGAGCCGAAGGCAGTCGCTTAACCAACTGAGCCACCCAGGCGCCCCCAAGTGCCCTTCTTAATGCCCATCACCCAGTTACCCCATTCCTCCATCCACCTCCCCTCCAGCAACCATCAGTTTGTTCCCTATAGTTAAGAATCTGTTTTCTGGCTTGCCTCTCTCTCTCTTTTTGATCTTATTTTATTTTTCCTTCCCTCTCCATATGTTCATCAGTTTTGTTTCTTAAATTCCACATATGAGTGAAATCATATGGTATTTGTCTCTCTGATTGAGTTATTTCACTTAGCATAATATACTCTGGTTCCATTCATGTCATTGCAAATGGCAAGATTTCATTCTTTTTGATGGATGTGTAATATTCCTGTGTGTGTGTGTATGTGTGTGTGTGTGTGTGTACGTACACAGCCTCTTCTTTATCCATTCATCCATTGATGGACATCGGCTCTTTCCATATTTTGGCTATTGTGGACATTACTGCTCTAAACATTGGGGTGCTTGTGCCCCATAAAATCACTATTTTTCTATCCTTTGGATAAATACCTAGTAGTGCAGTTGCTGGCTCATAGGGTAGCTTATTTTTAACTTTTTGAGGAAAATCCATGCTGTTTCCCAGAGTGGCTACACCAGTTTGCACTCCCACCAAAAATGTAAGAGGGTTCCCTTTCTCTGCATTCTCACCAACATCTGTTGTTTTCTGAGTTGCTAATTTGGTTTTGACGTGTATTTCCCTGATACTGAGTGATGTTGAGCATTTTTTCATGTGTCTGTTAGCCATTTATACTTCTTTTTAGAGAAATATCTTTTATGTCTTCTACCCATTTCTTGACTGGATTTTTCATTTTTTGGGTGTTGAGTCTGATGGGTTCCTTATAAATTTTGGATACTAACCCTTTATCTGATATGTCATATGTGACTATCTGCTCCCATTCTGTGGGTTGCCTTTTAGTTTTGTTGATTGTTTCCTTTGCTGTGCAGAAGCTTTTCATCTTGATGAAGTCCCAATAGTTCATTTTTACTTTTCTTTTCCTTGCCTCTCAAGACATGTCTAGCAAGAAGTTACTGCAGCTGAAGTCAAAGAGGCTGCTTCCTGTGTTCTCCCCTAGGATTTTGATGGATTCCTAGCTCACATTTAGGTCTTTCATCCATTTTGAATTTATTTTTGTGTATGGTCTAAGAAAGTGGCCCAGTTTCATTTTTTTGTATGTTGCTGTCCAGTTTTCCCAACACCATTTGTTGAAGAGACTGTCATTGGGTATTCTTTCCTGCATTGTTTAAAATTAGTTGACCATATAGTTGTGGGTCTATTTCTGGGTTTTCTATTCTGTTCCATTAATGTATGTGTCGGTTTTTGTGCCAGTACCATACTGTTCTTGATGATCACAGCTTTGTAATAGAGCTGGAAGTCTGGAATTGCGATGCCGCCAGCTTTGCTTTTCTTTTTCAGGATTGCCTTGGCTATTCAGGGTCTTTTGTGATTCCATACAAATTTTAGGATTGTCTGTTCTAGCTCTGTAAAAAATGCTGTTGGTATTTTGATACGGATTGCATTAAAAGTTAGATTGCTTGGGGGAATGTAGACATTTGAACAATGTTTGTTATTTCAATCCATGAGCATGAAATTTTTTCCATTTCTTTGTGTTATCTTCAGTTTCTTTCATAAGCGTTCTGTAGTTTTCAGAGTAGAGATCTTTTACCTCTTTGGTTAGGTTTATTCCTAGATATCTTATGGTTTTGGGTGCAATTGTAAGTGGGATCGATTCCCTGATTTATCTTTCTCCTGTTTCGTTGTTAGTGTATAGAAATGCAAAAGATGTCTGTAGGTTGATTTTATATCCTGTGACTTTGCTGAATTCCTGTGTCAGTTCTAGCAATTTCTTGGTGGAGTTCTTCAGTTTTTCTTCATAGAATATCATGTCATCTGTGAAGAGTAAAAGTTTGACTTCTTCCTTGCTGATTTGGATGCCTTTTATTTTTTTATGTCATCTGATTACTGAGGCTGGGTCTTCTAGTACTATGTTGAACAATGGCGGTGAGAGTGGACATCCCTGTCATGTTCCTGACCTTAGGGGAAAAGCTCTCAGTTTTTCCCTGTTGAGGGTGATATTTGCTGTGGCTCTTTTGTATATGGCCTTTATGATGTTGAAGTATGTTCCCTCTATTCCTATACTGTGGAGGGTTTTTATCAAGAAAGGATGCTGTATTTTGTCAAATGCTTTTTCTGCATCTATTGAGAGGATAGTATGGTTCTTATCCTTTCTTTTATTAATGTGGCATATCATGTTGATTAATTTGTGGATATTGAACCACCCCTGAAGCCCAGGAATAAATCCTACTTGGTCGTGGTGAATAATCTTTTTAATGTGCTGTTGGATCCTATTAGCTAGTATCTTGGTGAGATTTTTTTTTTTGTATCCATGTTCATCAGGGATGTTGGTCTGTAATTCTCCTTTTGTCAGGTCTTTGTCTGGTTTTGGATTAAGGTAAGGTTGGCCTCATAGAATAAGTTTGGAAGTTTTCCTTACATCTCTATTTTTTTGAACAGTTTCAGAAAAAAAGGTATTACTTCTTCTTTAAATGTTTGGTAGAACTCCCCCTGGGAAGCTTTCTGGCCCTGGACTCTTGTTTGTTGAGAGATTTCTGATTACTGATTCAATTTCTTTGCTGGTTATGGGTCTGTTTAGGTTTTTTACTTCTACCTGCTTCAGTTTTGGCAGTTTATGTGTTTCTAGGAATTTATTCATTTCTTCCAGATTGCCTAACTTGTTGGTATATAGTTGCTCATAATATTCTCTTATAATTGTTTGTATTTCTTTGGTATTGGTTGTGATCCCTCCTCTTTCATTCATGATTTTATTTATTTGGGTCCTTTCTTTTTTCATTTTTATAAGTCTGGCTAGGGGTTTATCAAACTTTTCAATTCCTTCAAAGAACCATCTAGTTTTGTTGATCTGTTCTACTGTGTGTGTGTGTGTGTGTGTGTGTGTGTGTGTGTGTGTGTGTGTGTGTGCTTAATTTCTATGTCATTTATTTCTGCTCTCATCTTTTTTTTAAGGATTTTATTTGGTTATTTGCAAGGGGTGTGGAGAGAAGGAGAGAGGCAGAGGGAGAAGCAGGTTTCCTGCTAAGCAAGAAGCCTGATGTGGGACTCAATCCCAGGACCCTGAGATCATGACCTGAGCCGAAGGCGGACACTGAACCACCCAGGCATCCCTCTGTTCTCATCTTTATTAGTTCCTTTCTTCTGCTGGATTTAGACTTTATTTGCTATTCTTTTTCCAGCTCGTTTAGGTGTAAGTTTAGGTTGCATATTTGAGCCTTTTCTTGTTTCTTGAGGAAGGCCTGTATACTTTTCTCTTAGGACTGCCTTTGTTGTACCCCAAAGGCTTTGAACTGTCATATTTTAATTTTCATTTGTTTCCATGTATTTTTTAAATTCTTCTTTAATTTCCTAGTTGACCCATTCATTCTTTAGTAGGATGTTCTTTAACCTCCATGTATTTTTCGTCCTTCCAAATTTTTTCTTGTGGTTGACTTCAAATTCCATAGCATTGTGTTCTGAAAATAGGCAAGGTATGATCTCAATCTTTTTGTACTTGTTGAGGGCTGATTTGTGACCAAGTATGTGATCCATTCTGGAAAATGTTCCATGTGCCCTCGAAAAGAATGTGTATTCTGCTGCTTTAGGATGAAATGCTCTGAATATATCTGTTAAGTCCATCTGGTTCGGTGTGTGATTCAAAGCCCTTGTTTCCTTGTTGATCTTCTGTTTAGATATTCTGACCATTGCTGTGATTGGGTATTGAAGTCCCCTTCTATTATTTTATTATTATACATGAGTTTCTTTAAGTTTGTTTTTAATTGATTTATATATTTGGCTGTTCCTAAGTTAGGAGTATAAATATTTACAATTGTTAGATCTTCTTGTTGGATAGACCCTTTTATTATTATATAGTGTCCTTCTTCATCTTTTATTACAGACTTTAGTTTAAAATCTAGTTTGTTTGACAAAAGGATGGCTACTCCAGCTTTGTTTTGATGCCCAATAGCATGATAAATGGTTCTCCACTCCCTCAGTTTCAATCTTGAGGTGTCTTTGGGTCTAGAATGAGTTTCTTGTAAGCAGCATATCAATGGGCCTAGTTTGTTTGTTTTTTTTTTAAATCCATTCTGATACCCTATCTCTTTTGATTGGAGCATTTAGTCCCTTTACATTCAGAGTAATTTTTAAAAGATATGAATTTAATGCCATTGTATTAACTGTAAAGTATCATCGTTCCTGTAGATTGTCTCCATTCCTTTCTGGTCTTTGTTACTTTGGTCTCTATTTACTCTCAAAGGGTCCCCTTTAATATCTCTTGCAGGGTTGGTGTAGTGTTCATGAATTCCTTGAGTTTTTGTTTTTCTTGGAAACTCTTTATCTCTCCTTCTACTCTGAGTGATAGCCTTGCTGGATAATGTATTCTTGGCTGCATATTTTTCCCATTTAGCATGTTGAACATATCATGCCAGTCCTTTCTGGTCTGCTGGTTCTCTGGACAGATCTGCTGCCAGCCTTATGTGTCTATCTTTGTTAAGGAACTCTTGTCTCTAGTTGCTTTCAGGATTTTCTTTTATCTTTTTAATTTGCAATTTTCACTTATAAAGGATAGCCATTAAAATATCAAACATCTAATTAGAGCAAGCTATCTAACATATTTACTTTTAGTATAACTTTCAAGAAATATGTTTTTAGGTTTTTATTGTAATGTCTTAATGTAAAATACACAAATGTGTAAAGAAATTGCTCTTTGTTTCATTCTAATGTATAAATTTACCTGGGAAATAAAATTATTTATGATAATAGTTACAAATACCCACACTCATTCATGATTCTTTCCTGGTATTTGTCCTTACCTACTGTTGAAAGAAATGACCATAAATAAATTATTCTCTTCTGACTGTTTTGGGTGTATTTCTGAGATGGGGATGTTTGTACAGAATAGACTTGGGTCTAGAAAGAGTGAGATTCACATATCTGTGAACCCAGGTTTTAGTGGCCCAGAGGCCAGTTGATATCTTACAGGATGGCTGATACAGGCCTGTTCTAATGACCAAGGAGGCTCTTCTCCCTTCCTCTCTACATCATTCCATCCAAACAATGAATTATTGATTGAGGAATACCCCAACATATCTCAAGGCTAATTTTGGCACCCACAGAAAGTCAATTACAGTGTATGTTAGAAAGAAGAGATCCTGGTGGATAAAATTTTTCTATACTTATCCAGCTATAAAGTACTTGAATTTGTATGCAATTGTTAGGATAATTAAATATTTTTCATCAAATTGAATGTTAAAAATGCAATTCCACCAAATATAGAAAATAAGTAAAAATTTGGTGGGTATGAAAAGTGAGAGAGGTGCAGAGGTTTTTAAATTTCTTGTTAAATATATATTAATGCAAATTCATGCAAATTAATTAAATGGTAAGCTGATAGACAACATAGGTAATGCCTGATGAATATCCTCTAATAGGGGCAGTTATGTTTTGGGCTTGAATTACCTGGCATTCTTTTGACCTGGGGTCCATAGACATAACCTTAAAGTTAAAAAATAAAGGAACACATTATAATCAATATATTTACTAATTTTTCTGAGCATAATTTTATATTCAGTTTTTAAAATCAGTTTTAACAGCTTGAGTTCAAAGAATAATTTTGTGGATGGCTGAAATAAAAGAAATGAAGAAAAACCTTAAAAAGCATTATGAAATTTCTCTGGCTTGTACTTATACTGACTATGCAGTTGTGGATAATCAGGTAAGAGAAAAAAAAATGGGATACATTTACTTTGCTAACACTGTTGTAACAAAGTACCACAGACAGAGGGCTTCAACAACAGAAATTTATTTTCTCATAGTTCTGGAAGGTAGAATTCTGAGATGAAGAGGTCAGCAGGGTTGGTGCCTTCTGAGAGTCGTGAAAGAAGAAACTATTCCAAGTCTCTTTTCCGGCTTGTAGATGGCTGTCTTTTTTCTCTATCTTCACATTATGTTCCCGTTTTGTGTTTGTGTCTGTTCATTGGTATCAGATTTCAAGCTTGAATGTTGGGTACTATGGAACTATTCTATTTAAATACCATGTATCAGATATTTTATAGGTTAAATAGGCTCTAGGTTCTAGCCTAAAACACAATTCTCTTTCTAGAAGTGTGTTTAACTCTGCACTGATTTCTAAACATTAAAAAAAAATTTATTTAAATTCAATTTAGTTAACATATACTGCCTTATTAGTTTCAGAGGTAGAATTTAGTGATTCATCAGTTGCGTACAACACCCAGTGCTCAGTACTTCAAGTGTCCTCTTTAATGCCCATCACTCAATTACCCCATCCCTAACATATGACACAATTGTTAAGTTGAAGAATAAATGCTTTAATTTGATATTGTGTACTCTTTGGGTATTTCAGACTTTAAGGAAGATCTTACACAGACTGAGAGGAACAAGACAATGCTTTAAACTGCATTGTCTGTTACAGTGGGACATTGGATATATCATCACAGATCGATGGAGTAGAAACAAAAACAAATTGTAGAGATGCTTTTCAGACTGAGGCACATCAAGGTTGGTAAAGTCTGTTGATCATTTTCCTAAAAACACTGCCTTCATTCCTTTGGACTAAGTAGGGGAAAGAAATGTACCCTGATGGCTTATAGGAAAGTCACCCTATCTACCTTCTCTATAACCCTTCCACTTAGAGGGATGCTCTGCTAAGGTTTTAGCATATTTTATTCCATTCTTTTAAATACATTTGTACATGGTTAATATATAATGTGTATACAATTTGGTATCCTGTCTAGTTGCCTAATAGTAAATAATTAAGAATATTATTAATTGGCATTACATAATAAACACTTTATGACTGCATCAAGATATACACGTATATAATTTACTTAAATATTCTGCTAATTGTTGAAGCTTTTTGCCTATAAACATATATCAGCATTTCTGATTTTTGACTTGGAAATCAGTTGATTCTGCAAAGTGAAATAACAGTTCAGAGGGCAAAAGTAATTTTAAGTCTCTGAGAATATATTGCCAAATGTCTTTCCAGAGTGACTCTGTTTACTTCACCTTGACAAATTTTGAGTATTATGGTTAGAAAGTGGAGTTGTATATATAGTACAGAGTATCCAATATACCACACACCCAATTTCCATATTATAAATATCTTGCATTACTATGGGTATATTCATTACAATTAATGAATTAATACAGGTAAATTATGTTTTAACTAAAGTCCATTCTTTATTCCGATTTCTTCAGTTATTCCCCCTAATGTCTTTTGTCTAAAAGTTCCAAGATCCCATCCAGGAGACCACTTTACATTTAGTTGTTGGACCCCCTGACTGCCTCTTGGCTGTGACACTTTCTCAGATTTGCCTTGTTCTTGAAGATCTTGGTGGTTTTAAGGATTACTGGCTAGGTGTTTTGTAGAACATGCCTCCATTGGAATTTCTCTGGTATTTTTCTCATCATTAGGCTAGGGTTATGTATTTCTTGAAGGAAGACCACAGAGGTAATGTCCCACTCTTACCATATCAAATCAAGGATAAGACTACTGACATGACTTAACCACTATTGATGTTAATTTGGGGCACCTGGCAAAGATAGTATTAGTTATATTTTTCCACTATAAAGTTACCTCTTCTTTCTGTTTTCCATACTGTCTTCTTTGGAAAGAAGTCACTCTGTGTGGCCCACAGTTAAGGACTAGGTAGTCCTTATAGTCCAACTCTTTATAGTTGGAGTAGCTACATAAATTATTTGGAATTCTTTTATACAGGTGATATGTCTTTTCTCCTCCATTTAATTATGTATCCAACATTTATTTATATCAGTATGGACACATGGGCATTTATTTTATGCTTTGGATTATAGTTCAGTGCTACTTTATTTTTTTTATTGCTCAAATTGTTCCAGTTTTGACCATTGGGAGCTCTTTCACTTACTTCTTGCATTCCTTTGGCATGCTTCCATTATTGTGTGTTGTTGTTGTCATTATTGTTGAACACTTTCTTACTTTCCAGCAAAATAAGATGTTGCAGGCTCACCTTGTATGTTTCTTGTCCCAGTCTTAGAATCAGTCATTTCTCCAAAGAGACCTAATTCTTTTGGGGGGGGGACAAGTCTGAGAAACTATTACAATTGAGAAGAGCCTAGTGACACATGTCTACTAAATGTAAAGTGATGCCCTGGATGGATCCAGGAAAAGGACACTAGGTAATAATGAAGAAAATCTGAAAAAAGTATGAATTTTTGTTAATAATCCAATATTTTTTCATTAATTGTAACAAATGTAAGTACAAACTTAAAATATTAGTAATAGGGGAAAGTGGATGCAGAGTATTTAGGAACTCTGTGCTATCTTTGTAAATCTAAAAAGGTTCTAAAAATAGAGTTTATTTAAAAATGTGTTCCATACATGAATTAAAAGATGTGTTCTACAGGTA
Organism: Zalophus californianus; assembly: GCF_009762305.2. Classification (NCBI taxonomy): domain Eukaryota; kingdom Metazoa; phylum Chordata; class Mammalia; order Carnivora; family Otariidae; genus Zalophus; species Zalophus californianus. The sequence continues at coordinate 142,390,495 of NC_045596.1, read as the reverse complement.
CTGGCTGTAGTGTCCTGTCAGGGTTCTTAATTTAATCTGTATTAGTTATAATTTGTTTTTTGGTCTTCTATCAATTACTGAGAGTGGAATTATTGAGAGTAGAAAGTGTTAAAATCTCTCACTCTTACTGTAAAATTTTTTATTTCTTTTTGTAGTTCTGCAAGTTTTAGTTAATATGTTTTAACATAAACTATATTGTATAAGGATATAGCCTTAAGGACAAAGCACATAGTAAGCTCCCTGAGGAAAATAGAGAGATTACTGTAACTGACTTCCTGAAAAGAAAAATTAAATCCAGATAAGTAAAAATTTACCTATAAAAACTGGAAGAAATAATCATCCAATTAGATTTTTATACAAAGCAAAGCTATCCTTCAAGAATGAGGGCAAGTGGAAAATTTTGGACTAATAAAAACTGCGAAAGTTCATCATCTCACCTGATCACCAAAATGAAACTAAACAATTCAGGCAAAATAAAGATGATTTCAGGAAAATAAAAGATGGTCAAACATACACAAAAGATTCTAGAAAATGTTAAATGGGAGTAAATTAAAACTATTATTATCTAAATAAAAAAATTTATTTTATTTTTATTTTTTTAAAGATTTTGTTTATTTATTTGACAGAGAGCAGAGAGAGAGAGCACAAGCAGGTGGAGTGGGAGAGGGAGAAGCAGGCTCCCTGCTGAACAGGGAGCCCGATGCAGGACTCCTCTCAGGACCCTGGGATCATGACCCGAGCCAAAGGCAGATGCTTAACTGACCAAGCCACCCAGGTGCCCTAAATAAAAAAATATTAAATAACATCTTAAAATAAATAAAAAGATAAAATATGTTACAATAGTATATGTTTCAGAAATGGGAGTTGTTTGAGGTAATGTTCAAAGGGAGGACAAAATTATTGATAAATTTTGGACTTTTTTCTTTTAAAGATTTATCTATTTATTTCAGAGAGAGAGAGCAGTGGGAAGGAATAGAGGGAGAAGGAGAGAAAAACTCAAGCAGACTCCATGCTGAGCACAGAGTCTGACTCGGGGATCAGTGCCATGACCCATGAGATCACTGCCACGACCCATGAGATCAGGACCTGAGCTTAACTGACTGAGTCATGCAGGCACCCCAGTTTTGGACTTTTATAGGATAAATACAGATTATGTAAATTTGTCAGTACTCACCGAGAGAATAGAATTTGAGTGTATAATATCCAAACTGCAGAGGAAAAATGAATAGCATGAGAAACATCTAAATCAATCAAAAAGTAATCAAGAAAGCAGACAAAAAGATTTAAAACACAAATAGAAAGCACAATATAAAGTGGTAGCTACATCATCAAATATATCAATTATATTAAATGCATTGGAGTTCTTGCTTTGTCTCCGATTTTATTCCCTACTCTTTTCTCTTAGAAATATTTTAACATAAAAGTAATACTCCTTTTATAACCTATTGGTTTTATTTATACAAAAAAAGAATGTTTACTGAATCCACATTATTTTGTAATCTGGATTTCACATTATTTTGTAATCTGGAAATGTAATATTAAGGAAAAACATTAAAGTGAATGCATATCTCTAGGAGACTCACAATTATTTATTCCAAATGAAAATGTAGTTTGCATTTTTGGCTTCCCATTGGATTTTACTCACAATTTCAGGGGGTCTAATTAAGTCAATATTTAGTGCCTATGTATACACCCATGTATTTGTATGCTAAATTTGTTTTTCTGATTTTTTTCTACCTTCCACCCATAGGTAGTAACAGCTACCTCAACCCTTGCTTTGGGAATTAATATGCCATGTAAACCTGTTGTTTTTAAAAAAGATTCTGTTTATCTGGATGCCTTGAACTTTTGACAGCTATTTATGCTACATGCTTTTTTACATTTGTATGCACAGGGATCTGGAACATCCATTCAGTAAGCCAAGGTAAATCACATTTTTTGTGAAACATTTGGAGACTACATTAAATATTTGAAAATCGGTTCTAGATATATGACATGAATATGATTATATTTAGAGATGTTTTAAGCAATCATTGACTGGCTAAACAGATTAGTTTTCTTGATAAAATTCTTGCTTTGGTAAATTTTATTAAACTTGAACAAAAATAGTATGAAGGAGAGGTAACCACATCTTTGGAGTACTTGATTGGTTCCAGGCACCAGTGATTATAAATGGGCTGTCTACAATGTTCTCAGTTCAGACTAATTTCTAGAAATACATTGGTAAATAAGATGAAAATTGTCTTGCTTAAAAATCATGATCTTCGAACAGGGATTACTAAAAAAGCAACTACATTTTAGTAATATATTTGTAAAATAAAATATTTTAAACTTAGCTAAAATTAACATACCAACCAACAAAGGACTCTTTCAAGGTTTTTGTGAAAGTTTAGTATTTCACATGATATAGGTAAATTAGACATTAATCAATTACAGAGACAAGACATGAAATTATTTAAAAGTTATGTGATCATCTCTTTAGATGTCTGGTCATGCAGGAAGACATGGAAAAGATCTTATAGGAAATGGGTTCTTCTATGATATTCCATTACCTATGATAGCACTTAAAGTCTAATGTGTCCATACAGAAGGGTCAATTTCCTCTAATAATATCTTTGGTTCTCTGACTTATGCTGTTAGTTGCTAAAGCAAACGACAAAGAGGATGCCAAAGCAAAGGTAAGCTGTTTCATATTATTTAAATTACTTTAATGAATATAATTATTTCAGCTCAACTTTATAATAAGTTACATAACATGAAGGGAATAAAATGACAATGTGCTGTAAATAAACTCACTGTAACATTTGCTTCTATTTTACAGTACCCTTATTTAACACAAAAGCATGCTTTTAACTTTCATGCTTTCAAACATATGGAGAATTAAGCCCCTGATTTTTCTGTTATAATTATCCCTGGGCTCTGCATATGTTAAAAAAGAAACTTTTTTCTGTAAATATATATGGGCTAAAATATTTTAAAAGTCAATTTCAAAAAAATAATTAATGGTTCAAAAAATGTACAAAATACTGAAATGTTCATAATTCTTTGTTCTAAATTTTTGTTTACTTCTCACCTGTCATGCAATTGTGATTACTCCTCTCTCCCTCTGAATTTTTTTACCATTTTCTGTTTATACACACATGTATTTAATATAAAACATTATGAAATACCTAATTATAATAAGTATTACAATAATATAATAAATAATATAATAAAGCAATATGAATGCCTAATTTAAAATGTAAAAATGTACCATACATTGTATATAGTTCATAAATATATATAGTAACATGTTCCATGATAGAAATGTTTAGTTGTCCTTTTGGGTATTACATTTGGAGGACCTACTACAAAATTTGCTTAATATCTAACTTGATATTTTGATATATGTCTCTATAGACATTATCAGTTCTCCAACATTCATTGACATTCTCCAAGCAACTAAAGATCAAGTTCATGTTAAAATTTTATTTTATATATTCTTTGCAATTCTGGGTCACAGAGGTAAGATTTAAACCTGTTTTTCACTAAGTCAAGGTGTTAGTACATGTATGTACCTCTACTGTACTAACATCTCTCTTGTTAGTTTGTTTGATAGTTCTTATTTATTTGGTATTTCTGAGATCAAGAGACTAAGGTTAACATGTTAAAATTGATTTCTAGGAGTATGTGTGTCAAGAATGTATTCCCATTGGATATTCTAGACTTGTGTCCCATTTGCACTACCATGAACCTGTGAATTTTGTTTTAGTAAGCTTGCTAGTGAAAGGTTTTTTCACAGGTTGTGTATTCTGAAACATAGATGGTAAACAAGTTTTCCTTTCTCAAACTTCCACTCATTAGATAGTGTGCTTACACTGATAGAATTATAGCAAACTGTTTTCAGTTTTTTATTCCTTTAATGTTGTGATACAATACACACAATATTTATGAAATAAATATAATTCAATGATGATTACTTTCTATGATCCTTTCATGGAAAAATATAGACTCATATAGATTAAAGGCTTTATGGTGTGATCTAGTAGTTACTAAGGAATGTGATATAATATTATTTTAATTATTTTTATATAATGGAATATTACTCAACCATCAAAAAGAATGAAATCTTGCCATTTACGATGACGTGGATAACTAGAACTAGAGTGTATTATACTAAGTGAAATAAGTCAGTCAGGGAGACAAATACCACATGACTTCACTCATATGTGGAATTCAAGAAACAAAACTGATGAGCATAGGGGAAGGGAAGGAAAAATAACATAACATAAAAACACAAAGAGAGGCAAACCGTAAAAGACTCTTCCCTAGAAACAAACGAAAGGTTGTTGGAAGGGAGGGGGCGGGGGGTAATTGGGTGATGGGCGTTAAGAAGGGCACATGATGTAATGAGTACTGGGTGTTATATGCAACTGATGAATCACTAAATTCTACCCATGAAACTAGTAATACACTATATGTTAACTAACATGAATTTAAATAAAAAAAAAAAAAAGGAGAAGCTGAAAGAAAGAAAAAGTAAAAAAAAAAAAAAGCCGGATTCGTGGACTCCAGCTCTGCCACTTAGCATGTAGTATCCGGGGCTGTTTCTTATCTGTAAATTGGGAATCACAATACTATGTGCCTCAAAGGATTGCTATGAAGATTAAAATAATTCATATATGTAATTGGCACCGTTAGCTCTTAATTTCATAACTAGTGTTATTTTCAGATGAAATGACTGGCCACTGGAAAAGCCAAAAGAATCAACAGAAAAAAATGATTACAATTAATCATTTAGTTTAGTAAGTCTTCAAATGCAAAATAGGTATAATAAAATGTATAGTTTTCACACATTCTAAAGTTACAGAGAAAATAAAATGTAGAATAATCTAACAGTAAAAAATGGAAATTAACAAGATACTATAGTTCATTTGTTAATTTGGCAAAGATTGCAATTACTAGTTATGTTGATAGGGCTATAAATAGTTTTATGATTTAAAAATATTCTTTAATGTAGTAATTCTACTTCTTAGAATTTATAATAATTATATAATCAAAGATACAAAAATGATGTAAAAATATATTTTATTAGTTTCCTAAGGCTGCTGTAACAAAGCATCACAGACTGGGTGGCTTAAACAACAAAAATTTGTAAGCTCTCAGTACACTGGAGGCCAAAAGTTCAGGCAGGATTAGTTCCCTCTGAAGACTGAGGGATAATATTCCTTGCCTGTCTCCTAGCTGCTGGTGGTTTGCTGGCAATTTTTGACATTCCTTGGCTTGTAGTCAAATCAGCCCAATATCTGCCTTCATATTCATGGTGTTCTGCCATGAGTTGTTGAGTTAGCCCCTGGTACTGAACTCGAGACATCCTAATGCCGGTGGTGGTGAGGGCAACACCTGACCGGCCAGCAGGCTCACGATAAGAGGGATGGCTGTGGGGAATGTTGGGGGTGGCTAGGAAGTCTCCATGTAAGTGGGGCATCGCTCCCGGGGAGGACTGAAAGATCAGGTAAGAGACTGACAAGCATGCATGATTGATGGAGTGGGGTGATGCAGATATATACACCTTGATCACAATCCAGAAAAGTGTTGTTAGGTACACAGACCTGACTGTGGCCCGTGACAGGAGAGGAAGGTTTCCGTACAGTGGTACTGGAGCCAGAAAGGGATAATCTGAGGTCCCCGGTGCCAAGGTGGGAGGTGATATGGTGGACTGGTTGAGGATGACACCTAGGTATTGGATGGGACCAGGCTTCATACAGATCCAGCAGTCAGACGCTGAGGGTGGATTTGAGTGGTTAAGCACTTGGTGGGAGGTGTTAATCATACCTAACAGTTGTTCTATAGATGCTTGCTGTGTGTGGATGGGGGACCGAGGGATATGCCAGGGCGAGTTATTTTCTGTCTGACTCTGAGGGTTGACTGCAAGGCTTGGGGCGAACATGGACTTAATCATAAACTTGGACATGGGGTCGGTCCCTATAGAGTGATATTAGCCCAACAGGAGAGTGATTCTTGTGGCCCATGATGTGGCACTGGGTTCTAGGACTGAGAGAGTGAGCGGAATACAATGATTGTTAGAGCAAGAGGATGGGGTGGTGTTGTGTGACAAGGAAATCTGGATGTCACTGTGCTGGATGAGGTTCCACCACCCATTGGACCATTGTTCCATTCCCAGCCAAGTTGCCACCCAGGACTTGCATCCCCAGGCTTGTGAGCAGAACTGGGGGCAGGTGTTTGGCTGTTTCATAGGGCCCCTGCAGATGTAGATATCTACCAGCCAGTAACCTGAGTGAGGGCCATGGTAGGAACACTGTCTATGAGGTTCCTAGGCAGTATCAAGAAGCTGGCATCCATCAAAATGGAGGTCAAACTTTGGTGTGTGCCCATCCCAGGTGGAAGAAGTCAGTGGGGGTGCTGGTGCGGGATTGAGGGGGATAAGATGGAAAGTCCATTTGCCAGTAATGGTGATACGAGAGTTTGCCCCCTTGCCGGGCTGGGCAAGCTAGAGGCAGTGAGGAGGAACAGCACACCAGGTAGCAGAAGACCAGGACTGACTGCGGCCAGGAAGACCACGGTGAAATGCGCTCAAGGGTAGACTGCAAAGGGCCAGTAAAAATGGGGTCTATGACCTTAGGTAGAGGGAGCCATCGTGCCTAACCCGAGAGCAGATGAAACCTGTGGACAAGTGAGTGCAGTAATACACCCTAGGGTGACCCAATAAGCAATGACAATAGTAAGCCTCTGGGGAAAAGTCCAGTCAGGAGGGGCAACAATGAAGAGTCTGACTCCCAAGATAAGGGAAATCATGCCAATGAGAGCCAGGGACCATGGTGAGCAGGTGTCAATCAGTCAGTGGGATCTTGTTGAAGGTGAAGCCAGAGCGGATTCATGTGGACTCTCCACTGGCATGGCTCCTTGTTCAAATGATGAGCTTTCTTCACTCTTGAGTGGTGGACCCACGGGGTGACACATGAGACCTTGAGGGCAGTAGGGGTGGTTAGAACAACAGTGTGGGGCCCTGTCCACTGTGCTTTGAGGGGGTTTTTCTTCCAATATTTGACCCAAACTGAGTCCCCTGTATGGAAGGAGTGTACCTGAGACCCTAAGGAGATTGGGGCCCTCTCAATGGTATACTTTTGTAATTTATTTAGGATGGTCCCCAGGGCCTGAAGTTGCTCCTTTATTTTTTTATCTCCAACCTGATGTAAGTTTCCTGGAAGGCTCCCCAGGCATGGGGGTGGCCGTCCATATATTAACTCGAATGGGGAGAAACCTAATGTCTCAGGTGTGCAGTGAGCACACAGGAGAGATGGGGTAGCAGATCTGGCCATGGGAAGTTAGTCTCCTGACAAAACTTTGCTAAGGTCCCCTTGAGGGTGTGATTCATTCACTCTACCTTTCCCTGAATTTGGGGGCTGGTAAGCAATGTGGAGTCTCCAGGTGATGTTAAGAGATTTGGTCAAGACCTGTACAATGTCTTCTACAAATGCAGGTCCATTGTCACTATGATTGTTAATGGCAGGCCGAACTGGGGCACGATCTCCAGCAAGAGGACTTTAACTACCTCTTGGTTTTCCTCCATCCTGGTCGGGAAGGCTTCGACCCACCCAGAGTATGTGCATACTATTACTAGGAGATATCTGAACCCCCTGCTCGGCTGCACATCTGCGAAGTCTACCTCTAGATCCTTGAAGGGGGTTGCTCCCACCCTCTGGACACCTGGAGGGGGGCGCTTTGCCATCCGAGCATTATTTTTAGCGCATGTTATGCACTGTTCACTCATTGCTTGACACAGTGCTGGCAGTTGACTGATGTAGTAGTGCTTCTTGAGAAGGGCCTCTAATGCAGTTTTTCCCAGATGAGTTTGTTGGTGGTATTTCTTGACTAGATGCCCTTTAGTTGCTGTTGGAACAAAGATGAGCCTATCTGGCATTATCTACCATCCCTTTTCAGTCAGGGTGGCTCCCTCAGCCATGGCCCATTCTTTCTCTTTTTCAGTGTAACTGGGCAGAGGGACTTCTTCTGGGTGTGTCATGGCCATGGTGAGGGAAGGGGCTCTGTTCATGTCCTCACTGGCTGCGGTCTTGCCTGCCTCATCTGCCAGATGATTTCCCCATGCTATGGGGTCGTCTCCTTTCTGGTGTCCCTTACAGTGTGGGATTGCTACTTCCTTTGGAAGTCAGATGGCTTTGAGGAGTCTCAGTATCTCCTCCTTGTTTTTGATAGCCTTTCCTCCGGTGGTTAGGAGGCCCCTTTCCTTGTAGATGGCCCCATGTATATGTACAGTAGCGAAGGAGTACTGAGAGTCAGTATAGATATTGACTTGCTTGCCTTCACCAAGGGTGAGGGCTTGGACTAAGGCATATAATTCAGCCCGTTGAGCTGACCATCCAGCTAGTAATGCCTTAGTTTCTAGGACTTTAGTGGTTGTGGCTACTGCATAACCCGCTTTCTGGGCACCCTCCTATAGGTAACTGCTGCCATCGCTGAAAAGCGTGAGCTCTGGATTCTTTAGGACTTGATCCCACAGATCTGGATGGCTCACGTAGACCTCATCAGTTCCCTTGGAACAGTAATGGTCTGGTTCCCCCTCTTCCGTGGGGAGAAAGGTTGCTGGGTTTAATTTACTGTTTCAAGGGTGACGCACGGGTTTTCGCAGAGGAGCCCTTGGTATTGTGCTAGCTGAGAGTTGGAAAGGAAGAGGTGCCCCTGTGTGTTCATGAGGGACACAGCTGTATGAGGGATCTTGACATTAACTTTTTGCCCCAGGGTGAGCTTGTCTGCCTCCTTGATGAGCAGGACTGTGGCTGCCAGCGCCCTGAGGCACAGTGGCCATCCTGCTGCCACGGAGTCCAGCTTCTTTGACAGATATGCAACTGGCTGTTGCCAGGGCCCAACAGTCTGGGTGAATACCCCGAGCACTATCTTTTCTTTTTCATGTACAAAGAGATGGAAGGGTTTCCCTATTTCTGGTAGGCGCAGGGCTGGAGCCAACCCCAGGGTGGTCTTCATCTCTGTGAAGGCGGCTTCTGCTTCCTTAGTCCAGGCAGGGGGTTCTCGATCTGGTCCCCCTAAGAGATCATAGAGGGGTCTTGCTATTGCCAAGAACCCAGGGATCCAGATATGGCAGAATCCTGCAGCCCCCAGGAATTTTCACAGGCCCCTTTTTGTCTGGGGCTGTGGCAAGGAGACGATGATTTTCTTTCTCTCCAGCCCTAGTTCTCTCTTCCCTTGGGTGAGGAGGAAACCAAGGTATCAGACCTGTTGTTGGCAGATTTGTGCCTTCTTCCATGAGACTAGGTATCCCAAGTCTGACAGGAGCTGTAGGAGGGCCTTTGTGCCTTTTGTGCAGTCTTCTTGTGTGTCACTGGTGAAGAGGAGGTCATCTACATACTGGAGGAGGGTGCATTGCGTGGCCTCTCTTGGGAAGCTGGAGAGGCCCACGGCCAGTGCTTCCCTGAAGAGGGTTGGTGAGTTTTTAAACCTCTGCGGGAGGTGCGTCCAAGTCAGTTGCATCTGGTGCCCTGTGTCAGGTTCAGACCATTCAAAGGTAAATGGTGGCTGGCTCTGGGGAGCTAAGTGGAAGCAGAAGAAGGCATCCTTCAAATCTAGGCAAGCGAACCATTTGGCTGACCCTGGGATTTGGCCGAGGAGGGTGTATGGATTAGGGACCACTTGGTGCAGAGAGATGGTCACCTTGTTGATGGCCCGCAGGTCTTGAACTGGTCGGTATCCCCCTCCTGGCTTCTAGACTGGCAGGAGTGGGGTATTCCAGGCTGACTCGCACTCGACTAGAATACCTGCTTCTTTGAGTTTGGCCAGATGTTCTTCGATGCCGATCTTAGCTTCTTGTGGAAGGGGGTATTGCCTTTGCATCTGAGGTTGGGCTCCTGGGATCAGTTCAACAATGATAGGGGCCTGATTCCGGGCTAGTCCAGGTGGGTTGTTTTCAGCCCATACTGAGGGAAGACGAGTCTGAACTCTGGCGAGCTGCTCGGTTGGGCTTGGGCACAGAATAGCCTCCATTCTTCTTCCCTCAGTGTGGTAATTGCTAGTACCAGAGACCCCATCTCCTCTTGCCTTGGGTTCAGTCGGAGGCTTGTGTGTCCAGTGGGCTTAAAGGTTATCTGAGCCCTAAGCTTAGAGAGTATGTCTCAGCCCAGGAGAGGGGTGGGGCAATCAGGCAGATAAAGGAATTCATGTCAGACCTTGTGGCCCCTGAGTTCACACTGGTGAGCCTGGCAAAAGGGCTTTGTATTGCCCATGTCCTGGTGGCCCTGAGGATGGTTGCAGTCCTTTAGCTGAAAGGAGCCACTGGGTAGGTGACAACGGAGTGCTCAGCCCCAGTATCAACCATAATGGTCACTGGCTGGCCCCCCACCTTCATTCTGATCATGGGCTCATGGGGGCCAAGGAAGAAAGAGCCTGGTCCCCCTCAGTCTGAGTCCATTCCCGCAAGGCCTATGGGGTCCTCCTCTCGGGGTTCTTCCTTGTAGCGGCTGGGCTTCTCAGCCTTTCCCCTGTTGGGACATTCATTTTCCCAATGCCCTTTCTCCTTATAGCAGGCAACTCTCTTGCCATGGGGGTTCTAGGTCTCCCCCCTTTTTGGTGGTCGGGGTCTCCCTGCCTTTGTGTTGTCCTTTTCTTTCAGGGTGGCGGTGAGGAGGCTGACTTTCTTTTTCATCTTTTTGTCGGCTTCCCATTCGGCTGTGACCTCCCTGCTCATGTAGACCTTATTGGCAATCTCTGTTAGCTGGGTGATATTCATCCTGGTGAAACCCTCTAGTTCCTGAAGTTTTTTTCTGATATCTGGGTGGCCTGAGCCATGAATCAGTGTTTACCATCTGTTGGCTTTCCTGTGCCTTGGGGTCAAATGGAATGTATATCCTGTAGGCTTCACGTAGTCTTTTGTAGTAGTCCCCGGGGGACTCCCCTGGTTGTTGAGTGACCGAGGATACCTTAGTCATGTTCATGGGTTTCTTAGCTCCTGCCCGGATTCCCCGGAGGAGGGCCTCCTGATGCCAGCAGATGTGGGCCTGTCCCTCGGTTGTGGTGAAGTCCCATGCTGGGTGCTCTTTGGGTGCAGCCGTATTAGCCCAGGCAGCAGGGTTGATTACTCCCACTGGTCTTCCTGGTACTGCCGTGCACCTTTCATTATTCTCCTACTTTCCTCTGTGTTAAATAGGGTGCAGAGTAACTGTTGGCAGTCTTCCCAGGTTGGCCTTGGTCTGGGGGTGCCAGTTGATCCTCTGGGCCTGGGCGCCAGTGGATCCTCTGGGCCCGAGGGCACAGGTGAGGCTGATGGCGGCAGAGTGTCTGGAGCTGAAGGGCCAGGTGTAGACAGTCTTGGAGGTATGTACAGTCGGGGCAGGGTCGGTTCCCACTCGGAATGTCTGGCTAGGATTTGTGGAGACTGGGTCTTTTGCTGATTTTCTTTAGGTCACTTGGATGAGGTGATTAAGACTCTGCCCTGTCCCTGCCTATTGCAAGTGAATCGCACCCAGTGGGGGGAAGGTCTAGGCAATTCCTAGCCAGGGGTCAATGTACAAAAACTGGTCAGGGTGTCCTGGCTCTTCTGTTAAGACTCACCATACTCGACGAATCATTGGGACATCCAGTGTCCCTTCTGAAGGTCACCCGACATCAAAGGTGGGCCATTCCAATTCGCATAGGGTTCTCAACTTGCCAGGGTTCATCCTGACTCCATAGTCTCCCGAAAATCCCTTCTTGAAATTTTTGATCATGGTCTCTAGAACCATAGGTTTTCCCTGCCCTGACCCCATGGTGATGTCCCTGTGTGCGGTGTTGCAGAGACAGACAAAGGCAGGGATGCCTCCTGAGGTGAGGAGACCAATCAGATGCCCATCTGGCTGTGTCCCAAAGGAGCTTAAGTGAGGCTTGGCCATAGCGGTCTCAGCATTGTGACTTACGATCTGAAACAATTCTGATGCCACCATAGACTGCATGCCATTCACCATGGAATTGCAGATGGGCCCACTCAGACTCCATAGGCTTCTGGGGACTTTAAGGGTGCCCACCCGTGGAGTCACAGAATCAGTCTGCTTGAGCAAGCCAGGTCAGAGTGCACATTCGCTCACACATTCACTCCAGAAGTTATTACATTCCCTCTCTGGGAATCCCTACTTGTGAGACCTCTAAGGTCTCTGGGGGGTGATCAGGCTCCCCTTCCACCCTGACGGGCAGGCCTATCTGGGTCCTGGGGCCCTAGGCCTTACCATAATCTGATGTCAGGACCAGGTCCTCACTTGTCAAGTCTCCTGGAGTCTGGCGGGAACAGCGGAGTGGGGCTGGCCCGAGGCGACCAGGGTAGGAGGCTGCCGAAAATTAGGCAGGGTGTGCCTTCTCCCTTATGATCTCTCATTCTGTCACTGCCCCGCTGTTGCCCCTAAACCGGTGGCAACAATGGGCCAGCATGGTTGGGTTTCCTGGTCAGGGAACCAAAAGTTACAGAACCTGGACTGGATTGCCTGAGGGAAGAACCAAACGGCACTCAGAGATCTTGAATAGGAGGTTTATTTAATGCCGGCGGGCTCAGAAGAGAGTGATCTCCAAAGGTCTGAGCCCCAAGCACAAATAAAGGGGGTAATTTATACACTTCTACTTCTACATACTGGGCACTCTTGGTGTGTGCGTGAAGTGGGGCAGGGAGAGGAACCCGGATTGGCCATGCGTGGGAAGCAGAACAGAGAGAGAAGAACCCAGAAGAACCCTGAGACAGGTGCTGGGACTCCCTCGTTGGCTCGGTCGACCATCTTAGGACACAGATTTTTCCTTATCATTGGGAGAACTAACATTGCAGACTGGATTTTCTAGATTGATCCAACATAATCACAAGGGTCCTTATTAGTGAAGGAGAGGGGCAGGAGAGTAAGAGAGATGTGATATGAGAGAGATTTAACTGATCCTTGCCTGCTTTGAATGTGGAAGGGCTCAAGAACTGTGCAGCAGCTTGTAGAAGCTGGGAAAGGCAAGGAAGGAACCAGCACAGCTCTGACTACACTTTGGTCCAGAACTTTCATAACCAATTTAGGTTGTGTTAAGCCAAAAGTTTGTGGTAATTTGTTACATCAGCATTAGGAAACTAATACAGCTTCTGAGAAAAGGGACAAGTACATAAAAAAGAATGACAAATAATAAGCAATGTTTTCTCTTAAGTTTCTGTGAATTGAGGTAAAATTCATATAACATACAATTAATCATTTTAAAGTATATAGTTCTGTGGGCATTTGGTATGGTAAAAATGTGTGAGCACCACTTCTATCTAATTGAAACAAATACAATCAGACAATTAGGTTTTTTTTTTCTTTTAATTCCAGCTGGTTAACAGGATCAGGTGATTGTAACTGTTAAATAGAAACTATTTAGAGTTTCTATTAATAAATCCAAGTCATGCATTTAATTTTGGGGGCTTAAGGGTCAAGCATTAAACCCTTGTGTTTTTCCTCTAAAGTTGGGATTAACAGAACAATTAATGTGGAAGTGATATGGATGAGGCTGAATTAGCATGAGTTGCATTCTCAGTCAAATGTGGCTTACAAAACATAGCCCCAAGTGAAACTGCAATTACCTGTCCCCTAAATAAAACAGGAATGTCCCCCTCCTTAGATTCTGTCTTCTACGTTACTACATAATAGGGAAAATACAAGGGTGTACCTTCTTAGGAGGAGGGGCGTCTGAAATAGAGAGAAAGACAAAGAGAAAGGGACAGACAGAAAGACTGACAGAGGAAGACACAAAGAAGTGTGTGTAGGAAAGGTAGAGCTACATAAGGAGAGAGAAACAAAGACAGATATAGAGACAGACAATCAGGGAGAGAGAAGTAGGGAGAGATAACCAACAACATCAGTGTCCCCTGCTAGAAATGATGAATCTTCGGAGCCATCTCAAAACTAGTGAGTCCAAAGTACACAAACATTTGAGAAGCCCTGCTCTAAGTCTTTTTTTTTTTTTCATTTTAAAGAGTTTTATTACACGATGTTAATATTCAGGACACTTCAGAGCACCTTATACTTCTAATCAGATATTTGGTAACTGGTTTTAAAGTGTTACTTGAGTATTTTTCTCATACTGGCTTTCAGTCAAAAATACTACTTAGTGATTGTTTAAGAGATGTTAATTTGATTAAACAGTTATCCTTAGTAACCTGAGACATCAATCCATGGATAGCTTCTATGGTAGTTTTATAGCTGTCTCTTGTAGCTTTGGCAAGTTTGTCTTCTGACTTTCTGTCATGTGTTTCTAAACCCAACATGAAACTCCCTCGTCCCAGCTGGGCTTCTGACTGTTCTAATTTTTCAGACAAATCAAAGACCTGACCAGTGGTATAGTCTGCATTAGTAAGCAAACTAGAGGAACTCAGCGTGTTCACCCAGTATTTATTCCACAAAAGCTCAAGCAATTTGCGATCCAATGAGGATTTGAAATATGAGACTTCTAAGGCATAATATGGTTTGCAGTGTACACCAAAGTCTTCTATTTTATTAAGTGGGATAGTCTGGTACTCAGAAGGTTCTTTATCAGGGAGTTTGTAGCCCTTTGGGTATGTCCTAAAGGCTTCAAGATTCACTTTTCCTGCAGATATTGTTCTTGTTGGGTCAATTACTACGGCTATGAATGGTGCCTGGAACTGCTGCTTGAGCATCTGAGCACTAACATCAACCCCAGAAAGCCAGCAGCCATAGCCAGGATGGCTGTGATACCAGCCAATTGCATTTTCAAGGCCACCAACCTGTTTGGCATTTTCTATATACGCAGCCATGTACTCATATGCAGCAGCCTGAGCATTTACTCGGGTTTCAGTGCCCTCTACAGGCAAAGCAAAACTGTCCATAATGATCATGGTTTCACCATCCACCTTTCCCAGCATTAAGCCCATCACTTCCAAGTTGCCTCCTGATCTAGCATGCATCACCATTTTCAGTAGAGCCAATGCTGAGATTTTGCAGTACTTAAAGTAATGGTGACTCGCTAGGTTCCGGGGTGTGGGCTTCGGACCCTTCCCACCACAGGTGCAAACTCGTACTAGTCTCGGGAGGTAGCCATGACTTGCTATAAGTCCTTTGAGGGTAGTTTGTGTTTGTTTATTTTTATGATCCTTACACCTAAAAATGGTATATGGTACAGAGTAGAAACTCAATAAACATATATAAAATACTTTAATTTTTTAAACTAATGTAAGAACCACTTTGTTTACTGCCCCACATGATTGGGAGCAATGACACAGCCAGGCCCCCTAGACTCCTGACAGCATGTCCATAGCACTTTGATAGGAAATAAATTCTAATGACTACTCATATCATTTGCCCAAATCAGACAATTACATCCTGAAAAACAGTTTAAGAAAAAATAGGGGTGTATGGAAAGGGGAAGAAAAAGCACTATTACTGTTATGTGTATCTGATACCAATATAAGTTTGTGGGCTCACAAGTATTTTTTCAAGAAAAATGGATTAAAAATGCAGTATATTTCTGAGGTTATAAAAGTAACTATGTAGCTTCAAATTTTGAATAAATTAGAGATATATTTTCTCTGGTTTCAAAAATAGTTTTGCTATTTTAAGTACTGGCATTTTTACTGATTTTATTTGGTCATTTAAAGTTTGGAGCATCTTAATATACTGAACATTTGACAATATTTCATTAAAATGTATTGGCTTATTGCTTTAGTTTGCTATATGTAAGCAAAGAAAAATGCTAACCAAGCTAAAATTTCTGCATATCCACAGGCCATGTTACAAACAGTTGATGTGAATGTAAACAATGTATCCACTGAATGCTTACATATTGGACTTCTACAAACATGGTTCCCTGTTAGCACTGATTGAGGGTAATTTTTATGACCTTTTCTATTTTAACATTCTTTATAGACATATGTGCTTAATTAATGTTTAATGTGGTATGACATTATGACGTGAGAATAATTTTAAGATGCAATAATTTTAGAGGTCATTAATATCTAAATTATTTTAGACTTTTTAAAATACGATTTACTACTGTTATTATTGTGGTGAAGTTTACATAACATTAAATAAAATAAACCACTCTGAAGAGAATTATTTAACATTTGGTACATTCATAGTTGTGCAACAATTAACTCTATCTAGTTACTAAACATTTTCATTAACTCAAAGGGAAATTTTGTGCCCATTAAGTGGTAACTCCCATTCTCTCATTCCTTCATTCCCGCAACCTCTGGCAACTACCGATCTGTTCTCTGTTTGTATGGATTGACTTACTCTGGATATTTAGTATGAATGGAATCACCCAATATAGGTAGCCTGTTGTGTCTGACTTCTTTCACTGTAATATTTCGAGGTTCATACCTGTTACAGCATTAACAGTACTGCACTTCTTTTTATACCTGAATACTATTCTTTTGTATGTTATACACAATTTGCTTATCTAGTTGATGGATATTTGGGTTGTTTCGATTTTGGGTTATACTAAATAGTACTTCTATGAACATACATGTACATATATTTATTTGAGTACTTGCTTTCAATTCCTTGGGTATATGCCTAGGACTACAATGGCTGGATCATATAGTAACCATATGTTTAACTTTTTGAGAAACCTTACCACATCTGTAATTTTCCTTTTTTTAAAAAAAATTATAGCCATTCTAGGTGGTATGAAGTGATATATATCTCATTGTGGTTTTGGTTTGCATTTACCTAAAAACTAACGATGTTGAGCATCTTTTCATGTTATGACACAATGTATATATTCTCTTTGGAAAAGTGCCTATTGAAGTCCTTTACCCAATTCTAATTATGTTGTTCTTTTTGTTCTTGATTTGTAGATATTCTTTGTATATTTTAGATATAAACCCTTACCAGATGTATGATTTGCAAATATTTTCTCCTATAAGGTATCTTTTCCTTTTCTTGTTAATGTTCTTTGGTACACAAAAGTTTTTCATTTTGATGAAGCCCAGTCTGTTTTTTCTTTTGTTGTTCACGCTTTTGGTGTTATATCTAAGGATTCATTTACAAATCCATATTAATGAAGATTTATCCCTACGTTTTCTTTCCTTTTTTTTTAAGATTTATTTATTTTGAGAGAAAGAGAGAGAGAAAGAGAGGGATAGTGGGGGGAGGGGCAGGTAGGGGGAGAGAGAGAGAGAGAGAGAGAATCTCAAGCAGATTCCCTACTGAGTACAAAGCCTGAAACAGGGCTCAATCTCATGACTCTGAGATCATGACCTGAGCTGAAATCAAGAGTTGGACCCTTAACCAACTGAGCCACCTAGAAACCGCTCTACCTATGTTTTCTTATAGGAATGTTAAGGTTTAGCTGTTGAATCCATTTGAATAAGTTTTGATATATATCGCTGATACATTTTGAATAAATTTTGATATATATATGTCTTTTAAAAAATTTATTTATTTATTTGACAGAGAGAGAGAGTTAGCAAGAGCAGGAACACAAGCAGGGCGGGTGGGAGAGGGAGAAGCAGGCTTCCTGCTGAGCAGGGAGCCCAATGCAGGGCTCGATCCCAGGACCCTGGGATCATGACCTGAGCCGCAGGCAGATACTTAACGACTGAGCCACCCAGGCGCCCCTATATATGGCTTTTAAAACAGGGAAGTGTCTCTTACAAATTTGTTCTTTGTATTCAACATTGTTTTGGCTATTCAATGTCCTTTGAGGTTCCATTTAATTCAAGGATTCTTTTCTACTTCTACAAAAGGGGCTATGGGAATTCTGCTAGGGATTGCAATGAATCTATAGATTCATTGGGTAGCGTTGTCATTTTATCAATATTAACTCTCCCAATCCATAAACAAAATGTGTACTTCCATTTTTTAACTCTTCTTTAATATCTTTCAGCAATGTTGTAGTTTTCAGCGTACAAGTCTTTATTTATCCTTGGATAAATTTATTCTTAAGTATTTTGTGTTTTTTTGGTGCTATTATAATGGGATTTTTTTCTTTAATATACTTTTCAGGAAATACCTTGGTTGTGTGTAGAAACACAACTGATTTTTGAGCGTTATTATTGAGCTCTACAACTCTAAAATTTATTAGCTCTAATACTTATTTTGTGGATTCTTCAGGGTTTTCTATATATGGGATCATGTCATCTGTGAGATGTTTAGCTTTCTCCTTTCCAATTTGGATGCCTTCTTTTTTATTCTTCTTACCTAATTGCTCTGGCTAGTACCACCTCTAAAATGTTGAATAGCAATGGTGAAAGCAGACATTCTTGTTTTGTTGCTGATTTTAGGAAAAAGCTTTCAGTCTTTTATCACTATGTTAGCTGTGAGTTCTTCATAAATGTTCTTTCTTGTGTTGAGGAAGTCCTCTTGTATTCCTGGTATGTTGAGTGTTTTTATCGTGAAAAAGACTTTTTTCTAATGTTATCCTGTATTAACTCAGGTGATCATATAGCTTTTTTTTCTCACCTTCATCTATTAATGTAGTATATTACATTGATTGATTGTCTTATGTTGAATCACTCATGCATTCTTGGATAAATCCCACTGAGTTATAGTGTATAATCTTTTAAACATGCTGTTGGACTCTTTCCTGGTATTTTGTTGAGGATTTTGCATCTATATTTATAAGGGATATTGGTGTGTACTTTTCTTGTGATGTCTCAGTCTGAATTTAGTATCAGGCAATACAGGGCTCCTAGAATAATGAGTTAGGACATATTTATTCCTCTTCTGTGTTTTGGAAGAATTTGAAAAAGATTGGTACTAATTCTTCTTTAAATGTTTAGTAGAATTTGCCAGTGTAGCCAGCTGGTCTGGACTTTTCTCTTTTGGGAGGTTTTTGATAACCGATTCAATTTCTTTACTTATTATAAGTTTTATTAGATTTTCTATTTTGAGTTGGCTTTGATAATTTATGTATTTCTAGGAATTTGTCCATTTAATCTGGATTATATATATATTTTTTGGTGTACTGTTAGCTGTTCATAGTACTCCTTATAATCCTTTGTATTCCTGTAGCATCAGTAGTAATATCCCCATGTTCTTTCTGATTTTATTTATTTACATCTTTTGTATTTTCTCTGTCAATCTAGCTATGTTTGTCAATTTTGTTGATTTTTTTCTGAGATCCAAATTTTGTTTTATTGAGCTCTCTATTGTTTTCCTGTTCTCTGTTTTATCACCAACTAATCTTTTTTATGTCCTTCCTTCTGCTAGCTTAGATTTTAGATTACTTTCCTTTTTCTAGTTCTTTAGGGTATGAATGAATGAAATGAAAATGAAAATGAAAAAAGCATTAACTGGTATAACTTTCCTCTGAGCACTGTTTTCTCTGTGTCCCATAAGTTTTGGTATGTTGTGCTTTAATGTCATTTATTTCTGAGTGTTTCCTAATTTTCCTGGGATTTTTTTCTCTGACCCATTGTCTGCTGTTTAATTTCCATATATTTGTCAATTCTCCAATGCCCCTTCTTAAGCTATATGATTTTTAATCATATAAATTTAAGCTTATGTGATTAGTTTAACCTTCTTAATCTTAATGATTTTTAGCTTCACTCCTTTATGGCCTGAAAAGATACTTTGTATGACTTAAGTATTTTTAAATATATTGAAACTTGTTTTGTGGGCTAACATATGATGTCTTCTGGATAATATTTGTACATGTTCTGCTTTTGTTGGGTATGTTGTCCATTGGGTCTAGTTGGTTATGGTGTTGTTTAAGTTAGTTATTTCCTTACTGATTTTCTATCTAAATGTTCTATCTATTATTGGAAGTAGGGTATTGGAGTCTTTATTATTTTAGAACTGTCAGTTTCTTCCTTCCATTCTGTTAATGTTTACTTCATATATTTGAGGGTTCTTTTTTGGGGGGTTTATATATTTTTAATTGTTATATCTTCTAGCTGAATTAAACCTTTTATCAATATATAATGTCTTTTTAAAATCTCTTGTAACAGTTTTTTTTTTTAATTTATTTTTTTATTCCAGAGAGAGAGAGAGGGAGAGTGGGATGGGGGTGGAAAACAGAGGGAGAGGGACAGAGAGAGTCCCAAACAGACTCCTCCCTGCTGAGTGTAGAGCCCAGTGTGGGGCTTAATCTCACAATCCTGAGATCATGACCTGAGCCAAAATCAAGAATTGGACGCTTAACTGACTGAGCCACCTAGGCACCCCCTCTTGTAACAGTTTTTGACTTAAAATCTATTTTGTCTGATATTAGGGTAAGCTACTCAGTTCTCTTTTATTTGCTATTCGTATGGAATATGTTTTTCCATCGTTTCACTTTTAACATCTTTGTGTTTTTGGATTCGAAGTGAGTCTCTTACAGTCAGTATATAGTCAAATCATGTTTTTTTTTAATCCATTCTGCAATCTTCATCTTTTGATCTATTTACATTTAATCTATTTTACATATAAAATAATTACTGATTACGAAGAACTTACTTTTGTTGTTTTAATATTTGCTTTTTATAAGTTTTATGCCTTTGTCTTGTTTGTTTCTCAGGGATAGTTTCCAGTAATTTCATCTGTTAATTAGTATACTTCTATGTTTTTTCATGCTTCATAAATTTTTTTGAGAATTGTATGTTTTGAATATTATGATGCAGTAATTCTAGAATTTTTTTTCTTCTTAACATTTGTTTTTGTTTCTAGCTGTTCACTGTAGCTGTAGTTTAGTGGCTTTTCTAAACAATTTTTTAATGTCTATATTCTTCATCATGTGTGGTCTCTGAAGTTCCTGCTTCTTTAGCTTGTATTCTGGCACTGTTTTGACAGAGATTTCTTTGAACACAGGAATGAGCAAGAATGAGAGAAGAAGAGGGGGAGAAGGAGGAATTAAGAAAAATATTTCTCCCACATTTTGTAGCTTGGCTTTGTGCTGGGATGCCCTTTCAATATTTAGATGATTTACAACTCTGCCTCGCCCTTCACTTTCTGCTTGGACTAATCCTAGAGGCCAGTCAATTGAAAGCTTAGGATCTTCTCAAGTGTTTTTAGCCATGTGTCCTGCCTTAGGCATGTGCATGGCTTTCTAAATCCCCCTATGTATGGGGAATGTATAGATTTCCCAAATTTTCTTCACAGGTTTTCATTACTTAATTACTTAATTACTGCTTCAACTGTAATCTTTTGCCCTAGACAGCTGCAAGTGGTTCATTTATCTTATGATTTTTCCTCCTTGAGTGAATTCTGAGTTGGACAAAACAAAGACAAGTGCCTCAACTTGGTCCTTTAAGGAGCTCCCAGACAGAACAGACAGATAAACATATTCTTTGTTAATAAGCCAGATCTGCTTCTTCTAGAACAAGGAACCAGCGGTCCACCTTGGGGATAGGCTGCTGTCTTCAAAACTGTAACTGAGCTGGGAGGAGGATGGGGAAAGAATAAAAATGCTTTTTTTGAAAAAAACTTTTCCTATCTTCTGTAACTTTTTCCTTGATTTAGACATAATTACTATTTTCCAGAGTTCTGACAAAGTTAATTCTGACAGTTTTTGCATGATTATTTTTGAAGCTTCTGTGGAGGGATGGGCCCTTACAGCAACCTACTCTGCCATTTTCAGTGACATCACATATTTGGCACTGTTGTTAACATATGTGAAATATTTAACTTTGGTGATAATAATATGCTATTATATAAGAACACTAAAAGTCATATTTTCTTAGCTAAATTATTAGCCTCTTTACAAATTTAACCTATTTAGGGCTAAACTGAGCGTAGTAAAATACTGAATGCAATGGACATAAACATGTTTCTGCAGCCTTTCCATATCTGATTTTATTTTGTCTCTGGAATGGCCAGCAATTCATTGGTAATTTACTTTCCTTTACCGGAGATTGGTAACACACTGAAAGCAAATTTATTCCTTTAAATTTTTTTTCCCCCATAGGTTAAATATGGGAGATGTTTTTTAATTTAATCAGAGATATTTCACTTGTTATTCAGTCCATCAGGTATAGTAAACATTTGAAGATGATATAAACAGCTAAATAACATTAAACACAAATAACAATGATAATAATTTAGACACTTTTTTACAGGACTTCACTAAGTGAATTATGTAATGGTGAAGATGATAATGTTGTATTGGCATTTAAACAACTAAGTGAAGCATTCAAGACAAAACTTTGGAAAAAAAGACATTGACAATGTTGATCTTTACCCAAGCACTGTGATCCTGGAAAATAGAGATGATCAAGAAATTTCCCCACCCATTTGTGTTTCAGAAAATGGCTTATAACATGGAACCATTCTTTCTTATATGACTCAGATAAGACTTGCAGATGACCCCCTGTTTACCAATAACAGTCCTCAATACACCCTTCAAATTCCTATTCTTTGCCTCATAAATGATTAGTTGAACTGTTTTCCCCTACTGACCAATCTGGACAAAATGCATGCTAACTTGACTAAACTTTACTCAGGTTTCTTCCCTCACCACAGGTCCCTGGACTTTAATCCACCCTTTAGCTCCTGCTGAAAACTAACTAGAGGCATTCCCGGATCAGCTGTCCCAGATCAACTGTCCAATCTCAGATCAAAGACTGGCAATGTTAACCAAGACATTCCCAGAGGAATTGTCCAATCATACCACAAATTCATCCCATTCCCCCACACCTGATTCTTTCTAGTCTTGTTTATTCATCCCTATAAATTAAAAATCCTTTTCTGGCTGACCCTTGAGATCCCTGTAAACCCATATTCAGAACATTCTCTTTGTTGCAGTAGCCCTTCTTTACCTATTGCAGCTCCTATCCCCACTTATTGCAATAGACTTTTTGAATAAAATCCCTCCCTGTGTAAGTCCAGATTTGTTTTTGATTCAATAACAGCATGCCTTACCAAAGAAATAAAAGGTATTACCTAGCAAAAGTATAAATTTCACAATTTATTGAACTATTTACACAAAAATGTCCTAGCAAGGAAATTTTTTATTTAAATACCTAAATTCTCAGTAGGAATTCTAACATTTTTCTTGTATTAAAACTCTTATCTTAAAAATTATCTGGAAGAATAGCTATGCTAAATATCTCAAATAATTACTACCTTTGACTGAAATGTTAAAGATTTTTTTAAAGATAAAAATTAAAGTCAATTTAAAATGATATGACATCATACATCATAGCAGTAAGTTGAAATCTTGAAAGTGATTTCAGAAGTATAATTTTTCTTAAGTGTTTCATGTTGTGCCCAGTCACTGTGTTCTAAATGTCCTGAATCATTTCACCTGTAAGAAAACAGGTTCTGAATACGTTTTTCACTTCTCCTGAGACTGGTGAAGACAGATCTACAGGGACTGGGCTACAGGTTATTGAAAAAAAACCTTCCATGTGGAACAGAGCACTCCTATCAACTTTGCCAGGTTATCTAGATTTATTGCATGTGTCCTCATTTTCCTAGCTTGACTTCATTAACTGCTGTTTCCTGTGATCTTGGGTTTTGTGTTTTCCCTTATATATATTGGGAGGCTTCTGTTGTGGACTCACCCATCTCTGTTTCTGCCTTTATTCTTGGCTAGTTTGTGGCATCAATCTAGATTCTCTCCCAAATCTGACCTCAGTATTTTTCCTTTGCTGTTCCTAATTTACTGAATCTTCAGACACACAAGGGGCCAGGCTTTATGGATGGTACAAAGCACATAATAACTTCCAAATGGCTTTGATGCTGATGTTAAGAAGGGAAAACAAAAACAATGAGCAATGACTTTTCTGACATTGCATGGACAAATATTGGGTTGGTTAGGCACTCACATTAAAAAAAAAATTAGCTAGAGATAAACTGCCTTTACCAGAATGGTTGTCAAATACACACAGCCCCACCTCAAACACATGTCTGCACTCACACACAGATCCATACACCAATTTTTACATCCAGGTCTCTTACATATCAAAGCCTGACAAGCATCTATATGGTTGCACTTTGCTGTTTTATATCTTCATTTTCTTTTAAATAAAGGCAGCTTTAGATGTTCACTTTAGCTTTATTGCATTTGTACAAAAATCTTGAAAATTTCTCTAAGGGGGTTGGTCACACACCATGTTTTCCTCTTCCCAAGCATGCTAAGGACAGCTGTGAGCAGATTTTCTTGTTGTAGGGAATTGACAATTCACATTTAAATAAAATATATTTCAATGAAATTGTTTTTATTATTCCATTGTTTCATTATTCCATTTAGTAAATTGCTGATTTGAATGATAAGTACAAATCCAGTCTCATATAGTTTTATCAATAGATTTTTTTTTTGGCTTAGAATGATTTTAAAGATAGAAGAGAAAATATGATTCTATCGTTTTGCTATAATGCATCTAACAAGGCAAACATATCACAAACTCTGTATTTTGACATGTCTGTAAATAGGAGTGCAGTGTCCTCCACATCCTTCTTTTGATTTAGTAGTCTTCAGCATCACCGGCACAGATGGCAAGCAGAGCTTTCTCATAATGCCCTGAAGCAAAATTCTGAAACAAACAATGTATTTGAAATAAAATGTCATAGTATTTCTAAAAAGAAGCATGATTCCTCTGAATTATAATGAGAAAGATCCATGGGCCATTAGCGTTTCCAAAATTGTTGACTCTTTCTATCTAAAGATTTAATATGTTCTGAGAACTATTCCCAGGGGAAGTTATTGAAAAATAATACCATGGTTATAGTCAATAGAATAGGGTTTATATAAAGTTTATTGAATCCTAATGTGTATTTATGAAAAGAATAACTCACAGTAGAATTAAATCTCCTCAACTTTAAAAGCAGTGTCTTAATATTATTGTTATAAATCAGTTGAGAGTCTGTAGGGCAAATTGACAATATGCCTCCAAAGACTTAAAAATGTTTATACTTCCTAGTGCAGTAATTCTACTTCAAGAAATATATCCTAAGGAAATAATGATCAATTATTGAAGAGCACAAAAATGTACACTCAAAAATATAGACAACATTATATAGAATAGTGAAAAAGTAAAAAGCAGTATTTAATAATGTGGGGTAGTTTATGTATTTTTTAACTTATACAGTGGAATACCATGATTCAATAAAAGTATTCCTTTATGTAGTAAACCATATTAATGTTTACATATATTTTTAAAAAGCACCTACAATAACATTTCATTACTGATTGTCTATGGTGGAGAAAAAGGGCAAGTTTTATCTTCTTTTTAGGGTCTTCTGTAGTTTCTAAGATTTTCAAGACAATAATAGTAAGAAATAAATGGAATTATAAAACCTATGTTAAAAATCAACTATCATATTAATGTTCTCTCACACAAAGTCATGCAATTACAATTCACTGTTTTAAATGCATATAGTAAAGTTACATTAATTACATGTAGACTTTGAGGTGGCTTGGTTAATTGCAGTATATATGTTAGAATTAGTTTATTTATTTAGAAAATGAGTTATGACATGTATTTCTCAATAAGAAATGTTTATTGCCGCTAAAAGTTTAGGGTTTTGAAGGTAGGTGCAAGGAGAGTTTTATCAAAACAAAGGAATAAAATTTCTCCTAACTGCTGCAATGCCTCTTTTTAGAAAACACTTTGGCTATGCAAAGGCTTACAGGGTCTTCTGTATTTTTATGGTCGTTTGGTCTTTAGGTTGTCAAGTTGCTTCTGGATCACTTTTAATAAACTAAAAAGCTATTTTATGCAATTGAAAATTTCAGTGTAAAGCAATATGAACAGGTAACAGCCCTTAGCTATGTGCAAATTATAAGGCAAGATTTATTTTCAGGGCCCTGTGCTTGGTTTAATGCTCTGCTGATGCCATCCCTAAATTCTTTATAAGTTTTTGAATGAGAGGTCAAATATTTTAATTTTAGATGGGGTGCCAAAAATTACATATGTAGTCCCAAGGCTTTGCTAGGTTTTATCAAAATCCAGAATAAAATTTAGACATATCAGAATGGGTAGGTTGGTTTGTTTACTTCTGAATCATTGCTGCTTTGCCCTTCAAGGGCTAAAGGGATAGGAGTGCATAGAATTTTACATAACTATCAGTGTTAAATCCCTCCAAGTTACCAGTTTATGGGATTCGACCTGCTGCGCTGCATTCTATGACCGTATGAGAGCTGAACTGACCTAAGAAGCCTCTTTACAGTTAGTGTGGCCTTACTGCAAAACGTTATTTTTCCTGATACTGATCACGCTTCAAAATTTAACTCACGAAGCACAATTACACAATTAGGGGATGAATGTTTTACATGACTCCATCAACAATTTTTGTTTGAAACACATCGAAGAGAAACAAATTCTGTTACTGAGGTGAAGGGGTTTCCTAACGTAGCCCCCGGTTGACGCACTAAAGGCTGTCTGATGTACTAAAGTAGATCATCTTTGTCAGAATAGTTAGCTTTTTAGACTCCAACATGAAGTTACTTAAATTAAAGCTCTTATTTCAGTTTCAAAAAGGATAAAATCTGGGACAAAATAAATCACGTGTAGGAGATTTACTTTGATGTCATGAAACAGGGATTTTCCGTATCTCTCTTTGTATCGTTTCCTGATGGTCATCAGATCTATTTCGCTTCTGGCGATTAGAATCCTGATTACGGTTTTATTATGGAAACCGAAGTCCTGAAAGATACAGAAGAGGAGAGAAAAAAATTAGAAAACAGTACCTTAAAGTTAATCTATCTAATACAGACTCATCCTCTTTTCTGTGGCCATTTATTCATCCTTTACTCCTCAAACACTGACATGGCGATCGGGGGAGTAGGGGCCCAAGTCTGACTCCGTCCCCTCTGAGACTTCTCCCTCTCTCATACGGTGTACATACGGTGAAGTATTCTACCTATTTGACTTCTTTCCTTTGCTTTACTTATGTATTTTGTTGAAGTATAATTGACATACTATTGCCTCTTAGTTCCAGATGTACGTCACAGTGATTCAGTATTTTTATACATTACAAAATGATCCCCATCGATCTAATTTCTTACCATACAGTTTTTCGCCAAACATTTATTACAATATTATTGACTACATTCCCTATGCTGTATATCACCATGATTTATTTATCTTATAACTGGAAGTTTGTACCTCTTAATCCCCTTTAGCTATTTTGCCTGTTTCTCCACCCCTCTCCCTCAGTGACCAATAGTTTGTTTCCTGTATCTGTAAGTCTGTTTCTGCTTTGTTTATTCATTTGTTTTGTTTTTTAGCTTCTACACATAAATGAAATAATATGCTATTTGTCTTTCTTTGACTTATTTCACTTAGCATAATACCTTCTAGGTCCATCCATGTTGTTGCAAATGGCACGATTTCATTCTTTTTAATGGCTGAGTAATATTCGTGTGTGTGTGTGTGTGTGTGTGTGTGTGTGTGTGTGTGTGTGTGTGTGTGACTTTATTGATGTACACATAGGTTATTTCTTGGCTATTGTACATAATACTACAATGAACATGGAGGCACTTATATCTCTTCAAATTGGTGTTTTTGTTTTCTTTGAGTAAATACTCAGAAGTGGAATTGCTGGATTCTATTTTTGAGTTTTTCAGGAAACTCAATACTGTTTTTCATATTGACTGCACGAATTTACATTCATACCAACAGTATACGAGGATTCTCTTTTCTCCACATTCTTGCCAACACATGTTGTTTTTTGTCTTTTTGATAATAGCCAGTCTGGCATGTGTGATATCTCACTGTGGCTTTGATTTGCATGGCCCTGATGATGAGTGATGTTGAGCATCTTTTCATGGGCCTGTTGGCCAGTTGCCTGTGGTGGGACTGCTGAAGCTGGTGTGGGTCAGGGGCCCGGGGCATGCTGGGGCCACCCTAGCAGGCTGGGTAGAGCATCTGGACCCTGTTTCTGTCTCTGCTATCAAGGTGGAGGGGGAATGTGAAAATTGGTGCTCATTCACACATACGACCCTAGAGAGGCTTCCCACAGTTCCTCACCCATTTGGTGGATGTTTTAAGGTTAATGAATGAATTTCCTTTACTTATAGTCTAGTTGTCCTTTAAACTGCTGTGTCTTCACTGTGCCCAGGGCAGGTGAGTCTGTGCACGGGGACCTCAGTGATATCCCTCCCTATTATAGGTCTTTGTGTAGAGGTTACTATGTCTCCAACTCTCCTATCCTTCTCTATGCGGACCCTTCATTATTTGTTGTGCAGAAGCTGTTCAGCTTTCAGTTCTTCAGGCGGAATTGCTCTATATGTAGGTGTAGATTTGGTGTGTCAGTTGGAGGAGGTGAGTTCAGGGGCTTCCTACATCAGCATTTGGGCCCCCTTTCTATGTTACTTCTTAAATGTCCCATATCTATTTCCAGTGTAACTGCCTTGATGCTGGCCCGTATCCTTTCACCCTGATTCTGCAACAGTTCCTTTTAGCCCCTGGCCAACCCTCACACTCTCTCCTTCCTGATTCTGCAACAGTTCCTTCCTTTTAGCCTGGTGTCCCTCACACTACATTATAAAATACAAATCTGATCATGTGCTCTTTCTAGGTAAAAATTCTAGGCCAGGGAGGGAGGTGGGTTTTGAATTATGTTAGATGAACTTTGATATGTCTGAGTGAGACAGCAATTACATTTTTATTTTACAGTCTATTACTAAAAATTGTAAAAATAAAAATTCCAGGTATTTGAAATATTTTTGGATTTAAACTCAAATACTGAAAAATACAAAAATAAATTTTTGTATACTAGCTCCAGAAAGAATATTGCTTTATAAACCAATTTCAACTTGTCTTTTCAAATGGAGTAATGGGGACATCCAGTGGCCAGTGAGCATAATATAAATATATATATGCATATATATATGTATATCTATATTTGAGGATAATAAAATTTTTGATGTCTGAATGTTTTGGATATAGACCTCTAAGCAATCTTTTCACAATTTGATGTGATTAAATTAAATGATTTATCCAAGTTTCCATATTTAGGTTGTATATCATTTACTTAGAGTGCACTAGAGAAAAATACCTGTAGTTTTCTTTGGTTAAGGGTAATATAAACAGCTTTGACCAATATTTTACATTTGAGGTCATTATATATCAAAAATTCAATTATTTGAGTATACAATCCTCCTCTTGTGAGTACATGTATATTCATTTTTGCATTGAAACACACACAGAAGGAATAGAATTTTTATTTATTATTAGAATAAGTAGCCCTCAATTTGGACAGATTTGGAACCAGACTAATTATGCTTATTTCCCCATGGTCATTCACAAGTGAAACTTCATTCTATTTTTTGGAGAAGGACACTGTTGAAATCATTCCATGACATTGTCCAATATATTATTTAAATTTTTTTTAAATCAAGTCAACTTTTTCTGCTTGGAAATAGGAAAAGATAGAAGTGAAGTCTGTGACCACAGGATACATGTGTTTTGAGGATACATAAGTTGGTTCTTGTACATAAATAAAAAATACACTTCACACAAGATATATAATAGAAATATTCTCAACTGTTATCATATTATCCCAGCATGCTAGCTACTTTTAATAAGTTGGTCTGGAAAAATTACTTTGCGGATAAAACATTGACTCTTAAAACTACTGTATTACTGACTTTAAAAAAAATAATTTTCACTGAGTTTTTGAAGGTATGATATATGTATAATGGTTTATATCAGAACTTTCTTTTTCTAAAAATGTGTTATGCACATTATGGATAAAATGTGCATTGTTTCATGCATTTAAGTGTTTGTTTCTTTAAAAATAAATGTACCAAAGGATGTGTGATTGACTATCACACTAAACTATGAACAACATTCTCATTTAATTACAAAATAGATTTAGAGTTTGTTGTTATCAGCCATCTCTTTTTAAAGTACTTTTTAAAATAACACTTTAGGTTTAAAAATAACCACTGCCATTATTTCATGTTTTTAAATTTCAGAAATGTATTAATTTCTTACTAAGGGTTTATAATGTTTTGACATTTCCTGCTTGACACTTTATGTTTTGTACTTGAATTAAGTATGAAATAGGGGTCTTTGGCAAAATACAAAAGCTTTTGGATTTGCCAGTTTATTCATATGCTAAGAAGAGCTAAAGCACATGGGGGAGATAGGTCCCACGGAGTCATACTTCTCAGGTAACTCAATTTTATGCAGAAAGCAGAGTATTATTTATTTGGTGGTTCTTATTTTGGTGTATAATACATTTTTTTTCCACTTGAGCATATTTTGTTTGAAATGAATATATTTGCATACAAGTTCAAAAATGTTTAAATAATAAAAGTAAACCTAGTGCTTTGAGAAAGTAGACATGATTTTCTGGGGAAATTTTAAAAATATGTGGGTCATACTTACATGGATTGCACTATATAGTCTATAAGCAAAATAGGCTGGTTTGTCTCGAATACAGAGAACTAGGAAAAATGAGAGAAAAAAAAGAAAGTTTGAGAGTGACGATATATATTTTCTTCAGAATTTGGGAAACAATGAACACACTTCTTTTTTTCTGTTAAAATCCTGGGAGAGTGAAACTTTTTGAGTCCTATGCGGATCCCTCATTGTACATTGTAGTGAAATTTCAATATTTAGAATGGTGGTAAAACCATAACCTATAGAAAAAGGTAAAGTAACAATATTATAATGACTCATTCAGATTTTCATTTAGTCTATCTCTTAGAGATCTCTTAGTTCCTTTACAGTGTCTAGTGAAGAAAAATGTGTCCCTTTTATCTGAAAGTTAAATAAAGCTTCAAAGAGACCCAGGTTATCACCACTATTATAGATTTTTATTATTATAGAATTCAATATGCAATTGATTCACTTTCCCGAACACTATTTTTAATCCCTTGTAGACTTATGAATAGATCTGAGGTCTTTCTCTCTTGTTTTTAAAGATTTTTAAATTTATTTGAGAGAGAGAAAGAGAGACAGAGACAGAGAGTGGGTGGGGGAAGGGACAGAGAGAGAGAATCTCAAGCAGACTCCCCATTGAATGTGGAGCCTGCCACATGGGGCTGGATCTCACGACCCTGAGATCATGACCTGAGCCTAAACCAAGAGTCAGATGCTCAACCAATTGAGCAACCCAGGCACCCCAAATCTGAGGTCTCTTAAAAACAAAACAAAACAAAACTGGATGGGCGATAAGGGGCCTGGACCAGTGTTAGAAGTCATCTTACCAAAAGCATTATGGCATTAGAACAACTTACAGCCTAGTGAATTGTTGTACTTGACGGAGGTCAGTTGATGATTATTGACATTCAATAATGTTTATTTGAATAAGTAAATAAGTTAATAAATAAATGAGTAACATATGTGAGGCTATAACTTTTGGGCAAAATAAAGTCATCACAACAGTGCTTTCGCTATAGTTCAAATGATAATTTTAGATTGTAAGACCATGCCTTCATCTTTTACTTTTATTTATAACTGTGAACCTCATAGCACTCTTGAGTCACTGTTAGAATGTGGACACTTTGAGGAGAAGGAGCTTTTGTTGTTTTTGTTGTTTTACTGTTCCATTTGCAGGCACTGAATCAATGGACAGAATAGTAGATGACTCAATAAATGTTTATTGAATAAATGAATGAATCAGTTAAATTGTTTTCTGGTATTTCTCATTTCCATTATTTCCTCTCACCCACTGCTTTGTTTGTGGTATGGTCTATAGTGGAAAGAGAGCTATCTTGAAATTCAGATGACTTGAGTTCTTGTCATAACTTTGTTGTTCATTAGTTGATAGACTTTGAAGTATTCAATTAACCTCCTTGGGCCTTTGTTGTTAAATAAGTTGTGATGTGATATGTGGTTATTAAATTATATTGAGAATTAGCCACAATAAATGCACCATATTCTCAGAAAAACACACACATATTCATATATTATATACTATTTTAAGGATTTCATAGAACCCACCAAAGCTTTTTAATGGAACCCTTGCTTAAAACTCCTTTACAAACTAAGCTATAAAAATTCTGTTCCCTATAATGATGTAATGTATGGTGATTAACATAACAATAAAAAATTTAAAAAATGCACAGCAATCAAAAAAAAAAATTCTGTTCCCTACTATCTCCAATGCCCATGTATGTTTGTGCCATTCTAGGAATGGAAAAGCATAATGTACATTTATCCAACAAATATAAGTGATTGCTTGATGTGTGTTCTCTCTGGGGATATTTCACAAAGACCCTTCATTTGTAGTTCCTACAATGTATGCTGTCAAGTCATAGCACAGCACAAGGTACAGCATGGGTAGTTTAATAGTAGTCATTATGGATGGCTACCACTGTTTTCCTCTCTGTGGGAAGATATCTTTCCTTAGGAAAGAGATGGAGGTATGTCTTTCTCACAGTAGCCTGCAGAAATCACTACTGAGTAACAACTTGGTAAATTTTTATGGTAGAACTTACCCCTAAAGGCAAAATATTAAAGATGATGAAAAAAAAAAAAAAAACTCTTCCTCTTGGAGAAAAGGGAGCCATATTTCTAGCTTTTATCTGCTCTTTAACAAGGGAATGGAAATCAGTACATATAAAATGAATTTAAAGGTATGAGATCCCAGTTACCTGAGAGAATATCTGAGAATTCAGTTTCAGAGTATGAAAGTTGAACCAGCTATTAGAGAAGGGTATTTGTTCATTAAAGTTATCAAGTTGCCAGTTTAGTGCATTGTATAAGGAGTTAATGTACTTTCCTCTATAGAGTTAACATCCTTACTAAATAATTAAATTCAGGGGAAAGTGACTCAATGAAGAGCAAAGTCATGCATCTTTAATTCAATCAAGCTAATCGGCATTTATTGTGGAATGAAAGGTCTGCTGTACACCGAGTAAATTATTACTTACCAATTGCAACTAGCAACTCTTGGAAGTATCCATCATAGCATTCATTAATGGCATCTACTATGTCTTGCCCAGAAATATTTTGAAATTCCTGGAAAACTTCAACAAATTGATATAATTCAAAGGAGATTTTGTACATATTATAAATTTAAAATATAAATATTACAAATTTAAAATATAAATATTGATTAGATTGCTACAAATAGTGAAAGTAAATAAAGTATAGGGGTACAGGTTGAGTTGGGGTAGGCTGTCTTTTACAATTTTTTATAGCGTTTTACTTATGTAGAAAAAACAAAACAATTTTTTTAACTAAAAGAAACAGAAAAGTATAGAGGTCAAACAATGTGCAAACTAATATGAGTGCACCTCTGAGACAAATATGGCAGCTTCACATAAATCATGACATTAATAATAATCTCCTTGACTTGTAATGGACTAGTTAAACCATGTTTACTATATTCTTTTCAAGAAAACATATAATATGCCTAATAGAAAATAGCTGATTTATTTGAGTAAGTTCTCCATCAGAAACAGAGATGATTTTAAAAGATTCAGTATTTAAAGTTTATGTAATTCAGTTTTTGGAAAAAATAAAATTATAAGAAAATTTTATTCCTTAGTAATGTCATTAGATAAGACATGTCTGTATAAATGTAATTCAAAATAAGTACCTTTGTGATGACTAGTTTTCCTCTATATGTAATATTTACCTTTTTCTCCCTTCCAATTAACTACCTGCTTCCTATTATACTATCAGTTAAGTAGCTGAAAAGAAACCTGATTAATAATTACCCAGCCACAGTTGTTGATAACTTTTGTTGCACAGGATCATTTGCAGCATGGTTTTGTGTTCCCCTGTCTTCTGCTGACAGGCTTCCCACAGGACCTGAAACATCATACCGCTAGGAAGTAGCCCCATAACCACCCCAGACCATTTTAACAAAGGGTTTTCATAGTCACTTTGAGATCTGGTTCTTGTTACCATTGCATCCTGAGCAGCCAGAGCAGGGTCTGTATATCCTTCCTCTCTGGTTCCCTGTAAAATAAGCACAGGTTTTCCTTTGTAAATTTTCTTAATTAACAACCCATATAGGATTATTGGGACAAAAATCTTTGAACCCCCAAATACATTGGTAATTCCTAAGAAAATTCTATCATTATTTGGAGTTTACATTTGTTGAATACTATATGAAACATAGGTCCTTTTTAAAAATGTGGGTTTTATCTTTTCTTTGCACCAGTGGTCATCTTTCAAAGACGTTGAAATGTTTTTCACTCTTCTGTGCAGTTTCTTCTTCCCATCAAACTGAGCATCCAAGGCCTGGCAGTGGGTAATACAGATGGATTTAACATTTTAGAGTGAAAATGCAGAGAGAAAGAATGAGTTAATATTCAGTCTCTGACTTGTCAAATAGGATACATGCAACAATAAAATAATAATGAAATCCAGATTTTGTGGAGTAAGAATATTTTACAAATCTGTATCATGCCCACCACTCCCAACCATTTATCATATAAAGAACAGACATGGCCAAGTTGATCAGAGATGTCCATTGCAAACAGGATGGAAGGAGGGTTAGCCAGTGCAGGAGCTTCTGGTCTCCAAGGATTATGACTATAAGGGGTGGAGGGAAGAGTTAGGAGACATGTGATCAGACAGTTCATTTAATGTTTCCCTTGGGTTGAGATCTGGAGGGAATGCTTTTTTCTCTTCTCTTTTCTTCTTTCTCTTCTCTTCCCTTCCCTTCCCTTCCCTTCTCCTCTCCTCTCCCCTTCCTTTTTGTTTTCTTTCTTTCTTTCTTTCTTTCTTTCTTTCTTTCTTTCTTTCTTTCTTTCTTTCTTTCTTTCTTTCTTTCTTTCTTTCTTTCTTTCTTTTCTTTCTTCCTTTCTTTCTTTCTTCTTTCCTCTCTCTTTCTTTCTCTCTCTCCCTCTCTCTCTTTCTTTCTTCTTTCTTTCCTATGCTGAGAGAACACTGAGAATACAGTGGTTTCTGCTCCCATCATCATTTTGGACTTGGAAATAGCCACATCACAAGGAACTCAGTGATATAGCAAGATCAGGCTGAGGAAAGTCCTAAACACAACTCTTTTGAATTGACCTCAATCCCTAAGTAGCATTAATGCGTCCCAAATTTCTTATCTGCTCCTGATGGAGGAACTTGCATGCTAGCTGAGAACCTGGCTGGGGAGCTTGAAAGATGGAGTCGTTTATGACCATGGCAGGGAGAGACTGTTCCAGTAGCCAAGAGCTATAAAGTAGACCACATTGGTAGACTGTGTGGGACCTAGAACTTAGGGGATTCTTCAGCTCTGGTGAGAGTAAAGATGAGGCTAAACCATCATAGAAGGTTACTCGGCTCTGACCAAATTGAGACAGAAAAAGGATCATAAGTTAACAAGCTCCGTGGTTTGGAAGCTGATACTAAGAAATGCTCATACCCTGGACATCTATATTTCATCAGCTGCATGTCCAGAGTTGTTCAGAACTACCATTCCATAGTCAAGATGAGCAAGGATGCAGAAAATATCTTCATGATCTGAGGCACCATCACTCTCATAAAGATATCTCCTAAACCACACACAAATGCCTCTCCACCAACAGGGCCAGAAATCTGAGAGTTGAGTATTTAACTCAATAACTGTGTAAATGATACTGAACATGTACTCACATTGACTATTCAAAGTACTGTATGGATTAAATTTGTTTATTAAATTAAATATTAGGCTTTTTTCCTTGCTAACCCAAAGCTGGAAGCATATGAGAAAGATCAATTTATTCATAGGGAAATAAATAAACTACATACTTTTGTGAGTAAATCTGTAGCTCTGGAAAATTTAATATGTTTTAATTATAACTTAGAAGTTGTGTATCACTTAGAGGTGTCCCCCTAAGGAAAAGTTGATACAAACTTTTTTTCAAGACACTGTATACATTTTTATTGAACCTTTTAGTTTAAAACATGAGGTAAAAGGAAAGCCAGTTCTCCTTAACCAATATTTTACACAAATGTAGTAAAATATTTCAAATTTTAGGGAATTATAATGGATTACATATCTTAAAAGTTGGGGATTGATTAAACAACATCCAACTTCTTGAATTTTCCTGTTGACTCTTCCTTTACAACAGTAACCAGTTCTAATTAGTTACATAAGTTTCTTCAAGGCCATGTTTTATTGTCGCTGGTGTCTTTATGTCTGAAGCATTGCTATTTCAATCAATAGCCATAATTCCACTTCAGAAATGGTTTTGCTTTGGTGGAATTTTGACATCAGGCTGTCATTTATTTCCATAGGCCCACTTTCGTTCCATCTCTAGTTGAGCCTTTTCTCTTTTACTCATAGTCAAGAGTGCTTCATCCCATCCTCTGATGACTTTGCCTATTCCAACCTTAAAACTTAAAGGCGTGGCATTTTTCTTCTCCTTTGAACTCTTTTGAATATTAGTATCAAAAACATTAGTATGGTAATTCATAGTCTTCATCTTATTTGACCTATATCAGTAGGGTTTGATGCAATTGCTCACTCTCTCCTCCTTGTTATGCCTTCATCACTGGGCTTCCAGGATCCTGCACTCTCATTTTCCTTCTTTGTACTTCCCTGGTTACTCATTCTCAATCTTATGTATTGGTCCCACCTTTTACTTTTCAATCTCTTAATACTGGAAAGTTGTAGTACTCAGTTTTTAGTACTGCTCTTGTCTGCATGTACAATCCTTTCCTTGTTAATCTTTACTGTTCATGTGGCTTTACATTCCATCTATGTTGTAATGATACCCAATTTTACATCACTAGCTTAGATCTACCATCTGAATGTCAGATGCATATATTCCAATTGCCAACCAAACATCTTCACTTGGATTTCTAATATACATATTAGACACAACACATTCAAAATCTATCTCCTGATCTCCCTCCAACTTAAAAAACCTCTTATATCCATAACTCTCCACATTTCAGTTTATGATAACTCCACTGTTCCTACTGCTCAGACTAAAAAACTGAGTAACATTTTATTTCTTTTTTTTTACTTTATATCCTACATCCAGTTCCTCAGGAAATAATATAGACATTACCTTCAAAACACATGCAGAATCTGGGCACCTTTCATCACCACCAGAGATTTCCTATGGGTCCAAATTAATATTG
The DNA here is from genome assembly GCF_009762305.2 of Zalophus californianus. Lineage (NCBI taxonomy): Eukaryota > Metazoa > Chordata > Mammalia > Carnivora > Otariidae > Zalophus > Zalophus californianus. The sequence goes on along the minus strand of NC_045596.1, from coordinate 142,353,645 downwards.
TATCTTGACATTTTTTTTTTTTTTTGCTGATATAGCATCCTTACAGGCTTGTTTCTATCCTGTCTCCCTACTTTTTCCTCAACATTGCATCTAGTGTGAATATTTTTTTTATTTAAATGAGTTGTCTCTGTGTGTATGTCTTTTCTCAAAGTAGACCAATAGTTTTAAAGACCAATGATGTTGAACATCTTTTCACATACTGTCATCCATTTATCTTTGGTGAAAGTATGTTCAAATATCTTTTTTCTTGTTGTTAGAGTCTTTGATTTGTTATTGAGTTTGGTTTTCTTAATGAACAGGTTTATTCAGGTATAATTGCCATGCAACAAACTGTACATATTAAAAAAAAAGATCATATCATTCCTTTTCTCAAAATCCAGTAATGATTCTCCTTTCTCCATTTCATTCAGAACAGAAGCAAAAGTCCTTACAAGGCACAGATTTGAACTTTCTGACATTACTCACCACTACTATAGAACATTTTCTTGGCTTGCTCAGATGGCACCACTTGGCCTTCTTGCTATTCTTCACAACTGTCAGCCACTCCCTTGCCTTAGAACTTTCCCTTAACTTTCCCTTTGCCTGGAATGCCCTATCATTACCATTTATTTGCTGACACATTCTTTCCAAATGTTTGCTCATATCTTATCTTCTCAATGAGATTTCCCTGACCAATCTATGTAATATTGCAATCTACCTACTGTGCCCAGTCCAACAATTTCTATCCCCATTATCCTGCTCTGGCCATATCTTTCACTGCCTTCTAACATTCTATATAATGTACCTGTTCATTAGATTTCTCTTGAATTGTTCCTATTCCCCCATTAGATTTTAAGCTTCTTAAACACTGATGAGGTCCTTGTCTCTTTTGTTCATTGACAATTCCCTATTGCCTAGAATCATGCTTGGCACATTGCAGGCACTTGACAAATACTAATTGAATCAATACTAAATGAATGTAGGAAAGCTAAAGAAATGACTTTTAGATAGTGGAATTCAAAGATCAGTTGTATTACTCCAGCATTGTAATATAACTTGAAGTCTAGAATTATGATACGTCCACTTTTGTTTTTCTTTTTCAAGAGTGCTTTCACTATTTGGGGTCCTTTGTGGTTCCATACAGATTTTAAGATTGTTTGTTCTAGTTCTATGAAAAAAATGCTGTTGGTATTTTGATAGGGATTGCATTAAATCTGTAGATTGCTTTGGGTAGTATAGATATTTTAACAATATTTGCAATCCATAAGCATGGACTGTCTTTCCATTTCTTTGTATTGTCTTTAATTTCTTTCATCAATGTTTTATATTTTTCAGAGTATAGGTCTTTCACTTCCTTGGTTAAGTTTATTCCTAGGTATCTCATTATTTTTTGTGCAATTGTGAATGTCATTGTTTTCTTAATTTCTCTTTCTGCTGCTTCATTATTAGTGTAATAGAAATGCAACAGATTTCTGTAGATCAAAGGAACAGAATAGAAAGCCCAGAAATAAATCCACAATTATATGGTCAATTAAACTTCAACAAAGCAGGAAAGAATATCCAATGGGAAAAAGACAATCTCTTCAACAAATGGTATTGGGAAAACTGGACAGCTGCATGTGAAAGAATGAAACTGGACCACTTTCTTGCACCATATACAAAAATAAACCCAATGAATTAAGGACATAAATGTGAGACATGAAACCATAAACATTCCAGAAGAGAGCACTGGCAGTAATTTCTCTGATATTGGCCATAACAACATCCTTCCAGATATGTCTCCTGAGGCAAGGGAAACAAAGGAAAAAATAAAGTATTGGGACTACGTCAAAATAAAATGCTTCTGCACACCAAAGGAAACAACCAAACTAAACTAAAAGACAACCTACTGAATGGGAGAAGATATTTCCAAATGACATGTCCAATAAAGGGTTAGTATCCAAGACGTGGTAAAGAACTTATACAACCCAACACCAAAAAACCCAAGTAATCTAATTAAAAAATGGGCAGAAGACCTGAACAGACACTTCTCCCAAGAAGACATCCACATGACCAATAGATGCATGAAAAGATGCTCAACATCACTCATCATCAAGGAAATGCAAATCAAAACCATAATTAGATATCACCACACACCTGTCAGAATGGCTAAAATAAAAACCCCAATAAACAAGTGTTGACACAGATGTGGAGAAAAAGGAACCCTGATGCACTGTTGGTAGGAATGCCAACTGGTGCAGCCACTGTTTAATAGTATAGTGGTTCCTCAAGAAATTAAAAATAAGCTACCCTACAATCCATTAATCACACTACTGGGTATTTAGCTAAAGAATATGAAAACACTGATTTGGAGGGATATATGCACTCCTATGTTTATTGCAGCATTATTTACAACAGCCAAACTATGGAAGCAGTCAAAGTATCCATCAGTGGATGAATGGATAAAGAAGATGTGGTGTATATACACAATGGAATATTACTCAGGCATAAAAAAGAATGAGATCTTACTGTTTGCAATGACATGAATGGAGCTAGAGAGTATAATGCCAGACAGAGAAAGACAAATACCACATGATTTCATTCACACATGGAATTTAAGAAACAAAACAAATGAACAAAGACAAAAAAAGGGACAAATAAAAAAAACAGACTCTTAACTGTAGAGAACCAATGGATGGTTACCAGAGGAGATGTGGGGGTGGGGGATGGGTGAAATAGGTGAAGGGGATTAAGAGTACACTTATTTTTTTTATTATTATGTTCAGTTAGCCAATAAGGAATACACTTATCTTGAGGAGTACTGAGTCAATATATGAAATTGTTGAATCACTATATTGAGAGCTAAAACTAATATAACACCATATGTTAACTACACTGGAATTAAAATAAATAATAAAAAAATTAGTTAATAGATGTAGGAAAATTTTACGGATCATTGAAATTTTGAGTGATTTCCAATTAAACTACATAGCTAAGTAAACACCTACCCTTACAAAGTTTGTGAGAAATATTTAAGAATTTTCTGCAGTTCTCTGTATCTGAAATATTTTTTGAAACAAAAGTTTTGACATTGAACTTGAAATGGTGCTTGTCTGTTCATTTCTTTGTGCAGTTACTTACCAAAAGTGCTTTAAGCAGACTGGTGGATTAAAAAATGTGAATAAGTAAATTGTGATTTAGCTTTTTCCACCGAGGGAGAATCAAGCTGGTTTGTCATGTAAAAAACCTAAGAGAACAGCATGGTGTGTGTAACTGATGTAAATGCTAGAGAAATAGCATAAATTAGTACAGGATTTGGGTTGGGGCAAAATAAAACTGTGGAAAGAAGAAATTAAGGGGATGAAAATCTAGCTGAAAATATTTGAAATAGGTAAGTTGACTACAGATGATCACTAAAATCTGATGGCAATAACATCCCCAGAAATCTCACTCTACAAGTTTGAGAAACCATTGTAAGGAAAATCCTAACAGCTAAAATGAAGAGTAAGCATCCAGTTGGGTCATTTCCTCTCCTTCTGTGAAAACATTTATCATCTCCAGTGTGATTTGCACACACCGATTAATTGGTCTCCAAGTGATTAATTTTTTATTATTTGACAGATAATTAGATCTAGTGTAAATCTAGTTAATAAAAGCATGCATGAAGTGTTGTAAGCACGTTTAATGATTGGCATTAGTTTTCAAGAAGAAGGTGTTCTGGCTGAGTTGTTTCCTTATTAGAAATATCCTTTTTGGAAAATACTTTAAAGATTAAGTAAAGAATCTCTCCCAGAAAATATGACAATAATTTTCAACACTTTCCATTTCATGAATATCTTAAGGCTCCTATGCTCCAATTCCCTTAATCTCTATTAATTCACAAAAGAGGTGTGCCTGATTTTTATGAAGTTAAAAAGATGAAAGCCACAGACAGTCTTTACTTTGATTCTGAAAATCAAATAAAATGCAGAGGGAAGCAGTGGATGTAATTACAGTAATTGAAGAATTTTAGAATATTTGTATTGGGAAGGAATTGAGAGACTAATGGGTTCATATTCCTTAATTTACAAAGTAAATCTCCCTAATCTGAATCTCAAGAAGGTAAAATAATAAAGATAAGGACATACAATTGACTTATAATATGGTTAAGAGGAAAAGATACGTAGATATATACCTTGTTTTACACAGAGAATATCTATCTATCATCTATGTATTTATATATATATATATAGAGAGAGAGAGAGAGAGAGAGAAAGGGAAAGACAGAGACAGACAGAAATAGAGAGAGAAAGAGAGAGAGATTGAGAGAGAGAATAATGATCCCAACTTTAGGGTAGAAGAGACTTGTTTACACTAAAGTAGCCCTCAGTTATCTGGTTGGAACTCATCAGTCTAAATTGCACAAACTTTAGGAAGGAATTCCATTTCCTTTTTGTAAAATGTCTAGACAGATTCTCTCTCAAGTGGTGTATACCACAGATAGTGGTCAGGGGAAGTGATAAACTTTTTCAGTTCCCTAAATTCACTTTTTATCTTTTCCCAACCTTCTAGATTTACTAATCCAAATGTTAAATCAGAGGCTCAAAACTGAAGAGCCGCTAATGTAGAAGTTGGGAGTCAATGGGAAATCTTCAAAATATTAAAAAAAATCTAAAAGAAATTATACATTTAATTATATATATCATTATTTATACATAAGCATTATGAATTACCGTGAGACTTCTGATCTTCAAAAAGACTATTAAAGGAGATTATACTAAGATACCTCTTTTTACTTCCATTTTCTATTGTAATTTAAGTATTTTCTATGAAATGCATATTATTTTATACTTGTAGAGTGTGTTTTACATTTTAAGAGAAATGTACTGTGGGCGCCTGGGTGGCTCAATCGTTAAGTGTCTGCCTTTGGCTCAGGTCATGATCCCAGGGTCCTGGGATCGAGCCCTGCATCGGGCTCCCTGCTCAGCGGGAAGCCTGCTTCTCCCTCTCCCACTCCCCCTGCTTGTGTTCCCTCTCTCTCTGTGTCTCTCTCTATCAAATAAATAAAATCTTAAAAGAAAAAAAAGAGAAATGTACTGTGAAACCTTACAAGTATTTAATCTTTAAGTAAACCTTATTAATTTTCCTTGGCTTCTTATAAAATCTAGGTTTCTGTTCACCCTCATTTTTGATATTCTCTATTGGAAGGAAAAGTTTACTACATTGAAAAGCTATTTCTAAGTTAAACACACAAACACAATTTAATGTTCCAACCCTAGAAATTGAAATTAATAAATAATACTTTATACTATAAAGTCATAACCCAAATTAGATAAAACCCCATGATGACATAAATTAATGCATTGTTTTAAAATATGTATATCTATATAGATAATATTACTTTATATACAAATGCACACACATATAGACTTTATCAATAATAAAGCATTATTGTTTAATTTCACAGAAAAAGAACTACAATTATGAATAAGATTGATTGGCCTATTACATTGAGAAAACATTGTTCATTGATTATTTCCCCCATGACTTACTTTCCGTCATGCTTAATTTTTAGAACTCTGTGGTTTTTTTTTTTTCTGGAATATAAGAATCTTTGCTTTAAAAAAATCCACTGCAATCTTGATTCTGAGATGTCAGTACTTTTAAGTGGTTTATAGCTCAACCATTTAAGAGGCACAGAGATATTAAAAGGTTATTTGCATATTGGTCATTTGACATTTTACAAAATAGAAGTAGAACTGGAGTGGAGTCAAATGGGGTTAGAGATAAGAGAAATTAGATTTAAACAATGGGGTGATAGTGTACTTAGGCCTCTTTTCATATTGGCCCTCTCATTCAGTAGATGTGTAATGGTAATCCCTCTAAGTCTGGGTATCCTTGTCTCTACAAGGAGGAGATATAGCCTTTGGTTTCCTTGGAAAGCTGAGTCTGAGAGGAGATCAGCACATGTCTTATTTATTACGGAGTGGGCTTGGGAGAAACACGGAAGGGAGAGGAAGGAAGCAGGATTCTGGAGCAGAAGCTGGACTGTGATATAGCTTTAATGGAATGCAAGGTTATCCTAATAAAATACATTTTGTTTCCTATCAGAGAATGTATATTTTTCATCAATAAATTGAAATAAATTTCTATTTGGATATTAAGAAAATAGAAACTTGTTTGATACTAGGGTGCAACTCATGGATTTACAATGGGACCATTGGCTTTCCTTTAATTAGGGGCAATGCCTATGCCAATATGAATTTCTGACTGGGAAACTGTTGTTTTAATTTATATTTTGTAGCATCATTAGTTGAAAATTAAAAAAAATTATGACTTTTTTATTTTTATTTTATTTTTTTAAGGATTTTATTTACTTATTTGACAGAGAGAGATACAGCGAGAGAGGGAACATAAGCAGGGGGAGTGGGAGAGGGAGAAGCAGGCTCCCCGCTGAGCTGGGTGCCCAATGCGGGGCTCGATCCCAGGACCCTGGGATCATGACCTGAGCTGAAGGCATATGCATAATGACTGAGCCACCGAGGCACCCCCAAAATTATGACCTTTTTAAATTGAGAGAATTTTTTAAAAGTTTTTGTTTAAATTCCAGCTGGTTAATATACAGTATAATATTAGTTTCAGGTACACAACACAATGATTCAACACTTCCATAAGACATTGGGTGCTCATCACAAGGACTCTGGGACCATGACCCAAGCTGAAGGAAGACACTTAACCGAGTGAGCCCTCCAGGAGTTCCTGAAAATTTTTAATTTAATTGAAAGTCAGTGGATTTGCTTAGTACTATATCACCTTTTTCAAGTGAACAATTTGAAGAAATCCAATCAGTCCAAATTACCAATCTCTCCTTAATCTGGTGTAGTTAATAATTGGCTTCCTCAACAATGTTTTCCTTAGGGAATTTTTATTCCTAATTCAAAACTGAGAATAGCTTGGGAACACATACCCATGCTGCATAAAAAGGATAAAAAAGAAGTAAAATCCATGTTGTCTGGTAATGAATGGAGAGTTAGTGCTCCAATCTAATATATTTATTAATTCTTGAATTCAATCATACAAAATATGTGTGAAGTACAACATGACTTTTTTTTTAAAGATTTTATTTATTTATTTGACAGAGACACAGCGAAAGAGGGAACACAAGCAGAGGGAGTGGGAGAGGGAGAAGCAGGCTTCCCGCGGAACAGGGAGCCCAATGTGGGGCTCGATCCCAGGACCCTGAGATCATGACCTGAGCCGAAGGCAGATGCTCAATGACTAAGCCACTCAGGTGCCCCAACATGAAGTTTTTAATCATAACAAATATATATTAAGGGAAACCATACCACCTGTGTTTGATTGGACATGTTAATCCACCCCAAATGAAGAAGACAGCAAAATAACATAAGAAAAGAAGGAAAATGAAGTAGTAATTCACTGCCATTGATATCTTAGAAGAAAAATTCATTAATAATAGTCATGCTCTCACTTTAACTATTTTTGTATACAGACTAGTTTTAGACAAGGTAGAAATAATTCTTAATTTTTATCTTTCTTGTGTACAGTAATATAATATTTTAACTTCAGAAAAGTTTAAAAAAACTTTGTTTTTTTTAAAAAACTAAGCTTTATAGAATTAAAAAAATAGAAATCTCTGTAAGGTAAATATTTGAATTTGTAATTTCGGGACAAATCAGCATATGGCTTTGGGTGTGTTTTCCTGAATAGCTGGGGAATATTCTGTATTTTTTTTCCTATATTGAATGCTTCCTTGTTTCCTTGTTATTCTTTATTCACTCAGACTTTTTAAAGAATTTGTTCTTTGCAGCATTTATTTCAAAAAAATCTGACCTGCTTTCCATGTATCATACACAGACCCTTGTTCTAAGACTATAAAGTTGAATAGGACATAGTTCTCACGATTGGGAAACTGAAGCTACTGGGATAGGTGGGTATGTAAACACATCCCACATTATACGGTAAGATAGACTAAAAATACATAAGACAGGCTCGGAGGAGAGCAATTCCTATGGAGCAGAAGGAGGCTTTGAAGAGTAGGGTCGGTCAGAGGCTTGATGGGAACTGATTACTCCCATGCTAGCTTTCATACTAGCATTTTTGAAATTTGCTTGTTGGAACAACTCAGCAATCAATCAATCAAGTACAGGTAAATGTTGGACTGATTTTTTTTTTTTTACACATACATAGTTTATCAAGGCTGAACACAAAACAGAAGGAATAAAAGATTAAAATGGAGTTGGGTTTTTGTTCATCTCATATGAATTAAGTATCCATGATAGGATTAGTTATATAGAAATTTAAAATATAGCTAATATATTCAGATTAAAATTGTATACTATATACATAGTATATAGTATGATGAACATTATCATTCTACAGGTAAGATTAGAAGTAGGGCCAAGAAACTTTCACACAGTCATCTTTTAAAGATAATTAAAAATGGTGACGCAATAAGGATATGTCAAAAAACCTAAAGCATGAATAAAAATGCAAAGACATTTACCCTTTAAAGTACTTTTAAGAAATAATGCAGGACATTTTATTTGTTTCTTTTTTACTACATTGCTATCCCTTGGGACATTCTCTATTTTGTGCCCCAAATAGTCATCCTCATAGATTTCCTGTTTATTGCCATAAATGTCTTCATTCTTCCATCTTCTGTTGCTCACTGGCCTGTTTTGGTTGCAGCTTTTTAAGTCTCATTTTCACATTGATAGCTGATCTCCAAACTTGTTTCATCTTCTTTGAGGACAAACAACTGGATATATTTTACAGCTACCTTTGATATTAAGGGGAGTTATCTGATGGAGGTCTAGCCAATGAAATGTGAGCAAAAGTGATAGACATCACAGCTAGGCCCATAAAAATTCCCGGGAACAATCCTCCAGTGTCTTTCTGCTTTTGTAGATTGAGGACAGGCATGATGAAATTAGAGGGAAGGTGGAAAGATAGATTAGCCACTAGATGGAAAGAGACTGAGTCTCTGAATCACTTCTTGGAGGAGTGCTGTATTCTGATCAGTAGCACCTGTTCTGGTCTCCATGTGAGCTTGAGAAATGGCATTTACTTTATGCTAGTGGCCATGTATTACCAGAAAGAGATGAGGTCAGTAAATAACTGGCTGGTTTGCAAGCAGAAATAAAAGAGAATAGAGAGAAAGTCCAGGTGTTTGGTGTCTCTAACAGTTCAAAGGGGAAACCACTGACTCCAAGCATTCTTGAAGAAGATTTGAAAAGCAAACACCTTTTAAGACTCACCCCTGCAGCAAGTATCTGACTAAATTTATTATCTGAGAGGACTTTCAAGGCACTGGCTTTAAGTCGTGAAAAACAAGAAATATGGTCAGGGAGAGTGAAAGGATGCACGGAAATATGTCTAGGAGAGAAGTTTGGGTATGGCTAAGTGGTATACAGTATTCCCTGGAAGCAATTACATTAGAATTCTTCTAAGTTTCTTAGATATTTACATTTCCAAGGACATCATTAATCCAGATTAAAGAAAAGTGGGCTACTCAAGCTGCAAACAAACTGCTAGATCTCTAAATTTGCCAAAATCGAGCTGTGAAAGAGATACAACCCTCACAGAGGATATACTACACAGTACCACTTCAGATAAACCAGAAGAGGATAAAGGACAAGGAAGAATATCTAGAGTTTGGCAATAGTGGCCATAGAAATGTTTAGGTTAAAAAAAAAATCTAGCGACTCATAGAGGCAATTGGTATAGGAGTGGCTCAGGGAAAAGGAAGAAAGAACATTCCATGTTCTATCCCATGGTTTCATCTGGTGATTCGGACTCTCCCCCTGAACATGTGGGGCCCTGGGTTTCCCAGGTCCTCTGGCAGCATTCTCACCCTAGTCTCCTCCTTCTTGGTCTTTTGCTCTCTTTCTAGGTATTGCTCTTCCACCTTTATTCCCTAAAAGGGCTACCATTTATTCTTTTTTCTTTAAAGGCAATGAAGTCTTTTCTTAATTTTACATCCCCATGTATAAAATTCTATCTACTTAATGTTTCTTACTGAAATTTTGTGCTAACTAACCAACTACTTGGTTATGTTCTTGACATAAAGAGAAAAGTTTGGGGGATTTTTTAAAAATTTTATTTATTTATTTGTCAGGGAGAGAGAGAGAAAGAATACACAAGCGGGGGGGAAGAGCAGGCCGAGGGAGAAGAAGGCTCCCCGCTGAGCAGGGAGCCCGATGCTGGACTCGATCCCAGGACCCTGGGATCATCACCTGAGCTGAAGGCCGACACTTAACCAATAGATCCACCCAAGCATCCCAAGTTTGGGGGATTTAGAAGTGCTTCTTTCATTACACACACACACACACACACACACACACACACACACACACACACAGATACTCGTACAACATAAACCAAACCAAAATACTGGTTAAGACATTTTTCCCATGAACTTTTAGATTTTCTTTCTGTTTTTTAAATTTTATTTTATTATGTTATGTTAATCACCATACATTACATCATTACTTTTTGATGTAATGTTCCATGATTGATTGTTTGCTGTGAATTGTGCAAGACTGATGAATCACAGACCTGTACCTCTGAAACAAATAATACATTATATGTTAAAAAAAAGATAGTAGATTTTATTTTTTGATAGTAAAGAACTGCACATTGATTCTCTTTACATTCCTGAATGCCTTTGCTGAATTGGATGACAGGCATATTTAAGAATATGCATAAAACAAAGGCTAATTATATCTAAAAATATTATTACAATGCTAGTATGTGGGATGTTTTCAAGAAATACTAATTGAATGAAATAATTATGTACCATCTTGTCAGTGCAGAAAAACAAAATAACTGTCAAATTTTAATTTTAATTTGAAGTAGTGTTCTTCTGTGGTAATGTATGGTACCACAGAATCTTCAGAGGCAGTGCTGAGGATCATATGCTGGCACTTGGGAGTCTATAGGATTCAATTCAAATTCTGGATTTCTCATTATTAGCTCTTTAGACAGAGAGCTAGAACCTAATATAATTATTTATGTGTGTGTCTCTAATCATAATCGTCTTATATATAGATTTTTTAGAATAGAAATGGTATATTATTCATATTCATTTGTTTCTATAGCCAAGCCAAGTTTCTATTATAGTGCTTTGAATTTAGCTGGTATTCAGTAAATATTATTATACAGAATTTACTTTTAAACTGGAGTTTTCTGTTCTAGTTTTTGAAAATGAAACATATATATTTTTTACTAGTGCAGAATGGCGTGAGTTTTTGAATTTCATACCTGGACCAGGTTCATGAGCGTATCTCTGAAGTGTCCTGAGGTCTCTGAGTAAATGTCTTCTTGAAGGTTGCTGCTATATTCTAGGAAAGAACTTCCATGTTAAAGGTATGATTTATAATAGAACCACATATCAACATACTTTGAGTAAGTTAATATTATTTCCTCAGTTGTGAGGGGAAAATACAGGAAATACAATCAATCTGTTGACATTTCTTTGTCTTTTACTGCTTTCTACTCAGATGAAGTCAATTTCCTAGAGTCCACCAAAGAAATGTGGACACCTAACAGTAACATAGGCACAAGTCTGTTTTCTTAAAAAGCCATTATCTTTATTCCAAAATTGAAAAATAACACGAGAGTCATAGCACATTCTCTAATTCTCAAAATTCAGAATTCTGCATTCTATTTCCATAGACTGCTACGCAGCTCAGCACTTTTCCCAAGTGCTTTGTTTCCTTTAATATTTTAAATGAAGGTTCTTACTTCATTCCCTTTGGGAAATTCCCCCTTGTTCTTGCTCAAATGCAGCAGAGGTAACTGTCTAGAATAGTTTCTTGACATTCAGTGAGAGGTAATACATGATGTGATGAAGCTTAAGGCATTAAACTTTTTTGAAAATGAAAATAGTTAACTTTTCTACTTTTAAAATGTGTAAAAATCTGATTTTGAGATAGATCACAGTGATTATAAGATTTATGTAAAGTGAAGTAGTTAACTGTATATGTCGAATTTGCTAAGCAGTTATTGTTCTTTGCTCTATTTTGTCTAGATACCTGGTTTCTCCTGGGTAAGAAATAAAAGGGCCCCTAAGCATGGTGCTGGGCACTTGCCTGAATTAATGTAAACACTCACCTCATAGAAACTTGCAATTATTTTCCTGGAAACTTTGCTTAACTTGATTGTCCAGAGAATCGGTTCAGTTTTGATAACCTAATCATCAATTTTACTTAGTGAGTTAATTGGTCTTGAGTGAGTGATATTTCAAATATAAGGGTGTCTTAGAAAATTTTTAAAAACACATAAGCTGGAATATTTTGTGTGCTATTTGAAAAATATAAAGCTTATATGTGTGTAAAATATATGTACATATGTATATTTCCTTACGCAAACAGTAGGTTTCTCGCATCTGGAAAATTTCTCCATTTGTTCTTGAAGCTAAAATATCAATGAGGCAATTTTCTTCAGTGCCTGCTCCCTGTAATACAGAGAAAGGGAGAAATATAAAGGCATTTGTATTGGGAATAATAGTGCATCTAATGTATAATAAGGATTTACAACATTCCTGGTATTCTGAGAGGCGGCAGAGGAGAAAGAAAGCGTGTTTGGGATAAAGATAGGCCCAATTCAGTTCTGGCTCTGCTATTTACTAGCTACTTGACCCTGGGAGGATACTATTTTCTGAAACCCTGTTCCTTCATTTAGAATAAAACAACATGGGCATTTCTAAATAATGTGGAAAAAGATGTTTGAACAAGGCTCATGACACTGATTTTTTTTTTTGCTACTAGGATATCAGTCTTTGGAAAGCTGAAATTAGAACCAGGGTCTCCTAGTTTCCTAAAGATGTTTCAGGGCTTGATCCCTGCCTCTCCCTAAATGTGGATTTTTGTACCATCTGTCTAAGCATTGGACTGGGTACTTTCTACGTTCTCTTACAGCTATATGCATCTATTTTTCTGTGCTAGTGATAATAAAGACAACACATCTTCCAGAAAGTTTCATAAATCCTTACCATTCCATGTGATACTGATAAAATATAAGTTTATCTAAACAGTAACCTGAGACTTCCTTCTTATAGTTTGTAGTCACATCATTTTGCAAGAGGTAAGAATTGCCATATGCAATTTATAAAAAAGCGATTGGTTGAAATGCATATGAATTTTATACAATGTCTATTCTCATCTGCAAATATGATGGCCAAAATCCAGGTTCCCTTAATTTATTCCCCTTTCCTCTTTCCTGTCACATTGTTCACAGATTGAGTAATCTGGTCATTGGCAGGCATGGTATTGGAATGATTACAACAGTTCTGCAGGTGTTTAATATCAGTATTTGGAAAGATGTAAAAAGCCTTTTGTACCCCATCCGTAACCAACAAAGTCTCTAACAAATCTGTAGTCAATTTATTTCATGGAAATGACTTTCCTGTAAGGACATTATTTTTAATTTTTCAGAAGTAAAATTTTTATATATTTGAGCAATGGTTTTTGTAAAGGACTTTTAGGGTCACAAAAATAAAGACATCATCTATATTTTGTCTGACTCAGTATCCCATTTTTACTTAGTGAGTCCAATTTTTACAAATAATTTAAAGAGGGTCACATGACTTAGAACATTTTTGTTTAATTTATGAATACATACTAGGGAGAGACGAACATGAACAACACTGGAAGCTTATTTAGTTTTTTCTTTTGGTAGTTTGGCATAGAGCTGGGTCAGTGGATCTGAGTTTGTACAGCAAAAGAACAGGCTGATCCCAGCTACTAGGGTGTAGAAGCCCCTCTTCTTAACAGGGTCACTTATCCTGAGCACAACATTTTCGTTGTTTTATTTTTGCTCAGATATTCCCTCCCCAACCCCTGATCACATACAGCAACATCACAGGGCAGTTTCCCCTCTACTGAAATATTGCCTTGTACTTATTACAGATATGACAGAGAGAGACACAGCAAGAGAGGGAACACAAGCAGAGGGAGTGAGAGAGGGAGAAGCAGGCCTCCTGCTGAGCAGGGAGCCCGATGTAGGGCTCGATCCCAGGACCCTGGGATCATGACCTGAGCTGAAGGCAGATGCTTAACGACTGAGCCACCCAGGCGCCCCTATTACAGGTATATTTTTGTGTCAGACCACTACCTTCATGGCATGCCACAGTTCGTGAGCATCGTAAGATGGCGGTGGGTACATGAGGCCAACCATGATGTCTTTGAAGTGATCTGAAAGCTTCTCCTTCAGGTCACCAATTAGGTCCTATGGATGGAAAAGTAAATACTTTTATTACATTAGTTACCAATTTTACAAGAGAAATGAGATAATTACAGAAAGTCATCTACTAGGACTTCCTTTTCTATGTTCATTTCATGTAGTAAAAAGCCTGGTTTTGATGCACATATATGCACACACATGCACATACAAATATGCACATACATGGATAATAGGAACGATGGACTTGAGGGTTTGGAAATGACTGATGTAATCACATCTATATAAAATGATCTTCTTTCCCCAATTCCAACACCAACTTCTCTGTTGATCTCATTATGAAAATAAGTAAATATTGAAACCTGAAAACATTGTGGTTGGGAGTTCTTAGTTTTCTTGTGTGGAATTAATGAAACATTAGACCTTAAATAAAATATGCATTTTATTTTATCATTGCTGCAGTGTCTTTTAGCAGGAGTTTCTGGTTATCCTATTGCCAAAAAGCTTGTGTAAATGAATTGAGTAATCTAAGAGCTTTCATCAAATAGCCACATTAATACATATATTTTTTAAATAGTGAAAGTTAAACACTTAAGGAGAAAAACAAACATGCTGAATGTTTGTTCTTGGAATACATATTACAAAAGTATGAAATTGATCATTTTAATTTTGACTTTTATTTTATTAGTGTAGAATGGATATTTAAAAAAACATATGTTAGGGGTGCCTCAGTGGCTCAGTCAGTTATGCATCTGCCTTTGGCTCAGGTCATGATCTTGGGGTCCTGGGATGAAGCCTGGGTTGGATCCTCAAATCAGGCTCCCTACTCAGTGGGGGAGCTACTTCTCCCTCTCCCTGTACCCCTCTCCCTCTCCATCTGCCCCCTCCCTGCTCATGCTCTCTCTCTCAAATAAATAAAATCTTTAAAAAATATATGTTAGATGTATTTTTTGTTAAGGTTACAAAGATATCTGAAAGATGTTTAAAACTTAACATTTCCTGCTAAAATATATAGAGTATATTCAGTTTTACTTTAAAAATATGCAATATTTTAGTTCAGAGGTGATTCAATAATAGAATTCAAGTTAAAGATACCAATGAGGCATAATAAGCTCTATTGGAATAAAAAAAATGAAACAGTCATTATTTTTATTTTATTTACTATAATCTGACAACACCATTCCTGTATTTCTTTTTAGCAAATAAAAGCACTTATCCATAAGGTGGTAACTGGTAATACAGAGAATCTGTTGAATTTTTGCTAGGGTCAGTACAATTCATTTAATGAGCAATTAATACATGTCTAGAGTTGTGTCAGGTGCTTGGAGCATATACCAGCAGCATAAGATCCCCTCTTCCATAGAACTTATATTGTATTTAATTCCCTCCTTATGCACCATTGACTATTTCTAAATTCTTTACCAAATGGTTGTTAAAGTGATATGAGCCAGGCACTCTTCTAGGTACTGGGGCTATATCAATGAGTAAAACATATATATCATATATATACATATGAGCCTGTGAGACATATTCTTATGCATTCTCATGCAGGAGCATACAAATTTTTTTTGAATGAAAGATTGCAGTTATTCAATACTGTTTCATTTAATACTGTTTCCAAGACACAGTGGTAGGTGCTGGAGAAATGCAACAGAGTCTCTGTTTTCAAGGAGATTCACATTCCACAAACCCAGAGATAACAAGTAAAAATGTGAGTTAATACACTTTCTAAGGCTTTCAAATGTCATTTTTCAC
This sequence comes from Zalophus californianus, assembly GCF_009762305.2. Classification (NCBI taxonomy): domain Eukaryota; kingdom Metazoa; phylum Chordata; class Mammalia; order Carnivora; family Otariidae; genus Zalophus; species Zalophus californianus. The sequence goes on along the minus strand of NC_045596.1, from coordinate 142,337,751 downwards.
AGCATAAGATCCTAAAGTAGTAGTACAAAATGGTTAGAAGAATTCAGATAAAAGATCAGAATAGATTTATAGGATTAGGGAACCAGGTCATTTTTAGACCAGAGAGGACAAGTAACACTGTGACAGGAGATGAAGAAGCCATTTGTATGGTTAATTTTATGTGTCAGCCTGGTTGGGTCACAGTACCCAGATATCAGGTCATACATGATTCTAGATGTTTTTGTGAAGGTGTTTTGTAGATGAGATTAACATTTACATCAGTAGGCTTTGAATAAAGCATTATTCTCCAAAATATGGGTGGCCCTCAGCCAGTCAGTTAACAGCTTTAATAGAAAAGGCTAACCTCCCTTGAAGAAGAGAGAATTCTGCCAAGAGACCACCCTTGGAATTCAATTGACGCTCTTCCCTGAGACTCCAGCTTGCAGGCCTACCTATGGATTTCTGAGTTTGCCAGTCACCATGACCACATGAGCTAATTCCTGAAAATCTCTCTCTCTCTTTCTCTCTCTCTCTAGCTAGACAGAGATAGATCCTGTCACTCTCCTTGAACTGTTTTCCATTGCTCTTACAGGAAATTTTGAGCCCCTTATCATGCCCTGCTATAAGGTCTTACATGATTTGGAAAGGGAGAGAGCGAGTGAGGGAGAGGGATTGAGGGAGAGAGAGAGAGATTTTTTTTTTTTCCTTTTATTTGCTATGTAGGAGGAGTAGGTGTGGGTCTGGATGGCAGGGCAGGGCCAGGATGGGCTGGGATGTGCCAAGCGTCAGAGGTGGGTCAGAGGACGGTTGAACCAGGCCTGCGGCCTGCGCAGGTGAACAACTCTCCCCAGATGGAGCCCCAACTCGCGGGATCTCGGAGCTCCTCCACCCGAGACCAGCGCCGGCAGGGGATTCCTGTGATGAGAAACACCTGCGTGCTGCAGGTGCCAGAGACCCCCTTCCCAGGCTCGTCCGTAAGGAGTCTGGCTCACGCCACCTATCAAGCAGATGTGCACATATAGTCATATTATGTTGGTTCTGTTTCTCTGGAGAACCCTGACTAATCCACATTCGAAAAGGTAAGTCAGTAAAAGAGAAGTGCGCAGCTGGGGGTAGTCCTTGTGTCTCCGTATGTGTGTTTTCATATGCGGTGTGTCTAAGTCAATCTGAAGGGACTGAAAGATCCACTTGAGGAGGAGATGAGTATTAAATTAGACTTATAGCACAGAATTATGTGATGACTGGATCTTTGCTCCTGTGGGAACTCAGGAAGCAGGGCAGCTTTTGGTGACAAAGGAACTCTAAACCTGTGTTCCTTTAATTCACCAAATAATTATGCTTCTTAAAATGATGATTTTTTAAAAAGATTTATTTATTTGAGAGAGAGAGAACTCATGAGCAGGGGGAGGGGCGGAGGGAGAGGGAGAGGGAGAAGCAGGCTCCCCGTTGAGCAGAGAGCCCGATGTGGGGTTCCATCCCCTGAGGTCATGACCTAAGGTGAAGGCAGAGGCTAAACCGACTGAGCCATAGAGGTGCCCCAAAAGTGATGATTTTTTTCTGAATATGCATTATCAAGAGAGATAATCTTGATTAATATTACTATTTTAACTTTAATTTCTACTCCTTAAAATTTTTCAATGTAGTATCTTTTGTGTAAAAAACAAAACAAAACAACAACAAAATACCAAACCTGTGCCCTTGGAATTATTTCCACAAATAATTTCCCATTATTTAGTTGTTTTAAACATCTAGGATACAATGCTTACTTTTTTTCTTAATGGTCTCTCTCAGATAAAATTTTAAGAAAATACTTTTTTAAATGGACTCATATTCATGTGGGACTCTATCAAAGTCTGCAATAGATCTAATAACTACCTTTTATTAAAAAATTACAAAGTAATTTTAATCTCCCTTACTCTTCCTCCTCTCTAAGTCAAATTCTACCTTGCATAGGTGTTTTGAGGGTGAAGTCGAGTAGGTGTGGTACTTGGCTCTTGACAACCTACACTCAAACTTCAACTTTGTCCTTAGGATCATGCTTTCTGTCTTAGACATGGAAATAGAAGATTAACTCCCCAGCTATGCTGTCCTGACTGGGCTTTCTTTGCTTTCTCAATCCTCTGCCCATTCACTCTTTCCCATGCCCACCTGTAGCTCCTTGAGATGTTTCCTTCAATATGGCTTGTAATGTGCCTCTTTGTGACTTTGTTCTCTCACTACAACGCAATTAACTTCAAAACGAAGGATAAAACTATATCTGGAGAATCCCAGATATTTGGAAGTTAAAAAACGTATTTCTGCATGATCCAAGGATAAAATTATAAATCACAAGGAAGTTAGAAAATACTTTCAGTTTACTGAAGGTAAAAACACAACATGTTAAAATTTGTGGGATGCAGCTAAGACAGTGTCTGAAGATAAATTTTTAGCTTAAGAAAAACATATGAAATAAATAACCTAAGGTTCCACATCAAAAAAACTGGAAAGAAAATTAAATTCAGAATAAGAAGGAAGAAAATAATAACAGGATCAGAAACCAATAAAATAGAAAATTGATAAATACTAGAAACTGTCAATAAAGTAAAAATCTGATTCTCTAAAAAGATCAGTAATGTTAATAAAATTCTAATTAGATTGATCAAAAAAAAGAGAGAAAATACAAAATATCAATATTGGGAATGTAAGAGTGGCATGTACAAATACCACAGACATTAAAGGAAGAAGTATTATGAACACATTAATGCCACTAAGTTTTAAAATTTATTTGTAATGGGCCAATTTCTTGAAAGATAGAAATTATCAAAGAAAACTCAAGCAGAATTTTACACTCAATCTGAATTTCCTTATATTAAAGAAACTGAATTCCTAATTAACACTACCTTGCCCATCTCTAGACCCCAGTGGAATCACTGATAAAATCCATCAAACATTTAAGGTAGAAATAAAGTCAACTCTATACAAAATCTTATAGAAAACTGTAGATGAAAGGGGAGACTGGGTGGCTCAGTTGTTAGGCGTCTGCCTTCGGCTCAGGTTGGGATCGAGCCCCGCATCGGGCTCCCTGCTCCGTGGGAAGCCTGCTTCTCCCTCTCCCACTCCCCCTGCTTGTGTTCCCTCTCTTGCTGTGTCTCTCTCTGTCAAATAAATAAATAAAATCTTTAAAAAAAAACTGTAGATGAAAGATGACTTCTCAATCTATTTTATGTGGCCAGTATTGCCCTAATAACAAAATCAAAAAAACTTCACATGCAAAGAAAATTGCACATTGATATTCCTTATGAATGCAGATGCAATAAAAATGTGTGCCCAAATATTTATAAATCAAAGCCATCAATATATAAAATATGTCAAAAGAATAACATGTAATGACTAGGAATGCAAGGTCAATTTACACTTGAAAATCAATAAATACAATTCCTCATTTTATCAGTAAAGGAGAAAAGCTGCATGATATCAATAGATATAGCAAAAGCATTTGAAAAAAGTTTAACACATAAACATAGTAAAAACTCTTAGGAAATAATAAATAGAAGGAATTTCCTTTATGTTGATGGAGGGCATTTATAAAAACTTTAGAGTTGAGATGGTACCTAGGAGTGAAAAGTGAATACTCATGCCCTAAGATTGGGAACAAAGCAAAGATATCTGCTCTTACTGTTTGTATTTAACATTATGTGAGAGGTATACACCTAAAAAGAAAAGCTAAAACTGTAAATCTTGTAGAAGAAAGCATAGGAACAAATCTTTGAGTCTTGGTGTAGCAAAGAATTCTTGGTTAGTACATAAAAGTAACAATCCATAAATGGAAAAAAATGATGAATTTGACTTTATCAAAATAAAAACTTCAGTTCTAAGGAAACCACAGGTATCATTTCACATGTCTGACAATAGACTTTGCCCAGAAGGTATAAAAATTTCTTAAAACTCAATAATAAGTAAAAACTCAATAATAAGACAACAACCTGATTAAAAATACAGACAGGATTTGAACTGATAGTTAACCTGAGAAAATAAGCAAATGGGAAATAAGCCCACAAAATGATACTTACCATTAGTCATTAAAATAACAGGAAGTAAAGCCACAATGAGGCAACACTACACATTCTTTTGAATGGCTAAAATTACAAAGACTGATAATATCAGGTATTAGCAAGGATGTGGATCATTTGGAACTATCATATTTGTGAAAACTCACCAAGTTGTACTGAAATGAATGTTCTATATAAATTGTACCTCAATATTGTGGATTTTAAATTTTATTTTAACATGTTATTTTGGCATCTACAAAGTGACTATTTTCTAAAGTTTCAATTTATTTAACTCTTTCAAATAGAGTTACTTTACTATATTTATATGCTGTACTAGTTAATACCTAATTTCAAAATATCATCTAATTTAGTAGTTTTTAGCATTTTTTTTCCACACTAGAATTATACACCCATCATAACACTGGTGTGATAAAGCAATGATTCTTTAATTAGACTGGGGTGGGGGGCCATATGAGAATCTTAGGTGAGAGGAAGAGTTTGTAAATTTATTCAGATGAGTAATATAATATCCTGTTTGGAGGTAGGATGCTTGTTCTTTCATTCCAACTGAACATTACCGAAATGGAGAAGAACAGGACATATGCAGTTAACTCTAGCTCTAAATGCACATTGAATTGATTTGGAAATCTGAATGTTTTGAAAGACTTGGATGCCAGTTATTCCAATGTCCCTTCTAGTTCAGAGAGAAAAGGTCCTAATAGTGGAGATTTAAGCAGAGGAGTGTGATGATTATATTAACCACTAAGATTTAATGTTCACTATCTGTTAGACAGGATTCTGCATATTAGGATAACAGTAATAGTTCTTTATGACACGGAACTATGAACATCCCGTGATATAGGTGAGAAAATTGTGGCACATGGAGCTTAAGTAGCAAGTTCTGTATAAGTAAACAAGTGAGTGACAGAGCCAGGATTCTGGTCTCTTTTTCCATGTTATATATGCCATAGAAAGCCACTAGTGATATATAAGCAAGTTAATAACAAAACATATAGGTGGTGAATGTAGTGGTTATGAACTTCTAAATCTAGTGGCAGTGTATCGAAGGTTTAAATGCAGACGGACCAATGTAATATACTTTTATTGTGAGAAGATAATGGTAGCTGGCAGTTGATGGAAAGGTAGAAATATTAGAATTATCATTTCTTATGAGCTTTCCTCTAACTCTAACTGAAGTTGATTATTTCTTTGCCACCATTGCTCTATCTTTGCATTTATTACACTAGATTTTCCTGACTATATTATATGCATTTATTTCCAAATTTTACTAAATTCACCTTCAGTCTCTAGCACAGTGCTGAGTATAGAATGTTCAGAGAATATATTATATATATAATTTATAAATGAATATATAAACAAATGTAAGAATAAATGAATGAGTGTTCATTCATTAAGAGAAAAACCCTATTTTACTGATTATATGTAAAGGATAAAGTCAGTGTTCAAGCTGACAGTCACTTGGGCATTGCAAGTCGTTTATTTGTCTACAATATCTGTGATGACCATTCCTCCCAAATATTTGTAACAATATCTTCAGTTACTCTGCATATTATGCCATCCTATGCATAGTAACACTGAACACGGATCTATGTATTCCACCGCAGACCGAGATTAGTCATGCCACTAGATGGCGCTGGTATATCTTTGTTTTGTAACTCAGGTGTGCGTGCGTGTGCATGTACACGGCTATGGTAAACCGATTTTATAAAAGATGTCAATGAAATTATGTAATTTCTGTGAAAGAAGCAGTATCAGATATCAGCTAATGCCATTAGAGTGTACAGGTTGGGGAGGTAAAGTATTTAGGTTTGTATCCTGGGTGTGTGAAGTGGCAGCTGTGAGATTGCAGGCAGGTTGCTTAATCTCTTTGTATCTGCTTCCCTATCTGCAAAGTGAACATAACAACAGCGTCTACTTCACGGGTTGATCTAAGTGTAAAAATATTTAACTCAAGTGAAATTCTTAAAATATTTTCTGGCACATATTAGGTACTCAAAAATGTCTTTTTATTTTCTTCAAAAACTACTAAATAATTTGCTACAGATCAAAAATGGCTGATACCGGACTGTCTCCCTTGCTCTCCTCTCTTATCTCTCTTTGCTCTCCACATCAGAATCTTGTCTATTATACTGTATTTCTCACAACTTTTGTATTATCCAATTGTCAGTAAATTCTATTGTCTCTAACTTAGAAATATATCCAGAAACTGAGGATTTCTTACCACTTTCACTGCTACAACCCTCATCCAGGCCACTACCGTCACTCCCCTGTGTTAAGGTAATAGCCTCCAAATGAGTTTCCCTTCTGTCTTTGCACCTTACAGTCTCCCCTCAACACACTCTGACAGTGCGATCCTGTAAAAATACAAATCAGATCAGTCACTCCTCTGCTCGAAATGTCCTTTCCCACTCTACACTCCAGGATAAACTAATACTGTTTTCATGTAGTTGATCTCAAATTAAGCAAATGAGCCAGGTATTTTATTCCATGCCAATGCCAGTGTCTTTACAGTGACTCACAAGGTACACAATATGTTCTTGGTCACTTCTCTGCCCACATTTCCTACTCCTCTTCTCCATGCTCCTGATTCCTCTCCCACTTACAGCCGGCTTCTTACAGATCCTGGAATAGCAGACCTATTTCCACCTCAGGGCCTTTGCTTTTGCCTCTCACTCTTCCTTGAGTGTTCTTTCTCTAGATATTCACATGGATCACCCCCTCCCTGTCTTTTTTTTTTTTTTTTAAAGATTTTATTTATTTATTTGAGAGAGAGAGTGAGAGAGAGAGAGCCCAAGAGGGGGTAGGGTCAGAGGGAGAAGCAGACTCCCTCCCTGTCTTTTTAATAAAGCTTACCTTTGTCACACTATTTTAAATTATACCTGGTTCCCTAATACTTGCTAGGAACTTAGCAGGCTTTATCTTTTTTTCCATAGCACTGTTACTTTCTAACAAGACACATTTTACTAATTTTTTTTTATCTGTCTCACCCGGGTAGAACATAAGCTCCATCATGGCAGGGCTTTTGGTCTGTTTTATTCATGGCTATTTCACCATCCCATAGCACTGTGCCTGCTACATAGTAAGCACTTACAAAATTGGTATATGATAAATAAATGGATGAAGACTACTTATAATTCAACAATTATTTATTTGGAGTCATTCTTGGCTATTCAAAGATGAACAAGCGAAGGTCCCTATCCCCAAGCAGTTTTATTTAGTGGAGGGGGCAGAAACACAGGAATTATAATTACCTTGCAATGCAAAATGTGCTAAGTGCTATCGTAGTAGAAATAGTCTGATATTATCAGGACATCTGGAAGGAGATATTACTTTCCGTGGGGAAGATAAATATTGAATAATATGTTTAAATAGCTAATCTCTGCATGTTCAAAGAGGAACCTTCAAATAGGTGCTCTAATTAAAACCTTAAATTTTCACTGGGAGTTATATAAATAACTCTGCAGATGCAACCTTTGGAGTGTTACTTTCCCCAGCCTGACTGACTCTACTTTCTTGTTTGCCAAAAATTTGCCCTAAAGGAACTCTGTAGGAATCACAGCTTGACCTTGCATTAAGCTAATGAGTACTTGCTCTTCCAATTGAGCTGTTCTATGCTGCTGATGAAACTGTAGATTACCCGTCGTGCAGCTCTTCTGACCACTCCATTTAAACTAAAAGTAAAATAGTAGTTTCTTCTTCCTTGTTCCTCTTACCTTTATATAATTATGTGTAATCAGGGGCAAGAAGTAGACATATGACTAACATTTTGCTTGTCTGAATATGCTCAGGGGAACATTTTTATATGCTTTTAACTTATATGCCTTCTTCTATTACCGTAAAAAATGATACTTGCTCTTTAAACACTCAGTGATGTAGGCCCATATAAAGTATGCCTTAGAATTTCTCTTAATTCTACCTTCCCCAATATTCATTGTATAAATACTCACATGATTTTATTTATTCTATCATAAAAACACTTGTGCAAGCTGCATTGTCATCTCACAGTGGTAAGTGAATATTCTTTTGAACAGCTCCACTTTGTAGATGTTTTCACAGTTTACTTAATGATTCAATTTTCAGTGGCAATTTGAGCTAATTTTTGTCTGGTAATGATGATAATACTTTGGTCTCCTGGAGAAACATAGTATATTAAAACCGAAGTCCTCCCCCATAAACACTACAATAACAATAAGATTCTTTTAAAAGTATGCTTGATCTCAGAATAAAGAGAAACCTCTGGGTGCAAAAACCAAGGAATAAATGAACATCAGAGGATAAGCAAAGGAGCCGACCTTGGAGATGACCTTGCAGGTGACTGGGGAGAGTAGAGGTTGGTTTTGAGCACTATTTGTTTTGGGTTTCAATGCCCAGTGTGGGACATTATATGAGGACAAGAGAGCATTTATGGGGCTAGTGTAATACAAGGAACTAAGTCTGAAACCTCTATGAGGTTGGGAACCTCAAAGAATTATACCCTCAGTAAAAGTATGAACTAGGAAAAAAAAATACCATTCAGCGTTGGAAGATGAGCAGAATGCTAACCTTTCATTGGGTTTTAAGTAGAAGCATATTTTCCCTGAGAATTCAGAATAATGGAGCTGTATCTCCCTTGGACATAACTTTTAAATGTATTCTACTGTACCCATATGAACTGAGACCTCTATGAGGAGAAATCATCATGAAAGTTGATCCAGGACTGGTGATTCTCCTGGGACACCAGGAAGAAGCAAATGCTGAACAAATCTAGAGAGATTCTCTGACTCTCCAGGAAAAAAAAAATTCTCACTGAAAAAAATGAGCATACTTTAAAAGTTGTCACAATAAAAATATAATTTGCACTTAGAATCAATTTTTCTAGAGGATAGACCGTGGACTCTACCAACAACTGAATTAAAACTTCAATTTGAGACAATTGATAACAATAGGAAAGAACACTATGAAAAAAATGGCACTTAAAAAGAAAGCAAATTAAATTCTAGAAATGAAAAACTTCTAGAATTTAAAAACAATATATTCTTTAAAGAGTAGCTAATAACTGAATTGGAATTAGTAAATTGGAAAACTACCTGAAAAAATTATAAAAAATCCCACAGAAACAGACAAGAAATAGATGATATGAATATAAGGTTAAGAGACTTGGAAGACTGAATGGCAAGAACAAACTTTTGATGGATAGGATTTACAGCAGGAGAGAATGTGGACAATACCAGGGAGACGCTATTTCAAATATCATATAATATGTGAATCCTCAGTAATGTAGATAAAGCACATGAACCTATTGACTAATAATGTAAAACTGCAGAATACCAAGATTAAAAAAAATCTTAAAAGCAAACAGAATAAAAGGTAATCTACAAAGGAAAACTCTTAATGAGAGAAGGGATTTCTCAAAAGTTACCAATGAAGGCTAGGAAAAAAAAATTAAAATTATATCTGCAAAGACCTAAGGAAAAGTAACTGGAATTCAGCCAAGGATGCTATAGCCATCTAAACTAATATTCAACACTGAAGAAAAAAAGATAAAGGTATTCTTAAGGAGAAGACTGGAGTAATTTAACAATCATTTGTTATTTCTGGAAAAAAAATGCTAAGAAATGTCCTTTGGAAAAATGACATTGAGATCAGAGACATGGAGTTGGATATTAGAAGAAAAATGAACAAAGAAATAGAAAATTATGAATAAAACTTAATAAGCATTAACTTTATCAAAAGCATAATAAGGATTAATTTGGGGGAGTATAAAACAAGGTAGAATAAAAATACTCAACAATAATAGTATCCTGTCTGGAAAAGTCCCCTAGCTCTTATGTTAATACCAAACACAAGGTGTCATCACAAAGACACAGCGGCACTTATACAGAATCCATTTCAAAGATGGACTCACTAAAAACCTTTTCAAATGTTAGCTAACTCCCTATCAGTCAAAAGGACCAAACCCTATGCCTGTGGCCAGAACAAAATGTGGCTCTGGCTACTGAGTCAAGAGTGCACCAAGTTGAAACATGGTGTCAGCAGTGATGAACTTGAGTTCTGCCCTTGAGGCAGAACTTTGTGTGTGGGCCCAAAACGTGGAAGTTCATTTGATTGAGGTGGGCACAGGTGACACACAGAAAGTAAATATCTTGCTTACTGATGCAAATCCTCTTTATTTTCTCATGTGTCCTTTCTTTCCCTCCCTTTGACCCCAGCCTCTACTGCTTTCAGAAGAGAAATAATTGGGTCTTCCTGTCCCATTGTGGACTAAAACATTCATGATGTCTGAGTATGCTGGGGGATTTTGGGGAATGGAAGGACTCAATTTTTTATGAATTTGTTGGATATAGCTGCCACATCACCATTCTCTGTGGACCTGTTGGTTGAATTTGGGTCTTCCCCAAATTCAAATGATGGGTGTGGGCAAGGTTTGCAGTGGAGAAAGAGAAGCTAAAGGAACTTGTGATCAAGGCCCTTTGGGCTGCTTTCACCCTACTGTTATAATAACTTCCATTTTTGAATATTGTTGGAACTTATGTTTATTTGTCTCTCCTGGGAATGCTTATAAGTACGAAAGGAGATGCTCTTGATAAGAAATAGGGAAGTGCTTCTGCCTAAAGCACAAATGGCGAAGGTCCCATAACTGCAGTGATTACTATCTGCTACCCATCTCTGTGACAGATGGCTTGTTGATTGGAACCTCTGGCAAGAAGAGGCAGTGTCTCAGAGGTGCCTCTTGGTGTCTTAAACTTGTTGCCTTCCTGATACAACTTCTGGGTACACCACTTTTGAAAAGCAGCTATCAGCTTGCTGCCGGACTCAGAAATTAAATGCCTGATAGTCTCATTTTGGTGGGTCAACTGGGACTCAATGACCAGCAAGGTAGGAAGGAATCAACAAGTCTCATCAAATGGAAATGGCACACTGAAGAAAACAGCTGGCCTGGCCCCAGGAGTATCATGATTTTACATGAAAAAATGGCAGCTCTTCATTGGGGGAAACTTTAACCCCATTGTGCTTCTTGAAACAAGCTGCTGAATCAATGGAGACTTCAGTCAGTTGCCCTAAATGCCTTGACTTGGTTTATTGATGGTTCAGATATGCTAAAACCAAATGATGTCCACTGGGCTGCTGTGGTGGTTCAACTCATTGATAGCTGTGAAAAACCAAAAATAGATCATTTTTGTTCAATGGGCAGAGATCAAGCCTGTTTTCATAGTTCTGGCCAGTATACCCCTTGATAAACTTTTTAATCACTCAACAGTAGACTGATAGTTAAGCTATCTGATGGATCTTCCATAGTCTCTACCATCCATAGGCTTCTGGTATTGGTGATAATTGACTGACTCAGTAAAATTTCTGACTTTGTCTTCTTTACCTCCTTCTGATGAACACACTTAGCAGGGCAGTTGGTCACTGAATGCAGTTTTCACTCCTGGATAATAATCATAATGAAGTATATATATATATATATATATATATATATATATATATATATATATCTGGTCTTCATCCCCCGTGCCTGGTACAGAGCTCCTAAAGCCTTGTTCTTTTCTGATAGGGGTGAGAGGATAATCTTTTGTTATTCATAATAACCCCCTTTCAATAATATCGGAGTTTATGCCAATAAGGTGATCTTAGAGGAAGGGGGCTGATTGCCAGAGGATTGGGTTGGAATCCTCAGCCCTACTGATCTCTAGGGAAGAGAGAAGGGCTGGAGACTGACTTATTCACCAGTAACCAGTGATTCAATCCATTGTGCTTATACAATGAAGTCTCTATAAGAACTCTACACAGGTTTAAAGTTGAAGCTTTCAGGTTGGTGAACACATCAAAGTTCTGGGAAAGTGACATGCCCAGAGAGGGCATGGAAATCCCTCATCCTGTCCCACATACCTTGCCCTATACATCCCTGCCATTTGCTGTTCTTGAGTTGTATCCTTTATAATAAACTAATAATCATAAGCACAGCACTTTCCTGAGTGCTGTGAGCCATTCTAGCAAATTATCGAACTCAAGGAAGAAGATCTGGGAGCCTCCAATTTACAGCCAGTCAGTCAGAAGTACAGGTGACAATCTAGGATGTCTGAAGTGGGAGATAATTTTGTGAGACAGCCTTTAACCTGGAGGATCTGTGGTAACTCTGGGTAGTTAGTATGAGAATTGTTTAGCTTGAGGAAAATAATCTACACATTTGGTGTCAGAAATGAAGTGTTGAATAGTGTAGAGAGAAACAGGAGTTTTCTTATAATTATGTAGATCTATTTTGAAAAATGGGGATTCTATCCTCACCATTCCTGGGCATGATGATCCTTTTCTTTCTCCAACATTGTCAGCCTGAGGGTATACTGGTTGGTCTACTCTGTGGGTGGCAGTCTAAGAAAAAGTGTCCCTCCTGCATCTGATCCTTCCAAAAGAAAGTTTTGGGTATGAGTTAGAAAAAATAAGAAAAATGATGAAGTACTAGAAAAGTGACAATTTTCTAATGGTGGAGTAAGAACAACACTCTTGGCACCTGGGGAAGGAATACCTAATCACGCCACTTTGGCTTTAGAAGGTATTTAGGACAACCTCAACTCACTGGCCAACATTGTTATGGATAATAGACTTGTTCTAGACTTCCTCCTTGTGGGCAAAGGTGAAGTCCCTGCCATCACTAAATACCTCTTGCTATATCTAAATGAAAACTTCAAACCAAGTAGAAAGGTCATTACTAAAACTTAAGAACAAGCCACTCAGCTTTTTAAGATAGGCCTTGATGATTTATGGGATTTGCTGAGTTCACTGGGTGCATGCCCCTGTGGGGCATGGTTGGAATCAATACTGCCAATTGACCTCCCTCTGCTGCTTCAAATCCTTTGATAATTAAATGCTGTATGAGACAAATTGATGGATTTAGTCTCAGCCTTTTTTAGTCAGAATGATAGGAATGGCTTGGGGATTGGTGTGCTCGTAGGAAAAAAGCCAATAGTGAAAATGGCATGTAGTGAAATGAAATGAGTTGTGATGTTGGAAGACCATTTTCTGTAGGTCTCATGTTTCTGAATGTTACACAGAGTGCGTCACTGACAGCCCTTTGTTCTAGACTAGCTTGCCAAGGATGTTTATATAGTGAATAGTATCATAAGATAGAGGTAGTGTTTCCCTTATGAGCAATGGGCAGCCATGCATTCTGATTCAAGTTTCTTATCTTACGGTTTCTCTTCTGCAGTGCAACCCACTGCATGTGCAGGTGTTATTTGGTCATCTTTGCCTTGACTTTTGGGATTGAGGCTCAGGGAACTCTTGCAAAAATTCTGACACTTTGGCAACTACTATGGCCATGAGTGATAAACTGTATTTTGTCTTTGACTCAGGAGTCTACCAGTATCTATGTTATCTTGGCTGGTTAGCTTGCTATCTTGTATGTCAAAGTCTCATTACCTTTCACAGTTTTTGACAGAAGTTTGTACAACATAATTTGAGATTAATCCATATACTTGGAGAAAATATTTGTACTCTACATACACAAGAAATAACTGATGTCCAAATTATATAAATAACTACAAATCAATAAATGACAAGCTACTGAAAGAAAAATAAGAGAATATAGAGTTAATTTAAAAGAGGAAGAAAACAGGAGGTTAAAAAATATGAAAAGATGCTCAACATTACATTTTATCAGGGAAAAAGGCAAGTTAAAACCATAATGAGGTCCCATTTATATCCATAAAATTGGTCACAACTTCAGAAGTTTTATGAAGATTTAAGGGAAATGAGAACCATTATATATTTATTGTAGGTGGGTGTGCAAATTTACAGAACTGTTTTAGAGAGTGTTTTGAAGCCTGGCTTTAGGAGTATCTAATTTTCTGTCTCCTTTCTTCTTATTTCCTTTCCTCCCTCTTTCCCTCCTTTCTTCTCTTCTTTCCTCCCTCCAGCTCTCTGTTCCTCCATTCCTCCCTGGCAGATTGTATGTTATTTTAAAGACAAACAATTGCTCAGGCTGTAACAAGCATATATAGAGGTTTTTCTAAACTTACAAAATTTTGATTGGTTTTGTAGAAAATTATCTTGAAATTATAAATTATTTTCCTGTTAGCTAAGTTTCACCAAAAGGAGTATATCTAATCCATTATATATTTGAAAGATAAGGTAGTTGGACCATTTTAAATTACTTAATTCATACTTATAAAATTGATCTGTGATAAATTGTATAATGAATTTAAGCTTTTGAGGCTAAAACTACATCTACCCCTCACTTCTAAAGTAAAAGTGAGGATAGTGGAAAAGATGCCACACCTGTTACTTGTGCTAGTGACATGATAATACTACCTCTAAAGTAGGTAAGGTAATTTTCTAGCCAGCTACTTCCTAGGTATGTTGATAGTTCAAGATCTATATTTTTAACCATGAAGCTGAGACGTAATAGGAAAAGAAAAAAATGTTATGAGAACAAGATGGGTGTGAAGAGTGAACTTGAACTCTGCACACATTCACAAGTCTGTTTTTTTCCATTGGATATTCTTTCCTGTTTTGTCAAAGATTAGTTGACCATATAGTTGTGTGTCCATTTCTGGGTGTTCTATTCTGTTCCACTGATGTATGTGTCCGTTTTTGTGCCAATACCATACCTGTCTTGATCACTACAGCTTTGTAGTCTGTACCTTGAAGTCTGGGAATTCTGATGCCTCCAGCTTTGCTTTTCTTTTTCAGGATTGTTTTGACTATTAAGAGTCTTTTGTGGTTCCATACAAATTTTAGGATTGTTTGTTCTAGCTCTGTGGAAAATACTGTTGGTATTTTGATAGGAATTGCATTAAATGTATAGATTGCTTTGGGTAATATAGACATTTTACAATGTTTGTTCTTTCAGTCCATGAGCATGGAATGTTTTCCCATTTCTTTGTATAGTTCTCAATTTCTTTCATAAGTGTTTTATAGTTTTCAGAGTAGAGATCTTTTACCTCTTTAGTTAGGTTTATTTCTAAGTATATTGTTTTTGGTGCAATTGTAAATGGGATTGATTCCTTGATTTCTTTTTCTGCTGCTTCATTATTGGTGTATAGAAATGCAACAAATATCTGTACATTGATTTTATCCTGTGAACTTGCCAAATTCATGTTTTAGTTCTAGCGATTTTTTGGTGGAGTCTTCTGGGTTTTCTACATGGAGTATCATGTCATCTATAAATAGCGAAAGTTTGACTTCTTCCTTGCTGATTTGAATGCCTTTTATTTCTTTGTGTTGTCTGATTGCTAAGGCTAGGACTTCCAGTATTATGTTAAATAGTAATGGAGAGAGTGGACATCCCTGTTTTGCTCCTGACCATAGAGGAAAAGCTCTCAGTTTTTACCCATTGAAGATGATATTAGCTATGGGTCTTTTGATATGGCTTTTATGATGTTGAGGTATGTTCCATCTATACCTACTTAGTTGAGGGCTTTTATCAAGAAAGGATACTGTAGGGGCACCTGGGTGGCTCAGTTGGTTAAGTGACTGCTTTCGGCTCAGGTCATGATCCCAGAGTCCTGGGATTGAGTCCCACATCAGGCTCCCGGCTCGGCAGGGAGCCTTCTTCTCCCTCTGACCCTCTCCCCTCTCATGCTTTTTCTTTTTCTCTCTCAAATAAATAAAAATCTTAAAAAAAAAAAAGAAAGGATACTGTATTTTGGCAAATACTTTTTCTTCATCTACTGAAGGACCATATGGTTCTCACCTTTCTTTTATTAATGTGGTGTATCACATTGATTGACTTGTGAATATTGAACTACCCCTTCAGCCCAGGAATCAATCCCACTTGGTCATGGTGAATAATCCTTTTATGTACTGTGGGATTTGACTTGCTAGTATCTTATTGAGAATTTTTGCATCCATGTTCATCAGGGATATTGGTCTGTAATTCTCCTTTTTAGTGGGGTCTTTATCTGGTTTTGGAATCAAGGTAATGCTGGTCTCATAGAATGAGTTTGGAAGTTTTCCTTCCATTTCAGTTTTTTTTGGAACAGTTTGAGAAGAATAGGTATTAGCTCTTTTTTAAATGTTTGGTAGAATCCCCCTGGGAAACCATGTGGCCTTGGAATTTTGTTTGTTGGTAGATTTTTGATTACTGATTCAATTTCTTTGCTGATTATGGGTCTGTTCAGGTTTTCTATTTCTTCCTGTTTCAGTTTTGGTAGTTTGTATGTTTCTAGGAATTTGTCTATTTCTTCCAGATTGCCTAGTTTGTTGGCGTATAATTTTTCATAATATTCTCTTGTAATTGTTTGTGTTTCTGTGGTGTTGGTTGTGATCTCTTCTCTTTCATTCATGATTTTATTTGGCTCCTTTCTCTCTTCTTTTTGATAAGTCTGGCTAGGGGTTCATCAATTTTATTAATTCTTTCAAAGAACCAGCTCTTAGTTTCATTGATCTGTTCTGTTTTTTTGTTTGTTTCTATATATTTATTTCCTCTCTAATCTTTATTATTTCCTTTCTTCTGCTTGTTAAAAGAAGCTATATCTAAAAAAAAAAAAAAAAAAAAAAGGAAGCTAGATCCTATTTCTCCTAGAGCTGAAGTTTTGCAGTACTCTATGATCAGTAGACTTGGTGCTTGCCAGGGGTTTGTGCTACTCTTCTGGGGCCTGTTGTGCTGATTCTCAGGTAGACTTGCCCTATGGAGATACACCTGAAGGGTGCAGAGGGGGCGGGGCTGATGTAAGTGGCTCCAACCTCCATTTGGGTGATGCTGTTTTGCTTACTGAAGTCAGTCAGTGCTGAGGGGATAGTGGGAAATGAAGTTGCCTGTCTCTTTCTCTCTTGTCCACAGAGCAGGGAGTTCACATCTGCTACTCTTCAGGAAGCCCTCATAGAAGAACAAGCAAGCACCTCTCTTGTGTCCCTGGCTTCTGTCAGATCCTTGCCTGCATTGGAGCTGTCCACTTGCCAAGTGGCACAATACTTCTGTGTTTTATCTTAGGCACACAGTGAGTTTCACAACTCCAAATTTTAGAGATCTGTGGGATAAGTACTCATGCTGATCCTATAGGGGAGGGTCTCGCCGCACTGTAGCTGGTGCTGGTTTGTCCCAGAAATTGGTTGTGTGACCATGCAACTGTTCAAAGTTTTTTTAAAAAATATTTTATTTATTTATTTGAGAGAGAGAGAGAGCACCAGTGGGAGTGGGAGGGGCAGAGGGAGAAACAGACTCCCCAGTGAGCAGTGAGCCTGAAGTGGGGCTCGATCCTGGGACCCTGGGATCATGACCTGAGCCAAAGGCAGATGCTTAACCAACTGAGCCACCCAGGTGCCTCTCATCCATTCTAAGTTTATGGTAAAGCACAGCCAAAAAGCCAGCACCAAGGTTTGCTGCCTCCAGCCTGTGTTTTTGTTCCTATGCTAGGGAACAGGGCAGCATGTTGGCACCACCGGTATTTTTGTCCCTAGAGAGGCTGTGCTACCACTCCCAAATGCACTCCAAGCAGGGGAAATGTTCCTCCGTGTGTGGCCCAGGGTATCCTCTGACCATGCTGCCCACTCCCAGATTTCCACCTTCCTCTCCCACCAGAGCATTGCCAAGCCCACCAGGCATGACCCTGGCGACGGTGTGGACCACCAAAACTTCAGACTTTGTGCTCCACTCTTTATAAAATCTTGCGGTAGATAGTCCCTCTCCTTTTTCCAGTCAGTGGTTTTGGGGAAGAATTCTTCTTGTGCGATCCCCTTTCTCTCTCTCTCTCTCTCTCTCTCTCTCACTTTTCTGTGATCAGGGTTCCTTCCCCTTCATAGCACCTGTGATTCTTTTCTCCCCAAAATCAACTCTCCACAGCTCCTGCCTTCCACAATGTGGCTGATTTTCTATCTCTAGTTGTGCAGTTTTCTCTCTCAGTCCTCTGATCAATTTCTTGGGTGTTCAGAATGATCTGATATTTAACTAACTGTGTTTGAAGGATGAGGCAAGCTTAGAATACCCCTACTCTTCTGTCATCTAAACTTCTCCCCACCTCTCTATTGAGTATCAACTGCATTAGTATGCTCAGGTTGCCCTAACAGCTAACCATAACTGGTGGTTTAAACCAAAGAAATTTATTTTCTTACAGTCTGAAGTCTGGGAGTCCCAGGTCAAGGTACTGGTAGGGCTGATTTCTAGTGAGGCATCTTTTTTTGGCTTACGTATGGCTGTCTTCTTGTTGTATCCTCATATGGTCTTTCCTTTTTGCATGCACTGCTGGTGTCTCTTTCTCTTCTTTTAAAGAACACCAGTCCTATAGAATTAGGCCCCCACCCTTATGACCTCATTTAACCTTAATCATCTCCTTAAATGCCCTATCTTTAAACACAGTTACTTTGGGAGATTAGGGCTTCAACATTTAAATTTTGGATGCAGTTGAGTCTGTAACACCAGCTATGTGCCTGCCACTGTCATAAGTGCTTTGGACACATTAGTGAACAAAACAAAGATTCTTCTCCTCGTGGGGCTTATATTAGGGAGAGGTGGAAAACAATAAATAATTATATATAAATAAATTATGTAGTATGTTAGAAGGCAGTGAGTGTTATAGAAAAACAAAACAAAACAACAGGTGAAAGGGATCTGGGCTTTGGGGTAGGTGACAGTTTTAAAAAGGGCAATCAGATTAGGCCCTCTTGAGTAGCTGACATTGAGCAAAGCCTTGAAGAATATGAGGGAGTTAACAGTATAGATATCTGCTCTTGTTAAATCTGGTATTTATTCAGTTGAGAACAACAGGCATTATTAAGAAACTTTGAAAGACATGATTTAGAGCCAGATAACCTTGGTTTAAGTTCTAACTTTGTGTGACTCAGGGCAACTTAGCCTCTACACTAAATTATATAACCAACACCACAATTTTAATGAATTCCAGATGCCAGGATATTTCAGAGCTGATTATCCCTGTTTCAGATGAGCACTGAGAGAATAAATTACTGCAAGGTTGAATTTGAACCCCATTCAGGAATCACTGTCTAATCCTAAACTTATCAGATATGTATAGTTTCTCTGCCTAGCCCCAGAGGTGTTTCATTGTTACCTTGGTTTCACTGCCTGGCTTTGGTGTGGAAGATAGGAGTGACCTCATTAATTATGTTGATAAATAAATAAATAAAAAAGGGCGCCTGGGTGGCTCAGTCATTAAGCGTCTGCCTTCGGCTCAGGTCATAATCCCAGAGTCCTGGGATCAAGCCCCGCATTGGGCTCCCTGCTCAGCCGGAAGCCTGCTTCTTCCTCTCCCACTCTCCCTGCTTGTGTTCCTGCTCTAGCTGTCTCTCTCCATCAAATAAATAAATAAAATCTTTAAAAAAATTATGTTGATAAACATGTCTGTCAGAGGCATTCCAAAAGGCTTTTCATTTGAGTGTAGGGATTAGTGTGCTTTTGGGTGAGGAAAAGTTGTTGATGAAATTCAGCGGCTCTTCACTAATGTAAAATATCAAGTAATAAGTATTTATGAAGCATGCTTAGACTTGCACTTTGCTCAGCAGCTAAAAAAAATAATTCTGTCAAATCTTAATTATCCATATTAATAAAAAATAAAAATATCAAAGGACTAACATACAGAAAATCTATAAACTCTCACCACAGAAAGGGAAAGAGCAGAAGATACCAAAAGTATAAAGTGGGTAATACAGGGATATCCCCTCCTCTTTTTTAAACAAAATGTAAATAAACAAAATATAATTTCTTAGATTCCCTTATTCTGTAAATGAAATTCATCTTTTATGTTAGAGCCTGGGCTGAGTTCTGGAAGGATAGTAGCAAATAACCTGGTCCCTGATTTTCTAGGAGATTACAGTCTAGTCATCAAGAGAAAAAAGTAAACCAACACAACCCAGTGTGTCAAGGCCATGGTAGCAGTATGTACAGGGAATTCTGGGACCCCAGCAGGAAGCACCTAGCCCAGGGCAGAGGGTGAGTGTGACAGGCAGAAAAAGTTTATAAGAGCAGCCAAAACTATGCCTTCACACTGTCATTCAGTAAACATAATTAAGCAATCTTGGCATGTTAAATAGACCCTTGTGCTAAACTTTCTGGATGAAATGCATTCCAACTTTTGAGGATTTAGACTGGAGTAAAGGGAAACACATATAAACAAGCTCACTAATGTGTCATTAGGTACCGAGGGGGAAGTTATGTAAAGAATGCAGTAGCAGCACAAGTCCATTCCACTCTGTTTAGGGTTAGTGGTGTGAGGAAGTGTGCAGTGTCTGGGATGATGGGCAGGTGTGCAGCTTGTGGTGGGGGGGAGTCAGGCCATTGAAATAGATAAAACACCCTGATTAAAGGTAAGGGAGTAGGCACAGTTAATTTGTAGAAGTACAAGTAGTTCAGTTTGGCTGCAGTTGATGGTGTGTGAAGGGGGAGAGGGAATAAAATGGAGAACAGAAACAAGGTAAGCTAGGCTTTGTATGCTCTGGGAAGGTATTGGCTTATTCCATGGACCTGTGGATATTTGTGAGGCAGAAATAAGATAAACATTCAGGGACCGAATGAGGGAAGCAGAAATCTAGTTTTGGAATCATTCTGGCTTCAGTGTGGAGGCTAGACCAGAGGGGGAAGGCATGAAGGTAGCAGGTACCAGTTATAAGTTTCACATTAGTCTGGGTACCAAATGAATCAAGACTGTGTTAAGTGAGAGAAGAAGAGAGAAATGTGAGAGGAAAAATAATTTTCAAGACTTGATAACTGACTGTATGACAAGGATATTTTGGAGGAAAGGGGCCAGCATGACTCATTGTCTTCCATTGGTGAGATTGTGTTGTTAGCCAATAGAGTTTAACAAACTTTGAGACCTCTGAGAGTATAAATTTTTCCATGTATTTTACATTCCTTGAGTGTAAGTACCTCATTTCTTAATGTTTTAATCTGTCTTAGTGTAATTTTGTAGAATATAGTAAAGTAATGCCTTCAACCTAAATTAACCTGATGTATAAAGTGCAAAGATGTATGCAAACCTTTGGGTTAAAAAAACACTGAAAAATGACCATTCTTATGACCTATGCATATTAAAACAATATTAGATTAGTGATGCTAGAACTTTTATAATTTTTATGTTCTCTTTCAAAAGAAAACTAGCACTGGCATCATAGGAATATAAGCTACGATAGCAGTTTTACCTGGAAAAAAAAAAGCATAACTGGTTTCCTTTTATGGCTAAATTCAAATAATATAAATAGTAGTGGTAGCTTCTTCGATTATTAATTTATTCTACAACAGAGAGCTATCCTTATTTCATGTATTATAGCTGTTCAAAGACTGAGATTTAGAGATGGAGTGAATTTATAAGAGCTAACTCTATAGGGAAAGTTTTATGATAGTGTTTCATCAATAATGCTCAGTTGACAAAGTAATTGCGATTTCAGGCCCTTTTGGCCTGAAGAGTTTTTGTTCTGAATCTGTGGTTTAAATGCATAACAAAAGAAAGGAATCTTTAATGGTACTTGCTTTGAAATTAGAATGTGATTACTTTAAAGCACTATGGATAGTTTTATTGCCTTAAACTATTGCCTTTAACTGCCATTCTTTTTTAATGGTCTCTACAACTGCATGCTGTGAGAAGAAAAGCTAGTCAGAATTCACTTTGGTTGAGAGTTAGGTGAAGACCTGTGGAGAATTGCAGGAAAGATCTTATTTTTTTGACCTAGTGATCATTAGCCCTTTCTATGCCTTCCCTAAAGCTTGACACAGGGGTGTTTCCAGCACAACATTTTTAGCCTAATTGGACCAACTAGCAGTGTAAGACTATCAGAACTTTCATTTTATGGAGCTGAATGATTTTTGAGAGAGGACTGATGGAGTCACTGTGTGAACATACCTCACACATAGATACATCTTTCTTACATTCCTTGAAACATGGTAGAGGCATAGGAACTGTTTCTGACATACAGTGGAGTCTGAGATCTTTGTCGTCTGTGAGACTGAAAAGAATAACAGTATCTGTTTTCTGAAAGGGTTGTGATTTCCCAGGAGTTTGCCCTAGAAACAGGTCAAGATGAAGAGACCCTACCCGGCCATACATGCTCTGGTATGCCTCTGCAATCATCAGCCTTTGTGCATTACAGCGTTGAGTTAGAATGTTGATCAGCATGTCTTTGTCACAGCCTGGAAAAGAATAATATTTGAAGATTAGTAAAGTTGCTATTCTGTAGTTTGGAAGAAGCCATTATCTAAGGATCAAAAACTATGGTGCTCGCATTATCTCTGATGGTACTTTAAAGCAGTGAGCAATTTTAACTAAAATTGGAAATCACAGAGCAACACTTGATGAAGGCTAGGTTCCTATCTCTCATTTTGGTGCTATGCCTACAGATTTTCCTTTAAAAAGATCCAATTAAAAAATACAGAAGAATAAAAAATATGGTCTTTCTTCAGTCACCTTTCCTACCCACCAAAAAAGGCTTCCTTGACCTTCAAGCTGATTAGTATTTAAATGGGTACAACATCTTTCTCATTTTACAGTTAAGGAGATAGAATTTATAATGAACATACATTAAGACAAAAATAACAGCTACGGTTCAAAACCTCCAGAAGAAGGAAGAGTAATGGACAAGGAAAGTATAAAAGTACGAGGGCTGTGTAACCTTCTGAGGGACTGTGTGAACCTCTTATGGTTGGCATGGAATATGGCCTCTTTCTCCTGTAACTGAGGCTGTTTCTGGGCTGTATGAGGCTTTTGTTTCCTTATATGCCAACTTACTGTACTGGCATAACACCCGAATGCACAACTAGTTCAGACAAATTTAGCTCTAACTATAGTCATAGTAGAATGACCAAAAAGGCCTTAACATTTCCCTCAGCGTGACTAAAATTTAGACAGGTTTCTTTGTGACTGTATGCCTTTGATCCCCCTTTTCTGAGAGCATTTACTTTGGAAAACTTGCAATTATAAATTCTTCTTTACTCCTTTGAGATATAAATCTGCCAATCACTTGCCAGTTTTACAATCCAGGAATGTCTTTCCCAAAATATTGGGAGCTATCTCTTTGAAATATAGTCATCAAGAAAGATAGAATCCCTATCTCCTAGTCTCTGTGGGCAGATAGGAACCTAACTTTCTCAAGAACTAATTAGCAAAAACAGATGACCTAATTGCATTGACAAACACCCACAACTCCCAGTGTTCTCCAGTACTTTTCAACTAGTCTCTCACCTCCCCCTGTGTGCTTAAAAACTCTCTTGCCCTTTGTTTCAGAGGAATTGAGTTCTTTCCTCTGTTGCTAAAGTCTTGATTTCTGTTGCAATAGTCTTGAATAAAGTCTTCCTTGCCTGTTTAGTTCTGTGTTACAGATTTTCTTTGACAAAAGTAGATATTTAATGGAGAAGAGGAGAAAAAGGAATTGAAAGGCTAGGATGTTAAGCAGATCATCTTTTTGGAAATTAAAGCCATCCTGGATGCCCTTGGTTCTTAGGAAAGCTGAGTCAGGTCCTGAAATATCTAGTGAATGAGGGCTAGTGACTAGGATTTACATAGATAACTACGCCCTGTGAAACAAAAGAAAGAGCAGGGTGTTTTATGCAGGTGAGAGAAATGATAAAATGGAAGGAGGGAGGCATAGAATCAGCTCCAAACACTGAAATTTATGGTTTATGAGAGGCATAGAGCAACATATTGCCCTGGGCCTAGCTTGTTAATGCCCTGGACTCAAAGGACACTAAGGAGTTCTGTAGGAGTCTGTTAACTGCATGATGGGAATTCCAAAGGGGACAAATTTTTAATAATAAATAGAAGATTTTTTCAGTTATATCCATTGTTATTTTTACTGTCTTCATATTTATATTATTCTTACAGTCTTCTGTTTTTTTGTGTTGTTCTGTTGAGATTATCTACAACCTACCTCTCTGACTGTATCTCCATTTTTCAAAGTGTTCATAGCAATTCTTGCTCATTTATTCTACCAGGATATTTCAGATTAATTTTATATGAATCTCAAAACTTTATTAAAAATTTTTAATTAAAATAACTGTAAATTTAGGAATCCATTTTGAAAAGTCTTTTTGTCACTATATCTGCTGAATTTTTTCATTGTTTTTCTTTTCTGAAAGATTTAGTAAAGGTTTGTGGAGTTTTTGTAAATGGCAAGAGACTTTATTTTGTTAAAAAATATTCATATTTGCATTTATATTGACATTAAAGTTACTTTATTTTGTTTCTTAACACATAATTGCTTAAATAAGTGACATTGAATTTTATAAACATAAAATTACCTTGTGTTCAAAAAAAATTATTGAACTCTCATTATTTTTAATAACTTTTTCATTGATTAGCTTAGATTTCGAGATACAAACAATATACTCTGCACATAATAAAAATTTTGATTTCTCCTTTACAGTCATTTTAAGTTTTTCTTATTCTCTTGCATTCTGACAGGAATTCCTAGGTAATTCTTATTTCCTGGTTTAACAGAAAAGCATGGCATAACAAACCATAGCAATTTTATAGGGTTCGATGATACACAGTGATTCTTGTTATTTGTGGTAGTTTTCTACAAAGTTGTTATGAATACTGAATTAACAGATGCAGAACTATGGCTCTGAGGGGAAATACACAGATTTCAACAACCTCTGATCACAATATTTTTGTCAACAGAAATGCCATTTACAACATATATGTTTGTTTGCCAATGTCCTTAAAAAAATAAGCCTGTCTCATCAGCATTGAAATCCTTCTTTTTCTGATACACTTTTCCTGTATAAAATTTAGGAGGTGATTTTAAAGAATATCTTAAGGAGGTATTCTTCTACAGTCTACTGATCTACAGAACTTGTTCACCTGAAAGTTTAACAGTTTTTATGCTGTATCACCTTTTTTTAAAAATTTTATTTTATTATGTTATGTTAATCACCATACATTACATCATTAGTTTTTGATGTAGTGTTCCATGATTCATTGTTTGTGTATAATACCCAGTGCTCCATTCAATATATGCCCTCTTTAATATCCATCACCAGGCTAACCCATCCCCCCATCTACCCCCAGAACCCTCAGTTTGTTACTCAGAGTCCATAGTCTCTCATGGTTTGTCTCCCCCTCCGATTCCCCCCCTTCATTTTTCCCTTCCTACTATTTTTTTTAACATATAATATATTATTTGTTTCAGAGGTACAGATCTATGATTCAACAGTCTTACACAATTCACAAAGCTCACCATAGCCCATACCCTCCCCAATGTCTATCACCCAACTACCCCATCCCTCCCACCCCCCACCATTCCAGCAACCCTCAGTTTGTATCCTGAGATTAAGAATTCCTCTGTATCAGTGAGATCATATGATACATGTCTTTCCCTGATTGACGTATTTCACTTAGCATAATACCCTCTAGTTCCATCTATGTTGTTGCAAATGGCAAGATTTCATTTTTTTGATGGCTGCATAATATTCCATTGTGTATATATACCACTTCTTCTTTATCCATTCATCTGTTGATGGACATCTTGGCTCTTTCCATAGTTTGGCTATTGTGGACATTGCCGCTATAAACATTGGGGTGCATGTACCCTTTTGGGTCACTACATTTGTATCTTTGGGTTGAATACACAGTAGTGCAATTGCTGGGTTATAGGGGAGCTCTATTTTCAACTTTTTGAGG
The DNA here is from genome assembly GCF_009762305.2 of Zalophus californianus. Lineage (NCBI taxonomy): Eukaryota > Metazoa > Chordata > Mammalia > Carnivora > Otariidae > Zalophus > Zalophus californianus. The sequence goes on along the minus strand of NC_045596.1, from coordinate 142,312,187 downwards.
AACCTCCATACTGTTTTCCAGAGTGGTTGCAGCAGGTTGCATTCCCACCAACAGTGTAGGAGCGTTCCCCTTTCTCCGCATCCCCGCCAACAACTGTCGTTTTCTGACTTGTTAATTTTAGCCATTCTGACTGGTGTGAGGTGGTATCTCATTGAGGTTTTGATTTGAATTTCCCTGATGCCGAGCGATCTTGAGCCCTTTTTCATGTGTCTGTTGGCCATTTGGATGTCTTCTTTGGAAAAATGTCTGTTCATGTCTTCTGCCCATTTCTTGATTAGATTAGTAGTTCTTTGGGTGTTGAGTTTGATAAGTTCTTTATAGATTTTGGATGCTAGCCCTTTATCGGATATGTCATTTGCAATTATCTTCTCCCATTCTGTCGGTTGTCTTTTGGTTTTGTGGACTGTTTCTTGTGCTGTGCAAAAGCTTTTTATCTTGATGAAGTCCTAATAGTTCATTTTTGCCCTTGCTTCTCTTGCCTTTGGCGATGTTTCTAGGAAGAAGTTGCTGCGGCTGAGGTCAAAGAGGTTGCTGCCTGTGTTCTCCTTTAGGATTTTGATGGATTCTTGTCTCACATTAGGTCTTTCAACCATTTTGAGTCTATTTTTGTGTGTGGTATAAGGAAATGGTTCATTTTAATTCTTCTGCATGTGGCTGTCCAATTTTCCCAACACCATTTGTTGAAGAGACTGTCTTTTTTCCATTGGACATTCTTTCCTGCTTTGTTGAAGATTAGTTGACCCTAGAGTTGAGGGTCCATTTCTGGGCTCTCTATTCTGTTCCATTGATCTATGTGTCTGTTTTTGTGCCAGTACAATGCTGTCTTGATGATTATGGCCTTGTAATAGAGCTTGAAGTCCGGAATTGTGATGCCACCAGCTTTGCGTTTCTTTTTCTACATTCTTCTGGCTATTTGGGGTCTTTTCTGGTTCCATATAAATTTTAGGATTATTTGTTCCATTTCTTTGAAAAAAGTGGATGGTATTTTGAAAGGGATTGCATTAAATGTGTAGATTGCACTAGGTAGCATAGACATCCTCACAATATTTGTTCTTCCAATCCATGAGCATGGGACGTTTTTCCATTTCTTTGTGTCTTCCTCAATTTCTTTCATGAGTATTTTATAGTTTTCTGAGTACAGATCCTTTGCCTCTTTGGTTAGATCTATTCCTAGGTATCTCATGGTTTTGGGTGCAATTGTAAATGGGATTGACTCCTTAATTTCTTTCTTCTGTCTTGTTGTTGATGTATAGGGATGCCACTGATTTCTGTGCATTGATTTCATATCCTGCCACTTTACTGAATTCCTATATGAGTTCTAGCAGTTTTGGGGTGGAATCTTTTGGGTTTTCCACATAAAGTATCATATCATTGGCAAAGAATGAGAATTTGACTTCCTTCTTTGCCCTTTCGGATGCCTTTCATTTCTTTTTGTTGTGTGATTGCTGTGGCTAGGTCTTCTAGTACTATGTTGAATAGCAGTGGTGATAGTGGACATCCCTGCCATGTTCCTGACCTTAGGGGGAAAGCTCTCAGTTTTTTCCCATTGAGAATGATATTTGTTGTGGATTTTCCTAGATGGCTTTTATGATATTGATGTATGTACCCTCTATCCCTAAAGCCTGAAGAGTTTTGATCAAGAAAGGATGTTTTACTTTGTCAAATGCTTTTTCTGCATCTATTGAAAGGATCATATGGTTCTTGTTCTTTTATTAATATATTGTATCACATTGATTGATTTGTGGATAAATCCCACTTAGTCGTGGTGAATAATCCTTTTAATGGACTGTTGGATCCTATTGGCTAGTATTTTGGTGAGAATTTTTGCATCCATGTTCATCAGGGATATTGGTCTGTATTTCTCCTTTTTGATGGTGTCTTTGTTTGGTTTTGGGATCAAGCTAATGGTGGCCTCATAAAACAAGTTTGTAAGTTTCCCTTCCATTTCTGTTTTTTGGAACAGTTTCAGAAGTATAGGTATTAATTCTTCTTTAAATGTTTGGTAGAATTCCCCTGGGAAGCCGTCTGGCACTGGGCTCTTGTTTGTTGGGAGATTTTTGATTACTGCTTTAATTTCCTTAGTGGTTATAGGTCTGTTCAGGTTTTCCATTTCTTCCAGTTTCAGTTTTGGTAGTAGATGCATCTCTAGGAATGCATCCATTTCTTCCAGGTTATCTAATTTGTTGGCATATAGTTGCTCCTAATATGTTCTTATAATTGTTTGTATTTCTTTGGTGTTGGTTGTGATCTCTCCTCTTTCATTCATGATTTTATTTATTTGGGTCCTTTCTCTTTTCTTTTTGATAAGTCTGGCCAGGGGGTTATCAATCTTATTAATTCTTTCAAAGAACCAGCTCCTAGTTTTGTTGATATGTTCTACTGTTCTTTTGTTTTCTATTTCATTGATATCTGCTCTGATCTTTATTATTTCTCTTCTCTGGCTGGGTTTAGGCTTCATTTGCTGTTCTTTCTCCAGCTCCTTTAGGTGTAGGATTAGGTTGTGTATTTGAGACCTTTCTTGTTTCTTGAGAAAGGCTTGGATTGCTATATACATTCCTCTCAGGACTGCCTTTGCTGCATCCCAAAGATTTTGAACAGTTGTGTTTTCATTTTCATTGGTTTCCTTGTATTTTTTTAATTCTTCTTTAATTTCCTGGTTGACCAATTCATTCTTTAGTAGGACGCTCTTTGGCCTCCATGTATTTGAGTTCCTTCTGACTTTCTTCTTGTGATTCAGTTCTAGTTTCAAAACATTGTGGTGTTAAAATATGCAGGGAATGATCCCAATCTTTTGGTACCGGTTGAGACCTGATTTGTGACCTAGGTTGTTGTCTATTCTGGAGAATGTTTCATGGGCACTAGGAAGAATGTGTATTCTGTTGCTTTGGGATGGACTGTTTTGAATATATCTGTGAAATCTATTTGGTCCAGTGTGTCATTTAAAGTCTTTATTTCCTTGCTGATCTTTTGCTAGATGATCTGTCCATTTCAGTGAGGGGGGTGTTAAAATCCCGTACTATTATTGTATTGTTGTTGATGTGTTTCTTTGATTTTGGTATCAATTGGCTTATATAATTGGCTGCTCCCATGTTAGGGGCATAGATATTTACAATTGTTAAATCTTCTTGTTGGATAGACCCTTTAAGTAGGATATAGTGTCCTTCCTCATCTCTTATTATAGTCTTTGTTTTAAAATCTAATTTGTGTGATATAAGGATTGCCAGCCCAGCTTTCTTTTGGTGTCCATTAGCATGGTAAATGGTTTTCCACCCCCTCACTTTCAATCTGGAGGTGTCTAAAATGAGTCTCTTATAGGCAGCATATCGATGGGTCTTGTTTTTTTTTCCAATCTGATAGCCTGTGTCTTTTGATTGGGGCATTTAGCCCATTTACATTCAGGGTAACTATTGAAAGATATGAATTTAGTGCCATTGTATTGTCTGTAAGGTGACTGTTACTGTTTATTGTCTCTGTTCCTTTCTGGTCTATGTTACTTTTAGGCTCTCTCTTTGCTTAGAGGACCCCTTCCAATATTTCTTGTAGAGCTGGTTTCTTGTTTGCAAATTCCTTTATTTTTTGCTTGTCCTGGAAATTTTTCAATGACAACCTAGCTGGATATAGTATTTTTGGCTGCATGTTTTTCTCATTTAGTGCTCTGAACATATCATGCCAGTCCTTTCTGGCCTGCCAGGTCTCTATGGATAGGTTTGTTGCCAATCTAATGTTTCTACCACTGTAGGTTACAGATCTCTTGTCCCGAGTTGCTTTCAGGATTTTTTCTTTGTCTCTGAGACTCGTAAGTTTTACTATTAGATGTCAGGGTGTTGACCTATATTTGTTGATTTTGATGGGGGTTCTTTTTGTGTCCTGGATTTTGATGCCTGTTTCCTTCTCCAAATTAGGGAAGTTCTCTGCTATAATTTGCTCCAATATACTTTCTTCCCCCCCGCCCCCCGCCTCCTTCTTCTGGGATCCCAATTACTCTAATATTATTTCATCTTATGGTATCACTTATCTCTCGAATTCTGCCCTTGTGATCCAGGAGTTGTTTATCTCTCTTTTTCTCAGCTTCTTTATTTTCCATCATTTGATCTTCTATATCACTGATTCTCTCTTCTGCCTCATTTATCCTAGCAGTTAGAGCCTCCGTTTTTGATTGCACCTCATTAATAGTCTTTTTGATTTTGACTTGGTTAGATTTTAGTTTTTTTATTTTTCCAGAAAGGGTTTCTCTAGTATCTTCCATAGTTTTTTCAAGCCCAGCTAGTCTCTTTATAATCGTCATTCTGAACTCTAGTTCTGACATCTTACTAAGGTCTGTATTGGTTAGGTTCCTGGCAGTTGGTATTGCCTGTTTTTTTTTTTTTTTTGAGGTAACTTTTTCCATCTTGTCATTTTGTCCAGAGGAGAATAGGTGAATGAGAGAAGAAAATGGTAACAGGGTAAAAAGAACCCCAGAAAAATATACAGTAAACAAGTCAGAAGAGACCTGAAATAGGGGAAAAGAAAGGGAAAGAAAGAAAAAAGAAAAAAAGAAGAAAAAGTTAAAAAAAATAAAGAATATGATCAAATATGGTCAGGCTGGTGAATAGATCAGTGCCACACACTAGATTTTGGGTGTATTTTGGTGTATTAGAAGAAAGTGCCTCCCAAAATTTTAACGAAAGAAAAACTTATATATGTACAAAAATAAGGGTAAATACGATGAAGGGATGGAATGTGACTGTAAAGATGAAAAGTATAAAAGATTTTATAAAAGGAATTGATAAGATAAGAAGTTGGTTGAAAAAAGAAAGAATAGAAATTAAAAAAAAAGAGAGAATGTAATCAGGCAGGAGTCTAGAACAAAGCCATACACTGGATATTTAGGGTATATTTTTGTCTGTTTGAAGAAACTGTATCCCAAAATTTTAAAGAGAGAGCAACTTATATATATACCAAAAATAAGGTTAACTACTATGAGGATAGTCTATGACTCTAAAAATGAAAAATAAAAAAGAGTTTTAAAAAAGGGAGTGATAAAATGTTGGTTGAAAAAGGGAAAAAGAAAAATTCAAAAAAGAAATAGAAAAAGAAAAAAATGAAAATTAAAAATATTAACTTTGAAAGACTAAAGAATCGGGGGGGGAAAAAGCCGTGAATTCTATGTGCTGTATTCCCCTAGTCCTGGAGTTTTTCGTTCTCATTGATCAGCAAACTTGGTCTTGGCTGGCTGTTCTTTCTCATCTTCTGGGGGAGGGACCTGTTGCCGTGGTTCCCAAATGTCTTTGCCGGAGGCAGAATTGCCCTGCCCTTGCCAGGCCGGGCTAAGTAATCTGCTTGGGTTTGCTCTCGGGAGCATTTGTTCCCTGCAAGCTTTCCGTGCAGCTTTGGAGGATTAGAGTGAAAATGGTGACCTCCCAATCTCTGTTCTGGAGGAACCAAGAACTCGGGGCCCCACTCCTCAGGGAGCCCCCAGAGAAATGCAGGCAATCGCTCCTATCTCCCTGGTCCAGGGCCGCACTCCGTGTTCACCCGGCCTGTGACCGAGCATTTCTATCTCTGTTGCCTGACCCAGTGTGGAGTCTCCAAACCCAGCAGATCCCTGTGGTGTGCTCTTGTGCTGCTCCTCCCGGGGGAGGAAGGGGAGTCTCCCTGGATCTGCCACTTTTTGGGTCCCTGCTGGAGGAACAGTGGCCTGACTGTGCCGCAGATCACGGTTTATGGCAACCCCGAGCTGTGAGCCCACTCCTCGGCTCTGTCTTTGCAGCTGGCTTCCCCGCTTCGATACCTGGGAGCTCTGCTGCACTCAGGCACCCCCGGTCTTTCTGTGACCTCGAGAGTCCTGAGACCACACAGTTCCAGCGAGGGTTCCTCCCCACACTTAGCCACTGGAGTGACGTCCCTCAGCGGAGCAGACTTCTAAAAGTTCCGATTTTGTGCTCTGCTGCTCTATCACTTGCCAGAAGTGGTGGACGGAGGCCCCCTCTGTCTATCCTCCAGAATATCGCCTTGGATTCACTTCTCCACAGGTCCTACCTTACAGAAAGTGGTCGCTTTTCTGTTCAGAGAGTTGCTGCTATTCTTTTCTATGACCTCCTGTTGAGTTCGTAGGTGTTCTGAATGGTTTGATAACTATCTAGCTGAATTCCTGGGACCAGACGAAATTTAGGTCTCCTACTCCTCTGTCATCTTGCCCCTTCCCCCACTGTATCACCTTTTGAAACATGCAAGGCATCTATCACTACTTTCAAGAGAAAGCTGATCACTACACTTTTTATATTATTAGTTTTTTGTCATGAACTCAGAAATTTAGCTGCTTTTCCACAGCTTTATAACTTAGAACAGATTTTACTTTAGCATTTTTCTGGGCAGCTTCATGCATAGACAGTGAATTTTATCTTTTTTTCTGGATGTACTATATTGGTGATTTATTAACATTAATCTCATGGCCAACAGCATTAGAACTAATGTCTGAATGAAGCTTATTGATGCACATATTTTCTCTGTAATATTTCTTCTTGTGCTTGGGAACATTTGACAGCACTTTATCACAACATTTGGAGAGCGTTTAAAAGAACACAATCACGAACAAAGAGCATAAAGATACAAAAAAATTGGAGCATTAAATAAACCACAAAAAGGACACTTGTTAATAGTGTAAGAGCTGAAACAAGAAGGAAAAGCATCATCTTGTCTAATCTCAGCTGGAATATGTGCTCTGATGACTCAAAGTTTACACCTCTCTGCATATTCCTGTTAATGACCATGAAAGTCCTGCAAATGTTGATTTTGGTGTTATGAATGAATTTTACAAGTAGACAAATTAGCATATGTGGAATCTGTGAATAATAAACATTGATTATATGGTCAAGTAGGTAAAAGTGGTCTACTAAGCAGGAAAATAATTATTACTAAAATTTCAAATTATATCTAAATAGCACTGAGTGATCTACACAGATAGATTATAATGGAATAGAGGAAGATATACTATGCTAACATACTGAAAAAAAAGCTGGAGTAGCTATATTAATTTTAATACAAAAAACTTCAGAAGAAGGAAAATTATCAGGGATGAAAAGAACCATTACATAATGATAAAGGGGCCACTTCTCCAAGATGATATTATAAATCTTCATATGTGTGAGCCCAATAAAAGAGCATCAAAATACATGAGTTAAAAACTGATAGAACTGCTAGAAGAAACAGATGAATCCACTATTTTATCAGGAATTTAGTACCTCTTTATCATAAATGGACAGATCCAGCAGGCAGAAAACTTATAAGCACATGTTTGAAATCAGTAACATCATCAATCAACTTGATATAATTGATATCTATAGAATACTTCAACAACAACAGGTTGTTGTTCTCAAGCTCACATGTAATACTAAGATAGACTACATAAAATATACCTTAACCAGTGTAAAATAATAGAAACCATACAAAATAAGCTCTCAGACCACAGTGGCATTAAACCAGAAATCAATAACAGAAAGATAGATGGAAAACCTAAAATTCTTGGAGCTTAAACAACACACTTGCAAATAACACAAAAAAGGCTCAAGAAAATTAAAAAAAATCAAACTAATTTGAAAATGAAAATATAAACTATTAAATTTGTGAGATGCAGCAAATGAAATGCTTAGAGGAAAATTTATGGCCTTGAATAAATATGTGGGAAATAAATACCTAAAAGCACTAATATAAACTTCCACCTTAGGAAACTGAATAAAAGAATGAATTAAGTCTAAAGTAAGCCAAAGCAAATAAACAATGAAAATTAGAGTAGAAATAAATTCAATTGAAACAGGAAATTTATAGAGAAAATCAATTAACCTGAAAGCTCATTCTTTGAAAAAAATCAATAAAATTGATAATCCCCTAGCCAGGTTAACTAACAAAAAAAGAGAAAAGATACAGTTACTCATATCAGAAATGAAAGAGGGTACATTGCTACAGATACTATGGATATGAAAAGGATAAGAAAGGAACACTAAGAACAACCCTGTGCCCATAAATTTGATACTGTAGATGAAATGGATCAATTTCTTCAAAGACACAATCTACCCAAACTTACACAAAGAGAAATAGACAATATGAATAGGCCTATATCTATTAAAGAAGTTAAACACATATTAAATAACTTGTCAAGACAGAAAGCACCTGGCCCTGATGGGTTCACTGGTGAACTCTACCAAACTTTTGAAGAATAAAATTTTATGATTTTTTTGTTTGTTTACGGTCTCTTCCGGAAGATATAAGCAGAGGCAATACTTCCTAAATCATCCTATGAGGTCAGCATTACCCTACTACCAAAACCAGAGAAAGCATTACAAGAAAGGAAAACTACAGACCAATATCTGTCATGAACACAGATGTAAAAATTCTTCAAAAATATTGGCAAATTGAATTCAATACTGTATAAAAAGAATTGTGCATTATGACCAAGTGGTGTTTCTTTCAGGTATGCAAGTCTTATCTCAACATTTGAAAATCAATTAACATAATTTATTACATCAATAGAATAAAGAATAGAAACTGTTGACTGTATCAACAGATGAAAAAAAAGCATTTGACAAAATCTAACACCTGTTTAAGATGAAAACTCTCAGCAAAACCTATAGGGAACATATACTTAATAGGGACAAAGATAAGGAACAAAGCAAGGATGTCCACTCTAAATAGCACTGACTATTTCAAAAAAGATTTTGACTTGATGTTGCTTTGTCAAGAATTAGGCATGTAGGTTAAAAATAATTCCAGTTGTCTAGCATCTCACAGGGATGATTTGGGAAATACATATGTTAATTGAGACAAAATAAACACAGTTATTCTAAGACTGCACAGACTGGGAAAGTAGCTTCTAATGGTAAGGATACTGGACTGCACTATTAAGGAATATTAACTGAGAGTTATTCCTTTTTAGTGTGATTGGTGAATTTTTATATAATTTAAGACAATTTTTGTTAAAACTACTCATTTTTGTTTGCTTTGGAGTATTTTTTCGCTTTCTGATTTTTCTAAGTAAAACATAGTAGCCAAGTCAAAAATCAACAAGTGGAACTACATCATCAAACTAGAAAGCTTCTGAAGAGCAAAAGAAATAACAGAATGAAAAAGCAATCTACAGAAAGGGAGAAAATATTTGCAAACCATATACCTGATAAGGGATTAATATCTAAAATACATAAGAATCTCATACAACTCAATAGCAAAAACCAAATAATCTAATTAAAAATGGGCAAAGAACCTGAATAGACATTTTTCTAAAGAAGACATACAAATGGTCCATAAGTACATGAAAAACTGCTCAATATCACTAATCATCAGGGAAATGCCAATCAAAACTATAATGAAATATCACTTCACACCTGTTAGAATGACTATTATCAAAAAGACAAGAAGAAATGTGGAGAAAAGGGAATTCCCATTGGTAGGAATGTAAATTGGTACAGCCACAATGGAAAACAGTGTGGAAGTTCCTCAAAAAATTAAAAACAGAATGATACAGCAATCCTACTTCTGGGTGTTTATCTAAAGTAAATGAAATCATTATCTCGTAAAGATATCTGCACCTCCATATTCACTGTAGAGCAAACCACTGAAGTTCCATCAACAGATGAAAAGATAAAGAAAATGTGATTCTCTCTGTCTCTCCTGTGCCAGGGTCATCAGGTTGGACAGACTTTAAAGCATTTTGAGATGTGTTTTTGCTGTGGCATGCTGGAGTGGACAGTATGTGATCAAACCCTAAACCTCCTGGAATTCTTCAGTCTAAAACACTGACAAGCAAAAAATTACAATGGTCAAATTGAACCTACATTCTGACCCTAAAGTTGCTATGACAGGAGAATTGAAACTGGAGCAAAGAAAAATTTTTTCAGTGAATAGATTGATGTATAGTTTTAAAGCAAAAATTACTCTCCTGAAGACAAAGTTAATCCATAACTTTTTGTTAACTTGTCTCTATTTTTCTAGTGATGCCTGATATTTTAAAAGGCATGAAAGCATTGCAAACTCCTCAAGTCAGCTTTAGAGAGCATATTTAAAGTCCTTTATTGTTTTCCTGTGAGATTCTGCTGGTGAATAAAACACAAAAATGAGCATGCATGCATGTGTTCATGCTCACGTACGCATACATATGCACACACACAGAGCATAGTTATCATAAAGGCGACTTTGTCTTTAAAGTTAAGAGCTTGTTTCTTATGAAAGGCTTTGCATGTTTTATGCAAAATTTCAGTGTTTATCTTCATACTCATCAGAAGTCTTAAAACAGGTTTTAGTTAAGGAAAATATATGGATGTTTACCAGCTCCATTTCATTTCTTAAAGATTAAATCTTTTTTTTAAAAGAACTCAACAGTTTTCCTCCCTTATCTCTACAGTCCTTTTCTAAACTCTAGTTTCATTCATTGAACATCCATTTATTAAGCACCTGCATGCCAGACACCACATTCTGGGAGCTCTCTGAAGTCCAAGGTGACACAAAGGACAAGTACAATGAAAATGAGATCAGTGACACAAGAGTGCAGAAGAGGGTGCCCTGGGGGTTGGCATGGCTGGTTGAGTTTGGAGTGCCCAAAGTATGAGTCAAAGAGGAAGAATTATTTGAAGAGAATCTTGAAAAGAATTTGGATGCAAAATAACAGAAGAAAATAGCATTCCGGGCAGGGGATTATTGGACTAGTCAGATCCAATTTGGGGAATAGCAGGAAGTTTGATTTGGCTGGAAATGGAAGTAGCAAAAAAAAAAAAAAAAAAAAAAAAAGGCTAGTAAACAAACAAGGTCAAAGAAGGAAGTTTTTTCCTAGGATGATTTTTGGTTTGGGATTTCATTTAATGTAGTTAGTGTTGAGACATTTAAGGATTTAAGGCAAAAACATGTCAAGATCAGAGTTGCAATTGAGAGAGCAAATTGGCTTACCATTATTGTCCTTTTCTATTATTTTTCTTCTTATTCTATTTCTTTGCCCAGATTTTTGTTTTAATCTGTGTTTGCCTTCTGTTAGACATCAGCTATTTACACCCATATTACAATCTTAAAACAAGGTAAAGTGAAAAAAATTACAACAAAAGATAATGGAAATAATCAGGCTTACCAAATCCTTGGAGTGCTCCCCCTAGCATTTGGGCATCCATTATGGGATTGAAATTGGGAGCTGGGAAAATGGTTCCTTGCACCTGGTGGGAATAGTCAATGAGAAAGAGATTGTAGTATTTTATAAGAAAGATTTCAACATTTTTTTGCAGATAAAACAAAAACATTCTATGTGTTTAAGACACACAAATTTATTAAACAAATGTGTTAATTGTATGGAGCAAATTTGGTTGAATTTCTTTTAATCCAATGGCCTCTATTATATTGGCTCTCTTATTCATCTAGGAATTTGAGATACTAGAACCAATAGTGGAAAATGTGAGAGTCAAATAAATATAAATCTTGGTAATAAACTGTAAACATTTTCTTAGGAATTTGTGGCTATTTAAAGAAACTGAAAGGAGAATTCTATTGGAATTCATGACATTTATATCGATTAGAAGTGGCACTTGCCACCATAGCTTTTTCACACACCAGGGTCCCTAAAATCATACTAAAAAAATCGAAATATTTGAATTTGGGTTGTGAGATTCATAAAAATCTAGGTGATATAGATAGGGCAGAGATTTTTTTAGCTGAAGCTTGCAGCTGCATAGGAAAACATAAAAACCTGACTGACATTCAATTTAAATTTTCTTTCTTGCTAATAATAAAATAGCAGAACACTTATGTTAGACTTTGAATTCACGTGGTCTGTTATTTCAGACAGAGCCAGCCAGGACTAGGTACCATATCATCATACTCACCACAGGAGAACTATCAATCAAAATTTATTAAGAATGGTCCCTCTCCCCTGTTTGTTGTCAGTGTGCCCAGAAACATTGGGAAAAAATGTCTTCCCATAGCAAATGGGTCTACTAGGCCTTGAGAACTCAGGCATTCACCAAGTTCTTCTACAAGAATAGTATCTTAGTGGAAGATGAAGTTTTCTAGTGCCCATTTTCTTACAGTAGAAAATTAATTAATGAGAAGAAGATGGCACCATAATGTCTAGTCCAAGAAATATATGTATACTAACACCAAAATATTTATGAAAAGATTTTGAGGGACTAAGGACATTGTTCACTTGAGTTAAAACTAAAAAAAAAAAAAAATCAGTTTGGATTTCATTTGATTAATATTAATGATGATGAAGTTGTCTATTTGAAGTAGACTGGAAACCATATAATAATTGTGATATATCCATATTTTCTTAAGTTCAGCCGTGTTAATGAAACATACTTTTTAAATGCCTGTATGGATAGATATATGTAATTAAAATAAGTATGGTCTGCATCTTACATTGCTAAAGTGCATGCAGTTTGCTTTGGGTATTCAAGTTTATTGGAGATGATCTAGAGACTAAGTTGTCTTGAGCCAATCCTCACTTCTGCGAGCTATATATTAGACAATATGAGTGTTATCTCCTTTATCCACTAACCTTTTCCACTGGGACTCTATTAAGACCATTTGAATATATTTACTATTTAAATATAATAGTAAACTATTATTTTTATGCCAATTATTATGTTTCATTTAAGCTCAGGTCAGCAACATTATTCCATATAAGGTACATACTTAATGTTCTTTTTACTTATTTTGTCATTGGAACACTGATTTTGTCTTTTAATGACAATATTTTTCTAGCTTTATTAAGAGGTCATTGATATATAACTGTGTAAATTTAATTTGTATAACATGATTTAATATGTATATATTATGAAATGATTACCACAATAAGGTTGATTAACATATTTATCACCTCACAGTTGCCCTTTTTTTTTCTGATGAGAACATTTAAGAGCTACTCTTAGAAACTTTCAAGTATACAATATAGTATTGTTAACTAAAATCACCATGTTGTACATTAGATCCTCAAACTTTTTCCTTATAACTGTAAGTTTGTACTCTGTGACCAGCATCTCCCAATCCCCCCTCCCCTCCCCCACACTCCAGCCAGTCCCTGGCAATCACCAGTTTTTTAATGATCATTTTGATTAAACTGACCAGTTAAGTCTATTGAAACAGTCAATTATCAGTTTTAATTTTGTTCCCTGAATTAAGCAGTTATTTGAAAAAAGATTGTTTTGGGCCATAAAACTTTTTCAAATGACTACGATATACCTATAGATATATATTCATCTATTTTAAGGTAATTTGATCTTTCCTTTGGATATTTTTTTCCAAAATTTGTGCTCAACCATAGTCTGTGCATTCCTTAATATCCAACATCAGTCTCTGATGAAATGAATCTATTCTGACCACTTCTTTTACTAACTCCCTAGAACTTACTGCATTTGTATTTAAAATCAGTACTTATGTTTTCCCATTTGCTACCTATTCTTTTTTTTTTTAAAGATTTTATTTATTTGAGAGAGAGAGAATGAGAGATAGAGAGCACGAGAGGGAAGAGGGTCAGAGGGATAAGCAGACTCCCTGCTGAGCAGGAAGCCCGATGTGGGACTCGATCCTGGGACTCCAGGATCATGACTTGAGCTGAAGGCAGTCGCTTAACCAACTGAGCCACCCAGGCGCCCATTACCTATTCTTAAAACTGGGAATTTCACTACGTAATACATAGTACATGTTATTTTATAACATAGTGCTGTACCAAGTAGTTATTCTTTGGCTACATTTCTTGTCCCTCTAATTATATTTTATGTCCCTTGATTACAGTATATCAAATCTATACCATGATTTTCTATGTAGGGAGACTTCTTTTTAAAATGTTTTCATCTAGGGGCGCCTACGTGGCTCAGTCGTTAAGTGTCTGCCTTCAGCTCAGGTCATGATCCCAGGGTCCTGGGATGGAGCCCCACATCAGGCTCCCTGCTCAGCGGGAAGCCTGCTTTTCCTTCTCCCACTCCCCCTGCTTGTGTTCCCTCTCTCGCTGTGTCTCTTTCTGTCAAATAAATAAAATCTTAAAAAAAATGTTTTCATCTACTGGTGATGTCACTTAAGTTAAATGATTTCTTAAAAAAATGGGATTGTTGGCTGAATGACCTGGCTTTATACGCAATAAATATGATAAACTTTTTTTTTTTTTTTACAAATACAGGATATACATGAATTAAGCAGATTCTTTTATTCATTATATTTGTCATATTTGTTGGTTTGTATTAGGAAAACTGAACAGAGACAAATAAATGAGACAGACAAACAAAAATTACCCTGGAGAAGAGGGTGCAGGAGAGAGAGATGTTCCTGGTTTGATAGGGCACAATTTTTTCCAGCCATATGTATGAACAAGTAAGTTATCTGGGAAATGGGAGCACAGTGTCTCAAGACTCTCTTGTGAGAGTAAAATAATCTGATTTGAGTTCTAGTAGTAACACTCTATAGCAATGTGAAGGATGAAACAAAAAGAAGTTATACAGGTGGCAGAGGTAGCTAATTTGGAAACCGGTTGAAATTCAGTGCACCCCTGAACTGAGACAAATAGCATGTTCTTAATAAATATAGATTGCTTAGTTAACTGAATGTAATTTATTTTACTAATTTTTAAGATTTATTTTAAGTTAACACAGTAACAGTAGTTAAATCTTTTGAAAGAGTCAGAGACTTTTGTTTCAGGTGTTTTTGAGCATTTTGCCTTTTAAAGCAATGTTATTTTTTATATACATGTTCCTAATTTTTCACATCTTAGAGCAAATTGGAAATTTTGAAAAATTGGACACTTTCTGGTGTGACATGGAAAATAATGTGCGTATGGTAAAATTATTTTATTTTTCTTGCTCTGAAAATTGACAGATTTAGAAATAGTATCACTTGTCTAAGGCAAAATAAATTCTAATGCCTGTCATTTCAATTTAAATTCTTACCACAAGGTAATCAAAATATAATCTTTGCTTCTAGTCATTTGTGAATTTAGGTTTTGACAGAGGAATACAAAATACTCCCTTTTTGAAGGACAGAATAAACTGCTTCATAAACTCACTAAGCAGAAGAGCATGAGTAATTTGTAGATTTAAAGTTGGTTCTAGAATCTACCCTGAATAAATAATGAATAGATTTCTTTAAAATTATTATCTGGAACTGAATACAAACTGAAAAAAAATTCACATATATTTTGCTCTTGAGGTTGATAAAATTGTTTGCATCATCTCATATCAATAGGTACATCAAAAAGTAGATCATATTTCATTTATTCACAGCTAATCCAGGAGCTAGAGTCCATAAAACCATATCCCTCCAAAGTCAACACTGATAAGCTACCTACATTTTAATCCTTTTTCTCATGTGGCTTTTGAGTTACACTCATATTGAGAATCTGAATGCCTCAAGACTTTTGACTTTGAACTATTAGCCATGCAGGTTGACAGTTTTACTGACTGGATGCTTGTTAGAGTACAGGTTTTTTTCTTTTTTCTTTTTTTAAGATTTTATTTATTTATTTTTCAGAGAGAGAGAGAGAGAGAGTACAAGCAGGGGGAGCAGCAGGGAGAGGGAGAAGCAGGCTCCTCACTGAGCAGGGAGCCCTATGGGGACTGGATACCAGGATCCTGGGATCATGACCTGAGCCGAAGCAGATGCTTCACAGACTGAGCCACCCAAGTGCCCCAGAGTACAGGTTTCAGTGGATAATTCAGCTTGAAATACCTTGGTTTTGGTATTGTTGAGATGACTAGATCTCCAGTGATATTTAGGATTTTTGGAGCCGTGAAAGGAAAATCTACAGGAATCTTAGGATTCCCTTTCTATAGAGCACTTCCTTGAACCAGACATTTATTCACCTTTGGGGCATTGGTCCTTGGATCTCCATTGGCTCATTCCCAAATGCCTTAAACTCTCCTGAAGGTCTTCAGCCACCTAATCTCTGACTCATATCTGACAAGAGTTGTGGTGATGGGGTTTCAGTGGCTTTAAACACAACACCGAAAGATGGGTTAACATATTGTTCCTCTCTCTTACCCTTCCACAACCAATCTGCCCTTCAGTCCAATCCTGTCAGCCCTATCTTCACAAAAGCTTTCATGTATTTCCCTTTTTTAAAATTTCTGTTCCTACTACCTTAGTCTTTACCACTTTTCTTTTGGGTTTATTTCAATATGCTGCTAAGTAGGTCCAGTTTCCTTTCACTGCTAGAATGATCCTTCTAAAAGATCTAACACATCATTTGTCTTTCCATGCCTAAAATTCTTAATACGCAAAACATTGCTTCTCAATATTTGTTTTCTACTGTGGTGCACAGAATGGATGATTTTCACATGAAAGAAACATCCCTGGGAACATATAGGGTTATGAACACATAGCAGTATGCTAGCCTTAATGAGTGTTTATTTTTGCCTTCTCAACAGAGAGTTTGTAATGCTGAATGAGACTCTCATAGGGCAAAACATGAATTGTAAGGAAGAGAAAAATACATTCGTACTTTGGCTTATTAGTATTAATGGCAATATTTATTTTCAGTGCTTACTGCAATTCATTCCTATGACCGAGAATAGATGACTTGTGGGATTCAATTCAAATATTTTGACAGAATAAGCAATGTTCTTTATGACCTGGTCCTTTACTATCTGTGTGGGTTTATGTTTTATTTTCTCTCTCCTGAACCTCTCAACTCATATGCCATACACACATAGCTACACACTCCAGCTAAAAGGGACACTGTATCATTATTTGTTCTGTTCTATATGTGTGGAATATCCCCCCTTCCTCCCACAACACACCTACTCATCTCCTGACTCCATCTTATGATTCTGGTAAACATCTATTCAAGATTTAACTTTCAAGCTTTAGCTCCAGTGTCATCCTTCACAGGGAGCCCTTCCTGATGCTTCTAGTAGAATTGCCTGCTCCTACCCTGGTGCCTACAATTTATCCTATGCCAGAGCTGTAGTATATCCTGTTAGAGCACTGGTAGTATATTGGCAGAAAATATTCATTTCTAATTTTACCAGGTTTCTAAGAATAATGAGTCAAATTACCTTCCTTTGTTTTGTTGAGAATGAAACTTAAT
Source organism: Zalophus californianus (assembly GCF_009762305.2). Taxonomy (NCBI): domain Eukaryota; kingdom Metazoa; phylum Chordata; class Mammalia; order Carnivora; family Otariidae; genus Zalophus; species Zalophus californianus. The sequence continues at coordinate 142,295,167 of NC_045596.1, read as the reverse complement.
GTGAGTGGTTGTGCAAATTTGGAGGTTGAACTGTTCTCATGAATAAAGGAAGAGTATTTGGATTGCAAATATTGCACTTTACCCTCAGTTTGGTCTAAAGGATTTTTCAGGACCTGAGAGCGCAGCATTAAATCAAAGTGAACAAGAAGAACCTGCAGGGTTACAATAGCTTCCTCCCCCAAATAGAAACACATGGCTGAGACCACTGTGAGACTGATCATCAGATGGTACTCTACATAACTATTTCAGCTGAAAGAGAAGAACTTGTGTTTTTATATGATCTTTTTGAAAGCTCTATTGTTTAATGTCCCATGCTAATAAGGCTAAATGTGCACTTTTCCCTTTTCTTTTATAGCTTCACAACACTCCCCAACCCTTAATACAATGGCAGAGCTCCATGTAGGTGAGCCCTTGTTCACCAGAAGCTTAGTACTTAGTTGGTAAGACAAAGATTATACGAAACCTGGAGTGATAGGATTTATTCCTGCTAAAACTGAAAGAATACAACATGTATTTATTAATAGTCTGGTACATTTTTAAAAGAAGTTATTTTGGAGTACACACTATTATTCCAGTTGTTCAAATATCCTTCTGGGGGCAACTATTTCAGTATTGCTTTTAGAGCTATTTGAATATTTATCAGTTAATGATGGATTTGATGTTTCTAATTAGCTGAAGGCAGGACTAATGATATGAAAAGTAATATAGCTGGATAATTCCCCATTTTTTTTCCTTTGGTGAAAAATACACTGTGAAATTAGTGAACCTGGAGGCAATTATTAAAATTAAATTAAAAATAAAATTTTGATAATAAGTTGCATAGTGTTTCATTACCCTATGCTTCAATAAACAAAACTTCACTTAGTTGATAGGTCTCAAAAAGAATGGATTAAAAAATATGAATGGATTTGGCTTAAACCTATCCCAACTTCCGGAAAAATATTTGTCTTACTGAGTCCTGGTCAGTAGTCATCCTCTAGGAGGAATGACACAAATTTCTAACACTACCATTTTATCATACTAGAATCTTTTCTTAGTTATTAGAATATTCTGTAGTTGCAAATCAAAAAAATTTCTCTTTATAATAAACATATGAAATGTAAAAATAGTTCCTTTTGTTAACTATAGTTACTCTCAGACGTATCTGATCTAGTAGCTAAGTCACAGAAAATTATTTATTTTATTTCTTTTATTTTGGGGTAGTTGAAGATACTAATTCTTTTTTTGCTCTGTTGTTCTGGTGATAGAGAAGGCAGTGGTAAACAACACACCTTCACTTTTGTGAAAGTAAATGGTCGCTGACCTTTATGATGTGTAATATAATTGGCTTGGAGGGAAACTGAAAATATAATTTGTACTCAGAGGGATCGATGCAGGGAAAATAAGCTGGAATAAATGATTTGTGCAAAATCTCTAAGCTAGTCAACCTCTAATCTCAGTCTTTAGGTTTCATTCATACTTGTCAGTAGACTGTTTAATATTCATTGACCACATACTTCTTAGACTTAGATTTAAAAAACAAAAATCTCCACTTGCTCCATCTTAATGGATTATGTCCCACCCACATGCTAGAGTCACCTCAAATTCTGCCTATTATGTGAAGTCTTTTCAGATTGTATCAAGTATTATTTATCATTTCCTTTACATCTCTATTATACATGGCCTTGCAGTTTTTGCATTTGTCTTTTCCTCTAAATTTTAATCTTCTGGAGGGCAGGTACATTTTTTCTTCCTGCTTTTCAAAGCATTTAAGCTAGTGCCTTAGATATAATATAGGCTCTTGGAATGTTTACAAAGTATAAAAATACATGTACCACAGTGACATCTTTAGTTTACCCAGTAGTTTTTAAAATTCATTATTCGTATAAGCAGGCTATGCTCTATGTATTTTCATTTTCACTTCCTTGGTAATCACCTCAGCAGTCTTGTGAGACTGATAATACTAATCTTCTTTCACAGATGATGAGACTATGAGGCTGAGTAAGTTGTTTAAAGCCATAGAAGTAGTGTGTCATGAAGCCAACACTCAAATCCAAATTTAACTTCATGGCTACTGCCCTTTCCATTATAGCTGTAATTGATGTAAAATAAAATAGCATGTACTATTAAGGCCTTTTTTTCATCTTTGCAAGAAAAAATTCTATTTGCAAAGGATCTTGCAGGTAAAAACAAAACTAAAAGCATAAGCTCTTACTCTTAAGTCAGTTCTAAGAGAAAAAGAAACTGTGTGTGTGTGTGTGTGTGTGTGTGTGTGTGTGCATATGTTAGAAGGAGGGATTGAGAGAATATGAAAAAGATATCCAAAAATAGATTTCCATTGGCTGGATCACCAAAATGCGTTTAAGAACAGAATGCCTAATATTTAACTTCAGGGTATTTGCGGAACCCCAATTATAACACATCTGTAATCATGAATCTTCAATAAAGGTTGGTTGGGATGGCTTCTTGTTGATGGTATTTTGAAAGAGTGAAAATTAGGGTTGTGTCCATGATAGGGTGACCAACCATGGAGAGGGGATAGAATGCATGGGCTAGATTAAAAAAAAAATAGAAACCTATCTTGAAGTGAGAAACCTGTAAATCTTTATTCCCTGTGTTCCTCTAGCCTCAGACAAGCATCTTTAGGGAGGCAGAGTCACAGAGATAATATTTTTGTGGACGTAGTTTGAATCTTAAAGGACAGTATGACTTCAGTTTACATCTGGGTTATGCTTGCAGAGAAAGTTTGTATGTATTATATAATCAAAATAAAACTTGATGATCAGATGTTTAATACAGATAATGATATTAATATAGTCCTAGTTACACTAACTTTTCAAATTGATGCAGAAGGATTTATAAATATGAACTAATTACTAAATTAGTCATTGTAAAGTCTTAACAACTTAGTGAATAGATGTCAAGTAGTTTAAGAAAAAGAATTGAATTCACCCACACAGCCCCTTATAACTAAGATCTGAGAGTTTCTTCATTGACATGACTTTACTTTTTTATGAAACAATTTCCTAGGAAGGTATGATTGAAAATAACTTATCTGAGTAACAGTTTTAACTTTATCCTAATAATGTATAATAGAAGACTACTACAGTTAACCTAATTAGAGTAAAATTGATAGTATTGAATGACTACTTTTTAAGGCTCAAGATAGGTAATTCCTAATCCCTGGTGCTTGTGAATGTTACCTTATTAGGCAACAAGGACTTTGAGGGTGTAATTTAGTTAAGGATTTTGAGATGGAGAGATTATCCTGGATTACCTGGGTAAGCCATAAATGTCCTAAATGTCTATATAATACTCAAGAATGATTACAACCCAGTGAAATCTGAATCAGTGTAACATAGTAAGTGAACAAAAGAAGTAGTTTAATACTATTAATACCTCAATTCAAAAATTATCAACCCTCATTGAATTTTCAGTATATACCAAGAATTGTGGTAAAATAATTTGTTACCTTATTTAACTCCTAGGAATTAAACAAACAAATATGCAAAGAAGTGTGGTTGATACTATTACCACAGATAAGGAAACTGAGATTTTGAGAGGTTAATTTCTGTTTCTAGGTTACATGGTTAGTAAATAATTGTTCTCAGATTCAGACCCAGATCTGTCTGATTGCTAGACTATACTCCATATATAGAAGGAATACAAATGGAAAATTTTTATCACTAAATAATTAACATACACTCAATATAATCAATTTGGCAAATAAGGAAATCTCTGACCAAAAAAAGGTTAAAAAATAATTTGTCATCTTATTGTCTACAAATTATTGTTAACTATTTTAATCATTGTAACAAACAGAAACATCTGCCAAATACTCTTCTTATGCTTTCCATATCTTTACCTATAGCTACATTTTACCAAATGGGATCGTGTATTACATATCATGTGGTAATCTGTCTTTTCTTTTCATTTTGTAACACTCCACAGGTATTAAAATCTATCCTGCTCTTTTCTTATCTTTGGAGATAAAAATATCATGGAGCAGACCTAAAAATACTAGTTAACCTTTCTTATGAATGGTCTAAGAAGTTCTTATATCACTCTTAATTTCATTAATAATATATTATTTAAAAAGAACTAAAATAACATTTATGTCTAATGAACATATCCATGCCCCAAAATAAAATGATGTGTAAATATATTTTGCAAACCATAGCATTCTAGAGGTGGAGACATTTTGCTTCTTACTATTTGTATAGCTACTTTGTAATTGAAATAGTACTTTTATTTTCTTTATTTAATTTGAAGTTATCAACAGGGTTGGATCTGGCAAGATAAGTGTTCTTATTTCTATATTACATATAAAGATGACTCAGTATTTATGCAAACCCATTGGTTTCATAACCGGCAACTCAGAATAATAGAGTTCTGATTTTAAACCCAGTGCTTTTCCAGTATATCTTATCTTTCAACTCAATTCATTCTTTATTCTTTGTTGATTATTATTCTCATATTTCAAAACATTAATGCTGCTTTCATATTTGCTTATGTCTCATAAAGTGGTTAAAATTTTCTAATGCATATAATGTAATCTAGAGGGCATAAAACATAATAACTTAAAATTTTGGGAAGGTTAAATGAGAAGTGCATGCAGTATAGGTTCTAAGTGATTGCTCATACTCATGGAACACATGCAGTGGTGGATTTCCTACTTAAGACAGAGATTATGCTGCTATTTAATGGGTGAAGAATTGAATTTCATGGATATATTAAAACAATTTCTATAAAATGATGTTGCAATTATTAGATGAATAGTGATTCTAAAATTTCAGCAACTTTCCTCTAATTTGATATTTTTGGAGAAGTTAGTAACCTGTATTCTCAAAGCACGGTAATCTATTTCAAAAATAGAATCAGCCTCCTAGTAATGAAAATTTCTTTAGTTTTAATACAGAAATCAAAGATAATGTTTTCTAGTGAACTGTGTGTTTTTGAAATGGTAATGGGAAAAAAATGGCCTCTTTTGCCTACCATTTTACTTCCTCTTAGGACACTGTAAGACAACTATGGAAAATATGGTGTTCTGTTTCCACACAATTTTACCTTTATAATAATTCTTGGTTTTGGCTGGTTTTACATTTTTTCCTTTCTCTGAGTTAGTATTAACTAAAGCAAGAGAATATGATTTTAAGGAAAAGCCAGTTTGCAGCTAAATAAAATCTTGGCTGGATAATCCATAAATAAGGTGGTTACCTATATAATAAGGAACTTTTATATAATAAGGAACTTCTATATTTCTGTTTTAAAGGAAATTGAACCCAAACAAGTTTTAGAACTTTGAAATTAATCTTGATACACATATGACTAATATATATTGCAGAATTAAAGTAATGGTCAGTTTGTTTAGGGTAATATTTGCTTATTTTATTTTTTATTATTTTTTATTATGTTCAGTTAGCCACTGTATAGTACATCATTTGTTTTTGATGTAGTGTTCAATGATTCATTAGCTGCCTATAACACCCAGTGCTCATCACAACACGTGCCCTCCTTAATACCCATCACCCAGCTAACCCATCTCCCTACCCCGCCCCGCTCTGAAACTCTCAGTTTTTTCCTGGAGTCCATAGTCTCTCATGGTTCGTCTCTCCCTCTGATTTCCCCCCTTCATTTGTCCCTTCCTTCTCCTAATGTCCTCCATGTTATTCCTTATGTTCCACAAATAAGTGAAACCATATGATAATTGTCTTTCTCTGCTGGACTTACTTGCTTTGAACTTTTAAAAAGAAATGTCTTACATGGCATTTTATTATGTTTGGTGAGTGAAGATGTACAAATATCAAAAAAAAAAAAAAGAAAGAAAAAAAAGAAAGAAAAAAATGAAGAAAAAGAGTATCATAATAAAGGGGGAAAGCATTCATTACTAGAAGTTTTCTTTATAGACATTAGTTGTACATCTAGCCATAATTTGCTCTAGGGATGAAAGAGACCAAAAGGAGCACATTACACATTATATCTTGATTGGTTTTATGTGAATTGGTTCATAGCTTTCTACTTTAATGAAATGCTTTGATGGCATTATAGTAAAGAATCTAAGATAAGTGAGATATCATAATTTTATTAATAGCTAAAAGGCTTTTAACAGTATTTGTAATTTTGAATTTCTTAAAAGTATCTGGTTTTATAAGGACATTGGACTTAAATTTTATTATGCTTTTCCTTATAAAAGTTCATCAATATTCTGATAAATAGCAATAAGTGATTTCATTGGGAAGTATATATCTCAGAAGTCATCAAATATTTAGGAAGTAAAAGATGATTCAGAAAATATTGATGATCACTAGATTATATGGTAAGGTGCCCCCCAACTGTTCTTTTAATTTTTGAAGTAATCTGTCAACCATTTGTCAAATTACACAATGATATCAGGATCGATTTAGGAAATGATAGTCATCCACTAAAGGGGGAATCCAATCTTATTATTTTATTTTTAAAAATAATAATTGGTTATTTTTATACTTCAAAGCATTGGTAATGCACCTAAAATTTTTGTAATATGTACTCAAGTACAATCCCTTTTTCTGCTCTAAATTGCATTTGGAATGTTTTTACATTCCTTTCTTCATTTAAAAAAATGTAATAGCTAAATGTAAGAGCTAAAGCAGTACTAGCATTTAGATAATTTACAAAAATTGAGAACATATGCTAAAATTCATCAACGTTCATATGGTATCTTAAGGGAAAATCTCTGCCAAATAAATATGATGTGTTGAATAGGAATCAGTTATGGGTTGCTCCACACAAGACATATATTAATCTCCTTTTTGGAAAGTGAGGGTTGATAGAAGTATTCATTTGATAGACAAATACCAGAAAAGAAGGGGCGAAAAGTCAACATGTTTATATAATACTATAACAGGATTCTAACTTTGCTCCCTTTAAATTCAGTTTTTATTGAGGCTCTAACCTGCTGGCAGAACAGTAGCTGCCAAGTGCATCCATATGCCAAAGTGAAGGATAAACCATCTGGGTGGGGCTTCCAAAGAAAATTCTAGAAACCAGTTTTCTAACTCTTAGCCGCTCACCAAGCTAGAGGATTGAAGAGGCTCTATTTAAAATTACAGGTGGGATTTATTGTGGTAGATAGTGTCCTGTGAGACCTTTCTGCTGTGCCATGGTAAGTGAGGTGAAAGCTGAAGGATGGTAATATCATCAAGGAGACAACATAGAGAACCCGATACATGTTCATGGAATTTGGGGAGCACAGTGGACTCACAATGGGAAAGGCTAAAGGTGAGACTGCATGGATAACTAGCTGCTTTATGTGAAGAAGGCTTCACAATGAATGCCTGAACTCCCAAGAATTTATGTACCTCCCGAGTTTGTCACACTCCCAGAGTTTGTTGGGACATGTCTTGAATGTTTATCATAGGCCAATTGAGAGCCACAAGATGGGAAGAGTTAGTCATTTTGAAGGATCTGGCTCCAAATCTTCTTTCAGAAGGACTGATAAGAACTTTAGGAGCACAATGATAAACTTGAGGAGAAGATTCCTGGCAATGAGAGGTATCCCAAAAACCTACTGTGGTTCCAAAGAAACATCTTCTTTGACCAGAGAGCATCAGTGCTATGTGACTAAAATACCTGTTAAATAAGACCAAAGACATTCCTGAACATTTTCCCACATACTCACCCTTCCCTAATCCTGGACGTATTGAAAGCCTGTCAGACTGCTCTCAGGTGTGAAGGACTGAACCAAAGAAGGATAAAAAAAGTCAATCTTGCCCTCTTTTCTAATGTAGGAGTTTGGCCTGAAGCTGGCAGGAACAGGTGAGGGAAAGAAGCTTTAACTAAAAAGAAATGTTCAAAATTTTACCTCCACAAACATAGACATTTTTTAATTTCTATAAATTTTTTGTGAGTAGAAGTGACTTATTAATATTTAGTTAGGTGAGAGTAATCAAGTCATGATATCTCCAATGAACTGAATATTTGTGTCTCCCAAATTCATATGATGGAGCCCTAATTCCCAATGTAATGGTACTAGGAGGTGAAAGCTTTGAAAGGTAATTAGATTTAGATAAGGTAATAAGTGTGGGTCCCCCATGACAGGATTAATACCCTTGTAAGAAGAAGAGACCAGAAGAGTCTCTCTCTGTCATGTGAAGACCCAGTGAGAAGAAACCCTTCTGCAAACCAGGAAAAACGGCTCTCACCAGAAACGGAATCTACTGTCACCTTCATCTTGAACTTCCTAGGCTTTAGAACTGTGAGAAATAAATGTCTGTTGGTTAAGCTACCAAATTTATTATATTTTCTTATAGCAACCTGAGCTAAGACAGGACCTCTGGGAAACTAGCCCTATAGAGTTTAAATGGATAGTGTAGGATTAAAAAAAAGCCACTTATAGTTTTGTTTTTAATTAATAGCCCAAACTTAACTACCTGAAAAATTATTTTGCTGTTTTCCAAAAATACCTGTTAAATAAAAGATAAATAATGTAATAGTGCATTAATTTATATCATCAGAAGATTAAATTAACAATGTGTCAGAGATACTCATTTAAAAAAAAAAACTCTAGGGGCACCTGGGTGGCTCAGTTGGTTAAGCGACTGCCTTCGGCTCAGGTCATGATCCTGGAGTCCCAGGATCGAGTCCTGCATCGGGCTCCCTGCTCAGCAGGGAGTCTGCTTCTCCCTCTGACCCTCCCCCCTCTCATGTGCTCTCTCTCTCTCACTCTCTCTCTCAAATAAATAAAGAAAAATCTTTAAAAAAAAACTCTAAAGCTTAATTTGCTTTGTATCTTTCACTGAAATTCTTTGTTCTGCTTCACTCCATTACCCCCCCTTAATTGACTTTCAGTCTATATTTATTTCATTCCTAAAGAAACAGTGAGAAGTGAAACTAATTAATAGCTATTTTGACTACAAATTACGAAGTTTTGTCCTTCCTGTTTTTTTTTTTAAATTTAATTATTCAATCTTTGGTTTGTTATCAAGTAAATCCACACTCTCTTTTTGATTGGTCTGCTTATACCATTGCTCATGGGGTCCATGTGAAAAGAATACTGATATGGCAATGTTTTCATGGTGTATTTTGGTCTTTAGATGACTCTCCAGAGAAAAGTTATGAGGTCCCCCAACTAACATGGAGTGTTAACTATACTAGGATCTGCATGAAGTTGTCAATGCTTTATGCCACTAATTTAAATATCTCCATCTCTATATCTAATGCATCTTTATTTTCTATGGTTTATCACATTCCTGAGTAGAGGAGGTGGGGTAAAGAGAAACATACATCTATCAAATAAATGAAAAAGTAAAGCAAATATCATGTAGCATATAGCTAGGAAACATCTGAAACAGCTTTTCTGGATATTATAAAAAAAATAAAGGGTAGCCAGTAAAAGTTAGGGCCTTCTCTCCATTTCCCTTGTTGATGAACACATATATCTCACTAGAATAAGGCTGGCTTGATTTCAAATAATCATTATCCCTTGTTGGACAATGTAGCACATTATCTAAACTCTCCTGATTCACTTTTTGTGGAGTTACAGTCATAGATACTTTGTACACTTGAGTTGTTTAGAGGTTAATGGGATATATATTCCAGTCAGTAATAGTTTTTATTAATCTTATTCCTCCTCTTCCTCTTCCTAATTATCATTAGCTTCAATTTATAATCCCACTTAGGTTTTAATTGTTCTTATGAGAGTTCCATGGGACAACATCATTTTCAAAAACCATTTAGATACAAAATTAGAAATAATAATTGAGTTGTAAAGTTAAAACTTGCAGTCTTTTAGATACCCACATATATATTTATAGTATTTTACCATTTCTTATGTACCTTAGAAATTTGTAAATTCATAATAAATGCTCTAAAATATTATTGACCTAAAATTGTTTATACTGTGCAACATTAAGAACTTGATCACAGATCCTAGCAGCTTTCAAGACCAAATGAACTTTTTGTGATCAAAAATAGACAAGAGAAACAAAATCAACCATCTACCTTCATCATGCAAGGTTGGTGTCTATGGTACTTATAAAGGAAAATTTATAGCATAAATGCATATGTTAAAACAAAAGAAAGTTTCCAAATAAAAAATTTAAGCTTTTATCATAAGAAATTAGAAAAATAATAGAAAATTATACTCAAAGCAAAGACATTTTAACAATGCTAATTCTTCCGATCCATGAGCATGGAATGTTTTTCCATCTTTTTGTGTCTCCTTCAATTTCTTTCATGAGTGTTCTATAGTTCCTAGAGTATAGATCCTTTACCTCTTTGGTTAGGTTTATTCCAAGGTATCTTATGGTTTTGGTGCTATTGTAAATGGAATCGATTCTCTAATTTCTCTTTCTACATTTGCATTGTTAGTGTATAAGAAAGCAACTTATTTCTGTGCATTGATTTTGTATCCTGCCACATTACTGAATTGCTGTATGAATTCTAGTAATTTGAGGGTAGAGTCTTTTGGATTTTCCACATAAAATATCATGTCACCTGCAAAGAGAGAGAGTTTGACTTCTTTACCGATTTGAATACCTTTTATTTCTTTTTGTTGTCTGATTGCTGTTGCTAGGACTTCTAGTACTATGTTGAACAATAGTGGCGAGAGTGCCCAGAGCAATCTATACCTTCAATGCCATCCCGATCAAGATTCCAATGACAGTTTTTAAAGTGCAGGAACAAACAATCCTAAAATTTGTATGAATCAGAAAAGACCCCGAATCACCAAGGAAATGTTGAAAAAGGAAAACAAAGTGGAGGCATCACATTGCCTGATTTCAAGCTATATTACAAAGCCGTGATCATTAAGACAACATGGTATTGGCACAAAAATGGACATATAGAACAATGGAACAGAATAGAGAACCCAGATATGGACCCTCAACTCTATGGTCAAATAATCTTTGACAAAGCAGGAAAAAACATGCAATGGAAAAAAGACAGTCTCTTCAATAAATGGTATGGGAAAATTGGACAGCTATATACAGAAGAATGAAACTCGACCATTCTCTAACACCATACACAAAGATAAACTCAAAGTGGATGAAAGACCTCAATGTGAGACAGGAATCTATCAAAATTCTAGAGGAGAACAGACACTTCTCAAAAGGAGACATATAAATGGCTAACAGACACATGAAAAAATGTTCATCATCATTAGCCATCGGGGAAATTCAAATCAAAACCACTTTGAGATACCAACTTACACCAGTTAGAATGGCAAAAATTGACAAGGCAAGAAACAACAAATGTTGGAGAGGTTGTGGAGAATGGGGAACCTTCTTACACTGTTGGTGGGAATGCAAGTTGGTACAGCCACTTTGGAAAACAGTTTGGAGGTTCCTCAAAAATTTAAAAATAGAGCTACCCTATGACCCAGCAATTGCACTACTGGGTATTTACCCCAAAGACACAGATGCAGTGAAAAGAAGGGCCATGTGCACCCCAGTGTTCATAGCAGCAATATCCGCAATAGCCAAACTGTGGAAAGAGCCGAGATGCCCTTCAGCAGACAAATGGAAAAAGAAGATGTGGTCCATATATACAATGGAATATTACTCAGCCATCAGAAAGGATGAATACCCAACTTTTACATCAACATGGATGGGACTGGAGGAGATTATGCTAAGTGAAATAAGTCAAGGAGAGAAAGTCAGTTATCATATGGTTTCACTTATTTATGGAACATAAGGAATAGCATGGAGGACATTAGGGGAAGGAAAAAATGAAGGGGGGGAAATCGGAGGGAGAGATGAACCATGAGAGACTATGGACTCTGAGAAACAAACTGAGGGTTTTAGAGGGGAAGGGGGTGGGGGTATGGGTTAGCTCAGTGATGAGTATTAAAGAGGGCATGTGTTCATGGAGCACTGGGTGTTATACAAAAACAATGAATCATGGAACACTACATCAAAAACATAACATAATAGGGGCACCTGGGTGGCTCAGTCATTAAGCGTCTGCCTTTGGCTCAGGTCGTGATCCCAGGGTCCTGGGATCGAGCCTCACATTGGGCTCCCTGCTCGGTGGGGAAGCCTGCTTCTCCCTCTCCTACTCCCCCTGCTTGTGTTCCCTCTCTCACTATGTCTCTCTCTGTCAAATAAGTAAATAAAATCTTTAAAAAAAATAAAATAAATAATAAAATAAAATAATATTAAAAAGAAAGTAGAAGATAACACTTTCTAACTCATTTTTGGAGCCATAATTGCACTAATACCAAAAACAAAACCAAGATTACAAGAAACAAAACTTACAGAACAGTAATCCTTATGGACAAAGATGCAAACTCACACAACCTAATATAAAAAAATCCAATGCAAAAATATATAAAAAGAATAATGTAGCATGACTGAGGTTTATTCCAAGTATGCAAAGCTGATTTTACATTAAAAAATTAATCAACTTATTTTGTCATATTAATTAAGAAGAAAACTCATATGATCATCAAAATATGCTATAAAAAACTCAAGTATAGCATTCATTCATGTTTTAAAATCTCAGCAGATTTGAAAGAGAAGGCAACTTATTTTTTTAAATTTAGGGTATTTTTATTTTATTATTATTTTTTAGAAGACAACTTCTTTAATCTGATTAATGACATATACAAAAACTTTTGAAGCTAACATTATACTTAATGGTGAAATATGGATGTACTCCACCCATTTGTCCCCATCACTGCCCTGCCCATATTGAAAACAAAGCAAGGATGTCTTTTCTCATTACTTCTTCAACATCCTACTCAAAATCATAGTGCAATAAGAAAATTAAAAAAAAAGGCATATATATTATACAGGTCTTTCACCTTTTTGGTTGAATTTATTCCTGGGTATTATTATTATTTAAATTATTATCTTAATTTATCATTTTGCTGCTTCATTATTAGTGTATAGAAATGCATTGGATTCTGTACACTGATTTTGCATTCTGCAACCTCACTGAATTCATATATTAGTTCTAGTGGTTTTTTGGTAGAGTCTTCAGAGTTTTCTATATATATTATCAAGTCATCTGCAAATAGTAAAAATTTTACTTCTTCCTTACCAATTTGGATGCCTTCTTTCCTTCATCTTGTCTGATTGCTGTGGCTAGGACTTCCAGTAATACATTGAATAAAAATGGTGAGAGTGGACATTCTTGTCTTATTCCTGACCTTAGGGGAAAAGCTCTCAGTTTTTCACCGTTGATTGTGTTAGCTGTGAAAGCTATAAAACACTGATCAAAGAAATTGAAAACAACACAAATAAATGGAAAGATATTTCATGCTCATAGATTAGAGGAACAAATATTAAAATGTCCATACTACCCAAAGCAATCTATATATTTAATGCAATCCCTATCAAAATACCAAGAGCATATTTCACAGAAATAGGACAGAAAATTCTAAAATTTGTATGGAACCACAAAAGACCCCAAATAGCCAAAGCAATCTTAAGAAAAAGAAACAAAGCTGGAGGTATCACAATATCAGATTTCAAGTTATATTGCAAAGCTATAGTAGTCAAAACAGTTTGGTACTGGCATAAAAACAGAGACATAGATCAACAGAACAGAATAGAAAGCCCAGATATAAACCCAGGATTTTATAGTAAATTAACCTTTGACAAAGGAAGCAAGAATATGCAATGAGAAAAAGTCTCTTTAACAAATTGTGTTGGAAAAACTGGACAACTACATGCAAAAGAATGATACTGGACCACTTCCTGAAACCATACACAAAAATAAACTTAAAATGGTTTAAACGTCTAAATGTGAGACCTGAAACCATAAAAATTCCAGAAGAGAGCACAGGCAGTAATTTCTCTGACATCAGCTGTAACAGTATCTTTTCATATATGTCTCCTGAGACAAGGGAAACAAAAGCAAAAATACATTATTGGGACTACATCAAAATAAAAAGCTTCTGCATAGGAAAGGAAACAACTAACAAAACGAAAAGACAACCTCCTGAACGGAAGAAGAAATTTGCAAATGACGTATCCAATAAAGGGTTAGTATCCAAAATATATAAAGAACTTATACAAGTCAACCCCCCCAAAAAAAAAAAAACCCACAAAAAACCCAAATAATCCAGTTAAAAAAGTGGGCAGAAGACATGAACAGACATTTCTCCAAAGAACATGTCCAGATGACCAACAGACACATGAAAAGATACTTAACACCCATCATCAGAAAATACAAATCAAAACCATATGAGATATCACCTCACACGTGCCAGAACTGCTAAAATCATCAACACAAGAAAAAACAAGTGTTGGTCAGGATGTGGAGAAAAAGGAACCCTCATGCAATGTTGGCGGGGATGCAAACTGGTGCAGCCACTGTGGAAGACAGTATGAAGTTTCCTTAAAAAATTAAAAATAGAACTACCCTATGATCCAGCCATCCGACTATTGGGTATTTACCCAAACAATACAAAAACACTAATTCAAAGGGACATATGCACACCCTATATTTATTGCAGCATTATTTGCAACAGCTAAATTATGGAAATGGCCCATCAATAAAGACATGGTATATGAATATTATTCAGCCATAAAAAAGAACGAAATTTTGCTATTTGCAACAACATGGTTGGCTCTAGAGAATATAATGCTAAGCAAAATAAGCCAGTCAGAGAAAGACAAATACCATACGGTTTCATTTATATGTGGAATTTAAGAAACAAAAGAAATGAACACAGGAAAAAAAGAGACAAACCAGAAAACAGACTCTTAAATACAGAGAACAAACTGATGGTTACCAGCGGGGAGGTGGGTGAAGGGACTGGTGAAATAGGTAAAGGAATTAAGTGTACACGTATCCTGATGAACACTGAGTAGTATATGGAATTGCTAAATCACCATACCATACACCTGGAACTAATATAACACTGTATGTTAAGTACACAGGAATCAAAAATTTTTTTAAATATTTTTTTATTTTAGAGAAAAAATGCATGAGCAGGGTGGGGAAGGGAAAGCAGATATATGGGTTTGTATTTTCACATTTTTTTTCTGCTCTGTCATGTTAAACAGCTTATAAACAGTGATTCCACTGTAGAAATGAGCACACCCAGCATCCAGATCTCAGTTTTTAAATATTATTATTCAACTAAGGGTATCAGGACTCCTTGGAGAAGTGGTTAATTCCAGGGCTGGGGCAGGGAAAAGTACAGTAGACCATTGAGCACACTAGTGTACATTATATCTATTCTAAAAATTAGTTCCTACATCAAATTTTAGATTACATGGATTTGCTTTTGAATACTTTCTAAATATACAAAGATAATTAAATAGGAAATAAAAGGAAATAAACCTAGATCATAAAGCTGCACTCTTGCATCTCTTTTAGGAGAGGGGATGAAGCATAATATTTGAAAGGGAAGCTGACTCACCTGTTTCTTGTTATTGGCAGACAAGTTATAGATAACCCTGTGATTCTGAGAACAGGTGTTATTTAATATTTACTTCCCTCTGCTAAATAAGTTAAATAACATTTTCTAAAACGATTTCCATCTCTCAAGAATTCATATTAGTCCAAATCAGTATTATACATAAGAAAAAGACCAAGCCCACCAAATTGTAAAATTAGAAGACATTTAGTATCTTGAAGGAAGAAGTATCATATCCATACACTATCATCCTACTATTCACAATATCTGGGATGAAACAAAATAAGGACTGTAGGGTAGTGAGATCTTGAAGAGTGAGTTTCTAGTGGACGTTAAGTTGTGAAGGTTCAGTGGTGAACTTGGTTGCACAAAAAAATTCTCATTTCAAAGCCAATAATTCGCCTATCATGAGGGTTCATAAATCTGACCTTTTTTTTTTTTGCTTTGAAGGGACTACTGTACTATGAATATTTACTTTTCTATATACGAGCCACATGATTAAACACAGTCAGGTGATGAAAAGTACACAGAGGGTGTGTGTACCTCCAGGTACCAATGCCTCTACCGTACAGCACATCTGTCTGTTTTCTTACTTATCCTTTAAAACACTGGCATTTTGAGACTGACAACTAAATTACAGTCTGGAAGAATATGCATATATATTCAACATCTCTAAAGAATTGAACAATAATAGCACAAATGTTGCAATTAAGAAATACGATGATAAAATACATTAAGACATCTTATTGCTTTTTTTTAAAGATTTTATTTATTTTATGACACAGAGAGACACAGTGAGAGAGGGAACACAAGCAGGGGGAGTGGGAGAGGGAGAAGCAGGCTTCCCGTGGAGCAGGAAGCCTGTTGGGGGGCTCGATCCCAGGGATCATGACCCGAGCCAAAGGCAGACGCTCAATGACTGAGCCACCCAGGCGCCCCCATCTTGTTGCTTTATTATAAATTGCCTCAAAATGAAGAGGAAAATCCATCCAAAGCAGCCTCTGAGTAAAGTTGATTCCCATTTTATCTATAATAGTACATGAAACACATCTTATGTATAAATAGCCTATAATTATTTTTATGTTTTATACTTGATACTTATCATACTCTCAACATTTTTTTCCCCTGGTTTCTTCTAGCATAATAACCAGAATGTCTGAAGAACCTAAATAGAAGGGTAATTTAGAAAGAATATATTCATAATTATGTGTTGTGATAAGATGGGATGTTGACAAAGAAAAATGGGTCTTAAGAGGCAGTTTTTTAAATGCCTGAATGAGAAAAACATGTCCACAAATTATAAGCAGAGTTTTTTTTTAAAGATTTTGTTTATTTATTTGACAGAGAATGAGGGCACAAGCGGGGGAGCAGCAGAGGGAGAGGGAGAAGCAGACTCCCCACTGAGCAGGGGGCCCGATGTGGGGCTTGATCCCAGGACCCTGGGATCAGGACCTGAGCCGAACGCAGACGTTTAACTGACTGAGCCACTGAGACACCCCTATAAACAGAGTTTTAAGAATCTTTGGAGATAATTCAAAAGAGGCTGAGTCAGGGAGATTGATAGCATCAACTCTGAAATACTTTCTAAAAAAACCCTGCAATCTATTCTTTTTTGGTGAATCAAGCTAGGCTTTTCCTGATTACAAGGACTTTCTGCTGATAGAAGAAATCTATGGTAGATAGTGGGCTGGGTGTTGGTCTGAGAGGTGGTAATACAAAAGGAAAAATCAGTAAGTAATGCCCTCTAAATAGTGTCTTTCTATTTGCTTTCTCCATTCCACCTAGTCCCAGAAATATATGACTCATTAAAATAACTATGAGTCTTATTGCTCAAACATAATTTCTTGACTTTAATCTTATGATTTAACAAAAGAAGTATAGTTTTTAAAAGTGATTTGTGATAATCTGATGACTTTTTTCCTGTGCTGTTTGTTAAATAGGTTGATTAAATTAGAAAAAATAAAAATATAGTTAGTCATATTTTTTTCTGTTGTGGCTTTTACAGTTTCCAAAGTTGTTTAAACTTGAAGAGGGTTTGGGTTTAACCTGATGTTTATTTAAGTGAGTGTACAGTAGTATGTTAATAGTAGAAATATAATGCCAAAATAACTTTCTGAATAACTTTAAATCATCTGGACACTCTGGCTTGTAAGAGAAGTCAACAGATCTAGAGAGGAGAAAGTGGTATCATATCTTCCACAGGCCCTATGTTCTGAATACTGTAAGCACTTTTGGAAATGGAAATGAGTCTACAAATTTAAGTTTTATTATTGTTCTTGCTATTATGGTGAATGCTCTAAGAATTTGTAAACAAGGACCAAAATCTTTCTCATAATTGCCTCTTTAATGTTTTTACTTCCTACTTCATGACTTTGTTTAATTCTGGAATAATGATGGTTCCTATATATCAGTGGAATTACAATAATGCAGAGGTTTTGACAATCATATTCACTGTTGTATCCCTAGTACCTAGGGATTTCAATAATGCAGAGGTTTTGACAATCATATTCACTGTTGTATCCCTAGTACCTAGAATTGAGTGCAGGGCAGAAGTAGGGAGACCAGGTAGGAAGCTGTTTCATAAAGTGGTAGGTGATGATAATGGTAGCTTGGACCAGGGTAGTTGTAGTGAAAGTGGTGAGAGGTGGTCAGATAATGAATATATTGTGAATGTAGAGCCAAAATATTTTGATAAATAGTCTGTTTTTAAGATATGAGAGAAAGAGAGGAATCAGAGAATTATGCTGAGTTGAGATGCAAATTCAAGGAAGACTGTGTGTATACCTTGCAGTTAAACCATTATATTGGATATAATGACAAAAGGAGAGGCTATAAAATAGGAAAAAGAAAAGTTTCAAGAATTGAAACCTGGAACATTCTTGGCAAAGGAAACTGTGTCAAACAACACTCACATATATGATGAAAAATGAGACCGGGGCATGGGATTCGGGCACATGGAAGTCACTGCTTATGTACATAAGGACAGTTTAGGTGAAGTGTGTTTGGGTGAAAACAAGTTAAAGTGGATTCAGAGAATTGGAGGAGAGGAATTGAATACAATGAATGCAATGAACTTTTGAGGAATTTTGCCATAAAAAGGAGATTCTGGTGGTAACTGGTGAGGGAGGAAAGTGGGATTATGAAAATTTTAGCATGGTAGAAGCTATTTACAAAAAAGATTATGCTGAGTTTAAGAAACTATATTTCCATTAATGAAACTTCTGATGTTATTCAAATTTATTAATAAATTTTATGAATAGTTGTATACATATATGTGTGTATGTGTATATGTGTATACATATGTGTGTTTGTGTGTATATGTGTATGTGAATGATTGAACACATATATGTGTGTATATGTAAACTTAAATAACAAACTTAACTTCATCTCCAGAAGTAGTGCATTGGGTTGCTAAAGGCCAGAGCTTTTGAGTTAGAGTTGGGTTAAAGTGTGGGAACTGCTACTAAATAAACACTAATACCAGCATACCTTTTTGGAGTACTGTTTATGCTTCAAGTTGCCTTAGTGCTTTATCTACCACGTAATTCTCAAGAGGTTCTTATAATATAGGTGCTAGTAACACATCCATTTCACAGATAGGAAAACTAAGATGCAGAAAGATTAAGTAAATTGTTCTCAGTCATATGGATCCTATGGGGTAAAGCTGTCTCAGACTTTATGTTTCATTACTATTCTACAGTTGTATTTGCTCAGCCTTTACATTTAAAAGCAATCTATAGCTATTATAAGAGGGCTTAAAATAATTAACAGCATGCTTATATATCACTTTAAGGAAAAAATTACTACATTTAATTTTTCCAGTCCAATTCAACAGAGGCTTCAGTAAAAGTTGAAGCATAACCAGCATGATTCATAACTTTTGTTGAGTCAAAGTGTGTAAAGTTCAGACAATGTAGTCTTGTGATAGTAGAAAGCAATCTAAAGTATGAATAACCTTTTATTAATATTTGTTCAGTAAGTCATATTGCAGATAAATAATCAAAGTCAGATTTCTTGGATGGAAGTTTTTCTCTCAGGAATACCCTTCAATAGGAAAAGGCTGCTTTAAAAATAATCTTGCCTAATCAACAGCTTCTGCTCCCATGGGAGGTCCTCTCAGCTTGCAATCACTCTTGGATAGAATGCCCTGAATTTGTTTCTGATTTACTGAGTGCTCTTCCTTCACTGCTAAGTACCAATGCATTTACTCCATATTAGTTGGGCTAAAATGCAGACCATTATGTTGCCCACACTAGACATTGACTAAATTGCTGTTGTTTGGCTTTGGTGCTCTTTGGGGAGCCATTCTAGGGACAAATTTATGAGTAAGAGCATCTTTGTTAAGTTACTGCTGTTAATTTTCTGCCTCTTAATTGGGTTCCCAAAGGACCTACTTTGTGCTTTGTAGCATGAAGTCAGTAATTATGTAGGATAATCACACAGGAATTTTTACCTTTTTTGTGTGTTAGAAATGGTTTTGGAGTTAGACAGGATCCTGCATCACTACTTCCTGGTTTTTCACTTGGAGGAAAGTAATGACCTTCTCTAAGCCTCAGTATATTCATGTGGAAAATGGGAATACTTTCCTTGAAGGTTGTGAAGACTAAAAATAATATATTACAAAACCACTGAACAGAATATCTGGTGTTTCCAAAAGGAGTTTTAAAACTTTTACATGTTAAATGGTATTTTTGTGAAAAGATTTGCTCTGACAGTTAAATTAGACAAAGTGTGCAAAGCTCCTGATGTCTAGTAGAGATTCAGATAATTTTAATAATTGTTTCTCTACTTTAGGTATAATACATAATATTAATTCAGATATGGACTATGATATCAGTATATTTTATTGCTTGTAAAACTCCTACAATTAATATTTTTCTATCAATCAATAAATATGGTAGAAATAGGAAAGTTCTCAAAAAGATTGGAAAAAGAAGAGGATTAAAGTTTACTTTGAGTCAAAAAGGAAGAGTATAATCAAATAAATCAAACCATAGTAAATAAAATGCTACTGTATAAAAAAGGGGATCGGTTAATGATGAAACAGGACATAAACAGCCAACAATTTCACTAGAAGAATCAGGCCAATATATTTGGATGAGGCAGTATATTATAGTGGGTAAGAGCTCAAATTATAATGACAGAAGGATGACTGGGTTTGGATCCTGGCTTTGGCAAATATATATATATATATATATATATATATATATATATATATATATATATATATATAGGGATTCAAGCACAGGGAGGCACTTTATATATATATACATATTTATATATAAATTATATATAATTTAAATAATAATTAAGAAGTATATTTATTAATAGAATTGATAATTATATAAATATGATGAAATAATTAGAAATATGAACAATAATATTAATAAATTTAATAATTTATATTATTTAAAATATATATTTATATATAATTAACATTCTACAGTGCCATTTCCCTCAATGTAGGAGGCATATTAGAATAACATCTTCCTGAAAGGTGATTTATATCTGACTAATTAATAAAACAATCCCAGGCTTGCCATAATCATTTAATTAAATCTTGCTTTCAATAGACAGTCTTATGGTCAAGCACATACGTAAAATACACTTATTGCATTAAAGGTAAATTTACCTTCTTAATGTACTAACTAACCCACTTAAACTACTTTAATCATTAAGGTTTATCTACCTCCATAATTATAGGAAGTACTTTTAAAGGATTACATATAATTATTTCTTGCAGAAATGCAACTACTTTCCTATGACTCTTGCCTCTTGCTTGACTTATATTTAAATTTTCTATATTTTTAATTGATTCTAATGAATTACCTCAGTGGCTCTCAAAAATGGTCACATATTTATATCAAGCATATAAGTTCAGATGTCATATATTGAATAGAAACTTCTCAGTAGAGGACCTACGAGTATAGTTTTGAGAAGCGACCTAGTCAGTAATCATCCACACCATAATATGAGAACTTCTGCTTTATTGCCTATGGAAGAGCTCGTCTTTTGCTTGAGAACACCAGACTCAAAATAGAGATTAAACAGATGAACTTAACCTCAACTGTTGGTCTCTTGAACACCAAATTCTAATCACTTGGGCCATATATTTCAAGATAATAAATAATTGACTTAAAATATAATGACATTGATTATGTAAAACTATTTGATCATCAAAATGTGCTTTGGATAGATATCTGATAGATATCTGAAATACATAGATAAATATCTATGTATTTAGATAATACACAAAACCTAACATTTATCTCTTAAATGATCAAAAATACTTAAAATAAATATTTAAGCTTGCTCAAATCCAACTCTTTAGTCTCTCATATTCTTTATCAGCTCCAGAACCATAGCCAATCATTGCATTTTTTTAAATCTTGTCATTGTCATAACTTTTAATATTCCCTGAAATATAACTTAAATATTCTCTAAATATTCCTTTGATAAATTGTCATACACAGCATACAGGCTATAATATTATTTCCAAATAATTATACTTGAATGAATAGAAAGGGAGAAAACAGTAACTTTTTACAAATTAAATTATTTACCATGCTGGTCTGAATTACTTCGTGACACATTTCTCTTTGATGAAATGTAACTGCTGCACAATTAATAAAACAGTAATGATGTTTCAACTACCTATGAGATCCTAGAATCTCAAGATGAAATTAAGCTTCTTAAGGCAACAGTGATGAAAATTGGCCCCTTTTTTGATCCTCATTTGATATTTAATTTGAAAAACAAAATAAAATTTTCTTGGAAATTAATACTTTTTTAAATGAGTAAATAATATTATTTTTGTGCCAACGTTTAACCAAATAATTGTTGTGATTTTTTTGCATAAAAATTGCAGTAAAAATAAAAAGCTACCTGAAAGTATTTTTTATTATATAGATTCAAAAAATTGTCATCAACATAGAGCTCAGTTACATATAATTTCTAAGACCATGTGAAATGGATATCTTTTTTGAAATGTACATTTAGAAAACTCAGTGTATATGTCGGCTCTTTGAAAGTTTGTGGACTATTAGAGCAGTTGGATTGAAATGATTCAGATAAAAAAATACTAAACTGAGTTATACATTGCTTAAATTCAACAATCATTCAAAAATAAACTATTTTCTGAAGAGATCATAGATTTAAAATAAAAATTGACAATCACATTTATTTTTAGTTTCCTTTTTTTTTTTTTTAAAGATTTTATTTATTTGCCCGAGAGAGCCACAAGTAAGCAGAGCGGCAGGCAGAGGGAGAGGGAGAAGCAGGCTCTCTGCTAAGCAGAGAGCCTGATGTGGGGCTCGATCCCAGGACCTGGGATCACAACCTGAGCTGAAGGCAGACATCCAACTGACTGAGCCACCCAGGTGCCCCTATTTTTGGTTTCTTACAGAAATACATATGGGGAAAAATCTTATAACTTTAGTGAAAATTCGAAGTCAGGTTACTTATGAAAGTAATGGCATCTAAATTGCCTTTATGGAATAATAAATTACTTCAAAATTAGCATAGGTTTGAGATTTAATAATATAACTTTGTTTAATAGTTATATTGAACATCTACTAATTAAAAATTTAATGAAAATAAATTAAAACATCAATATTTCCTGATGAAAATGTCAAGCACCACACATGAAACTTTATAAATAAGGTTCAAATCTCCAAAGACTGGAAAAGTTTTATAGAAATAGTCATTATACTTACATAGTCTCCACAGAACATTTTGATGATAGTGGTTAACTTCAGAGGAGAACAAAAGAGTTTTAGTAAGTGATCAATTTCATAGGCTTGTTTTCCTATGTAGCTAGAAAGAATTGAAGTTCACTGTTCAATCACATTTATATGTCTACCGTTCACCTCAGTTTCTCAGGAAAGAAAAAGTAGGGTCAATTCTGGATACAGCATGTCTCAAGATAGAGTATTTACACTGAGCTATCAGTCATAGGTGCGTAGGTAGAATTGTTGCATAAAATAAATAGAAACTCTGGTCCTGTGTTGATTTAAGAAACATACATTAGCCAACCAATGAAAGAATGTAATCTTAAGAAAAAGCAGATGACTTATGGAAAGGTAGAGTTGATTAACCACAAAGTTAATGATTTATTTTTTGCTTTATCATTTTTAGATACTCTTTCAGGTACTCTGGCCCCTAGCTTCATGTTTCAAATTGCTAAGTTCTTTGTGCATCTATACTTGATTCAGTAGTATTTTTAACTACTGTGTATCTGGTCATAAGTTAAAAAATAATGTATTTAGGTCAGAATTGAAGACCCAGCAATAAATCTTTGGAGAAACCATATATATTCACTATCATTTTCGTACTTCGTATATATTTTCATTTTAATATTTAGTTTTATTACATTTTAAGGAAACAATTTAAAAAATACCTTCAAATTCTAATACATTTTTAGGAAATATCTATCCCCATAAGTTTCATACATTATTCCAGATATCACAAAATAAATGTGTATTATATCATTTTACTGCCATTTAGTGAACAACACAGTGTTCATTTAGTCTATAAAAATTTTTTAAAGATTTTGAAAGTGAATTACAGATAAATAACTTTTGGTTGAAAGAACATAAAATTACAATATGTATCAGTAGATCAGTATCCATAACTACTTTGTCCAAAATCAATCTGATGTTAAAATATGGATAAAAATCATTAAGCAGGATATCTTAATATAATGTGTAATATAAAATGTAATATAAATATGTAATGTAAAATATCTGATGCCTGCAGCATCAATTCATAAGATTCTGATTAATAAATTAATAATATACTTGGTACCATGTAACATGTAAAGAAGCATTATGCCTGCTTTTGAAGAAATTATAATCTAATAAATCATTCTACAAAACGTGTGTGTACACATGTATGTATGTATATCTGTGCCTGTGTCTGTATTTGTCTTATGTTTTCTCTGTGTATATTTAAAAAGCATATAGTAATTACTAAATAACTTTATACTTGTATGTATAGGATTCAAAATTAAAAGCGAAGGAAAATGAGTTTTTCAACTAAAAGTATCATTTTCTTTCTTTTTAAAAAAGACTTATTTAGGGCGCCTGGGTGGCTCAGTCATTAAGCGTCTGCCTTTGGCTCAGGTCATGATCCCAGAGTCCTGGGATTGAGTTCCACATCAGGCTCTCTGCTCAGCGGGGGGCCTGCTTCTCCCTCTCCTACTCCCCTTGCTTGTGTTCCCTCTCTCGCTGTCTCTCTCTGTAAAAAAATAAATAAAATTAAAAAAAAATAAAAAGATTTATTTATTTATTTTAGAGAGAGAGCACTAGCAGGGGGAGGGGCACAGGGAGAGGGAGAGAATCTTCAAGCAGACTCTGCGCTGAGCATGCAGCCTGACACAGGGCTCAATCCCGGGACCAAATGGGATCATGACTTGAGCTAAAATCCAGAGTCGGCCACTTAACTGATCCACCCAGGTTCTCCCATTTTATTTCTTAAGATTATTTTCAAAAGTTGTGTGATTTGTGGCTCTAATTATAGACTAAGTATGTTAATGTGAAATGAAAATTTTCAAAATATTTGAGGCAAACATATTTTCTCTAATAGTATCAGATAATTGAGAGAAAAGAGATTTGGTAATATTTCCTAATTTCCTTCCAGACAATGATTACTTTATTTTTACTCATCATTACTTTATGACTTAGCTTTTTAAAAAATGAACTCAATTAAGACTATGATGTCCAGGATTTGCTTTATAACACTTCATGCAAAAAAGATGTGGTACATATTAATCCAGTATGGCAAAATCTTGAAAGTTGTTGAAGAGATGGTAGTCCATTAGATAATTCTATTTTTGTTTATATTTGAAAATTTTCATAATAATTTTTTAAGTTTGAGTTTAACTTATTTACTCATTCAAATACGATTTGAGTATCTAATATATGGAAAGTAAGAAATGCTAACAATAGTTGAGTTTTTACTCTATATTTAGCACTGTTTCAAGCAAACTTGCCTAAAATCACACCCTAAGAAGTGCTTCAGTGGAAATTTGAGCCTAGGTAGTCCAGCATCAGAACCTATAACCTCAGTCTCTGTGCTATGCAGGTATTCTGTTAAGAAGTAAAAGAAGATAACAAATATATACAACAAAATTTAAAAGCCTATTTCTTGATTCAAAGGTATTTATATTTTGGTAGATAGGTAAAATTCATAGACTACAAGATGAGAAATGATAAGTACCATAAGCAAGTTACAGAATATATTATGTACAATTTCATAAAAAGCAAATTACTATAGGCTGCAAGTAAAGCAAGAAGTAGCATTTGAAATGTAGCTTAGAAGTACAGAAAGAGTCTTCCAGTAGAGAAACCAAGAAACAAACACTCAGGGATAGAGTAAGGAGGTGGGAGGTCTGAGGTGTGTATATGTGGATAAATCCAAAGGCAGGTGAATTAGTTAGAAAAGCATAGAAAAGTGTGGCAAATATTGGTAGTACCCACTAATAATTGCTTAAGTTAGGGGTGCATTGACCTGAATACCAGGTATGTTGTAGGTTATGTTATTGTTCATGATCATTCACTTTCTTAATTTCTGTTATATGTATATACTTTTATGTACCTTTGATTTTGGGTTTAGTCATGTGACTTGCTTCAACCAAATGAATATGACCAGGTGGTATACATCTGAGCACAGGCTTTTAGATACATGGAGATTTTCTGCTGCTCTTTTCTATTGCTTCTGCTCTCTGGCACCATTCTCTGCCAGAATGTGTAGAAGCTTAAATGAGAAGCCAGTGGAAGTAGGCCATAGGAAATCTACAACCTCTTAGATTTGCAGTAGCTAACTAAGGCAATCCCAATATGGGCAATATTTGTCATGCTATTCTGGCTGGAAGCCATTCAACATTAAACTTCTGATTTTTTATTTTTGAAAACCATTTGTCAGGCAATCTTCTAGATAAAATTTGAATTCCTATATGGTATGCCATACCAAACCATCATTTAATCCTCCTAGGAGTCAAATTTTATATCATTTGATTTATTAGCAAATATTTATTAGGTAACTAATATGTGCCTGGAAATGTACTAGGTGCTTGGGGTACTTCACTGAACAAGACAAAGATTCCTGTCTTGTGCTTATATTTATTAATTAATAATTTGGAATTTTAATTTTGTACATGATTCCAAAAATGTGTTATTAATATAAGTTGTTTAATATAAATTTTTATATATTTGTATAATAATACTGCTTCCTTGAGCACTACAAAATATCTAAAAACAACAATTGTAAGGTGGCTATAAATAGAACAAATTTCCTTCCAGTTAGACAGTGATTTTGTCTCAATATTCCCTAATGAATATTTAAAAAAAATTTTTTTAAAGATTTTATTTATTTGTCAGAGAGAGAGAGAGAAAGAACACAAAGCAGCAAGAACAGAAGGCAGAGGGAGAAGCAGTCTCTCTGCTGAGCAAGGAGCCTGATGTGGGACTTGATCCCGGGACCCTGGGACCATGACCTGAGCCGAAGGCAGACGCTTAACGACTGAGCCACCCAGGTGCCCCCTGGATGAATATTTTTGTAATTCTTATTTATGTATTTGAGAGACAGAGAGAGAGAGTGCATGAGCAGGAGGAGGGACAAAAGGAGAGGGAAAACAGACTCCCCACTGAGCAGGGAGCCCAAGAAGTGGGGGTGCTCAAGGCCAGCTTGAGGCCGGGCTGGATCTCAGGAGGCTGAAATCATGACCTGAGCCGAAGGCAGACATTTAACTGACTCATTCACCCAGGTGCCCCTTCCCTAATGAATTTTGAAGAACAATGTACCTCTTTATCATTTTTAAAGGTGTCATATAAATATTTTTATTCAAGATTAGATAGTTGCAATTTATCTTTTTACTTTTCTAAAAAATCTACTGAGATTCAAATACCATAGCAATTCCATTCCCACTATCATTTAAAAAACATATAATAAGCTCTTATTTAACAATTGAATATTCTGCGTCCTTCCTCTGCCTCTCTGAACTCCTATTTCCATTCGACTTCCCTTTTAGATGTTTATCATGAGGTAATTTATGTTTGTATATCTTTTGGAGAGGTCATCTTATTAAATTATGTGTATACATTTTTTTCTCTAAGCTTGCCTGTAAAGGTTTTCATTTAAATCTTTAAGCCAATAGTTCTTTTCCACTAATCTTTGTTATTTTTATAAACAACTTTAAATTGTCTACAATTAACTGTATCCATTTAAAGTATATTATGTTCTAATTTTTGAAGGTATATACATCTGTGAAACTGAAACCACAAACAAGATTCAAAACATTTCCATCACCCACAAAGGTGTTCCCATATCCCTTTATAGCTTCTCCCTCCATCCATCTCTTGCCCTAGGCAACCGCTGATCTGTTTTTTGACAACCACAGATTAGTTTGCTTTATCTGGAATTGCATATAAATGGAATCATATGATATGTATTCTCTTTTGTCTGAATTTTTTCAGTAGACTATTTTTTTTTAATATTTTATTTATTTATTTGACATAGAGAGAGAGAGAGAGACAGAGTGAGCACAAGCAGGGGGAGTGGCAGGCAGAGGCAGAGGGAGAAGCAAGCTCCCCACAGAGAAGGGGGAGCCCGATGCGGGACTCGATCCCGGGACTCCGGGATCATGACCTGAGCCGAAGGCAGTGGCTTAACCAACTGAGCCACCCAGGCGCCCTTCAGTAGACTATTTTTAAGATTGATTCATGTGTAATATCAAGAGTTCATTCCTTTTATTGTTAATATTCCATTGTATGGATATACTACATATTATTTACTCATTTACCTGTTGATCACCTGGTTGTTGCAAAAATAAGAATGCCTTTAAGCCAAAAATTGACATTATCATCTCTTAAAATTTTAGTTTAATAACTGGGGTTATATCACATTATGCTTCTCTTTTTTTATTATTATGTTATGTTAATCACCATACATTACATCATTAGTTTTTGACATAGTGTTCCACGATTCATTGTTTGCATATAACACCCAGTGCTCCATTCAATACGTGCCCTCTTTAATACCCATCACCAGGCTAACCCATCCCCCCACCAACTCCCCCTAGAACCCTCAGTTTGTTTCTAGGAGTCCATAGTCTCCCATGGTTCATCATCCCCTCCAATTTCTACCCCTTCATTTTTCCCTTCCTGCTATTTTCTTCTCCTTCTCCTTCTCCTTCTCCTTCTCCTTCTCCTTCTCCTTCTTCTTCTTCTTCTTCTTCTTCTTTTAACATATATTATTTGTTTCAGAGGTACAGGTCTGTGATTCAACAGTCTTACACAATTCACAGCACTCATCATAGCACATACCCTCCCCAATGTCTATCACCCAGCCACCCCATCCCTCCCACCCCCCCACCACTCCAGCAACTCTGTTTGTTTCCTGAGATTAAGAATTCCTCATATCAGTGAGGTCATATGATACATGTCTTTCTCTGATTGACTTATTTCACTCAGCATATTACTCTCCAGTTCCAACCACATTGTTGCAAATGCCAAGCATTCATTCCGTTAGACTCATTCCTTTATATATATATCTATGTATATATATCTCATATATATATTGTATATATACCACAACTTCTTTATCCGTTCATCTGTTGATGGACATTTTGGCTCTTTCCATAGTTTGGCTATTGTGGACATTGCTGCTGTAAACATTGGGGTGCATATACCCCTTGGAATCCCTACATTTGTATCTTTGGGATAAATACCCAGTAGTGCAATTGCTGGGTCATACAGTAGCTCTATTTTCAACTTTTTGAGGAACCTCCATACTGTTTTCCAGAGTGGCTGCACCAGCTTGCATCCCCACCAATAGTGTAGGAGGGTTCCCCTTTCTCTGCATCCTCTCCAACAACTGTCGTTTTCTGACTTGTTAATTTTAGCCAATCTGACTGGTGTGAGGTGATATCTCATTGAGGTTTTGATTTGGATTTCCCTGATGCCGAGCGATGTTGAGCACTTTTTCATGTGTCTGTTGGCCATTTGGATGTCTTCTTTGGAAAAATGTCTGTTCATGTCTTCTGCCCATTTCTTGATTAGATTAGTAGTTCTTTGGGTGTTGAGTTTGATAAGTTCTTTAGAGATTTTGGATGCTAGCCCTTTATCTGATATGTCATTTGCAAATATCTTCTCCCATTCTGTCGGTTGTCTTTTGGTTTTGTGGACTATTTCTTTTGTTGTGCAAAAGCTTTTTATCTTGATGAAGTCCCAATAGTTCATTTTTGCCCTTGCTTCCCTTGCCTTTGGCAATGTTTCTAGGAAGAAGTTGCTGCAGCTGAGGTCGAAGAGGTTGCTGCCTGTGTTCTCCTTTAGGATTTTGATGGACTCCTGTCTCACATTGAGGTCTTTCAACCATTTGGAGTCTATTTTTGTGTGTCGTGTAAGGAAATGGTCCAGTTTCATTCTTCTGTATGTGACTGTCCTATTTTCTCAACACCATTTGTTGAAGAGACTGTCTTTTTTCTACTGGACATTCTTTTCTGCTTTGTCGAAGATGAGTTGACCCTAGAGTTGAGGGTCCATTTCTGGGCTCTCTATTCTGTTCCATTGATCTATGTGTCTGTTTTTGTGCCAGTACCATACTGTCTTGATGATTACAGCTTTGTAATACAGCCTGAAGTCCGAAATTGTGATGCCACCAACTTTGCTTTTCTTTTTCAACATTCCTCTGGCTATTCAGGGTCTTTTTTGGTTCCATACAAATTTTAGGATTATTTGTTCCATTTCTTTGAAAAAAGTGGATGGTATTTGGATAGAGATTGCATTGAATGTGTAGATTGCTCTAGGTAGCATTGACATCTTCACTATATTTGTTCTTCCAATCCATGAGTATGGAACATTTTTCCATTTCTTTGTGTCTTCCTCAATTTCTTTCATGAATATTTTATAGTTTTCTGAGTACAGATCCTTTGCCTCTTTGGTTAGATTTATTCCTAGGTATCTTATGGTTTTGGGTGCAATTGTAAATGGGATGGACTCCTTAATTTCTCTTTCTTCTGTCTTGTTGTTGGTGTATAGGAATGCCACTGATTTCTGTGCTTTGATTTCATATCATGCCATTTTACTGAATTCCTGTATGAGTTCTAGCAATTTTGGGGTGGAGTCTTTTGGGTTTTCCACATAAAGTATCATATCATCTGCAAAGAGTGAGAGTTTGACTTCTTTGCCGATTTGGATGCCTTTTATTTCTTTTTGTTGTCTGATTGCTGTGGCTAGGACTTCTAATACTATGTTGAATAGCAGTGGTGATAGTGGACATCCATGCCGTGTTCCTGACCTCAGGGGGAAAGCTCTCAGTTTTTCACCATTGAGAATGTTATTCACTGTGTGTTTTTCATAGATGGCTTTTATGATATTGAGGTATGTACCCTGTATCCCTATTGTCTGAAGAGTTTTGATCAAGAAAGGATGCTGTACTTTGTCAAATGCTTTCTCTGCATGTATTGAGAGGATTATATGGTTCTTGTTCTTTCTTTTATTAATGTATTGTATGACATTGATTGACTTGCAGTTGTTGAACCAACCTTGCAGCCCAGGGATAAATCCCACTTGATCATGGTGAATGATCCTTTTAATGTACTGTTGGATCCTATTGGCTAGTATTTGATGAGAATTTTTGCATCCATGTTCATCAGGGATATTGGTGTGTAATTCTCCTTTTTGATGGAGTCTTTGTCTGGTTTTGGGATCAAGGTAATGGTGGCCTCAAAAATGAGTTTGGAAGTTTTCCTTGTATTTCTATTTTTTGGAACAGTTTCAGAAGAATAGGTATTAATTCTTCTTTAAATGTTTGGTAGAATTCCCCTGGCAAGCCATCTGGCCCTGGACTCTTGTTTGTTGGGAGATTTTTGATGACTGCTTCAATTTCCTTAGTGGTTATGGGTCTGTTCATGTTTTCTATTTCTTCCTGGTTCAGTTTTGGTAGTTGATACATCTCTAGGAATGCATCCATTTCTTCCAGATTATCTAATTTGCTGGCATAGAGTTGCTCATAATATGTTCTTATAATTGTTTGTATTTCTTTGGTGTTGGTTGTGATCTCTCCTCCTTCATTCATGATTTTATTTATTTGGGTCCTTTCACTTTTCTTTTTGATAAGTCTGGCCAGGGGTTTATCAATCTTATTAATTCTTTCAAAGAACCAGCTCCTAGATTCGTTGATATGTTCTACTGTTTTGGTTTCTATTTCATTGATATCTGCTCTGATCTTTATTATTTCTCTTCTCCTGCTGGGTTTAGGCTTTATTTGCTGTTCTTTCTCCAGCTTCTTTAGGGGTAGGGTTAGGTTGTGTATTTGAGACCTTTCTTGTTTCTTGAGAAAGGCTCGTATTGGTATACACTTTCCTCTCAGGACTGCCTTTGCTGCATCCCAAAGATTTTGTACAGTTGTGTTTTCATTCTCATTGGTTTCCATGAATTTTTTTAATTCTTTAATTTCCTGGTTGACCCATTCATTCTTTAGTAGGATACTCTTTAGCCTCTATGTATTTGAGTTCTTTCCTACTTCCCCTGTGATTGAGTTCTAGTTTCAAAGCATTGTGGTCTTAAAATATGCAGGGAATGATCCCAATCTTTTGGTACTGGTTGAGACCTGATTTGTGACCTAGGATGTGATCTATTCTGGAGAATGTTCTATGGGCACTGGAGAAGAATGTGTATTCTTTTGCTTTTAGACAGAATGTTCTGAATATATCTGTGAGGTCCATTTGGTCCAGTGTGTCATTTAAAATCTTTATTTCCTTGTTGATATTTTGCTTAGATGATCTGTCCATTTCAGTCAGGGGGGTATTAAAGTCCCCCACTATTATTGTATTGTTGTCAATGTGTTCCTTGGCTTTTGTTATTAATTAGTTTATATAATTTGCTGCTCCCATGCTAAGGGCATAGATATTTACAATTGTTAGATCTTCTTGTTGGATAGACCCTTTAGGTAGGATATAGTGTCCTTCCTCATCTCTTATTACAGTCTTTGGTTTAAAATCTAATTTGTCTGATATAAGGATTGCCAGCCCAGCTTTCTTTTGGTGTCCATTAGCATGGTAAATGGTTTTCCACCCCCTCACTTTCAATCTGGGGGTGTCTTTGGGTCTAAAATGAGTCTCTTGCAGACAGCATATGGATGGGTCTTGTTTTTTAATCCAATCTGATAGCCTTTGTGTGTTGATTGGGGCATTTAGCCCATTTACATTCAGGGTAACTATTGAAAGGTATGAATTTAGTGCCATTGTATTGCCTGTAAGGTGACTGTTACTTTATATTGTCTCTGTTCCTTTATGATCTATGCTGCTTTTAGGCTCTCTCTTTGCTTAGAGGACCCCTTTCAATATTTGTTGGAGGGCTGGTTTCATGTTTGCAAATTCCTTTAGTTTTTGTTTGTCCTGGAAGCTTTTTATCTCTCCTTCAATTTTCATTGAGAGCCTAGCTGGATATAATATTCTTGGCTGCATATTTTTCTCATTTAGTGCTCTGAAGATATCATGCCAGTCCTTTCTGGCCTGCCAGGTCTCTGTGGATAGGTCTGTTGCCAAACTAATATTTCTACCATTGTAGGTTACAGATCTCTTCTCCCGAGCTGCTTTCAGGATTTTCTCTTTGTCTCTGAGACTTGTAAGTTTTACTATTAGATGTCGGGGTGTTGACCTATTTTTATTGATTTTGAGAGGGGTTCTCTGTGCCTCCTGGATTTTGATGCCTGTTTCCTTCCTCACATTAGGGAAGTTCTCTGCTATAATTTACTCCAATATACCTTCTGCCCCTCTCTCTCTTTCTTCTTCTTCTGGGATCCCAATTATTCTAATGTTGTTTTGTCTTATCATATTGCTTATCTCTCGAATTCTGCCCTCATGATCCTGTAGTTGTTTCTCTTTCTTTTTCTCAGCCTCTTTATTTTCCATCATTTGGTCTTCTATATCGTTGATTCTCTCTTCTGCCTCATTTATCCTAGCAGTTAGTGCCCCCATTTTTGATTGCACCTCATGAATAGCCTTTTTGATTTCGACTTGGTTAGATTTTAGTTCTTTTATTTCTCCAGAGAGGGTTTCTCTAATTACTTCCACGCTTTTTTTCAAGCCCAGCTAGTATATTTAAAGTCATGATTCTGAACTCTAGGTCAGACATTGCACTAATGTCCGTATTGAGTAGGTCCCTGGCTGATGTTATTATCTCTTGTTCTTTTTATTGAGGTGATTTTTTTCGCTTGTCATATTGTCCAGAGGAGAATAGATGAATGAGAGAACAAAATGCTAACAGGTTAACTATGTCCCCATGAAATATACTCTATACAAATCATAAAAGACCTGAAACCAGGGGAAAAGAAAGGGAAAGAAAGAAAAAAGAAAGAGAAAAGAAAGAAAAAAAAACAAAAAGAAAAAGATAAAAACAAAAACAGAACAATACAAAAAAAACCAGAATATGATCAAATATGATCAGGCTAGTGCATAGATCAGTGCCACACACTGGATTTTGGGCATATTTTGGTCTGTTAGAAAAAAGTGCCTCCTAAAATTTTAAAGGAAGAAAGACTTATATATGTACAAAATAAGGGTTGATACAATGAAGGGATGGAAGATGACTGTAAAGATGAAAATTATAAAAGATTTTATAAGAGGAACTGATAAGATAAGAAGTTGTTTGATAAAAGAAAGAAGAAGATTTTTTAAAAAAAGGGAGAGAATGTGATCAGGCAGGAGACTAGAACAAAGCCATACACTAGTGATTTAGGGTATATTTTGATCTGTTAGATGAAACTGTATCTCAAAATTTTAAAGAGAGGACAACTTATATATATGCCAAAAATAAGGGTAACTACTATGAAGGGATAAAATATGACTCTAAAAATGAAAAATAAAAAATGTTTTTTTAAAAAAAGGGATTGATCAGATGTTGGTTGAAAAAGGGAAAAAGAAAAATTAAAAAAAACAGTTAAAAAAATTAACTTTGAAAAACTAATGATTCATGGTAAAAAAAGCCATGAATTCTATGTGCAGTATTCCCCTAGCGCTGGAGTTCTCCCGTTCTCCTTGATCGGTAAACTTGGTCTTGGCTTGCTGGCCATTCATACTGATCTTCTGGGGGAGGGGCCTGTTGCTGTGGTTCCCAAATATCTCTGCCGGAGGTGGAATTGCCCCACCCTTCTCTGTCCGGTCTAAGCAAGCTTCTCAGGTTTGCTCTCAGGAGCTTTTGTTCTCTGCAAGCTCTGATACAGCTTTGGAGGACCAGGGTGAAAATCGTGGCCTCCCAATCTCCACTCAGAGGAGCTGAGAACTCGGGGCCCTGCTCCTCAGTGCGCCCCCAGAGAAAAGCAGTCACTCCTGTCTCCCTGGTCTCCGGTTGCACTGCGTGCTCACCCGGCCTGTGACTGAGCGTTTCTATCTCTGGCACTCGACCCTGTGTGGAGTCTCCAAATCCAGCAGATCCCTGCGCTGCGCTCCTGCGCCGCTCCTCCCGGGGGAGGGAGGGGAGTCTCCCTGGATCTGCTGCTTGTTGGGTCCCTGCTGGAGGAGCAGTGGCCCAACTGGGCCACAGATCACAGTTTATGGCAACCCCCAGCTGAGAGCCCGCGCCTCAGCTCCGTCTCTGCAGCCGGCTTCCCTGCTCCAATACCTGGGAGCTCTGCTGCACTCAGGCACCCCCGGTCTTTCTGTGACCCTGAGGGTCCTGAGACCACACTGTCCCGCAAGGGTTCCACCCCCCACTTAGCCACTGGAGCGACGTCCCTCAGCGGAGCCAGCTTCTAAAAGTTCCGATTTTGTGCTCCTCGGTTCTATCACGTGCCAGAAGTGGCCGACGGAGGCCCCCTCCCCCGCCGTCTATCCTCCCGAATATCGCCTCGGATTAACTTCTCCACACGTCCTACCTTCCAGTAAGTGGTCGCTTCTCTGTTCAGAGAGTTGTTGCTATTCTTCTCTTTGATCTCTTGTTGAGTTCGTAGGTTTTCAGAATGCTTTGATCCCTATTCAGCTGAATTCCTGAGACCAGACGAAATCCAGGTCTCCTACTCCTCCGCCATCTTCGTCTGCCTCCTAAGTGGCCAACTCTTGATTTCGGCTCATGTGATGATCTCAGGTGGTGAGATCGAGCCCTGAACTTGGCTCAGCACTCAGTGGAAGGTCAAAGCCTGCTTGGGATTCTGCCCCTCTCCTTCTGCCTCCCACCTCCTGCTTATGTTCTCTCTCCCTCTCTAAAATAAATAAATAAATCTTAAAATATTCCTGTGAACATAAGCCTCCAAGTGTTAAAATTGTTTCTTCTTGATAGATTTCCTTGGAGTAATGGTGCACATTTTGCCAAAACCATAAATATCTTTAAAATATATTGTAATAAATGAAATAGATAAATTACTTTCTCAGTGAGTACATGTATCCAGGGATGAATGTTACTGACAGAATGAGAGAGAGTATAATACACATTCTAGTTTTACCTTTTTAATAGGTGTAAACTCTGAAAAGTGTATTCAGATAAATACTTTGGTAGGAATGGTAGTTTTGTTACAAGAATGTAACTTGGAATACCTACCATTGACATGGATGGAATTGGAGGGTATTATGTTAAGTGAAATAAATCAATCAGAGAAAGACAATTATATGGTTTCACTCATATGTGGAACATAAGAAATAGCACAGAGGATCATAGGGGAAGGAAGGGAAAACTGAATGGGAAGAAATCAGAGAGGGAGACAACCCATGACAGACTCTTGGCTCTGGGAAACAAATTGAGGGTAGCGGAAGGGCAGGTGGGTTGGGGAATGGGGTAACTGGGTGATGGGCATTAAGGAGAGCACGTGATGTGATGAGCACTGGGTATTATACACCACTAATGAATCATTGAATACTACATTAAAAAAAATGTAACTCAGGGCACCTGGGTGCCTCAGTTTGTTAGGCATCCAACTCTTGATTTTTTGATTCAGGTCATGATCTCAAGGTTGTAAGATCCCGTCCTGCATTGGGTTCTGTGCTCAGGGGGTACCTGCTTGAGATTCTCTCTCTCCCTCTCTCTCTGCTTCTCCCTCTCTGTGTGCTCTCCCTCTCTGTCTCTCTAAGATAAATAAATAAATCTTTAAAAAAGAATGTAACTCAATTCTGTAAAGCTCTGAGTGATTTGAACATTGTAATTTATTATCAAAATATCAGTTTGTTAGTTGACAAACATATTTGGTTCAGAAGGATTTGCTATTCAGTCATAATAATCATTCATTTCAATTTCCAGTAAATACACCGAAAAGCAAGACCTCTTAAATGACTATTGGTTTTGCTTTTATTCTTTTCTTAGATACATCTTGTTGTCATAGTTAAAATTAAACATAACTGAGGAAAAGCAACTTTATAAATAGGAAAATTTTTGGTCAAACTTTCTGTTACCTGGTAACAAAGACCTATATAGTTATGCTAATGTTTAATTTTCTTTCTTATTGTTTAATTATCTTTAATTCCCTTGAAAAGACTTGGCAAATGTACAGAAGATATATTAATAATTTCATATCATGTCTGAAAATAATTAAGTCTATAATTTTGACTTTGACAGAGTTAGAACAGCAATAAACATCTGAGAAAAAGTAATTACTCTTATTTTAAATGATGATGGTTTTCCAAAGTCCCATGTTCCAGACTGGAGTGAAGGATATTTTGTCCTATATCCATAGTTAAGTTGATGTTCTTTTTAGAATGTAGATTTGTGTACTTTGGAAACATTAATACTAATGAAGTAACTATTGGACCATTAAAAAGTGCAGGGCTTACAAATTACACTAATAATTCTTGCTAAGTCAGTTGTTTTACTATAAAATTCACATGTTTGTGTTATGTTGGTTGATCTAAATTTAATAAGTGTGCAGTCAAAATGTTTATGGAAGAAGAGAAATATGTATGGTCACATCACAATAAGAAACACATATACACAATAAAAACAGATTGATTGAGTACAACTTAAATATATGACAGAAAACATCAAGCATGTGATAATTGGGTCTGAAAATCCTGCTCATCTTTTCTACTCTCTTGAAGGTCTATTTCACGTACTGATTTTCACCGAACCTCAAACCCCCACACTCTTCCACACTTCTAACTTATAGCAGATGCCTCTTTTATTGTTTCACTGAGGAAGTATGCATTAATATAAATCATGACGTTTTCATCCGTCATGTACATCTGTACAATTATATTCTTTCTCAACCTCTGTAATAATGGTCATTGCTCCTAACTTAGGCTCTTTTCCTATCTGTGTCCAAGCACTTGACTTATGCATTCTCTCTTAACTTATACAAGGTTTTTAATCTTGAAATCATCCCATTTCTTCTCATCATCATTTTATTCTTTTAATATTTCCATTAGCCCCAAAATATGTCATAGCAATTGTCATTTTAAAAAGCAAGCGACCAACTAACCAGAGAACAAATTCCCTTGACTCTACACTCTCCACCAGCTACAACTCCATTTTTCTTTTCCTCTACATAGGGAAAGGTCCTTCACACAGTTGCCTATACTCCCTTTCTCTACTTTAACTATTCATGCTTCAGATCAATTCAGTCAAGTTTTCCCCACTACCCTGAAACTGTTTTTGTCATGAATGATGGTAATCTTTGTAAATCTAGTGGCTTATTCTCTGTTTTTATCTTATTTGGAAGAGTTGTCTTATCGCTCCTTTTTGATACATGTTGTTCACTTGGCTTTTGGAACACCACTCTCTTCTAGTTTTACTTTGACTTCATTGGTTGCAACTTCTCAATCTCCTTTACTGTAAATTCCTCTTCTGAATTTCCATATTTAGAAAATTTCCAGGGATTGGTCTT
Source organism: Zalophus californianus (assembly GCF_009762305.2). Taxonomy (NCBI): domain Eukaryota; kingdom Metazoa; phylum Chordata; class Mammalia; order Carnivora; family Otariidae; genus Zalophus; species Zalophus californianus. The sequence goes on along the minus strand of NC_045596.1, from coordinate 142,257,036 downwards.
CGATCTTTTTCTGTTTTTATGTAAACACTTGCCCTTTATTGTCAAACTTAATCTCTGAGCTTTAATCCCTGAGCTTTAAAACTATCCATATATTTATGAATCTCAATTTCATGTCTTGTCTCTGAGCTCCAAAATATTGATTCAACACCTTCATTTAAATATCTAAAACTATATTAAAAGAAATTCACATTTTTGCTTTACACCACAAATTTGCTCTTCTATGTCAATGCCACTACAATCCACTGAGTTGCTTTAGCCAAAAATCTAGGTCTCATCTTTTACTACCTTTATCTACCCTGAAGAATCAGCAAGTCCTATTGATGCTATCTTTATCATATATCCTCAATATGATCACTCACTTTCATCTCTTCCACCACAACTGTCTTAATCCAAGCTGAGACTACTGCAAAATCCTCCTCACAGAGCTTCTTTGACAACTTGCTTTACCATATAGAGTCCATTCTTCACACAGGAAACCGAGTAAATTAGATATGTTACTCATCTTTTCAAAATCCTTCAGGGACTTCTGAAAACCCTTCAAATAAAATCCATACTTCTTCCCAAGTCATACAAGATCTTCCATGATCTAACCCTGACTATATTTCTGCCTTCTTCTCCAACCTCTTCGCCAATGGCTCATTCTACTACAGACTGAATGCCATCTTCTTGATGTCTTGTAGACACCAAGCTTGCCTCATACTCAAAACCTTAGCAATTTACATTTAACTTGCTTTTCATTTATGTATATCCCTATTCTCCATGTTTTGGCAAGGGTGGCTCTTTCTCTTATCTAGACTTTTGCTTAAATATTGCCTCCTTAGAAATATCTTACTTGACCTGTTTTTAATAGATCCTTCCACTTACAACACTATTTCTACCTTTGTTTTTTTTCTTCATCTCCTCTGTAATGAAAATTATATTTTTTCCTTTATTTAAAAAAAAATATGTCTCTACCACTAATTAAGCTCTACGAGGACAATTTCTTGGTCTTACTACCATACTGAAAGTACATAAAAAAGTGTATAAAGTATAAAAAGTACCCCAAAAATATTTTTTGAATTAAGGAATTTGATTTTCTCAAAATTTAGAACTGAGGGCAAGATCATTAATCATGTTGGTGGGGCCATTAGACTTTCCCTGGTGGCCATACTCTATGACAATTCTCTTAGTCTCTAATGCACAAACAAATGATCTTTTAGTGTAAATACCAAAATTATGTGTCATCCAAATCCACGTACTATTTTTTTAAAAAAATTCTTGTCCTAGAACTTTAAAAATATGATTATTGGTCATCCTAGCTAGCAATCTCTATAATCTCACTTTTTGTTTACTTCAAAGTTCTTCCTGACACAAAATAGCAAAAATTATCTTTCCTGAATTATATTGATTATCACTTATAACAATAGATTTTTATTTAGTATATCACACATGTCCTACTCAAAATGCCATGTCAATTTTTATAAATTGATGAAGGTAATTGATGTTGAAATTTAAAGCAATTTTTCAGGCAAATTCATGTATAATTAATAACATATATCCATGTCATGGATAAATGAACAAAATGTGATTTTAAAAATTATCTTTATCTCTGCAGTTTAGACATACTGATATTCTAAAGTCCATTTAAATTTCACTCTAATTGGAAATTTGCACTGACCCTTTCCATTTTGTAGCAATAGAATTCATGAATAAAAATAACCCATTTTTAATTATTTTTCAAATCAGATCTCCAAATCCTTATAGAAGAAATTTAATTAAAGTCAAGGAAAAAAGGAACATACTATAAAATTATTTTCATCACTTTGAAAATTAGATTCTAGCACATTAATCATGTATATTAATTTGAAACAAAGTTCATTTTCCTGGAATAATAATTCTTATATATTTCACAGAGATTAGAAGTCAGGGAATCATTATCATTAACGAAGAAGAAATATTTGTGCTGCTAAATTGGTCTCGTCTGAAATTATTATTAAAAGCAAAGTATATTAAAAAGTATCAAATATTCTGGATCATATTTAACTTTTGGTTTATAAATGCTTTTTCTTTTGTTTTGAAATAAAAGATATGATGCATCTTATTCATCTTTGATATTTTTAACCTGGTAATAGGGAGAAATGTGTTCTTATAGAGCAAATGTGGCAAAAGTAGAGCCTTAAACTTGATTTAACTTTTCTTGAAATAGAAAGTAAGCTCATATCATAGTATGAAAATATTCTGTTTCCAACATATACATATGCTAATCTTTTCCATTGAAATAAATATGTTTTTGGTAAAATAACAGATTCTTTTATGATGTGTAACTATGAGGTAATTAAAAAATAAACATTAGAATTCATATACCCACGTATGTATGCCACTTTACTTGGGAGATTATACATTTGACCAAGCTAATGATGCCATTGTTCCAGTGATAAAAATATTTTTAAGCACCTACTGTTACAGCTTTGTTGTAAACACTTTAAGTGATTTCATTTATTCCTCAAAACAATCTTATGAAATAGGCATTATTGCTCCATAATCTAGATGGGGATTGAATAGATTGAAAATTAGATTCAGATAATGCTACATGGCATCTTTGTATAGGTTTTTAATAAAGGTAAGAGCATAATATGGCAGGAAAAAGGGAGTTCAGGCAAACAGTAGGAGCCTGCATATCAAGGTCCTTCTTGTTTGCAAGGTTATAATTAATCTCCAGATTGAGCCATCATTTGTGCAATGTATCTTGCTTTGTAAGAGCTTGCTGAAAGTTTTCTGTGGGATCTTTAATGTCCTTCTGCATAGAGTGAGTATGGGGGGGAGAGAGGGTTGTTTTAAGATAAGTTTGGGTAATAACGTTATAAAGGGATTGATTGTGCTATGTTTTTTAGATCCTCAAAAGAAGAAATAAAACCTACTCTTTCTTTCTTTTTTTGGATATTAAGATATATATATTTTTATTATTATGTTATGTAAATCACCATACATTACATCATTAGGTTTTGATATATTGTTCCATGATTCATTGTTTGTATAACACCCAGTGCTCCATTCAATACGTGCCCTCTTTGATACCCATCACCAGGCTAACCCATCCCCCCACCCCCTCCCCTCTAGAACCCTCAGTTTGTTTTTCAGAGTCCATAGTCTCCAATGGTTTGTCTTCCCCTCCGATTTCCCGCTCTTCATTCTTCCACTCCTGCTATCTTCTTCTTCTTCTTCTTTTTTTAACATATAATGTATTATTTGTTTCAGAGGTACAGGTCTGTGATTCAACAGTCTTACACAATTCACAGCACTCATCATAGCACATACCCTCCCCAATGTCTATCACCCAGTCACCCCATCCCTCCCACCCCCCACCACTCCAGCAACCCTCAGTTTGTTTCCTGAGATTAAGAATTCCTCATATCAGTGAGGTCATATGATACATGTCTTTCTCTGATTGACTTATTTCCCTTAACATAATTCTCTCCAGTTCCATCCATGTTGTTGCAAATGGCAAGATTCCATTCCTTTTGATGGCTGCATAATATTCCATTGTGTGTGTGTGTGTGTGTGTGTGTGTGTGTGTGTGTGTGTGTATATCTATATATATATATATATATATAGATATATACCACTTCTTTCTTATCCATTCATCTGTCGATGGACATCTTGGCTCTTTCCACAGTTTGGCTATTGTGGACATTGCTGCTATAAACATCGGGATGCACGTACCCCTTTGGATCCCTACATTTGTATCTTTGGGGTAAATACCCAGTAGTGCGATTGCTGGGTCATACAGTAGCTCTATTTTCAACTTTTTGAGGAACCTCCATACTGTTTTCCAGAGTGGCTGCACCAGCTTGAATTCCCACCAACAGTGTAGGAAGGTCCCCCTTTCTCTGCATCCCCGCCAATATCTGTCGTTTCCTGACTTGTTAATTTTAGCCATTCTGACTGGTGTGAGGTGATATCTCATTAAGGTTTTGATTTGGATTTCCCTGATGCCGAGCGATGTTGAGCCCTTTTTCATGTGCCTGTTGGCCATTTGGATGTCTTCTTTGGAAAAATGTCTGTTCATGTCTTCTGCCCATTTCCTGATTAGATTAGTAGTCCTTTGGGTGTTGAGTTTGATAAGTTCTTTATAGATTTTGGATACTAGCCCTTTATCTGATATATCATTTGCAAAAATCTTCTCTCATTCTGTCGGTTGTCTTTTGGTTTTGTAGACTGTTTCTTTTGCTGTGCAAAAGCTTTTTATCTTGATGAAGTCCCAATAGTTCATTTTTGCCCTTGCTTCCCTTGTCTTTGGCGATGTTTCTAGGAAGAAGTTGCTGCAGCTGAGGTCGAAGAGGTTGCTGCCTGTGTTCTCCTTTAGGATTTTGATGGACTCCTGTCTCACATTGAGGTCTTTCAACCATTTGGAGTCTATTTTTGTGTGTGGTGTAAGGAAATGGTCCAGTTTCATTCTTCTGCATGTGGTTGTCCTATTTTCCCAGCATCATTTGTTGAAGAGACTGTCTTTTCCATTGGACATTCTTTCCTGCTTTGTCGAAGATTCTTGACCTTAGGGGAAAGCTCTCAGTTTTTCCCCATTGAGAATGTTATTCACTGTGTGTTTTTCATAGATGGCTTTTATGATATTGAGGTATGTACCCTGTATCCCTATAGTCTGAAGAGTTTTGATCAAGAAAGGATGCTGTACTTTGTCAAATGCTTTCTCTGCATGTATTGAGAGGATTATATGGTTCTTGTTCTTTCTTTTATTAATGTATTGTATGACATTGATTGATTTGCAGTTGTTGAACCAACCTTGCAGCCTAGGGATAAATCCTGCTTGGTCGTGGTGAATAATCCTTTTAATGTACTGTTGGATCCTGTTGGCTAGTATTTGATGAGAATTTTTGCATCCATGTTCATCAGGGATATTGGTCTGTAATTCTCCTTTTTGATGGGGTCTTTGTCTGGTTTTGGGATCAAGGTAATGGTGGCCTCAAAAACGAGTTTGGAAGTTTTCCTTGCATTTCTATTTTTTGGAACAGTTTCAGAAGAATAGGTATTAATTCTTCTTTAAATGTTTGGTAGAATTCCCCTGGCAAGCCATCTGGCCCTGGACTCTTGTTTGTTGGGAGATTTTTGATGACTGCTTCAATTTCCTTAGTGGTTATGGGTCTGTTCATGTTTTCTATTTCTTTCTGGTTCATTTTTGGTAGTTGATACATCTCTAGGAATGCATCCATTTCTTCCAGATTATCTAATTTGCTGGCATAGAGTTGCTCGTAATATGTTCCTATAATTGTTTGTATTTCTTTGGTGTTGGTTGTGATCTCTCCTCTTTCATTCATGATTTTATTTATTTGGGTCCTTTCTCTTTTCTTTTTGATAAGTCTGGCCAAGGGTTTATCAGTCTTATTAATTCTTTCAAAGAACCAGCTCCTAGTTTTGTTGATCTGTTCTACTGTTCTTTTAGTTTCTATTTCATTGATATCTGCTCTGATCTTTATTATTTCTCTTCTCCTGCTGGGTTTAGGCTTATTTGCTGTTTTTTCTCCAGCTCCTTTTGGTGTAGGGTTAGGTTGTGTATTTGAGACCTTTCTTGTTTCTTGAGGAAGGCTTGTATTGCCATATACTTTCCTCTTAGGACTGTCTTTGCTGCATCCCAAGGATTTTGAACAGTTGTGTTTTCATTTTCATTGGTTTCCATGAATTTTTTAAATTCTTCTTTAATTTCCTTGTTGACCCATTCATTCTTTAGTACTCTTTAGCCTCCATGTATTTGAGTTCTTTCCTACTTTCCTCTTGTGATTGAGTTCTAGTTTCAAAGCATTGTGGTCTTAAAATATTCAGGGAATGATCCCAATCTTTTGGTACTGGTTGAGACCTGATTTGTGACCTAGGATGTGATCAATTCTGGAGAATGTTCCATGGGCACTGGAGAAGAATGTGTATCCTGTTAATTTGGGATGGAATGTTCTGACTGTATCTGTGAAGTCCATTTGGTCCAGTGTGTCATTTAAAGTCTTTATTTCCTTGTTGATCTTTTGCTTCGATGATCTGTCCATTTCAGTGAGGGGTTGTTAAAGTCTCCCAGAATTGTATTGTTGTTGATGTGTTTCTTTGCTTTTGTTATTAATTGGCTTATGTAATTGACTGCTTCCTTGTTAGGGGCATAGATATTTACAATTGTTAGATCTTCTTGTGGATAGGTCCTTTAAGTAGTATATAGTGTCCTTCTTCATCTCTTTACAGTCTTTGGTTTAAAATGTAATTTGTCTGATATAAGGATTGCCACCCCAGCTTTCTTTTGGCGTCCGTTAGCATAAAACCTACTCTTTCTCAAAACCCCACTCAAATAGGGCTTTCTTCTTTTTCTTTTTGTCTTCTTTCTTTTTCTTTCTTTCTTTCTTTCTTTCTTTCTTTCTTTCTTTCTTTCTTTCTTTCTTTCTTTCTTTCTTTCTTTCTTTCTTTCTTTCTTTCTTCCTTCCTTCCTTCCTTCCTTCCTTCCTTCCTTCCTTCCTTTCTTTTTCTTTCTTTCTTTCTTTCTTTCTTTCTTTCTTTTTTTCTTTCTTTCTTTCTTTCTTTCTTTCTTTCTTTCTTTCTTTCTTTCTTTCTTTTTCTTTCTTTCTTTCTTTCTTTCTTTCTTTCTTTCTTTCTTTCTTTTCTTTCTTTCTTTCCTATAATTTTATAAATAGGGGCTAATAAATTTCTCAGATATGATATCTGATTTCTATAGAAACTGAACAACTAATTCAATTTTAATACTTTTTGCTTTGATTTTTGGAATTGACAGTAATAATAACTTATTTTTAGTTGTCTGAGGAATGCCCTAGTCACTCTTGTTCAGGAGATTTCTAGGCAGTTTACCATTTTTGTTGAACCCTGTACTTTAGTTAATCAGGCATCCTCTGGGGTCATATGATTAACAAGCATTTATAAGTAAGTTTTAACTTAGGTTTAAAATTGATACATAAATAATATACCATTACTATAATAAATAACTGTACTTTCCAATTGAATCAAGTCCAAGTTTATCTCTAATACCCACAATATATAAAGAACACAACTCAATAGCAAATAAAACAATCCAATTAAAAATGGGGATTGGGACTGAACATTTTTCCAAAGAAAACTTATTATACAAATGGCCACAAGATACATGAAAAGGTACTCAGTATCACTATTCATCAGGGAAATGCAAACCAAAACCATGAGATATCACCTAACCTGTTGGAATGGCTATCATCAAAAAAATAGGAGATAACAAGTTTTGTCAAGGGCGTGGAGAAAGGGAATTCTTCTTCACTGTTGGCGGGAATGTAAATTGAGGCAGCCAGTATAGAAAACAATATGGGGTTTCCTCAAAAAATTAAAAATGGAACTACTATATTATCTAGCAATTCCACTTCTGGGTATATATCCAAAGGAAATGAAAACAAGATATTGAGGAGCTATCTGCACTCCCATATTCACTGTAGCATTATTCACAATAGCCAAAGTATAGAAACCACCTAAGTATCTGTCAATGTATGATGGATATGAAGATGTGTTTTATATATACTATGAAATATTTTTCAGCCATGAGATAAAAGGAAATTCTGCCGTTTGTGGCAATATGGATGGCCCATGCGGACATTATGCTAAGTGAAATAAGTCAGAAGAAAACAAATACACTGTCCTGTATCATCTCATTTATATGACTTCTGTGCTGAAGTCACAGAAACAGAGAGTAGGATGGTGATTATTAGGGCTGGGGTAAGGTAGGGGAAATGGGAAGTTGTTGGTCAAAAGGTTTATATTTCCAGTATGATGAATAAGTTTTGGGGATTTAGTGTACAGCAAAAAAAAGTATTTCATTAGGTATAGGAATAGCAGAAGAATTTAAATATCTTTCTGAAAACACAGTAAAAGCATATTTTCCATCCATGTCACATGAATGCAAATTGGCCTTGAATTTATTTATGAGTTAGAAATAGAAAAGAAAGCATTAGCTAAATTGATCACAAAACTAGCCTTGCTCTTACCTTATTGCACAGTTTGAATATGTAATATCATATTGTGTACTACTTTTGGCATGGGGGTGTTATTTATTAAGATTTATATAATCTACAGTGACTCTCTCCAGGATTTATCAGCTTTTCACAGGTCATTAAATAAGGAATTTGTGGGTATCAATACACCTGCATCTAAAAGAACTTTAATTAAAATTAGAATTTCTTTATGCACCTCAGGTATCCAACCCTAGTCTATCCTAATTGTTTTAAATTAGCTACTTGACTGGGCTTAGATAATTTTAAATGTTTCCATCTACCATGTGCCACTAGAAGAGAATGAAACACAGATTTTTAAGACAACTCTTTTCCCCAATATTTTGGGTAAGGTAAGAGTCTTCCATTTGAACATTACATCTGTTCCCATAATATGTTCTGGCAGGGTAAGACAACCATATAAAGATTTGTTAATAAATTTGTTAATAAATTTAACAAATTTAATAAATTTGTTAATAAATTCCTATATTTTAAGCCACAATTTTACCTGTATCCTCTACAGTTGCTCATTACATCTCCCCAGATGTATTATATTGCCTGTTAACTTTTCCTTACCAGGTTTTAGTATGACATTATATTGGGCACCAGTGTCCAGCAATGTAAAGCTTCTTCACCACCCTCAGGATATTTTACTCATATTAATGTTAACAGCTTTGCATCACTTGCTAGGTGGTTGAACTAACTGACTTTGGCCCTCCTGTCACCCAGAGTCATATTCTTCACTTTTTTTCCACTCAATTTTAACTGCCATTGACTCAAGGATTATAAATTCCTTGTTTTATGGTAATCAGAGTTTTCAAAAATTATTAAGGCTAGGGCAAATTGAGCAAATCTGTCACAGTTTTTTCATAGTTTGAAGAGTTGGTGAGGCAGTCAGATCGCCTAATCTTTATATAGTGATTCATTAAAATTTTAGAGTAACACCATCTATTGTCTCCTTTTTAGTGCTATTTTATTTTATTTTTTTATTTTTTTTATTTTTTTTTTTAAAGATTTTATTTATTTGACAGAGAGAGACACAGCGAGAGAGGGAACACAAGTAGAGGACTGTGAGAGGGAGAAGCAGGCTTCCCGCGGAGCAGGGAGCCCGATGTGGGGCTCGATCCCAGGACCCTGGGATCATGACCTGAGCCGAAGGCAGACGCTTAACGGCTGAGCCACCCAGGCGCCCCTCCTTTTTAGTGCTATTTTAAATCAGTCTTCTGAATACTTAACATCCAGTTTAAACTGTTTGAGTTTTTTCAAACTCTTTTTATGCTTATTTTCTTTCTTTTGAATAATTATAATTATTTTTCCATCATTAGTTTCCATTTACAGTAACTGGGCAAGGAGTTCCCCCAAGTTCCCCTCATTTCATCTTGCCCCTACATCAATTTAGTCATATCAGGCGTTCAAGCAGCTGGAGCATCTTCTATCAAAGCATCGACCATATCTTGACCAGTAGTGCAGAGTTAGGAGAAATTTTAGAATTATTACAGCTAATCAATGTTACTTATGCTCTCTACATCTCAGTGGCCTCAGAAGAAGTATGCTTTAATATTTAAGGATAGATTTGGACAATTCTTTTTAGATGTGTGTTATTTACTTTGACCTTCATAGAGCTTAACAAATTAAGTATTTGCCCCTCCATCTATATTTCTGCAAAAGCTTCAGTAAGTGAGGGTCCTGAGTAAGAACTAACATGCTTGTCCATTTAACAGTATCTGATACAAGGGAGATAGCTCTTTGATTTCTGAAGCACAATGGTTGATTTCAGTAGAAGTTCAGAAATGAGTTCGGAATAATCTGTAAAGTAGCTTAATGATTGAACCGAATATGTTTGTGTTTCTGTAGTCTCTTGATTTTCTCCCACCTTTGTAAACTTTTAGTGATTTTTGTTCATATAGGGGCTATATTTTGACAAAAATAGTCACCTTTAAAACTCTCATTGAGCATTATTGACTGAATCACATGTGGCAAGTCTGTGGCCCTAGAAGCCGCCAGCTGTTTCTGTTAACTATGCTTTTCCTGACCTTCCTTCCCTTCTTTATTTTTTTATTCTCCCAAATAGAGCCTTCACTATTACTTAAATTATAAACTATGCCATTTGCACAGGTTGCAATGGGTCACATAATTGAAAGGACTCCAAGGACTCCATAGAACATACACCTGAAAGATTTTAATAAAGGCAGTGGAGCAGTAGAAAGACTGTGGGGAAGAGCCAAGATCCAGAAGAGATTTCCAGGTGCAACTTCTCAAAGTCTTTCTCATTTGCACAGAACACACTTCATGTCCAGATTGAACCATCATGATATGTGTGATAAACCTTAGTTTTGAGAGACGTCCCTAAAAGTTTTCAGTGGGATTTTTAATGCCCCTAATCACTTAATTAATCAAAGGCGTCTAACTGGAAATACCAGTGTAAGCCATAAATAAATTCACCGGTTTGGTGCCACCAGGGAGGAGTTTTTGAACTTTAAATAATACATTATAAGTTATTAATTATAACACTTACTTCCCTTATTTTGATCAAGAGTCAGTTCCAGACTTCCAGTTGACCCCAGAGATAAGCATAGAGGTTCTTTTTCAGCTGTATAATAACTCTTTTACCCAGGCCTGGCCAAAGTTTACTCAGTTAATAGGGGATAGAACAAGAATTTGAGCTCAAGCATCCTGGCTCAGCAAGCCTACACTAAGCCCTAAGTCCTTGGAAGCATTTCTGTAGTATTTTGTAATTACTATAGAGTCATTTAGAGTGTCAGAAGACAAAAGTCACTAAAACCAACAGCTACTAGTAAACAACTGAATTGCTCTATATGATTATTGAATTATTAAAAGTGTATTAATGAGGTTTAAAATTGTATACAGACTCTAAAACACTGAATTGGGATTTCAACTTTCAATGAACTCACAGGAGAGGAGAGTAAGGAAGATGTGGGGTCTTGCAAAGCTCCATTGATCTGTGCTGTTGTTTAACTTTTCACCAGATTTATGGGTTAATCCCAGCACAGGACACAGTGAAGCTACCTGCTACTTGAAGTAGATCACTTAGAACTATTACCTGCAGCTGCTTGCAGGTGCAGTACATCAGAAACAGCAAGTAGCTGTCTGTACTTCAAAAGGATTCACAAGAAAAGTGGCTCAGACAGTTCAAGTCTCCTAATAAGCCAGACCTCAATTATTTTTCAGTTTTAGGCACATTTTTTATTCTATGTAAAGCTTTCCTATTAACTACTTAATTTTCTGCTTTCATTTGTGTATAGACATAGTCTAGTAACTAACTCCAAGTTTATTTAAGTTGCTAAAATAAAAAAGTGGTGTTTTGTCTTCCATTCGTCGTAAAATTACTTTCTCATATATTTATTTTAATATGATGAGCTATAAATGTATGATTGTTAATTGCTATAATTTGATTAACTTCTTGAGGCTATAGCCATTATTATGCAAGTTTAGCTTAATACAATGTTCTTCTCTTTCTCTTTTAGAGAGACTGCAAGCAGGGAGTGGGGGTGGAGAGGCAGAGAGCGAAAATCTTAAGCAGGCCCCACACCCAGCAAAGAGCCTGACACGGGGGCTTGATTTCATGACCCTGAAATCATGACCTGAGCCAAAACCATCAGTCAGATGTTTAACCCGCTGAGCCACTAAACACCCCATTGTTCTTTATGTTTTTAAAACAAGGCCAATGAGGGGCTCCTGGATGGCTCAGTTGGTTAAGCTTCTGCCTGCCCCTCCCCTTGCTTGTGCTCTCTCTATCTCTATCAAATAAATAAAATCTTTTACAAAAACAAAAAAAAAATAAAACAAGACCAATGATGTCAAGATATTAAGCTATCCTAAAGTAGATCAACAGGGACAATATTAATATTTTTATTAATATGAATATATGGTCAAGTCTTTTTCCTAAATAATTTCTAAGTCTATTAGAAGCTATCTTCATAAGAAAATATAGGAAATGCACAGCAGCCACGCAAAGGTAAGAATAATGCATTTTTTTCTAGCCCAGTGCACATTTAAATTCTGTTAAAAAATGCATCATAGGCACACAAATTACTAACAGGTAAATATTACCTTAAAGCAATGGTTCCCCAAAGTGGTTATTAGACCAGCAGGGCTATTTCTCTTAGAAAACTGTAAGAAATGCAAATTTTTTGTTCCTATCCCAGACCTACTTAATCAGAAGTTCTGAGGAAGAAACCTACAATCTTTGTTTTAAGCAAATGATTCTGATAAATACTAGTTTGAGAACCACAGCTTTATTTTTTTTTAAGATTTTATTTATTTATTTGACAGAGAGAGACACAGTGAGAGAGGGAACACAAGCAGTGGGAATGGGAGAGGGAGAAACAGGCTTCCCGCTGAGCAGGGAGCCCTATGCGGGGCTCCATCCCAGGACCCTGGGATCATGACCTGAGCCGAAGGCAGACGCTTAATTGAGCCACCCAGGCGCCCCGAGAACCGCAGCTTTAAAGGATGATTGTTCTTCGCATAAATTGTCAAGGAGTAGGATTTATAATTCAAGTGAATCTGCTTGTTGTTTCCAATTTCTACTATTCTCCAAATGTTGAATCTTTCCTCATAGCCTTCTTCTCATCCTTAACTTGGCCATTACAGGGTGGTACAAAAGTTGTGTTTGGCTTTGAGAACTAGAGGTTAGGCCAAAGACAAATTTGTTTTCGGATGAGTGAAGAGGGGTAGGTGTAATATTATAAACTAAGAGTGAAGAATAACAAATGTGGTAAAGATGTGGAGAAAAGAGAATCCTTGTGCACTGTTTGGGGAATGTAAATAGGTTCAGCCACTATGGAAAACAGTATAAAGTTTTCCCAAAAAATGAAAAATGGAAATATCATATGATTCAGCAATTTCACTTCTGTGTATATATCCAAAGACAATTCTGAAAACAAGATCTCAAAGAGATAATCTGCACTCACATGTTCATTGCAGCATTATTGAAAATAGACAAGATATGGAAACAATCTAAGGGTCTGCCAATGTACAAATGAATAAGGTTGTGTTGTATATAACAATGGAATATTATTCAGTCACGAGAAAGAAGGAAATCCTTCCATTTGAGACAACATGGGTGGACCTTGTAGACATTATGCTAAGTGAAATAAGCCAGACAGAGAAAGACAAATACTCCATGGTATCACTTCTATGTGGAAAAGATTAAAAAGATAAATAAATAAGTCAAACTCACAGAAACAGAGAAAAGTGGTTTCCAGGGCCTGGGAGTAAGGGAAAATAGGGAGAGGTTTGCAAAAGGTACAAACTTTCAGCTATAAGATGAATAAGGCCTGAGGATCTAATGTATAACATGGTGACTTTAGTTTATAACACTGTATTATATCACTGAAATTTGCTAAGAGAGTAGAATTTAAATATTCTCACACACACACACAAAGAAAAACATCTGAGGTGGTGGATGTCTTAATTAACTGAATGGGGGATATCCTTTCACATTGTATAGAAATATCAAATCACCACAATATATACTTTCAGTATCTTATAATTTTATATGTCAATTATGCCTTAATAAAACTGAAAAGGAGAAAAATAGAGTAAAGGCTTGAAATTGGCTATGCTTTCACAAAGTTGCCTCGGCTCTCAAACCAAGACCTGTGAAAAAGGGGGCAAATGGATCACAAGAGGTTTACATTACTCATATGATTTGCAGTTTCACCTAGACATCCCAGCCATCTCCTGAAGGGTTTTGATGTGATCAATAGCAAGGCTATTATTCATCAAAGTCCTGTCACTGAGGCCTGTATGATTCCAGTCACTTACTGGTGACACATTTTTGTCCAAGTAATATAACATCTCTCAATTTAGTTATCTAACTTTTTATGATGTATTATTGAATACCAATCTAGCTGATTTATTTATTGTGGGCTCTTTAGTTTTATTTAAATAATCATATAGCATTATTTAATCTGTCATAAATTTAGAATATAAACCTTCTAGATTTCAGTATAATATGTTTTATTACCACATGTGTTTTCATATAGCACCTTATTATATGCAAAGCATTTTCCCATGTGTTTTTTCATTGGGCCATGGAACAAGAGTATGTTACACTGAGAGGCATGTGTATGAAAATTGCACTGATGTAAACACAGGGCCAACTTCATGCTGGTAGCTGCCTTGTCGTAGTTACTCTATGTGGTTGTGCTGAAGATAAACTCATGGGTTTTAAAATTATTATCAGTGTTAAATAAAGGGTAGCCATTTTTAAGGAAGTGAAAGAGGCCATTGTGTAATTTCGATTCTATTTTGTTTGATTTGAGGGAAGAAATAAAATACCAATCTTTCTCTGCATGAAAATAATGTGGCTGCCACTTTGAATTGTCATCAACCTGAATTGACTTTGCTTATTAATTTACACCTTAGTTTACCCTTTGTTCTGGGAAGTCCTTAGGAACATGAATTTCTATTATTTAAATATACATTTAATCTTTTCCCTCATCATTTATCAAATCATCTTCATTTATTAAAATACAGACTTAAAATGTAAAAATGGTCCTTTTAATCACATTAAATTCAGAACTTTGAAGAAAATGTTGAAAACATATCAAGCGTTCACCGTTTACTAATTTGGTTGAAGTTAAATGGACACACCAATAAAACAGGAACCCAATTTTGATAAAAATGCAGTATGTATTTTCTATACACAGTCTGCATGAAAATCTCTTATGTTGCTCCTGAATTACTCTGAATGTTGACTATTTCCCAAACTGAAATTTGTGATATTATTGTGATATTATAAATTGATGATTTGCAATTGCTATTGATTGACTTTGCACACTGGAAAAGACATTCTTGTTGTTTATTGATCACTACCTATTCTAAAATAAATACAAAAGGACAAATAATGAAGAATAGCACTGGATTCATGGTATATGCTTTAATCAGAAGAGAAAAATTTTCTTCATACATAATTTTTATTTAATTTTTCTTGTAGAGAGACTTTTAGATTTGTCTCATTTTTTTAACTGCCATAGGTCTGAAATATTTAAGTATATAGTAAATATTGTATTTGCAATGTTTTTATGTAATATACTATTACTGACACAACAACTTGATGGTGTCTTGATGTTTTCTTTGTATTTATTTTGCTTGGGGTTTGTTGAAATTTTTGAATCTGTAAATTTATAATTTTTATGTTATTTGGAAAAATTTTGGCCACTTTTCTTCAAATACTTTTTCTAGTTCTTGACTTTTTCCTCCTCTTTTCTGGAACTTCAGTTACATGTCTGTTAGGTTGATATCCCATAAACTACTCAGACTTTATTTGTTAATTGCCATTTTTTCTTTTTGTGCTTCAATTTGTATAGTTATTACTATATCCTCAAGTTCGCTCTTTCTTAATTTGCTTTTCATCTCAGTGAATATTTTATTTCATAATTTTCATGTTTGTTTTTCTGTATGTTTGTTTATATATGTTTTATATTTTTTCCCTACCTTTTCCCTTTTTATTACTAGTTTCAGTTTCCTGGACATTTTTGCAATAACTGTTTTAAGGAACTTGATGGCTAATCCTAATATTTCCATCATTTTTTGGTCTGTTTTTATTAACTGATTTTTATCCAGTTTATAGATCACATTTTGTTTGTATATTTTTTGGGGGGACAGGAGAGATTGCATGATTTTCATTAGATACTGGCATTGTATTTATTATTTTGTTGAATATCTGTATTTTCTTTTTCTCTGTAGAATTTTGGGCCTTGATTTGGCAGGCATTTTAACTGTTTGTTTCTGACTTTTTCTTAAGCCTATTAGGATGGGTCTTAAGAATTGTCAGATTAAGATAGAGGAAACCCAGTCAATTTGAAATCCAGATAATCAACAAATCATTTTTTTCAGTATTGTCCCAGCAATACTATAAATAAAATAAACTGAACCTTCAAAACTGAACCTTCAATTGCAATATTTGAGACATATTTATATAAAAAATGTTGTTTTATCTGAAATTCAAATTGACTAGGTATCCTATATTTTTATTTTCCAAATTTGACAATCTTGGGAGTAAGTCTATTAGGAATCTACTAAATGACCCAGATATTCACCCAGATCTCTCTACTTTGCCAGGTTGGAAATTGATCATCTCTTATCCCCATCTGACCGCTAGGAATTTTTCAGCTGATAGCTTATATATGCTTTTCTTTGCTTGATCTTGTGGATTTTCATTCTATGCGGTGCTGTTCAGTTTTTAGACAAAGACTTAAGAAGAAACTTGTATACGTTTCTTAGACTCTTCAGTTTCCTATGACTGTAATAATTACTATAGACTTGATGGCTTAAAACAACAAAAATTTATTCCCTCACAGTTTTGGAAGCTAGAAGTCTAAAATTAATATCACTAGACTGAAGACATGTGGCCACTTATAATTATATTTATCTAAAAATGAGCAGATTCTTAGCATGTGCAACATACTACTCTCCATTCTTCAAAACACACTGTTTCTCACCTTCTTGCTATTGTCTTTTAGCATACTATTCCATATGCTTGAAATGACCTTTCCATTGTTCACCAACTTTCTAATTAGCTTTCATCTCTTCTGGGAAACTCTACTTTGATTCTCTTAGGTAATAACACATCCTCACCCTGTGTTTACCTGTTATATTTTATATTTTTTGTAAATACCATTTATATTCCTTTAATTACTATACACACCATTGTGAAGTTAGAATATAGTCCACAAGATTAGTTTCAGATTGATAATTTGCTGGGAGGACTCACAAAATTCACTGAAAGCTGTTATACTCACAGGTATGGTTTATTAGAGCTAAAGGATACATTTTGAAACCAGCCAGGGGAAAAGGTGCACAGGGCAGAGTACAGGAAAGATCTAAATGTGGAGCTTCCAGTTGTCCTCTCCCCATGGAGTCATGGACAGCCTTAATTTTCTGCTATTGATGTGTAATGATACACATGGAATATTGCTAACCAGAAAAGCTCATCTGAGCCTTGCTATCTAAAAATTTTATTGGAGATCTATTGTGGACTGTCTGCAAAACTGAGCTTCAGTCCCCAGCCCCTCCTGAGATAGAACAGAGATTGTGTGACTAATTTTCAGACTCCAGCCCCTCCAGAGGTAGAACAAATGTGTAGCTGGTATTTTGACTCCAATCCTTCCAGAGGTGCAGCATATACTGTATGGCACAAAGCTCTTATCATAAATCACACTGATAGGTTGTTCAGTGGCCAAGGTCTCCACATACTCTCTTGGGCAGGACATTCCAAAGGCATAAAGACCACCTCCCCGGAGTTGAGACAAATCCAGATTTCTCTTTGGATAAGTTTAATTTTCATCATAATTTTTGCTCACTAGATTTTCATACGTTTTATAAACTTTAGCATATGTTTTATAATCTTTAGAGCAATAATAGATGTTCCATAGATATTCTCATATTAATGAATACATATTTTCAAGTGAATGAATATGTAAATGTGATATGTTAATTTAATTTTCGGTATGTGATTCTTTGATTTCTCAGCATATGTGGTACTATTTCAAAATCTAAGTAGTGAATTCTATGTTTATGTTAATGAATTAGCATAATTCTAATTTGAAGCAAAGATTATTTCTTACTATGTATATGAGAGAAAGTATGAGACAGAATAGAGGAAGTGGAGTAAAAGATTAGTTCAAACCAAGGACACTGACTTCTGAAGGATTGTTGTGGACTGAATTCAGTCTCTACAAAAATCATATGTTGAAATCCTACTCTCCAGTACCTAAGAATATGACTGTATTTGGAGATAGGGCCTTTAAAGTGATGATTAAATTGAGACCATTAGATGGACCCTAATCCAATATGCCTGGTGTCATTAAAAGATGAGGAGATTGGGACACACAGAGAGATACCACGATGCATGCACAGAAAAAAGGTCATGTGAGGACCCAGCAAGAGGCCATCTGCAAACCAAGGAGAGAGACCTCAAAAGATACAAAACCTGCTGCTTCCTTGGTCTCGGACTTCTAGTTTCCACACCTGTGAGAAAATAAATTTCTGTTAAGTTACCCAGTCTGAGGTATTTTGTTATGATAGCTCTAGCAGACTAATATAGAAATCCTTCTGCAAACTCCACAAAAAGCTGTTCATTTTATTTCAAAACCAGTCCATGAAGGATCAATTGAAAATTAAATACAACTCAAAGCTCTCAATCTTGACACCTGCTAGAAATGACTCATCTTGAATTGTTTACACTTACAAATCAAAGCGATAGTAGTAAATGAGGGTGAAACTTCAGGAATTCCCACTCACAGACATCTGAAAGCCTGATGCTGTTTGAGACTGCTGGGAGTAATTATACATGGATATAATTCTGTCACAGATTTCAGACCCTTTAAGTTAAAATACAGCAGGAGTCCTCAAAGCAAGAATCACCACAATGTAATCTTGATTAAAAGCAGTTCAGGATAAGTGAGACACTGTTGCATAATAGAAGGATCATTGAAAAGATAAATTAATATGTCTGTGTGTCTGACCTTGTTGCAAAGTTGCAGGAGCCCCTAAGGAAAGAAAAATGCAATACGGTGAGAGAAAGAGAAAAGGGGGAATGGAGGAGAGTTGGTGGGATAAAAAAAGTGTTGAGTGTATATCATACATAGCGTAGACCAAGCAAGCAGCGGACATAATGTCATAGACGGGTTCTTATTGGAAAAAAACTAAAATGATATTCCAGATATGATAGATTTTAAATGAATTTTGCATAGGGTAAGAACTTATTGATAGTGTGTTTCAAAATGTTTATATTGCCGAAATAGTAAGAAGTATAGAGTGATAGGGTGAGAGGAAAACCATAGACACGTGACCTTACTCTAACCCTTGGAGTCTAGCTCCACAGGGACTTTCCCCTCTGTTCTTTCTAAGGCAAACTGCCTGAAGAGTATTCTTTTACAAAAACATCCTGATAATTTATTCAAAAATTAATTCAAAAGTATTTATTGACTATTTCCTCTGTGCCAGGCTTTGCTATGAGTGCTAAGGTTATAGCTGTGAATAAAACAGACAAAAATCACTAACTCATTACCATGACAAGGTTAAACACCGAAAGAGGAAGAGTAACAAAATCAATTTTAAAATATAAAGAATGTTAGATGCTATAAGTAGCATAGAGAAAAACAGTAGGGAAGGGAAATAGGGAGTGCCATGGTAGACTAGGTTCACTGAGAGAAAATGGCTTTTGGGCAAAGACTTATAGAAGGTGAAGGACCATATCATGAAGATATTTAAGAGAAATGTGTTTCAGGCTTAGGAAAGAATAAAGTCAAATTCTCCAAACTTAAAAAAATAAATAAAATAACATAAAGTTTCCAAACTTAAAATGTCCCTGGCATGTTTTTTTTTTTTTTTAAGATTTTTTATCTATTTATTAGGGAGAGAGAGAGCACAAGCAGGGGGAGTGGCAGAGGGAGAGGGAGAAGCAGGCTCCCTGCTGAGCAGAGAGCCTAATGGGGCTCCATCCCAGGGCCCCAGGATCACGACCTGAGCCAAAAGCGGACGCTTAGCTGAATGAGCCACCCAGGCATCCCTGTCCCTGCAGTTTAAGAAAAAAAAAAAAAAATAGGAGGCTAGTGTTTATGCAGATGAGGAGACAGGGAAAAGTAGCAGGTAATAAGACAGAAAGGGGAAACAATTGGTGAACCCATCTCGGGACTCGTAGACAAGAATAGGACCTTTGGCTATTGTTTTAGGAGGGATCGGAAGACAATGGAGGTTTTGGCCTGAGAGGTGACATGATCTGACTGAATAACTGATTATTGGGTTGATGATAGATCAAAGGGGGTAAGGGAGCAAGCAAGTAGAGTACTCAGGATGCTAAAATGTTAAAAACAGTCATGATATAAGCCAGGGAAATAGCATCAATACAGTGAGAGATACTTAGAATTGGAAGGTAGAGCCAACTTGATTTCCTGATAAATTTAAGATGTGAGGAAAAAAGATGAGATGGATTTAACTTCTAATAACTGATATGGGAAAAATAGAGAGAGCTGATTTTGGGAATGAGTGCTGCAATTTTTTTTTTTTAATATATTGAGTTAGATCCCGCTAGACCTTAATGTAGAGGTGAAGTAATGTGTTGTATTAACTTGGCTGGTTTCTGATGTAAGGTCAAATTGGAGATATGTATTGGGAAACCTCAGCATATAGATCTTATTTACAGCCATAAAACTTGATGCATTCATTAAGGGCACTAGTATGGAGTATATATTTAAAGATTGAGCCTTGGTACAAATAGGTTTAAGAGGGCTGGGAAAAGGGAAAAAAGTAATCAGTGAGTAGGAGTAAAATTAGGAAATTAAGTGAAGAAGTATTTGAAACAAATGATCAGGTTATTTTTTCTTACTTAAATGCTGTGGATAGGTCTACAAAAAGGATCAGTGTCTTATCATTGGATTTTGTTGGAGGTAATTAATGACCTCAATATTAAAGCATTTTCTGAAGTTGAAAAAGCAAAGCCTGATTTGGGTGGATTTATAACCCATAAGGTTTGATGTTGATAGCAAATTCCATAAAACTCAAGAAAGATGTCTAGAAGGCAAGCCCTGACCATATTGTAGCAAACAGTATTTCTTCTGTAAACTCCACCTTTTCTACACTCAGAATCATTGTGCTCTTGTGCTGATCTGGGTGATGTTGGAAGACAACGGGTAACCTATTAAGAACAGTCTTACTATAGTGATAGGTTAAGATCTAGGACAAATTGAATTTTTAGTGGGAGTATTTGGGAAAGGCAATGATTAACAACACATAGGAATGATGTGCTATTTAAAAAATTTATTGACACAGATTTGGAGTTTTGTCTAGTTCTACATAGAGTTCGTTAGTTGACTTAGAGAAGTTTTAATTTTGCTGGGTCACTTTCACATCGATGAATAAAGGGAGTAGACATTGATTAGTAATTTACTCATTGCAAACCCAATAGCCACCCCTTCCCCACATCAGAAAAAAAATATTAAGAATGGATACAGAGTTCCCAATTTTTAATTTTACTGAAAATCACCTTTAAAAGAGATTATCACCATCATTTTATTAAGGCGAATACAGCTTAATACCAGCAAATACTCTAAGATGTTATCTTAGAGTAAAATTTAACATTTTTCTAAGAAATTTCTGCTGACTGTAATTTTGCCCTGATGCCAAGTGGTATAATTTTGTCATTAATCAATATCGGTTTATGGACAAGTGTTTGGGAAGCAGTGGTCTAGTCCAGTGGTTCTCAAACTTGTGCAAGCATCAGCATAACCAGCAGGACAAGATGGAATTGATTGCTGGGGCCACCCACAAAATCTTTGATTCCATAGTGCTGGATTGAGGCCTGATAATTTTCACGTCTGATATGTACTCTGGTGATGCTGATGTTACTTATCCAGGGACTACACTTCCAAAACCACAGGTCTTGATAATTTGTAATATCCTCAGTATGCTAACTTTTATGATTGTGCTGATTCTTTTATAACTAATCATAAGCAAATCAGAGACATAGCAGAAATTGTTATGACTGAATATATATTTTCCACCTACCAAAGATTTTAAATATAAATTTTTTTTTAAAGATTTTATTTGTTTATTTGACAGAGAGACACAGGGAGAGAGGGAACACAAGCAGGGGGAGTGGGAGAGGGAGAAGCAGGCTTCCTGCTGAGCAAGGAGCCCGATTGCGGGGCTCGATTCTAGGACCCTGGGATCATGACCTGAGCCGAAGGCAGACGCTTAATGACTGAGCCACCCAGGCACTCCTAAACATCAAAATTTTATTGAAGTATAATTAACATACAGTGTTACATTAGTTTCAGATGTACAATATAGTGATTCAACAATTCTATACATTTTCAGCTCATCAAGATAGGTGTACTCTTAATTCCCTTTATCTATTTCACTCATCTGCCCACCTGTCTTTCCTCTGGCAACCACCAGTTTGGTCTCTGTATTTAGGAGTCTGGGTTTTTTGTTTGCTTGTTTCTTTTTTTTGTTTGTTCATTTGTTTTGTTTCTTAAATTCCATATATGAATGCAATCATATGGTATTTGTCTTTTTCTGACTTATTTATTTCACTTAGTATTATAGCCTCTAGACCTATCCATGTTGTTGTAAATGACAAGATTTCATTCTTTTTAATGTCTGAACAATATCCATTATGTGTTTTATATATGTGTGTGTGTGTGTGTGTGTATACATATGTATGTATATACACACATACATACACATATGTATACATACACATACATCTTTATTCATTTATCCATCAATGAACAGTTGGGTTATTTCCATATCTTGTATATTATAAAAATACTGAAATAAATATGGGGTGCATAATCTTTTTGAACTAATGTTTTCATTTTCTTTGGGTAAATATCCAGTAGTGGATTACTGGATCATATGGTAATTCTATTTTTAACTTTTTGAGGAAACTTCATACTGTTTTCCACAGTGGCTGCACCAATTTGCATTCCCACCAACAGTGCACAGTGCTTCCTTTTTCTCCACATCCTCACCATTTGTTATTTCTTGTGTTTTTGATTTTAGCCATTCTGACAGGTGTAAGTTATATCTCATTGTGGTTTTAATTTGCATTTCTCTGATAATGAGTGATGTTGAGCATCTTTTCATGTGTCTGTTGGTCATCTGTATGTCTTCTTTTGAAAAATGCCTATTCAGGTCCTCTGCCCATATTTAATTGAATTGTTATTGTTATTATTATTGGTGTTGAGTTGTATGTCATATATTTTGGATATTAATTCCTTAAAAGATATATCATTTTAAACATCAAAACTTTAAAAGCTAATTTATATAATGTATTCCACTTGTAATTATGAGAAAATTTGAGGTTAAATGTTACATTTTTATTTACAAGTGCTACAAATTATGCAATCTTTACACAATTAAAAATTAAGACTCTACAGAAGAAATAACACCAGACAATGAAAAGCAGCGTGCACAAAAATTCTCTTATAAATATATTTTTAAAGTTTAGAAAATGTAAATCAGAAAAAATATGATCAAATGATTCTTTTAAAGTCTCATATGTAATTTTTTTGTATATGATTTATGTGAAAGTGAAATGGAGGTACAAACCTTCTTAATTTTACATAAAGTGATTCTTTTAAAAGAAGGAGAAATCTCACAATATTCTAAAGCATATTTTTCTAACCAGTAATATAGAAATGTTTTGGGATATAAATACTCTGTAATTATTTGCTTTAAAACCTAGACAAGGATACAATCAAGCATAATTAATAGTGTTTCAATATAACTTTAATGGTAGTGTTTAAATGTCAAAGGAAGAATTTCTGACCTAAGCATTGTAATCTCATAGATGTTTGACTTTATGCCCTATACACCCATCTAGGAAGCAGACTGCATAAGCTAAAGGAGCAAAATACCCACCTTTTAGTATTCAGCTGTTACCTTGACAACTGATAATTGGTATTAACTGTTGTTTCATTTGTAAAGTGACCTGATTTTTTAAATAGGCACTTTTATTAACGGCAGTTAGTTTAAATATATAATTGTGGACATCTCAACATAATTGGCATTGTACATGCAGATGGCTGAAAATGTCACTTTTTATTATTTTTCACTACAGTTATCCATTTATCAAGCAAATGTATTGCATTTAACTTTCTAAGGGTTAGGGTATGAAAATAATTTCTTTTTCTTATTTGTCATGTTTGTCTACCCCTAGCAAGTTTTATTATCTATCTATCTATCTATTTATCTATCTATCTATATCTATCATCTATCTTTTGCACATATATACTTGTGCTTGGCTTTTCATATTTTTAAAAAACTATTTTTACAGACTATAGATTTTAGGGATATGGTATGAGCAGACATTAAAAAGAACAAATTAAAGAAAAATATGTTACAATAAGGTTATTAAGAGTTTATGTTTCCAGTGTTAATATTTACCTGATAATTTTCCTTGTGGATCTAAGCCTTTGGATGAAAAGCCTTAAATTTTACACCATCATTGCAGGAAATAATTAAGGAGAGGATTCATTCTTAATGGAGGAAAGGATAGTATTAACCTTAGGCAGAGCTTTTACATTATCAAGGGATAAGAAAACAAAAAGAGTAAATACCAATAGGGTACATGCTACTCTTCTTTATGACTATGATGCTGGGGGCTGTCAAAGCCAGGCTGCTTTGGCAGATATCTGCCTTTCTATTGTTGGAGATTTCTCTGGAAGTTGATGGGCAATCTTGCTTTCACCTCTGATATTCAAATGATGGCTTCCAGTTGAAACACATAATCAAAAGTGGTCCCAAAATAACAACAAAGAAAGCAGTTGAGTAAATAGTTTAATCCAAGTGAGAAATAATGACTCTATCAGAGAAGACTAATAGAAGAAAAGCTCAAGAGATATTTTGGAAGTAGTGTTATAAGATTTGGTGTTCATTAAATACATAGTGGTGAAAAGTAGGTGTGGGTAAGTCTGTGACTCTGACTGCAAATAGGTGGCTTTAACTCCATTAACACAGATAGGACAATTTGGATATTTAAATTGCCAGTCAACATTTAGATACAAATAGCCAATAGGCAGTTGAAAAGAGAAATATAGAATTCAAGAGGGAAATTTGAATTGAGGAAACATTGGGAAGTCCTTCACCTACAAACTGCAAGCTGATAGTATGGGTGTGGATTAGATAATTGAAGGAGGATAGATGAAACAATACTAGAACAGAATTGGAGCAAATCCCTGAGGAACACCAATATTGAGAGGAATTAAAAGAAAAACAATTCTATCAAATATAAGAAGATATAATACCAGTACCTCATAAAATCTTCCAGAAAATAGAGAAACTACTTCTTAACTTATTTTATGAAACCAGTAATGCCAAAGCCAGACAAAGATATCATAAAAAAACTAGAAGCCAACATCACTCATGCCTATAGATTCAAATTTCTTAACAAAATATCAGTAAACAAAATCCAGCAACATATAAAAAAGGTTCTATACTATGACCACCTAGAATTTATCCCAGTAATTCAAGATTATCATCAGAACATTAATTAATGGACTACACCATATTAGTAGAATAAAGGACAAAACTACATGATCATCTCGGTAAACATAAAAAAATGACAATATTTGAAATCTACTTCTGATAAAAACTGTCAATAAACTAGGAATAAAAGTGAGCCCTTTCAATCTGATAGTGGGCATCTATGAAAAAAAAACTATAGCTAAAATCATACTTATGGAGAGAGTGAATGCTTTCCCCTCAAGTTTGGGAACAAGGGAAAAATATTTAACCTTATCGCTCCTATTCAACCTTGAACTGGGGTTCTAGCTGTGCAATAAGGGAAGAAAAAGAAACTAAAGTCATCTATATTGCAAAGGGAAAAACGAATCTGTCTTTATTTATAGATTACATGATTATATATGTAGAAAGTCCTAAGGAATCCAAAAATTCACTTCTAGAGCTAATAAACAAGTTTAGCAAGTTCACAGGCAATAAGAACAATGTACAAAAATCAATTACATTTCTATATACTAGCAATGAACAATATTAGAATGACATTCAAAATTCAATACATATTGGCATCAAAAGAGTAAAATGCCTAGAAATAAATTTAACAAAACTGTACAAGATTTGTACACTGAAAACTACATAACATTGAGAGACATTAAAGATTGATTGATTGATTGGGGGGTGGGCAGAGGAAGAGGGAGAAAGAGAATTTTAAGCAGGCTCCATTCTTGGTGTAGAGCCTGACATGGGGCTTGATCTCACAACCCTGAGATCATGACCTGAGCCAAAATCATGAGTCAGACACTTAACCAGCTGAGCCACCCAGGTGCCCTGAGAGACATTAAAGATTTAAATAAATTGAGACAAGTTCATGGATTGGAAGATTTAATATTGATGAGAATGCTGATCTCCATAAAAATTCCAACAGGCACTTTTCAGAAACTGGCATGTTAATCCTAAAATTTATATGGAAAGGGAAATGATCCTGTAGAGCCACAATAGTTTTTTAAAGAAAAGAAAGAACAAAGAGTACTTATACTTCCTGGTTTCAAAATTTATTTATAAAGCTACAGTGATCAAAACAGTGGTATTACCATCAACATAGCATTTAAATCTATAGAGTAGACTTGTCTATATAGAATTTTACCTTTATAATGAGTTGATTTTTGATGAAGAAACAAAGGGAATTCAATGAAAAGAAGATGGCCTTTTAAATAAAGAGTTCTGAGACAATTAGATATTCATGTACACAAAGATGAATTTAGACCCAACTTCATAAAGTATACACTCAGCTAAAAATAACTCACAGTGGATTGTTGACTTAAAAGTAAGAGAGAAAATTATAAAATTTTAAGAAAAACTTAAGAGAACATCTTCAAAGCCTGAGTTAGGCAAAATATTCTAAGATAAGACACTAGACGCACAATCAAGAAAAGGGGAAAATGATTAATTAAAGTTCATCAAAATTAACAACACTTAACCTTCAAAATATGGTATAAAGAAAATGAAAAGAAAAGCCACAGACTTCAGAGAAAATACTTCAAAATCAAATTTCCTGGGGCTCCTGGGTGGCTCAGTCATTAAGTGTCTGCCTTTGGCTCAGATCATGATCCCGGAGTCCTGGGATCAAGCCCCGCATTGGGCTCCCTGCCCAGCGGGGGACCTGCTTCTCCCTCTGCCTCTCCCCACTGCTCGTGCTCGCTCTATCTCTCTCTCAAATAAATTAATTAATTTAAAATAAACAAAAAAATCCCCAAATCAAATTTCCTATAAAGGACTTGTATACAGAACAGATAAAGGAATTAGAAGACAAACAACCCATTTTACAAATGGGCAAAAGATTTAAATAGCCATTTCACCAAAGAAGTTATGCAATGCAAAGAAGGTATGACCAATAAACACGTGAAAAGATACTCATCATTATTTATTAGGAAAGTGAAAATTAAAACCACAATGAGGTATCACTTCACACCCACCATAATTAAAAAAAAAATGAATAGTAGCAAATGTTGGGAAAGATGTGGGGAAATTAGAACTCTTTTACATTGCTAGTGGGAATGTGAAATGGTATAGCCACTTTGGAAACAGTTTAGCAGTTTCTTAAAATGTAAAATATAAGTTTACCTTATAACTCAGCAATTCTATTCCTAGGTATCTCCTCCAAAGTAATGAAACATACATATACACATAAAGACTTGTACTTGAATGTTCACAGCAGTATTATTCACAACAACCAAAAAGTGAAAATAATCAAAATGTCCATCAACCGGTAAATTGAAAAAAATGTGGTATATTCATTTAATTGAATATTATTCAGCAATAAAAAGGAATAAACTATTGATACATGCTACAACATGGATAATCCTCAAAAATATTATGTTAAGTGAAAAATCTAATTCAAAACTATATATTGTCTGATTTTACATATACAGAAACAGAAGAATGGATTTTGCCTGGGACTGTATTGGGGGTGGGAGAAATGGGGCAAAGGAGGAGAAGTGATTGAAAAGGGACCTGTGGGATCTCTTTGTAGTGACGGAAATGTTTTAAAACGATTCTGTTGTTGGTTACACAATCCTGTAAATTTACTAAAGAGCATTCAATTGTATACATTACTTATTGTCTGAAATGCAATTCAAAACCAGAGAGACAGTGAAAGTTAAGAGAAGGAAGAGATGTTTCTGTTCCTTTATTACATTCCAGAGGCAAACAACAATCAAAATGGAATTTTGTGAGCATTACTACTATAGAAGTTATTTAAAAGTTTTAAAAGGAAAGGTGTTTCACTTAAACACAGCTGTAGGTGTACGTAACACATAGAAACATATTTAATCTGAAGAATATAGTTAAAATGTGAAAACAGATTGAGGAGTTTCTCATCATTGCATATGTAAAATCAACGAAACTCATTTGATATAAAAATATATTTAATATGTTGCACCGTATTTAATTTTAAAGAAAACCACAGGAGAATTAAGTATTAAAAAAATCCAGATGAGATATTCACTGTTCACAACATAACTTTAAATGAGAATAATGCAAATTTTATCTAGCTTTAGAAATTCACTGAACTGAAAACCACTTTGTGGGCCTCCTGACCATCATATTGTATACAGTTGATAAATGAATATATTTAAATAATCACTTTCTTTATCTGGATAACAAGATTGGATACTATGACCCACCCCAATAAAGATTTTAAGAAAACCATTGGCATTTAATAGCATAAATCAATTAAGGGTAATGATTTTAAATTAATTTAAAATAGTTTTGATAATTTATCGGAACAAATGTTTTCTTTTTTTTCCATCTGAATCCTCTGACAAAAAGAGCCTGGTTGCTGTAAGTGTGTACGTGTGTGTTTGTGTGTGTGTTTGTGTGTGTGGTATGTGTGTGTGTGTGTATATGTGTTTTGGTGGTGTGTGTGGCAGGTACAGATGGATGGTGGGTAGAGAAAGGGCATGAGGGCATAACTGGAGGAAAAAAGTCCAATACATATTTTTTCCTAGGAGATTTGTCTAAAATAATATTGTCTTGACGTGGATGAAACTAGAGGGTATTATGCTAAGCAAAATAAGTCAATCAGAGAAAAACATGTATCATATGATCTCACTGATATGAGGAATTCTTAATCTAAGGAGACAAACTGAGGGTTGCTGGAGTGGTGGGGGGGTGGGAGGGATGGGGTGGCTGGGTGATAGACATTGAGGGAGGGTATATGCTAGTGAGTGCTGTGAATTGTGTAAGACTGTTGAATCACAGACCTGTACCTCTGAAACAAATAATACATTATATGTTAAAAAAAAAAAGGAAAAAAAAGAACATAGTAGGAAGGGAAAAATGAAGGGTGGGAAATTGGAGGGGGAGATGAACCATGAGAGACTATGGACTCTGAGAAACAAACAGGGTTCTAAAGGGGAGGGGGGGTGGGGGGATGGGTTAGCCTGGTGATGGGTGTTAAAAAGGGCATGTCCTGAATGGAGCACTGGGTGTTATATGCAAACAATGAATCATGGAACACTACATCAAAAACTAATGATGTAATGTATGGTGATTAACATAACAATAAAATAAAATTAAAAAAATAAAATACTGTCTTGAGTACATTTTCTTTTACTATTTTTCTCAATAGTTGCTTGCATGAGAAGCATGAACTCATCAGAGGAAAAAATCCGCTAAGAAAACCTGCAGAGAGACTCATTATGTAAAAACCTTGAAAAATGCTTTGTTTCAACGTGCTTCAAGCGTTATTCTCCTTGATTATTACTGAGGCAGAAGCTAGGGTGGTTATTTTGTTACTTTATTTTTTCTTTTGGCAGAAATTCTTCATCAGTTATAATAAAATTGTAGGTGTTTCCAGATCAGCAAATAACTAATCGAATACTTAGAGATTTTATGCTATATTTTTTGTTTCATAAAAAGTACATTTTCTTTAACTTCAAATATTATTTTTTCTTTAAAATTTGATAGTGTAGTGATTTTCACTTCTAACATTATAACACTGTATTGTTAGTCATATAAAGAGCAAAAGCTGAATATATATACATAATTTAATTATGTCAAATCCAATGGTAAAATATTACAAATACCTTTTTAAATATAGAATATGTTTAAATTTTGTGAAGTTCTGGTGCAAGTCTGTATGTAGTGATTTTTATCTCTCTCTTTTTTAAACAATGGAGTTAATTACATCTGTTTTCCAGTAATAACATTCAGAAGATATGGCTTATAATTAAAGTACTTTTAAATACAGAGGATGATTTTGCCTGGACAGATTCCAAAACTGTCATTACTTTAGTTGGTTGTTAAAAACAGTGTTTAACTGTGAAATTAAAGGTAATATAAATCATTCCATATAAAGCAGTGTAGTCTTAAACCTATTGTTTTCATACTTATTACTCTCCCCATATTGTGCTTTTTGTTGAAATCATAAAATATCAATTTTATCTTTGAGATTTTATCCTGTCAAGTTTCTGTAATCATTTGATGTTACAAACTATTTGTTTTATATATATGATAGTTATAATTCTCTATCTTTTATTTCTGTAATTTGGTTATTATATTTTTTATTATTCTACTTATATTTTTTATTGTTTAGGTAATCCATATGAAAAAATATTTTGCTATAATATGCATGGATATATAATACATATACTATTATGCAAAGAACATTTTAACATGAGATCTACTCTCGACAAATATTTAAGTGTACAATACAGTATTGTTAACTGTAGGCATAATATTGTACATCAGATTCTAGAACTTATTCATCTTATACTACTTGGATATTAGTTTTAAATTATTTTTAATAAAAGTCAAAGTTTGTACAAAGGAAATAAATTTTTTGCATTGATGACTATGACTTTATTTATTTATTTGATAAATTTGACATGTTACAATTTGCAATTTTAAAGTGTAGAGTATTGATTTGACACATTTATATATTGTAATATGATTGCCATTGAAGCATTATTTATCATTCTCACATTCTATCATTATATTACAGTATTATTGATCATATTCATCTTACTGTACACTAAACCTCTATGGCATATTTACTGCTCATTACATGTTTGTACCCTTAATCACCATCAGTCTTATCCCTCCTTTACCCACCCTCTGGTAACCACCATTTAACTCTTTTTTTTCTCCATAGGTTTGACATTTTTCAGATTCCACATATAAGTGATATTATACAATACTTGACTTCCTCTGTCTGATTTATCTCACTTAGCTTAATGTGCTCAGGATCCATCCATTTTGTCACAAATGGCAGTATATCTCCCTTTCTTGTGGCTGAATAATATTCTGTTTTTATATGTACCATATGTTTTTTATCTATTCATTCATTAATGGGTATTTGGGTCTTTCCATATCTTGGTTATTGTGAATAATACTGTGAGAAGCATGGGTGTGTATATATCTCATTGAAATCCTGTTTTCATTTCCTTTGGGTATACGTTCCCAGAATAGGAATTACTGCATTGTATGGTAGATCTATTTTAACTTTTTGAGGAAACTGCATATTGTTTTCCATAGTGGTTGGACTGATTTACATTCTTACCAACAGTGGAGAAGGGTTTCTTTTACACCACATCCTTAGCAGCACCTGTTGTCTCTTGTCTTCTTGATGGTAGCCCTTCTAATATGTGTGAGGTGGTATCTCCTTGTGGTTTTGATTTGCATTTCCCTGATGATTAGCAATGTTGAGCATCTTTTTATTTGCCTGTTGGCCATTTTTAATGTCCTCTTTGGAAAAATGTCTATTTAGTTCTTCAGCCCATTTTTTATTGGATTTTTTGTTACTAAGTTGTGTTAATTCTTTATATTTTGGATATGAACTACTTATCTGATATATATAGTTTGCAGAAATGGTCTCCCATTCTGTAAGCTTCCATTTCATTTTGTTGTTTCTTTTGCTCTGTATAAGCTGTTGAGTTTGATGTAGTACCATTTGTTGATTTTGCTTTTGTTGTTTGTTCTTTTGGTGTCATGTCCAAAAAATCATTGCTAAGACCAATACCGGTGAGTTTCTTTTCTATGTTTTCTTCAAGGAGTTTTATGGAATCAGGTCTTATGTTTAAATCTTTGAACGATTATGAGTTATTTTTTTGTGAATGGTGTGAGATAGGGGTCTAATTTTATTGTTCTATGTCTTTCTCCAGTTTTTCTAGCACCATTTGTTGAAAGACTATCCTTCCATTATTGGATGTTCTTGGCTCCCTTGTCAAATATTATTTGATTGTAAATGCTGGGATTTAATTCTGGGCTCTCTATTCTATTATATAGGTCTATGTGCTATTTTTGTGCCAGCACCATACTGTTTTTATTACTATGGCTTTGTAATATAGTTTGAAATCAGGAAGTGCAATACCTCCAGCTCTGCTCTTTTATCTCAGGATTGCTTTGGTTATTTGGGGTCTTTTGTGGTCCCACATAAATTTTAGGATTGTTTCTTCTATTGCTATGAACAGTGGCTTTGGTATTTTGAAGGAGATTGTGTTGAATCTGTAGATGGCTTTGGGTAGTATGACCATTTTAATGATACTTATCCTTCCAATCCATGAAATTGGGATATCTTTTATTTGTTTGTGTCTTCTTTGATTTCTTTCAGCAAAGTTGTAAAGTTTTCATTGTACAGATCTTTTACTTCCTTGTCTAAATTTATTCCTAAATACTTTACTGTTTTTGATGATACTATGAATGGGATAATTTTAATTCTTTTTCCAATGCTTTATTGTTAGTGTGATGGAATGCCACTGATTTCTATAAGTTGATTTTGCAATCTGCCACTTCACTGAAATTATTAATTCTAACAGTTTTTTGGTTGACTCTTTGGGATTTTCCGTATATAAGATTACACCATCAGAAAATAGTGACAATTTTACTTCTCCCTTCCCAATTTGGAGGCCTTTTATTTTTTTGTCTTGCTTAAATACTCTAGCTAGGAATTCCAGTATTATATTGAATAGGAGCAGTGAAAGTGGCCAACCTTTTCTTATATCTGATTGCAGAGGAAACCCTTTCAATTTTTCACCATTGTTTATAATGTTGGCAGTGGCTTTATCATATATGACCTTTATTGTATTGAAGTATGTTCCTTCTATACCCAACCTCTTAAGGGTTTTTGTCATGAAAGGATGTATTTTGTCAAATCCTTTTTCTGCATCTATTGAGATAACTATGTGATTTTTAATCTCTCTTTTTATTGATGTAATGAATTACATTTATTAATTTGCATACATTGAACCATCCTTGCATCACAGGGATAAATCTTAACTTGATCATGGTGTAAAATCCTTTTAATGTGTTCTTGCTTTTGTTTTGTTAATATTTTGCTGAGAATTTTTTCATCTATATTCATCAGGGATAGTGGCCTATAATTTTCTTTTCTTGTGAATATTATCTGGTTTTGGTATCAAGGCTTCATAGAATGAGCTGGGAATTGTTCCTTCTTTCTTGATACTTTGGAAGAGTTTGAGGAGGATTAGTATTAATTCTTCTTTAAATGTTTGGTAGAACTCACCGGTGAAGCCATCTGGCTGTGGCATTTTCTGTCTTGAGAGTTTTTAAATAACTGACTCAGTCAATCTTGACTCATTATTGGTCTATTCAGATTTTCTATTTCTTCCTGATTTAGTCTTGGTAGCTTGTGTGTTTTTAGACATGTGTATATTTCTTCTAGGTTATGTAGTTTTTTGGCATATAATTGTTCATAATAGCATCATAATTCTCTTTATTTCAGTAGGGCCAGTTGTAATGTCTCCTATTTCATTTCTAATTTTGTTTGTTTATTTCTCTCTTTTTCTAGTCTAGCTAAAAGTTTGTCAGCTTTGTTTATCTTTTCAAAGAACCAGCCTTTGGTTTCATTAGTCCTTTCTATTGTTTTCCTGGTCTCTATTTCTTTTTTTTCTTTTCTTTTTGAAAATTTTTATTAACATTTAATGTATTATTGGTTTCGGAGGTAAAGGTCTGTGATTCATCAGTCTTATATAGTACCCAGTGCTCATTACTTCACATGCCTTCCTTAATGTCCATCACACAGTTATCCCATCCCCCACCCCACTCCTTTCCAGCAACCCTCAGTTTGTTTCCTGAGATTAAGAGTCTCTTATGGTTTGTATCCTCCTCTGGTTTCAATTTGTTTCACTTTTTCCTCTCTTCCCTTATGATCCTCTGTTTTGTTTCTAAAAATCCACATACCATGAGATCATATGATAATTGTCTTTCTCTGATTTACTTATTTTGCTTAGCATAATACCCAGTAGTTCCACCCATGTCATTGCAAATGGCAAGATTTCATTTTTTTGATGGCTGCATAATATTCCATTGTAAATATACACCACATCTTCTTTATCCATTCATCTATCGATGGACATCTGGGCTCTTTCCATAGTTTGGCTATTGTGGACATTGCTGCTATAAACATTGGAGTGCAGGTACCCTTTCAGATCACTACCTTTGTATCTTTGGGATAAATACCGAGTAGTGCAATTGCTGGGTCGTAGGGTAGCTCTATTTTCAACTTTTTTGAGGAACCTCTATACTGTTTTCCAGAGTGGCTGCACCAGTTTGCATTCCCACCAACAGTGTAGGAGGGTTCCCCTTTCTCATCCTCACCAACAACTGTTGTCTCCTGACTTGTTAATTTTAGCCATTCTGACTGGTGTGAGGTGGTATCTCATTGTGATTTTGATTTGTATTTCCCTGATGCCAAGTGATGTTGAGCATTTTTTCCTGTGGCTGTTGGCTATTTGTATGTCTACTTTGGAGAAATGTCTGTTCATGTCTTTTGCCCACTTCTTGATGGGATTATTTGTTCTTTGGGTGTTGGGTTTGATAAGTTCTTTATAGATTTTGGTACTAGCCCTTTATCTGATATGTCATTTGCAAATATCTTCTCCCATTCTGTCGGTTGTCTTTTGATTTTGTGGACTGTTTCCTTTGTTGTGCAGAAGCTTTTTATCCTGATGAAGTCCCAATAGTTCATTTTTGCCTTTGTTTACTTACCTTTGGTGATGTGTCTAGGAAGAAGTTGCTGCAGCTGAGGTTGCTGCCTGTTTCTCCTCAAGGATTTTGATGGATTCCTGTGTCACATTTAGGTCTTTCATCCATTTTGAGTCTATTTTTGTGTATGGTGTAAGGAAATGATCCAGTTTCATTCTTCTGCATTTGACTGTCCAATCTTCCCAACACCAATTGTTGAAGAGACTGTCTTTTTTCCATTGGACATTCTTTCCTGCTTTGTCAAAGATTAGTTGGCCATAGAGTAGAGGGTCCATTTCTGGGTTCTCTATTCTGTTCCTTTGATCTGTGTGTTTGTTTTTGTGCCAGTACCATACTGTCTTGATGATTACAGCTTTGTAATAGAGTTTGAAGTCCGGAATTGTGATGTCACCATCCCCCCCCCCCCCCAACATTCCTTTGGCTATTCAGGGTCTTTTCTGGTTCCATAAAAATTATAGGATTATTTGTTCCAATTCTGTCAAAAAAGTTGATGGTATTTGATAGGGATTGCATTGAGTGTGTAGATTGCTCTAGGTAGCATAGACATTTTAACAATATTTGTTTTTGCAATCATGAACATGGAATGTTTTTCCATTTCTTTGTGACTTCCTCAATTTTGTTCCTGAGTATTTTATAGTTTTCTGAGTACAGATCCTTTGCCTCTATGGTTAGGTTTATTCCTAGGTATCTTGTGGTTTGCGGTGCAATTGTAAATGGGATCTCTTCCTTATTTTTTCTTTCTTCTGTCTAATTGTTAGTGTATAGAAATGCAACTGATTTCTGTGCATTGATTTTATATCCTGCCACATTGCTGAATACCTGTATTAGGTCTAGACATTTTGGGGTACAGTCTCTTGGGTTTTCCACGGAGAGTATCATGCCATCTGAAAAGAATGAGTTTGACTTCTTCTTTGCCAGTTTGGATGCATTTTATTTTTTGTGTTGTCCGATTGTTGAGGCTAGGACTTCTAGTACTATGTTGAATAGCAGTGGTAATAGTGGACATCCCTGCCATGTTCCTGACCTTAGAGAAAAAGTTCCCAGTTTTTCCCCATTGAGAATGATATTCACTATGCGTTTTTCACAGATGGCTTTTATGATATTGAGATATGTCCCCTCTATCCCTGCATTGTGAAGAGTTTTAATCAAGAAAGGATGCTGTACTTTGTCAAATTTTTTTTCTGCATCTATTGAGAGAATCATATGGTTCTTGTCTTTCTTTTATTAATGTAGTGTATCACATTGATTGATTTGCAAATGATGAACCACACTTGCAGCCGAGGAATAAATCCCACCTTGGTTGTAGTGAATAATCCTTTTGATGTACTGTTAGATCCTATTGGCTAGTGTCTTGTTGAGAATTTTTGCATCCATATTCATCAGGGATATTGGTCTGGAATTCTCCTCTTTGGTAGGGTGTTTGTCTTGTTTTGGGATCAAGGTAAGACTGGCCTCATAGAAAGAGTTTGGAAGTTTTCCTTCCATTTCTATTTTTTGAAACAGCTTCAGACGAATAGGTGTTAGTTTTTCAAATGTTTGGTAGAATTCTGCTGGTAAGCCATCCAGCCCTGGGCTCTTGTTTGTTGGGAGATTTTTGAGTCCTGCTTCAATTTCGTTGCTGAGTATGGGTCTGTTCAGGTTTTCTATTTCTTCCTGTTCAGTTTTGGTAGTTTATACATCTCTAGGAATGCATCCATTTCTTCCAGGTTATCTAATTTGCTGGCATATAGTTGCTCATAATATGTTCTTATGCTTGTTTGTATCTCTTAGGTGTTGGTTGTGATCTCTTCTCTTTTATTCATGATTTTATTTATTTGGGTCCTTTCTCTTTTCTTTTTGATAAGTCTGGCCAGGGATTTATCAATCTTATTAATTCTTTCAAAGAACCAGATCCTAGTTTCGTTGATCTATTCTACCATTCTTCTGGTTTCTATTTCATTGATTTCTGCTCTGATCTTTATTATTTCTCTTCTATTGCTGGGTTTAGGTTTTATTTGCTGTTCTTTCTCCAGCCTTTAGGTGTAGGGTTAAGTTGTTTTTATTTGAGACCTTTCTTTTTTCTTGAGAAAAGCTTATATTACTATATACTTCCCTTTTAGGACAGCCTTTGCTGCATCCCAAATATTTTGAATAGTTGTGTTTTCATTTTCATTTGTTTCCATGAATTTTAAAAATTCTTCTTTAATTTTCTGGTTGACCCATTCATTCTTTAGTAGGATGCTCTTTAGCCTCCATGTATTTGAGGTCTTTCCAACTTTCCTCTTGTGATTGAGTTCCAGTTTCAAAGCATTATGTTAAAAAAATATGCAGGGAATGATCCCAATCTTTTGGTACCAGGCAAGGCCTGATTTGTGCCCCAGTATGTGATCTATGTTGGAGAATGTTCCATATACAATAGAAAAGAATGTGTATCCTATTGCTTTAGGATGTAATGTTCTGAATGTATCTGTGAAGTATATCTGGTCCAGTGTGTCATTCAAAGCCCTTATTTCTTTGTTGATCTTCTGCTTAGATGATCTGTCCATTGCAGTGAGGGTGGTGTTAAAGTCCCTTACTATTATTGTATTACTGTCAATGTATTTCTTTAGTTTTGTTATTGTCTTATATAATTGGCTGCTCCCATGTTAGGGTCATAAATATCTATAACTGTTAGAGCTTCCTGTTGGATAGACCCTTTAATTATGATATAGTGTCCTTCCTTATCCCTTATTACACTCTTTGTTTTAAATCTAATTTGTCTGATATAAGGATTGCCACCCCCCACTTTCTTTTGATGTCCATTAGCATGATAAGTGGTTTCCTACCCCCTCACTTTAAATCTGGGGGTGTCTTTGGATCTATAATGAGTCTCTTACAGACAGCATATTGATGGGTCTTGCTTTTTTATCCAATCTGATACCCTTTGTCTTTTGACTGGGGGATTTAGCCATTTACATTCAGAATAACTATTGAAAGATATTAATTTAGTGCCATTGTATTACCTGTAAAGTGACTGTTTCTGTATATTGTCTCTATTCCTTTCTGGCCTTACTTTTGGGCTCTCTCTTTGCTTAGAGGATCCCTTTTAATATTTCTTGTAGGGCTGGTTTGGTGATCACAAATTCTTTTAGTTTCTGTTTGTCCTGGAAGTTTTTTTTTTTTTTTTTTGAATGACATCCTAGCTGGATAAAATATTCTTGGTTTCATATTTTTCTCATTTAGCACCCTGAATATAGCATGCCAGTCCTTCCTGGCCTGCCGGGTCTCAGTGGATAGGCCTGTTGCCAATCTAATATTTCTACCCTTGTACGTTATAGACCTCTTGTCCCAAGCTGCTCTCAGGATTTTCTTTGTCTCTCAGATTTGCATGTTTCACTATTATATGTTGGGGTGTTGAGCTATTTTTATTGATTCTGAGGGGGGTTTTCTGTGCCTCCTGGACTTGGATGCCTCTTTGTTTCCCCAGATTAGGGAAGTTCTCCGCTATAATTTGCTCCAATATACCTTCTGTCCCTTGCTCTCCTTCCTCTTCTTCTGGGATCCCAATTATTCTAATATTATTTCCCTTTATGGTATCAGCTATCTCTCCAATTCTCCCCTCATGATCCAGTAGTTATTTATCTCTCTTTTTCTCAGCGTCTTTATTCTCCATCGTTTGGTCTTCTATATCACCAATTCTCTATTCTGCCTCATTTATCCTAGCAGTTACAGCCTCCATTTTTTATTGCATATCATTAATAGCCTTTTTGATTTCGACTTTGTTCAATTTTGGTTCTTTTATTTCTCCAGAAAGAGATTCTCTAGTGTCTTCTATTATTTTTTCAAGCCTGGCTAGTATCTTTATAATCATTATTCTGGACTCTATTTCCAACATCATACTTATTATGTCCATACTGATTCGGTCTCTTGCAGTCAGTACTGCCTCTTATTCTCTTTTTTGAGGTGAGTTTTTCTGTACTGTCATTCTTACAGAAAGTGGTTGCTTTTATATTTTTAGAGTTGCAGCTATTCTCTTCTTAGATCTCCAGATGAGTTCACAGGTGTTCAGGATGATTTGATAGTTATCTAGCTGAATTCCTGGGACCAGACAAAACTAAGGTCTCCTACTCCTCTGCCATCTTGGACTCCCAAGCTCCTGGTCTCTATTTCGTTTATTTTGCTCTGATTTTCAATTATTTCCTTCTGTTAACATTGAATGTAATTTTTTCTCCTTTTTCTAGTTCTTTGAGGCATGAAATTCATTATTGATTTGAAGTCTTTCTAGTTTCTTAATATGTGTTTTTATTGCTATAAACTTGCCTCTTAGAACTGCTTTTCCTGCATTCCACAAAATTTGATATATTGTGTTTTCATTTTCATTTGCTTCTGGATAATTTTTATTTTCCTTTTGGTTCCTTCTTTGACTTCTTGGTTTAGAAGTGTGTTGCTTAATTTCCACATATTTGAAGATCTACTTACTTTTGTCTTATGCCATTGTGATCAGAGAAGTTTGTTGGTATAATTTAAATCTTCTTAAGTTTGCTAAGATTAGTTTTATAGTCTATCTTGTGATCTATCCTGGAGAATGTTCCATGTGTACTCAAGTAGAATGTGTATTATGCTGCTGTTGGATGGAATATTCCATATATGTCTGTTAAGTCCATTTGTTCTAACACGTGGTTCAATTCTAATTATTCTTTATTTTCTGTCTGGACCAAGTAGCCATTGCTGATAAATATTAAAGTCCCCTATTATTATATTGTTGTTTAATTCTCTTTTAAGTTCTGTTAGTATTTGCTTAATATATTTTAGTGCTGAGATTTTGGAAGCATATTTAATTATGATTATTGTATTTTCTTGATATGTTGACCCTTTGTCATTATATAATGACCTTTGTCTCCTGTTACAATTGTTGCCTTGAAGTCTGTTTTGTCTGATATAAGTGGGAATACACCCACTTTCTTTTAATTATCATTTGCTTGGAGTATCATCTTCTACCCATTGATGTTGAACATATGTTTGTCTTTGGAGCTTAAATGAGTCTCCTGAAGGCAGCATATATTTGGGTCTTGCTTTTTAATTCATCCAGACACTGTGCCTATTGATGGTGAGTTCAATCTATTTACATTTAGACTGATTATAAGAGGAC
Source organism: Zalophus californianus (assembly GCF_009762305.2). NCBI lineage: Eukaryota > Metazoa > Chordata > Mammalia > Carnivora > Otariidae > Zalophus > Zalophus californianus. Next base: position 142,217,442 of record NC_045596.1, on the reverse strand, counting down.
TTACTACTGCCTTTTTACCTATTATTTTCTGATGGGTCTGTATTTTTGTTACTTTTTTCTTGTGTTTCTGTCTACCTTTTCAAGTTGGTAGTTTTCTGTGATGATTTCCTCATTTCTGCCTTTTTTGTTTTGCATCTTTGCTCTGGATTTTTTTTGTTTGTTTGTTTGTTTACCATGAGGTTTGTGTGAAATGTCTCATCAATAAAAATAGTATGCTCTTTGCTGATAGCAACTTACCCTCATTGGCCCCTACAGTTTTCATCATTTTCTCCTCCCCTATTATATTTTTGTTGTCACAAATTGTCCCTTTTTGTGTTGTTTGTTGCCAAATTGTAGTGGTTGTTTTTAATGCCTTTTCCCTTTAACCTTTATGCTATAATTAAATGTTTAACACTCCATTCTAAAATAGTTATAATTTTTCATTTTGTCTGTCTGCACCTTACTCAGTTTGTGCACTTATGTTTCTTTATATTAGGTAGAATAATTTATTTCAATGTATCTTATAAGACAGGTCTAGTGGTAGTGAACTTCCTTGGCTTTTGCTTGGGAAAGCCTTTATTCTCCTTTATATCTGAAGGATAACTTTGATGAATAGAGTATTATTATTATTATTTTTTTTAGTTCTTCAAAATAATTCTTTTTTTTAAATTTTTTATTGTTATGTTAATCACCATATATTACATCATTAGTTTTTGATTGAATAGAGTATTATTGATTAGCAGTTTTTATCTTTTAATATTTTCAATATTAATGTATTCAAAGGAATACATTATTTAATACGTATTTAATACAATAATACATAATTATTGCTGAGAAATCTACTGATATTCTAATGGAGTTTCCTTTGTAAGTTACTTTCTTTTTTTAGCCTGGCTACCTTTAGGATTATTTCTCTATCATCGAATTTTGATAGCTTTATTGTAGTATGTCTTGAAGAGGGTCTTTTTGCATTGAGATAGTAAAGTGATTAGCTTTGTGCAGTTCTATGCCTACTTCTTTCCCCAGGTTTGGGAAGTTCTCAGTTATTATTTCTTTAATTAACTCTCTGCCCCCTTCTCCTTTCTCTGCATACCCATTATTCTTATGTTGACTCTTCTAATGGAATCTAGTGGATTTCATAGGGTCTTAACTTTTTAAAAATCTTTGTTCCCTCTCCTCTTCTACCCAAATCATTTCTAAATTTCTATCTTCCAGATTGTTTATTCTTTCTTCCCTCTGATCCGCTCTGTTACCAATGCTTTATAATGAATTGTACCCCTGAAACAAATAATACATTATATGTTAATTAAAAAATTTATTAACATTATATGTTATATTAACATTAATTATATGTATTATATTATATTAACATTATATGTTAATAAAAAAAGTTTAACAGGTTGTCAATTAGCGGCCATTCTTTTTTTTTCCAGCAGGTGGTCATATAGCACAAATTTTTGTTTCTTTTGCCTGCACTGCCTTGAAGCTATGTTTGTAAATGCATACTTTCTGCCCTCCACACCCTCTGCCGGAGGAGTCACTGGCACTGGTGTTCTTGCTGCTGGGGTTGCCAGTGTCCTCAATGCTGCCAGAGTTTCTGAGTTATGGGTGTTGCTGCCAGGGTTGCCTGGGATTCAGGTGCTGTCCTTGCTTCTGGAACTGCCAATCATCGGTGCCCACCACTGGTGCTACGCTGGTTCTGCCACCTCCACCAGGTTGAATCCATCCACCTTCTGGTGTACAGATGTATGGATCTCTCAGACATCCTGCTGTGCTGGAAGAGAGGCCTTCATTGGTCCATGTCCTACTGGTTGTCATTTAAAGGGAAGAGACAAAGGTAACAACTTATATTGCCCTGATGCTGACCAGTGACTATGACTTTAGAGCATTGAATGGTCTATGAAGAAGTTTGGTTTTGATTTCACAGACTTACAAGGGGTATTATAATAGTAGTGTCCAGAAAAAATACTTATCTTCTAGTAAAACATTTAGACTAAATTTATTTTATTTCTTGTACACCAATAATGAAATGAGCATTTATTATTTTTTTCATGTATTTGATTGACCAATATGTGAAACATGTACCTGTTTCTTAGAGGAAACATGGGATTTTCAAAGTGTTTACTTTAGTTATATTCTTAGAAACTAATTTAAGGGGCACCTGGGTGGCTCAGTTGGTTAGGCATCTGCTTTCAGCTCAGGTTATGATCCTAGGGTCATGGGATCAAGTCCTGCGTTGGGCTCCCTGTTCATTGGGGAGCCTGCTTCTCCCCCTCCTCCTTGCTCATGCTCTCTCTTGCTATCTCTTGTCACTCTCTCAAATAAATAAAATCTTTTAAAAAACAGAAACTAATTGAAAATTACCTCTGGTTTACTGAAGGATAAACTGAATGATGACTTCTGAAATAATATTTAGATCAATAAAAGAGAATTCCTGCAGAATATACCTGCTGATCGATCTAAGATCTCATGATGAGGTTTTAGAAGCTAAATTAAACACACACACATCTCATGGCTTATGGATTTTTCTAAGGGAAATGATCCACAGGGAAATTGTATTAATCATTGGAATCTCCATTTTATGGATGTGATATAAGTGGTTGTCAATTTAACATGAAATTCTTGGTGTTTATTTATAATTTAAATTTATTTAAATTTTCCTTTTGTTGTCTGTTTTCGTAAAATGCATGATTGAAAGCAAAACAAAGATCATAGAGGAATTTTTGTTTATTATATTATAAAACTAATTGGGATATAATATTTAGGCTTTTTCTTTTCTGGTCAAGCTGTATCAAATAAAGAAAACTTTTATGTATTTATATACATTCCAAAATTACACTGTAACATTTGAATTTTACTCTCTTAAGAACAGTACAAAAATACTTTCTTACACATTAATTGTGTGTGTAAATTCTATATGAAGTATTCTTTGTTCAAGAGCTCCAAAATTATGTGGAAAGGAAAACAATGTAGGGTGAGCTATTTTTTTAAAATATTGTGATCAATCTCACTCCCAACTAAATCTATAGACTATTTTCCCCCTACTAAGAGGATAAGTTTCAATCAAATCACTAAAACTTAGCTGCTTTCATTATTTTTATTTGTTCTATTAAGTTAATGGTTGAATATGACTGACTAGTTATGACAAAGAAAATGTCAATATAACCTAGGCCTATAGAACAGGATTTCATAAAGGGACTGTTTGTTATGAAAATATCACAATTATACCAATCCACACTGCAACCTTGAACTGAAATAAAATCTCAATAGAGTCTCTGAAGTTGTTGTTTTAATAAAGGAATTTCCCCCTGATCGATGAGCATACACAAGGCAGGCTCCTTCGTGTTTGGAATTACTAAGTATATGGCATAATTTGTGAGGTTCCAGAGTCTGCAAAGAACAGTCAGGGCCCAGGAAAGGGAAATAGACCAACGACATCTAGGGTAATAACTCAGAATGGGCAAAGAAACAGCCTGGTGGAGAATTTTTGACCTTGAGAATCTATGACCCATTTCTGCTTTCTGAATTCAGCCAGTGGTGAAGCTCAACTGATGCTTCTGGTCTGAGTAGGGCTCTGAGGCCATGATGATGTTTAACAAACCTGGGCCATCTCCTTTTCTAATGCCTCAGCCCGCAGGATTTAGCTCTGTGTCTTTGATGAGAGTTTTCTTTCCTTTTCTGCGATTAAATTCTGTATAACCTCATTATGCTATGCTTCAAGTTCTTATCTTTTTATTATTTAATACTTTTAAAAAATTCCAAATTAAGACCAACACCTGGGGCACCTGGGTGGCTCAGTCATTAAGCATCTGCCTTTGGCTCAGGTCATGATCCCAGAGTCCTGGGATCGAGCCCCACATCGGGCTCCCTGCTCAGCAGGAAGCCTGCTTCTCCCTCTCCCACTCCCCCTGCTTGTGTTCCCTCTCGCTGTGTGTCTCTCTCTGTCAAATGAATAAAATCTTTTTAAAAAAAGACCAACTCCTATAAAACATTATCTGTCACCCACTTAAAAACATTATCTCTTATTATTTAACTGGCTTCCTGTGTTAACTAGACATAGTCTTTGACTAAATGATGGCTTCTAACATTGATGCCAGCTGAGAGCCTAGCATGGTGTGTTATAGAAATGATCATTTGGAGTTTATAAGATAATTCATTAATAAAATGCTTATTTTTCCTGAAATCATATTTTTGATGTGTGTAAATAGATTTGAAAAAATGAAACTTTATTTCTCATATCTAATTATCTAAATTGAGATTGTTCTATTGGAATTCATAGGTGATAACATCCAATGCATATATGATAATTTTCTAATAGGCACAATATTGTTCAAGAACATTATTATTGTCTTCTGATAATTAGATGTCATTTCCATCTGAAGCTTCATGTTCCCATAAATCTCAAAAATTTGTATCAGTGTTATGTCTCTTTTTATGTGCTTTAGCCAGGGGATTCTTCTGTGCATTTGAAGAAAATGTGTATTCTATTTTTCTTGAATGGAATATTTATATATGTCTTTTAGAATCATGTATTCTGAAGTATGCTTCAAATAAAAAAAATGTTCTTGCTGAAAAAAAAAATAGCTTTAACTGAGGTTACTTGTTTAAAAGAAAGCATACCAGAGGGGAAGTGAGTGGGGAAATGGGTGAAATAGTGAGGGGGATTAAGAGTACACTTAGATGAACACTGAGTAATAATGTATAGATTTGTTGAATTACTATATTGTACACCTGAAACTAATATAACAGTGTATGTTAACTATACTAGGATTAAAATTAGAAACTTAAAAAAATATATCTGCATACTTGAGGTTTATCTCATCTTATCCAGAGACTGTGCCTAAATTTTGGAAGTTGGGAAAGGCTTTCTAAAGGCAAAGATGTTGGGATGGAGCATGTTGTCCTTGGAGTTATCAATCATTGACACCAGCTTCTGCTGGTTCATCCTTGTACTTGGTTGTACTTGGTTCATCTTTATCTTACGTTGTTGTCCCAAACAGGTAAGACACTAAAACTCTTCATTATTTCTTTTTTTCTTTCTTCTTTTCCAATCCTTCTTTATTTACTTGTTTTTTAAATTTTATTATGTTATGTTAATCACCATACATTACATCATTCGTTTTTGATGTAGTGTTCCATGATTCATTGTTTGCGTATAACACCCAGTGCTCCATTCAGGACGTGCACTTTTTAATACCCATCACCAGGCTAACCCATCCCCCCACCCCTTTCCCCCCTAGAACCCTCAGTTTGTTTCTCAGAGTCCATAGTCTCACATGGTTTGTCTCCCCCACTGATTCCCCCCCTTCATTTCTCCCTTCCTACTATCTTCTTTTTTTTTTTAAACATATAATGTATTATTTGTTTCAGAAGTACAGATATGTGATTCAACAGTCTTACACAATTCACAGTGCTCACCATAGCACATACCCTCCCCAGTGTCTATCACCCAGCCACCCCATCCCTCCCACCCCCACCACTCCAGCAACCCTCATTTGTTTCCTGAGATTATTTCTAAACACAAGCTGGGCCTTTACTGTGTTGGTCTCAATTGCTAATGTGGAGAATTCTCTGAGACATTTTTGACACAGTATGGATACAAAAAATATATATATATTTTTCCCTTATACCATGATGGTTGAGGGAAAGGCTTGGATCTTACTGGGTCAGTAGGCTTTATCATGGCACAAATGCCCTCTACTCTTGTATTACTGAAGCTGCTTCTCTTGCGCTCATTTTCACCCACATTCCCAGTCTTGATTCAAGGGTATAACTCAACTTTTCAGGGATCTGCTAGCATCTCAAGTCTTCCTTTCATATTCACCTTCCTTATGTTCAGGAAATCTGTCTCATCAAGGTCTCGAGATCCTACATGATGGTGTACATCATGCATTTTTCCAAATATTTGATTGTATCTGTCATTTATAAAAGTTAAGAATCAGATTTGATTCCTGCATTCTTCTGCCTTCCCTCTCCTGAAGCCAATGGATATCCTCACTGCCTGGGCTGGGGAAGAGGCCATGGGGTGTAGGAACTGCCTAAAGAAATAGTCTAGACTAATGTTTTGCAGTATTCTGCCACAACTAAAGAGTTGTCAGGAGGTTGTCAGGCTATTTCTGTCAAGATTAGATTTGTATCTTTCTCAAGTTCCCATCACCAACATATACACAAATCATTTCTTAGAGTAAGTTAATTCTATAAATGAATAAGGTCATCCATTAGACTGTCAACTATATGCAGTCAGGGTTTTCTTTTTCCCTCTGTTTTCTTTACTGCTTTATACGGTTTTTGGAATATTGCTTGATATGTATTAGAGACTCAATATATATTTGCTAACAGAATGAACAAATCTAGGCATGCTGATTGTGCTATTTTCAGAAAGTAATTCTGCCCCTGTATTCTGGGAGCAGCTTGTTGTATAGCTTTGTATGTAGTAGCCCCACTGGCCACATAGCATTTTATCTAGCATTTTGTGCAGAACTTTCAAAACTAGGTCAGAAATGAAGCATGTTGTCTGTTTGGCTTTATCCATATAGATTACATAGTTTGCTGAACTAGTGTAATTTTCTTGCTTTGGCTTCTGCGAGAGAAAGTATGAAGATTGGTGTATTCCTAATTATCTACTGTATTTAGTGACCAATATCACCCCCACACAGTACACATTTCAGACACATTGTTAGTACTGCTATTTACCTGGTTTCCAAAGTCAGAAATCAGTGTGATGTACAAAACATTCAAAAAATCACCCAAAACTAAAGATTCTTCCCCCTTTATTATTGTCATGCAGTTTATGACCTTGACATCACTTGCTTGATCTATTACAACAGTCTCCTCTATGGCAACAGACTATATGCTAGCTACACTTGTGGTGAGCATAGCATAATGTAAATAATTGTCAAATCACTTTTGTACACTTGCAACTAATGTAATATTGTGTGTCAACTATACTTCAATAAAAAAATCTCCTAATTGATCTTATTACTAAATTCCTTTTTATGATTAATACATACCCCTCATTTTCATATGACTGCCAGGGTTTTCTTTCTAAAGATATTTTTCTACCAAAAAATCAATTTTTAAATTGGGTAATGTTTTTCTTGCCTGTAAGATAAAATCTAAATTTCTTATCTTGATTTTATGAGGTCATTTAGAATCTAACACTAACCCATCACTCCAGCTTTGTCTCCAGTCATAATCCAATTTTTCCTCCTTCCTCCCACTTTATGTCTTGTCTACATTGAACCACTTTCTAACTATGCCAGATCTATATCCTTGAAAGGACATTTCTCTTCAGTTTGCAGGCACCTGCTCATTCTCAAGACTTAGCTATATGTCAATAGGTTTTTCCTGTGGGGTAGATTAAACATCAACAAGAAAAATTTTGAAAATAGATTTAACCTATCGAGAAATAAGAAATACAAATTTTATTGTTAAAAGTATTTTAAGTTTCAAAAGTTATTTTGTATAATATCTATAAAATGATTATAACTTTTTAAATTCTAGTGAAAGTCATCATCATTAAATAAAACATTAAGTATGCTATCTGGCTAATATAAATTTCATGTCATAATATTAATTTCTCATTATATTTTGTCAGTGTTTCTGCCGATGTTCTTTGTATCTGTAGTAAATTATCCCAATATTCATCTTTAATAAGACTATACCAATTAGTTTGAATGTCTTACTTAGAAGTGTGTTGTAAAATTTATATTCTATAGTTCTCAAAATCTTTTATTTCTGAATGATGCAATGTTTAATTAGCAATTTTCAACACTTCACTGTCAATATTGTATTTCACAGGGACTTAGATAATTGAATACATTAAATTAACTGCTGGCACTTAAATTATTAGAGAAAATGAAAAACTGTATAATGACATATGCTTTGTGAATTAGAATTTATACTCTTGCAGTATATCAGTGAGCATAAATAATGTTTTGTTAACATGATTACATTTATAATGTGGACAAGTTTCTTTTAGTATTTAAGGAGTTATGTAGAATATTTTTAAAAAACAGGCACATATTTTATTGTATACTTTAGTTTTAAACTTTATTACTTAGTCTTAAGGTGACTATAGAATTATATAGTAAAAAAGAATTTTTGAGAACATATAAGCTTATGATTATCACAGTTTAGACATGAGGGTAAAGGTAATTGTCCTATAATAATTAAGCATATATACAAGAGTCTGTTCTTTTGAGCTTGCAGTATGTCTGGTCTGACTGACCTGAAAGTTCCAGGTTGTCACTGATATTTTTTTTTTTTTTTTACTGAGGGATGATTTTATTTTATAATTCAAACTTACAGAAAAATGATAAGAACAGCACAAAGAAATCCCAATAACCATTGCTCAGCTAGACAATTTGTTAACATTCTCTCCCATTTGCTTTTCATCTGCTTGTTCTTGCTCATTCTTATTCTTTCTTCATTTTCTCTCTCATGATCTCTCTTTGTTCTCTCCATTTCTCTCTCTATTTTGTACCCCTTCACACACATAAGCATATACAAACTCGTGTCATTTGAGTAAATAGAGTGAAATAAATTGGGAATAAAAGATTGAGTCATTTGAGGGCAAATTACAGGCATTAAGTATATACCTTATCCTTAAATATTTTACTCAGTATTACCTAAGGACAAAGAAAATTTTTCTTTCAGAACCATAATATGGGTATCTAAATCGGGAAATTTAATATTATACAATGCTACTATTTAATCTGTAGCTTATATTAAAATGTTGCCAATTGTCTCATTAAAGCCATTTATGGATTTTTTTTTGACTCAGGATTTAGTCAGATGCCTTCTATTGTAATGTCTTTTTAGTCTTTAACCTGAAAAAGCTCTTAAGATTTTCTTTGTGTTTTATGACCTTGACATTTTGAAGATACAGTCCAATTTATTTTCTAAATACTTTTTGGTATGTTTGTTTTAGGGTTTTTCATGATTATACCAAAGTTAAGCATTTTTATCAGGAATACAAGATCCCGTGATGCTGTTTCCTACACACTGCATGTCAGGAGGTGCATGGTTTCAATTTGTCCCATTACTTGTGATGTTAAATTTGGTCAGATTTCTTCACTGCCAAGTTATTATTGTTCCCATTGTAATCAATAAGTAATTTGTGGGGATATAGCTTATTCCTCATACAAACATTTATCCTTTAGGTTTAGCCTTCATTGATGATTGTTGCCTGAAATAATTACTATGTGGCCAAACTCATTTTCTAACTCCATAATTCGTTCTACATTTATTAGTTGGAATTCCACACAGTAAGGAAGATCTCCCCCACCCTTCCTTTTTTATAAATTTTGTCATTTATTTATATCAATACAGACTTACAGCTTATTTTCTCACATTTTCTTTACTTCAATGCCTCTTCTCTCAGATTTGGCCAGTAGGAGCCCCTTGAAGCTGATTTCTGAATCCTTTGGACAATGTTCCACCATTTTTTGAGAGCACCTTTACTTTAATTCACAAAGTTTTTTTTAAAAGATTTTATTTATTTATTTATTTGACAGAGACAGCGAGAGAGGGAACACAGCAGGGGAAGTGGGAGAGGGGGAAGCAGGCTTCCCGCTGAGCAGGGAGCCCAATGGGGGGCCTGATCCCAGGACCCTGGGATCATGACCTGAGCCAAATGACTTGGCTTAATGACTGAGCCACCCAGGCACCTCAAATTCACAAAGTGTTTGAGAATCATCTTGTACTTGCTCTGCTTAGACTTATAATCAGTCACTTTTCCAAAGACACTTGGTTTTTTTGAGTGGAAAATGCTGTTTAGGAGCCAAGATTTGTACCTATGACTACTAGGGTTTTATTGAATTTAGGCCTTCTTAGCAGATAGGCTTTCGGAAATCATCTATCTATCACCGACTATCTATCTATCTATCTATCTATCTATCTATCTATCTATCTATCTATCATCTATCTATCATCTATCTATCATCTATCACTGATCAATCTATCTATCATCTATCTATCTATCATCTATCTATCTGTCATCTATCACCGATCAATCTATCATCTATCTATCATCTATCTATCTATCATCTATCTATCTATCTATCTATCTATCTATCTATCATCTATCATCTATCACTGATCTATCTATCAACTATCTATCCATCTATCATCTATCTATCATCTATCATCTGTCTATCTATCATCTATCACTGATCTATCTATCGTCTATCTATCATCTATCTATCATCTATCTATCTTTCTATCATCTATCTATCTATCATCTATCACCTATCATCTATCATCTATCTGTCATCTATCTATCATCTATCATCTGTCATCTATCATCTATCTATCATCTATCTATCATCTATCTATCATCTGTCTATCTATCATCTATCACTGATCTATCATCTATCTATCTATCATCTGTCTATCTATCATCTATCACTGATCTATCTATCACTGATCTATCTATCATCTATCTATCTATCTATCTATCATCTATCTATCTATCTATCTATCTATCATCTATCATCTCTCATCTATCATTTATCATCTATCTATCATCTATCTATCACCTATCATCTATCATCTATCTATCATCTCTCATCTATCTATCATCTATCATCTGTCATCTATCATCTATGTATCATCTATGTATCATCTATGTATCATCTATGTATCATCTATCTATCATCTGTCTATCATCTATCATCTATCAATCTATCTTCCTCCTCCCCCCTTCACTCCCTCCCCCTCCTCTTTCTCCTCCTTGTTTTTGTTCTTCTTCTCTTCCTCCTCCTTCTTCTTCAGTTCTCTCTTTACAAAACTCACACACACACACACATATAAACTAATATTGTACATATAAAATTTTTATCTATCATCTTTCTCTCCATCTTTCATTCACATATTAAAAAATGAGTCCACTCTGATACTTTTAATTCCAATGTAACACTTCATGATTGATATTAGTTCCATCTTTTCTGTATTTGTAACTTCTTTCTCTAACAGTGAGAAATCACCTCTGTCATCCAATATATTAATCATTTGATTAATCTTATAGAAATACAAAGTAGTTCAGAAATGTTAACCCACACTGTGAAAAAGATACCTACTAACTAGAGGTCAGCACTTCTTTTCAGTTCTGTTTGACTTTGGGCAGGTTATGTTACTTGAGTTAGTTCCTTTTACCCCTTTTAGTGTAGTAACTGTGTATTTATTTGAAATATTGTTTGGTTCACTTGTTTCTATTCAGTATTCTATTTTATGGTGATTGCCCTTATTTCTCATGGAAAGTTAACATACTATTCTGGCTAATGTTGCTGATTTTAAAAACAATACCCAAACAACAGTGGCATAAAATTCCATTTTATTAAGTTTATAGACTCTATGGGTCAAAAATTCAGACAGGGCACAGTGGAAATGTTCCATGGTTTCTAGATCTCCAGTTGGGAAACCTTGAATACTGGAGTGACTCAATGACTGGGTCTGGAATAATTTTCAGGCTCCTTCACACACATGTTCTGTGGATGACTTGGTGTTGCCTGTGACTTTAACTGGGCCTGTTGACCAGACTATCTGTGGCTGGCCTCTTTGTGTTGTTTAGTCTCTCTAAAGGTAGTCAGACTTTCTATTAACCTAGCCTCAAAAGTCACACATTTCTGCCACATTCTGTTGGTTACAAATGAGTCATATTCCTCCCCAGATTCAAGAAGGGAATTATACACCTTCTCAGATGAGATAAGTCCTTCTTATTGGATTTCCTGTTAGTATGCTGTGGCATAATACCCGTAAGTGTTTTTTTAAGCCCAATTGTTTAATGGAGTAGACCTGGCATTCCTTTAAGACCCTAAACAAACCTTTGTCAGTTTGAAATGGCCTACAAAATGCTACCTTAGATCTTTCTGCGTTCTTAGTAAGAATTTTATAGCCCCACCCCAAATTTGATCTTTCCTCAAAGCCATTTTTTAATTCAAGAACTTTTTGCTGGCTGAAAAGACTGTTCAGGTCCTTTATATTTTCCCATAATTCCACTAAAAAACCTAGTCATTATTTCATTTATCTCTCCTCTCTCATTTCATTATGGTTGGAAAACAAAAACAAAAACAAAACCTGATAATACCCTAAACATTTTGCCTGACAATCTTAACCATATTATCAAGTTCATTAGTATATTTTGTATTTTCTACATTACTATGGGAAATAGTTTTTCTAAACTTCATATTGCCATGTAAGAAGTGTAATCTTTCTTCTAGCCCCACCTTGGGCTCCCTGTCCAGCAGGAAGCCTGTTTCTCCCTCTCCCACTCCCCCACTTGTTTTCCCTATCTCACTGTGTCTCTCTCTCTCAAATAAATAAATAAAATCTAAAAAAAAGTATCTGTTTCTTTGTTTGCCTCTCTTTCTTTTTTCACTTTGCTCACTTGTTGTGTTTCTGAATTTCTACATATAAATGAAATCATACATTTCATTTCAGTTTTTGTCTTTCTCTGACTGACTTATTTCACTTAGCATAATACTCTTAGCTCTCTCCATGTCATTGCAAAGAGCAAGATTTCATTTTTTTTATGGCTGAATAATATTCCATTGTATATATATACCACCTCTTCTTTATTCATTCACTAGTCAATGGACACGGGCTGTTTCCATAATTTGACTATTGTAGATAATGCTGCTATAAACATTGGGTGCATGGATTCCCTTAAATTAGTATTTTTGTTTTCCTTGGGTAAATACCTAGTAGTGTTATTGCTGGATCATCAGGTAGTTTTATTTTTAATTTTTGAGGAATCTCCATACTTTTTTCCAGAGTGGCTGCACTAGTTTGCATTCCAGCCAACAGTGTAAGAGGGTTCTCTTTTCTCCACATCCTCACTAACACCTGTTGCTTCCTGTGTAAAGTTTAGCCATTCTGTCATGTATGAGGTGATATCTCATTATAGTTTCTATTTGTATTTCCCTGATGATGAATGATGTTGAACATCTTTTGATGTGTCTTTTGGCCATTGTATGTCTTCTTTGGAAATGTCTATTCATATCTTCTGCCCATTTTTAAATTGGATTATTTGCTTTTTGGGTATTAAGTTTTATAAATTCTTTGTATATTTTAGATACTAGCCTCTTATGTCATTTGCAAATATGTTCTCCGAGTCTGTATGTTCCTGTTTAGTTTTGTTGATTGTTTTCTTCACTGTGTAGAAGCTTTTTATTTTGATGAAGTTTATTTTTGCTTTTGTTTCCCTTGCCTCAGGAGACATATCTAGAAAGAAGTTGCAATGGCCAATGTCAAAGAGATTACTGCCTTTGTTCTCGTCTAGGATTTTTATGGTTTCAGGTCTCACATTTAGGTCTTTATATATGAACCTACTTACTATTGTTTTTGTTCTCTGGAGAACCCTAATAACAGTGACATAGGAGTCCATACAATTCTTGATTACATTTAACAGAAAACAGACAAATTGGGGTGCATTCTGAAGAAATCCACTGATATGAAGATAAGTCTTTAAAACATTTCAGGTACTAATAAAGAATAATGAATGATTTAGTTTAGAGGAAAGTAGCCACGAGAAGAAATTAGAGCTTTCAATATTAAAGGAGATGTCATAAAAACAAGGGTACCTGTTATTTGATCTCGTAGATTTGGCTAGTTGAAGTAAAGGACATAATTGTTCTGAGTTGACCCAGCATAAGATATTATTATATGGGTTACAAGGAGGCAGGAATCCATTTCTAAGTGTTGAACTGATATATTTTTTTAAAGCAAAATCATAATGATCACCACTCTGCATTCAACAGTTAGAGAACATACAGATGGAACATTTATAAAAATCGTCCATGCACAAGGCCATGAAACACGGTTTCAAAAATTTTGAAGAAATGGTATCATACAACTAAGTTTTCTGGCCACAAATGGAATTAAGTTAAAGATTAATAACACAAATCTCAGTAAAAACATAGACACAAATTCACATACACATTTGGAAGTTAAAAAGCACATTTTCTAAATTCCTTATGAATCAAAGAAGAAATCATAATGGAAATTTAAGAAATACTCAGAATTAAATAACTATGAAAATAATACCTATAGGATGACACAAACATGGTACCCTAAGGGAAATGTATAATTTTCAGTGATATTATTATTTTTTTAATTAACATATAATGTATTATTAGTTTCAGGGTTAGAGTTCAGTGATTTATCAGTTGCCTATAACACCCAGTGCTCATTACATCATGTGCCCTCCCCAGTCATCACCCAGTTACCCCATCCCTCCACCTCCCTCCTCCAGTAACCCTCAGTTTGTTTCCTATGATTAAGAGTCTCTTATGGTTTGTCTCCCTCTCTGATTTCATCTTGTTTCATTTTTTTCCCTCTTCCCCTATGATCCTCTGCCTTGTTTCTTAAATTCCACATATTAGTGAGATCATATGATAATTATTTATCTCTGATTGACTTATTTTGCTTAGCATAATACCCTCTAGTTCCATCCACATCATTGCAAATGGCAAGATTTCATTTTTTTTGATGGCTGAGTAATATTCCATTGTATATCTATACCACATCTTCCTTATCCATTCATCTATTGTTGGACATCTGGGCTCTTTCCATAGTTTGGCTATCGTGGACATTGCTGCTATAAACATTGGGATGCAGGTGCCCTTTCAGATCACTACCTTTGTATTTTTGGGGTAAATACCCAGTAGTGCAATTGCTGGGTCTTTGGGTAGCTCTATTTTCAACTTTTTGAGGAACCTCCATATTGTTTCCCAGAGTGGCTGCACCAGCTTGCATTCCCACCAAGTGTAGGTTTTTCTCCTCATCCTTGCCAACATCTGTTGTTTCCTGACTTGTTAATTTTAGCCATTCTGACTGGTGTGAGGTGGTATCTCCCTGTGGTTTTGATTTGTATTTCCCTGATGCCAAGTGATGTTGAGCACTTTTTCATGTGTCTGTTGGCCATTTGTGTGTCTTCTTTGGAGAAGTGTCTGTTCATGTTTTCTGCCCATTTGTTCTTTGGGTGTTGAACTTAACACTGACTATTTTATTATAAAGAAATAAGTTACTCGATGTTGGATGTGCTTCAATGAGGAACAAATGGTACTACTGCAGAAATGTTTAAAAATTTTTTTTTAATTCGTCTTTACAACTTTTTCAGCTATGTAATTCAGTGAGTCTCATTCAAACTGATTAGAGGTTATAGTGGTTTATATATTCAACTTCACTTTTTGTTCAGACTATCCTAAAGGATAAAGGAACTTTTCATTTTCTTCTAGATTTATTGATATTTGCCCTGGATAAGATGATTTTGTGACCATATATTATTGTTATTTTTAATTCTGTGAAATAATGTAGAAAATAAAATATCTTTGCCATAATTTTTAAATTTTAATTAGAAAGGTAGAGCAGAGAAATAATTTCACCTGGTAATAAGCATAGGTTAGTTAGTAACATAGATGAAAGGGAATGTTAGGGTTATAAATTATTTATGATCTCAACTACTATTTTGAGTTCTATCCCTAGAACCTGAAATTTACTTGAAACAAAGCAATAACAAATATAACACTTTGTACAAGTATATGTAACATTTGATGTAACTGGACAAATTTTAAATTTTCTACTGGAAGAAAGAATTTGAAATTATTTTTATTTCTGTTTAGGACAAACTGCTGGACTTTCCATTGATTCTGCTCATTTTTCCTTCATTTTAAAATGTAATGGAATTTTTAGAGTTAGAAAGGATCCTAAAAATTAGATTAGATAAACACTTTTTGTTTTGTAGGTGAGAAAAGAGTGAATTTATGACTTATAAGAGTTTGCAAAATTATTCTTCCAATGCTGCCAAAACTAGAATTAAGAAGCAGTCTATTTTTTCTTTGCTATCTTCTTTGACTCTGCACAGTGAAATACTCTGAACTATAGGTGGTAGCCCATGGATAGATAGAGTTACCCTCTACCAATATTTGCCTTTGCTTAGGCCCGCCTCTCTGAATTATTGTTCATGCACCAGCAAGACACACAATTTTTTATCATTTCTTACTTGAAAGCCAAATCACTAATAGACTTTAGCAATATTGAGTCCTATTTATTTAAATTAAAGTCAACTTTAAATTGAATTCAATCATTTATTTTTTAAATTGACTAAAGTCCATCAACTTCAAGTTTAAAGATAGCTTGCACATTAATACACTCAGCTGTTTTTCCTAAGATTAGAAAGCTTATTTTTATGACTCAGGATTTTAATTCACTCAAAGCTAACTTCTTCACCAACCCTGCCTACTGTAAGTGCTCCATTACTAATCTGGAGATAGGATGTACTCAAAAACGCTTGTGCTAGAAAAATTTTATTTTTTGATATTGATTTTTTCTTTCTCTCTCTCTCTCTGCACTTTGAATGCTATAACTCATATTTGAGTTTCTTAACAATAGCATAGATTATGTGCTTGAGCACATGTTTTAGCTGTTATTTTTTAAAATAAGTTTTTGCTTTTAAATGCAAACTGACAAAGTAATCTTAGATGTTAAATGAAACTATTGCCAGATTGTGAATCCTTATGGAGATATGTACAAGTGAAGATAAAATATTTCAACATTTGTTATAAATGTTTGCTAATGAAGATGGCCTTTAAAATGTGAATAGCTTCAACTCCCTCTCATTTTTAAAATACATATTCAGCTAAAGAAAAACACAATAGTGTCCATATTCTCAGAATCTTTTTTTAAAATAAAATATGCATGAAAAGTTACCTATGTTGTCAACATTGAAAAAGTGTTCCTTATGAGGTATTCTGTAGTCCTTCTGTTTGCCACAAATTTGCTTGAACATTAAAACTTCATATTTAGTTTTTTTCCCAAGACAAATAAAAGCTGTCAGTGGCAAAATTAGAATTGTCATCTCTACATCCTATTGGTATAGTAATACCCAATATGATTTTCCTTCCAAGGAGACCCTTTAGTAATTACCATGACTCTAATTTTTCTTTATTAAGAAGAATTTTAGTGTCCTTTAGGGTTCCCATAAATTCATATGAAAATCATTGTTGAAATATCTTTAAATGCATTTTCAGATCTCTGTGGTATATTATTTGCTATTTCTCTTTGATATTAAGATGTTTTGTGGCAATAGCTGGGACATGGATGATTTATTATATTGTATTATAGGGGATTATTACTTCCTATGACATAAGACCTTTGCCTACTTTTTAAAGATCCCAGCCTACTGTCTTTCTCACTGCTATTGTTCCTAATGATTCCTTATATTGCACCTAAAAGCACGTTTAAATTTGGCATATTTTAGGTTTTTTTTCATAAATGTATGAGATTGGGGGTATTATGCCTATTTGGGGAAAAAAAACACCTTAGGAACAAAGTTTGCATGATTGTGGATTCAGTAATGAACTTTAACTGTCATTTGGGTTTGAATCAGGAAGAACATGATTGAAATAACAAGAATAATCTGCGAGATACTTACATGCCAGGAATAGGAAGTTTAGAAATCAGAGATTATACGTGTCTGTCTGTTGCTACAAACACAACTATCTGTTGTTATTAGAATGCTGCCTCACAGCATCAGATGGGAGAGGTAGTTAATATATGAGTAACTACTTATACTTCATAGTAAGTCAGGAGTGGCAGACAGATAAAATTTGTAATTAATATACCACGCCATGTTTAACTTCTGTTTCTGTCCATGAAAATTTCTGGTGCAGACCTTACTATCTGCTAAAAAAGCTAGATAAAATATATGAAACATCTGTGTCCAGTCATTGGCACAACAGGAAACACTGACTGCAAACCTTGAGAGAAAGTATAAATGAGATGAGAACTAAAATTTCACTGGACTTCTTAACTAGATGTGCTTTTGAGACCACAGTACAAGAAGGGAGAATACAAGCAGAACTGGGCATTCTTCTTTGCCTAAAGATAGGAGCTGTTACTATCTGAGGCAGCTGAAATTTTCAGGACAGAAAAATATAGTGAGGTAACTATAAAGTAAAAAGAGCTTAAGAAATCAGCAGAAAGATCCTATTGAGCCTTTGGCTATTTACTGATCTATACCTACACAATGTGTGACTCCAGGAATCCAAGCAAGACAACTCTCAGGGAATTATAAATTGAATAATTCCCAGTGCTCACACAGAGCTGAGAATTATTTGCATTTCTTTCAGCCAAGTAGGATCCTGAATTAAGCATGCAAAGTCAAGCATCCAATACAAAATTACTAGACATATGGAAATTTTCAAATGTGACCCACAACCAAGGAAGAAAATCAGTTAACAGAAAAAGACCTAGAAATAATAGAGATCATGGGATTTGAAAACAAGACTTTAAAATATTTATTTCAAGTTTAACAAATATGCTCAAGGATGTAGAGGAAAAAGGAACATAATTAGGAGAGAAATTGCATTCCTAGAAAAGAACAAAAAGAATTTTTCCAAATGAAAAATGTAATAGCTGAAATGCAAAAATCACTGGATGAGCATAAAATAATGTAAAACATTGGAGGAGAAAAATGGAAGCAGGGAGAACTTAAAGGACCATTTAGGCCAAAATATAAAGATTAAAAAAAAAAGATACACAGCTATTTCATCAAAAATAATGTGACCCAAATAATAGTGGAATTATTATTGGCTGCTAATTCAGAGTCACCATGCTGCCCAGCCATGGTCAACCCCACTGTGTTCTTTGGCACAGCCTTGGGCGGTGAGCTCCTGAGTTGCATCTCCTTTGAGCTGTTTGCAGACAAAGTTCCAAAGACATCAGAAAACTTTCCTGCTCTGGGCACTGGGAAGAAAGGATTTGACTATAAAGATTCCTGATTTCACAGGATTATTCTGGGATTTAAGTGCAAGGGTAGTGACTTCACATGCCATGATGGCACTGGCAACAAGTCCATCTGTGGGAGAAATTTGATGATGAGCATTTCATCCTGAAGCATACAGGTTCTGGCATCTTGTCCATGGCAAAAGATGAACCCAACACAGAGGGTTCCCACTTTTTCATCTGCACTGCCAAGACTGACTGGTTGGATGGCAAGCATGTGGTCTTTGGCAAGGTGGAAAAGGGCATGAATATTGTGGAAACCATGGAACACCTTGGGTCCAGGAATGGCAAGACCAGCAAGAAGATCACCATTGCTGACTGTGGACAAATCTAATAAATTCGACTTATGTTTTATCTTAACTACCAGATCATTCTTTCTACAGTCCAGGAGTGCAACTCTTCATCCCCACCTGCTTGAAATATCCTACAATCTTTGTGTTCTCACTGAAGTTTTGTGACTTCCATATTTTCCTTATTCCTTCTAAGTCTTGCTGGATTGAAGAATTAAGGTTATGATTATGAAATAAAAACTAAACAACAATAAAAAGAAATGGAAGAGCATCTTCAAATTGCTGAAAGAAAAAAATGTGCCAAACTATAAATTTCTGCACAGTATAAATACCATTTAAAAATGAATGTGACTCAGTCAAGCTTGCCTCAGTCCCAGCAAGGCAGGCCCCTTACCCAGAAGACCAGCACAAACCCCTGCCCACACCTTGTCTCTAAAGCCTAGAGTTTTAAAAGTCTGCAGGTATGGCTGGGATAGAGCCCAGAGAACACTTACTTGCTCCTGGACAGAAGGCCATAAACACAGAGACTCCACGGGGAGGCAGCACTGCATGAACACTGGCTGCCTAACTTGCTTACTCCAAGCCCTACCCTGCCGCACTACGGTGTGACTGCCCTTCTCAGTCAAGCTTGCCTCAGTCCCAGTGTAGCAGGCTCCTCCCCCAGAAGACCAGCACAAACCATTGCCCACACCACATCTCATGACCAGAGTTCTGCCAGGCCTCAGTTCTGATGGAGTTCCTGTCAGGTCTTATTTCACAAGAAGATCTGAGCTCACCTAGTTAAACCTCATCGCATTCAGGCCAGGGACCAAACACTGTGCACAGCAAGCAAGGAGAGCCTTTGTAGACAACTGGCCTGAAGGGTAGAGCAGCCAAAACAGCAGCAAAGTTCACACAACACACACTGGAGAAAATCCCTGAAGCATCAGGCCCTGGGCACTCCATGACCTCTTCATAAGTCATTACTTTTGGGAGCAGGAGGCATAACTGGCTTTTCTAACACAGAGAAGAAGGCAGAGACAGACAAAATGCCAAGATGGAGGAATTCATCCCAAATGAAAGAACAGGATAAGGACAAGGTCAGAGACCTAAATGAAATAAATATAAGTAACACGCCTGATGGAGAATATAAAGCAAAAATAATAAAGATACTCTTTGGGCTTGAAAAAAGAATAGAAGACATCAGTGAGACCCTTGCCACAGTGATAAAAGAGTTAAAAATTATCAGAGATGAAGAATGCAATAAACAAGATTGGAAATATACCTGATGCAATAACAGCAGGCTGGAAGAAGAAGAAGAATGAATTATTGACATAGAAGACAAAATAATGGACAATAATGAACTGAACAAAGGACAGAAGGAAGAACTATGCAACACAAAAATAGACTTAGGGAACTCAATGACTCCATCAAATGTGGTAACATTCATATTACAGGAGTCCAAGAAGAACAGAAAGAAAAGGGGGCAAAAAATTATTTGAAGAAATAATAGCTGAAAAATTTTCTATTCTGGGGAAGCAAGCAGATATCCAGGTCCAGGAAGCACAAAGAACTCCCATCAAAATCAACAAAAGCAGACCTATACAAGACATATTGTAATTAAGTTTGCAAAATGTAGTGATAAAGAAAAAGTCTTAAAAGCAGCAAGATAAAAGAAGTTCTTAACTTACAAGGGAAAACCCATAAGGCTAGCTGGAGATTTTTCAACAGAAATGTGGCAAGCCAGAAGAGAGTGGCATAATATATTTAAAGTGCTGAATAGGAAAAATCTGTAGCCAAGAATACTCCATCCAGCAAGACTATCATTCAGAATAGATGGAGACGTATAGAGTTTCCCAGAAAAACAAGAATTAAAGGAGTTCATGTCCACTATACCACCCCTGAAAGAAATATTAGTGATTCTTTGAGTGGAAAGGAAAGACCAAAAGTGACAAAGACAAGAATGGATCAGAGAAAATTTTTGGAAACAACCACAAAACAAGTAATAAAATGGCAATAAATACATATCTATCAATAATGACTTTGAATGTAAATGGACTAAATGCTTTAATCAAAAGACACAGGGTGACAGAATGAATGAAAAAAAAAAAAAAAACAAGACCCAAGTATATCCTGCCCACAAGAGATTTATTTCAGATCCAAGGTCACCTGAAGATTGAAAGTGAGGGGACGGAGAAATATTTATCATGCAAATAGATGTCAGAAGAAAGCCAGAGTAACAATATTTATATTGGATAAAATTGACTTTAAAACAAAGACCATAACAAGAGACAAAAGAGGGCACTATATCCTAATCAAGGGGACAATCCAACAAGAAGTTATAAAAACTGTAAATATTTATGCATCCAACATGGGAGCACCCAAATATATAAAGCAATAACAAATAGAAAGGAACTATTTGATACTAATAGAATAATAGTAGGGGATTTGAATGCCTCACTCGCATCAATGGACAGATCATCTGAACAGAAAATCAACAAGGAAAAAATAGCTTTGAATGATACACTGGACCAGATGGACTTAACATATATATTCAGAACATTCCATCCTAAAATAGCAGAATACACATTCTTTTCAATGCACATCAAACATTTGCCAGAATAGATCACATATTAGGTTACAAAACAGGCCTCAACAAATACAAAAAGATTGAAATCATACCATGCACCTTTCTGACAGCAACACTATGAAACTAGAAGTGAATCCCAAGAAAAAATCTGGAAAGACCACAAATAAATAGAGGTTAAATAACATGTTATTAAACAATGAATGGGTCAACTAGGAAATCAAAGAAGAAATTAAAAAAAATATATGGAAACAATGAAAATGAAAACACAATAGTTCAAAACCTTTGGATACAGCAAAAGCAGTCCTAAGAGGAAAGTATATAGCAATACAGGCCTACCTCAAAAGCAAGAAAAATCTCAAATAAACATCTTAACTTTATACCTAGAAGAGCTAGAAAAGCTACAAATGAAGCCTAAAACCAACAGAAGGAAGGAAATAATAAAGATCAGAGCAGAAATAAATGGCATATAACCTAAAAAAACAAAAGAACAGATCAATGAAACAGGTGCTGGTTATTTAAAAAAATTATTAAAATTGATAAACCTCTAGCCAGACTTATCAAAAAGAAAAGAGAAAGGACCCAAATAAATAAAATCACAAATGAGAGAGGAGAAATAACAACCAACATCACAGAAATAGAAAAGATTATAAGAGAATATTATGAAAAACTATATGCCAACAAATTGGACAATGTGGAAGAAATGGATAAATTCATAGACATATAATTCAATAACTGTATCAAAACTGAAACAGGAAGAAATAGAAAACTTGGACAGAACAATAATCAGCAAAGAAATTGAATCAGTAATCAAAAAACTCCCAACAAATAAAAGTTCAGGACAAAAGAGTTAAATCTATTCTTCTCAAACTGTTCTAAAAAATAGAAAAGGAAGGAAAACTTCTAAATTCATTCTATGAGGCCAGCATTATTCTGATACCAAAACCAGATAAAGACTCCATGAAAAAAAAGAATTACAGGCCAATATCCCTGATGAACACAGATGCAAAAATTCTCAATATTTTACTAGCAAACTGAATCCAAAAATAAATTTAAAAAATCATTCACCAAGATCAAGTGGGATTTATTGCTGGGTTACCAGGGTGATTCAGTATTCCAAATCAACCAGTATGATACATCACATTAATAAAATAAATCATAACAACCATATGATTATTTCAATGATCAGAAAAGGCATCTGACAAAGTACAACATCATTCGTGATAAAAACTCTCAACAAAGTAGGTTTAGAGGGAACATACCTCAACATAATAAAGGGCGTATATGAAAAACCCACAGCTAACATCATCCTCAATGGGGGAAAAACTGAGAACTTTTCCCCTAAAGTCAAGAATAAGACAAGGATGTTCACTCTCACTACTTTTATTCAACATAGTACTGGAAGTCCTAGCTACAGCATCAGACAAACAAAAAGAAATAAAAGGCATCCAGATAGCAAAGAAGTAAGATTTCACTATTTGCAGATGACATGATACTGTATATAGAAGACTTGAAAGACTACTAAAAAAACTGCTAGAACTGATAAACAAATTCAGTAAAGTTGCAGGATATAAAATCAATGTACAGAAATCTGTTGCATTTCTATACACCAATAATGAAGCAGCAGAGAGAGAAATTAAGGAATCAATCACATTTATAATTACACCAAAAACAGTAAGATACTTAGGAATAAAACTGACCAAGGAGGTGAAAGACCTGTACTCTGAAAATTATAAAACACTGATGAAAGAAATTGAAGACAATACAAAGAAATGGAAAGACATTCCATCCTCATGGACTAGAAGAACAAATATTGTTAAAATATCTGTACTACTCAAATCAATCTATACATTTAATGCAATCCCTATCAAAATACCAACAGCATCTTTCACAGAACTAGAACAAACAATTCTAAAATTTGTATGGAACCACAAAAGACCCTGAATAGCCGAACAATTTTTAAAAGAAAAGCAAAGTTGGAGGCATCACAATTCCAGACTTCAGGAGTTTTACATAGCTTTAGTAATCAAAACTGTATGGTACTGGCACAAAAATAGATACATAGGTCAATGCAACAGAATAGAAAACCCAGACATGGACCCATAACTGTATGGTCAATTACTCTTTGACAAAGCAGGAAAGAATATCCAATGGGAAAAAGAAAGTCTCTTCAACAAATGGTGTTGGGAAAACTGGATAGCAACACACAAAAGAAAGAAAATGGACCACTTCCTTACACCATACACAAAAATAAATTCAAAATGGATTAAAGACCTAAATTTGAGACCTGGCAAACCATAAAAATCCTTCTTTCTAGGTATGTTTCCTGAGGCAGGGGGACAAGAGCAAAAATAAATTGCTGGGACTACATCAAAATTAAAAGCTTCTGCACAGTGAAGGAAATAATCAACAAAACTAAAAGGCAACCTACAGAACGGGAGAATATAGTTGCAAATGACATATCTGGTAAAGGGTTAATACCCAGAATATATAAAGAACTTACAAAGCTCAATACCCCCAAAAATGAATAATCCAATGAAAAAGTGGACAGAAGATATGAACAGACATTTTCCCAAAGAAGACATACAGATGGCCAACAGACACATGAAAAGATGTTCATCATCACTTACCATCAGGGAAATGTAAATCAAAACTACAATGAGATATCACCTCACACCTGTCTGAATGGCTACAATCAACAACACAAGAGAAAACAGGTGATGGGGAGGATGTGGACAAAAAGGAACACTCATGCAATGTTGGTAGGAATGTAAACTGGTGTAGTCACTGTGGAAAACAATATGGAGGTTCCTTAAAAAGTTAAAATAGAACCATAATTCGATGCAGCAACTGCACTACTTATGTACCCAAAGAATACAAAAACACTAATTCAAAGGGATACATGCACCTCTATGTTTATAGCAGCATTTTCTACAATAGCCTAATTATAGAAGCAGCCCAAGTGTCCATCAACTAATGAATGGGATATTATTCAGCTATAAAAAGAATGTGATCTTGCCATTTGCAATGACATGGGTGTAGCTACAGAGTATTATGCTAAGCAAATAAGTCAGTCAGAGAAGAGAAATACCTTATGATTTCACTCATATGTGGAATTTAAGAAACAAAACAAGTGAGCAAAGAGAAAAAAAAGAGAGTGAAACTATGAAACAGACTCTTAACTATAGAGAACAAACTGATGGTTACCAGAGGGGAGGTGGGTGGGGAGATGGGTTAAATATTTGATTGGAATTGAGAAGTGCAGTTGTGATGAGCACATGGTGATGTAGATATGATGAGTCACTATATTGTACACTAATATTACACTGTATGTTAACTAACTGGAATTTAAATAAACTAAACTAAAATAAGAGCAAAAAAAAAGAATGTGAAGTAAATACATTTAAGATAAATAAAAACTGAGAGAATTGCCATAAGTTAAAAGCAAAAAATTGTAAAGTATACTCTGCAAGACTACCAAATATAGAAAGCTGGAATGACTATCAGTTAAAGTGAACTTTAGGTCAAGGAATTTCATCCGAAATAAAGAAAGACATTTTATAATAGTGAAATAGCAAGTCATTGAGAAAACATAATAATCCTATACATGAATGTGCCTAATTAAAGAGTAACACATGAAGTAAATCTAATAGAATTACAAGAAAGTATATAGACACATCCACAAATACAGTTAAAGATTTCAACATTCTTCTCTCAATATTCTGTCTAGTAAAGTAGTCTAAAATCCTATAGAATAAAGAAAATTTGAAAATTCTTCCGTAATTTGAACACTAGACTGAACAACTATAGAACGACTGTGTTTTATAAGTGTACACGAAATGTTCATCAAGATAAGCTTTCTACAGGGCCACATGAGAAGTCTCAACAAATTTCAAATGATTCAATTCATACAGAATATAACCATAATGGATTTTGTAACCATAATGGATTTAAATAAATGAGGAGTTATTTGGAAAAATCATGAAGATATGGAAACTAAGTAACATGATTTTGTGACAACTAAATTAAGAAAACATTACATTACAAATTTAAATAAATATTTCAAACTGAACAAAGAGAAACAGAACATATCATAATTCTTGGGATAATCTAGCACAATATTTAGAAAAAAGTTGATGGTTTTAAATACTTAGATTAGAAAATTGAAAGTTTCTGAAATTGAAGCTTTAAGCTTAAGAAAATAGAAAAAGAAAAAAATTAAAACCAAAGTAGAGGACAAATAATTAAGAGAGGATATTAGTGAAATTGAAAAATATAAAACAAAAAAAACAATTAAAACTTAAATATGGTTCTTTGACAAAGACAATATCAGTAAACTTCTAGATTAAATGATGCAAAAATAAATTAAAAAAGAAAACTATCCAGGGGTGCTTGGGTGGCTCAGTTGTTAAGCGTCTGCCTTCGGCTCAGGTCATGATCCCAGGGTCCTGGGATCGAGCCCCGCGTCGGGCTTCCTACTCAGCGGGAAGCCTGCTTCTCCCTCTCCCACTCCCCCTGCTTGTGTTCCCTCTCTTGCTGTGTCTCTCTCTGTCAAAAAATAAATAAAATCTTCCAAAAATAAAAACAAACAAACTATCCATTATCAGAAATGAAAATGTGGAATCAGTACAAATCCATAGTCACAAAACGTTTTTAAGAACATACAATGAAAAAAAGTATATATATACAATAAATTCATCAATTTGAAAAATTTCGAAGTCCTTGAAAATCACAAGTTAACCAAAACTGAAGCAGGAAGAAATAAAATCTGAAAACAGTCCTATATCGACTAAGGAAATTGAATATGCTGTTGAAAACATTCTCAAAAGGAAAATTTTAGGACCAGATGACTTCAATGTTGAAGTATATCCAAAATTTAAGAAAGAAAATACATTAACACTATACATTTTCTTTTTTGAGAAAATCAAGACAGAGGAAAAATTCCCAACTGCTTTTATGAAGTTAACATTTTCTTGAAGGTAAAACCAAAAAGATTTAAAAAACAGACAAAAAACAACTTTAGAACAATATTCCTAATAATCACTGATGCAAAAATTCCTTTTAAAATATTGGGAAATCCAATATAGCAGTATAGATAAAGGATAATATACCCTAACCATGTGGAGTTTATCTCAAACTGGATGATTGGTTTAGCATTAAAAAAAAAGAAATCACTGAATGTACTTCACTCAATGTAAATTTTAAAAACTCAGAAGCAAAAGCATTTGATTATCTCAATATACGCAGAAAAAAAATCTTTGCTTTAATTCAATATCAACTTATGATAAAAAGTCTTAACCTAATATAAAAGGGAACTTCTTCAATCTAATAAAGGACAAATGAATATGAGGTGATTTCATATTTAAAGGTGAAAAACTGAATGTCTTGCCCTTATCATCAGGAACAAGAGCAATCTATGTGGTCACTACTATGCACTTTTACAATGGAGGTTCTACTGGTACATTATAGCAAGTAAAGGAAATGAAATAAAGACCTAAAGATTGAAATGAAGTAGTAAAAGAGTCTCTATTCTCATGTTATTATTGAGAATGTTGAAAATACTAAGGAATCTATACAAAAGCTAGAAGAACTTATAAGTAAATTTTTGAGGCAATAAAATAATGCTTAATATTAAAAAAATGTAGCAACGAGCAGTTAGAATGTTAATTTTTATTTTTTGTTTTTATTTTTTAATTTTTAATTTAATTTTATTAGTTTTTAAAGATTTTATTTATTTATTTGTGAGAGAGAGAGAGAGCACAAGCAGGGGGAGCAGCAGGCAGAGGGAGAAGCAAGCTCCCCACTGATCAGGGAGCCCGACGCAGGGCTTGATCCCATCCCAGGACCCCGGGATCAGACCTGAGCTGAAGGCAGACGCTTAACCAACTGAGCCACCCAGGTGCCTGAGAATATTAACTTTTAATAAATTCAAGTTAAACTAGCATAAAAAACCATGAAATACTTAGATATAAATTTAGAAAAATATGTGCAAGATGCATGCACTGAAAACTACAAAACATTGCTAAGGAAAATAAGGAAATCTCAAATAATTTTTTTAAAGATTTTTTTATTTATTTGAGAGAGAGAGACAGAGCACATGAGAGCAAGAGCTCAGGGAGGGGCAGAGGCAGAGGGAGAAGCAGGCTCCCTGCTGAGAAGGGAGCCCAATGTGGGGCTCCATCCCAGGACCCTGAGATCATGACCTGAGCTGAAGGCAGATGTTTAACCAACTGAGCCACCAGACGCCCCTCAAATAAATGTAAAAACTTGCAACGTACTTGGTTTGGAAGACTCAATCATTTGCAGATGTCAACTCTTCCCAAATTGATCTAGAGAGTCAATGCAATTATTTTCAAAATCTCAGCAGGCTTTGTTTTTGGGAGGGTGTAGAAATTAACAAGTTTATTCTAATATTTAAAAGAAAATGTTAAAGGAAAAATATATAATTTGGGATAAAAAGAACAAACTGGGAATATGTATTTTGTTTGAAATCAAATCATATTATAATGGTACAGTAATCAAGACAGTGTGGCATTGGCGTAAGGATGGACCTACAGAGGAATAATACAGAATATTGTACAGAAATGGACCCATAAGTATTGTCAATTGCTTTTCAACAAGGACACCATGGTAGCTTAATGCAGAAAGGATGGTTTTTTAATTTCAAAAATGATGCTGGAAAAACTGATATCCATTAAAACAAAACAAAACCCGCAACCATTTCATCCGTTAAACCAAAAACTCTCAACCATTTCCTCACACTATACACACATAGAAAAATAACTTGAAATAGATCAGAAAACTAAATGTGAAAACTAAAACTATAACACTTATAATGAGAAAACAGAAGAGTACCTTGTGATTTTGAGTTGGGCATAAAATGCATAAATCATGAAAACTATGTGTGTGTGTGTGTGTGTGTGTGTGTGTGTGTGCATGCATGTGGGTGTGTGCATGCATGTGGGTGTGCATGGTGTGTGTGTGTGTGCATGGTATGTGTGTGTGCATGGTATGTGTATACACAAGCTGTATACATATACATATATACAAACACAGAGTTTTATTTATCAAAATGGAAACTTTCTTATTCTCAAAAGACATTGTTAAAAAAATGAAGAGAAGCCCCATATTTGGGGAAATATTTGCCACACATGTATTAGGAAAAAAATTGTATATTGAACAAATAAAAACTGCTCAATATTATATAATAATACAAACAAATCAATTACAAACAGGCAAAATATTTGTACCAACATTTCACATCTGAAGATATACAAAAGGCCAATATGCATGTCAAAAGATGTTGAACAACTTTATTCATCAGGGAAATATAAAATAAAACCAGTGAGACATTTTACACACCGTAAGATAGAATTAAAAATACCTGGAAGTAGCAAGTGTGAGAATATAGATTATTGGAATTCTCATACATTGCTGGATGAAATGTAAAACTATTTTAAACAACAATTTTCTAAATTTTTAACTTCGGACAAAGTTAAATATAGCACTTACCTTATGACAGCAGTTCTATGTTCCTGGAGCTATGAAAGCATGTATCCACACAGACATGTACACAAATATCATAGCATCTTTATTACTAATAGCGCTAAACTGGAAAGGACTAAATGTCTCTCAACAAGTGAATGAATAAACTATAGTATATTCACACAATAGAGTACTACTTAGCGTTTAAAAGGAATAAGCTACTGGTTAAAGAAACAACATGAATTAATATGAAGATTATTCTGAGCAAAAAAGTCTGAGCCTAAAAAATAATGTATGATTGCATTTTAATGAGATTCTAGAAAAGGCATAAGTAATCTGTAGTGAAAGTGCACATCTGTGATGCCTGGGGCTCTGAGTGGGTGGGGATGCTTGTTGAGGGACTTTAGGGAACTTTCTGGCATGATGACAGTGTTCTTTATCTTGATCTTGCTTGTGTTTATACATTTTGATATCTGTTAAAACTTATCAAACTGTTTATTTAAAAATGAGTGAATTTTATTTTATGTAAGTTGTAACTAAAAAAGTGACTTGAAAGTGTCTTGCCTCAGGTGGTTTTTCTTCTGTTATCTCTCTTCTGCTTTCTGAGATGCAGTTTGCATAAAGTTGTTCCTTTCCAAATTTAGGACAAAAGTCAAAATATCAGGTGTCCTTAAAAGAACCTGGTAAAAGATAAGAGTGATATCCAATATTTATTGAATACTTATTTGGCTTCAGCTAATGTTCTAAAGGCTTCAGTTGTATTAATTAATTTTGTCTTCTCAGGAGCCCTAGGAGATGGTAAACAGAAATGCTCTGATTTTACAAATGAGGAAATTCAGTCTGAGAAATAGCATATAACTTGTCTAAGGTAAAACAACTAACAACCAAAGTAAATAAGAAGGTTTAAACTCATGAAGTTTATTTTTAGGACCTGTCCTCTTGATAATAGAAATACAAATGGATTTTTAAGATTTGCAGCCAAGGCAAGAGAAGAAACAAATGGAATAAATCTTAATTTCCAATATTATCCTCAAAGTCAAATTCTTATAACATAGAAGCTGATAAACAAGCAAACCAGCCATTAATTTCAGAAGTGTTGACATTTTATAAAATATTTTAAAAAAATGATTCTAATTCACTAATTAGAACAAGTAATTAGTCACTTTAAGCAACTCTTAATACTTGGCAAGTGGTGAATCAGTTGGTCTGGGGATAGCATGACAACAGGACACATTTATCCTTTATCACTGAACACCCTATCTGTGGGTCGCAGCCTTTGGTTATGGACCATCTGGCCCTGCTTATCTCTACTATCACTCTTCTCTACTGGCTTCCTTGTCTTCAGAATCTGCCTCTTGGTCAGAGAAAATTCCCTTCTCCTTTGAGCAAGCTCATTTATCTCTGAATTGGACCTACAGACAAGCATTTCTTTTATTGCTATTGTAGCTTGTCCATACCAAAACGTTTTCAGACACAAATGGCAACAATGGTGGTGGTGGTGATGGCATGTGGGGTTGTGGAAGCACTGGGTTTCTAGTGCTCAAGTACTAACATTATCTCACAATATCCTCTGCTGAGTTTGGTCCTTGCACACCTGCCTTATTTATGCTGCTTTTATCAGAGACTTGTTTCATGGCTTCTCTAAGACAATTCCATTGCACGGCCCAACAGAAATGCTTACAGGTTTTCTAACCTCTGGTTGAGGACATATTTAAAATTTTTCCCCAATGGTTATGATGGACTCCAGACAAATTAGAGAATGTGGTTAGACCCCTGTTTACATGACCCCGAATACTTTGTGAAAATTAAGAAGTTTGTCTTTCACAGACCACACAGAGGATTCCTTAGCTGGTAGTGGTTACTATATGTTGAACTGAATTTCACTTTGGGCTCAGTAAAAACATGGAGTCTGAAATATAAATTATTTCCTCCACTTTTTAAATGGAGTTTCGAGAAATTTTGAGGGAAGGAGTTACTTATAGCAACAGTTTGTTTGTTTGTTTGTTTGTTTGTTTGTTTTAGTTTAACTCCAATTAGTTAAGCTACAGTGTTATATTAGTTTCAGGTGTACAATATAGTAATTAAATAATTCCATACATCACCCTTGCTTATCACGACAAGTACACTCCTAAATCCCCATCATCTATTTAACCCAACACCCACCCTCTCCCCTCTGATAACCATCAGTTTGTTCTCTATAGTTAAGCGTCTGTTTCATAGTTTATCTCTCTTTTTTTTCCCCTGTGCTCATCTGTTTTGTTTCTTAAATTCCACATGTGAGTGAAATCATATGGTATTTGTCTTTCTCTGATTGATTTATTTTGCCTAAGATTATACTCTTTAGCCCTATCCATGTAGTTGCAAATGGCAAGATTTCATTCCTTTTTATGGCCAAATAATATTCCATTTTATGTATATACCACCTCTTTATCCATCCATCAATTGATGGACACTTGGGCTGCTTCCATATCTTGCTATTGTAGAAAATGCTGCTATAAACATAGAGGTGCATGTATCCTTTTGAATTAGTGTTTTTGTATTCCTTGAGTAAATACCTAATAGTGCAATTGATGCATCATATAGGGTAATTCTATTAACTTACTGAGGAACTTCCACACTGTTGTCCATAGTGGCTACACCAGTTTGCATTCCTACCAACATTGCATGAGTGTTCCTTTTTGTCCACATCCTCCCCATCACCTGTTTTCTCTTGTGTTGTTGATTGTAGCCATTCAGACAGGTGTGAGGTGATATCTCATTGTAGTTTTGATTTACATTTCCCTGATGGTAAGTGATGATGAACATCTTTTCATGTGTCTGTTGGCCATCTGTGTGTCTTCTTTGGGAAAATGTCTGTTCATATCTTCTGTCCACTTTTTCATTGGATTATTCATTTTTTGGGGTATTGAGCTTTGTAAGTTCTTTATATATTCTGGGTATTAACCCTTTACCAGATATGTCATTTGCAAATATATTCTCCCGTTCTGTAGGTTGCCTTTTAGTTTTGTTGATTATTTCCTTCACTGTGCAGAAGCTTTTAATTTTGATGTAGTCCCAGCAATTTATTTTTGCTCTTGTCCCCCTGCCTCAGGAAACATACCTAGAAAGAAGTTGCTATGGCCAATGTCAAAGAGGTTACTGCCTGTGCTCTCTTCTAGGATTTTTATGGTTTGCCAGGTCTCACATTTAGGTCTTTAATCCATTTTGAATTTATTTTTGTGTATGGTGTAAGAAAGTGGTCCATTTTCTTTCTTTTGTGTGTTGCTATCCAGTTTTCCCAACACCATTTGTTGAAGAGACTTTCTTTTTCCCATTGGATATTCTTTCCCACTTTGTCAAAGAGTAATTGACCATACAGTTATGGGTCCATGTCTGGGTTTTCTATTCTGTTCCACTGCACCCAGCAACAGGGTGGAGTGCAGGCACAGCTTTAATAAAATTTGCCCTGAGGCCTGGCATGAGGTGGGAAGTGTCTGTGAAGTCCTGCCTCCCACAGCTGGCTCTGTTTTTAGGCTGGGAGGCAGGGAAGGAAAATGCTAACTCCCTCATTTTTGTAGAAGTCCCCCAGTATGCTCTGAAATCAGTATGAACAGATCTGTCTCCTGTTTGCCTCCAGCATTGTGTAAACTGCCATTTGTGACCAAATGCAGGCTGCTGTGTCTTTAAGGGCTGCAACCCAGCTGTCACTCCCCATCCATGCTCACCCAGTGCAGAGTCAGCTGACTTCTAAAGCTCCAGAGTCCAAGTCCCACTGGTTTTACCAACACAGAATTTGGCCTCTCTGGTTTTTAAAACTAAACATAATGGAGATTAGTCTTCCCTGTGTGAGGTCCCTGGTGTGAGGGCTCTTTTCTCTGCCCTCTCCATGCACCCAGCTCCTTTCCTCCTGTGGGCAGTCTTCCTCCAACTTGCTGGCCCTCCTAACCTTCCCATGTGACTTCTTCTCTCTATTTAGCTGTGGCATTTTTTCTGCCAGTCTTCGGATCACTCTCCAGTTTACTGACTTGGATGTGGATGATATCTAGTTGTAAACTTGGGATGGCCTTAGCTCAGTGTCCTCCCTACTCCAGCAACTTCCCAAGATCCTAGCCTGTACAGCAAAAGTTTCAATGTCAGTGGTGGCATATTCCAAATGTATAAAAGCTTTATTTTTTAAATTCTTTTATTTAAGTATAGTTGGCACATAATGTAACATTACTTCTAGGTGTTTATATATTCACTAGACTTTAAATCTCAATAGATATATTGATGAAGAAAGAAGCAAATTCTGCTTATATGTTTCATATTATATCTATATGTTTATACTACCTAGTTTTATAATTAGATTAAGTAAATGATTTCTTATATCACAATGAAATAAAGACCACCTCCAGTTATGGATGTGAGTATATACTTAATAGGAGTACTCAAGGAGGAAAATCAGTTGCAACTTCTAAATTTTATTCAATGGTAACACTTCAATAAACATTTTAAAGGATATTTTTAAAGAAATTAGGCACAGAAGTTCTGGTTAATACCTCACTAATAGTGATGATGCTAAGACGAGATGGGAGGGATACCCAGAATACCTGGAAAAGGTAGAGAAGATTGGTGCAAGGTAGTATAGAAATTAGTACAGCATAGAACTCCAGATCTCTAATACTATTAAGCCCAATTTTGCAAAGTGTAGGCAAAATGATGAGGAGGGAGGCAGAATTTATTGCTGCTCTGTGACAACATATTTCATTATTCTATCCTTTCATATCCTTTCACTGCCATGCATGGCTGCACACACATAAAGGAATTGGACCAGATTAATGGGAATTGAGGGGTAAATAAAGGTGACATGTGGGCAGAAAATGGTAGTTCAGTGAGGAAATCCTTCTCACTTCTCCTTGGAACTGTATAATTAAAAGTTAAAACTTTAAAGAGAAGGAATGGATTCTTAAGATAACACTGAATATGTAATCTCACAAATGTAACTTTGAATAGACAAAACAGCTTTCATTCCTTCTGACACATCCATTTTACATAGAGAATATTGCTTAATAGTAAGCAAGAGGGATGCAGTTTGTGCAGCTGCAGGACCAGAATATAACATTAAGAGGGCTGCAAGAAAAATTACTCAGAAAAACCTACATATTCATAATCCTCCTTTGTTCAGAAAAAAAGAGACACAAAATGATTCTCTGTGTGCATGTTTTTCGCTAAGCACTCTTTTTAAGTTCCTGGCTTTGGTCACCATGAAAATGAGCCCTGCAGATCTCTTACTTTGGGAAGCCTAATTGACTGATGGCTCTGAATATACCACCAAGCTTATGAAGTGGCCAAACCTCTAACAATAAGTGGCTCTGAGTCACTGAAAGAGCATGTCAGAGAGACTAAGGTAGGTCTGTTCCTGTGAGACATGAGATTGCTTTGACAAGAGACTTTGGCTTAAGGACGCTCCATTGACCTAGGCTAAACTCCTAAAGAAATTCACTGTTGTCTAAGCCTCTCCCTGCCTCTCCTCTTTTCCCTCCCTCCCTCCTTTATAGGACAGGTCTGATGGTCCTTTAGTCTCTCCTGGCTCTCCCTGTTTTCTCTCGCAGGTATTTGCTCAATGAATCACTTGTATATCAAATCCTATCGGCGGGCGCCTGGGTGGCTCAGATGGTTAAGCGTCTGCCTTCGGCTCAGGTCATGATCCCAGGGTCCTTGGATCGAGTCCCGCATCGGGCTCCTTGCTCCTTGGGAGCCTGCTTCTCGCTCTGCTTCTCTCTCTCTCTCTCCCTCTGTCTCTCATGAATAAATAAATAAAATCTTTTAAAAAAGAATCCTGTTGGCACCTCCTTTTTAGATGAACTGAATTGGCAGAAATGATCCAAGAAAACAAAGTATGATGAGACTGTGGGATTGGCTCCTTCACAGCCTGATAGGAAAAACCATGCTATCTTGAGTGGGACAAAGGAAATCCCTAGCACCTTTTTGTTGTCTAATTGCTGAAGATTTCACTGGGGGTAACCTGGGAAAATGTCACAGTGGAGAAGAATGCCTTTGTAGGCTCAGTGATTGAAAGATATGGAAGAACAAATCCTATGAAGACTGTAGAGGCATTTGGTTTCTGTTTAGTTGTACTGATGCCCTGCCTAAGAATAAAAAAATACTGAGAGCCATTAAAAAGCAGCTAAAGACTGTGAGAGCCAGAGAGTTTCTTCTGTAACTTGCAAGGAGGCCTATATCTCCTGCAATGATATAGTGGAAACAGCTGAGTTGTATAAATTTGAAGAGCTCCAGAGAAGTTTAAAGGCTCAGCTAAGAAGGGTCTGTAATGCTAAGTTTAGGACCCTGGCTGAGAAAATCTGAGATGCAGAAATATGGTATGGAGACATCTGGATGCAAGTTCCTGAGGATATTGGCTACTACACTGGAGACCTTATGTTCCAGAGGATGGGAGATGCATATTAGGAAGATTCAGGGACCTACCTGTTCAGTGAAGTTTGTAGGGGTTCAAAGTTCAGGAGCATCTAGACAAAAGAAGAAATTGCTCCATCTTGTATTCCCTGCTACAACAACAGCAAAAAAGGAAGCATGGTGCCTGGAATGCCTCTTTGTGTTCTGGAGGTAAAACATTCCACACATATGAATACTGCTACAGCCCAGATACCAGTTGGCATGGAAGTCTGCCACTGCTGCCTGGAGTTTGGAGTAGGAGAGGGCTCTCCAAACAGGCCACGACTTCTGTGCAAACAGCCCTGCCCTTATGTCAGAGTCACTCTGATTAGAAATTATGTGTGTCAAGCAAATACGAGGGATTTTCTTAAGCTACCGGATAGCAGATTTTTGTTATCTAAACCTGGCCTCTTTTCCTGGCAGGTGCTATAGACTTAGTTAGATTCATCCCTAGGTAATCCAGTCGATGGAGAGAAAACAGTATTAAGCTAGCATTGGAGGGACTCTATGAGGAATGCTGGCACTATAAACTTCAGTCAAACAGGACTCAATTGCTTGCCTGTGGAAAACTGGGAGTGATCCAGTCTTGGACATGTGAACAAAGCAGGTGCTGCTCGTGTCACTTGCAGATGAAGACCGGTAACAGGCTACCACGGCTCTCAGCACTACTGGTACCTTAGTTTGGCGAATTTATTTATTTATTTATTTATTTATTTATTTATTTATTTATTTATTTATATTTTAATTAATTTATTTTTAAAAGATTTTATTTATTTATTTGACAGAGAGAGACACAGAGAGAGAGGGAACCCAAGCAGGGAAGTGGGAGATGGAGAAGCAGGCTTCCCACTGAGCAGGGAGCCCGATGCGGGGCTTGATCCTGGGACCCTGGGATCATGACCTGAGCTAAAGGCAGACACTTAATGACTGAGCCACCCACGCGCCCCTATTTATTTTTTTAATGTCTTCTTTAGACACAGATCTATGAAAAGTACAATACTATTCCAATTTTCATTTTGGGAATTGCTCGTTAGTGGCTCTTGGTTTGAAGATATTATAAAACTAATTGAGTTACCTGGTTTCTTCACTTGCTGGCATATGGAGATAGTTTGTAATCAACAAACAATGCTCGATCTAACAACACTAGATCCAATATGGGTCTGTGTCTTCCGAAGTTTAACATATCTAACGCTCAGGCTTTTAGCTTCTGATATGAAAGTTTAAATTATTAAATGGAGAAGTTGTGTAAATATAAAATATTAATGAATCCTAGGGATTATGATTGTACCTCCCACAAGGTATTTCATGGTATACAATCATTGTTGGATCTTGTAGAGACTCTTTTTATTTTTTTCCATTTTCCTATTCCTCAATCCCTATAATTCTGTAAGTTCATGTATAATTATAAAATATATAGTATTGTTTTTTATTTATGCTTTATGATTAATATGCTGAGAGTTGCCTGGGTGGCTCAGTGCATTAAGTGTCTGCCTTGAGCTCAGGTTATGATCTCAGGGTCCTGAGACTGAGTCCTGCAGCAAGCTTCCTGCTCAGCGGGGACCCAGCTTCTCTCTCTTCCTCTGTCTCTCCCACGTCCTGCCACTTGTGCTTTCTCTCTCTTGCTCTATCTCAAATAAATAAATAAAATCTTAAAAAAATATGCTGAGTTTCTGATGTAAAACTATTTATGAGCTAAAAATTTACAAACCTTTACAGTTGAAATCATGTAGTGATTTAGCCTCCTGATTTGTAGACAACAAAAAATCATCTCCAATTATAATTATCAAAAACATCATGAACTATAAAAATACATAATGATACATAAATAAATAATACACAAAAATACATAAACAGAAGGATATTTAAGTGATATGCAACACATTTTAAGGATGGCCTCAAACTTACTTGCAATCACAATGAAATGTCTACAGCAAATTTAGGGTGCAGTCATATCTTCCAATGAAAAAAGAACAAATTATCTAAAATGTGTGAAGGAAAGTTCATTCTCAGCAGGACCGTTATGAAGAATCAACTTCAAGTTAATGAATGCTAATGACATTAGTCCTCCTATAAGAATACTTAAGGAGATACAATGCAATAAAGAATTTATGCCCATTCAGTGATGTGCACATATATTCCAAGAGAAGAAAAACTATTAATTATGTGCCTTTATAGAATGGAGATGTTAAAGTATTTTAATTAATTCAGATTTACCAATGATTATCTCTGAAAGAATATTTTACATCCACAATAACATGATTAATGCAAGTGTAATGAGTACAAGATTAATAATATCTGACAATTTATCTCAAATTGATATCAGTCACACATTTTAATGATGCATTAATTATCATTAAGTAATTACAAAAATTATTAAAGAACATATGACAGACTCTTGTACCACTTTATTTCATTGGAATTAGTACTAGTTGGATAAAGCAGACCATAATTAATACTGATTTTTTTAGTGTTTAACACAAACTTTTTATTATTATAGATATGTATTATGTAGATCTAATTTTTATTATTATAAGTCTATTTTTATGATATTTTCAGGTTTCAGAAGAAAATTTTCAGTTCAGTGAAACATTAATATTTCAGCATATAATTAGATATTATGTGAAAGAACCAGCTGAAGAGTGAACATCGTTTTCAGAATTCAGCCCAACATTTCTAGTTATTTTTCCTAAATCTGCATTATGTCTTAGGGAACCATGGATACTCACACATTCAAACCAATTTAAAAATTATAGTAATGCATATGTACAAAGCGGTAAAGTCGTTGCATATGTGATGTTGATTGGGGCCAGTAGGTGAAGGAACTGGAGAATGAAGAGGGCTACAAGTGGCAAAGTAAAATACCCTTTACAGAGGTTTTCCACTTTTAATCAGTTGTTTTCACATTGTACAATGCAACTTGTATGGTGGCTACAGCTTTGCCCCAGCGTTCAGATTCTGTCCCTTTTTAAGGTCATCCCATCAGAACAAATTTGACATTTGTGAAAAATAAAAATCATAGTGATAACTGCTAATATGCATGAGTACTTACTATTTATATTTAAAATGCTACAGGTTTGCACAGCTGGAGAGCGGCAAAACTGGGATGTGAATACAAGTAGACTGGTATTAAAATGTCCTCAAGGAAAATAAAATGTCCTTAAAATGTCTAGTCCAACCTTTTTCTAAAGTGTGCCATATACAGGTATTTTTTGTAGAAAATGAGGTTCAGTAATCAAAAAAGGTAGGAAACATGGGACTAAAAATAACATGTCTCTTTTCTTCAGGTCATCTCGACTTTGAATATACGAGTGCAATTTCAATCTCTAAGAGGGGAATACTTACTATATATATAGCTCAGGTATTTTGCAGGTTTGGTTCCAGACCACCACAAGAAAGTGTCCCAATAAAGGAGGTCAAATGAATTGTTTGGTTTCATATAAAAGTTATATTTACACTATACCATAGTCCATTAAGTGTGCAATAACATTATGTCTAAACATATAATGTACATAACTTAGTTAAAAATACTTTGTTGCTAAAAATGCTATCATCTGAGCATTCAGTGAGTCATAATTACTGCTCAAAGATCACCATAACAAAAATTTTAAAAGTTTGAAATATTGTGAAAATTATCAAAATGTGACAGGGGAATATGAAGTAAGCAAATGCTATTGGAAAAAAGGTTACCAATAGACTTGCTCTAAGCAGGGTTGCCACAAGACTTCAATTTGTAAAAAAGGCAATGTCTATGAGTCACAATAAAACTAGGTATGCCTGTAATACATAGACCTCCTAAATCTTTCACCTCGATTTGAAAGACCATCTTCATTGTTGATTTTTTGTTCCTGTGAATTTTTAAAAATTAATAGACTATTTTTAGAGTACTTTTAGTTTTACAAAATAATTGAGCAGGAAGTATAGAGATTTCCTGCATAACCTACTCCTCCCTTCACCTCCACTCCTCACTTCCCCTATTACTATATTTGTGCATTAGTATGGTACATTTATTACAATTGATAAATTACTATCGATACATTATTATTAACCGAGTCTATAGTTTACATTCGCATTCACTCTCGGTGTTGTACGGTTCCATGAGTTTGACAAATAATATCATGTTCTTAAAGTCTCACACAGAACACTTTCACTGGCTTGAATATCCCCTTTGCCACACCTATTCAACCCTTCTCTCTCCCCTGCAACTCCTGGCAACTTCTGATCTTTTCCACTAATCTTTTTACTGTCTATAATTTCGACTTTTCCAGAAAGTCATGTGGTTGAAATTATACAATATGTAGCCTTTTCAGAATGAATTCTTTCATTTAGCAAAAGGCATTTCTAGATGTCTATGTCTTCTTCTTTTTGCTTGATAGTACTTTTTTAAATTTAAAAAAATTGGTAATATTCCATTGCCTGAATAAATAGTTTATCCCTTCAACTATTGAAAAACATCTTGGGTGTTTCCAATTTCTGGCAGTCATGAATAAAGCTGCTATAAACATCGGTCTGTAGGTTTTTGTGTGGAAATACGTTTTCAGCTCATCTGGGTAAATACCTAGGAAAGCGACAGCCAGATTGGTAAGACCACGTTTAACTTTGTAAGAAACTCAAACTCTTCCAGAGTGGCTGTCCCATTTTACATTTCCAACTGACAATGAATGAGAGTTCCCCTTGCCCCATGTCCTGACCAGTATTTGGTGTGTTAACATTTTGGATTTTAAACATACATTCTGATAGGTGTGTGGTAATATCTCATTATTTTGATTTGTAATTACCTAATTAAATATGATCTGGAACATCTTTTGACATACTTCCATCTGTATATCTTCTTTTGTGAAGTGTCTATTTAGATCCTTTGTCCATTTTTTAAATTTATGCTGTTTGTTTTTAGTTTCTGTTGTTTGTTGAGCTTTAATTTTTTTAATATCTTGGATACAAGTCCTTTATCAGACATATATTTTGCAAATACTTTATGCAAATCTGTGACTTGTTCATTGTCTTAATTTGTGAGCTTTTAAATAATTAAGTATAATTTAAAAATATAGTACTTTGCATTTATTTACTGGTTTTTACTCTGCACAGTCTATAGTCATACACATTTGGCTTCAATTAACATTAAGTCCTCTTTAAAATGAAGTAATGAAGTATATTTAGTGTTTTGTGCTTTCTCTTCTACACTACCCCACTAGAACCTAGAGGAGTGAATGCCTTTGCTCTTTCAGGCTGCTTGATGATACTGATGCTTACCATTTATTATCTGCTACAGCACATGTGCTGTATTAGTATAGATTACATATTTAGTTACTTAATCGTTATAGTGACCCTGAGAATTATAAGGTATGTATATTTTGCAAAAATGTAAAACAGGTTCTGAATATTTAACTTTATTTGTCTAGAATTTAAAAATTCATAATTGGTATATTTGGGATTTTAGTCTACTCTGCATGGTTTCAAAGCCCATGTTTTTCTAACTATGCTAGGATGATTTTAACACATTTTTCCAGTATTCATGTAGGAACCATTTTTAAGGGGAGGAACAATATGATTGGCCAGTATGCAAGAAGCCTTTATCATCAGTTGTTAGCTCCAATGATATAAGTAAATCACTGTTTATGTATCTAATGTCTTATTTATTTAAACCACTGTTTCCTACTATTGTCTTAGAGATTATAAGGCTTAAATAGTACATGTGAAATGTTGGAACATTCTTTTCTCATAGTAAGAACCCTATAAATTGTAGACATTTCTGCAGCTACTAACATCATTGTCATTGTCACTGCTTTTATTTTAATTACAATTATTAGACTTTGTTGCTTGCAGAATGTGATACTTTGAGCAAATCAATTACCTCGTCAGTACTTCTGGTTCCTCAGAAGTAAAATGGGTCCTATGATGCAAATTCCCTCACAGGGCTGTTGTAATGTTTAAAATGGATAACACGTAATTGACTCAGTGGAATAACAGACACAAGGTCTTTACTCAGGGAAGGTAGTTTATCTCCTCTTCTCTCCTCCTTGGAGGGTGTTTACCTGAAGCTGTTCAGGGATTGCCAGGTATGTGTATGATCTGATTACTGATACTGAGGAGTTCACTTTCCTCTCCTTTCTGGAACATAATACATTTCTGTGACATTTCTAACTGGTAAATGACCTCTGTCCAGATGAGATAAAATAT
This sequence comes from Zalophus californianus, assembly GCF_009762305.2. Lineage (NCBI taxonomy): Eukaryota > Metazoa > Chordata > Mammalia > Carnivora > Otariidae > Zalophus > Zalophus californianus. The sequence goes on along the minus strand of NC_045596.1, from coordinate 142,175,751 downwards.
ATTTGTTGGTTGTGTACAAGATTCAGGGTAAATTCTTGGGTAAAAATAAATAAATAAAATCTTTGCCTCTGTCAGTGTAAACTTGGAAGGCAACATTCTAGCAGTTTCTATGTGAACATCAGGTAAAAGCAACTAAAAAATTGTCAACAAAACAACAGCATTAATGGAAAGAAAAGGACTTGCCAACATAAGATAGGACACGCTTCTATACTTCTGAAATGTAGTTTCCAGACAGAAATGGAAATCTCTTCTGCAAATAGCTCTCTTTATGTTGTTCATAAGTAACAATTTATTCACTCAAATCTTCCCAGTCTCACTCTGACCCTACAGCCTGTAGACTTTCATCATTTCCAAGATTTGATGATAGGGTCTATATTAACATGTCCTCTCTAGATTCCAGGATGATTTCCATTTCTTTAAGGTTAAACTCATTTCTCTTCCTTCTTTTTTCCATACCATTCTATGCAGTATACTAAAATACAAGGTTATTGCTCTCACTTTCATTATCTTTCCTCATCTCTCCAAGATCAAAAGTGTAAAAGAAAGATAAGTGAGAAGCAAATAAGAGGAAACGAACTCTGGTCTTACATAAGATGTTGGAAAAAAGGAACTATTGGTTAAAGGAGGCAAACTAAAGATTTTTCAGATGAAAAAATCAATCAAATTTTATGTCTCTCTCTCTCTCTCTATATATATATATATATACACATATATATACACAATACACACTGAGTGTTTAGGTATTAGCCAGTTACTGTTGCATTCCTTTCTCCTAGTTCTGACAATTTAATTAATTCATTCAAGGAACATTTATTGAAACCTGCTATGTGCCAGTATTTGAACCCAGGTAGTATGATTTCAGAGCTCAGCCTTAACCATAATGCCTTCCAGGATGTATGTACACATGTGTCTCTCCAGCACAAATATTAAGTGCTTCTTGGGCAGATTATAGCATTTTACTCATATACTTCATACAGTGCATAATGATACTTTGCTCATTGAAAGCAACCTGATATGTCTAATTAAACTGGAGATATTTTTTGACCACCACTCAGTTTATTACATTTAATAATTCAAGCACTAAAGTGATCTTAACTTTCTAGTTGATTATTTACATACTGCATGTAAGCAGAACTCCTAATCAGTTTCTTCCCTTCAGTTATGTGAACTCAGCTTCCATAAATATATCTCATAGTTTAGTTGATTTGGATCATACAATAATGGACATAATTTGCAAGAATCAAAGAGATAATTTATGTAAATTTGCTTTGGAAACCCTCAACAACATATATTGTAAGACATTATGTTACTGTTACCTTAAAAAGTAATAGCTAATCACTCAAATGGTAATAAAAATTTCAAAAATACTCACCAGGTTAATATTTTCCAGTGGTGACTTGTTGAAACTCAAAGGCATGGGATTTCTCTTATGGAAAAGAAAGCTCTGTTAGGAATCATTTATAGGCTTTGCTACACATTAGGTAATACAAAATCTCCTCTATCTTGCTCTTTTTACTATCCAGAAAAGGAAGTTTTATATTTTTTGCCACCAAGGGTGCTCAAGGATAAAATATGTCATTTTCACATGTACTTTATTGGTGCTCCAGTGCAGAATTAATTTGTAAGAGCTTTAACTGAACTGAAAAAAAAATGACCTAGTAGATGCTCTGACCAGAATGAGATCAGAATCAAAGTATAAAATCTCTTTTATTCTCTGTTGCATTTTCTCCTCTAGCTGTGCTTATTTCCCATGAGATCAGCCCTTCAAAGCCAATGGTCTCCTCATTTTCTGTCACTCAGCTTTCCTCTGCCGACTTAAAACTAGAATCAGTAAGCGGCTGTAGTAGAGGAGATGTTTGGTATATTGCTTGTGGGTCGGGGTTAGCTATTTGCCTGTCAAGTATGTTCCATAACCTTCACTGCCTTTTCTTCCTAGGCTTTAAAAATTATCGAGGATAATCAACCTAGAAACTAATTTTAAATGTCCAAACAATAATGATTGATTCCCAAGACAATTTGTTGTAATTAATGATTAGCTGACTATGTTTATGGCCTGTAGTAATAGCCAAGACAACCTCAGACAAACATCAATTCTTACAAATTCAGTAAAAATATCAACCTGGAGATTTCAATGTGATGTTTTACCATTTATTTCAGGATGTGGAGGTGATTTAGGTAGTATGTACTACAGTCCTTTTCTTAACCATTCTCTTGCTGCTTCAGAGAACATTTTAAAAACAAAAACATTCTACATTAGAGAAAACATATATTTTTCAACTTTGGGAATTTTCCATAAAGTTCATATGAAAATTGAGCATTCTGATGTAACTTATTGTTCTTTTTTAAAAATAAAAAAAAATCTTTAGTAGTTAGTAATACATACTAGCCTCCTTGTATGATATAAATTCTCAATTTTAATGCTAAAAGCAAAGTTTCAAAATTTAGTCCTCACTTTGTACAGTCAAATTACTTCCTCAATTCTCATTTCAAGATGGAGAGTAAGACAATGAATATTAGCAATCCTAGACTGTCATCTTTTTGTCCTTTGGGGAAAAGTTAATTTGGGGGTTCTGCAAGATCTTGCCCCATCAATTACTGTTAATTTTTTCCAACTTCAGTTTTTTATTTCCATCTGTAAACATATGTAAAACCTCTTTCAAAAATGAAGTTTTTCATAATCCTAGAGGCTTCTAGATACTGTTCTAATTATTTCCTTCCCTTTATTATGAAATTTCCCTAAAAGATGAACCATGCTTTGTATCCCTTATCTTTTATTTATTCCAGACATCTTGCCTTTCCTTCCTTCCTTCCTTCCTTTCTTCTTTCTTTCTTTCTTTTTCTTTCTTTCTTTCTTTCTTTCTTTCTTTCTTTCTTTCTTTCTTTCTTTCTTTCTTTCTTTCTTTCTTCTTTTCTTTCTTTCTTTCTTTTTCTTTCCTTTCTTTCATCTCTCCAAACTGCATTTTTTGAAGTCATAAATGTTTTCCTAGTCCTTAGATCCTTTTGTCGGTCTTAATATCTAAAAAAAAAATCTCTCTTCATTCAGCTTTGTTGCCAGTTTTCCCCTTTGTCATTTGAAATGGCCCATATTTGATCCCTACTTAAGAAGACTTTCCCTGCATCTGTCTTTGCTCTCAGTTTTTCCCTCCTTCCCCTCATTTTCTCTTCACTTCCCGTTCCTCCCTCTTCTGTCTCTGGGACAATCTCATGTTGTCATAGGACTTTAACCATCACCTCTCTGTAGATATCCTTACCTGTAGCTGTCAATCCTAATTGTTGGTACCATATTTATAAAGGCCTGCTGGCTAGTTCAACATGAAGGATTTATTAGTACTGTTTTGTGTAAAAAATAATTTTTATTATCTTTACCATAAAACAAATTTTTCCTTTAGATCTCCATGCCCTACTTTTTTTTTTAAACATCAATACCTCTAATTTCCACTAATTCTTAAATTATTAGAAACCTTAACTTTATTTCAGCTGCCTTTTCTGGATCCATTCCCACATACAGCTGAATATGAATCCTGTTTCTGTACCCATAATATTCCCTAAATATCCAAGTCTTCTTACTTTAACAACATAATTGAGTCCCTACTTCTTAGAATACTTTAATACTCCACCCATAGCCTTTCCTTTTCTGGTGTTTCACATAATGTGGCCAAGTTTGTTTTCTTGAAAGTATAATCGGAATGTTATATTTTGGCTTTAACATGTAGACATATACATTTTAAATATGTTTTTTCAGATTTGTCTAAAAAATGGGTATTTATTCAAAATTATCTATTTTCCAAATATTTATAAGAATCAGGAAGTTTCCTATCATACTTTTTAGTATCATATTGCCCACTCATGAAAATTTCAGGCCTTTGGAGAAATATTTACTCTAAAATATCATATAAACTCTAACAGCTTCAATTTAACTATTCTTTTTGTTTATTTCAAATAACATTTTAAAATCCCCAGTGAGGAATTTTATCATCCTAGTACTTTTATGGAAACAGAAAGAGGCAAGTGAATCTTTAATTAGTAATATTAAATGTGGAGAAATAAATTATAATGCTTTATTTTGATCCATATACCAAATATAGCATTCATCTTGGAGACTATTATTAATCTTGTTATTGCAGAATCACTTAAAAAGACAACCAATATAGTCCTCTGAAATGTATTTCTGTGGCAACTTAAGAAATCATCCAGTTTGTGATATTACTAAAATTTACAATAGATGTCTATAGCTATTTACATTTAGCTTCCAAAACTTAATGTTTTGGGGGTTCAAAAACAAGGGAGAAATGATTTAGCTTGTTATTTGTACAAATGGAGATTGGCCAAAAGTGCAAGTATTACATACATTATCTTTGCAGTGGTGTTTTTTTAATCCCAACAAACTATAACTTTATTCCATATTTGTATGTCAATTAATATGGGCCTTTCACAACTATAATGTTTTATACAATTGGAAAAATAGTGAATTGTGAACCTCATGTCAGAGCTACAAAATAATTCTCACATAATACATGATAACTTCTATATTTGCTTCTTGCTGTTTCCAGCCCCATTTCCATGTGTGGTCAGAATTATTGAAAAATACTCCTATTGAATGGGTCCAGAGAAGGAAGTTATTCAGTAAAAGTGTTGCCTCTACAGTTAATGTTTCACCAGGATTATGAGATATATTTATTTCTACATGGTAGCTTATATATTTTGTATTTGAGATCGTAAGTTCTTATACCCAGAGATTATATCTCTCCCTTTCTTTCTGTGTCTCTCTGTATTCCATGGGCTATGACAGTGCACTGCTGATAGTCACTTGATAAATGTTTACTGAATGAACAAACTTGGAATTTAAATACAATACTCTCCTATTATTTTTTCTTTTTTTGATTTTGTTTATTCCAGGTGATGGCAGTAAAGGACTTTTGCTCTAGTTACAAGAATAAAAGGGCAAAGCTCAAACACTTAAACTTCTTCCATACAAGAAATAAATAGCCCCCACCTGCCAAATGATACACGTGCACATGCCACAGTCCTACTAAAGATGTATGCAAAGAAACAGAAAATTATTAGACAATGTATCTGTTACTCTTTATAAATAACAAGTTATGTGTGCGTTTTCATTCAATTTCTCATCTGTTTCTAGTATATGACATGTTTTAGCGTAAGATTCAATTCATTTATATAACTTGATGAGCTAGTAGAAATATTTATACTCCACCTTAGGCATTTTAAAGTGCACCTGGATGAAAATAATATGTGGTATATTCAGGAATAGATGAGACCTCAATAAAACTGTTGAGTGCAAATCTGTCACATAAGGCAGATGGCACCAGAGCCGTGTTATGTCAATGACAGTTTTCAAATAAAAAACATTACATTAAGCCTTGAGAATATCAAGTGGAATTGTGATAGATAAAGCACTGAAGAAGGAATGAATGGTAGAGAAGATGCTTAAACTGGAAAAGGTAGACTCATAAACCACTAAAAATGAATTAATTTTGGTGTTTTTTTTAATTGCTGACACACGCGTATATTTTAAACTGGCCACTTTTCTATATGAATGAGTGCCTTAAATAAGGCACTTTTCTAAGCAAAGAAGCAGTAGCCCTGAATTTGTGTATTTGCTAGTAAATGCACATACAGTAATGATTATAAGAAAGAAAAAGAATAATATATTATTACTTTTTGCTATTGACTAATAGTTGGATTTTTTCTGTTGTGAATTCTTTTTTTTTTTAAAGATTTTATTTATTTGGCAGAGAGAGACACAGCAGGAGAGGGAACACAAGCAGGGGGAGTGGGAGAGGGAGAAGCAGGCTTCCCACTGAGCAGGGAGCCTGATGCAGGGCTCGATCCCAGGACCCTGGGACCATGACCTGAGCCAAAGGCAGACGCTTAACCATCTGAGCCACCCAGGTGCCCTGTTGTGAATTCTTCAGGTTGATTTTATATGATTCATTGTTTCTTACAGAAATGAAATGCTGGAAGGCCGCATTATAACTGCTCAAAGTTTTACTGTTATCAGACCTTTCATACATTGTGTTACTAATAACGTTCAGCTTTTATCATTCTAACTTTGTAGTTGAAATGCCCAAGACTCAGAAACATTCCATGCCTTGCTCAAAAACAGAGAGCTTCCTTAGAAGACCTGGAAATAAAACTCAATACTTAGTCTTTCTTCCGCATCATGCCATGCTTCTTTGATTGTGATCAAACAGAGAAACAAAACCTGGTACTTTCACTTATTGTGGCCAGATCCTCTTCTGAAATGAGATTTATGTTTAGCTGAGGGAGAACATGCCCAACTACTAGTAGCAGGCTTCGCTAACTGGGAGGAGGCTTACATTCAGGAATCTTGGTATTACAGAAGTTTCACTTAAAAGGGCAGTGATCTCCCTGTCAAGTTATTCTTATCATGGCCCTTGTTAGCATTTAAAATACGATTGCTTCTTTTCTGGATTTTCTCAGAAAAATCTTGGAACTTTTTTTTTTTATTGTGTTCAGTGATTCATTAGTTGTGTAGAACACCCAATGCTCATCACAACACGTGCCCTCCCGGGTTTCAGAGGAGAGAGGGGTGGGAGGATAGGGTAGCTGGGTGATGGGTATTAAAATCTTGGTACTTCTTTTGTTTTTTAAAGATTTTATTTTTTTATTTGACAGAGAGAGACACAGCGAGAGAGGAAACACAAGCAGGGGGAGTGGGAGATGGAGAAGAAGGTTTCCCGCGGAGCAGGGAGCCCAATGCGGGGCTCGATCCCAGGGCTCTGGGATCATGACCTGAGCCAAAGGCAGACGCTTAACGACTCAGCCACCCAGGCGCCCAAAATCTTGGTACTTCTTATAAAATATGTATGTTGTACCTATCCACCATAAGGAAGATGTCTGCCTTCTTTTTTAACTACCTCATCTTCAGCATCATGCACCCTTACTTCATATAAAGACAAGTTTTTTAAAATTTAATTTTGAAAACTGGCCACTTTTCTATATGAATGAGTGCCTTAAATAAGGAACAATGTAAAAAACTAAAAAATAAAAGTTATTTTGTTATACTTCCCTACAGGATATTTTTTAAAAATAAGTATATTATATATGATATATATACACACACTTCAAGATGGTTTCTGAACTGAAGTTTTAAATACTATCAACACAATATAAGTAACTAGAGCAAGAAAAAGCTCATAGCCCATATATAAGATGGTCATTGAATCATACAATTGGAAGACTAAACTATATAAATGAGTATGAATGAACAATGAGAACAATAACAAAAAAAACCCTGATAATATTAGGAAAAGCTAATAGTAGTTAGCTTAATATTAAAGTAGCATAGAATTATTTGCCTGCTAAGAATTATAAAAGCATTTTTAGGAAAATTTAGAAATATTATATTCATCCAATATCCCCAAAGTTTCACTAGCTTTTCAATTGGAATGTGAATGTTTATTATGATTTTTAACTAGGTGTTAAACAATAATCATTGTTATTGAATTATATAATTTAAATCAAACAAATAGTTCATTTTTCTCTATTGGATATTCTCTTTGCACCCCCCCGCAAATGCACACAGATTTAGAGCTATAGACTGAGAGCTGAAAAGATTAGAGCAACCTGTATGGTTAGAAGAATAACTTAATGATTTTGATATCAGGCCACACTAATGGTCTTGTGAGTTTGCAAAATTTTCTTTGATTTTTACTAATTGGATCTTTTACATTTTTTTCTAAGGTCATTGTAATAACAGAACATAGGATTTTATGTAAGGTAGAAACTATGTAGATATCATTACATTTAGCGGGTAATAGGTAATTTGCTTATTCTGTAAATGAAAGCACTGAACACAGAAAGCTGCAATTTACCTGAGATCTTACAACTGGCTGTGGACCTTGGGATGGGGACTCTGCCATGACGTTGCTATCCTGATCTCAGAATGCACAATAGTCTAGCGCTCAATAGTTCCCTTCAAACACAGTCAGACTTGCATGGTGGTCTGACAGCTTTCCTATTCTTTGTTTTGTCCCTATTTTTTCTCACACAGGCATTTTACTTGATAAAATATTTGCAAATATTTGCACTTTTTTTTTTTTTTAAGTAGCCTCCATGCCTAGCATGGAGCCCAATGTGGGACTTGAACTCAGAACTCACTACCCTGAGATCAAGACGAGCTGAGATGAAGACTTGGATACTTAACGGACTGAACCACCCAGGTGCCCCAAATATTTGCACATTTAATATCATCTTGGGATCAGCTTCTCAGACGGCTCAGACTAATAGAACAACTAAGAAGATGCCAAATTTCAGAAGTCTTTCTCTTAATATTCCAACATGTATATTGCCAAATGTGTAGGTGATTATAATTAATTAAGTCTGAATATCTTACAAGTGGTATTGTTATTGTCAACTAACAAAATATATGTGTGAAAAATGAAGTCAAAGAGTGTATATACAAAGCATTTGATCATAATATGTTTTATTATGGTGTTTTTTATTTTATTTATTTATTTTTTAAAAGATTTTATTTATTTGACTGAGAAAGACACAGCGAGAGAGGGAACACAATCAGGGGGAGTGGGAGAGGGAGAAGCAGGCTCCCCGCTGAGCAGGGAGCCCGTCGTGGGGCTCGACACGGGGCTCGATCCCAGGACTCTGGGATCATGACCTAGCCAAAGGCAGACGCTTAACGACTGACCCACCCAGGCACCCCTATTATGGTGTTTTTTAATTGTTTAAACTTGTCCTGTCAAAAATTATCTTTTCTTTTAAATGTTATCACTTTCTTAGTGCCTAAACACAGGAAAACTTATCTTAGGTAGTTTATTGCATAAGGTTAGCATATAAATTGAGAACACAGAAACTATATTGATAAAAGAAATGGCAATGTACCAGGAATAATTTATTGCACAGTAGACCATTTTCCTCTGATCCCCAAGGTATGTTGTATATATTCTGAAGCACTTCCCTGAAACAAAAATGAACAGTATCCAAAGCAGTTTTTATTACAGGGAAATTTTTTACAGCAGATCCATAGTGGGGGTTAATCCTGTTGAACAAGGGACTAATTAAATGTTCACCTGTGGTAAATGCCTCTTTAGTTGTATAGTTTACTCCTCTCCACTGCTCCCTAAATAGTTTTAGAATAGCTATAGAGGCAGACCTGTATAAAATAAAGGCGGTTGGACTGCAGGGTCTAATACCAAACTGGAACAACAGTTTCTCCTCTGAAATAACATAAGAATAAGCAATTATGTGCACCAAGAAAGCTTTGTTGTTGACCTCCAAGTGAGAGAATGGATGCTTATCTGCAGAAATTGTTTATGGAATTTTCTCAAAAGTCAGCTTTATAACTGTGGCAGATTCTACTAAATCTCGATGCAGTCTGTGCACAATTTGAATTTCTCCCTCCCCTCCAAAAAGGAAAAAAAAAACAAACCCTTTAATGGTGAAGAGAGAAGACACTAAAGTACCAAATAAGCTTAGAAATATACACATATACATAAAATTACAATAATTCCCACAATAAAAGACTTGTGAGTGTTCTTCTCCTCAGTTTGATTTGTGCTGCTTAAATAATAATAGTAATAAAAATCTACATAGGAAATGCGCTCTCCTTCAAACAAAAAACATTTGTCTTTTAATTTCTCAGAAAACTCTTAATTTGGAATCTGGGCCTTAGGAAGTAAAATTTGCACAAACATGCACACACACACACACACACAAATGGTGGGCAAATAAAAAATTTCACTCCCAGTTTGTTTAACGTTGCTGACTATTGTGCAGCTAGCAATTGCCACAGCTGCTGCAAGATTGGAGACCCTAAGTTGCCCAACATCAAAAAAATTAACTGAACTTTTGATATAAAGAGCCAATACCCCAGTGCTCTATCACTTTTGCCACTAGAATAATATAATTTCTGAGCCCTGTGGACAGTTTAATAGGTCTTGAACTTGCTTTATTCTCTTCTCCTAGTCCCACTGGACTGTGTTTCAATTCATCAAGCCTGTATCACGTTCATACAACATTCTTTTACTGCTTGTATCTTGAATTTGACTCTCGCTCTCTGGGGATCTGAGTGAAAGTGCCAGAAGTCATTTCACTTGTCACCTTTAACAATCATCAGAAAGATGGAGCCACATGTATCTATGATAGGTTTGAGTTTTCACCTGATAAAGCACAAGGCATTGAAAGATACTCACTTTCGATTTACAAGTATATTGACTAGAATCCTGTTTCAACAGTTTGTGATCACAGCCTGGGACATATTCTCTTCCTTGTAATGGTCTAGGGATTTTTCTTCACCTCTTGCCATCCACATGAGAAAATTAAAATCTAGAGGTGATGGATAGAATTTAATCTGTTTATAGTTGCTCTTACACAAATCATCTTAATTTTCCTTCCTATTTTCATTTCTGTTCTCACAATTCTGTAATTGGAATTTTGTGATTAAAATATTTGAGCTCTCGAATTCATGATTTACAATAATATTAGCTACTACTGAGTGCTTACTATACAAGGAGCACTGTTGCAACTGCTTTCTATGTAATGACTTATTTAATCCTCACAATTACCCCACAAAGGAAGCATTATTGTCATTCCCATTTTGTATATTCAAAACTAGCGACAACCAGAAAAAATTACCCATATTCCTATGTTAATATCCTAATATCAATTCTCAGCCTTCTTTCGTAGGATTTGAACAGAGTAAGGACACATGTTTTAACTGAGTAAACAAGAAAGAGAAATCATCTCACAATGATGGCATAGGTTTGGCTGCTTAAATAGATCAGCTCTACTTCTTGGAAAGGCTAATTTAAAAAGCTGCTTAGTCTGTAAAACCACTGGAGTCAATATATAAGCCATAACTGCTATTTTACTGAATATGCATATATGTGAAAACCATAGGTATGTGACACCTTCAGTTTTTATCTGATTTACAAAGCATTGCTTTGTCAGGTGGGAGTAATTTCTAACAACGAAATGGACACAGTGCAGAAGTATGTCATTTTTGTCTGCCTCTTTGTGTGAGACGGCACTACTCCCATGGAGACTCGGTATAAAAAAGTCAGGCATATTCCAGTGTGTTATCTGATGGTCTTTATTTCTGCAGTAGGAATCACATTTAGGAAAGAACCGTTATGCAGATCTGGAACTTGTAAGAAGGACAAGAAAAATTTTAAAGTACCATTCATTCTTCATATGTGTGGGCAGATTCACCTCTGAGTGAATACTTGAGGTTATCTTTTGCAAATAAGATATTATAACACATACAATGGAAAAACTTTTAGGGATGTGGGAAAAAATAGAAGAAGGCAGATGCGCCTCTTCTGTTCTCTGTTTATTAGATTTTATTTGTTGAAAATGCTCTACTTTTACATTTTAAAAGTGGGATAGTTAAAATTTGATTTATACCTTCAATTATATGAGTTTATAAAAACTGTGTTTTTAATGAGACACATAAAAAAGCATTTGCTAAATTAATCTCCTTGGGGGGCAAAGAAAATAACAAAAACTGTGGTCACATTCTTCCAAAGAAGATAAAGGGGAAAATAAGCAATAAATAAAGAAGCATATAAGGAAAATAAGGAAGCAGAACTATTCCATATATTGTGCCTTCAATATAATAGTAACTTTCTGATTTACACTTAGATGACTATGAATAGACAATCGTTTTTTACAAAATATTTTGAAAACACACAATGTAACTCCTTTGTAATTGGTAGTATTTTACTAAGTATCTGTGGAGTGGCAGACAGATCCTAGGGTGCCTCCTGGTAACCCCTGCCTCTGAAGTATCCAAGCCTTTGTACAATTTTATCACCTTGAGTTCAGGTGGAGCCTGTGACTTGCTTCTTACCATTAGAATATGGTGATATGACAAAGATAATGGGATGTCACTCCTGTGATGATTTTACGTTATATAAAATTTCCATCTCCACCTGCTGTGACTCTCCTGTAGATAAAGCACACAACCTTGTCGTAAGTGTCTATGAAGGCCGGCCGCATGTCAGGGAGCTCTGAGTGGCTTCTAGGACCTGAAGGTGGCCTCCGGCTAAGAGCCAGTGAGAAGCTGAGGCCCTCATGAATACAGCTGTGAGGAAATACAGCTGTGAGCTGTGAGGACCTAGTTAAGCCAGCCATGCCTGGACTCCTGACAGAAGCTGCGAGAGAATGGATGTTAAGCCACTAAATTCATGATAAATAAAATGATAATAATAATGTGTATTTTAGAAAACTTTATGTGCGAGTATGAATTGTGAAATCATATTTGGCACCGAGTCTGTGCATACGTTTGCATGTCTATACTTCACTCAAATGAGTTTTCCCTTCTTTTCATGTTAAGAGAGTAAGGAAAAGCAGAAACCATTTTAATCAAATGCTTTGACAAAACCCAGAGTGCCTTATCATAAGGGGGATCTCTAAGTAGCATTTGGGGTAGCTTTGATCTCTGTTGGGCACTGCCTCGGTGTTTTCATGGTTGTCCTCACTGGAGAGTCATGCATGTAGGCCCACCCGTCACCACTACTGATAACAAGACCCAAGGTGTATAATGAAGCCTGGTAAACAGAAGGTCATCTGCTTTGATGGAAGCAACAAAACACTTTCATTAGTGCCTCAAGTAAAAAGGAAACGATACTTCTGCATCATTCCAGAAAACAGATAAAAACAAAACAAAAAATGGAGAGCTTAGTGTGAAGGTGACAGAGGGGGGGTCTCATGTTGGTAACAGCTGCTCTGAGGTATTGTGCACGCACAAAGCTTTCAAGGGATAGGGGAAAAAAAAATCAGGAATCACCTGACAAAACCCACCACACCATGGGAATATATTAGATAGGAACTCCGGTAAACAAGAATAAGTATGAGATATAAAACTGTCCATGTTTCTTTTGAGCAGCATAATTGTGGGATGGAAAAATTCCCGTGGCTTGTTTACACAGGCCAAGGAAGAAGACTGGAGTGTGTTTCTGGAGGAGGAGAAGGAAAAGACTGCTCTCCAAAGCCCTTCACAACACAACACTGTTTAGACCATTTTACATTATCATTTGTTTCTGTGGCTCATGTTGTTACAGCTTTTAAAATTCTGCTAAATGGATACATGGCGGGTTTCTAGTCAGCTTCATTATTTCTGTCAGAAAATAACATCTGTTCTTATATTTCTGGTCATTTTAACTTTATGTATTATTTAATATATCCACAGAGATATTTATGATGAACATTTAAGTTGTGAAAGAAACATAATAACACTTTCTTGGGGTTACCACCAATTGTAAAGCTACCAATAGGACATCTGTGGTATGCCATTTGAGTTTCTCGCTGACCTTGCCACCTCCACAGAGGAAACTGCTATTTTATATATTTTCGTTATCTTTCCTTCAGTTTTTACAGTTCTGTGCTTTCTACACAATATGTTGTTTTGTTTTGGTTTTGAGCTTTATAAAAATGACATCACCACTCTAATTTTCTGAGATTTGCAAACATTTCTGAGAATATCTGAAATTAAAATTCATTTTCATTTCTATTTTGATGTCTTCAATTTTTTATTTAAAGGCATGTTTTTAACTCCATCCACGTAGTTGCTAACGGCAAGATTTCATTCTTTTTGTTGACTAACTATAGAGGACAAACAGTGTTGATGGAGGGAGGTGGCTGGGGTGATGGGTTAAATGGGTGATGGGTGTTAAGGAGAGCACTTATTGTCATGAGCACTGGGTGTTATATATAAGTGATCAACACTAAATTCTACTCCTGAAACCAATATTACACGATATGTTAACTAACTAGAATTTAAATAAAAACTTGAAGCGAACAAAAATAATAAAGGCATGTTTTTAAATTTTCAGGTTAATGACATATTTTAAGTAATTATTTTTTGTTTACTCATTCTCTTAACTGCACAAATATATTTTATTGATTCTTTGATATCTGTTTCACCTTGCTTCATGATCCTGTACATGGTCAATTTTTATAAATACTCCCTTGAGAACAATGTTTAGCTTTAAAATTATTTGGGGTAGGGGGGAGCCCGGGTGGCTCAGTCGTTAAGTGTCTGCCTTTGGCTCAGGTCATGGTCCCGGGGTCCTGGGATTGAGCCCCGCATCGGGCTCCCTGCTCCGCGGGAAGCCCGCCTCTCCCTCTCCCACTCCCCCTGCCTGTGTTCCCTCCCTTGCTGTCTGTCTCTCTCTGTCAAATAAATTAAAAAAAAATTATGTGGGGCAGTGATCTGTGTAGCAGATATATTTGTTATATATATTTGTTACTCAAGCCATATATTTGTTACTTTTTATTTGTTTTTACTATCAGTAGCTGAAAACTTTGTCTTGAATTCTTATATTGTAAGATTTGTTGCTTTCTCCCTGACACTTTTTTTTCCTTTGTAAAATATGAAGTTATGTTGTTAGTGTACACACATTTATAATAGTTGCATAGTCCTGGTAAATGAAGGCTTTTAAATTTATCCCCAAAGAGATTTTTAGTTCAGCCTGAAATTTCTTTTTCTGTCCTTTCAAATTTTCTGTATCCTTAGCTATTAGGTTTAACTCTTGAAAATAATATATAGCTGTATTGTTCTTCTTATTAATCCAGACCATTTCTTTTAACTGGTGAGTCCATGATTGTGACTTCTCTCTAAAATCTTATTTTGTACTTTATAAATGCCTGATGCTTTTGTTCTTCTTTACTTTTTTGAAGGTTAGAATTGATTTTGTTATGTTTTCTTATGCTTTAACTGTTTTTATCACTTATATTTGACATGGTAATCTATATATTTAATATTAAACTTAGTAAAGTTTAAAGTTAACTACTAGCTTAACATTCCACCCAAAACTCTGTAACACCTAGAATTTTAAGTCTTACAAGCTTTCAAACCTACAGGCTATTTCTGTCTAGTATTTTAGTTCTCTATTTTGGAAACTACATGGTAGGGAGCACTTTGGCCCTGGTGATGTTACTCTGAATACATAACGTCCCATGATAAAAGGGGTTTGCAGATTTAATTAATGTTATTAATCATCTAACCTTGAAATAGGCTGGAATTAGGCTGGGTTCTCCAGGTGGGCCTAATCTAATCTAATCCTTTGAGCCCTAAAAAGCAGAGATCTTTCTCTGGCTAGCAGAAAGGTAAGTTAGAGGGCTTATTAGGGCTGAGAGGGATGGGAGTACAGTTGATGGCTTGAAGATGGGGGTGACCACGTGGAAAGCATGGGAAGGAAATGAATTCTGTCAACAACCTAAATGAGCTTGCAAGCAGAATTGTCCCCAGAGCTTCAAGGTAAGGGCACTGTCTAGGTAACGCCTTTATTTCAGTCTTGTTAAGTTCTGAGCAGGGGGTCCAGTTGAGATATGCTGTGCCTGGATTTCTGACCGATGGAAATGTGAGATAATAAAGGCACGTAGTTTTAAGCTGTTAAGCTTGAGGTACATTTTTTGCCACCTCAATAGAAAATGAATACAAACTGCAAAAGATCCCGTGTATCTTCACTATTTGCAGATTTCATATTTGCAAATTCACTTACTTGCTAAACACGTTTGTTGCCCCGAATCAATACTCTTGGCACTTTTCATGTTCATTTATGGAAATGCACAAAGAAAGGAAAAATTTGAGTGGCTTAATGAGCACGGTCTCAGTGGAGGTCAAACGAGGCTATGCTCCATCTTCTTGTTGCAGCTTTCATACTATAAATAAGTATCCTTTTGGCAGTCTATTTCGTGCCACGTGTTTCACATTTTTGTGCTTTTTGTTGGTGATTTTGCTGTTTGAAATGTTCCCCGAGCACAGTGCTGAAGCATTATCTAGTGTTTTTAAGTGAGGGAAGGCTGTGATGTGCCTTACAGAGAAAATACATGTGTTAGATAAGCTTCATTCAAGCATGAGTTACAGGGCTGGTGGCAGTGAGTTCAGTGTTAATAAATTAACAATATGATGCATCCAGAAAATGGGAGAGGAAACTCTCCAATCTATACTTGAGGCCACTCCAGAAAGTAACATCTATGATGTGTGATAAAGCTATGGAAAAGCAGCTAAATTTGTAAATTTGTGAAATGACCACTAACAAAAAAGTGTAGTAACAGCATTGTGGTGAGGGTAAAGGCCAAAGAACTTTACAGTCTCATCATTCAGGGACAGGAACTGTTAAACCCTTTTCAGCTAGTTTGGGCTGACTCACACATTTCAAAAGACAATATGGCATGAACAATATTAAACGTGCAGGTGGAGGTGGGTTCTCAAGATCTGGAGGCTAAGGCTACCGAAAAGCATATGTGGAAGTGCAGACTTGTTTTACAAGGATATTGGCAATGTTAGACTCAATCCATCACTTATGTCTAATACTTTGAGGGTAGAGTAAGACAATTGGCTTTTTATTGACTAAGCTCTGAGCACTGATGAGAAGGAAGAACTTTCATGTTTAAAAGCAAGTCACTAGTTTTTTAAATCTTAGGATCTCTCTCTTCTAAGTATATATGTGTATATACACTTTTTAAAAAACTCTTATTAACTAAGTAATCTCTACCCCCATCGTGAGGCTCGAACTCACAACCTGGAGATCAACAGTTGCATGCTCTTCCCAATGAGGCAGCCAGGTGCCCCTGTATATACTCTTTTTTAAATCTCTGTCTTCCTCTATGTTTCTTCCCCCCCCCTCTTTTTAAGATTTTATTTATTTATTTGACAGAGACAGACATAGTGAGAGAGGGGACACAAACAGGGGGAGTGGGAGAGGGAGAAGCAGGCTTCCCGCTGAGCAGGGAGCCCGATGCCGGGCTCGATCCCAGGACCCTGGGATCATGACCTGAGCTGAAGGCAGACACTCAACTGACTGAGCCACCCAGGCGCCCCATCTTCCTCTGTGTTTCTTAACTACTCTTTGGTAATTTTTAATCTCTCTGTGCTTCATGTAATTTCTTCAGATCTATCTTTAGATCACCAATTCTCTTTTTGCCGTGTTTAACTTGTTTTTCAGCAAATCTACTGATTTTTTTTTAATTTCAATGATTATACTTTTCATTTCTAAAGTGCAATCTGGTTCTTTTTCAAATTAAGCCAAGTCATTTTTATATTTACTTCTTGATCTCTCATTTTCCTGATTTTATTTCTTTCTCTATACATTTCAGAGTAGGCAAAGTAAAACCTGTATATAAGTTTAATATCAGAAGTTTTTGGAGAGGATCTACTTTGTTTTTTGTTCTGCATCTCTTATTCCTTTCCTTGTCTATTTGATAATTTTTAATTGTGAGCTCATATTTGAGTTATTTCAATTGGTGGCAGGTCTGAGGGCCTAAATTTGGAATGTTTTTTCTAAGATAATTTGTACTTCTACTTTGTGAGCTAGAGTGATACCAACCTGGGGCTCTATTAGGCTTTTTAATGATCCTAGCTTATTGTAGGAATTTTACATCTACATCCAAGTACTTGTCCACATATCCTAGGCCAATGTGACCAGTTGCCCTTTTGAAGTCTTGACTGCTGTTTGTTTATGCCACAATTCCTTGTTTGCTTTCTGTTATTATTTTAAAAATATATTTTCCTTACTTTGCGCAGAAATAGTAAAGCATTAAAAAGTATGCCTATTAAAAATTTTAATTTATTCAGGGTCTTATCATCATAATTAGTGGTTATTTCAGAATATTCATGGCATCACATACTGGAAGAGAGGAAAATAATGACTAGTCACCTAAAATTCTTTGATACATTACTAAGTACTATATAAAGCATCCAAAAATTTGCTTGAAATGCACATGCATATTATGATTGAAGCATAATGTGCATATGCATATACATATATGTATTATATTTAAAACAAATTTTGAATGTTCAAATTGATGAATTTTACATATAAATTTTACATACATAATTTTTTATTTTGCATACTACATACCCTTGTAACCACCAAGGATATAGAACATTTTCAGCGTCATAGAAGGCTTCCTGGGGGTCCCTCTCAGTCAATAACTCCAACG
This sequence comes from Zalophus californianus, assembly GCF_009762305.2. Taxonomy (NCBI): domain Eukaryota; kingdom Metazoa; phylum Chordata; class Mammalia; order Carnivora; family Otariidae; genus Zalophus; species Zalophus californianus. The sequence continues at coordinate 142,157,805 of NC_045596.1, read as the reverse complement.
GTAAGAGCTATTTCAATCTCCCACCAAAAATGAGTTTTGCATGTCCTTGAATGCTTTTAAATGGAATTTTAAAGCATATACTATTTGGGGATGTCAACAAGATGGCAAAATAGGAGGCTCCTGAATTTTCCTCCTCCCAAGATATACTGAATAGATAGTTACACATATATTAATTCCCTCTGAGAGAAATCCAGAAATTAGTTGCCTGACTTCTGCATTGGACATCTAAGAAAATACACCAAAATGGGTAGGATAGGCTGAGATATACTCTTGCTACGACCCTTACCGTGGCACAGCGCCTTAAAATCAATAGGGAACCCCAACTCTCAGCTTCTCCCTGAGGAGTAAAGGGTTTGGACACCACATACAGTACCTGAACTTCTAAGGCTACCCCCTGAGGGATGGGCACCCAAATCACCTAGCTCTGAAAGCCAGTGGGCTTGCATTCAGGAGTCCTACAGAGCAAATAAAGACTCTGTTGTTTAAATGAGCATTGGACTACTTCTGGTGGCTGTTTCCTTGAGCTCAGCACAGAGGTTGCTGGCAAAAATACCCATATCTGCATTTTTCCTTGGAAGGTATTTGACCGCATATTTACCAATTGCTGTCTGAAGGTCAGGCTTCTAATTAGCTCACATCTAGGTGCTAACTGGGAACTTCCCCAGAACTCCAAAGAGTTGGTGGATATTTCTCCACCTTCTCCCTGTCACTTGTTCCAACAATAAAATCAAGGCACCAGCTTCACCCAAGAAGGAGCTTGTCCACAATCTGGCACTTCAACTTTTACAACTGCCCCCTGAGAGATGAGTCCCAAATCACCCATCACTGATAGCTGGCAGGGCTTGCATTCAGGAGTCCCGCAGAACTACAGAGAACAAAGAAGCAGTTGTTAAATGGGCAGGCACCTGAGTACTTGCTCAGGTGGGCATGTACCCTGCTGTCTCCCTCTGCTGACTGAATCGGTTAATCAAAAACCTCCCAACAACAAAGGTCTAGGGCCAGATGTCTTCACTGGTGAATTGTCAGAACATTTAAAGGAGACCTAATACCAATTATTCACAAATTCCTCACAAAATTGAAGCGAATGAAGGGGAAAGAGTTCTTCAAAGTAATTTTTCAAGGCAAGAATTACCCTAATACCAAAAGCCAAACAAAAGCTCTACAGGAAAAGAAAATTATAAACTAACATTCTTGATGAACACAGATGCAAACTTCCTCAATAAAATATTAGCAAACCAAACTCAACAATACCCAAAGAGGATTGTACTTCATGATAAAGTAGGATTGATTGGGATACAAGGATATTTCAACATACACAAATTAATCAATGCGATGTAGCACATAAATGAAATGAAGAATAAAAATCAAATGATCATTTCAATAGATACAGCAAATGCATTTGACAAAATTCAACATCCCTTTGTGATAAAAAATCTAAACAAATGAGGTATGGAAGGAATGTACTTCAATATAATAAAGGCCATATAGGAAGAGCCCAGAGCTAACATACTCTGTGGTGAAAAGCTGAAAGCTTTTCCTCTAAGATCAGGAACAAGACAAGGATGTCCATACTTGCCACGTTTATTCAACATAGTACTTAAAGTTCTAACCAGAGCAATTAGGAAAAATAAAGAAATACATCCAAACCAGAAGTGTAGAACTATATAGTCTGTTTGCAAATTACATAATATTACATATATATTATATGTATATGTATATATATAAAACCCTGAAGACTCCACCAAAGAACTGTGAGAACTAATAAATTCAGTAAAGTTGGAGGATACTAAAATGTAAAAATCATTTGTATTTCTGTACCCTAACAACAAAGTACTGGAAAGAGAAATTAAGAAAACAATCTAGGGATGCCTGGGTGGCTCAGTCGGTTAAGCGTCTGCCTTCGGCTCAGGTCATGATCCCAGGGTCCTGGGATGGAGCCCCATGTCAGGCTCCCTGCTCATTGGGGAGTCTGCTTCTCCCTCTCCTTCTGCCCCTCTTCCCTGCTCGTGCGCACTCTCTCTCTGACAAATAAATAAAATATTTAAAAAATGAAAACAACCTAATTCATCCCATTCACAATTGCATCAAAATGAATAAAATACCTAGCAATAAATTTAACCAAGAAGGTGACAGCTCTCTACACTGAAAACTATAAAATCATGAAAGAAATTGAAGAAGACACAAATAGATGAACAGATAATCTGTGTTTATGGATTGGAAGAATTAATATTGTTAAAATGTTATACTACCCAAAACAATCTACAGATTCAGTACAATCCCAATAGAAATATCAATGGCATTTTTCACAGAAATAGAATAAACAATCCTAAAATTTGTATGGAACCACAAAAGACCCTGAATAGTCAAAGTAATCCTGAGAAAGAACAAAGTTGGAGACATCATATTTCCTGAATTCAAACTATATTAAAAAGCTATGGTAATCAAAAAGTATGGTACTGGCATAAAAAAAGACCCATAGATCAATGGAATAGAACAGAAAACTCAGAAATAAATTTATACATATGTGGTCAATTAATTTTTGACAGAGGTGCCAAGAATATGTAATGGCAAAAGGATAGGCTCTAAATAGTGATGGGAAAACTGGACAGCCATGTGCAAAAGAATAGAACTAGACCTCTTTTTTTTTAAGGGGGGCGTTGGGGTGGGACAGAGGGAGAGGAAGAGAGAGAATCTTAAGCAGGCTCCACCCCCAGCGCAGAGCTGGACTTAGAGCTCGATCTCACGGTCATGAGATCATGACTTGAGCCGAAATCAAGAGTCCGTTGCTTAACTGACTGAGCCATCCAGGAGCCCTGACCCCTCTTTTATACCATACACAAAAATTAACTCAAAATGAATTAAAGACTTGAATGTAAGACCTGAAACCATAAAGTTTCTAGAAAAAAAAATAGGTGTAAGCTCTTTTACATTGATTTTAGCAGTGATATTTTTGGATCTGACATCAAAAGCAAAGACAGCAAAAGCAAAAATAAATGAGTGGGACTGCATCCAACTAAAAAAGCTTCCATGCAGCAAAGGAAACCATCAACAAAATGGAAAGGCATCCTGTGTAATAGAAGAAAATATTCACAAACCATATCTCTGATATGGAGTTAATATCTAAAATATATAAGAAACTCATACAACATAGTAGCAAACCCCCAAATAATCCAATTAAAAATGGGCAAAACAGGGCGCCTGGGTGGCTCAATCAGTGAAGCATCTGACTCTTGATTTCAGCTCAGGTCAAATCTCAGTGTCATGCGATTGAGTCCCATTTTGGGCTGTGCACTGGGCATGGAGCCTGCTTGAGATTCTCTCTCTCCCTCTGCCTCCCTGCCCTCATGCTTGTGTATATGTGCACATGCTCTCTCTCTCTCTCTCTCTAGCTCTAAAAAAAAAAAAAACAAAAACAAAAACAAAAACCCCAAAACAAAAAACAAATAAATGGACAAAAGACCTGAATAGACATGATTCCAAAAACGACATTTTCCAAAGAAGATGTACAAGCAGCCAACAGGTACATGAAAAGATGGTCAACATCACTAATCATCAGGGAAATGCAAATCAAAATCACAACAAGATATCACTTCACACCTATCTCTGAGAACAGATCACAAGCTTTGGTAAAAATGCAGAGAAAAGAAAACCCTTGTACACACTGTGAGTGGGGATGCAAACTGCTACAGCCACTACGGCACTACGGAAAATGATATGGAAGTTCCTCAAGAAATTACAAATAGAACTACCATATAATCCAGCAATCCCACTTCTAGTTATATATCCAGGAAATAAAATCAGGATCTCAAAGACATACTCCTATGCTCACTGTGCATTATTCACAATAGCCAAGGTATGGAAACAACCTAAGTCTCCATCAACAGATGATTGGATAAAAAAACAATGATATATATACATATATATGGAATATTATCATGGAATAATGGAATATTATCCAGCTTTAAAAAAAGAAGAAAATCCTGCCATTTGCAACAATGTGGATGAACCTAGAGGAAATTATACCAAGTGAAGTAATGCAGACAGGAAAGGCAAATACCGCACAGTATCACTTATATATGGAATCAAAAAAAAAAAAAAAAGGAAGTCAAACTCATAGAAACAAGGAGAATATAATGGTGTTTTTCAGAGGGTAAGGGGTGGGGAAAATAGGAAGAGTTTGGTAAAAGGGTGCAAACTTTTAATTGTAAGATAAAGTCTGAGGATCTAATGTATAGCATGGTGACTATAGTTAATAATAGTTAATAATATAGTTAATGTATTCTATACTTGAAATTTGCTAAAAGTAGAACTTAAATGTTCTGATATAAAAGGTAAATATATGAGGTGATGGATGTGTTAATAACTCAACTGTAGGAGTCATTGCACGATGTATATCAAATCATCACATTGTATACTTTATATATATTACAATTTTATTTGTTAATTTTACCTAAATAAAGCAGAAGAAAAAAGTATATAATATTTGGGGTCTGGATGTTTTTGTGTCAATACCATGCACATGAAATTCATCAGTGTGGTGGCACATTTCAACAACTTCTTTATTACTGTATAATGTATTTTGTGGACGGACATATTGGTTGTTTCTAGTTTTCAGTTGTAAATAACATTGCTGAAAACATTCTTATACATGTCTTTTGATTCAAATATATATTAATTAATGTTGGGTGTATATTTAAGAATGCAATCATTTCGTGATAAGGTATATATTATATTCAACTTTATTAGAAACTGTTAAGGAGATTTTCAAAATGGTTTTATTAATGCATGTTGCTTGAGAAATTTAGTTGCTCCTCATCCTTTACAGATTTGTTTTTGTCATTTGGATAAGAGTGTAGTAGAATGTACTTCTGGTTTTAATTTGTATTCCCAATGATGATTTCATTTTCTTACTGCACATTTAGATAAATTCTTTTGTGAAGTGACTGTTCAAATATTTTGCTCACCTTCTTAAATTGGGTTGCTTGGCTTTTTTTTTTTTTTTTTTTAAAGTAGGCTCTACACCCAGCATCGAGCCCAAAATGGGGCTTGAACTCAGGACCCTGAGATCAAGATCTGAGCTGAAATCAAGTGTTGGACACTTAACCAACTGAGCCACCCATGTGCTCAAGGGTTGCTTGACTTTTTAAAAATTGATTCGGAGGGTTTTCTTATGCATTTTGGAAATAGTCTTTCATCAGATTCTGTTTGAAAGAGAAAAAGTTGGTGAAGAAGCTGTGAATCAGATGGAAAAGTGTTTCACTTAGTGTTTCACTTCCCTTAGTGAAACATGACCTAGTCCACGTCAGTGCAGACTCATGGCCAAAGTGTGTGAGCAGCTTTTACCTTCATGACTGGTCACCTGTCTCTTCCTGTTAGTCTACTCTTCAGTAACTCCTGAGAGCTGGAACATGTGTACTCTGCAGGTGATGGGGGAAAATGAAATCCAAGAATCTGCAGGGTGAGTTAGTACAATATCTGTGTGAAAATTACCACTTTTACATTGCCCCAGTTTTTTTCCATTTGTGAAACAATACTTCTAAGTGCTTCACAGGAAAAGGTTTTATTTGTACCTGTTAAATTTAGGAGAGTCCTGAAAATTCATGTCCCTAATGAATGGGGGTTCAGTTGGTGCAGGTTTCCAACCTGATAATTAAAAGTATTCTAAAAGTAGAGGGTAATTGACTTTCAATTTACTTCTCTTTCTGCATCAATAGCATGATTTTAGAAACTTTTTTAAAATAGCTATAATATGCTCAAATATTTCATTATAGCATGACATTAATGATCTTGTAAGTAGGTTAATTGTAGATTCCATTGCAGACCTCCTTTGGAGATACCTCAGTTTGATACTTTGAGCCAGAGATTAGATTTATTTCAAAGTCCATCCTGGTATTTCAAAGATTTTTGACTTTCTTAAATCCATAGGAGTTAGAAATCAAACTTTGTGTGCAAGTATAGATGCCTCGAAAATACAAGAGAGATTTTTACATCTTTATATTACCTGGGAAATTATTTTTGGGTTTTGGTATGTTTTGCATGAGGCAAAGTACATAATATTTCCTTATGTTCTCTATCTAAATATGTAATAACGACTTCAATAATTTATCCCACTTATTTTTTTAAGTTTTTATTTAAATTCCAGTTAGTTAACATACAGTGTAATATTAGTTTCAGGTGTACAATGTAGTGATTCAACTCATCCGTACAACACCGAGTACTCATCACAAGTGCCTCTTTACTCCCCATCATCATCCCCCACCCACCTCCCCTCTGGTGACCATCAGTTTGTTCTCTATAGTTAAGAGTTTATTTCTTGGCTTGCCTCTCTCTTTTTTTCCCCCTTTTTGCTCATTTGTTTCTTAAATTACACATATGAGTGAAATCATATGGTATTTGTCTTTCTCTGACTGACTTATTTCACTTAGCATAAAGCTCTCTAGCTCTGTTCATGTCATTGCAAATGGCAAGATTTCATTCTTTTTTATGGCTGAATAATGTTCAATCTTATATATATACCACACTTATAATGCCACATACAGCTTTAAGGGGTTCACAGACCTGAGATCCCCATCTGTGAAGTCTCCTTGGAGCCATGAATCCATGAATTAAGAAGCTCTGCTCTAGAGAATAAGGAGGCTCCTATTATAGGGCCTGACACAAGGACCTTGCCGTGAGTATCACAAGTATCCATTTCTCTTGAATGTTTCACTGGAAGATAGTTTTGCGGAAAAGAGGAGGAGAAAGAACAGCACAGGGAAAGGAAGTGGAGGGAACTGTATTTTGAGAGTTAACAGGACACCACAGAGACTTTTCTAAGGCCCTGTTTCCACCATCAGTGTGGAACCATATAAATTTAAAGACTGGAAATCTAAATCTGATAAACTCCTCCAAAGTCATAGCCTCCTGTGGCACGTGGGTGGCTCAGTAGGTTAAGCGTCCCACTCTTGGTTTTTGCTCAGGGTTGTGATCTCAGGGTCATGAGATTGAGCCCCACGTTAGGCTCCACACTCAGCATGGAGTCTGCTTGAGATTCTCTCTCTTCTCCCTTTGCCCCTCCTGCTCATGCTCTATCTCTCTCGAAAAACTAAATAAATCTTTAAAAAAAAACAAAAAAACAAAGTCACAGCCTCCTATATTTACAGCTTTATCAGCTTTAGGAACTTAAATCGGTATAAGTAGTTCATGTGTTTCAGAAATGCACCTTTAAGACTTTTCCCTTATTGTTTTGAAAAGTAAAAAAAAGAAAAAATGAACCAGTGCCTAGGTCAATAAAAAAAGATTTATATATCTATATGTATCACTCTCTATATATATATGCCTACAATATTCTGCCAGCGATTAACAAAAAGCCATGGAAATTTCTAGAGAAAAGTTATTCTCATGAATTACATCGCTGAATTTGTTGGAAATTCAAGATTATGTAACCTAGGATCCATTTGAATTTTAAAATCTTCATGACAGACAGTAAACTATATTCCACAAATCTTCCAAGGTATGATAGAAATTTATTCTTGCTCTTTATATGTGAAATGCTTTCAGTAAAGAAAAATATCAAAATTCAAAATTCAAATCAGGCGTACCCTCGTTTATTATATATATTTTAATTTTTTCTTGAAGCTTTTTAATCTGAATTTGTTACTGATGCATAAAATACATATAACTGCCTTTCTCTCCTAATCTCTCTCTCTCACACATATGTATATGTAGGTATATATGAAAATTTTGGGACCATAATACCTGGGCAGTTAAAAATTTCTGCTGACTTAAATATAAATGAATTAGAGATGTGGGAATTAAAGTTTAATTACATATAGCTGGATTTTTGGGTCATGGTATCAATAGTGATGAGTTTTTGACAGCTATGAATGCATTACTGCCGAGTCACTTTTATGTTTATAATGACTAGTGGAGGTAGAAATGGAAAATATGACAGTGATCCATCTATCTGCAAAGCTTATTATATCATAATTGCAGGTATGATTCAGTTTAGGATCATGAACCCTAAGAGTGGATTAATATTCTAATGGCTTTATTATACTTACGCATTTTATGGTGTTGTTTATGATGGACTATTTGGCTAACAAGAATCCTAAATTTTGGCAAATCACCTTCAAACCAGAGACAACATATTGTAAAAGGTTTCGTTCTGAGGTCATAATTCCATCTTATTCTCTTTCTAGTTTTGTGAAGAGTGGCATCCTTTTGAGTCTTAGTTTCCTTATTAGTAAAATCAAGATAATTAACTCAGCATTATAGTGGATATTATATAATATATAATATTTTATCATAGTATAAAACTCAATGTAGTCAATATTTCTCTTAGTAATGGTGGTATATTCATTTTTAAACTGTGACATAATAGTAAAAAAGACAGTATGTGCCAGTAAGCCAATGCCACAAAAAATGTTTCCTAGAAAACCAACCTAAGACTCAGTGGCTTTAAACAACAATTAATTTTGGGCGCCTGGGTGGCTCAGTTGGTTAAGCGACTGCCTTCGACTCAGGTCATGATCCTGGAGTCCCGGGATGGAGTCCCACATCAGGCTCCCTGCTCAGCGGGGGTCTGCTTCTCCCTCTGACCCTCTTCCCTCTCATGCTCTCTGTTTCTCATTCTCTCTCTCTCAAATAAATAAATAAAAAATCTAAAAACAACAACAACAACAACAATTAATTTTATCACAGATCTGAGGGTTGTCTGGGGTTTGGCTGATCTATTTTGGGTTCAGCTATGCTCTCTGTTTATCTCCTAGTGTGACCAGTGAACATAATGATGGCAGTGATTCAAGAGAGGGAAACCATATCAAGCAAGATTTTTTCAAACCTCTCCTTGCATTACATCTGCTGACATCCTATCGGCTAAAACAAGTCCCATGGCCAAATCAAGCTGTGAGGGTAGGGATGGGCAGTGAAAGGATTTCAAACTGCAAAAAAGAATTAGAAATTTAATGAAATTTACCAGAGTCCCTGGTTTCAAATTGTTTATAATCTAAGGGAAGAAGGACCAAAAAAAATTAATAACAAAAAGACATTAGGCAGAAAAAATAATGTCACCAGTTGGAGTTTGGTGCAAGGCACACAAACCACTGCGTCACTGTGAGGGGAGTCAGGAGCCATTTTCAGTCACAGATTCGCTCTGCCATCACTGCCTCCTGCTTCATGCAGCAGGGGCTGTAGTGCTGTAGACAGCTGGGAATGGGGGTGGTGCATCCAACTCAGCCTGAGGAGTCCTGGCACTGGGAAGGGCACAAGGCGCAGCCTCACCAGCTGTGAGCATCACCTGAATCTGCTAGCAGGACTGCGCAATCCTCTAATAAAAGTATCTGGAACTCGAAAAAATGTTTTTTTTTAAAAAAAGTCCGCTTCTACCTCTATAAAATGTAATTCTAGGACCCATAGGCAAATAATCAGCCAGTAATCTCAGACATCTCAAAGAAAAATTTGTTTCTAAGGCAGAAAGGAGCTAATTACATAACATTTTCCCAACTGCTATCCTGAAGTTAACAAGGGAAATAAAGAATTCTACTGTACTTACAATGTACCACCTGAGGCTGACTACCATTATTAAATAGGCTGCAGAGCTCCATATTCAAAATTTCTGGGTGGCCTGTTCTGGTGGTGTCAGGCATAGAAATAATTAATCACCAAGGCTAGGAAAGCATGCAGAAACATGATTAATTGTAAGTCAGAACACATGGATCAAAATCTACTGCATCTTAAAAATGGATGCTACTATAAGAACAAAGTATGCTCAGAAGAACTAGATAGGTAAAGGGCAGGACCATCTCCCACAGGAAGTGGTATAGTCACTATGCTTGTAGTGGGATAGCAGTGACAGAGTGGTAAAATCGTGTGTTATGGAGTCAGAACGCCCAAGTTTGTGTCATGGCTCAACCAGTTAATGATGTGACTGTTATAAAGTTGTTTTTTTAACCTTTCTGATCCCCTAGCCACAGCTTTAAAATAGGTATTATTATCTCTCATAAGGTTGTTAAGAAAATCAATTGAAGTAATACTTGTGGAAGGGTAATACCAAGTGTAAACTGTTACTGGTTGCTCTTTCAAGTTAACAGACTGATATATCATGGTACCAAAATTTTGTCAGTTAAGTTCACAGAGAGAGTAATACAAGGTGAATGCATGATGGACTAGACCACAAAATGCCTTATAGGTCACTTTAAAGTTTTTTTTTTTAACTTCATCTGGAAGAAAGAATAGCTTTATTCCTAGTTTAATCTTTGTTCCTTGGCCACAGAGTGCATTGCTAATGTCATAGAGTGGCCCAGTATACATGGCTCATGTTCAGGGGGCGTTAAGAGAGATAGTTTAGAAATGATGTTGTCAAGTCTCTGCATTTCCCATCAGCATTCATTTGTTTGAAGATTTTCAACGTATGCATTTCTGAAAAGCCTACAAAGGTACACTGTGATGGTTAATTTTATGTGTCAACCTGATTGGGCTAATGGATATACTGACCAGATAGCTGGTAAAACATTACCTCTAAGTACATTTGTGTGGGTGTTTCTGGAGGAGATTAGCATTTAAGTAGGTTGACTAAGAAAAGAAGATTTTTCTCACCAATGCAGATGGGCATCACCCAATCTTTTGAGGTCCCGAGTAGGAAAAAAAAAATAAAGGTGGAGGAAGGGCGGATTTGCTCTCTGTTTGAGCTGGGACATGCATCTTTTCTTACCCTTGGACATCTGGCTTCCTGTTTCTTAGGCTTTCAGACTCTAACTGAAGTATACCACCAGCTTTCCTGAGGGCAGAGGGCAGATTGTAGGACTCCTCAGCCTTAATCATCAGGTAAGCTAATAAGTCTCATATGTAAAGGGTTTGCTTCTGTTTTTCTGGAGAACACTGACCAATACATAGACATAATTGTGAGACAACTCAAATACTGATGAGTTGCTATTCTAAATGTGCCTTGAATTAATCTATCCCCATTCTCTCCTCTCATTATGTTTGCTTTGTGACCAATGGCAAACAAAGGATGCAAAATTCACTTTCAAATTGAAGCAATGACCTAGGTATCTTTTCTTTGAAAATAGGAGAAAAGGTGATTTTTACATATATGCATTCTGTGAATATAAGTATAAAAATATGATGCAAAGTGAGGTAGGGGATGGAGTTGAAGGTTAAGAAGTTTTAATTTTTAAGAAAATCTAGATTCAGGTTCTCGGTAAAAATAAACTGTAAAGTGGGTAATTGTGTTTCATATCTGTCATAAACTAAAGCTTATCCCTGGCATGAAAATAACTACACAGGAGTATCTCATCTCAACTAGATTCAAAGTGTGAAACAAGACTGCTCTTCACCTCTTGGATGAGTATTTGTTTCACCCATGATGAGGATGAAACCTGCTGATAGATCACCAGAAAATGTCAGATTAATTTTTTTTTAAGCAAGCAAAGCAAAAAGCAGCAGAAAGGAAATTCAGAGTTGCAGAATAAAATCATGTAACAATCTTGTTTGATGCTACTGAAAAGTAATTGAATTTGTGAATACCAGGCAAACAGCTCAATGTAAAGCAAATGATATGCTGATGTGTTGACATTTGAGCTTGTCTTTCTTATAGAGGGAGGAAAAAAAATAATTTTTAAATTTGAACTTATGAAAATCATTTTCTGCCTTTTGGACTTCTTGTATGGGGATCTCCATTTCATATAAATTTGTTGAAAAGGGGTCTGAAATAAGTTCTAGTATACTTAGCACAATATTAAAAAGGGATATTTGAATATGTTAAGTAGAAGATAGAATGTCAATGGGAAAAGTATTCATTTCTTAAAACTATTAATAATTTAGTATGTTTTAAAGTGTAATGGCCAAATTTAAACTGAAATAATATAAGGATCTCAGTTAACAAGATATATTTGTTGTTGTCATGATGATTGCAGCCTAAGTCAAGTAAGACACCCTTAGAAATAAATAGCTTTTACGTAGAAGGTGATGAAACTCTCTAGCAGGACAGCTGGGGCACATCTGTGTTATTCGGCAATATTCACCGAATGCAGTTAAAAATAATGCATTTATACATCATGGACAGCTTTGATTCAAATCTGCATTACCAGTGGCTAGTCTTACTCCATTGTGCTTCATGTCACAAAATGTATGCAATTCTCTAAACATGTATTGAGACATGATGATTCTGGGTAGGTTTTTATTTCAGTGTAGTTTTGATTGAAATATTTAGCAATTGCACTAAAACAATGCTCTTTATTATGTTCTCTACTGGAGGTATGCTATCAAGGTGAAAATAGAATCTGTACACTAGCACACCCTGTGGGATGCAGGCTGTCAGGTGCATACAGGACAAACTGCTGCCCATAGGGAAGGGTTACTACGTTCTGGCCATGCACACTCTAACTCAGTTCATTATATGCAAAGACTGTGCTGTGGATTCCTCATCCCTTAAATTAGGTTAATGCCTAGTGTACTGGAGACTGAAACACTAAACACTGACTTCTTCCTTTACTAACAATTCTGCACAGATGAAATAAGTTTTCCAAAAGATCCTACACAGATGACATAAGTGTGAAATGAACATCAAATAGCCTTAAAAATGAGAAAGAGATCAACTTTAGGAATGCCTGTAAACTGAGAAGAATATGGAAAGAAGGGGTATAATTTCTTGTACATTTGCTTTGGTGGTAGAGTTTATGGTTTAGGTAAAGATGTAACTCAACATTATGCCTGCTCTTTTCCTTTATTTTATTTCACTTTACTGTACTTTTATTTATTTGTAAATAGGTGACAGCAATACAAGAAGTGTCTGGCCTTTCTGGAGTGTAAATTTTGAGGCATGGATTGATAACAGAAGAGGCTGAAAGGGTGGGCAGAGCACAAATAGTACAGGAAATTTGTTCTGCATGGAGTCGTTTCAAATCTCTCCTATAGATTTGAGTTAGGTGACCAGTGAAGGATCTTAGGTAGAGAGTAATATGACCAGATTTCTGTTTTAGGAAGACCATTCTATCTACAGAATAGAGGATGGATTATGCAGGTGTGTGAGACAGAGAGCAGATGAAAGGAAGAACTATTTGCTGATTAGTGCAAGAATCCCGGAAACAGACAATGAAGAACTTGACAAACACCTTGTTTCAGTTTATTGGCATTACAATCCTTTCTTCCTCTCTGGTGACAACTGGAATGAATGAGTCTTTACTACTTCTCTGGACATTTGAAAATGTCAACTACTGGTATTACTCAAAGTAGGAAAAAGAAATTTATAAAAACATTTTAAACTCTTTACCATAATTTTAATTCATTTAGGCAGAGATTGTTTACTGAATTCTCACTAGATGCCAGGTATAAACCTGTTTTCTAAGATATAATAGTGAACAAGATTAATGTGGTCCCTCCAGCCACCAAGTGTATAATCTAGGGGATGGTTTACAGAAAGGTAGTCTTGGAAATAGAATATAATGCAGTAGATATTATGGTAGGGGGGCAGGACACAGGTGAGTAGTTGCATGGTTAGGGGAAGATGAACATCTTATCCCAATTTAAGGAATCATGAAAGGACTCTGGAGGAATTAAGGTTCAAAATGGAGGAGGAGTATGGGTTGGTTAGAGACAGTGGGGAGAGAAGGGAAAGTTCAGGCAGAGGAAAGAACAGTGACAGACAGAGGGCATGGCTTGGCTAGGAGCCTGAATTAGTCCAGGCTGGTGGGACAAGAAACTGGTTCAGGAGGGGGGATTCAGAGATGAATCTCATTGTACTATGTATATATTGTCATCCTAAGAAGAACATAAATTCCTTTGGGGTAGAAAGCTGTATAATTGTTATAATTTGTCCTCTCTTTAATATTCTATGTATGCATCAGTGAGGGAGTGCAGCGGGAGCATTCTCAGTGCCCAAAATGCAACTATTTCCTGCTCCTGGCAGGAAGGCTGGTTGTGGGGTGGGGTGGGGAGAAAATGGGAGGAGGAATATTTTACTTGCAGGAAACTAGAGTACTCAGAGCATTTGTGCATTTCTAATCCTTCAGACTTCCTTTATCTAAACAGGGACTTGCCTGCTCCCTCTGAGAGTGTTGCTTCATGGCTTCCCAAACTGGTAACTAGAGCATTGATGGCATCATCTTTGCCCAAGACAGGTTTTCTAGTACTTATAATTCAGTGTCTTGACTTCATATACCGGATGCACTTTTTATACCCCAAATAGAAGTTTCCCTTGAGATCCCACACTTTCTGTTCTTCCTCCTCTTTTCCATAGCAGAGCTGCCCTGCCTGCTATTTACCAGAGGGTCTGAAAGGGAGGTTTAATTTCCAAACTATTCAAGGAGGCTCTTGAGGGGGTGTCATTCACTGCACCTGCTGACTTCTGGACCAGCACAAATTGAATTCCATGCATGTGTGCTTATCTCTCTTTGACAGTCCCTTGGAGTCTTGACTCTCACAGCGGATGCAGAGGCTGCTGCCATCCCTAGTCCCCTCACTTAGTGCCTGTTAGTCCCTCTCTTCTATTACAGATGCTTCTTCATCTGGGGCTTTCTGTAGTGCCAGCTTCCTGCCCCTGCTGACTGAAGTCTTCTTTAGCAAATGCCAAAGCTTCGAAAATGTATATGGGATAGTCTCCAGATGAACGCCACTGATGTGCCCTGAGTAATAACAGATTTTAATTTGAATGTAGCCTGTGCCCAATGATCTCTGTGTGTTTGCTGCGCCTAATCGTAAAGTGCAAAGTGCAAAATTAAACTAGAAAGAAATGGCATGCCAGCAAAATCTCCAGTTTCAGGGAAATAAGGCAAATACCTCTTCTTAACATGAGAATTGACACACTTTTGTATAGAAAGCACAGTCTTCATGCTTTTTGAAAGGCATAACGGATATCCCAGATAATCTGTGGCATTCACTGCTTAAAAACAGAGAGGACAGTTTCTGACTTCTGAAAGTGAGAATTACAGGATGAGTGAGGATGCAAAGCTAATGAGCATATTGCCAGGTGGCCATCTTGAAGTGGAAAGTGCACAGCCAGGAGTAGCTGCCAGGACATCTCCTGCCATAATCATTGCTAATAAGCTGGCTTAGTTGTTGATCAGTAGCTGTTCCTCCTTACATCTTCCTAGTTCCCTGTGGGGCAGCTACTAAGGATGTAGAAATTGAGAAGAAAGATTGAAAATACCAATATGTGCCTAGTGAGGAATTTCTCTCAAAAGGAAGATAGTCCCCTCATTAATAGGTGAGCCAGAAGATGAATGGCCAGCATATAAGTTACACATCATACACACACACACACACACACACACACACACACACACACACACACAGGTATCAGGAGCCAGTGGGATGCCATGTCTCCTCTAAAAATGTCTATGAAAGGGAGTAGATATCCCAAAAGTATAGCTCAGGAGTAGATGACTCCTCACAGCTCCTCCAAGCTGGATTTCTATGAAGAATAATAATACTCCGTTCCCACACAAAAGCTGCTACTTGGATCTGTTTTCACCTACATTCATTAAACTGTAAGCTATGGCAGTTCTTGCCAAAGACTTTTATTAGGAATCTGAGAAAAACTCAGGAGGGCTGTTTGACTTCTACATGACAGTACATTTGACTCTTCAGATTTTCCTTTGGTGGTAAATTTTGCTCCTGCTGACAGCAAGAATAATTGCTGCCCACAAAATTTAACTCTGTTTTCTTGCTCAATTTTTACAGTGTAAGCAATCTTGGACAACAACGTTTTTCAGACCAAATTCTGCTCTGGGCAGGGAAAAGCAAATTGTGTTAGGATGTCCAACCCTACAGCAGGGTGCTTACTCTGGTATTATGTGTCCTTATGGGAAGGGTGCTTACTTTGAATTCATCTTGGTATTTCAGTTAATAGCAAATTATGGATTATTTTTTAAAAATGTTACATGCCAATTGTTTTATTAAATAAGTACAACAGCACGAGGTAAAGTTTTCATATTTCAAAGTATTCTCAGCTGTTTAAGTGTTTGTATCTTGTCTTGCACTATCTATAGACTATTGTGTTTACTTCATCCTTCCTCCACTTGGCATTCTCATTTAGGAATGAGATCATTGCATACAAGGAAATGACTTTAGTGTTAAATATTCCATTATCTGTTTTTACTGATATGACCCGTTTCACCTGCTTGGGATCTATTAAAAAAAAAAGTTCACTGCTCTTTTAATTTTTAAAATATATGTGATATGATTTTGCACCCCCAGCAAATCTACTCTTCTTTTGGGATTCCCTCCCAAGAAATTTTAAGACTCAAGAAATGCAAACACATTGATGATTTATTCTAGTTCTTTTTTCACATGTTGTCCCTGCTGGGAAACTTGCAGTTTTCCAGGCCCCTTTTCCTGACCAGGGACAGAAGGCTGCTTTCCTCTCGCCCTTCCCACATGACTCCTCTATGATCCATTAAGTTTCATTCCTGCCTCATTGCACAATCTGGGAGCAGGCTTTTTTATTTTATTTTTTTCAGAGGTATTGATGTACAACCTTCTGAGGACAGCAGAGAAGGCCAATTATCTGGAACAAAGCTGTCTGCCAGAGTCAGGGGTTTGCATTGTCTCTTCCTGTAGCTAAAAAAAGAAACTCTCCGATGCCATATTCTATCTTGAGTAGACCACAGATAAAAATCTTGGTGCGAGGATGGAGGGACTCTGAAGCTGACCAAAGCTCTCACTACTTATTTTGCCACAGGACCAAATATGTCCTAGAGTAACTGACAGAACAAGGACCCACTAGCTTTCCTCTCTGGTCCAACAATAAAATCCAAAATAAAGGGTATGTTTGCTAGATCTGGACTATTCATTTCTAACCATGATCAATTTGTTCCAATAATGATCATGATAATTTGTTAGTTTTGAAGATAAATACTGATTATCCTTAATTTCACCACATCATATATTTGAAAAATAATAGAATTATGACTTTTCTGACTTCTTCAAGGTCACCAAAAATAGAAGATAAAAATAATTTTTAGATTATCACTCTTAATAATTGATTTTTGAGTTCACACTTTGAATATTGTTCTTGAGTGTCTACTTTTAATTTTAACTTCACGACAAAATTTAGAACATTTAAAACACATTAGGTTTTACTCTCAAGTCCTAAAGTTACTATTTTTGGTATAGTCTGTTACACAACAATAGATAAATAACTGATATAGAAATTGGTTCCTGAAATGGGTAATTGCAATAATAGAAATCTTGAACTGAAGAGCCAGTTGAGGCTGGAAAAATGGAGAAGAAAGTTTTAGCAAAGTTTGAAACACAGTGAAGAAATTGTTCTTGGAGGCTAGGAAAATGATAACTTATATAGTTATAAAATAATTGTCAAGGGGCGCCTGGGTGGCTCAGTGGGTTAAGCGGCTGCCTTCGGCTCAGGTCATGATCCTGGGGTCCTGGGATCGAGCCCCACGTCTGGCTCCCTGCTCAGCGGGGAGACTACTTCTCCCTCTGCCTCTGCCTGTCACTCTGCCTACTTGTGTTCTCTCTCTATCTCTCTGTCAAATAAATAAAATCTTTTAAAAAAATAAAATAATTGTCAAAACAATTGCATACAGTAACTAGGAAGATAGAAAACAGATCTCATGTACTTGGGATTTGGCTAAAAAAAAAATCTCAAGGAAGAATGTTGAAAGTGTCAGCTGGTTAAGAAGGAGGACTGTGCTTGGGGGCCCTGGGTGCCTCAATCAGTTAAGCAGCTGACTCTTGGTTTCGGCTCAGGTCATGATCTCAGGGTCCTGGGATGGAGCCCTGTGTGGGGCTCTGTGCTTAGTAGGGAGTCTGCTTGAGGATTTTCCCTCTCCCTCTGCCCCTCCTACCGCTCTCTTTTTCTCCCTCTCTCAAATAAAAAAAAAAAAGTCAAAAAAAAAAAAAAAAAGGACTGTGCTCAATTGTTTATAAAAGTGGCCCGACTCTGTCCCTTATATTCTACATCCGCAAGCAGTGTGACTTTTCAGCCATCGTGGGACCGAGTCTGGTCTGTGAATTGCTTTGGCCAATAAGAAGTGGGAGAAATGAGTGCCTGCCAGTTCTGAGCCCAGGCCTCCTAGGCCTTGATTCTTCTGCCCTCCCTTTTGTAACTGTGATGCCACCTTGTGGACAGAGCTTTGCTAGCCCGCTGGGTGTTGAGGCATGTGGTCTAGTCACTCCATGACTGACAAAAGCCATTCAGTCTCCAAATCAGTGAAGGCGGTTATTTTGGAATAGTCACTCCTAGCCTACCTACAAACTGACTATAGACACATGAACAAACCTATCTTAAATATGTCGACCTTGTCCCAGACCAGAGGAACTGTCCAAGCAAACTATATTTACATCAGAAATGCTATATGATTGGTTTTTAAGCCACTAAGTGTTATAAGTTTTTGTTATGCAATCACAAATGTTTTATACTCTTATCCCCCAGTGTACTTCCTCTCCCTGCTCACTAAAGGTTGGCATTTCCATAGATAGAGATCCATTTTCTTGATTTATCTACTTTTATTTTTAAAAAGATAAATAAATAAATTGATTAATTTTAAAAAAAGATGTGAAAAGCAAATACTGATGGTTGAGGTGAGAATCAGTTGATCATGCCCTTTACTGACTTGAGGTGGGGTAGGATAAGATTTGAAGACTTGGGAGAAGACTGAGAATCTTGGGAAAAAACTGTCAGATTGACAAGAAAATTTCATTTTCTTATGAGGAGAAGGATTATAGATTGAAGGCCTGAGTCCTCTGTTCCAGAATTTAAATGATAGAAAGAAAAGATAGTAGAAGTTGATGGATGTTTTCTTTGCAAAACATGTGTAAGTAGAGCTCTGGATGGGAGTCTTATGTAGTGTGCATTTTTCAATTTAGGGAGAATGGTGGTCCTTTGGAAGACCTAGATGTCAGTAATGCCCAAGAAGCAAACTTTTGGAAGTTTATACGATCCTTTTAGATACACAAAAAAGCACAAACTATGTTGTACCTGCCTTGCCTCTATTTCCCCCTAATTCTTCTAAGATAAACTATTTTGTGTTGAAAGAATGTTCCTCCTTAACACTCAGCCTATGAGAGTGCATGTGGCCTTAGTTTCAAAGGAAGTAAATGATCTAAGCCAGGCAAGCTATTAAATTCTGGGCATTTTCTGGAACTGTTGGAAAGGGACATGTATCTCACCGTGAGTGTTAGTAAGCTTCAATGATGTGAGTCTTTGTATACCTATAGCCACCTTGCCATCGCCAAAGGAGAGCAGGCTTAAAAATGAAAGTAAATCAGAGAAATAACGCAGCTGAAGGTTGAACAGAAAAATTTCTGATGAACTTGATTGAGTCTTGAATCCAGCAAGGGGCTCAATTTAGATCTATGCCCTGACTTTTTAATTTTGGGGAAAAAATATTTCCTTTTTCCTTAAACCTGTATTAGTTGAGTGTTTGTCCCTTGTAAACAAAAGACAATTTTAATGAATGAATCTTGAATTTACATTAGCAGAGGGCATTCAGTTAAGCTAAATGTTGGTAGTAAACCAGTGGAAAAAATGTATAAAATTTTGAAGTACTGTTAGAAATATGAATGTTAGTAATTTTAAATTTCTGAGAAAAGACTCATAGCCTGGCCCTGTTGACATAGCCCAGTGAGGAGTAGAAAAATTAAAAAAAAAAAAAAAAAAAGAAAGAAGAGGAAATCATCTAACATGCTGATTTTTTGAAACAGAGAAGACTCTTTTTAAGTGTATTAAAAATAAAATAGTGTTCTTTACTTAACTAGATCTTATTCAGGTTAACAATAAACTATGTTTCTTCTAGTAGTACCAACAAAACACTTAAATCCTAAGGTCAGTTTTTAAAATGCAATTTGATCTATTTTTTATTTGATACTGTGGGATAATTATTGTTTTATATTGTATAAGCTTCAAGTTACTGCTCTAAACTATAAAAAATGATAATTGACTCCTTTTGTGCTTTTAAAATACTGATTATTATTCTCCAATGTTGAAGTGTTTCCACTTTCTATTAATGGGTAAAAGCATACTTGCTGTATTTCATTTTTTTTTAATGATGAACAAAACCTGTATGTTTATCTCGGTTTTGTGACTTCCATCTTTAGATATACTTAGAATTTCACAAATGTCACATGGTGTTTACTTAAGGGTAGCAACATAAAACAACTTAAAATTTCAGGGTTTTAATCTGTAAAAATATAAAAGTCATCAATATCTTCCAAATTACTGTTTTTCCAGCTGTTAAATGGAACTTTGCCTTTCTAATTTCTAATTTATCAATCACTAGAAACAGATTAGTTTCAAAATTGGACCTTGGTTTTGAAAGATGAATTCTCTTCTATTGATTGCTCTTTTGAAATAATGTAACAGTTTCATTTTGATCCTGGCTCCTTTTCAGGTTCAGGTCAGGTTTCACTGGTTTCATCCACATTCAGTTGATGGTTAATTAAGTTGAATGTCTTATGGAGCCCTGGACAACATAGAGCTCCTGCAATGATTCCAATCCTCATGTTACTAAAATAAAGGACCTTACACCTTAAGTGTCTCCTGATGTTATGCCCAAATTAGCCTTTCAACATTTATACATGTGAATTAATTTTGAGCATATGTCATGTATTAATAGTCATGGGTACATTTTTTTTTTTTAGAAGTTCAATTTCCCGGGGCATCTGGGTGGCTCAGTTGGTTATGCGGCTGCCTTCGGCTCAGGTCATGGTCCCAGGGTCCTGGGACGGAGCCCTGCATCGGGCTCCTTGCTCAGCAGGGAGACTGCTTCTCCCCCTCCCTCTGCCTGCCGCTCCCCCTGCTTGTGTGCGCTCTCTCTCGCTCACTCTCTGTGTCAAATAAATAGATAAATAAATTCTTTTAAAAAATTATTTAAAAAAGTTCAATTTCCCTACCATGAACAGAATTATAAAGCTTAATTCCACCATTGGTCCTCTATGCTCTGTGTACTTACTATATATATAGACTTAAAACTGGACAACACTATGGCTCACTTGTAAAACTAATGACTAAATCTTAAGTTCCACTTTCAATTTGAATCAACCCAAGTCTCCAAGGCATTAGAGGATGTGAGACTAGAACAGAAGCTCACAGCAGTGGGAGAACAGAGCCAGATATTTAGGTTTTACTTATATTGTCATTATTGGACTTCATGTTAGTGATAGCAATGAGAACATTTATTTTTTATTTATTTTATTTATTTTTTTGAGAGAGAGAGAGAGAGAGAGAGAGAGAACCAGTCAGGGGAGGGGCAGAGAAGAAGACTCCCCGCTGAGCAGGGAGGCTGACGTGGGACTTGATTCCAGGAATCTGGGATCATGAGCTGATGAATGAGCTGAAGGCAGACACTTAAACGACTGAGCCACCAGGCACCCGCAATGAGAACATTTATAAAAGTTTTTCTTCCTTTTAAAATTTCTCTTCAAGTTGCACTGGAAGATAATGGGAAGTGGTGAGGTGATCAGGAAAAACTGTAGGCCTTGACTTCCCACCGGTCCAGGTTTGAATCTAACTTTCTTTCGCATCATTCATACTATGTGATCTTGTATTATTTAAATTCCATGAACTTCAGTGTTCTTATATGCATAACAATATGCACAGGATTTTGATTTCTAATTTACATTATTATCTTGTGCAAAATGTGAGACACTTACCTAGAAAGCACCTAGAATTGTTCATTGCACAAAATATTATTCCCACATATTAGCCTTTTATTTTATAAGTGATATAATGAAATAAAATGTATACCTCTTTGAAGTTCACTTTACTTCCGGGAAGTTAAGTCTGTTATTTAGGGTCAGTTGCCCATATGGGCAGCAGATAGGAGGCTGAGAGGTTAAGCAGCAGGGTGCTCACTTGCTTTATCCTCATCTTAATCAAATCACAATTACACAAAGGCACATGGAGCCACCAAGTGTATTTTGAGTTATTGTGGTCTTTCTGGGTCAGATGCAGATCGACATCAGTCCTAAAACAAGGCTGTCATTTAAAAATTATAGAACACATGGAAAATGGTTACACATTGAGCTATAGAGGTTTTTAGCAATAGAACAAAGAACATCTGGAAAGTACATATTAGTATTTGGAAAGAAATTTCCTTACAGGTTTCTACCTTTCAAAAGCTGAAGAGAAAACATTTATGTCCTGTGAGCTTCACTATCTGTTACTCAAGAAAAGTGTTACAACTACATTAATCAGAAAGTAAAACAAAGGATGAGTATTCAGTTATCAAAAGGGATGACTAAAATGAGAACTGAGGAAAAAAAACATAAAAATCCTGTGAACCATATCTAGTGTATGTGGATTTTGCAACTCAAATCCATTTCTGTGGCTAAAAGGGTATATGATTGTCTGGGAAGCTTTCATTCATGAATAGATATGCTCTCAAATATCACACTACACAGTAAAGAAGAAAAATGAAACAAATGCTCAATTGAAAATATAACCCTCCACAAAGGAATTTATGGCCTCTTAAAAGTAAAGAAGGCACAAGAAATAATCATGTTTCTATTCCTAAGTTCTATTCATAGAATCTGCATGAATGGCATCATATAAACAGGTGCTCGGTGTATAAAAAACAATCTCTCACTCTGATTCAATGAGATCTACATCTTATAAACGGGTATATACATTCTTGTATATTCAGTGTGAACTGTGAGGATGGATTCTAAATATTTATTATCCCCAAGAACATAATCAACGTTTGAGTTAATACTGGGATGAGCTCAGTAGCATCCCCATGACAATGTAGCACCATTGTCTTGAATGCTGGTGAGTGTTTGACACAAGGTGTGTCTGAGTCCTCGATTTCCATTACAGGGAGCCCTCTCTTCCGGTTCCATTTCCATTGGCTGTTTTTGTCTTAAACAAACCAACTCATTGTCAATTCTGTCAAATTTCACCAGTCTCAAGAAAGTTCAGCATTGAGAATTAATTTATAAAATAATAACAATCCCAGAGAATATTAGCCCAGACACACGAAGAATGTAATTGACACAGCTGAGACTCATACTCTGACCTCCCTGACTTCAAAGAGTTTTATTTTTCTCTAGACACGTTACCCTTCTGTCTGATAGTAGCCTCAGACACATGAGAAAGAATTTATGTAACGGAGGGCAGCCTGGAGTCGGTGCACACTGGATGTTTCTCGCACCTTGACTCCGCCCCTCGCAAGAGTCCTGTGCACAAGCCTTGCAAGGGATGGCACCAGGAGACCGACTTCCAGCGTAGGAATGGATCACAGCAGTTAACGTTGCTGCAGGAACAGCTGCGATTGGTTATCTAGCTTACAGGATTTTATGTTAAAGACCATCGCAACAAATCTGTGGTAAACCTCACATCCAGAAAGACAACCCCAAAATAGTACATGCTTTTGACATGGAAGATTTGGGAGACAAACGTGTACTGCCGTCATTGGAGGTCGAAAAAGTTCCCATTCCGTGATGGATCTCACACAAAACACAACGAAGAGACTGGGGACAACGTGGAACCTCTGATCATTAAGAAAAAGGAAACTTAAATGGACAGTTTCATCGCTGCAAACCAACTTGTCTTGATGTTACCTGATTGTTTAATTAGAATCACTACTGTTTCAGTCTAACTCACATCCCCTGGGTTCTAGATGGGGTTTTGCAAACTGCAACTTTCTTTCTTTTTTTAAGATTTTATTTATTTATTTGAGAGAGAGAGAGAACATGAGAGGAGGGAAGGTCAGAGGGAGAAGCAGACTGCAATGGGCCCCACTCAGGACTTGATCCCGGGACTCTCGGATCATGACCTGAGCGGAAGACAGTAGCTTGACCAACTGAGCCACCCAGGCGCCCTGCAGCTTTTATATTCATGGCTTTTGCCTTACTCGTTGAGCCATTGTGGTGCACATTTATTTAAACAAACAAACAAAAAAAGGTAAAAGTAAACACCAGCCTCATTGTCTATAGCTTATTTTGGTCTTGTAAGGATCTGTTTCTTTACACTGAAAATAATTATGTTAGAATACAGTTGTATGTTGAAGTTAGCATATTAAATTATTCTCAGAAAAAAACGGAATTTGTTTAATGGTATTCTCATTACTAGAAGTATTTGTGTATTAGACCTATGGAATGAAATTCAGCATGGGAAGAATTAGGTGTTGCCATTAGAAACACAAAATTCTCTGTTACTTATTATTGCTTTATTTTTGAGCATACCTAGCAATGTAGTTCCTTCCTGCCTTGAAAGTAAAAACTGCTATGTGTTCACCTGGCAAACTAAATTGTAACTTTCTACCATCATAATAAAATAGGGAATGTCTTGATATTTTGATAGAAATAAAATATTTAATATGGTGCTTTTTGAAATCTATTGTGGAGAAAAGACTATGATATTAAATTTAATTCCACTGAATTCAACTAAATGCAAAACCTATTTATTGAGTAACTTGAAATACCAAACCCAGTTCTGGGTACATTGGCTACAACACTCACTGTATATTGGCTACATTCACTTCCTTTCATAGGTAAATTGTAGTTTGAGCCTTAGGGCTAGAATTGCTTTAATCAATGCTGAATCTGTAGCATTTAGTATGATTCTAAGCTTTTATTAATGACATGTGGGTTAGGTTTAAATCAAAAACACACATACATACCTTTTACTACTCACTGTGATTTTTATTTTTTAAAAATATTTTATACATTTATTTGAGAGAGAGAGCACAAGCGGGGGCGGGGAATGGGCAACAGAGGGAGAGGGAGAAGAAGGCTCCCTGCTGAGCAGGGGGAGCCCGACTTGGGATTTGATCCCAGGACCCCAGGATCATGACCTGAGCTGTAGACAGTTGCTTAACCAACTGAGCCATCCAGGTGCCCCGTCACTGTGATTTTTTAAAAAAGATTTTATTTATTCATTTGAGAGAGAGACAGAGAGAGAGAAGGAACGGGGGCGGGGGAGACAGAGGGAGAAGCCGACTCCCTGCTGAGCAGAGAGCCTGACGCAGGGCTCAATCCCAGGACTCTGGGATCATGACTTGGGCCGAAGGCAGGCGCTTAACCTACTGAGCCACCCAGGCTCCCCTCACTGTTATTTTTGATTTCTAATTCCCCCTTGCCTTTGAAGTATTTCCTAGGGAGAAGTGGTCAAGTAAGACATAGTCTGGTCCTCAGGTTCTCTTCCAGAACATTTTGTCCTACAGATAGGACACGATATAGGCTGTGATCCTCATAGACTTTGGTTTCTTTGATATCAACATATGCAAATGTTTCAGGAAATGTATATTTTTTCCTAAATAGAACTTTGAAGAGCACAGGATGTTGTGTTAGATATATCTAAATATTTGGGTCTTTTGCTTGCTATCTATGTAACCTGTAGTAAATTACTTAAGCTGTGTCTGAGCTTTATTCCATCCTAGTAAAGGGGAGCTATGAAAACTATTTTCAAAATTCTCTGACAGACGTTTCTGTCTATAACACATTACTGGCAAATTATAGGTATTTAATAAATGTTCAATTAAAAAAACACGTCATAAGAGAGGTTCCCAGTAAAATGCTCCTAGAATTTGAGAGACAACGAAGATTAAATTCACAGGAAAACTTGGGGAGACACAGAGACAGAGAAGAGTTATTTTCTTTCTTGGGTCCAAAAAAAAAAAAAATTGGAGGCTTTTAGATGCTTGATTATGAGCATATAGGGCCCCTAGGACTCCAAAAAAGACAGGTTTTATTATAATTATAAATAAAAATGGCTATTCTTTTTCCAGAAGAGAAAAGGCTAATTTGTTACTTTATAGTGTCCATTTCTAAAATGGAAGTCCATAACACATTTCCATAAGTATATATAGGCATTTTTTTGTGAAATATTTTCTGAGATTTGTCTACTAGGATTAATCATGATATATTCTCAGCTAAACTTTCAAACACTGAAGTAAGAGATTAATCAATAGTAAGATCTGGTAGAAGAAATTGCACTAAGGAGGCTCAAATGAGTGATGCTCTATGTTCCTAGTGTTGTTTTAAAGATAAATTGGCCATTCCTAATACTATTAAGTGTTGGGAGGTATCCATGAAATGGTTCACACTTAGAATTTATATAATTGCAAAAGAAAACTGGACTAAGACATAGAAAAATGCTTAATTTAGTTTAAAAATTGTATTTTAAATGACTTCCCTTCCTCTGTCCTTCCATACTAATGGATGGTTTTATGACAGCACTTGTTTGTTTAGTTTTGAATTATATTTAGTTATGCGTATAAGTTTTTGAGTGTAAAAATAAAACTAATTTAAACCAAGACAATTTCTGCACTGAAATTGCAGAAGTGATTTGCACATAGAAGAAGCTCATTGTTTTTTGGTTGCATATGATTAATGCAATAGTAGTGTCTAAAGCACTGAGATATGACATTACCTCTATTTGCGTTAAACATACAATGTTTGAGGACCTGTTTAATCTAAATCTATGGCTTTGTGACTTAAAGTTTATAGATCTGGAAAGATAAAGTCGCTCTGAAATAAAAGTTTTATAAAATCAAAGGCCACTGATTAAAGAAATCTGGATTCAAGTGAATCCAGATTTTTCTTTTGTTTTATTTTTATGAGTGTGCTTTTGCAGGAGCAATGTAAGTGTCATTTACCTGTTGTTTTTATTGTATGTTTATTTTTAATAAATTAACTATACAAATGTGCTGCTTCTATTTAATAATCTATTTAAATTGTTTGATTATCTGTTTCTTTTTATGTACTTTGGTTTGAACTAACCAAATCTGTAGTGCTGATGTTGTTGCTTAGTTCTCTCTAAGAATGGGATATAGCAGAGTCTGAAAATCCTCTTATTTAAAATCCATTTCTTTTCTTTGTGTGGAAGGAAGCTTTTACCTCAAGTGTATAGAGAGGATTATTCTCAAGTGTGATAAGGACATTTCAGAACAAACTCAATTTTAAATTTTATTGTCAAATTATCTCTTGTTCTTCCAAACTCCAAATTATTTCATTTTCTTTCATTTGAGCAAAGAATACAGCCTTTAAATGATAGTCATCCAATGGCAAATTTTTTCGCAGTAGCATGTGTGATATAAAGACAACTTATTTTGTAGTACTGTGTATTTGTTTTGAAGACAACATGATTGAAATCATTCTCTTACTAATGGTTGCCTTAGAATTTTCTTTAAATTAAAATCCTCTTTTGCTGTGGGCAAGCATATTAGGCTATTATGTATTAAAGCCTATTTTTCTATACAGAAACTAAAGACAAATGGGATGTAATGTACAGCATAGGTAATAATACTGTGTTGCATACTTGAAAGTTTCCAAGAGAGCAGAACTTAAAAGTTCTTATCACGAGAAAAAAAATTACAACTATATGTGGTGATGGATGCTAAGTAGACTACTGTGGTGATCATTTTACAATATATGCATACATTGAATCATCGTGCTGTAAATCTGGAACTGATATAATGTTATATGTCAAAAAAAAAAGGCAAATGGAATGAGAGTATGGGAAAGAGAGCTTGATCACAAAAGCTGAACTTGAAGTGCTGGGGTAGATTATGAAGGAAAAACAGGCTCAGTTAAGAATTTAGAACTTTCGAATTTGTCCCTGTGTCCTGAGTATTTTTATATTCAACTTATTTTCTTCACTAAGTATGCTACCCTTTTCTTTCCTTTTCTTGCTCTGCCTCCTAAAGATGTTCAGCTGTCACATAGAAAATGTCCTTATCTGTGCGTACAGATAAGTGTTTTAACATTATTGGCCTGAAATTCAATGTGAACAGTAATGTGTTCTAGATATGATAACTTACCACACTATTAATAATAATAATATATTATTATATAACATATATATCCCAGTGTCACTGAATCATGATTTAATCTCTTGATTCATTAGAAATTAAAACAAAAAAATAAAAGAATTTTTTTAGAAACCCATTGATGCCTTAGCACTGATTAAATGTGGAATTGTAATTAAATGCATAGACTTAATTCTAATCTTAGGCTTATCTTAGATCAGAATCCTGAATTTTTGACCCTCTTTGTCTTTCCCTGAAAGACACCAACTGGTTAATGCAATTCAGATAACCTACTGATCTGACATTACAAACACACCCAGAATAGTTCACCTAAGCTGTGGTTTTAGCTATCTTCCTGTTTGAATGCTTGATTTATGTTCCTTGCTATATTAATTCCCTTGGGGAACTTCTAGTTCCTGGGTCTCCATGTAAAGAGGTTGGAAGTATCCACTCCCTCTTAAAAGCAAATAAAAACATGAACAGATTGAAAAATCAGCAAGTCTCCTTGGATCCATAAGAATAGGGAAGACACAGGATTGGAGTGAATGATAAGTGAATACTGGGTCAATGTTCCACAGAGGAGAGACTCACCAGAAATGAGAGCCATATGAACCAGTGCCAGGTAGGAGAACCTGAATGGTAACTGAATTGCTGGAGGCTCAGTGTGGACAAGTCTGAGAGTTAAAAACTCCAGGAGACCTAAGTCACAGGGGCCCCCAAATATTGTGAGATTTACCTCCAGGAGTTCAACCAGGTTCCTATGATAAATATCAGAGAAAAATCTCCAGATTCCAACTTGCAGGGGGGTAGTGAGGGATTGGGGGGTGAAGAACCATTTAAAAATGTCTGAGCACTCTGTTCTTCTTAACATGGCCTGCCCTCAGGGGAAACTAGTTAACCAGAGCCTAACCTGATGGGGTATTAGCAAAGCCTAACTGACCTGGAGATGGGAAAATACTCAAGTCCAGCCTAGTCTGTCATATCTAATGTGGGAGAAAAATCTGAGAAACATTGTGAAGTTCACAGTCCAGAGGCATGGACTCACCAAAAGATAGACCTAAACAAAGGACAATAGAACACTTCCCCTCTTCCCACACCTCATCATGATGTTACTAAAGGCCTATTTACAGCATTTCCTTTTACCCAGTGCATCATGCCCAACTACCAAGAAAAAATTACAAGGCATACCAAAAGACAAAAAACACAATTCAAAGAGACAGAGCAAGCATCAGAACCGGACAGGGCAGGGATATTGGAATCATCAGACTGGGGAATTTAAGACAACTATGATATACTAAGGGCACTGATGAATAAATTAGCATGCATGAGCAGATGGGCAATGTAAGCAGAAAGATAGAAATCCTGATAAAAAAATTAAAAAGGAGAAATCCAGATATAAATTACACTGTAACAAAAATAAAGAATGCCTTTGATGGGCTAATTATTAGTAGATGGGACATGGCTGAAAAAAAATCTCTGAGCTAGAAGATCAATAGAATCTTTGAAAACTAAAAAAGAAAGAGAAGATGACTGAAAAATAACAAAACATGATATCCAAGATCTCTGGGGCAACCAGAACAGGTGTAATATATGTAAATGGGAATCCCAGAAGGAGAAGAGTGAGAGGAAGGACCAGAGGAAATATTTGGAACAGAAATAACTGAGAATTTTCTCCAGTTAATGCCAGATGCCAAATCACAGATCCCAGAAGCTTGGAGGACACCAAGCAAAATATATACTCAAAAAACTATATACACATGGCCATAGGATTTCAAGCTACAGAAAATCAAGAGTAAGGTGGGGGGGGACCCCTAAAGGAGCCAGAGTGGGAGGAGAAGGGAGATATACTACTTACAGAAGAAAATGATATGAATCACCTCTCAGAAACCATACAAACAAGAAGAAAGTAGAGTGAAATACTTCAAGTGTTGAGAGAAACAAAACAAAACAAAACAAAACAAAATAAAAACAAGACCTACCCAGAATTTTATATCCTGTGAAATTATCCTTCAAAAGTGAAGGAGAAATACTTTCTCAGGGGAAAAAAAAAAGGAAAGAAGAAGAGCAAATTTGTTGCCAGTAGAGGTGCCTTGGGAAAGTTGTTAAAAGAAATCCTTAAGAGAAGCGAAACAATATATATATATGAAACTCCCATCATGAAACTCTGATCTTCATCAGAAAGGGAGAACATTCAAAAAGGACTAAGTGTTGATAAAATAAAATTTTTATGTTTCTTATTCTTAATGGATCTAACATTACAGTTTGTTCAAAATAATACCAACAATGTATTTGATTATGTATGCTTATGTGTGTGTATGTATGTGTGTATCTATCTATTGTGTGTATCTGTATATTGAAATGAATGACAGTAATATCTCTTACAAGGGATGAGATGAAGAAATTAGGATTATTTGTTATTATAAATTATGCCACCTGTAAAGTGGTATGGTGATATTTGAAAGTGAACTGGGATTAGCTGTAAATATATATTATAAACTCTACAGTGCCACTAAAAAAATTATTTAAAAATACAAACCACATGTTAAGAAAGGAGAGAAAATGGCCTTACATAAAATCCTTAATTAAAACTACAGAAGTCAGAAAAAGAATGGAAGACAAAAATAGGAACAAAGAACAAGGGCAACAAATAGAAAAGAGTAACAAATATGGTAGCTATTAATGCAATTATATCAATAATCACTTTGAATGTCTGTCAATGGTCTAAATGCACCAACTGAAAAAAACAGAGATTGTCAGAGTAGATAAAAAACACAACCGAACTATAGGTTGTCTACCAGAAACCCAGTTTAATATATAGACAAAGACTAAAAGTAAATACGCTATCATCTCCTTGTATTACCGAAAAATGGCAAACCTAAAACAAAATTGAAAAGGAATATCGGGATTCTGATTTGAAGAAATTTCCAATTTAGATTGGGAGAGAAAATACAAGTTGTTAGAATGTTATTCCAAAATCTAAAATTGTGAGATAGTGAGACTCATGTATCATAAAGAAGTACTTAGGAAATGTAAAGGAGAGGAATTACAACCATTAGATTAATTTTGAGAGGAACAATCTAATGCAGGAGGTGCACAGTGATTAACATAGAGGGCTTGGTTTGGCAGAAAAAAACATGGGAAAGAACATTCCATATCAGAGGATTGTCATAATGGAAAGTTACATTGACTCTTGTGAGGAAGGAAACCAATTTTCCTAATAAACGATGAGCCACTGCTGGTTTTTGAACAGCGATGTGGTATTTTCAACATGTTTTCCAGGAAAATAATTCATGGGGTCTGAAAGATAGTCTGTGGAGAATCTTAGAAGGAGGAGAATGCAGGTGGGAAGAACAGTTTGAAAGCTGTTGTAGCTGGTAGCTGCGCAAGCTTGAGTGTGTGCACCAATCAGGCTTGGGACAAAGAAGCAGTAGTCAAAGGACAACCTCCATCAATTACTTACCTGCATAGATCACCTGAAACTTTCTGAAGTTCTTACGGATTTTAGTTCCAGTTTTCATTTCCTATTTTAAATGCAATGCAGTCCCAAGGGAGATAGTCTGAGGAGTACTGTTTACAGGCCAGTCACTGACAAACGAACGTGGTAGTTTTGGTAGTTGCTCATTAGAACTAATTTTCAATTAACTTATCATGGCATGACAATATGTAAGAGATCTCAACTTCACCTCACAAGATAAAGCTGCAGTGTGTATATGTGTGATTGGAAAGCTCTTGTTTACATAGATTTACAGGCATCATCTCTAGAGTAGAATGATTAAACAGCCCAAATTGATTCTTAACCAGATGTTGTTGTCCATATAAGGGTAGGTGTTTGTGACCACTAAGGTTTGTAAAACAACATGAAAGGCTCAAGACAAATAAATTAAAAGAACCAACTCTGTTGACAGGAAAAAATTCAAGATTTATAAAGTGATCAAGAGCCTGGAAATAGAATTTGTCTCTAAAATTAGAATCCCTAAGTGACAAGTTAGAGGTGAACTGAGTAACAAGCCAATCTTTTTTGATACCTTGAAACCTTTATAATAGTTTTATAAAATTTTTGTTAATCTTTTTCTAACAGCACTAGTCACTCATATCTTTTCTCAATAAATAATCTTCTCTCTGAATAATACTAGCTTTCTGGAGAGACGTGATATGCCAGGAATGAGAAGGCAGGAGATTTTTAGCTTGTGATGCACACAGAGATTCAAATAAGGGGCATGAATACAGCTGACTTACAGTTTCCACTAAACTAAAACCAGACTATTCAGATTTGTGCCTCATTCTAAAATAGTGAGAAAAAAAAAAGGATCTGAATGCTTCTAAGATTAAAAAATAACATTATTAGAACTTTGTATCCATTACTTCTTCCTTGTGGTTTTGAATAGGCCACATCATTAATGTGTTGATATATTGTCCTTACCTTGCCATTGGCAGTAATATGAGAGTTTTTTAAGTGCCATGTTTGCTTCTTTTTCATCAGTCCTTCTTTGTATTAGTTTGTATGCCACTGATGGGTTCATTGGTTTGGGGGGGATATACTTTCATAGGAATGAGTTAAGCTCCCTTGGGGTTTAAGGCAGGCAATGGCTCGTGATCACTCATTCACAGAATTCCCACTTAAGTTTCTGAATCTGAAAATCCCTATTCATGCTCTTGTTTCTTCAGATTTGCATGTGAGTGAAGGTGGTTTTCTTTCTCCTTTGCTCAAGTAGAAGTGCATATGGCTTCTTTATTCATGTCAGGCTTCCATCTCTCCTCACCCTCAACTCCATCATGAGTAACAAGCCCACACAACCAGTGAGAGGTCTCATCCAATTATCACAACAAGGTTGTGATTAGGCAAGGAAAACTGTCACAGTTAAGTCACAGCAATTCTCTATCCTTGTTTTTATTTTTTAAAGATTTATTTATTTATTTATTTATTTATTTATTTATTTATTGGAGAAAGAGAGAAAGAGAGAGAGAGTGAGCACAAGCGGGAGGGGCAGTGGGAGAGGGAGAGAGAAGTTCTAGCAGACGCAGTGCTAAGCACAGAGCCTGACATGGGGCTTGATTTTACAACCCTGAGCTCATGACCTGAGCTGAAACTAAGAGTCAGATTGCTTAATTAATGTAGTTTACTTCGGATGTTAAATATAGCTATAGTTTCACTTCATTTGCAAGCATTGTTCCTATCCCTGACGGTGTTTCCAAAATGAGTCTTTAGAAATTAACCATTAAGACCAATACATATCTGCTGTGGTTTACTATAGCAAATGACAACAGTAAATCCATTTAAAAACAACTCAGAAAAAGGTATATTTAAGGGAGGCACTTTTGGAGTGATTTAGGATTGACTAACGTGACAGGTAAAATGTAAGCACGGAATTCACTGAGTGGCAATGCAGAAGATAATGTTTTTTCCCCAATAGATAATTGAAGTCCTCTGGAGAAAAGGGGAACTAGTCTTCTGACATACTCCCGTTGTGTTGAAGTAACACTCATCATAAAGGAAGGTTGCTAAATGACACTCATCATTTCCTCAATCTAGGATTAAAGAAATTCTTCGTATAATGCCACTTTTTCTGGATGACTTTTCCAATCTGCCTTTTGGTTATTTTCATTTTAAGATTTCATTAAAATGCTAATATGTTGAACTATGGTCTTCCTCATCTCTGAGTTTTAATAACTGACCATGTTATTTTTAACTCGTACTAATATTGCATTCTGGTTTTCTAATTGTGTAGGGTTATTAAACAGTGGGTACACATTTATAGCCTAGGGGTATAAAAAAGTAGTGCTAGGTGTGCTTTATGTAAATGTAAGAACAAGTGAATAAGCGCATTATACTCTAACATTAATATTTCTTTAGCCCAGATGAAATACTTAGTTGTTCTAATCTGAAGGCAATGTACACATGTTGTTGATTGTGTGAGGTAGATATATCTAATGGTGCAATTCAAATTAATTTCAAGGTGTAATTAGAAACCGTCTTTCCAAACTGATAACCCTAAGGGGGTGGGTGAACTGATATTTTCGTTAATCTCTTCAGGCCATTTATTTTCTATTTTTGGTAAAGAAACTTTAATTTCAATCTCTATTTCAGAAAAGTTAATTTTTTTTTAAAGATTTTATTTTTTGACAGAGAGAGACACAGCGAGAGAGGGAACTCAAGCAGAGGGAGTGGGAGAGGGGGAAGCAGGCTTCCCTCTGAGCAGGGAGCCTGATGCAGGGCTCGATCTCAGGATCCTGGGATCACAAACTAAGCCAAAGGCAGACGCTTAATGACTGAGCTACCCAGGCACCCCAAGCTAATGTTATTTTTAGCCCCAATAGTTAACTGCCTGAGAATGAAAGTAACATATTTTTGTGTTAGGTTTATTTTATCTACTTTAGTTACAAACTTGATATTCATTTAAAGAATGAGATAAAATATATCTAGTTAGATAAGAATTTGTCCTCAAAATCTGAGAGTAACTGGTACACTATAAAAGTCATTAAAATAAATCTAAAACAAATGGAGAGTAATCCCAACTAAATATAAAAAACTTCAAACTACATAAAAAATTTGGAATGAAACTTTATCTTGAAAATGATACCAAACATTTTGAACACACTTTTTACTCATCTCACATACAAAAATTAAACTATAATATAGTAGCTAAATGATGATTGTTAGAACAAATAAAGAATGTACCCTATGTTAATTCATTTATAACATATTTTTTGTGGGTTGCATTGTGTCCTCCCAAAATATATGTTGAAGCCCTAACCTCCTGTATCTCAGAATGTGACCTTATTTGTAAATAGATGTAATTAATTAAGATGTGATCATATTGGAGTAGGGTGAGCCTTAACCCAATATGATGGGTTCTTATAAGCAGAGGAGATAGACAGAAGCTCAGACACATATGGAGAATGCCAATGTAATGACAGATGCAGACTCTGGAGCATTACCATGTCTTAAGATCTGTACGATTTAGCCTCATATAAGAGCAGGTATCTGTTCTTATTTCCGACCATTCCTCCTTTGGTCATTTATTTTAGCTATACTTTTCTTACTATTTTTTAAACATATGAAACATAGTCTACTTTAGTGCCTTTGTAGATATTTTTTATTCTAATCATATCTCTGTAGGAATATCAACCCTTTAGAGAAGCTGGCCATTCTTATTAACATAGAACTTCTCATATCTCAACCTTCCCTTATTTATTTTGTTCTCTATCTTCTCCACTGTTAAGCATGATGACAGGAGTTTTGTTTTGTTTATTATTATTATTATTTTTAGATTTTATTTATTTTATTTTACAGAGAGAGAGAGAGAGAGCAAGAGAGGGAACCCAAGCAGGGGGAGTGGGAGAAGGAGAAGCAGGTTTCCTGCTGAGCAGGGAGCCAAATGTGGGGTTCGATCCCAGGATCCTGGGATCACAACCTGAGCCAAAGGCAGACGCTTAATGACTGAGCCACCCAGGCGCCCCTTGTTTTATTTTTTACTGTAACATTATCTCTGGAACTTAGAGTAGTGTCTGGTACTTACGTGCTTCTCATTAATTATTCAAGGAAGAAAAACCATCTATGAATAGATAGGGGCATCTAGGTGTCTCGGTCAGTTAAGTGATTGACTCTTGATTTTGGCTCAGGTTATGATCTCAGGGTCATGAGACCCAGACTGGCATTGGGCTCCCCTCTCAGCGGGGAGTCTGCTTGAGATTCTCTGATTCTCTTCCTCTGCTCCTTCCCTTTCTCTAAAATTAAAAAAATAAATAAATCTTAAAAAAAATCTATGAGTAGATCAGGTGAGTAGAAATTTGTAATCTGAAATATATCAAGTTGACCAGGTAAAAAGTCAGTATGAAATGAAAAGGTTGCAATTTATAGCATTACAGAAGATGGAAAACAAAATATTTTCCTTTTCACAATTCAACTGGTGTGTGGGGCATGTGACCTGATTCTGTGAACGAGAGGGAATTCAGGAAAGTTATTAGGAAAACTTTCTCTTAACTAATTAAAAAAATAAAGCATTCTAAGACTGCATTGTTTATTGCCCGTTTCCCCTGCCCCTTCTTTCTGATTTGAACATTGATGCAGCTGCTCTCATCTTAGGAGTATGAAGGAACTGTCAAGAGAATTGCAGTCCTAAGGTTGTTGAAGCTGCTGAACCAACTCTCCAAACTTTCTGTAGACTTGCTATATGAGGAATAGACTTGCTATATGAGGAAAATAATACCATATTTGTTTAAGCCACTGTGATACAATTTTTGGTTACTTACCATCAAATTCAATCCTAACTGACAAAAAGATTGATATCTTTTCTTAGTCCTTCCTCAGTTTGAGCTACTAAACATGTCTGTACAAAATCATATTTCTATACTCACTTCTCATAACTCCTATTTTCCTGAGTCTCTTGTTAAATTCATAAATTATCTCCATTTTCTATATTCAATGGTCAATTTTCAGTATTTATCTTAAATGACATCTCAGCAGCATTTAGCAAAGTTATTTCCTTCTTGCTAAAATACATATTCATTTGGCTTTTTCATATCTTAACTTCTAGTTAACTGTCTATTCTTTCTTAGTGCCTTTTGATGAATTCACTTACGAACTTTTCTGTGTTTGAGTGCCCCAAAACCTGGCCTTCTGGTTTCTTTCTCTTTTTTTTTAAAGATTTTATTTATTTATTTGACAGAGAGAGAGAGAGAGCACAAGTAGGCAGAGAGGCAGGCAGAGAGAGAGGGAGAAGCAGGCTCCCCGCTGAGCAGGGAGCCTGACGCGGGGCTCGATCCCAGGACCCTGGGATCATGACCTGAGCCGAAGGCAGCCGCTTAACCAACTGAGCCACCCAGGCGCCCCTCTGGTTTCTTTTATTCATTATCTGTGGTCTCTCACTTGGTGACCTTTTCTCTTCCTTTGCCTTTAAATACTACAGGCTGATGATTGCAAATTTATATCTTCAGACCTTATCCTTGGACTCTGGTTCTCTAGGTTCACATAGTCAACTGCCTGCTGAACATCTCGACTTTGATGTCTCAATAGCTTCTTCAAATTAGAAGGAATATTTTAATTTCACCGTTTACCTGTGTCTCTCTTGGTCTTCCTTATGTCGTAAAGTGATACCATTACTACAGAAGTTGCACTAACCTAAAACTTGTCAGCCATAAGGGGAAAGCTCTCCTTTTTCTCAATCTCAATTTTTGTATCATTAAATTTGGATTTATTTAAAAATTATATTTATTGTCCTAAGCTTCTCATCATTTCTGTTACTAACACCACAGTTGAATCCACCACTGTCTTTCATGTGAGCAACTGAAAAAATGCCTTCTAGGTCCATTCTTGCCTTCTACAGTCCAGTCTACACAGAAGCCAGAAATAAACCTGATTAAAAGATATACCACATTGTCTTTTGGCTCAAAGCTGTCCAATGAGTTTACCATGATAAATTTGCCATGAAAGTCAAACACTTTTACATGGCACACCATGCCTTAAACAGGCTGAAACATGCCTACTTTCCCAATCATATCTACTACCACTTTTTACACCACACCATATCAATCATATGGGCTGGCTAGGTGTTTCTAGAATACTTGGTTTAGTTTAAAGGCCATTTATTTGCTCTTCTCTTGAATTGGGACAATCATTCCACAAATTCTTTCCATCTGATATTTTCATTTAGTTTTCTGTTCACAAGCCAACTGCTCAGAAAGATCTTTATGACAACCCTAATTGAAAAAATTCCAAGCCACTCTTACCCTGTACCCTGCTTTGTTTTTTGCACAGATCTTATTAAATAAACTGTAG
The DNA here is from genome assembly GCF_009762305.2 of Zalophus californianus. NCBI lineage: Eukaryota > Metazoa > Chordata > Mammalia > Carnivora > Otariidae > Zalophus > Zalophus californianus. Next base: position 142,120,344 of record NC_045596.1, on the reverse strand, counting down.
ATCTTGTATTACTTATTTATTGACTATTCTCTACCAGAAGGTAATCTAAATGAGGATACCTGTTTCTTGGAATAGTATCTGACATTTAATAGGCAGTTAATGCCTCAAAATGGAAAAGTGAATCAAATTGCTCAAAGTTCTTTGCGGAATTAAACAAAACATTATTGCAATTTAAAATCTGTGGGCAGATTTACTTTCTAATAATCATTTCTCTTTTTTTCTAATTATTAGTGTCTTTTATTATTATTATCTTATTTATGCATTCTTTAGGTACAAGTTCATTGTAAAAATAAATAGGCAAAAATAAGATGCTTTGATGGAAGCATTAAAGAAATAATGATATGTAAATATTAGGAAATTGGTTTTAGAAATTATAAATTGGTTTTTGAAATCATTTCATTATAATAATAATGATTAATGGCAAATTATATAGTAATTAAGTTAGACTCTGTGATAAATTTTTAAAATGCAAAAATCTTGAACAGCAATATGGACAATGTTTATTGCTCTTTAAAGTATCTTAGAGTATCAAGATCTTCATTTTCTTCTTTATAATTTTCATATTACCCAACTTTTCAAGAATCAATGTATATTAATTTGTAATCAGAAGAAATAAGCAGAGCCATCACTGTATATTCCTAGAAAAGATTTATAAAAAGGAAAATATAGCATTACCTTCATTGAGTTTAACTTCCTAAAAAATATTAATTTTCCTGAGCCTGTATGTGAGATAATAGAAAATATATATTGGTTTCTGTCCCCATTTCCTGGCACAGAGCTTCTAGAACCCTTGTAAATTCCTAAGTGATAAGAGCCCTAGGAGCATCTTTTGTTCTATTGAGGTGATACGGGATGAGCTCTTGGATGCCTCCTGGATGGGGACTGGTCACCACAAAGACCAACCCATGATTAGAAGCTTGAAACTCTCCGCCCCATGTCCCATCCTCCAGAAAAGAAAGAAGGGCTAAAATTGGAGTTGATCATTGATCATGCTTATGTGAAGAAGCCTCCATAAAAATCCCTAAAGTGAAGGGTTCAGAGAGCTTCCAGGCTGGTGAACACATCCAAATAGGAAGGGTGACTTACCCCAACTCCACAGGGACTAAAGCCCCTGTGTTTGGGACCTTCCCAAACTTCACCCTATGCATGTCTTCCTTTGGGCATTTGTCTGAATCCTTTATCATATCCTTTAATAAGCTGTTAAATGTGTTTCCCTGAGTTCTGTGAGCCACTCTAGCAAATTAATGAAACCTGAGGAGGGGGTCATGGGAACTTCCAAATTGTAGCCAAATCAGGCAGAAGTTGTGGATAACCTGGGGTCTTACTACTTGCTATTGGTATCTGATGTAAGGTGGGAGTAGTCTTGTGGAACGGAGCCCCAACCCATGGGATGTGACACCATGTCTAGGTACTGAGTGTTAGAATTGAGTCAAATTGTAGAACATCTTGTTGGCATCATGGAGAATTGCTTGGTGTGAGGGAAAAAACCTCTATACATTTAATGACTAGAAGTGTCAGAAGTGAAGTGTTCTGTGTGAGTAGTGAAAGAGACACACAGGAGAGAAGAACTACAGGAGGTAGAAATAGGAAGAACAGGGCTCTTCCTCTAATACACCATGTAATTTGAAAAGTAAAGTAGAAATAACTAAATTTCATTTGGATTCAAGGACAAGTATACCTGTTAAAGGAAAAATTATGTTATTTACTGAAATAAAATTAGGGACTTGGAGGTATTTGAGAGGCCAGTTGGTAGATAATTTCTGGATGAAAACTCACAGCTTTAGTCCCTTTTCTTTGGTAAACATTATTAAAGACATAAAGAGGGGTGCCTGGGTGGCTCAGTCAGTTGAGCATCTACCTTTGGCTTGGGTCGTGATCCTGGGGTCCTGGGATCAAGTCCCACATTGGGCTCCCTGCTCCATGGGGAGCCTGCTTCTCCCTCTGCCTGCCACTCCCCCTGCTTGTGCTCACTCTCTATCTCTCTGTCAAATAAATAAATAAAATCTTAAAAAAAGACATAAAGATTATGATAATTTATGTAGTTTTCTATCTCTTGTGTTTGTGTTTTCGAGTTTGCAAATCACTTTCACACATAGCGTCCCTTAATAACCTATAAGAAAGGTGGTTTTACTACTCCCCATCCTCATATTTGTCTGAAGAGAGTCAAAAAGACAAATCTGATGAGTGGATCATTAGTTTTCAGTCCAGTGCATAGTCCAAGCATTTTATCATTGGTTGTACACATTCTATGACCTTCTTTCTACTTATTTCTCTAGGTATTTCTAGTGCCTGGAACATATTATTCAGCCAAGAAACATGAAATAAAGAAATAAATGAAATAAAGTGTTTTATTGTCCTATTTTGTACTTATTATATATCCAAATACTCTGTAAGTATTATATACTTATAGAGGCTAATGAGCAACATTTGGACAGGGCTTAAACTGATATTTGCCTGCCCCCAAATTTAACGCTCTTCATATCAATTCTTTGTTCCTGTTCTCTCATTATGTATGTTGTGGGGGAAGCATGAGGAAAGCAAAACAGAAAATGGCTAAAGAAACCCCAGGAAAACAAAGAAAAGTTATATATTCAGTCCTTTTGAAATAATCCAAATGGTAATGTCCTCATTTGGTCTTAGCTTGAAAATCCAGTATGACTTTTACAAACCAATTTCCTACACAACATTGGCAATCAAATACTTAGCTATCACATGCTGTGAATTCAAATGGGCACATCTAAACTAAAATGCCATGCATTTTAACATTATTCCATCCCTACAAGTCTCTCTTCAGAATCAGAGTAATCCAGAATTTCATTGAACAGAGAGCCTGCATGAAAGTAATATGTTGGAATCTTTTTCTCTTTTAAAGTAGGTTTTGCATTGCTTAAATTGTCCTGTGTTGTATAATGGAAGTAATATCAAGTCACATCCATTCAATACAGATAATATTCAGGTTTATTACTCTTTTAAGAAAAAGAGAGTCTGCAGTTTCATACCAGCCATCACATCTGCAAACAATCACCAAGCAAATCTATTTCTCTATACATCTCCATTCAAAGTATAGCAATTACTAGATTTTACTGACTTTCAGAAGAACCATCTTCTTGGAATTATAGTTTATCCACAAAACCTTACCACTGACAGATAGATAAGCACTCTACAAACCAAAGAGCACAATTAGGTATCTATGATTAAGCTTTCTGAACCATTTGTGTATTCTTAGAGTAACTACTGCTATTAGGGCATAAATACAGGCAATTCATTTGCAGTACATAATGACAAAAAGATATATTATAAGACTATATGGGAAATATCAAACTAACTCCTGCTTACTCCATTTATTCCCAATGCATAAATGTGCTCAGTTTAGTGAACCGTTTAGGGTTATTCCGAAAACACGAATGGAATTTCAAAAAATATTAATAAAGCATATTAGAGCTCACATAAGGGAAGTAGATAATACTAAAATATAACTATGCCTATAACATTTTTCTGGAATTTACTAATAATGTAAGATTAGAGAATGAAGGGAAAAAAACAACAATGGAACAATCATACGTGTAAATGTAATCATATTAATGTAACCAAGCAGTAATTTGTCTGTATGTCTCCCCCAACTTCTAGCTTTGTAGAGTCATTTCCTCTCAGCCCACATGTAAATACCCTCAAGGGGTTTATATTTCTAATTATCTCTTGCTCTGATTTTCTCCTTTCCTTGGGTTTTTTATATCACTGTTTTTCTGCACTTGTGATTAATTTCCTCTCTCTGCCCTGTACCAACATAAATTAGGACACATACTTTTGTATTTAATTTTACTAAGCAATAACCAATGTGAGTCAATTGCATGTTTGTAGAATTTTTACTAGAAGACTGGAGGTAATAGCGAAGATTGTGCCTGCCACAGGAACACTGAATAGCAGAGCACAAAAAATGCACCCAACAGGTTAGAATTGAATTTTGGAATTATTGCTTCCTAATATCTTATAATGACTTCAACATCCAGAATTTCTCACTCTCCTGAATTAAGTATTAAAAAAAATGAAATGATCTCACTCTCTATTTTTTGTAAGCTGTACTTTTTGATGAAAAAATAGTCTGCAGGTTTGGCTTATAAAGATCAAATCATTTTGTTCTTAATTGTTCCTGACCATGTCAGTTTGGGGATAAAGGTATGCATATTTTCATATTCCTATGAGAACTCAATTTAAGATATATACTCATGTCTTAAGAATTCCCCAAAGTTTGCATCAAAGTGACATTTTTTTTTTTAGAGATTTTATTTATTTATTTGACAGAGAGGGAGAGAGAGCACAAACAGGGCGAGTGGCAGGCAAAGGGAGAAGCAGGCGCCCCGCTCAGCAGGGAGCCCGATCTGGGACTCGATCCCAGGAACCTGGGATCATGATCTGATCAAAGGCAGACGCTTAACCCACCGAGCCACCCAGGTGCCCATCAAAGTGACATTTTATAAGCATTATGCTGCCTGAGAGTTTTGTGGTATTTAAAATATTTGTAGCATATGATAATTTTTAGTTTAATAGAATAATTGAGCACATTTCTATTACTTTATAATTACATAACCATGTTTATCTTTTCTTACAAAATGATTATTACTCTGATTCTTTATTGCTAAAGTGATTTTTCCACTGTAATATGAGAATAGATGCAGTCCAAGGAGAATGGACATCTTACCATAACCAGGGAGATGTGTTACAAGTTTGAGGACATTAACCTGGACTGTATATTTTATACATTCAACAACCATTTGGCCAATACCCTCTAATCCTTTGTCTAATTTTTCTGCTTCATTTGCCAGGGAAAATGGCAACCTGGGATCATTCCTGAACAACTTAGAAGGGCTTGCTCAAGATCTAGTGTAATAAATTCAACTATCCACAGCTAATTAGGAAATAGTTTTTCTTTTAAAATTCAATGTGTTCAAAGGAGAACTCATCGTCTTCTCCCAAATTCTTTTTCTTTTTTTATTTCCTATTATAGTCACCAAATACAGTAATCTGAAGGTCATACTATATTATTTCCTGCCCTTTATTCTTGCCTTCCAATTGATTTCTGAAAGAAAATTTATGTATTTCTAAATCACCTTTCTTGAAGGAGTGCCAACAACACTGAGGCCATCTTGTTCATGCTCATGTAATGATCTCCCTCAGGGCTACGTATTCTTAGTACCTTGGAGGTTAATGCATGCCCTGACCCAAGTGCAGGAATGTTTGTTCTAAAGTGGCACACAGAAAGTGTCATTTTAGATAACTAGTAGAGCTGACTGGTACACAGGTAGCCCCACTTTAGATAACTTCTCTTCGAACTGAACCACAATGTCCCTTGTTCTATAAAACCTGTGGATTAAGCTCTGGATAGGCTAGAGAATAACTGCGTAACACCTGGATCATCTGTCTACCTAATACCCGCTCTTAGTTGCCCTGAATAAAACTCTGTAAATGGTGGGGCGCCTGGGTGGCTCAGTCAGTTAAGCATCTGCCTTCAGCTCAGGTCATGATTCCAGGGTCCTGGGATGGAGCCTTGCATCAGGCTCCCTGCTCAGCAGGAAGTCTGCTTCTCCCTCTCCTCCTGCCCCTCCCCACCCACTGTGTTCTCTTTCTCTCTCAAATAAATGAATAAAATCCTAAAAAACAAAACAAAACAAAAACAAAGAACCTCTCTGCAAATGGTATGGAGTGGTTGGCTTTGTTTTTTGGTCTCAAAGTGACTTCTCAGTCTGGGGGATGTTTTACTTTTCCTCCTCCACCTTCTAACACTTGTCCAATATGCAATTGTTTCATGTTAGTTCATGTTTTTATCATTTGTGACTTATATTAATATGGAATGCCATTAAAATTGACTTTCATGCCTATAGTTGTTTTGCCGTCAATTCATTTCTAGGAGGTAAATCTAGCCATCCTACTACCCTCCTTAAAACCCTTAAATCTGAAATCCAAATCCATGTCAGTGAAGATAATGCTCTTTAATGTGTCAGATCCTTTTCTTTCCATGACTCCTACTCTGTTTCAGTAATACTGAACTCGTTTTCTTGCATATCAATCACTTTACCTGCTCCTCTCACTGTTCTTAGAATACCTTCTTCTTCTTTTCCCACCCTGTTTTTTAGCAGAAGACCCATTCAAAATTTAGTGCAGATACTACTTTTTCTTGGCATCTTTACATAATATCACTTTTCCTTTATCAGTCCGTTCCTCTGCTCTTATGCACCTCAGGTATACTTCTAACCCTGTGTTGTAATTGTGCTTATTTGTTTATCTTTCCCATCAGAGTGTAAATTCTTTAAGGTGTGGTTATCTTTTATATCTTCACATTTGATGCCTATGCCAGTATTTAGTGTATAATGAATCGGCCCTTAGTAAATGTTTATTACTCTTAGTTATTAGAGTAATAAATATTGAAAAAATAAGAGCATATGTCATCTAGGTTATTGAAATCTTAGAGAGATGAGTCAGATGTGGGGTGATATACTCCTTACTTTCAAGAAGTATCTGATCTAATGGAAGTTGGGGAATGGGTACATATAATTTAACTCATAATATTATATAAGTACATATAATTATATAATTATAAATTCTATGCCATGTAGAATAAATGTGCTATCACAATTTCAGACAAAATGTTAGGTAAGTTCAGTGTAAGGGGAAATAATCTCCATTTCCTAGACACTAGAGTAATTTCATGGAGAATAGTAAATGAAATAAGACTCCAAGGATAAGAGGGGTCTTGCTAAACAGTGTAAAGGGATGGGCATGCACATCATTGCTAGGTGATCAGGCAGGAAAATCATTGCTAGATGATCCCACTATTTGGGAAATGGTGAATTCTCCAGTGTAGAAGAAGATTTAAGAGTTAGGAAGAGATGATGTTGGAAAGAGGTTGAAAATGTACTACATAGCATTTTGATTGGTAGTCTTGCCTATGCAGATGGGCTACTGTTCTTTATTCAGAGTATTAATGAATCTTGGAAGCTTTTAAAGCAGTGGCTATAATGGTATTTCTGCTTCTTAAGAAAATCTCTTCATGAAGCAGAGATGGAGAGCTATAGTGGACTAGATTGGTAAAGAAGCAAGGATATTTGAGAAATAGAGAAATAGGTGGTGCATGAAGAAAATTCAAGGCAGCAAGGCAAGTGGTTTTCTTGGCTGGCAAAAGTACACAATGGAGTCAAGAAAATAACAGATCTAGAAAGACATCAAAGATATCTGACAGTGAGTTTTTGGATCTCAGTCCTGGGAGCTGAGGTTTTCAACAACTCCAGCACCTTGGAGGAACTAGCCCGTGTATCAAGATAAAGCCTCTGGCATGGTCAATAAAGTAGGTTCCCAGTTACTAGAAATTGAGTTACAAGGAAAGAAGATTAAGGTGTCAGACCTAGTAATGGGTTACAGATAAAAAGTAGGAAGGGGAATGGGGCTAAAATTCACATACTTATATGGGTATCTTGAAACTCCTACTGTTGAACCAAGGAATTCAAGAGAAACTGTGGTAAACTTTATAGACTATAGATAGTTCCAGTTACAAAGGGGTTCAAGCTGTTATTCAATACATTGGAATGTTTTATTCTATGAATAAAAATTTGGTCTCTTTAATTCTGCCATTACCTAACAAAAGTCATCCTTATTAAAAAAAAGTACTATAAGTTTGTTCTAAGAAGTAATGATAAATCTCATATCCAATGAGTGTGTTACTTAAAAGTGATTTTTAAGATTATAAAGTTGATAAGTCATTGAATTCATTTCATAATAACCAATTTTTTTAGCAGTATTCTCCAATCATCTACTGCTCAGCATAAACCTAATGACTCGAAAACAGAGTCCTTCAGTTTGAACACCTTTATTGCAATTAGATTCATTTACACACCAGGCCATGGTGAGCACACATGACTTCAAATGCATGCCAGTTATATTTTCACTACATGAATGTTATCTGATTTTTTTGAATTCCATTTCTTTTTTAACTATCCTTTACAAGGTGCATTAATGTTCACATAACGTTTTCTTGTCATCTTATGCCTAATGGTTAGTTACTCCACACTATGAAACTATATTGGAAACACCACAAATTGCTATTGCTTTACATTATGATATTTAAATATGTATTTATATAGTGTGTGTGTATAAATATATATATATATATATATATATCTTTTCCAAACAGATTACCGATTTTTATCTAGTATAGAGTAAAAAATTTATATTTCTTTTTATCATGTTATATTTTTAATAGCTATGTTGTGGTATAATTTACATAGAATATAATTTATCAGTTATAAATGTACAATTCAATAAGTATTCATGGTTATATACCCTTCCCCATAATCATAATATAAAACATTCAGTCAACTCCCTCCCTATCTTGGCCTGTGACAAACAGAAGGTTTCTATTATTACAACTTTACCTCTTTCTAGAATTTCCTATAAATAGAATTATAGATTATATAGCACATAGTCTTTCAGTTAGTATAATGCTTTTGAGGTTGATTCAGAGTTTGCACACCTCAGTAGTCTCATCCATACACAAAAAATGAAGATCACCTTACATCTTATACCTATACAAAAATTAATTCCAAATGAGTCATAGATGTAATAAAATTGTAAAACTACAATTTTTATAAGAAAATATAATTTGACCTAAGTACAAATTAAGAGTTCTTAATCAAGATACCAGAAGAATGAAAAGACTATCTCTACAATGGGGGATATTTGAAAAACAAATATTGTCTAAAGCATTGTATCCGTAATATATTAAGAACTTTCAATACTCAACAATACAAAAGTTTAAAAAAACCTTAAATGAGAAAAGAACTTAGATACCTCACCAAAAGGATGGCAAATAAGCACATGAAACTATGTTCAATATCGTTTAGCCATTAGGAAGTTAATATGAAAGCCATAATGAGCTACCAATGCACATTTGTTAAAATGGTTGAAATAAAAAATACGGATAGTACCAAGTGCTGATGAGGATGTGGAGCCCCTGGAACTCCCATGTATGGCTGGAAAGAATGCAAAGTTGGATAACCAATCTGGAAAATAGGTTTACTTTCTCATAAATTTAAAAATACACTTGTCATGAAGGATAGATCCTTTGTGCCTGGCTTCTCTTGCTCAATGTCTGTGAGTCATTGATGTTGAAAGTATCAGAAGTATGTTTCTTTTTATTATTGAGAAGTATTCCATTGAGTGAATACACCACAGCTTGTTCACTATCTTCTGTTGATTGACATTTGGGTTATTTCCAGTTTGGGGTTATTATGAATAAAGCTGCTGAGAACATTAAAAATAAATAAATAAAAATATGCACTTGTCGTATGACCCAGCAGTCTCACTCCTGGTTATTTACCCTAGGGAAATAAAAACTTGTGTTTACTAAAATTCTATAGGCAAATGTTTATAGAAGCTTTATTCATAATTGGCACAAACTGAGAACAATCCAAATATTCTTCAACAAATAAATGGATAAACAAACTCTGGTGTATCTACACAATAAAATACTATCCAGAAATATTAAAAAAAAAAGTGAGTATTGATACACTCACAATTTGGAGGAATCTGAAAGGCATTTTTTTTGAGTGAAAGAAGATGGTCTCAAAAGGTTACATATAATATAATTCCATATAAATGACATTCTTAAAAAGACAATGGAAATAAAATGACGGGAAAACACCCAGTAGTTGAAGGGAATGGGGCGAGGAAGTTTTGTTATAAAAATTAAAGCAGAGAGAAGTTTTGTTTTGTTTTGTTTTTTTTGATAACTGAACTTGTCTGTATCCTGATTGATGTTAGAGTAAAATAAATCAATACATCTATTATACTTCATTGAAGTATACACCAGTAGGAGAAAAAGGTGGTTTTACTGTATGATAATATAAGAAATACAAATTTTAAAAGTACATGTGCTGGGTGCCTAAGTGGTTTAGTTGGTTAAGCATCCAACCCTTGGTTTTGGCTCAGGTCATGATCTCATGCATCGTGAGAATGAGTCCTACATAGGGATCTGTGCTTAGGGGGAGTCTGCTTGAAGAGTCTCTCCCAGTCACTCATGCATGCAGATGCACACATGCTTTCTCTCTCTCTCAAATAAATAAATCTTAAAAAAAAGTGCATGTGAAATTTAAGGTGATTTTTCAAACATCCATGTTATAATGTACTGAGGTTATTAGTGATACTACTATTTAAGTGTTTAACAAAAGTTGAGGAAAATTGATTAAGATACCTCTGCATACAAGATACATGTAAGTTGTATCATTTGTCAATTTAATGTGGAAATTCAATATAAAAACAAGAAACTAGCAGAATTTTTAGAGTTTGTAACTCCAGATCTTTAATAAACCTATTTAATACTGGTAGCATATCCTTTGTATAATTAGGTAAAACGTCTCACTTTTATGAGGTTTGTTGTTAGTATCTAATCTAGTAGACCCTTAGTAAAATGATCTTTGATCTTTTGTATGTATGTTTTTGTTCTAGCCTTGTAAGAATTTCCCTAGGGATATAAATATTAAAACACCAATTTACTGGCTTCTAGTTTGTGATTCTAGCTACAGGTACCTGAGATGGAGCAAATTTGGATTAAAGTTAGAGCTTGCTTCACAACCTGGTAGACAAGTAATGATTTTGCAGTGGTACAGATAATTGTCTCCTAATGGGTACTATTAAGTCAAATATAAATAAATGTCTCATTCACATACTATAATTTCCAGAATCCAGTATCTAGTATCACCTCGATCCATAAAATACACCTCATTAGTATTCCTACTATTTCATCTTATAGTAAAAGAGTTTCTTTTTTATTCTGAAAATTAATAAAATAGAAAGAAAAGGCATAATAATTTATGTATAGTCAGTCAAGAGAATAGTACAAAACAATTTTCAGATTTTCATATAACCTTATTCTTGTGACTTAACATTCCTGTGCCTCAATTTCCTCATCTTCAAAATGAGGACAATAATAGTATTTTGCTCCTGGGTTGTTGTAATGAGAAAAAGGGATAATTCATATATATTATTAATATCTGAGACATAAGTAATCAATAAATATATGTGTATACTATGATACCCTATGAAATATGTTTAGATATATAAATTATTAAAGAGATGTGAACTTAGCAAAGTTGAGAACTGTGGTGAAAAAAATCTTTGAAATAGTCACTTCATGTAATATTTGAATGATAAAATATCTAGTTCATTTCATTTCTGGTTTGTCAAAGTTGCAAGAGATAATTGCCTTTATCCTGACAGTGAAAACAAGCTGGATAAGCAAGAAATTATGTTTCTTTCTAAAAATATATCAGAGAGCTGAGTCAGGAGGAAATCAAATCAACAAAATTCCAGGGAGTAACAAGCCTTTCCTAAAAGAGAAGAGATCCACAATTGCTATTATCCTGCACAGAACAACAGGAGGATAACTTTTTTTATAGATGGAAGTAAGGAGAAACCAGCTGAACTTTTAACAAAATTTTGCTGCCATGTATGGGTTGGCAGGACCAATTAGAATCCAAAGAAGTTCTAGCAATAAAGCATGTCTACACCTACCTAGCAATGTTTAGAACATGGTCTTCTGCTGAGTGTGGGTAGTAGTATTCTATAAAGTCTGGGGCTAGGGCAAGAGAACCAAGAAAAAGTCTTCTGAGGTTATTAATGGAGTACATAGAAGGCTACTAAAAAATTGAGGAGGGCAGAAGAGCTGGGAAAAATCTTTCCTAGGTACCCTAGCTTTCATCAGCTGCAAAGGCTAGAAGTTAGGCAACAGCAAAGACACCTAGAAATCTCTGCAGAAACACAGAAGATAGTGAAGTAAAGGGAACCCCATGAATCTGAAAAACTAGCATATGTGGTCTAGAGTGGGGAGTGAGGAGAGGGAGGAGAAGGGATGGGCGGGGGAGGAAGGGAAGGGTGGAGGAGCAGAGAGACAGGAGAAGAGAGAGATCCCAAGAGATCCCCAAATTTAAAAAAGCTGGTGATTTAGCTTTAAACATAATGAGAATACCTCCTTCTCACCAGTGGTCACAGGCAAAGACTCAATGGAAGGTCAATTCTGACTTTAGCCTCAAAATAGTAGCAATAATTGATGAATTGAGTCTGAATAGTATTTCAACAAATGCTTGCTCAGTTAAATCACAGATTAGATTGACTGAGTCTCCTATACTAGTGATGTTGTACTAGAATGAATGTGCATTTTTCTGGGGTTGAATATTATTGACTTCTATTTTCTTTTAAACCTGGGTCCAACATAAAACAAAAAATTGCAAGACAGATGAAGAAGCAAAGAAATGTGACCCATGTTCAAGAAGGGAAGCAAGCCCAGGTATTTCCCAGGTACTGGTAGCATCAGACCAGGATTTTAACTGTAACAACCATGTTAAATAAAACATGGAAAAATGCATGAACAGAAGGCGGAATTTTTAGTACATATATGACAATGATAAAAATAATCAAATGGAAATATTGGAAATGAAAAATGGAATATCAGAGATGAAAGTTCACTGGGGAGGCTTGTTATAAACGTTACACATAATTACACACATTGTATACATTAAACAGAAATTACACACATTCCATATATATTATAGTTACAAGAGGGGAGAAAAGAAGAGCTAATGACTTCTCGAGAATTTTCCAAAACTGAAGAAATATGTTAAACCCTTGTCTCTAGAAACTTAGCAAACCCTAGTGAGGCTAAACTGAGGCACATCAGAGTCAATGGTAAATAACTAACAGCATATAATGCTACCTGCTTTCTTTGGTTATTGTTTGATATCTTTTACACTTCACTATCCACCTTTCAGTATCCTTACTGAAGGATTTTTTATAAACTGATTTTTTATAAACATCAAATACTTGTATTTTTATTCTCTAAATCAGAAACAAATTATTAACAAATTACAGCCAGTGGGCCACACTGGGACCACCATTTATTTCTTATGGCCTATGAGTCTTGAATGGTTGAAAATATCAAAAGAATAATATTTTATGTCACACCAAAAATTTTATGAAATTCCAATTTTATTGGAAGGCAGCCACACTCATTTATTCATGTATTATCTGTGGTTACTCTGTAACACAACAGCGGAGAAGTTAAGTAGTGGGAAAGAGAATGTCTATGTATGGCACTCTCGTTGTTGTGTACTGCCGCTCGGCACTTACAAATGGGGGTGACACAGTTATAACTTGACAGAATTTTCAATGCCAAGTGTCACCATAACACATTCTATTTATTTTTATACCAGTGCATACTCATAAAGTTAAAACAAAGAAGAACTTGGACCTCAAATGCTGCATTTTTAAGGCATAGTGAAGTATGGATTATTTTGCACCAAATTAGATAGAAAATCCTTGTTTATTATGCGAGGACTATCTATGCTTAAAGAATACATGTTGACAGTAGATTCAGCATTCACTGCAATGTTCTCTACTCGCAGACTAGCAATGTTCAGAAAAATTAGAACATTTAAAACAGTACAACTTATCACAGCAGAATTTCTCCACAAAAATAAAAAAAAAATGTGGCTACAATCAAAATAAATTTCCAATTGTTTCATTTACAGCTAAGAAAAACCATTTACCAATGGTGAGCTAGTTAAATCATATTTGATTGCAGCAGCTGAAGAAAAGTGTTTAGAGAAAAACTTTTTTAAAGATGATTAGCCTTCAGCATAAACAGTTGCATGAAGAGTTGAGGAATTGAAAGCAACATCAATAATCAATTTGCCCTATTTTTAACAAGGAACAGCTTTTTAACAAGTTGTTTTTCTTTGCTCTTGGTGAGTTTCTGGATATTACTGACACTCCTCAGTAGTTGTTTATTTCATGAGTCGATATCAAATTTTAAGTGACTGAAGAATTAACCACTAAGAATGATGTGCATGGAACAATGAGAAGTAAGGATAATTTTTTAAGAAGTTGAGAAAGCACTAATTTAGTACAACCTTAAGTGGAATCTACAGGTACAACTGATAGTGATAAAAATATATATGGAGCAGAAAAAGAATTATTCAGACCAATTTACAAAATTTATGAAAATGTAAGATGCTTACAGCCTATGGTTTTCCATTTTATTATTCATCAGCAGGTACTTTGAGGAAAATACCTGAATTTATTATGTTTTATTGAATCACTAGTGTCAACAGTGAACTTAATTGCCTCTCATAAACCCAATCATCCAAATAGAATGAATTAGAATTGGTTATCGGAAGCTGGTTATTCTGACTTACCATACCACACAGCAGTTCAATGACTTAGTGGTGGTTAAAGTTTCCTCTGGGTATTTCATTAGGGTAGCAGCCTTGAACTGAAATTTTTCTGGAAGGGAAGAACTACCTCCAATCACTGTTATCAGACACTAAATAACATTGAATTAGCTTTTGCTACAGACTTGATAATGTTTCATAATGAGATCAGCCTAAAATTACAAGGCAAATAGTACTTAAGTGTGAAACTTACACCTGGTAAAACTCCATTGCTGACAACTAACGTTTAAGTCATGAGTAATGCAAGCTACTTTATACACTTTGTGCTCTGCCAAAAATGAAAAGAAGCAGCAGGATCCTCACTGCATCACAAATTTGCATCAGACTCTCCACACTCAGACTACATCGCCAGCAGAGTATTTCAAAGCTTAATGTAAGCACAAAGAAAATTCTCACATTTTAAAATATATTTATTTATGTAATTGAGGAGCTTCCATCTAACTTTCACTTGGAAGTCATAATCTGCTATGTAATGATATGCCTAAAGGCAAATATCAAGAACAGAATCTAGTAGAATTCCATAAATGCCTTCTAAGAGATTAATATGTTCTGGATGGGGTGGCTGGGCGATGGACACTGGGGAGGGTGTGTGCTCTGGTGAGCGCTGTGAATTGTGCAGGACTGTTGGATCACAGACCTGTACCTCTGAAACAAATAATATATGTTAAAAAAAAGAAGATAGCAGGAAGGGAAAAATGAAGGGGGGGAATTGAAGGTGGAGATGAACCATGAGAGACGATGGACTCTGAGAAACAAACTGAGGGTTCTAGAGGGGAGGGGGGTGGGAGGATGGGTTAGCCTGGTGATGGGTATTAAAGAGGGCATGTACTGAATGGAGCACTGGGTGTTATACACAAACAATGAATCATGGAACACTACATCACAAACTAATGATGTAATGTATGGTGATTGACATAACAATAAAAAACTTAAAAAAAACTAATGATGTAATGTATGGTGATTAACATAACAAAATAAAATAAAAAAGAGCATTCGCCTATTGACTATTTGGCAGGTTCTATGTAAAAAGACACTTTTTTTCTTTTTTTAAAAGATTTATTTATTTATTTTAGAGAGTGTGTGCACAGGAGTGGGGAGGGGCAGAGGGAGAGGGTGAGGGAGAGAGAATCTTAAGCAGGCTCCACACAGGGCACAGGGAAGAAAACAGACACAGGGCCCAATTTCAGGACTGGGATCATGACCTGAGGCTAAACCAAGAGTCAGACGTTCAGCTGATTGAGCCACTAGGTGCCCTGTGAAAAGACATTTTCAAAGATGATATATGTAAAATATCATTACAGATTAGCATTAACAGATAAATATTTGGGCGCCTGGGTGGCTCAGTCGTTAAGCATCTGTCTTGGACTCAGGTCATGGTCCCAGGGTCCTGGGATCGAGCCCCACATCAGGCTCCCTGCTCTGTGGGAAGCCTGTTTCTCCATCTCCTAATCCCCGCTACTTGTGTTCCCTCTCTCGCTGTGTCTTTCTCTGTCAAATAAATAAATAAAATCTTAAAAAAAAACAAAACAGATAAACAGTTGCAATGAATTTTTATCAAAATCCATTGAACCCCGAGTAAGGGAAATGTAATCCTCCCCTCCAAAATTCCATTCTTCTCATAAGTAAACCTGTATTACCAAAAAAACTGTATTCCATTATTATTATTAAATTTTAATTGCATCAGTAAAAATCTGTGAATTATTTTCTTTTTAGTAATATAAGTACTTACATAATATCCTCAGTTTTGTCTCTTGGCCTACAAAACCAAGAATATTTAATGTCTGACCCTTTGCAGAGAGTGTTTGCTCAACTCTGCTTGAAGGCAGGATAACAGTTTCGATAGCAGTGTAAAAAGACGTGATCTATCTCAAAGGTAGAAATTTTAGGTAGATTTTGTTGTTGTTGTTGTTAATTCTTAACAGCCTAAGGGAATTACAAAGTTCTGATAAATACATAATCAAAAGGGAAGTTTCTATTGACTTCCCAACTCTTGATACTGCTACCTTGGAAGTGGGGACTCAGTGTTCTCTAGTGTTACTTGCTCCTAACTATCGGTAAAGGATAATACAAAAACGACCACAAGTCCTAGCATTCTGCAATGTTATTTTTATTTCAATTGAAAGAACTTGAACTATATAAAAATGGGGTATAGTTGTTCTCTTTTTCTCACTCTCCCTAACTAGAATGCAAATTCCAGAAGATTAGGGACCTTACCTTTCTTGTCCAACCTGTATTCTCAGCGCCAAGAACAGTCCTCGTACAGAGTAGTCCTGCAATACAAATTTGCTGAGTAAATGAATAAACAAAAGCATGAGATTTTTTTATTTTTTAATAGAAAATCTATATGCCCACTTTTATTGTGAAAATGCTGTCTAATTTTCTAATTCGGGTTTTTCCATGTTTTGGCTGGGGAATCTTAGACTGACAATTTCTTTTTCATTTTTGTTAGGTTTTTGGACTGTTGGTTAAATGCACATAAATAAACACTTTGAATAATTTCTGCACAATGACTCTTTTCTAAGCCCACAGATGATTTTCTTCTTCCTCCCCCTCCTTTTCTTCCCCATCTCCCTCCTCCTGGGGTTCCTTTTCCTCTCCTGGGACAGATACTGAGTTTACCTGCTCTGAGGTACAACCAGATGAACTGAAGCCCAGAAAAATGAGAGGAACCAGTTATGAAAAAAATCTATTCTAAATCATGATGCTTAAATATATTACTGATAGAGATTTGGAATTAACAAGACTAAGGTTTGAAATGTTACTAAATAATGCTGAAAAGTAGTCTCTTCCTTGAAGCCATATAAAGACAGTATATTGTAGCCAAAAAGTAGTGATCTAAATGGAGACAAAAATAGGAAAAGAAAACATATTTAGAATTGGTTAATGTTTAGGGGCACCTGGGTGGCAGAGTCAGTTAAGCGTCTGACTCTTGGTTTCAGCTCAGGTCATGAATTCAGGGTCATGAGATGATGGAGCCCTGCCTCAGACTCCGTGCTTCTTGCAGTCAGCTTCAGACCCTCTCTCCCCTCTCCTTCTGATCCCCCTCCCTTCCGCATGCTCTCTCTTTCTCTCTCTCTCTCTCTAAAGGAAGGAAGGAAGGAAGGAAGGCAGGCAGGCAAGCAAGCAAGCAAGCAAGCAAGCAAGATCTTAAAAAGAAAAGAATTGGTTAATGTTTAGCACTATCCACAGGATAGTGAGATAAAAGTACCCTAGTCCTTAAATGAGTATAATCTATTGTGGGAGAGAAAGAACCCGGAAGCAGTCTTCATTTTCTTTGCTCGACTCATATGCTAAGTAAATGTTTTGTGAGTCTTTTGTTTTTTTGGGTGCTTTGATACTAAGAAGAGGGACTTGAGTTTGTATATCAAAATATGATGGTGCTTCATTTCATAATTAATTAGTTGGGATTCTTTTTTCCCCCTCCTATGCTTATACTGGTGATTTCTCTGAGCCTAAATTAATAAAAATGTTTCTCAATCTATGGAACCAAGTTATATCCTGACCTAGAGAACCGCATCAATAAAATGCCACTCCTGGAGCATAGCATTAACCTCATCCCATGTTTCCTTCTTTAGAAAATCAATAGACCGGCACCATATGGCCGTACTAAGAAGGGTTATAATAAATGCACATGTGAATAAGTTGATTTCCAGTCTGTCTTGTGAGATCAATGATAGTTCCTAGATACCAATGTTAGTGTGGTTACTGATATAGCAGTAGTGAAACATATCTGTAATGAACAAAACCTCTGTGCATTGAGGACAAATAGAACTGCATGGATCAAGTTACTTTAATGGCCAAATCATTAAAAAACAACTTTCACCAGCTGTTGTGCATCTAAATACAAACGCAAAACAAAGGTTATTGATACAAAATGCAATGCCTGCTACACTGTGATTTAATATTTTTTATTCAAAGCATCATGCATTTATTGTTTTCCTATCATATTTCAAATACATATCAGCTTAGGCAACTTCTCTTTTTTGATGTGGTGAATAGTGTTTTATGGCAAGTGATTCAGTGTATAAATCAGGATATGGATGAAATAATGGAGCATGAAAACTAGCTCCTTCTGTAGGCAGACTCCACAGTTAAAAACATTTCACTGTTAAATTAAGTACATCTGTTTTCCTTTAGGGGTTCACAGTAGGGAAACTTGACTTCAAAACTGATTATATTATTTAAATTAATAGATAAAGAAGGGATTGATTCTAAATATTTGCACATAGTTGGATATACATTTAAGTATTTCTCCAAGACATATTTAAGAACAGAAAGAGTGATGCCAATAATTAATATCCTTTAATTTTTCATTATTTGAGAAAGATATGCCTGTTTTTTTCACATCATTTTTTATTTTTTATATTTTTTATTTTTTGGTCTATTTAGGAGAGCCACTGACATGTCAGATTTATTTCTCCCACATTGTTCTCAAAACAAAGTAAAACCAAATTGGATCCTAGCTCATATATTCATTTCCATCGTACTAAGATTCTCATTTATTTTTGGAATTATATTATTGCTAAGCTGGACTTTGTAATCTTTGAAAAGAAGATATTCTGACAAATCTCACTAAATAAGTGACCTTGATATTATGTTCCAATTCTTACATAAACCTTCCTTATGTTGTCATTCATATAGGTTAGTCATTTAAAAGGAGAGAAATTTGTGCCCTGAAGACTTATAAATGTCTGGTTAATCACTTTTCCCAGTCGCATCTTAAATTTCTACTCTCCCTCTCCAACATGCTTCTATGATATGACTTCCTAATCATGGACCTTCGTGCTTTGATAACAATTTTTTTTTAATCTTCGTGGTATGCATATCCGTTTTCTCTTTGCTCCCACTATAACATTCCTTTAAATATATTAACTCTTGGTTTTTTAAAAGTAGTTTCAAAAGGTAACATATAATCTCATGTTCATATTTCTGACATTAACAAAAATTCATAGCATAGTAGAGGAATTGAATGTAAAATGTAAAGGTTTCTGAGTGGCAAGGAAAATAGTGGACATCAGCCTTTTGACTTCACATGGAACACATAGAGCTGTTCTTGGGTTCTTAGATCAGAAACTAATGGCTGACTTCAAAGTGCTCAAGTATTTTCATGTGAATGTAACATAAATGACTAGCTGCCTATTAAAATTTTCAGTGCCACTCAATCTAAAGAGCAGCCATCAGCAAACTTTACAAAAAAACTACTAAAAAGTAGCAAATATTTTAGGTTTTGTGAGCCATATGATCTCTGTTGCAATTACCCAACTATGCCATCACAACATGTAAGCAGCCATAGGCAATATTTTAAGAAATAGGTAAAACCTTATTTACAAAAGCAAATGGCAAACTGGATTTGTCCTGCTTGCAGTATTTTGCCAATCCTGAGATAGAGTTTTTATTGTGAGATTACTGTCCAGATAGAGACTAGATTTCCTAGAGCTAAACATTTTTTTCTCCATTAAGCTAACTTGCATGGCCCCTTTCTAAGGCCAAAGCTCCTTTATCATATATATTTATATACATATACATACATACATACACACACACACGTGGGAGGGGAGGAGGGAGAGAGAGGGAAGAAGAGAGGTACAGAGGTGGAGGGGGTTAAATGCACTGATTAAAAGTGTTGTCTCTTTCAATTGTGAGGTGAGTTGACTTCACTCTTTTCATAATTTTGGATGGTCTTTTACAGGCCATAGACATTTTTCGGTCCAAGCAAAAGAGAACTGAGTTTGGATTTTATGGTATATACTTACATGGTTTTCAGTAACTCCTATGTATTAGTCTGCATCCAATCAAGAGACAGAATCCACACTGTAGTTTAAAGGGGGAAATTTAACATAATGAAATTTTAAGCTACAAAATAGGAGAGTAAATATGAAAACATTACCAGAAATCCAACAGTATCCCCAGGGTTGAAGGAGAGAGAACCCACAGAAGGATAAACTTGGAAGGGGAGGGGGTCCCTCCTCAAGTTGGGTTTGGATATTTTTGGAGAAAGTGTGGTTGTAGCTCCCGGGATGGTGGAGAATTTCTCTGGGTTACTTAAGCCAGAGCCAAGTCACAATCACCAGGCAGGCATAAAAGGAGTTATTCAAGGTGCAGGCAATTGTTGGCTTGTGGATGTGTGTTCAGGAGTCAAGGATATTTCAAAGGCCTGGAGCATGTGGTGTTATTGTTGGGAGGGCTGTGGAATATTAGTCATGGAGGAAAGATAGGGCAGGGGGAGGGAAAGCGCAAAAGCATAGTAGCTGAAGTCAGGAAATGAAACTCCTTCCCCTTTTCATGTCTCACTTGTGCCCTCTACTTAAAAAGTTTAACAATGTGGCAGCTAGCAAAAAAATCATATGTAAAGGGTCTAGATCAGTTTTCATAGAACAGGCAATAAAGGGTCATTTTGGAGCCGAGAGGCAATAAATGGCACACTCCTGTGTGTACAAGGCTTATTGTTAGACATCCCAATGTAAGAATGGCTTTCAGGAGTACTCCTAATTCCCCCTTGCTGATTCATTTTGCGTCATAAATTGAAAATGTCAAGCCACAGGTCATTTTGTGATTTACACCTGCCCTTTGGTACATGGTACCAGAAATAATGTGGGTAGTGGAGGAAAAACACAACTGGAAACCTACAGACTCAGAAGCTAGTCAGATCCATTCTTGTGTTCATTAATTGTATACAGTTGTAAGGTTAGGATTAATTTCTCATGAAGGTACATTTATTTTGAAAGGGTGGAATTACAAATTTTTTAGAATTATTATGTTGAATGCACCTGGAAATGAAAGGACTATTGAGGTTTCAGTTGGTTAATTACTAAATTTGTTCAATTATTTTTTTCAGAATTTTGTTACATTTATGATATTTTTCAGCTATTTAAAATGAGTGATGTGTGATCTCCCATTCTAAAAACATTCACATATATACCTGGTATTCGTAATGTTTATATTCTTTTTCTTAAAGTGACTCCAAAATTATAAAAATGTCAGGTACCCCAAATCCTGGATCCAACCCTGCAGAAACCTGACATAATAACGAGGCTGATAATATTTTGACAAAAACAAAGCATTGATCTCTTGTGGAGAGAATTTTTCAAAGAAAATTTACTTACAAACTTTGAATAATGAAATATAGGACTATGTACTTAACTTTCCAAGAATGTTGCTAGTAAAGACAAAAAGACGGATAGTCATGAAATGTCTTCTGTCTAGAATCCACATATATTGTATGAATTTGTTCTTTGTCATTTTTTGCACTCTTTGTGCTTTAAATTCTTTTTAAAAAAATTAAACAGATTCTAAACATTTGAACCAACAAGGTGGTTTCTCCAAAAGATGATAGATATTTTTGCTTTAGTTTACATAGGTCACTCGGAGGTTTTATGTCCTTTAGGGAGACTTCCAAATGAAGATTTTTTACCAGGAAAGAGAGATTCAGGTAAGGAGTAATCATCAAGTTTTAAAATCTAAAAGAATATAAGGAAACATAGCTTTACTTACTACTCAAGAGTGGATAGAATACAGTAAAACAGATAAACAAGATAAGTGTGGGCAATAAGAGCAGACGTGAAAAATAAGAGGAAAGAAAGTTATAAAAGCGTGTTTGGGAGAAGCTCGGAAAGGAAAAGCAGAGATATTACCAGTAGGGATTGGAGGAGATGGGGAGGGAGAAAGGAATATGTTCGCTTCAAACTGCCCATAGAATGTCTATGTTAGACATCTGGACCCTATTTCCCTGGAGGGAAAAAATAATAAATCATTCAACTACATTATGTTTTTACTTTATTCCAGCCTAGGAGATGGACCACAGAGTCATAAAGAAACTAAAATGTCATTAGCTAATACTGAATATTTCACTCAATTTAAAAGGACGTGCTAAGAAACCAACACAAAATGTGATGCACAATATAGAAGACAGTTTAACACGTTTTAGAGAACACAAATATTGCATTGATGTGGTTGGCAGAATAATGTTTACCTCCAAAGATGTCCGTATCTTCATCTCCAAAACTTGTGAGTCTGTTAAGTTACATGGCCATGAGGAATTAAGGCAGCAAGTGGAATTGAATCTGTTAATCAGCTGACCTTGAGGTAAGGAGATCGTCCTGAATTGTCTAGGTGGGCCCAGTAATCACAAGGGTCCTTATAAAGTTGAAGAGGAAGGCAGACGAGGAAGAGCCAGAAAGATGTAACATGGGAAAGACTTAGCCTAATGGACTGGGGGAAGATGGAGGAAGTTGTCATGGTGCCAAAGAAAGCAAGCAGCCTCAAGAAGCTGGAAAAGGCAAGGACTCTGTAGATTCTACCCTAAAACCTCCAGAAGGAATGCAGCCCTGATAACACCTTGCTTTTAGTCCAGTGAGACCCACACCAGATGTCTGACCTCCAGAACTGTAAGGTTACAAACGTGTGCTGTTTTAAGCCACTAAGTTTGTGGTAGTGGGGCTGCATTGTAGTCGCACTTCTATACATTGCATGAGCTTAATCAACTAAACTAATCATGCAGTAAGCTTTGTGAAGACAGATTTTATTCCCTTCCCCTTCATATTTTCCATAGCACTTTTGCAGGACAGGATAATAATAAATGTTTGCTTAATTAACAACAGGTAAATTAAAGTACCATTTCCCTGTCCTTATTAGTGAGCTCAACGGATAATTCTTAGTTTCTAGTCTTTCTGCTCACCAAAACAAAGGCATGTGATCAGATATCCCTAGAGATCCTATTCATCTCAAACTGAGAACATTACATTTTTTATGATTCAAAATGAGAGAAAGCAGATCAGAATATTAAAATAGTTTTTATACATATTTCATTGTTCCCAAAGCTCTTCTTTAAGATGACAGTTCCAAAAATTAGCTTTTCCTTTACCTTTTTTCTATAAAGAATGAGCTGAGAGACAACACAAAATAGATTCAAAATTTTTTATTGATTATAAATGTGGGCATTTGAAATGTAACCATAAAACTTTATAAAATGAACTGCATAAAGACCCTATATTTTGTTAGGTTTATTATTGTACATTTTGTTAAGGAATTACTGTCTTCTTGAGACAAGTATCTGAAGGAATCTATAAAAAAGCCTTTTGTAACTGACTCCTCCCTTTCTTCAAACTTCATAGCATTTTTACACAGAAATAGTTTTGAATTAGTTCATTTTCAGGATTGCAAATAGAAATGTTTTTCATTATGTCTACAGAAAATATCCTCTATTATAAACATGCCAATGTAAGTTTTTCATCAATGTCTTCAAAGCATTTCGCAATGCCTGTTCCAAGTTTATGCTGATATTTGGCTTCCTGGCGACAAGTTGAAGACAAGCTTAATCTGTTTTTAATACGAACATCTCTCACACTTTAGTGAAATGTCCAAACACTCTTTGCACATTTTTTTTTGTCTTACATAGTACAAACCAAGTGTATAGCAGAGCATATAGCACAGTTCCACTGACATTCATGGGTAGTGATAATTTTAGACAATTTTATGTGCCAAACGCAAAGCAGAGCATGAAGCAGAACAAGATGACTTAAAGATCATTGCCTTCTCAAAGGTCATCAAGCAGGAGAGGTACAGAGACTGAGAGCTGTCAGTTTAAGCTGGTCTACTTTGATGCTTAAGTGCTATAAAATTTAATTTTTGAATTATTCAATACTTGCTTGTATTAAATTATTTAATGCTAAGTAGTTCAGGGTTGAAGAGATTGAATGTAGGCTAGTACTTGTCTGCTAAGTTATTTTTACTAAATATCGGAAAGGGTAATAACACTAATGATAGTAATAACAGCAATGACAACAAAATAGCTAAGACTGTCTGGCACTGTTCTAAATGTTAAATTGTTTAATTAACTATTTATCATCCACTAGCAAAGAAAGGAGGGAATACATCTAGAAATATATCTGTAATAGTCTCACTGCCACGATATCTTCAACATAACCTGGGTAGTTGGCACTAATGATGAAATCAAAAGTCCAAACGGTATCATTAAAATTTAGTGACCTGATTGAAATAGCTTCATTGTACATGTTGACATAAAAGGCAGACAATGGAAGATATAGAGCACTATATGATGCCTTTGATGTCTGCATAACTGAACTATCTCTTCCAGAATTGCTTGAGATTTTGCATTGCTTATGTTGTGGAAAATTAATGAAATATATATTAAATGTATATGTAATGAAAGGTATATGTTACTCTTCTGGCTGTGCCATTGATGTCTTTTGTTTTAATCCAAGGTAGAAATAAATAGCCATTTAATTAATGTGTGAAGATTTTCAGATTAGATTTTGTTTTAATATGGAGGCTATGTCTTTTATTCTTATCATTACAACTTTTTATTTGGAAGTAATTTCAGACATAAAAACAAGTTCCCCAAAAGCTGTGAATAGTTTTTCTATACGCTTCACCCAGATTCTTTGCATGTTAACATTTTAAATTAACCATAGCTCAATTATCAAAGCTGGGAAGTTAGGGCGCCTGGGTGGCTCAGTTGGTTAAGCGACTGCCTTCGGCTCAGGTCATGATCCTGGAGTCCCGGGATCGAGTCCCACATCGGGCTCCCTGCTGAGCAGGGAGTCTGCTTCTCCCTCTGACCCTCCCCCCTCTCATGCTCTCTCTCTCTCTCATTCTGTCTCTCAAATAAATAAATAAATAAAATCTTTAAAAAAAAAAAAACAAAAAAAAAAACAAAGCTGGGAAGTTAATTTGAAAAAATACCATTAACTAATCTACATATCTTGTTCAAATTTCAACAATTGTCCCACCAATATCCTTTTACTGGTCCACTAAACCACATTGCATATTTTGTCATATCTCCTAATGTCCTCCAATCTGGAACAGTTGCTCAATCTTTCTTTGCCCTTTGTGACTTGATACTTTGGTAGAGTTGTTTTATAAAATGTCAATTGGAGTTTGCCTGATGTTTCTTATAGATTCAATTCAGGTTACGAATTTTTGGCAAGAATACCACAAAGGTGATGTTGTATCCTTCTCAGATCATCATATCTGGAAGTTTGTTTCCTTTACCTACAACCATGTCAACAAAATATATTGTCATTTATTGTTAGCCCTAACCCTAATCCCAAATATGTTGTCATTTTTATTTATTTTATTTATTTATTTTTTTAAAGATTTTATTTATTTATTTGAGAGAGAGAGAGAATGAGAGATAGAAAGCACGAGAGGGAAGAGGGTCAGAGGGAGAAGCAGAGTCCCCGCTGAGCAGGAAGCCTGATGTGGGACTCGATCCCGGGACTCCAGTATCATGACCTGAGCCGAAGGCAGTCGCTTAACCAACTGAGCCACCCAGGTGCCCTATTTATTTTATTTTAAAGATTTATTTACTTCTTTTAGAGAGAGAGAGAGAGAGAGAGAGAGAGAGAGAGAGCAGGGGGAGGGGCAGAGGCAGGGGCATGGGAAGAGGGAAACAGGGAGGGGTGGGGGATGGGTGTAGTGAGGGAGGGGTGAAGGAGACTCTCCAGTAGACTCCCCACTGAGTAAGGAGCCTGATGTGTACCTTGATCCTAAGAACCTGAGATCACCACCCAAGCTGAAATCAAGAGTCAGATGCTTAATCAACTGAGCCACCCAGGCACCCCTTTATTGTCATTACTAAAATTTGCACCAACCTGATAAGTAAGAATAGGTTTATCAGTGTTGTTTAATTTACATGTCTCTAGTACAAGTTAATTTCAACATTTATATATTTTAAGGCACATTTTTATAAAATTGTTTTTTTGTTTTGTTTTGTTTCTGTTTTTGTTTTTCAGAATTGTCTGGCAATGGTTTTATTCCCATTTTTCTATTGGATATTTGGTCTTTTATTTCTTGATTTATAAGAATATTTTATGCATTAGGAATATAAGCCTTTTGTTTGTGGTATGTACTGTAAATAGTCTCTCCCAGTTGTCAGTTATCTTTTAATTTTTATGCTTTTTTTTGGGCTATTCAACTTTTATATTGATAAATATAGATTTATCTATATAGATAGATTTTTTATTTCAAAGTTTTCTTTGTCACTCTCTCATGTTTCTCTATCCATTAGAAACTGTAGTAATCACCTTCTCTGACTCAATAAGCTTTCAGGGGTTTTATAGAGATTACAGTACATTTGTAAATTCACTTAAGGGGGACTGACATTTTACGTTGTAGAATTTTCCTATCCAGAAAAGAGGGGATGTCTTTTCCATTTGTTCAGTCTCCTTCTTTGTCTTTCAGGAGAGTTTTATAATTTTCTTTGTAAAGGTTTTGTGCATGTCTTCTTAAATTTATTCCTACGTATTTAATTTTCTTTTTTACTATTATAAACAAGAATTTCTCTATTATTTTTTTGTGTATGAAGGCTATTTATGTGAATTTTATAGTGGACAATTTTACTGAATTTTTTATTGTTTGGATTAGTTTTACTGGTTCCCTGGGGCTTTTTGGATGTAACAGCGTATTTACAAACAATATTTTTAATTTTATATATCTTTTTTATTTTTAACACTTCTAATGCTTCTAATAGAAGTCTTTTGTCTAATTTTATTGGCAATTACCATCTGCATAATATTGAATATTAATGAGTACACTGAGCATATTTGCTTTATTCTGAATCTCTATGAAAAGGCAAAATCTTTAAAAAAAAGGTAGAAACTTCCAGTTATATAATAAATAAGACCTGGGGATACAATGTACTGCATAGGGGATATAGTTAACAATATGTAACAACTTGTATGGCCACAACTATACAAGTTGGTGACACCTAGATGTTAACTAGAATTATAGTGGTGATCACTTCACAATGTTTATAAATGTTGAATCACTTTGTTGTGCACCTGAAACTAATGTAATATTGCATTCATTTATACTTCAATAAAAGAATACTACTCTAAAAAAAAAGTCTTCCTGTCTTTCTCATTAAGTATGTTACTGGCTTTTCAAATACAACACCTGTGCACGCATGCATGTGTCTCTCTCTATATATAATCATATGATTCATTATATTATCTGTCAAGTCTAATATTCCTGACAGTTTTTATCCATTATTGCATGTGACTATTGGCAGATTTTGTCCACATCTGGAAGACAATCAGATTTTTTATTAGATCTATTAATATGGTGTATAATATTAAAGGATTTCCTATATTGAACTAGCCTTGTATTTCTGGAATAAATTCCACTAGGTCATGATTTATCAGTGTACTGAAGCAGTGTTGTATTCGGCTTTCAAATATTTATTATTTTTGAATCAATATCCATCAGTAAATTTTTTACTTTTGAGCAAGGTGGAGTAAAGAAGATTGATTTTCACCTTCTTCCTGAAAAAAAAAAAACTAAGAATTGCCCAAAATATATGAAACAATGGTTTTCAAGGTATTGGACATCATCCAATAAAGAATACTGGCCCTTGAAAGATGTGAAACAAGAGCAGTGAGCCCTGTGAGTGCACAAGAATACTGCCAGGAGGATAGTCCAAGGCCAATGGCACAGCAGGTTTGGGGCAGTGGCTACTCTCTTCCCCACTCAACTCCCCTGGGGAAGCTTTCTCAAGGTTCTTTCCCACTTCTCCGTAGGGTGTGGTGAGGTTCCTGGAGGAAATGCCTCCAAGAGGGTGAAAATCCCCTTTTTTGTGACCACCCCCCACCAGGATCTTCATACTCTTAGAAAATCCTTCATCTTGCCTTTTAAATTTGTTATAAAGATTTACCTACATCCTCTCACTAGCTTACCTGGCATTTGGTGACCTCTACCCCGGGTAAGCAAGTGCTCAGGTCCTGTTTCTCTCTGTAGGTGCCTTTTTCTCTCTGAATTTTAGGTTACTTGTTTGCTGAATGAATTTATTTCTCTGATGGGCTGAAGAAAAATCATTAATTGTTCAGCATTTATCCCTATTATAAGGGTGGGAGTAATGTTCTTTTCAGCTTTCTACACCTTCAAGATGAAATGGGAAGTCCAGAAAAAACTGTTTTAATAGGAAATTTATGTGTATACACTCAATAAATGTAGTATAAACTGTAAAAAATGGATTCAAGTGTTTGGTATGGACTCTAGTTATGCTAACTAAAATATATTTGATTATATATAATGGATCCAGGACAGCTATCTAATTCCATTCCCTGCCCCCTGCTCTTTCCCCATAAAGCTTAATTTATTAATACATCTCTTTTCTGCACATGCCATTATTGTGAAATACTGCACCATTTCTGGCAACACAAATTCAGTGGTTACTAACCGATATTTGATATTCCTGTTTTGTCTCTAATATTTGCAATCCTTTTTTCTCAAGTTAACTGAGAATTCTCAATTCTCAAGTTTTCCCTCTGCTTCCTCTTATCTTTGAAACACATAACCTCAACTTTTCTAGAAAGTAGTCATATCAACTGAAGATAATTAATAACCATTTTTAATGATTTTGTATTAGCTGAGGCACATTTTTAAAGGACAAAATTAAACAGCAGAACAGATCTCATTCATGACTACTTATAATATTGTGATCTGCGTTGTTTTCTAGGTGTAGCCTTGGTCCAAATTAAAATTCCTCTACTTAACAATTTCATTATACTGAGCAACTCTCTTCAACCCTTTCATGTCTATAAACTTGATTCCTTATCTAGTTATTTCAAAATGAGCTTTGCAAAAAAATTGCAATTCTAAACTTCTATGATTTTTATTAAAAATCTATAAATTCTGTACAAAACTACTGTATTGCAGGTGAAGTTTTATTTCAAACAAGGAGTTCAATGATTAAGCCATTTTCATGGATGACAATTTCAAAATGCCAGAAATGTTAATATGTAGTTATCTATCAAGTACTACATAGAAATAATCCTGTGCAAAGATATAACCCCTTATTTCGTATTAGTTTTTGACCTCCTCAATATGAGAGCTTACTGGTAGAAGCTTCCTACAGTTTAAGACTCATAACGGATAAATTGTAATAATTAGCAGGGCAGATGTTAAAATAAGGTCCCTGGCAAGAAAGGAAGTGGTGCCATAGAGAAACATGGAACAGAGACAGAGATGGCGACAGTAGAGTCTTATCTGAGGTGGGGAGATACTGAAAGGTTATGGAAGAAAAAGATAAACTTGTCTTTTTTATAACTTTGTCTAAAATTAGTTCAGCTTAATGGTCTGTGACATATACATTTTTGCAATTTTGCATACCCTAAAGTGGAGTATGAATATGCATGATTTCCTTTGAACCTACACTCCGATTTTCCTTCCTATTCACAAGTAGCTCTTTTCTTGCAATTATGCTTTTGTTCTTCCCAAGACAGTTCTCTGATTTCAATCTTAACCAGTTTTCTCTGCTTCTACTTCCAATCATGGGTATTTATGGATTCAGGCCAGGACATTCTGCATCTAGTGACAATGCACATCTTTCCCTCATTATCATAGTAAAACTCAAGGGAATTAGGAGGATACGTAGATTCGTATACTAGGGAGACTTATCATTGTATTGTATGTGGAAATGGTGGTTATATCCCATTTGGGAAAGATTCTTTTTTTTTTTTTATTTTAATTCCAGTCAAGTTAACATACAGTGTAATATTAGTTTCAGGTGTACGATATAGTGATTCAACAATTCCATACATCCCTTTAGGAAAATTCTTATTGCTCTTCATCACATATACTGGCCATGGCTTTGTGGATGAATTCCCAGAAAAACACTGTGGCTTATAGTTAGTGGTTTAAAAAAAAAACAACAAACATATCACTTATTAGAAAATTGTCTTGAAAATGCAAATGTTTACAATGAAATTTCAACTGCAGACTTTCCTTAAAGCACATGAACAACAGACCTCACAGGATTTTATAGAGATGGGGAAACATCCTTACTTTAAATAACTGTGTAAAGCCTGAAGAATTTAAGAAAGCAACAGTTTTTTTTTAATTTTTTATTGTTATGTTAATCACCATATATTACATCATTAGTTTTTGGTGCAGTGTTCCATGATTCATTGTTTGTTCATAACACCCAGTGCTCCATGCAGAACGTGCCCTCCTCAATACCCATCACCATGCTAACCCATCCCCTATCCCCCTCCCCTCTAGAACCCTCAGTTTGTTTTTCAGAGTCCATCATCTCTCATGGTTCGTCTCCCCCTCTGGCATACTCCCCTTTTCTTCCTCTCCTGTTATCTTCTTCTTTTTCTTTTTTCTTAAAATATGTTGCGTTATTTGTTTCAGAAGTACAGAACTGTGATTCAACAGTCTTGCACAATTCACAGCGCTCACCGTAGCACATACCCTCCCTAATGTCTATCACCCAGCCACCCCATCCCTCCCACCCCCAACCACTCCAGTAACACTCAGTTTCTTTCCTGAGATTAAGAATTCCTCATATCAGTGAGGTCATGTGATACATGTCTTTCTCTGATTGACTTATTTCACTCAGCATAACACCCTCCAGTTCCATCCACGTCGTTGCAAATGGCAAGATCTCATTCCTTTTGATGGCTGCATAATATTCCATTGTGTATATATACCACCTCTTCTTTATCCATTCATCTGTCGATGGGCATCTTGGCTTTTTCCACAGTTTGGCTATGGTGGACATTGCTGCTATAAACATTGGGGTACACGTACCCCTTCGGGTCCCTACATTTGTATCTTTGTGGTAAATACCCAGTAGTGCAATAAGAAAGCAACAGTTTTAATGCTCACTTACTGAAGTGATAAGAGATGTCACCTGTAGAAATTGTAGCCTGGAAAGTGAAATAAATTGTCTCACTACTTTATATTTTCAGTGAATTCTAAAGTATAGAGTCAAATTTTAGAGTAATATGTTTGAATAGACAGAAGAAACTATAAATATTTTACTATAAAAATAAAGCAGATAATTCAGGTTTATAAAGCTGAGCTAAAAACCTCAAGAAATAATTATCTTCTGATGCTCTTTACCTTATATCAGATCTTGCTTATATTCACCACAAGAAAGAAAAATAGGAGACACGGAATTAAAAAAAAAAAACAAAAAACAACAACAAATATCTTGTGTGAAAATATCAAATTCAGATGTCATCACTATCACTGACAATAATAAAGATGAGCATAAGATTGTCTCAGAACAATTGCAAATGCAGAGAACTGAAGAGACATGAACTAATCTGTTGGACTCACATATCTATTTTATATAGCAGTTATTCATAATTTCCAGAAGATCTTCATGACTCACATTTATCCATGCCTTTCTTCGTGTACTAAATATGTGACCACAATTTGCCAAACACTGTGTTATATTGGACATAAAATTCTGTAAGATACATCATGCCAGTCTCCAAAGTATTTATACTGTGGTGCAGATATATCTTCAGGCAATTTTATTTTTTGTGATAAATAGTAAATCTTTTGTGTGTTTGTTTTAAAGATGGAAAGGGAAGCATAGGAGAAACACTTGGCCTTTGGTGGAGGAGAGAATGAAATAAGGCTTCTTAGATTAAATGACTTCTGTAATAATACTAGAATGATTATTTGGAGGAATAAAAAAAGAAAAAGCATGATAGGTAAGAGCAAAGAAACAAAAAATCAAAAAGGAAGAGGTGAACAAAATCCTAGAAAACAGGATGAATAATTTTCAGTCCATTAAAGGGGGGAAAAATTTAACAAAGAAATCTCAATCAATCCAAGTTGTGATGGTAAATTTTCTTAAAGAGGAGGACACAGACTGCCCAATATTTGATCAAATATTATCCTGGGTGTATCTATGAGGGCATTTTGGATGAGCTTAAAACTTAAACTGATGGACTGAATAAAGATGATTGAATGGGGTCCACCACCATTAAGGAGAGCAATCAGTTAGAGGTCTGAGAAGAACAAAATGGCTGACCTTCCCCCCAATAAAAGGCAATTCCTCCTGCCTGACTGCCTTTGAGGTGGGATACAGACTTCATGCTGAAATGGAAATATCTCTTCTTCCTGGGTCTCAAAACTGCCAGCTTTGGGACTAGATCTACATCATTGGCTATCTGGGTTTCCAGCTTACCGACCGCAGCTCTTGGGGACTTGTCAGTCACCATAAGTGTGTAAGCCAATTCCAATAATAAATAAGTAAATTCTTTTGATTCTGTTTCTCTGGAGAACACTGACTAATAGACAATTAGTGCTAATAAAAAATATATGTCTTGGCTCTCTGCTCCTCCCCGTTCAACAGACAGCCGCGAATTCTGGTGCAGTGCCAGCCGCCTCCCTGAGACACGATGGTGAAGGTCGGAGTGAACAGATTTGGCCGTATTGGGCGCCTGGTCACCAGGGCTGCTTTTAACTCTGGCATAGTGGATATTGTCGCCATCAGTGATCCCTTCATTGACCTCAACTACATGGTCTACATGTTCCAGTATGATTCCACCCATGGCAAATTCCACGGTACAGTCAAGGCTGAGAACGGGAAGCTTGTCATCAATGGAAAGTCCATCTCCATCTTCCAGGAGCGAGATCCCGCCATCAAATGGGGGTGATGCTGGTGCTGAGTATGTTGTGGAGTCCACTGGGGTCTTCACCACCATGGAGAAGGCTGGGGCCCACTTGAAGGGCGGGGCCAAGAGGGTCATCATCTCTGCTCCCTCTGCCGACGCCCCCATGTTCGTGATGGGTGTGAACCACGAGAAGTATGACAACTCCCTCAAGATTGTCAGCAATGCCTCCTGCACCACCAACTGCTTGGCTCCTCTGGCCAAGGTCATCCATGACAACTTCGGCATCGTGGAGGGACTCATGACCACCGTCCATGCCATCACTGCCACCCAGAAGACCATGGACAGTCCCTCTGGGAAGCTGTGGCACGACAGCCGAGGGGCTGCCCAGAACATCATCCCTGCTTCCACTGGTGCTGCCAAGGCTGTGGGCAAGGTCATCCCTGAGCTGAACAGGAAGCTCACTGGCATGGCCTTCCGTGTCCCCACCCCCAATGTGTCCGCCGTGGATCTGGCCTGCCGCCTGGAGAAAGCTGCCAAATACGACGACATCAAGAAGGTGGTGAAGCAGGCGTCAGAGGGCCCCCTCAAGGGCATCCTGGGGTACACTGAGGACCAGGTCATCTCCTGTGACTTCAACAGTGACACCCACTCCTCCACCTTCGATGCCGGGGCTGGCATTGCTCTCAACGACCACTTTGTCAAGCTCATTTCCTGGTATGACAATGAATTCGGCTACAGCAACCAGGTGGTGGACCTTATGGTCCACATGGCCTCCAAGGAGTAAGAGCCCCCTGGACCACCAGCCCCAGCGAGAGCAAGAGGGAGAGAGAGGCCCTCAGCTGCTGGGGAGTCCCTGCCCCAACTTATCCCGCAAAACACTGAGAATCTCCCGACCTCCACCGTTTCCATCCCAGACCCCCTGAAGAAGGGGAGGGGTTTGGGGAGCCCTACCTTGTCATGTACCATCAATAAAGTATACTGTACCCAGCCAAAAAAAAAAAATATATATATATATATATATGTCTTTAAGTTATGGTAAATTGAAAATACAAATAATATAATACATACATTCCAAACCTGTCTGTAGTCATGAAAATGTGTGCAGGTAAATTTCATCTATTTCAAAACACAACTGTGGGGCGCCTGGGTGGCTCAGTGGTTAAGCGTTTGCCCTTGGCTCAGGTCATGGTCCCAGGATCCTGGGATTGAGCCCCACATCGGGCTCCCTACTCAGGCGGGAAGCCTGCTTCTCTCTCTCCCTCTACCTGCTTGTGTTCCTCTCTCCCTGTGTCTTTCTCTGTCAAATAAATAAATAAAATTAAAAAAAAAAAAAAACACAACTGTATATTATCCCAAAGGTAATTGAAGAGTTATGCCTAAAAAGTGGAAAAACCCTTGTGGTAAAATAATTGAACAAGCTAAAATACATGGCCTCATCATGCAGCCAAGCATTTGATCTCTTTGTTCTAATTGTCTGCTTCAATAATGACACCCGTCTTGGAGTCAATAATGGACTGTTTACAGGCCAAATTGGAAAGAGTCATGGTATAAAGGGAAGTGAAAAGGAAGACCCTCTGGGTGAGATAATATTGTATAATGTCTTCATATGTATATATTTAGTTATCTAGCTGACCATGCACCAATATAATATAAGATTTTTAAATTGCTGATACTTTTATGGGAGATCTTATTTTCTTCTTTGTATTTATCTATATTTAATTTTTTATTTTAGCTGTATATTTTCAAAATATATTGAAACTAGAGGTAGAATTAATATCTCATGTCTTTGAATTGTTCATCCATTAAACCAAGTGACTTGTTTATATAAAATCTAGAAAAGGCTATGTGATAATCAAAGAATTCTAATTGTTCAACTGTTAGTGATTCCCTTCAGTGTTTTGTTTTGTCTTGTTTTTCCTCAAGCAAAGACTAGAAAATATTCAGCTATAACTCTTAAGAAATAGAATATTCAACACAGAGGATAACATAGCATATATTAGCTCATGGCTTCTTTCTGAAAGGGTTGTCTTAGCTGTGAAGTTGACTGTATTGTCATGCAGGAGTTATTTGTGATCATTATTATACCTCAGGGCCTGGGGATCCAGGGATAGCTCACACTGCCCAGGAGGAAGCCTGGAAATGCGAGTTTTAGTGTTGAAGGGATGCCTGGGATTTTAGTTTATGGTTGATTTGTTGTTCAGTATTGTAGTTTATAGATCAATATATTTTACTGTATTGCAGTAGGTAGATTTATTTGCCTATTTCATAAAATGATGTATACCAGATGTTTATTTTTAATGTGAACATAATTTTGGGATATGTGCATCATAAAAAAATACCATAAAACCAGACTGATGAGGTAACTCTAGTTAACCATGTTCATAGCCATTTTCATATTGATGAAAGCTTGTTGAAACCTTTGTTTGCTCCCATTTTTCCATTCAATTAAAAATATTGTCACAAAGCACCATTTCTGATGGTTTGAGGTTAACAGTATGAAACAATATGGATCTCAGCTGAAGGTTATGGGCCTTTTTGCCTTTGAACAACAGGGGTTTATTGCCTTCATTAAAGAAAAATACCCAAGCAAACAAAGAATTACATGGATTAGGATCATAGAGCTAATGCACAATTATCATATTATTTGTAGATTATGTTTTCCCTCTCTAGAGCAGAGAATCAAGTAAGTTGCTGTTTGCAGTAAGATCCACAAAGTATAAGGAACTACATAATCAATCCTGCTTTATCATCATATTAAAATATGCAGGTCATAGAAAGTGTAAGTGGTTTATTTTAGTTCACAGTATAATTTGTTAATATTTAGGACTTCCTTTCTTATATACTTTAGTTGCTATTTATAAATCTTGGCTAGTGTAGAATAGAAATGATTATATAAGATCCATAGAAATTATAGGAAGAATCTATTTGGAACGTTATATTTTAGATTGTCCAAATCTTGCCATCAGAATGATCCTATGCTTCATCAACATATCTATCCATACATAATAGTTTATCTTGCTCTATAATAGTGATTCATTAGAAAAGTGGCTATTGCAGAAGCAATATTTATTTATACTCCTAAGTACTCTTTCTTTTATTATCATGGTTTTGGCATTATTTAAATACCAGTTCATTAAATAAGCATATATATTAATATTAGAAACCCACACTTTCTGCTATTAGTTTTACATTTATTTTTTCATATATGTGATATCATTTATCTATTTCATATGTAGTATGAGTATATAAATCACTTTTCAATTTTGAGAACTAAAAATATGCTTGGTTAATTTGAGGCTACTGTTTTACAACCATAACAAATATGTCCTTATAGCTTTAAGAGAGCCATTTATG
Organism: Zalophus californianus; assembly: GCF_009762305.2. Taxonomy (NCBI): domain Eukaryota; kingdom Metazoa; phylum Chordata; class Mammalia; order Carnivora; family Otariidae; genus Zalophus; species Zalophus californianus. The sequence continues at coordinate 142,084,340 of NC_045596.1, read as the reverse complement.
GAGACCAAGAAATATTTCCAAAATATTATATGAATAATAAATATTTCTTATATATGCTTTTAGTTCTGAGGCACAGAGAATATTAGTTTGGTGTGAAACTAAGACTCAGTCTTTAGCAATGATTTTTCACCAGTAATCCAATCAGCCATAGATGGATTAAAAATATTTGCATTAATACAAAAGCATATCACATTGTTTTCAAATAAAGTATTATTCTTCATAAAAACATGAAATTCCTCCATAATATTGGTGCAAGAGATAGTCACTCTTACAACTGGTTGTGTGAGATTTTGTTAACGTCTATATTGGTCTACTACCCCAATGACAAAGCCACTTGCTTTATTTTTTTGTCTGAGACCCATTCTTTCCAACCTTGTATTATTTTCCCACTTCTTGGATTCTTGGAAACTTATCATTAGGAAACATCTCATTTACTCTGGCCTAGGCTTAGCCTGCAGTTGTAACCACTCCACGAGATGGCACATAAGTAGCATAATTCAGAGTTGAAGATATAAGAGTAAAGAATCATGAAGCCTACATGAGAAAATAACTGTAGATATCATATTGAATGTAAATGCAAATGAATTTAGCAACTAAAAATGTGCCTTAAAACATCAGTCAAGCTCCATTGCATTATTGAAACGTATATTTTATAAAAGAGTGAATCCTATCCAGCAGAGAAGATATTAGTTAGATTACAGTGAGATTTAAATTCATTTGAGTAAATACATGAACTGAAGAAAAAATATAGGAGATACATTTTATTTATTTATTTATTTATTTATTTATTTATTTATTATTATGTTATGTTAATCACCATACATTACATCATTAGTTTTTGATGTAGTGTTCCATGATTCATTGTTTGCATATAACACCCAGTGCTCCATTCAGTACGTGCCCTCATTAATGTGCATCACCAGGTTAACCCATCCCCCCACCAGAACCCTCAGTTTGTTTCTCAGAGTCCATAGTCTCTCATGGTTCATCTCCCCCTCCGATTTCTCCCCCTTCATTTTTCCCTTCCTACTATCTTCTTCTTTTTTTTTTTTTTAACATATAATGTATTATTTGTTTCAGAGGTACAGGTTTGTGATTTTTTATTTTAAAAATGTATCGAAACCTGCTTTTTAAGACTGTCATCAATATCTAAATTGATTTCTTGAGAAATTTAAAATTCAGGCATGAAAAATAATAAAAAATAAAATTCTAACTTCCTTTTGCTGAAACCAAGACAGCTTTGATTGTGAATGAACATTTTATATTATATAGGAAAAAGGAATTTTAATGGAATATGCCAACATCATACATTAGCTTTGATCACCTTCTATGTGGTTTAGTGCTGAGTAATAAGATATCTAAAAATATTAGCCTAAGTAAACTAAATTAGTAGCAATATAAAATAACATAAAATAAATGCCAACATACTAGGAAAGCCAAATATTCTGAGATATTACTGGAAATTCTTATTGATTAGAAAATTAGAGGTCAAAAAAACACATGTCAGGGAGAACATGATAAACAAAGGATAAAATGATTGGTTTTCATGAAGAAACTTGATCATGGTGACATAGGTATATATGGCAGAGCCAGGATTCTAAAGTACATGCTTTACATGGATGAAAAAAAAATAATGCATTAAAATATTCAAAGTTTTTTTTTAAGTTTGCAAAATGATGTATGTAGACAAGAGTCTTATTTTTTCATCAAATCTTATTTGCAGATAATGCAGTTTTAGATGTCTCTAAGTCCTATGCTACAATGAAAAACATGACCTCTATGCCTTAATGGGGGAGGAAGGGAGAGAATTAAGTAAAAGTAATAGGAAATTGGAAATGATGAAACATACAGATGAATACTGTGGGACAGTATACACTTTCTGGACATAAGAGACTCCATTTTGAAGCTCCATTTCACTTTCCAGCTAACAAACTCTTGAACTAGGCCATAAGAGGCAATTGTTTTATAAGCAATTGCTCATAAAATTTCAACAGAGTAACTGACATTCGGATCATATGAGGATGGTAAATTAATTAATGCATGGAAGATGTACTTTCATTTGATAACACCAATAAAATAATAAAATAGTAATCAGAAGCAGCTCAACTGGTCAGCACCAAGTTGGTAGCTATTTTCTCTTCTCTTCTTTATCTAAATCATGTAATTGCCCCTTCCTTCTTTCTCATATGAACCCTTGCTTTATCCAAAGGAACAGGACACTTTTCTGGGTATTCCAGAATCTGGGCTTCCCAAATTTTAATTCTGAGACCCCCAATAAAGACATTTGTTCTCTTTCAGTTTTACTTACTTTTCTTGGGTAATAACACAAAGATGGAAAGATTCTAGGAAAGAGGTGGGAACATTTATTGATAATAATTTAAAATTATTCTTTATTGTTACAAAACCTAGGGACACAAGGAAAAGTTTGGCTCATTGAGAGGAACTATGAACATTTTTGTTTTTGAAAACAACTAGAAAGTAAACAAATGGTCTATAGGAAAAATAAAAAATGTGAAACATACAATGCCAACAAACTCATTAGATTAACAGAGATAAAAAGCTGCTTCACCCAACATGTATGTTTAAATAGTACAAGGAATATTTGCAGAATAATAGCAGTTAATCACTAGAATAATTAATAATGTAAAAACAACTGTGCTAGGATAAGCTACAGCTGAATTTCACTAAATTCCACGAGTCCAATGGGAATAAAAGTCACTAACAGAAATTTAATCTGCTCTAATAGTATGAGAACAAGATGGAGAAAACCAATGGAGGATAAAAAGTAGGGGCTTAATGAATTAAAAAGACAGAATTAAAAATATTAAGGATATTCAGAAGGATTTTTTGATCATTCAACACTAGGGGAAGTGTAATAATAAAACTAAGAAAGTAATTATATTAAGAGGGTATCATCTTGATGAAGATGTTAAATTGTAGGAAACATTTTTTTAAAGCTGATATTTTATTTGAAGTATAAAAAGTATTCAAGGGCACATCTGGCAAGCCGCTGGTTAGGACAAAGATTCTCACTAGCTTTAAATGCTTTCTTTCTACTTAATCTTATTTGAAAGATTCAGAAGTATGCTGCTGCACTCCAATTCTTCCTGTCCTGTCACTATATCAGGGGAAAGAAATCACACAGATGCTCATAAAGATATAAGAGAGAGGCTGCTCTTACTTAAAACCCATTATCTTGAGAGTAGGGAGAACCATGGCAATCCTAGCTTATAAGAAAGCACTGAGAAAAATGACAGGCACACCACACATCACACACACACACACAGTTTACTAAGTTCATCAGCCAATTCTACACTGATGTAGGAATAAAATATTTTTTTATACACAGAGAACAGAATGAAGGTGTTTAAAACATGCTGCTTATAACTATTGTGTTTATGTAGCAAATTTTCTCTCAATTTTTTTTCTTTGTCCAGCCCATTTTCCTAATGGGATTTTTGCTTACAAGAATGAAAACTATCTGGATGAAGTATTATAGAACAATCTGGCAAATAAACAGTTGTTGATGTTTTTGCTTAGTAGCCTAAAGCTCAGGAAAAATGGGCTGAACTATAGATGAACACATAGAAAAGACTTTCTAACATACTTAAATTTATGAATCCCAAACTCCTTCTTAAGAATTTAGGAAACATAGGTATTACTATCTCAGTGGTAGAGGCAAATATATTTTTCTGCATAACTCTCAAGTTCTCTAAGATAGAAATACTTATATTTGATGATATTCAGGGTGATCTATAAATATCACCTTTATTATATTTCCAGATTACCAGCAGTTGATAAATTAAACAAGCAAAAGACATACTGAATGTAAGAAATCAGGTATTGCACATGGACTCACAAAAGAGATATGGGCAAAAATTAGCACTCTATGTAAATGAGCATGTTTTCTAAATGTTTGTGAATATATGTTAAGGGCATAGATTTACATCACGGGGAAGACCTGAGAGTAAGAATTGTCTTTCCCCAAATTACCTTATGCTGGACATCCTACTTATTTCCAAAATCAACTTACTCCCATTTTTGTGACACCCAAGCTAAGCAACTTGTACAGTGCTAAGCCAAAAATTATTAATTTTTGGCAAATTTCCCAATGATTGTCCTTTAATTTGATCCTTTAAGTTTTCAATCTTAACACATGCTTCACAACTAGTGATAACCTTTGACCTTCTAGTTTCTTAATCGTCTTTTCAAAGACTTGTATATGTTTTATGAATTTATTATATAATAAATTCTCTTGCCCTCCCTTTCTCTCTCTCTCTCTCTCCCGAACATTTGCAAACTCTAGCTCTCGCTCAGTTATTATACTGTTGCCTACCTTGTACATCAGCATTGCACAGTAGTTAAGGAAACAAAGGCTTGAATGCTTGAATTCAAGCTTTGATTACATCACTTACCATGTGTGTGACTCTGGTCAAGTCATTGAAACCCTGTCTGTCTGTTCTCTCATTTGTAAAATGAAGGTAATAACTCTATAGGTGTCATAAGTGTGACAATGATTGATGGAGAAAGATAGTCTTTGTCAGAGGATACATGTCCTTTTACAGTGATTACATAATGCAAGAAATTGCCTGTTCACAGATGACTGAATAAAGCAGAGGCCATAGGAGAGTATGTCCTATTGACAGGGCTAGACCTTCTGGCTCTCAAGGCATTTTAACAATAGCAGGGTCCTGCCTGTGATAAAGACTTTAGTGAAATGGATTCTATTAGATCTCTCTCTCTCTCTTTTTTTTGAGAGAGAGAGAGCTCATGAGCAGTGGAGGAGAGGCAGATGGAGAGGGAGAGAGAGAGAATCTTAAGCAGCTCCACACCCAGCATGGAGCCCAATGTGGGGCTCTATCTCATGATCCTGAGATCATGACCTGAGCCAAAGTTAAGAGCTGGATGCTTAACCGACTGAGCCACCCAAGTGCCCTCCAATTAGATCTTTCAAAAAGCTCACCTCCCTCCTATTCTCCAAGATAAATTTATATACTCCTAGCCTCTAGTAATTGCTTTAGATACTGGATTTGTGTGTATCTGCTCATCATTTGCAAAAACACTGACATAAAACCTCAGCACTTTCCTTTTTTGAGAGACTGAATGAAACAAAATTCATTGACTTTGGGATTCTTGAGCTGTAGTCGGACCTGGTCTGAAGCCTAATTAGCTCTATCCCAACAATAACAAAGCCCTTATATAGTCATTGTGAGAGTTTGGTTATGTAACATGAATAAGGTCCCTGACATTTATTAAGCAGTGAGTAAATTTTAGCCATTGATATTATAATTAAAATAATAATTATCTTTCATATTGAATGTCATCAGAGCTTTTGTTCTTTTGTTTTGAGATTCTAATCACTTAAATGACTGCCGTAATTAGAAATTTTTAAAGCAAATCACAAAACTTCAATTAAACATTCATGTCTGACTCAGACTAAAAAGGACTGTCAATTATTGAATGATTCCCAAGTAGTAAGCAATTTACTTAGCAGTTTAAATGTTCAATTTTATCATCAAAAACATATTTAGAGTCAGGTACTATATTAGTTTGCTAGCTGCCATAGCAAAGTATGGGTGAATGAAATAACATAAATTTATTTTCTCATAGTTCTGGAGGCTTGAAAATCCGGCTCAAGGTATTGGTTTGGTTGATTTTCTTGAAGACTCTCTCCTTGGCTTGTAGATGACCATCTTCTCTCTGTGTCTTCATGCTCTTCCTCTGTATGTGTTTGTGTCTTAACTCCTTTTCTTAGAAGGGTACCAGCCATTTTTGTTTAGGGCCCACACATATGACCTGCAAATGCAGTCACATTCTGAGGCACTGAGGGTTAAGATTTCAACATATAAATTTTGGGAGGACACAATTCAGCCCATAACAGGTAGTATAATTTCCATTTTACAAACAAGGAAGTTGAGTTACAGAGTCAATATCATTCCTCAAAATCACTTAGCAAGTGAATTGAAGGACTGACATTTAAATCTGAGTGCCTCTGATTTCAAATTTCAGGTACTTTCTCACTATGTCTCCACCAAAGTAACTAGATGGTGTTTTGCCACTGGGGACATTTAAGTACTGGGCCTCCTTGTGTATTATGACTCCACATCTCATATAGATTTTCATCAAACTGTTCCCTCTCCTGAGTACGGGCTAGTCTACATTTTGTGCAATCTTATAATTGAATTCTGCCTAATGGAATGTGGCTGAAAGTGGTATTACAATTTTTAGGCTTGCCCTATAACCATCATACATATAAACATGTTGTACATAATCTAGTTTTTCTCTTATCTCTGTCTTCCAGCATTGAATGTCATGTGTTGACACTGGCAGGGCCCTTATCAACATGGGCACCTGAATGACTGCACAGATCAGTCTTTTCCTTGCTACTCATGAAACTCTATGGGGAATGAGCAACAAAACACTGTATAACACCACTGAAATATCAGAATTTATCTCTTACAATACACAGATTTAGCTTAACTAAGACAAACAAGTGATGTAGGTCATGGAGTGTCTCAAGCAAAATTAAGAACCCCAGAAATCATCAGAAATTTCAGCTACGACCTAGGTTGCAGAAATCTAGGAACTGGTTAAAAGCTTGGTATCCTTTTGCATTCAGCAGAGGGTGCTACAGACTTGGGAATTCTTGGGTTTTGCACTCTCTTACTTTGCTCTCTGGGCTTGAAAATAGAAACATAAGCATGGACACTGAGGGATTAATAAAACCTTTGTTTTTGTTTGAGTAATTCAATACTCACCTGGTTCAGAATGAGTTAGGAGCCTCCAGAAACCTTGCTGACTATGGTGTTTAAAAGTAAGATGCTTCACTAGATGGATCACCCAGGTTTATAATAATTTCCCTAAATTTGTAAACAAAATTAAAATTTCAATTTTCCTAAAATCTTTAAATATACAGTTGATCTTTTTCATTTACCAGGGTTCCATTGCCCTGTTTTTAATCTCAGATCTGTTTTTAATTTTGTCTGCTTTGTTCTGTCATAAATATTATCCCTTGCAAGATATAATATATGCATTTGAAATCATGAGGAGTAGGAAATAAATATATAAAATTATTTTTACTCTTAACATTGAGATATGAAAACATTACAACATCAGAGGAAAAAAGAGATGTCAAAGAGATGAAAGGTTGTTTAGAGATGGCAATAATGGAATCTAGATCTCTTCATCTCAAGAAGGAAAAAGAAATTGAGGAGCTCTGAATAAAGGGTATAAGAAAGATCTTACCTACAATTTTCAGGTATGATAATATTTTTCTATCAATGGAAAAAAAACCTAAATATATGCAGCACATACATAAATGTCAGCTTAACATTTTGTTTTCTTGTATGGATTTTGTATTAAAATTCACTAATTGTTTTTTAATAAAATTAATAATGTCATACAGATCTATTAAATGCAATTGCATTTATTAATTAGTTTGGAATTGTTACTCTCCTTACTATCTCTTTTTCCATGTAGGAATTAAATTAACCAAATATTATCTGATTTAGTATATAACTGTTGAAGAGCTATTCTCAGATGCCCCTGGTATTACTAACAGTGTGATTTTCTATTTTAGGTATTAAAAATGGTTGATCTTTACCTACAGTGTTGGTGTGTGGTAAAGATCCACATGCTAATTCTAGGTACAGTGACAGAGTATTTTTTCCTACAAGTAAAATTAAAAGATCTCCAATAGGTTTGTGTTCTAGTATCAGAAATAGTTATTTGAGGGGTACCTGGGTGGCTTAGTTGGTTAAGGGTCTGCCTTCAGCTCAGGTCATGATCCCAGGGTCCTGGGATGGAGCCCTGCACTGGACACCCTGCTCAGCGGGGAGTCTGCTTGTCCTTCTCCCTCTGACCCTCCACCCTGCTCATGCTCACACTTTCTCTCTATCAAATGAATAAGTAAAAAAATCTTTAAAAAAAGAAATAGTTATTTGACTTCCAGCAAAGACAGAGTAATGGGAACTAGACTTACCCTCCCACTTAAAACAACCAAAGAAAAAGAAAGGAAAAAAATAACAAAGAAAAATATTTGAAATTATGATTTTTAAGTCTCTGCACATTGGGTAACAACACAGTGATCCCTAAGAGAGAGGAAACAAGTTAAGCTCTATGTCTATGAGACTTTCCAGGCAGTGGTATATAAAGAGCCTACCCAGGTAGAACATGGCAGACTCCCTAAGTTGAGAAGATGTTGCTGGGACTCCAGGGAGAACAAGATGGCTTGGGTTGGCAAGACAGAGTATCAGAGAGAGAACTGCATGGATAACGATTATAAAGATCTGAAAAATACCCAGTCCCATATTTAGCAGAGTACTTGTCAACAATGCAGAAATGGAAACCACCAGAGAATAGAGAAAGATACGTCAGAAAAGATTAAAGTACCAGTACCTGACACTAACAGAGGTCAAGGAAGAATGCCTGTTCTATCAGCCAGATTGGAAAAAAAATCTCATAATTCATGGAACATTGGGTAAAGTACCAAGAATTGTCCTGCCTAAACAGTGGGGAAAAATTAGCCCTAGACTAAATATGGCTCTGGTCTCATCTAACAAATCTTAAAAGCAAGACACAAAGGATCAAACTATTTCCAAGCAGCTAAACTGTGACCCAAAACAAAACAGAAAATTTATAGAAAAAAAAATGTACTGTACTCACCAAGGTAAAATACATATGTGGCATAAAATCAAAGTTTGCCAGATATTCAAAAATGGAAGAATTATTACCCAAAATGGTGAGAAAAATTAGCCAAAATCAAAATTAAACTGACATATATATTAGAATTAGCTTACTATAATATTAAAATTGTTATTCTAATTGCACTTCAAGGTTCAAAAAGTTAAGTAGAGACAGTAAATATATCAAAAAGGACAAGTTGAACTAGAAATGAAAACTACAATGCGTTACATGAAAAACGAACTGGGTGGAATTAGATATTGGTAGAGTAGATATTGCAAAATATTAGTGAACTTGAAGATAAAGCAAGGAAATCTATCCAAAATGAAACACAAAAAGGATAAACAATTAAGAAAATTTGAAAAAGCATAAGGAACTTTGTAATGATTGAAGTCCTCCTTGGAAAAAAGGAGAGCACAAGAACCATATGAAGACATAATGGCAATTTTTGTTCCACATTTTATGAAAACAATAAACTTGCAGACCTAAGAAGCTCATAAACATCAAACATAAAATATAAAGACAACTGCACCAAGGCATAACATTATCAAATCGTTCAGAAATAGAAATAAAGAGAAACACTTAAAAGCAGTAAGAGAAAGAAAGACATGATAGGTAGATAGAAATAAAGATAAGATTGTCAGCAAAGTTTCCATCAGAAATATTAAAGGAGGAGGGGGCAGAGCAAGATGGCGGAGGAGTAGGAGACCTGGATTTTGTTTGGTCTCAGGAATTCAGCTGGATAGGGATCAAACCATTCTGAACACCTACAAACTCAACAGGAGATCGAAGAAAAGAATAGCAACAATTTCTCTGAACAGAAAAGCGACCACTTTCTGGAAGGTAGGACGTGCGGAGAAGTGAATCCGAGGCGATATTTGGGAGGATATATGGCGGGGGAGGGGGCCTCTGGTGGCCACTTCTAGCAAGTGATAGAGCAGCAGAGCACAAAATCGGAAGTTTTAGAAATCAGCTCAGCTGAGGGATGCCCCTCCAGTGGCTAAGCGGGGGGTGGAAACCTCACGGGACAGTGTGGTCTCAGGACCCTCGGGGTCACAGTAAGACTGGGGGTGCCTGAGAGTGGCAGAGCTCTCAGGTACCGGAGTGGGGAAGCCGGCTGCAGAGACGGAGCCAAGGAGTGGGCTCTCAGCTCTGGGTTGCCATAAACCATGATCCATGGCACAGTCAGGCCACTGCTCCTCCAGCAGGGACCCAACTAGCGGCAGATCTGGAAGACTCCCCTTCCTCCCCCGGGAGGAGCGGCACGGGAACGCACTGCAGGGATCTGCTAGGTTTGGAGACTCCACACCGAGTCGGGTGCCAGAGATAGAAATGCTCGGTAACAGGCCGGGTGAGCACAGACTGAGGCCAGAGACCAGGGAGACAGGAGTGATTGACTGCTTTTCTCTGGGGCTCACTGAGGACTGGGGCCCCGAGTTCCGGGTTCTCCAGGGCAAGATTGGGAGGCCGCCATTTTCACTCTCATCCTCCAAAACTGTACCGAAAGCTTGCAGGAAACAAAAGCTCCCGAGAGATAACCCGAGCAGATTACTTAGCCCTGACCGACAAGGGCGGGGCAATTCCGCCTGCAGCAAAGACATTTGGGAACCACGGCAACAGGCCCCTCCCCCAGAAGATCAGCAAGAACAGCCAGCCAAGACCAAGTTTACTGATCAATGAGAATGACAGAACTCCAGAGCTAGGGGAATATTGCACATAGAATCCTTGGCTTTTTTTTACCATGATTCTTTAGTCTTTCAAAGTTAATTTTTTTTTAATTTTTCTTTTTCTCTTTTTCAACCAACATCTTATCAATCCCTTTTTTAAAAAACATTTTATTTTTCATTTTAGAGTCAGATTCTGTCCCTTCATAGTAGTTACCCTTATTTTTGGCATATATATATATATATATATATAAGTTGTTCTCTCTTTAAAATTTTGAGATACAGTTTCTTCTAACAGATCAAAATATACCCTAAATCTCTAGTGTATGGCTTTGTTCTAGTCTCCTGCCTGATCACATTCTCTCCTTTTTTTAAAATCCTCTTTCTTTTTTCAAACAACTTCTTATCAATTCCTTATATAAAATTTGTTATAATTTTCATCTTTACAGTCATATTCCATCCCTTCATCGTATCAATGCTTATTTTTGTACATATATAAGTTTTTCTTTCTTTAAAATTTTGGGAGACACTTTCTTCTAACAGACCAAAATACACCCAAAATCTAGTGTGTGGCACTGATTTATGCACCAGCCTAATCATATTTGATCATATTCTGTTTTATTTGTTTTGTTCTGTTTCTGTTTGTTTTTAGGTTTTTCTTTTTCTTTTTTTTCCTTTTCTTTTTTCTTTCTTTCCCTTTCTTTTCCCCTGGTTTCAGGTTTTTTCTGATTTGTATAGAGTATATTTTCTGGGGACATTGTTACCCTGTTAGCATTTTGTTCTCTCATTCATCCATTCTCCACTGGACAAAAATGACAAGATGGAAAAAAATCACCTCACAAAAAGAGCAAGAGGTAGTACTGACTGCCAGGGACCTACTCAATAGAGACATTAGTACCATGTCGGACCTAGAGTTCAGAATCATGATTTTAAAGATACCAGCTGGGCTTGAAAAAAGCATGGAAATTATTAGAGAAACTCTTTCTAGAGAAATAAAAGAACTAAAATCTAACCAAGTCGAAATCAAAAAGGCCCTTAATGAGGTGCAATAAAAATGGAGGCTCTAACTGCTAGGATAAATGAGGCAGAAGAGAGAATCAGGGATATAGAAGACCAAATGATGGAAAATAAAGAAGCTGAGAAAAAGAGAGATAAACAACTACTGGATCACGAGGGCAGATTTCGAGAAATAAGCGATACCATAAGACAAAACAACATTAGAATAATTGGGATCCCAGAAGAAGAAGAAAGACAGGGGCAGAAGGTATATTGGAGCAAATTATAGCAGAGAACTTCCCCAATTTGGGGAAGGAAACAGGCATCAAAATCCAGGAGGCACAGAGAACCCCTCTCAAAATCAATAAAAATAGGTCAACACCCTGACATCTAATAGTAAAACGTACCAGCCTCAAAGACAAAGAGTAAATCCTGAAAACAGCTCAGGAGAAGAGATCTGTAACCTACAATGGTAGAAACATTAGATTGGCAACAGACCTACCCACAGAGACCTGGCAGGCCAGAAAGGACTGGCATGATATCTTCAGAGCACTAAATGAGAAAAATATGCAGCCAAGAATATGATATCCAGCTAGGCTGTCATTGAAAATAGAAGGAGAGATAAAAAGCACCAGGACAAACAAAAACTAAAGGAATTTGCAAACACAAAACCAGCCCTCCAAGAAATATTGAAAGGGGTCCTCTAAGCAAAGAGAGAGCCTAAAAGCAACATAGACCAGAAAGGAACACAGAAAAAATATACAGTAACAGTCACCTTACAGGCAATACAATGGCACTAAATTCATATCTTTCAATAGTTACCCTGAATGTAAATGGGCTAAATGCCCCAATCAAAAGACACAGGCTAACAGATTGGATTAAAAAACAAGACCTATCGATATGCTGTATGCAAGAGACTCATTTTAGACCCAAAGACACCCCCACATTGAAAGTGAGGGGGTGGAAAACGATTTACCATGCTAATGGAAATCAAAAGAAAGCTGGGGTGGCAATCCTTTTATAAGACAAATTAGATTTTAAACCAAAGACTGTAATAAGAGATGAGGAAGGACACTATATCCTACTTAAAGGGTCTATCCAGCAAGAAGATCTAACAATGGTAAATAATCTATACCCCTAACGTGGGAGCAGCCAATTATATAAGGCATTTAATAACAAAAGCAAAGAAACACATTGACAACAATACAATAATAGTGGGGGACTTTAACAACCCCCTCACTGAAATGGACAGATCATCTAAGCAAAAGATCAAAAGGAAATAAAGACTTTAAATGACACACTGGACCAAATGGACTTCACAGATACCTCCAGAACATTCCATCCCAAAACAACAGAATACACATTCTTTTCTAGTGCCCATGGAACATTCTCCAGAATACATCACATCCTAGGTCACAAATCAGGTCTCAACTGGTACCAAAAGATTGGGATCATTTCCTGCATATTTTCAGACCACAATGCTTTGAAACTAGAACTTAATCACAAGAGGAAAGTCGGCAAGGACTCAAATATATGGAGGCTAAAGAGCATCCTACTAAAGAATCAATGGGTCAACAAGGAAATTAAAGAATAATTAAAAAAATTCATGATGGGTCTATGAATGGGTCAGCCAGGAAATTAAAGAAGAATGTCAAAAGTTCATGGAAACCAATGAAAATGAAAACACAACTGTTCAAAATCTTTGGGATGCAGGAGAGGCAGTCCTAAGAGGAAAGTATATAGCAATGCAAGCCTTTCTCAAGAAACAAGAAAGGTCTCAAATACACAACCTAACCCTACACCTAAAGGAGCTAGAGAAAAAACAGCAATAAAGCCTAAACCCAGCAGGAGAAGAGAAATCATAAAGATCAGAGCAGAAATCGATGAAATAGAAACCAAAAGAACAGTAGAACAGATGAACAAAACTAGGAGCTGGTTCTTTGAAAGAATTAACAAGATTGATAAACCCCTGGCCAGACCTATCAAAAAGAAAAGAGAAATGACCCAAATCAACAAAATCGTGAATGAAAGAGGAGAGATCACAACCAACACCAAAGAAATACAAACAATTCTAAGAACATATTAGGAGCAACTATATGCCAACAAATTAGATAACCTGGAAGAAATGGATGCATTCCTAGAGATGTATCAACTACCAAAACAGAACCAGGAAAAAATAGAAAACCTGAACAGACCCATAACCACTAAGGATATTGAAGCAGTCATCAAAAATCTCCCAGCAAACAAAAGCCCAGGCCCATATGGGTCCCAGGGGAATTCTACCAAACATTTCAAGAAGAATTAATACCTATTCTTCTGAAACTGTTCCAAAAAATAAAAATGGAAGGAAAACTTCCAAACTTGTTTTATGAGGCCACCATTACCTTGATCCCCAAACCAGACAAAGACCCCATCAAAAAGGAGAATTACAGACCAATATCCTTGATGAACATGGGTGCAAAAATTCTCACCAAAATACTAGCCTATAGGATCCAATAGTACGTTAAAAGGATTATTCACCGTGACCAATGTGATTTATCCCTGGGCTGCAAGGTTGATCAACATCCACAAATCAATCAACGTGGTACAATACATTAACAAAAAAAGAACAAGAATCATATATGTGATCCTCTCAGTAGATGCAGAAAAAGCATTTGACAAAGTAAAGCATCCTTTCTTGATCAAAACTCTGCAGAGCATAGGGATAGAGGGTACATACCTCAATATCATAAAAGCCATTATGAAAAACACACAGCAAATATCATTCTCAATGGGGAGAAAATGAGAGCTTTCCCCCTAAGGTCAGGAACACGGCAGGGATGTCCACTATCACCACTGCTATTCAACATAGTATTAGAAGTCCTAGCCACAGGAATCTGACAACAAAAGAAATAAAGGTATCCAAATTGGCAAGGAAGAAGTCAAACTCTCATTCTTTGCAGATGATATGATACTTTATGTGGAAAACCCAAAAGACTCCACCCCAAAATTGCTAGAACTCATACAGGAATTCAATAAAGTGGCAGGATATAAAAGCAATGCACAGAAATCTGTCATTCCTATACACCAACAACAAGACAGAAGAGAGAGAAATTAAGGAGTCGATCACATTTACAATTGCACCAAAAACCATAAGATACCTAGGAATAAATCTAACCAAAGAGGCAAAGGATCTGTACTCAGAAAAGTATAAAATACTCATGAAAGAAACTGAGGAGGACATAAAGAAATGGAAAAACATTCCATGCTCATGGGTTGGAAGAACAAATATTGTGAGGATGTCAATGCTACCTAGAGCAATCTACACATTCAATGCAATCCCCATCAAAATACCATCCACTTTTTTCAAAGAAATGGAACAAAGAATCCTAAAATTTGTATGGAACCAGAAGAGACCCCGAATAGCCAGAGGAATATTGAAAAAGAAAAGCAAAGCTGGCGGCATCACAATTCCGGACTTCCAGCTCCCTTACAAAGCTGTCATCATCAAGACAGTGTGATTCTGGCACAAAAACAGACACAAAGATCAATGGAACAGAATAGAGAGTCCAGAAATGGACCCTCAACTCTATGATCAACTAATCTTTGAGAAAGCAGGAAAGAATGTCCAATGAATAAGACAGTCTCTTCAACAAATGGTGTTGGGAAAATCGGACAGCCACATGCAGAAAAATGGAACTGGGCCATTTCCTTACACCACACACACAAATAGACTCAAAATGGTTGAAAGACCTCAATGGACAGGAGTCCATCAACATCCTAAAGGAGAACACAGGCAGCAACCTCTTCGACCTCAGCCACAGCAACTTCTTCCTAGAAACATCACCAAAGGCAAGGGAAGCAAGGGCAAAAATGAACTATTGGGACTTCATCAAGATAAAAAGCTTTTGCACAGCAAAAGAAACAGTCCACAAAACCAAAAGACAACCGACAGAATGGGAGAAGATATTTGCAAATGACATATGAGATAAAGGGTTAGTATCCAAAATCTATAAAGAACCTATCAAACTGAACACCCAATGAACAAATAATCCAATCAAGAAATGGGCAGAAGATATGAACAGACATTTTCCCAAGAAGACATCCAAATGGCCAACAAACACATGAAAAAGTTCTCAACATCGTTCGGCATCAGGGAAATCCAAATCAAAACCTCAATGAGATACCATCTCACACCAGTCAGAATGTCTAAAATTAACAGATCAGAAAACGACAGATGTTGGCGGGGATGCGGAGCAAGGGGAACCCTCCTACACTGTTGGTGGGAATGCGAGCTTGTACAACCACTCTAGAAAACTGTATGGAGTTTCCTCAAAAAGTTGAAAATAGAGCTACCATATGATCCAGCAATTGCACTACTGGGTATTTATCCCAAAGATACAAATATAGGGATCCAGAGTGTTACATGAACCCCGATGTTTATAGCAACAATGTCCACAATAGCCAAACTATGGAAAGAGCCAAGATGTCCATCGACAGATGAATGGATAAAGAAGGTGTGGTATATATATATACAATGGAATATTATGTAGCCATCAAAAGGAATGAGATCTTGCCATTTGCAACGACTTGGATGGAACTGGAGGGTATTATGCTGAGTGAAATAAGTCAATCAGAGAAAGACATGTATCATATGACCTCACTGATATGAGGAATTCTTAATCTCAGGAAACAAACTGAGGGTTGCTGGTGTGATGTGGGTGGGAGGGATGGGGTGGCTGGGTGATAGACATTGGGGAGTGTATGTGCTATGGTGAGTGCTGTGAATTGTGCAAGACTGTTGAATCACAGATCTGTACCTCTGAAACCAATAATGCAATATTTGTTAAGAAAAAAAAGAAGAAGAAGAAGAAGATAGCAGGAGGGGAACAATGAAGGGAGGAAAATCGGAGGGGGAGATGAACCATGAGAGACAATGGACTCTGAAAAACAAACTGAGGGTTCTAGATGGGAGGGGGGTGGGAGGATGTGTTAGCCTGGTGATGGGTATTAAAGAGGTCACATTATGCATGGAGCACTGGGTGTTATGCACAAACAATGAATCATGGAACACTACTTCAAAACTAATAATGTAATGTATGGTGATTAACATAACAATAAAAAATTAAAAAATATATTAAAGAAGATAATGGAATGACATCTTTAAAATACTGACAAAACACAAAGAAACCAACAAAACAACCTAGAATTTATATCCAGGAAAACTATCTTTCACAAACAAAGGATATATAAAATACCTTTGGAAATATAAAAATTGAAATAATTCATCATGAGCAGGTCTAGAGAATATGAAATATTGAAATAAAAATGATACCAAGTGGAAATATGAATCTAAAAATACAGAGTAAAGAATACCAGATATAGATAAATACAGCTATAGGTATAAGTATGTAAGAATCTTTTCTTATTATATAAACTTCTTCAAAGATATCTAACTGTTGAAAATACAATATTAAGCAAATGGAATTTATCACATATTCATAAATAAAAGGTATGACAAGAATAGCATAAAGATGTAAGTTAAAAATATTGAGTGTATTATTGTAAAGTACTTATCTATATGAAGTGGTACCATGTCACTCTACTGTAGACTGGTAAGTTAAATATGTATACTGTGATCTTTAGAACAATAAATAAAGTACAAACAAGCTAAATAAATAAGTAAGTAAATAAATAAAAGCTAATAAACCAATATGGGGGATAAAATGAAATCACAAAAATTTCTTAATCCAAAGAAAGTCAGAAAAAAAGACAAAAGAAACAAAGAAAGAACCAATGGAACATATAGAAAACTTATGATCTATACACTCCTATAAAAAGCAGAGAAAAATTGGATAAAAAAGCAAGAACTAATTCTTAAGATCCAAGTCTTAGGATAACAAGAAAACAAAAATAATCAAAGTCATTGGTCATTTTGGAAATACAACTTAAAACTACAATAAGATTTTACTACACACATATTTGAATTTCTAAAATTTTAAAAGTTAACTATATTATGTATTGGTGACAATGCAGAGGCACCAGAAAACCCAGTACTGGTGAGTATTTAAATTAGTACATACAAGTACTTTGGGAAACTACTTAGCTATTTCTCTAAAAGTTAAATATATCTCCAGCATATATGAACAATTTTACTCGTTGGCATTTATCTAAGAGAAAAGAAACTGTATCAATAGAATAATAGAAAGACCTGTGTGTGAAGAAACTTAATTGCTTTATTTGTAATGGTTAAAATCTAGAAACAACTCAAACATTCACTAATAGAGAAGGGATAAACAAACTGTGTTACATTCATACTAAGAAATATTACAGAAATGAAAAAAGATGTTAACTAATATTTTGTTGAGAATTTTTGCATCTAAGTTAAAATATATGGATCTATAGTTCCACCCACTTTTTTTTTTTGACATTAAGGTATTATCAGCCTCAAAAATTTGGGATGGAAGTGTTCCATTCTCTTCTATTTTCCAGAAGACATTGTATAAATTGATGTAAATTATTCTATAAACATTTGGCATAATTCTCCAGTAAAACCATCTGGGCTTGGAGATTTCTTTTGTGGGAAATTTTTTATTACAACTTTGATTTCTTTGATGGTTTTAGGAACATTAGGATTATATATTTTATGTTAGTTGAGTTTGGTTGGTTAGTAGTTTGTGGTTTTTGAGAAACTGATCCATTTCCTATAAGTTTTCAGATTTATGAGGTGACAGTACAAGCATACAAAGAGATGTCCAACATTATTAGTCCTTATGAAAATGCAAATTAAAGCCACAATGGAATATCACTACACAGCTTTTAGATGACTGAAATAGAAAATACCTATAACATTAAGTGATGGTGAGGATGCAGGAAAACTGTATTTGGCACAGCCACAAAATAATAGAAGTTGGTTTTACAATAAAGAAAAAGGTATATTCTGGGCAAAAACAACTTCATATATAAAAACCTGAAATGGGACAGAACATAGCATGTTTGAGACATAGAGGAAAAGCAGGGAAGACTGACAGAAAAAAAAAAAAAACTTTCCAGAGATGATGCTAGAATCATAATAAGTAAAGCCCAGAGGGGGAGGCGGAGCAAGATGGCGGAGGAGTAGGAGACCTAGATTTCGTCTGGTCTCAGGAATTCAGCTGAATAGGGATCAAACCATTCTGAACACCTACGAACTCAACAGGAGATCAAAGAGGAGAATAGCAACAACTATCTGAACAGAGAAGCGACCACTACTGGAAGGTAGGACGTGCGGAGAAGTGAATCCGAGGCGATATTCGGGAGGATAGACGGCGGGGGAGGGGCCTCCGTCGGCCGCTTCTGGCACGTGATAGAGCCGAGGAGCACAAAATCGGAACTTTTAGAAGTCGTCTCCGCTGAGGGGCGTTGCTGCAGTGGCTAAGCAGGGGGTGGAATCCTCCCGGGACAGTGTGGTCTCAGGACCCTTGGGGTCACAGAAAGACTGGGGGAGCCTGAGTGCGCCAGAGCTCCCAGGTATCGGAGCGGGGAAGCCGGCTGCAGAGACGGAGCTCAGGCGCGGGCTCTCAGCTCGGGGTTGCCATAAACTGTGATCCGCGGCCCAGTCGGGCCACTGCTCCTGCAGCAGGGACCCAACAAGCGGCAGATCCGGGGAGACTCCCCTTCCTTCCCGGGGAGGAGTGGCGTGGGAACGCACCGCAGGGATCTGCTGGGTTTGGAGACTCCACACAGGGTCAGGTGCCAGAGATAGAAACGCTCGGTCACAGGCCGGGTGAGCACGGAGAGCAGCCAGAGACCGGGGACAAGGGAGTGACTGCTTTTCTCTGGGGGTGCACTGAGGAACGGGGCCCCGAGTTCTCAGCTCCTCCAGGTGGAGATTGGGAGGCCACCATTTTTGCCCTGGTCCTCCAAGGCTGTACGGAGAGCTTGCAGGGAACAAAAGCTCCTGAGATCAAACCCGAGCAGCTTGCTTAGCCCGGACCGACAAGGGCAGGGCAATTCAGCCTCCGGCAAAGACATTTGGAAACCACAGCAACAGGCCCCTCCCCCAGAAGATCAGCACGAACAGCCAGCAAGCCAAGACCAAGTTTACCGATCAAGGAGAACGGGAGAACTCCAGCGCTAGGGGAATACTGCACATAGAATTCATGGCTTTTTTTTTACCATGATTCATTATTTCATCAAAGTTAATTTTTGTTAACTGTTTTTTTTTTCTTTTTCCCTTTTTCAACCAACACCTTATCAATCTCTTTTAAAAAAAAAAACACATTTTTTATTTTTCATTTTTAGAGTCATATTTTATACCTTCATAGTAGTTACCCTTATTTTTGGCATATATATAGAAGTTGTTCTCTCTTTAAAATTTTGAGATAGTTTCTTCTAACAGATAAAAATATACCCTAAATCACTAGTGTATGGCTCTGTTCTAGTCTCATGCCTGATCACATTCTCTCCCTTTTTTCTTTTTTTTTTTAAATCTTCTTTCTTTTTTCAAACAACTTCTTATCTTATCAAGTCCTTTTATAAAATCTTTTATAATTTTCATCTTTACAGTCATCTTCTATCCCTTCATTGTATCAACCCTTATTTTGTACATATATGTCTTTCTTCCTTTAAAATTTTAGGAGGCACTTTTTTCTAACAGACCAAAATACACCCAAAATCTAGTGTGTGGCACTGATCTATGCACTAGCCTGATCATATTTGATCACATTCTGCTTTTTCGTATTGTTCTGTTTTTGTTTTTATTTTTATTTTTTTTTCTCTTGCTTTTTTCTTTCTTTCCCTTTCTTTTCCCCTGGTTTCAGGTCTTTTCTGATTTGTATACAGTATATTTGCTGGGGACGTTGTAAACCTGTTAGCATTTTGTTCTCTCATTCATCTATTCTCCTCTGGACAAAATGACAAGACGAAAAAAATCACCTCAGCAAAAAGAACAAGAGGTAGTACCGTCAGCCAGGGACCTACCTACTCAATACGGACATTAGTACGATGTCGGACCTAGAGTTCAGAATCATGACTTTAAAGATACTAGCTGGGCTTGAAAAAAGCGTGGAAGTTATTAGAGACATCCTTTCTGGAGAAATAAAAGAACTAAAATCTAACCAAGTCGAAATCAAAAAGGCTATTGATGAGGTGCAATCAAAAATGGGGGCACTAACTGCTAGGATAAATGAGGCAGAAGAGAGAATCAGTGATATAGAAGACCAAATGATGGAAAATAAAGAGGCTGAGAAAAAGAGGGAGAAACAACTACAGGATCACGAGGGCAGAATTCAAGAGATAAGTGATACGATAAGACGAAACAACATTAGAATAATTGGGATCCCAGAAGAAGAAGAAAGAGAGAGAGAGGGGCAGAAGGTATATTGGAGCAAATAATAGCAGAGAACTTCCCTAATGTGAGGAAGGAAACAGGCATCAAAATCCAGGAGGCACAGAGAACCCCTCTCAAAATCAATAATAATAGGTCAACAACCCGACATCTAATAGTAAAACTTACGAGTCTCAGAGACAAAGAGAAAATCCTGAAAGCAGCTCGGGAGAAGAGATATGTAACCTAGAATGGTAAAAATATTAGATTGGCAACAGACCTATCCACAGAGACCTGGCAGACCAGAAAGGACTGGCAAGATATCTTCAGAGCACTAAACGAGAAAAATATGCAGCCAAGAATACTATATCCAGCTAGGCTGTCATTGAAAATAGAAGGAGAGATAAAAAGCTTCCAGAACAAACAAAAACTAAAGGAATTTGCAAACACGAAACCAGCCCTCCAAGAAATATTGAAAGGGGTCCTCTAAGCAAAGAGAGAGCCTAAAAGCAGCAAAGATCAGAAAGGAACACAGACAACATACAGTAACAGTCACCTTACAGGCAATACAATGGCACTAAATTCATACCTTTCAATAGTTACCCTGAATGTAAATGGCCTCAATGCCCCAATCAAAAGACACAGGCTATCAGATTGGATAAAAAAAACAAGACCCATCGATATGCTGTCTGCAAGAGACTCATTTTAGACCCAAAGACACCCCCAGATTGAAAGTGAGGGGGTGGAAAACCATTTACCATGCTAATGGACACCAAAAGAAGGCTGGGGTGGCAATCCTTATATCAGACAAACTAGATTTTAAAACAAAGACTGTAATAAGAGATGAGGAAGGAGACTATATCCTACTTAAAGGGTCTAGCCAACAAGAAGATCTAACAATTGTAAATATCTATGCCCGGAACATGGGAGCGGCCAATTATATAAGGCAATTAATAACAAAAGCAAAGAAACACATTGACAACAATACAATAATAGTGGGGGACTTTAACACTCCCCTGACTGAAATGGACAGATCATCTAAGCAAAAGATCAACAAGGAAATAAAGACTTTAAATGACACACTGGACCAAATGGACTTCACAGACATATTCAGAACATTCCATCCCAAAGCAACGGAATACACATTCTTCTCTAGTGCCCATGGAACATTCTCCAGAATTGATCACATCCTAGGTCACAAATCAGGTCTCAACCGGTACCAAAAGACTGGGACCATTCCCTGCATATTTTCAGACCACAATGCTTTGAAACTAGAACTCAATCACAAGAGGAAAGTCGGAAAGGACTCAAATAAATGGAGGCTAAAGAGCATCCTACTAAAGAATGAATGGGTCAACCAGGAAATTAAAGAAGAATTTAAAAAATTCATGGAAACCAATGAAAATGAAAACACAACTGTCCAAAATCTTTGGGATACAGCAAAGGCAGTCCTGAGAGGAAAGTATATAGCAATACAAGCCTTTCTCTAGAAACAAGAAAGGTCACAAATACACAACCTAACCCTACACCTAAAGGAGCTGGAGAAAGAACAGCAAATAAAGCCTAAACCCAGCAGGAGAAGAGAAATAATAAAGATCAGAGCAGAAATCAATGAAATAGAAACCAAAAGAACAGTAGAACAGATCAACGAAACTAGGAGCTGGTTCTTTGAAAGAATTAACAAGATTGATAAACCCCTGGCCAGACCTATCAAAAAGAAAAGAGAAATGACCCAAATCAACAAAATCATGAATGAAAGAGGAGAGATCATAACCAACACTAAAGAAATACCAACAAGTATAAGAACATATTATGAGCAACTCTATGTCAGCAAATTAGATAACCTGGAAGAAATGGATGCATTCCTAGAGATGTATCAACTACCAAAACTAAACCAGGAAGAAATAGAAAACCTGAACAGACCTATAACCACTAAGGAAATTGAAGCAGTCATCAAAAATCTCCCAAGAAACAAAAGCCCAGGGCCAGATGGCTTCCCAGGGGAATTCTATCAGACATTTAAAGAAGAATTAATACCTATTCTCCTGAAACTGTTCCAAAAAATAGAAATGGAAGGAAAACTTCCAAATTCATTTTATGAGGCCACCATTACCTTGATCCCCAAACCAAAGACCCCATCAAAAAGGAGAATTACAGACCAATATCCTTGATGAACATGGATGCAAAAATTCTCACCAAAATACTAGCCAATAGGATCCAACAGTACATTAAAAGGATTATTCACCACGACCAAGTGGGATTTATCCCTGGGCTGCAAGGTTGGTTCAACATCCGCAAATCAATAAACGTGATACAATACATTAACAAAAGAAAGAACAATAATCATATGATCCTCTCAATAGATGCAGAAAAAGCATTTGACAAAGTACAACATCCTTTCTTGATCAAAACTCTTCAGAGTATAGAGATAGAGGGTACATACCTCAATATCATAAAAGCCATCTACGAAAAACCTACAGCGAATATCATTCTCAATGGGCAAAAGCTGAGAGCTTTTCCCCTAAGGTCAGGAACGCGGCAGGGATGTCCACTCTCACCACTGCTATTCAACATAGTATTAGAAGTCCTAGCCACAGGAATCAGAGAACAAAAATAAATCAAAGGCATCCAAATCGGCAAAGAGGAAGTCAAACTCTCACTCTCTGCAGATGATATGATACTTTATGTGGAAAACCCAAAAGACTCCACCCCAAAACTGCTAGAACTCATACAGGAATTCAGTCAAGTAGCAGGCTATAAAATCAATGCACAGAAATCAGTGGCATTCCTATACACCAACAACAAGACAGAAGAGAGACAAATCAAGGAGTCGATCCCATTCACAATTGCACCCAAAACCATAAGATACCTAGGAATAAATTTAACCAAAGAGGCAAAGGATCTGTACTCAGAAAACTATAAAATACTCAGGAAAGAAATTGAAGAAGACACAAAGAAATGGAAAAACGTTCCATGCTCATGGATTGGGAGAACCAACATTGTGAAGATGTCAATGCTACCTAGAGCAATCTACACATTCACTGCAATCCCCATCAAAATACCATCCACTTTTTTCAAAGAAATGGAACAAAGAATCCTAAAATTTGTATGGAACCAGAAGAGACCCCGAATAGCCAGAGGAATATTGAAAAAGAAAAGCAAAGCTGGCGGCATCACAATTCCGGACTTCCAGCTCTATTACAAAGCTGTCATCATCAAGACAGTATGGTACTGGCACAAAAACAGACACATAGATCAATGGAACAGAATCGAGAGCCCAGAAATGGACCCTCAACTCTATGGTCAACTTATCTTTGACAAAGCAGGAAAGAATGTCCAATGGCAAAAAGACAGTCTCTTCAACAAATGGTGTTGGGAAAATTGGACAGCCACATGCAGAAGAATGAAACTGGACCATTTCCTTACACCACACACAAAAATAGACTCCAAATGGTTGAAAGACCTAAACGTGAGACAGGAGTCCATCAAAATCCTAAAGGAGAACACAGGTAGCAACCTCTTCGACCTCAGCCGCAGCAACGTCTTCCTAGAAACATCACCAAAGGCACAGGAACCCAGGGCAAAAATGAACTATTGGGACTTCATCAGGATAAAAAGCTTTTGCACAGCAAAAGAAACAGTCCACAAAACCAAAAGACAACCGACAGAATGGGAGAAAATATTTGCAAATGACATATCAGATAAAGGGCTAGTATCCAAAATCTATAAAGAACTTATCAAACTCAACACCCAAAGAACAAATAATCCAATCAAGAAATGGGCAGAAGACATTTTTCCAAAGAAGACATCCAAATGGCCAACAGGCACATGAAAAAGTTCTCAACATCGCTCGGCATCAGGGAAATCCAAATCAAAACCTCAATGAGATACCACCTCACACCCGTCAGAATGGCTAAAATTAACAAGTCAGGGAACGACAGATGCTGGCGGGGATGTGGAGAAAGGGGAACCCTCCTACACTGTTGGTGGGAATGCAAGCTGGTGCAACCCCTCTGGAAAACAGTATGGAGGTTCCTCAAACAGTTAAAATTAGAGCTACCATTCAATCCAGCCATTGCACTACTGGGTATTTACCCCAAAGATACAAATGTAGGGACCCGAAGGGGTACGTGCACCCCAATGTTTATAGCAGCAATATCCACAATAGCCAAACTGTGGAAAGAGCCAAGATGTCCATCGACAGATGAATGGATAAAGAAGATGTGGTATATATACACAATGGAATATTATGCAGCCATCAAAAGGAATGAGATCTTGCCATTTGCAACGACGTGGATGGAACTGGAGGGTGTTATGCTGAGTGAAATAAGTCAATCAGAGAAAGACATGTATCATATGACCTCACTGATATGAGGAATTCTTAATCTCAGGAACAAACTGAGGGTTGCTGGAGTGGTCGGGGGTGGGAGGGATGGGGTGGCTGGGTGATAGACATTGGGGAGGGTATATGCTACGGTGAGCACTGTGAATTGTGTAAGACTGTTGAATCACAGATCTGTACTTCTGAAACAAATAACGCAACATATTTTAAGAAAAAAGAAAAAGAAGAAGATAGCAGGAGAGGAAGAATGAAGGGGAGTAAGTCAGAGTGGGGGACGAACCAGGAGAGATGATGGACTCTGAGGGACAAGCTGGGGTTTCTAGGGGGGGGATGGGTTGGCCTGGTGATGGGTATTAAGGGGGGCACGTTCTGCCTGGAGCACTGGTGTAGTGAACAAGCGGTGGATCATGGAACACTACACCAAGACGAGTGATATAATGTATGGTGATTAACATAATAATAAAAAATTAAAACAAAAAGAACCACACACACACAAAAAAATAGAAAAATAAAAAATAAAATGAACAAAGAAAAAAAAAAGAAAAAAAAATAAGTAAAGCCCAAATCGTGCAGAGCCATGCACGATTTGGGGACTTTAAGAATACTAGGAAATGATTAGAAGGGTTTTGATCAGGAAAATTATAACCATAGATTTGAATATCATTATACATTATTGTTTGCGTATCACATATTATTGCACATGTTATATATACATATATACATATAACATATACATGTACATTATGGTATAGGTATATCACTGAGTAAATAGATTATATATTATTCAGCATGTATATTTTGGCAATTATGTTAAGAAAGAATCATAAGTGATCAAGAAAAGATACATAGATAACAGTTAAGAGCATGTTGAAATAGTCCAGGTGAAAAATGATGGTAGCTAAGTCTAAGATGATGATAGTTTCAGGAAGGAAATAAACTTAAGAGAGGAGTATATTTAATTAACAAAATTTCATAATTGCATTAATAGAGATGGAGGGAATTCTGGGAGTTAAGGAGGATCCTTGTGAGTTAAAGAGACTGAGGACAGAGGAGAAAGAACAGGTTTAATGGACAGGATGAAGGATTTGGCTAAACAATGGGTTCAGTTTGGGGCATATCAGCATGAGCTGCCACTTTTAATTTCAATTCAAGTGAAGATGCCAAGTGGTAGTTGGACAGACAAGTCTGGACTTTAAAAAATTGTTTAGGGAGAAGTCTCAAGGAAATTCAACATTAATGACTGATTAGAAGTAAAAGGATATGCTGTAGTGATTTAACATCTATTGATGAACACTCCAGTGGTTTTAATTTTCGGCTATTAAAACAATAGTACATGAATTAGCTTTTACATACATTATTTTGCAGGTGTGCAGATATATCTGTTGGCTAGATTCCCAGAAGTGGGATTGCTGAGAAAATGTATGAATGCTTTTGTAATTTTGTTAGATATTGCAAAATTGCTCTTCATATGGATTTGTATCATTTTGAACCCCCACGAACATTGTGTGAGAAGGACTGCTTCCCCATAGGCTCACTAAATAAGTACTTTGTCGAGTTTTTGGATCTTTACCAGTATCCTAGGTGAAACATGACATCTCATTGCAGTTGCATTTTTCATTTATCTTACCATGGGTTAGGTTAAGCAACTTTGCATATGTTTAGGTGTCATTTATAAATCCTCTCATGTGAAATGTTTGTTCATGACTTTTGTCCATTTTATTGTTGGACTGCTGCCAGGCCCAAAATTGTAGAAGCAGCTTTGGAACTGGGCAATGGGTAGAGACTGGAGGAGTTTCAAAGTGCATGTTAAAGGAAACCTAGACTGCCTTAGAGAGATTACTGATAGAAATAGGGATTTTAAAGGTGATTGTAATGAGGTGTCAGATGAAAAGGAGGAACATGTTATGGGAAACCAGAGGAAAGGTGACCCTTGCTATAAAGTGGCAAAAAACTTGGCTGAATTGTGTTCTAGTGTTTTGTGGAAGGTACAACTTGTGAGTGAAGAACTTAGATATCTAGTAGAAGAGATTTCTAAGTAAAGTGTTAAAAATAGTTTTTCTTTGCTGCTTATAGTAAAATGGGAGAGAATTAAGATAAATTGAAGGAACTGCAAAGCAAAGCAAAACAAAACAAAACAACCCAGACTAGACTTGAAGATTTGGAAAATTGTCAGCCTATCCATATCGCAAAAAAAAAAAAAAAAAAAAAAAGAGGAAGTATGTTCTAGAGAGAGCACCAAGGGTGAGGCTAAAAATTCATTTGATAAAGAGGTTATGTGTCTGTGACTCACGGCTCTAATTAGTCATCTCGGCAGAAGCTAAGGATAGAGATGGGGTTACACCAGTAGGAACTCTGCCAGCTTAGGTTAAAGGGAACAGAGACAAGATAAAATAAATGAAGGCTGTGGTACTTCTGGGATTCTACGGGATGGAATGATAGAGCTATCTAGCTGCAAACATGTGTTCTCTTTCAAAAAAAGGAAAAACTGACAGAGAAAGCCATGCAGAGATTGGCCTAGTTGCTACTGGGTCACAGGCCCAGAGTGCAGGGCAGTCCCCTCCTCGCTCCAGAGAATGAAGCCACCTCTCTGGTCTCAGCGGGCCAGGCTGTTGCCAGCCAGGGCCACTGCCAGGCAGGGCTACTCCCTCAGTTGTCCTAGAACAAAATATGGAACCAAAGAGTATTATTCTCTAGCTTTACAATTTAAGATCTAATGGAATTTGCCTTGCTAACTTTTAGATTTGCTTGGGACCCACCATTCCTTTCTTCATTCCAATTTCTCCCTTTTAAAATGTGAATGTCTGTCCTTTACCTGTCTCAGCATTGTATTTTAGAAATACATAATTTGTCTGGCTTCACAGATTTACAACTTGAGAGGAATTTTGCCTCAGGCTGAATCACTCCTCACATTTCTCTCATCATACATGGCTTAGATGATATTTAGATGAAATCTTGGCTTGATCATTCCAGAGTTGATGCTAGATAAGTTAAGACTTTTGGGGCTGTTCCGATGGAGGCAAATGTATTTTGCATTTGAGAAGAACATGAATTTTTGGGGGGGGAGGCAGAGAGCAGAGTGTTATGGAGTAAATTGTGTCTCCACAAATTCATACATTGAAATCCTAACCCCCCAGTACACCTCAAAATGTGACTTTATTTGGAGATAAAAGCCTTTAATCCAAAGTGACTGATGTTCTTTACATGAAGAGGGAGAGACACCAAGGATGCATGTGTATAAAGAAAAGGCCATGCGAGGACACAGTGAGAAGGCAGCCACGTGCAAGCTGAGGAAAGGCCTCAGGAGAAAACAAATTGGCCAGCATATTGATCTTGGCCTTCTAAGCTCCAGAACTGTGAGAAAATTCTGTGATTCAGCCATCTAATTCTGTGATATTTTGTTATGGCAGCCCTAGAAAACTAATACATTCAGGAATTGTCCCTTACTCACTGCTCAGTGCAGCATAGGCCAAAGGACATACATCAAAATTTGCTTTCTTCTGGGAGAGTGCTGAACACAGCTATTAAATTAGCTGTGTTCAAGTATACAATGTGTAATAATGTGAATAAAAGAACAATTTAATTTCTGATAAAGCAAACAAAAATTTAGCAAGCTGATCTCTGGTCCCAAACATGTTCAAGGTATTTGGCACTTAGCTAAGTTAGAAATCTTAGATACTACCTTTTATTGGCAATTTCTTGGAAACTAACAATGCAACCTTCCTTTACTATAAAAGCTGGGAATTAGTTTGGAATACACAGTAACCAATGACACAGAAGATTAATCTTTCTTGGTCAGTGTGTCTCAGTGTTCTGGTTTATGGGGTTTGTTGCACATTACAACTCTAACTCTTACTCTTTCTGAACACACAGTGCATTGCCATCTTTTCTTTTTTTTTTCTGGAAGAAATAATAAATCCTGTAAAGTATGAGGAACCCAAGGCTGTCACCAGATATTGGTCCATAGCCAAGTCTCTATTGGTGACAGTAAATTAAATTTCAGATTTCCTCATTCTAAGTCTGGGGAAGAGAATAATAAATAATATCAACCCCTCTGTTCAGCATCGTTTTAGCTTTACATCCGAATAAATCCAATGATAACATAGGCAGTTTTTAATACTATACCATGGACATTTTTATGGAACTTCAAATACAGCTCTTGACTACCATTCTTCTGTTATCTTGCCAACCACACCATCAATGCCTTAGAAAGAGGACCATTAGAGCATTTAACATTTTCATATCCTTTCTCTTTTTCAATTAAATTTTGTAAATAGTGCTGTATCTAAGCTCTGAGGGCAACACCCAGTGTGCTGAATTTGTTTGACTCTTCCATTTCAGTTATGGCATACAGAAGATTAACACAAATAATTACCTAAATCAGTATGTAAGTGTATGCATGTGTGATAGGGTGGGGTAGAGGACTAGGGAAGAAAAAAAATCTAACATCCTTCTCTTCTACTCTGCTTAGCATATTTCCCTCTCCCCAACAGTACTGTATGCCTATTTTTATAAAAGTACCACACAGTAGAACATAAAAGGAATGGCTGAATTCTCATCCTTCCCTAAATAAATGTGCAGATTTCAGTTTATGGGTTAACATAAGACTTCTAAAATTTGATGACTAGGGTGGAGAACTGGAGACAATTTTTTCCAGGCTCAACTTCTCCTTTCCGAATGCTGCTTTTAGTATTACTTGATGGCTCATCTTCTCAAACTGACCTTTTTGTATTGTATTTCCAAAGGTGTTTTTTTCAGTGGTGGTTGGGGGGGATGGTGGTGGTGGTGGTGGTGGTGGTGGTGGTGGTGGTGGTGGAATTTGTCCTTTATATTTTTTTTATCTAAATAGAAAATTATTTATTACTTTAAATACTGTCTATTTGTAAACAACTCCCAAATCCATGTATTCGTTCTAGATCTCTCTTCTAAGCTCTATTTAAGACACACAGATCTGCCTGCCTACTTGATATCTCAACTTGGATGTCTCCTAGGAAAAGCCCATTAAACACATCTTATTCTGAAATCTTAATTACTCTCTATAGACTTTTATGTATATTTATATTTTTCATCTAAGGAAATATCATAACTGTTCAGCCCATAGTTCATGATAGAGACTTAAACAAGCATGGACCTCTCCCATTCCCTGTGCATGCTTAGTGAATCACAGTACCCAACCCAACCTCTAAAAAGACTACTGATCCGTGTGCTTTTCTCATTTGCACCATTATCCAATATCATCTTTCCATCTTGTCATTACATATCTAACTCACTGGTCTCTCTGATGCTATTCTTGCAACTTCTAATCTATTCACACCAAAACAACCAAATTTATCTTCTAAGATGAAAATTTGTTAAAGGTATGTCTCTACAATGGTACCTACAAAGCACAGTGTAGCTGGTTTCCTGACTCACACTCCAGCTTCACCTCTTTTTTTTCTCTCCCGTTATTATAGTCATTGGTTCTACCTAACGACTGTTTCAAGTTCTTCTGAACTCACGTTAGGATCATACTTCCTTGTCCCCATGAAGTCACGTGACTTTCTTTGAACTACAAAATGTGATACTTGTTACTTTCAGGCACTTTAAAAAGCAACACAGAATGTGTCATTCTTTTATCACTGATGATCTGGATGATGGAGGATATAAGAAATCATGGAGTGTGGGAAATAAATATTTGTCATTTTACTGAGATTCAAGGATTATTTGCTTGCCTCTCTATTCTGTAGCATGGCCAGTCCACCACAAAGAATGTACCAAATGCCTTTATATTTCTGGACAGTCATACATTTTCCCTTTATCAGAAAAACTTTCCCTGTCTCCTTCATGACCATTTAAATTTACCTTGTTAATTCTAATTCATCTTCCCCATATCAGTCTCAGTGAGACCTTCCTTAATACACTAGATGGTATACTCTTATAATTCCTGCATTTTTAAGTATTTATGATAATTCCAAGTATATTGTTGGAAATTATTTCTTAATTATATATGTATTTAAAAATATCTAGATGGTGTGTTCCATTAGGACAAGGCCCAAGTCTGCCCTATTCACAATAATGAAAAGATGAACACAATTCTTTTGATACTGTCTATAGTGAAAAAGTTTACAGTTAACCAGACTGGTTTTAATTTGGGCTCTGCTATTTAATAGTGTACAGCATTTCAAAAATTACTGTTTTTTTTTTAATCTTTCAGTTTCCTCTTCTGTAAGTGGAGTTTGCTCATTTCTAAAATATGTTGAAATAATTAAATAAATTAAAGTACCTAAAATGTCCATCATGCTGTTTGTCATGAAGTAGAAACGCAAGAATAATAGTTCTTTTTCTTGCCATGCTGATCAGGTAACATGTCAATGTCCATTGTATCAGAGCTATTCAGACCTTCACTGGCCTACCTAAAAAGGGAGTTCTGTTTTTCTATTCCAGGTAATATTTCAGAAAGCTTATCAATTCTTTCAGTTTCTTTAATTATCTATTTACTTCTATTGAATTATCATCAAATTATAATATTTTAGATAATAAATTATTTGCTGACAAATTTCAAATCTCAGCATGTGCCTCTATATATGACTTCTAGGAATGAATATTTTCAAATTAATAAAATATGTCTGCATGGCACTGCTATGTGTCTTATTAGATAAGACCACTGCAGATCACTGGGGAAGTTTTGCTCTACGTACTTTGATAATCATTAGGGAGTTGGTCCATCACTCAAGCTGATAGTCATGTGCTGTGCATTTTGTGTGGCTTGGTCTTGATTTTGGATGATTTAATTTTAGCATCATGCTTTGACTACCCACCAATGGCATAGCAATGTGCAATTTACTATCATTTTCTGCTATTGGAATTGCAGGGCTGATAGGGTTTTGGAGTATCTGATAATTGAATGAGTTGTTAAAGTAAAAATCAGAATAATAAAGGTAGCAAACTTGACCAAATTTTTGACAGGCTCCTCCAAGCCCTCTTTTCAATTAGGTCTCATCCTTGGGCCTTGTATTTAAGCCTGCCTAGCCTGGTTGTAGCCAGAATCCTGCTGCCTTAGTCCATTTAGGCTGCTATGACAAAGTAGCATGGACTGAGGAGCTTTAATACAACAAAAGTTTATTTCTCACAGTTCTGGGGGATGGGAAGTACAAGATGAAGGCAGCAGTAGGTTTGGTGTCTGGTGAATACCCTTTCTGGTTCATGGATGGCCATTTTCTTGCTATGTCCTCATATGGTGGAAGAATGGAAGCAGCTCTCTGGGCTCTCTCTTAAAAGGACACTAATCCTGTTCATGAAGGTTCTGCCCTCGTGACCTAATTACCTCCTACAAACCCTACCTCCCAAAACTGTCACACTGGGAATTAAGTTTCAACATATGAAATTTAGGGGGGAAATAAACATTCAGTGTATGGTACCTGCTAAGTCAGTTTAATGAGAACCCTTGATATCTGGTCACCTTGCCCTGCCTTCAGCAAGAATCTTGTTAGTTCAGTTTAGCAAGAATCTCCCTACTTTTTTCTTCCCTTTTAATAATTTGTCTATCCATGATACCTCACTGTTCTCCTTGGCTATAAATTCCTACTTGTCCTTACTGTATTTGGAATCAATCTCAGTTCTATTATGAAATCTCTTTACTTCTATTATAATAGTTTCTGAATAAAATCTATCTTTACTATTTTAACTACACTCTGATTTTGGTTCCCTTTGACGATAGCATTAGAAAATAAGCTAAGAGCAATACATTTTCAAAAGAGAAAGAAAGAGAATCCAACCTGTTGAAGAGATATCAGGAAATAATGAGACATTTCTTGAAAGATGTTTAAAATAACAACATTAAAAATCATGGTCTTTGGAGTCAGAAAAGAACATATCAGATGTAAAACCTTACACAAATTATACTTTTTGGAACTTTGGTTTCTCATTTGCGAAACAGACTAACAGTTCTATAGATTTGTATGACATTAAATTATATAATGTCTATTTTGGTACCTAATGGTACTATTATTTACTGGTGTTTTAGGGATGCAGTTTTTTCTTTTTTCTTCCTGAGTTTAAAACCAATTAAGGCAAATGTAGCAGGCAGATAGAGATGAAAAAATCAACTTTTCCCAATAAAGACTTGGTTGAGTGTGGTGTGAGCATAATTATACAGCAGCAATGAGAGCCCCAGTAGAGAACTCCAGGATTAGATAGATTTGCACAGCCAGTCATCATTACAATTGTCATGGGAGTGAAGGTAGGTGCTTTATAACTAAGTGTAGCACACAGTTTCTAGAAGCAGTTGCATCCCAGAGTGTAAACACGGGTGACGATGAACTATGTGTGCTTAGTGTCTTCTCCAAATTCTACAACAAATAAGATACAACCTCGGGGTGGGGGCATGAAAGAAGACTCAGTACAGACACACACATAAGTGGAAATATCAAAAGTGATGGAATATCAAAGTATTACCTCCTAATACTTTCCATTTTATTAGACTGTTAGTGTATTGAGCTCTTGCCAACCAGTATTGAGGCTATCCTTCAGCAGAAAGAGATCAACAGTGTTATCAGCACAGTCCTGAACTTCACATGGTTGTTCTTCCACACCAATTCTTTTTGGTCTGCTGTTGGTTGAATCTTCTGGAGGCATTGCAATATATTAGATATCACCCCCTTCCCCCCACCCCCCCCCATTCAGAGGGAAGTTATCAACCATTCAGTCTCACAAAGTTCAAAATCTACTCCTGAAAGTAAAAGTCTATAAGACAAAATAGCTACAGATTTGAGATTGTGGCTATCTTTACATAATAGCACTTTTATAAAGAAAACAATATTCAAGAATATATATATATATATATATATATATATATATATATAATGAAAATCATTGTGCTACATTAAAAACAAATACAAATTTAAAATAAGAGACTTAACTCACCCTGTTGAAAATAGGGAAGAGGGATGCCTGGGTGGCTCAGTTGGTTAAGCATCTACCTTCGGCTCAGGTCATGATCCCAGGGTCCTGGGATGGAGTTTCGCATTGGGCTCCCTGCTCAGTGGGGAGCCTGCTTCTCCCTCTGCCTGCTGCCCCACCAGCTTGTGCTCTCTCTCTCTCTCTCTGACAAATAAATAAATAAAATCTTAAAAAAAGAAAAGAAAAGAAGGGTATTCAATGATAGTAAAACTGTTTCTTCCTTTACTATCTTTGTAAAGAAATTTTTTGTGGTTAGGAGAAGATTTTAGTTTTAATTATATTTCTCCCAAACTAGCCACCTCATGTTTTAAAACAAAAAGGTTTATCTTATAATCAAAAATCTGAAAGGGAGAAGGATATAACTTGAAAGAGTGGGTAGTTGCTTTTGAGCCCAGAATTCTATGGAATGTTTCATAAGGGTATATTTATTAGACTTCATAGATTCTTTATATTCTAGGCTCAAAAAATGATTCTCTACTTGCATTCTTATCTCAGATTATCAACAGTCTCATTGTATAATATGGCCTATTAGAGGTTTTGAAACAAAGTTAAATTAATTAAGCTAATTTAATAATGAGTTGCTGGTAATAAGATGTCACACATTTGATTATTTACCTTCTACTATCAACTTTTTAGGAGGAGTTAATGTCAAAAATCTAGATTGCTTTATAATTCCAAACCCACAGAAATTAAGTTCAAATTTTAATTATTCTGCTTTTTTGAGTTAATATTCAAAGAAATTGAAATCCAAAATTTATTCCACCCAATTTCACATACTACTGAATTTTTCTTTGAAGCATTCTAGATACTGTGGAAGAGTTGGGGTTCCTTTTGTGGTTGAAGAAACTCATTGGTTCTTCATTAGATACCTCACACTACAATGAGTAGATTCAACAGGTATCTATGTTAGTCAAGGGTGAGTCTCTGATGGGCCATACTTCAAAACATCCAATGGTTTATATACAAATATAATATAGCACTGGGCTCACATCCACCAAATTTAGATCGATTTTGCTAGGGAGGCTTTATCAGTAAGCTTTATTGCCTGGCCAAGAATAGCCCCAAGTATATAATCTCTGCCGGCAGATCCCAGATGGAGGAAAATGGAGGGAGGGGATGAGGAGAATGGAAGAAAGTGGAGAAATCACATTGCTCAGCTCCCTCTGGAAAAACCTGAGTCTGATGAGTCAGCCCTCATCTATGGGGAGGATTAAGTAAGGAGAAAATAAGAGGATAAAGATAGTGTACAAAAGGATATCCAGTCACATTAAAAAAAAAAAGAGCAGTAGGGAACAACTCCTTTTCTATACCATTAGAAACAAAAGATCTTAGAGCAGTAGAATCTATTTAGAACATAGAAATATGAGATAAGTGAGATATTTTGTAGTTTTCTGTCCCAATTTCTCCAATTAAGTAACTTTTTTCTTTCCAAAACTGTATTGTATTTATATATATATTTTTTGTCAAATCTTCAAATTTCTGATGGCAGTTTTGTTTTAAAGCATATTAGTCCAGTAACTTTCTCTTGTACAAAATATTTTTTAACTCTTTAATATTTTTTTCTTGTGAAACAGCTATTATGTGGGAATAGCTACAATCTCAAATTCTTTTGCAGCTATTTTGTTCCACAAATTTTTAATTTGGGGAATAAATTTTGAATCATAGAAGATTTATGGTTCATGTCCTCCCTTGGAGTGAGTTGAGTTATAACATCTAATCCAGAGGCTCTGGATATTTTATGTCAGTTACAGGATTGTTAAGTATGTCATGCTAATGTGCTTGGACTATCAAGAAACTATTTTAATAATTATAGGATTTTATGCCAATTGTTAGTAGCACTGATGTAAGCAAGTGAATTTTGGTACTATGAGGCAAAGATTGGCTCCCATGTATTATTTATTCATTCATTATAGAATAAAGAAATCTCATTTAATTAAAAAATGGCATCTATGCACTGATCATCTAAGAGTAAAACAAGACCTTTTATTTGATGAGAATTTTTAGTGCTTAGTTGCAATAGTTGCATTGGAAGTATAGTATTCTGGGAATTTGAAATTAAATGCATTTAAATGATATTTTGATTTTTTCAGGCTTTTCACCAATATGAAGATTATCCTAGCAAACACAATTCTATCAGAGTGAAATACAAAGCAGCATAAGAATACTGAATTCAACAACAGATGTTGACATTTAAACATTGTAGCATTTTCATCAATTTAATATTTCATTTATTCATTTATCATGTAAAATTCCCTTTAATTCCTTTTGTCAGTTCTAACAAATTAGCATTTAGACCCATAGGAAAAAGACATCTCAGAGTGCTGTCTCATCATTTACAGTTTTTAGAATGTGCTATCTAAGCACATCTTCTTTTGTTTCATGATGTATGCTTGTTGCACAGAACTAACTTCACAACAAAAATACCCAATCTAATGTTTACATGTATAGTACCTAAAAAATCAAAAAATAATGTCTTTTGTTTTAAAGCTTGTTAGGTTTTATTTCCCCCCAATGCAACTGAGTTCCCATGACTCCTGATCATCAACAAAAGAACTAAATTTAAACATAATAATACTAATACTATTTCCACTGAGTTAGTGTTGTAAAATCCTCAGTAAGAGTTGCAGCAAACTACTTTTTATAAAACAACCACAGTTTTCTAGAATTGACAGAAATCTTTGTAAGAAAGAACTAAACCTTTAAATGAAGTAAATAAAACAATCTGTGATTAAAATATCTATATCAGAAAAGAATATTTGGAAATAAGGGGGGATTTGAGGCAAATGATTAGTGAATATTTGCTTGTATAACAGCAAAGTTGTGCAGATTAGAATAGCCTAATTATTTCAAGAACACTGAAAAGAAGTCTTTAAAGATTTAATTAATTTGGGAAACAAAAGACACTAATTTCAGCACACCAAGATTTATTATACTCTCTTGTGGTTAAAAGAAAAATGAAAATCTACTTGGCCTAGGCTGTATTCAAACTATTTTTTAAAGGAACTTTGTACTCATAGCTTTTAAAAAAATTTTGGCAAAAAGATTTTTTTGAAAACAAACTATTTAAGAAAAAATTTGAGTTTTATTTAATAAAACACTATTTTTTTGTAAAATTTTCAAATGTCTATTATAAAAGCCAAGTCAGTCATATGTTGTCAACTAAGATGAAGCAGACTATAGGAAGATATTTATTTTTATTCTCATATAAACTGACATATTTTAGCCAATTACAAATAAAATTTATTATATATAAAATATTAATATTTTTGATGTTTGTGTAAATAGTGCTTAGTATTTTTATATTCTTTTAATAAGTATTTATTGATACCTCTTCATAATAAACTATTGCATAAGATAGTAAAGGAACTAACAAAATTGAACACACATTCATATTTAACATTTCTTTCTCATTTTATTTTAATTTTGTTATTTGTGACTTTATAAAAATTGTTTCACATTTAGCTTTTTAACAATACATAATTACAAATATAAAGCATGCTTCTGCTTCAAGCCGTGACAGGTTAACTTGTACAATAATTGCCTTACTGCATAGATAACTAGAAAAGTGAACAAAATATATGAAACAACTATTTATGGGTTTTTGACAACTGTTGAGCATAACTGTGATCCCTCAGAGAAGGGAAACAAATGAGATGAGCTCTATAATTGGCCCTGCTTTCTGCCTTGGAGCACATTCTGCTATGCTCCAATGGGAACGAAAACCCAGAATATGAAAGTTTTGCTGAGTTGAAAAGGCAGAGATCAGAGTTTAAGGAAGCTGACACAAAGAAATTAACCAGAGAGTGTGTCCAAGAGAAGATGGGGGCTACTTGGTGGAAGAGAATAAGAAATCTATATAGGAAATAATACTAGGCTTTGCAAAGAAAGTGAAAATCCACAAGGTTGAGCAAAAACAAAACCAGGGGACTGTAAACTGGATAATTCCTAGAAGCCCTTCAGTGTGGGGAACACTTTGAGATGCATGTGGTAGACACTTCATATGGTTTCACCTCGGTAAAGGGCTGAGATATCCTTAGAATAGAGTCTACACTTGACTCATTCTAACAAACCTTAAATATAAGCTTCACAAACCAAGAAATAGACTCTTAACTATAGAGAACAAACTGATGGTTACTGGAGGGGGTGGTGGGTTAAACATGTGATGGGGATTAAGGAGTACACTTGTTGTGATGAGTATACGGTGTTGTATATCAGTAATGAATCACTAAGTTCTACACCTAAAACTAATATTGCACTATATGTTAACTAGCTGGAATTTAAATAAAAACTTAGAGAAATAAAACCCTCTAAATGATAAAGCTAATTTCTAAGTAACCTGTTTGCAAGAACAAACTTCAACACTCTTCACTACAGGCAAAATATCGAGTTGCTCAAAATTGCAATGCTCTAAATCTTTGGTATCTAATCAAATACCGTTAGAAAATGAAAGCAAGAAAATGTGCCTATAACCAGAAGAAAATAATATTCAACCAATAGAAAAAAAATCCAGCAAGGACCAAGGTAATGGAATTATCAGACAAGGACTTAAAACAGCTATGTAAATATATTCGTAGATATGAAGAAAAACATGGACATTATTAAAAAAATAAAGGACTAAAAAAACTAATGGTGTTTTAAAAGCTGAAAAATTTAATAGCCATCATGAAATGCACTGAATTGGCTTAATAGTGAATTAGTCACTGATAAATGAACTTAAAGACATGGCAAAAAAATTACCGAAATTGAATCAGATGGAGAAATATTTGTTTAATGACAAAAATAAATACATAAATAAATAAACAGAGATATACTGACCTGTGGAACAATATCAAGCATTCATACATATGTATAATTACATTTTCAAAAACAGAGGAAAAAGACAGGGCTGCAGAAAATTATTTGAAGAATGGTCTTTTTTTTTTTAATTTGATGAAAAAAGTAAAGCCAAAGCCTGAGGAAGCTTCATAGAATCCAAGCAGGATCAACACAAAGAAAACTACCTCAAGGCACACTGTAATCATATTGATGAAATCAGTTTTAGAGAAAAATCTTAAAGGTAGAGATGGAAAAAGATATATTAGTATACAGGGACAACAACAACAAAGGAATAACTGAATATTTCCACCAGAAGCAGGTAAAACCAGAAGACAAAGGAGTGATAATTTATAATGCTGCTGGTGGAGGGGAAACAACTGTGGGGTTAGAATTCCTTTTCTATCAAAAATATCATTGAAAACTGAACATGAAGTCTTTTTCAGCTAAACAAAAGCCCCCAAATTTTGACACCAGCAGACTTGCATTATGAGAAGTAGAGGAAATTTTTCTGGCAGACAATCTGAATAGACTTATCAACTTAAAGAATAAACTCATCATTAAAAATTAGCCAACAATGAAATCTCTCAGTTTAGATGGCTTCTCTGGTGAATTCTATGAAATATTCAAGAAAAATTAATACTAATCCTACACAAACTCATTTAGAAAAATGAAGGAGAAAAAAAAAAAAGAAAAATGAAGGAGAGGGAACAACTCACAATTCATTGATGAGGCCAAGATTTCACTGACACTGAAGTTATACAAATAGAAGACTGCAGACTAATGTCCTTTATGAACACAGATTAAAAATCAATGCTTAATAAAAAGATGCTTAATAAAAGCTTGGCAAATTAAATCCAACAATTTATGAAAAATATAATACCCTATGAGTTAATGGGTTTTATTCCAGAAATACTGGGCTGACACTATTTAAAAATCAGTCTACTTCAGCACATTAACAAGGACCAAAAACGATATGACCATCTCAATAGTTGCAGAAATCACATTTGATTAAATTCAATACTCATTCATGATTAAGGAATGGGATGTCTCTTCCTCAACTTGATAAAAGGCATTTGATAAGAACCTAGTGTTCTTATATTTAATGATGAGAAACTGAAAAGTTCTCCCTAAAATTGGAAAAAGGCAGTGATATCCACTCCTTTTACTACGATTTTTTGTTTTATTTTGTTTAGTTTTAATTTCAGTATAGTTAACATATTGTTATATTAGTTTCAGGTGTACAATATAGTGATTCAACAGTTCTTTACATTATTCAGTGCTTATCATCATAAGTGTACTCTTAATCTTCTTTACTTATTGCACCCATCTCCCCGCCCACCTCTCCTCTGGTAACCATCAGTTTGTTCTCTATAGTGAAGAGTCTGTTTCTTGGTTTATCTATATTTTCTTTGTTCATTCGTTTTTTTTTTTTAACTCCTCATATAAGTGAAATCATATGGTATTTGTCTCTCTCCAACTGACTTATTTCACTTAGAATTATGAGCTCTATATCCATCTATATTTTGGAAAATGGCAAGATTTCCTTCTTTTTTAAGGCTAAGTATCATTCCATTCTGTGTGCATATGTGTGTGTGTGAGAGAGTGTGTGTGTGTGTGTGTGTGTGTGTGTGTATAAAATCTCACATCTTTTTTATCCATTCATCCATTGATGGACATAGGCTGCTTCCATAATTTGGCTTTTTAAAATAATGCTGCAATAAACACAGGGGTGCATATATTTTTTGAATTAGTATTTTTGTATTCTTTGGGTAAATGCCCAGTAGTGGAATTACTAGGTCATATGCTGTTTCTATTTTTAATTTTTTGAGGAACTTTCATACTGTTTTCCACAGTGGCTACACCAGTTTGCTTTGCCACCAATAGTGCATGAGGGTTCCTTTTTTCTCTGCATCCTAGCCTATACTTGTTTCTTGTATTTTGATTTTGGCCATTTTGACAGGTACGAGGTAGTATCTCATTGTAGTTTTGATTTGCATTTCCATGATGATGATGAGTGATATTGAGCATTGTTTCATGTGTCCATTGGCCAACTGGATGTCTTCTTTGGAGAAATGTCTGTTCATGTCTTCTGCCCATTTTGATTGGATTATTTGTATGTGTGTGTTGAGTTGTACAAGTTCTTTAAATATTTTGCATACTAACCCTTTATTGGATATGTCGTTTGCAAATGTCTTCTCCCACTCAGTAGGTTGTCTTTTAGTTTTGTAAATAGCTTTCTTTGCTGTGCAGAAGTTTTTTATTTTGATGTAGTCCCAAAGTTTATATTTGCTTTTGTTTTCCTTGCTTCAGTAGACATATCCAGAAAAAAGTTGCTACAACAGATGTCAAAGAAATTACTGCCTGTGCTCTCTTCTACGATTTTATCGTTTCAGGTGTCATATTTAGGTCCTTATTTCATTTTGAGTTTATTTTTGTGTATGGTGTAAGAAAGTGGTCCAGTTTCATTCTT
The DNA here is from genome assembly GCF_009762305.2 of Zalophus californianus. Taxonomy (NCBI): domain Eukaryota; kingdom Metazoa; phylum Chordata; class Mammalia; order Carnivora; family Otariidae; genus Zalophus; species Zalophus californianus. The sequence continues at coordinate 142,043,151 of NC_045596.1, read as the reverse complement.
TTGCTTATAGCTGTTCAGTTTTCCCAACACAATTTATTGAAGAGACTTTTTCCCATCGCATATTCTTGTCTCTTTTGTGAAAGGTTAATTGACCATATAATTGTCAGTTTATTTCTGGCCTCTCTATCCTGTTTCATTGATCTATGAGTCTATTTTTGTGCCACTACCATACTATTTTGATTACTAGAGCTTTGTAATATGTCTTGAAATCTGGGATTGTAATACCTCCAGTTTTGTTTTTCTTTTTCAAGATTGCTTTGACTATTCAGGTTCTTTTGTGGTTCAAATATAAATTTGAGTATTATCTGTTCTACTTCTGTGAAAAATGATGTTGATATTTTGATAGAAATTGCATTATATCTGTAGATTGTTTTGGGTAGTATGGACATTGTAACAGTATTTTTTTTTCCAATCCATGAGTATGGAATATCTTTCCATTTGTTAGTATCATCTTCAATTTCTTTCATCAGTGTTTTATAGGTTTCAGAGTATAGCTCTTTTACCTCTTCAGTTACATTTATTCATAAGTATTTTTTCTTTTTGGTGCAATTGAAAATGGGATTGTTTTCTTAATTTCTCTTTCTGTTACTTCATTATTAGTGTAGAGAAATGCAATGGATTTCTGTATATTGATTTTGTATCCTGAGACCTTACTGAATTTATCTATCAGTTCTATAGTAGCTTTTTGGTGGAATATTTAGGGTTTTCTATATATAGTATCAGTTCATCCACAAATATGCCTACAAAATTGCCTTACCAGTTTGGCCACCTTTATTTCTTTTTGTTGTCTGATTGCTATGGCTTGGACTTCAAGTACCATGTTGAATAAAAGCAGAGTGGACATTCTTGTCTTGTTGCTGACCTTAAGGGAAAAACTCTCAGTTTTTCCCCATGGAGGATGATGTTAGCTGTGGGTTTTTCATATATGGCCTTTATTATGTTGAAGTATGTTCCGTCTAAAACTACTTGTTGAGTGTTTTTATCATGGATGCATGTTGTACTTGTCAGATGCTTTTACTGCATGTATTGAAATGATCATATAATTTTTATCTTTCTCTTCTTGATGTGATATATCAAGTTGATTGATCTGTGAAAAATGAACCACCCTTGAAATCCAGGAATAAATACCACTTGATCATGGTGATTTTTTTTTAATGTATTGTTGGATTTGGTTTGCTATTATTTTGTTTAAGATTTTTGCATCTATGTTCATCAGAGATATTGGCCTGTTGTTCTCTCTCTCTCTTTTTTTTTGTATTGTCTTTATCTGATTTTGTTATCAAATGTAATACTGGCCTCATAGAATGAATTTAGAAGATTTCCCTCCTGTTCTAATTTTTTGGGGACAGGTTGAGAAGAATAGGCATTAACTCTTCTTTGAATGTTTGGTAGAACTCAACTGTGAAACAATCTGGTCCTGAACTTTTATTTTTGGGAGTTTTTTGTTTGTTTGTTGTTTTTGGTTTTTTTAATTACTGATTCAATTTCATTGCTGGTAATCAGTCTGTTCAAATTTTCTATTTCTTTCTGATTCTATTTGGGACATTGTATGTTTCTAGGAATTTATACATTTCTTCTAGCTTGTTTAATTTGTTGGCATGTAATTTTTCATAATAGTCTCTTATAATCCTTTGTATTTCTGTGTTATTGGTTGTTATTCCTCCTCTTTCAGTTCTGATTTTGAGTCCTCTTTTTTTCTTTTTTTGATGAGTCTGGCTAAAGCTTTATCAATTTTGTTGAATTTTTTAAAAAAAACAGCTCCTGGTTTCATTGATCTGTTCTATTACTTATTTTAGTTTCTACTTTGTTTATTTTTGCTCTAATCTCTATTATTTTCTTCCTTCTAGTTTTGGGTTTTGCTTGTTCTTTTTTTTCTAGTTCCTTTACGTGTAAGGTTACATTGTTTATTTGAGATTTTTCTTGCCTCTTGTGATAGGCCTGTATTGTTATAAACTTGTCTCTGAGAATAGCTTTTGCTGCATCCCAAAGATTTTGGACCGTTGTATTTTCATTTTCATTTGTCTTCATGTATTTTTTGATTTCCTCTTTGATTTCTTGTTTGACCCATTCATTGTTTAGTAGCATGTTATTTCACCTCCATGTATTTGTATTATTTACAGATTTTTTCTTTTGGTTGATTTCTAGTTTTATAGTATTATGGTCAGAAAAAAATGCATATTGTGACTTCAATATTTTTGAATTTGTTGAGTCTTATTTTGTGGCCTAATATGTGATTTACTGTGTAGAATGCTTCATGTGCACTTGAAAAGAATGTGTATTCTGCTATTTTAGATGGCGTGTTCTGAATATATCTGTTAGAGCCATCTGGTCCAATGTGCAACTTAAAACAACTGTTTCCTTGTTGATTTTCTGTTTAGATGATCTATCCATTGATGTAAGTGGGATGTTAAATTTCCCTACTTTATTTTATTATTATTGATTACTTCCTTTATGTTTCTTATTAGCTTCTCTATGTATTTGAGTGCTCCCATGTTAGATGTATAAATACTTATAATTGTTATATCTTCTTTTTTTTAAAAGATTTGATTTATTTATTTGACAGAAAGAGACACAGCCAGAGAGGAAACACAAGCAAGGCGGGTGGGAGAGGGAGAAGCAGACTTCCCGCTGAGCAGGGAGCCCGATGCAGGGCTCTATCCCAGGACCCTGAGATCATGACCTGAGCTGAAGGCAAACGCTTAACGACTGACCCACCCAGGCGCCCCTAATTGTTATATCTTCTTGTTGAATTGTTCTCTTTATTATTATGTAGTGTCCTTCACTGTCTGTCTCTTCTTATAATCTTTACTTTAAAGTCCATGTTGTTCAATGTAAGTATTGCTACCCTGGCTTTTTTTTCACTTCCATTTGTATGATAAATGCTTTTCCATCTCTTCGCTTTCAATCTTCAATCTGCGTGTGCCTTTATGTCTGAAATGAATCTCTTGTAGGCAGCATATACATGGGTCTTGCTTTTTTTTTTATCCATTTTGTCATCCAATGTCTTTTGATTAGAGCATTTAGTCCATTTATATTCAAAGTAATTTTTGATAGGTATGTACTTACTGTCATTTTGTTACTTGTTTTATGGTTCTTTTTGTAGTTCTCTCTTCCTTTCTTCTCTTGCTCTCTTCCCTTATGGTTTCTTTTCTTTAGTAATATACTTGGATTCCTTTCTCTTATTTTTTGCATATCTATTACTGGTTTGGGATTTATGGTTACCATTAGGTCTGTGTATAACATTTTCTGTATATTGCAATCTATAGTAAGTTGATGATTGCTTAAGTTTGAACCTATTATTTACTCTTTCCCCCTCTAAAATTTCTTGTAAGGCTGTTTTGGTGGTCATAAATTCTTTAACTTTTGTTTGTCCAGGAAACTCTTTATCTCTCCTTCTATTCTGAATGATAGTCTTGTTGGAAACAGTATTCTTGGCTATGGATTTTTTTTTCCCTTCAGCACTTTGAACATGTTATGCCACTCTCTACTGCCCTGCAAAGTTTCTGCTGATACATCAGCTGACAGCCTTATGGGGTTTCCCTTTTATGTAACTGTTTATTTTCTTTTCTTTTTTTAACATTTTTTTATTATGTTATGTTAATCACTATACATATATCATTAGTTTTTCATGTAGTGTTCCATGATTCATTGTTTGCATATAACACCCAGTGCTCCATGCAGAATGTGCCCTCTTTAATAACCATCATCAGGCTAACCCATCCTCCCGCCCTCCTCCAATCTAGAACCCTTAGTTTGTTTTTCAGAGTCCATAGTCTCTCATGGCTCGTCTCCACCTCTGATATCCCCCCCTTCATTCTTCACCTCCTGCTTTCTTCTTCTTCTTCTTCTTCTTCTTCTTCTTCTTCTTCTTCTTCTTCTTCTTCTTCTTCTTCTTTTCTTCTTCTTCTTCTTCTTTTAACATATAATATATTATTTGCTTTAGAGGTACAGGTCTGTGATTCAACAGTCTTGCACAATTCCCAGCACTCACCATAGCACATAACCTCCCCAATGTCTATCACCCAGCCACCCCAACCCTCCCACCCCCACCACTCCAGCAACACTCAGCTTGTTTCCTGAGATTAAGAATTCCTCATATCACTGAGGTCATATGATACATGTTTTTCTCTGATTGAGTTATTTCTCTCAGCATTATACCCTCCAGTTCCATCCACGTCATTGCAAGTGGCAAAATTTCATTCTTTTTGATGGTGCATAATATTCCATTGTGTATATATACCACACTTCTTTATCCATTCATCTGTCTATGGACATCTTGGCTCTTTCCACAGTTTGGCTATTGTGAACATTGCTACTATAAACATTGGGGTGCACGTACCCCTTCGGATCCCTACATTTGTATCTTTGGGGTAAATACCCAGTAGTGCAATTGCTGGATTGTATGGTAGCTCTATTTTCAACTCTTTGAGGAAACTCCATACGGTTTTCCAGAGTGGTTGCACCAGCTTGCATTCCCACCAACAGTGTGGGAGGGTTCCCCTTTCTCTGCATCCCCGCCAACATCAGTCATTTCCTGACTTGTTAATTTTAGCCATTCTGACTGGTGTGAGGTGATATCTCATTGAGGTTTTGATTTGGATTTCCCTGATGCCGAGCGATGTTGAGCACTTTTTCATGTGTCTGTTGGCCGTTTGGATGTCTTCTTTGGGAAAATGTCTGTTCATGTCTTCTGCCCATTTCTCGATTGGATTATTTGTTCTTTCGGTGTTGAGTTTAAGAAGTTCTTTATAGATTTTGGATACAAGCCCTTTATCTGATATGTCATTTGCAAATATCTTCTCCCATTCTGTCGGTTGTCTTTTGGTTTTGTGGACTGTTTCTTTTGCTGTGCAAAAGCTTTTTATCTTGATGAGGTCCCAACAGTTCATTTTTGCCCTTGCTTCCCTTGCCTTTGGCGATGTTTCTAGGAAGAAGTTGCTGCAGCTCAGGTCGAAGAAGTTGCTCTCTGTGTTCTCCTTTAGGATGTTGATGGACTCCTGTCTCACATTGAGGTCTTTCAACCATTTTGACTCTATTTTTGTGTGTGGTGTAAGGAAATGGTCCAGTTCCATTCTTCTGCATGTGGCTGTCCGATTTTCCCAACACCATTTGTTGAAGAGGCTGTCTTTTTTCCATTGGACATTCCTTCCTGCTTTATCGAAGATTAGTTGACCATAGAGTTCAGGGTCCATTTCTGGGCTCTCTATTCTGTTCCATTTATCTCTGTGTCTGTTTTTGTGCCTCAGTACCATACTGTCTTGATGATGACAGCTTTGTAATAGAGGCTTAAAGTCCGGAATTGTGATGCCACCAGCTTTGCTTCTCTTTTTCAACATTCCTCTGGTTATTCGGGTTTTTTTCAGGTTCCATACGTTTTAAGATTATTTGTTGCATTTCTTTGAAAAAAGTGGATGGTATTTTGATGGGGATTTCATTGAATGTGTAGATTGCTCTAGGTAGCATTGACATCTTCACAATATATGTTCTTCCAACCCATGATCATGGAACATTTTTCCATTTCTTTGTGTCTTCCTCAATTTCTTTCATGAGTATTTTATAGTTTTCTGAGTACAGAACCTTTGCCTCGTTAGTTAGATTTATTCCTAGGTATCTTATGGTTTTGGGTGCAGTTGTAAATGGGATCAACTACTTTATTTCTCTTTCTTCTGTCTTGGTGGTGGTGTATAGGAATGCCACTGATTTCTATGTATTGAATTTATATCCTGCCACTTTGCTGAATTCCTGAATGAGTTCTAGCAGTTTTGGGGTGGAGTCTTTTGGGTTTTCCACATAAAGTATCATATTATCTGCAAAGAGTGAGAGTTTGACTTCTTCTTTGCTGATTCGGATGCCTTTTATTTCTTTTTGTTGTCTGATTGCTGTGGCTAGGACTTCTAATACTATGTTGAATAGCAGTAGTGATAGTGGACATCCCTGCCGTGTTCCTGACCTTAGGGGGAAAGCTCTCATTTTCTCCCCATTGAGAATGATATTCATTGTGTGTTTTTCATAGATGGCTTTTATGATATTGAGGTATGTGCCCTCTATCCTTAGTCTCTGCAAAGTTTTGATCAAGAAAGGATGCTGTACTTTGTCAAATGCTTTTTCTGCATCTATTGAGAGGATCATATGATTCTTGTTCTTTCTTTTGTTAATGTATTGTATCACATTGATTGATTTGCGGATGTTGAACCAACCTTGCAGCCCAGGGATAAATCCCACTTGGTTGTGGTGAATAATCCTTTTAACGTATTGTTGTATCCTACTGGCTAGTATTTTGGTGAGAATTTTTGCATCCATGTTCATCAAGGATATTGATCTGTAATTCTCCTTTTTTGATGGGGTCTTTGTCTGGTTTGGGGATCAAGGTAATGGTGCCCTCATAAAACGAGTTTGGAAGTTTCCCTTCCATTTCTATTTTTCAGAACCATTTCAGAAGAATAGGTATTAATTCTTCTTGAAATGTTTGGTAGAATTCCCCTGGGAAGCCATCTGGCTCTGGCTTTTGTTTGTTGGGCAATTTTTGATGACTGCTTCAATTTCCTTAGTGGTTATAAGTCTATTCAGGTTTTCTGTTTCTTCCTGGTTCTGTTTTGGTAGTTGATACATCTCTAGGAATGCATCCATTTCTTCCTGGTTATCTAATTTGCTGGCATAGAGTTGCTCATAGTATGTTCTTATAATTGTTTCTATTTCTTTGGTGTTGGTTGTGATCGCTCCTCTTTCATTCATGATTTTGTTGATTTGGGTCATTTCTCTTTTCTTTTTGATAGACTGGCCACAGGTTTATCAATCTTGTTACTTCTTTCAACGAACCAGCTCCTAGTTTCATTGATCTGTTCTACTATTCTTTTGATTTCTATTTCATTGATTTCTGCTCTGATCTTTATGATTTCTCTTCTCCTGCTGTGTTTAGGCTTTATTTGCTGTTTTTTCTCCAGCTCCTTTAGGTGTAGCCTTAGGTTGTGTATTTGATACCTTTCTTGTTTCCTGAGAAAGGCTTGTATTGCTCTATACTTTCCTCTTAGGACTGCCTCTGCTGTATCCCAAAGATTTTGAACAGTTGTGTTTTCATTTTCATTGGTTCCATGAATTTTTTTAATTCTTCTTTAATTTCCTGGTTGACCCATTGATTCTTTAGTAAGATGCTCTTTAGCCTCCATGTATTTGAGTTCTTTCCGACTTTCCTCTTGTGATTGAGTTCTAGTTTCAAAGCATTGTGGTCTGAAAATATACAGGGAATGATCCCAATCTTTTGGTACCGGTTGAGACCTGATTTGTGACCTACGACGTGATGTATTCTGGAGAATGTTCCATGGGCACTAGAGAAGAATGTGTATTCCTTTGCTTTGGGATGGAATGTTCTGAATATGTCTGTGAAGTCCATTTGGTCCAGTGTGTCATTTAAAGTCTTTATTTCCTTGTTGATCTTTTGCTTAGATGATCTGTCCATTTCATTGAGGGGGGTGTTAACGTCCCCCACTATTATTGTATTGTTGTCAATGTGTTTCTTTGCTTTTGTTATTAATTGGCTTATATAGTTGATTGCTCCCATGTTAGGGGCATAGATATTTACAATTGTTAGATCTTCTTGTTGGATAGACCCTTTAAGTAGGATATAGTGTCCTTCCTCATCTCTTATTACAGTCTTTGGTTTAAAATATCTTTTGTCTGATATAAGGATTGCCACCCCAGCTTTCTTCTGGTGTCCATTAGCATGGTAAATGGTTTCCACCATCTCACTTTCAATCTGGTGGTGTCTTTGGGTATAAAATGAGTCTCTTGCACACAGCATATCAATGGGTTTTGTTTTTTTATCCAATCTAATAGCCTGTGTTTTTTGTTTGGGCATTTAGCCCATTTACATTCAGGGTAACTATTGAAAAATATGAATTTAGTGCCATTGTATTGCCTGTAAGGTGGCTATTACTGTATAATGTCTGTGTTCCTTTCTGGTCTATGCTGCTTTTAGGCTCTCTCTTTGCTTAGAGGACCCCTTTCAATATTTCTTGTAGGGCTGAATTTGTGTTTGCAAATTCCTTTTGTTCTTGTTTGTCCTGGAAGCTTTTTATCTCTCCTTCTATTTTCAGTGACAGCCTAGCTGGATATCGTATTCTTGGCTGCATATTTTTCTCATTAATGCTCTGAAGATATCATGCCAGTCCTTTCTGGCCTGCCAGGTCTCTGTGGATAGGTCTGCTGTGAATCTAATGTTTCTACCATTGTAGGTTACAGATCTTTTCTCCCGAGCTGCTTTCAGGATTTTCTCTTTGTCTCTGAGACTCGTAAGTTTTACTATTAGATGTCGGGGTGTTGACCTATTTTTATTGATTTTGAGAGGGGTTGTCTGGGCCTGCTGGATTTTGATGCCTGTTTCCTTCCCCAAATTAGGGACGCTCTCTGCTATAATTTGCTCCAATATACCTTCTGCCCCTCTCTCTCTTTCTTCTTCTTCTGGGATCCCAATTATTCTAATGTTGTTTGATCTTATGGTATCGCTTATCTCTTGAATTTTCCCCTTGTGATCTAGTAGTTGTTTATCTCTCTTTTTCTCAGCTTCTTTATTTTCCATTATTTGTTCATCTATATCACTAATTCTCTCTTCTGTCTCATGTATCCTAGCAGTTAGAGCCCTTATTTTTGATTGCACCTCATTAACAACCTTTTTGATTTCCACTTGGTTAGATTTTAGTTCTTTTATTTCTCCAGAAAGGGTTTCTCTAATAACTTCCATGTTTTTTTCAAGACCAGCTAGTATCTTTAAAATCATCATTCTGAACTCTAGTTCTGACATCGTACTAATGTCCATATTGAGAAGGTCCCTGGTAGTCAGTAGGGCCTCTTGTTCTTTCTGTTGAGGTGATTTTTTCCTTCTTGTCATTTTGTCCAGAGAATAGATGAATGAGAGAACAAAATGCTAACGGTGTAACAATGTCCCCAGAAAATATACTCTTAACCAATCAGAAAAGACCTGAAACTAGGGGAAAAGAAAGAGAAAGAAAGAAATAAGAAAAAGAAAAAAAAAGAAAAAAAGGTAAGAACAACAAAAACAGAAGAAGACACAAAAACCAGAATATGATCAAATATGATCAGGCTGGTGCATAGATCAGTGCCACACACTAGATTTTGGGTGTATTTTGGTCTGTTAGAAGAAAATGCCTCCCAAAATTTTAAAGAAAGCAAAACATATATGTATGTACAAAAATAAGGGTTGATATGATGAAGGGATGGAATATGATTGTAAAGATGAAAATTATAACAAATTTTATAAAAGGAATTGATAAAATAGGAAATTGTTTGAAAAAAGAAAGAATAGGACTTAAGAAAAAAAGGGGAGAGTATGTGATCAGGCAGGAGACTAGAACAAAGCCATACACTAGAGATTTAGGGTACATTTTGATCTGTTAGAAGAAACTGTATCTCAAAATTTTAAAGAGAGAAAAACATATATATACGCCAAAAATAAGGGTAACTACATATGAAGGGCTAGAATATGACTCTAAAAATGAAAAATAAAAATGTTTTTTTTAAAAAAAGGATTGATATGATGTTGGTTGAAAAGGGGAAAAGGAAATATTTTAAAAAATGAAAAAAAGACAGTTAAAAAAATTAACTTTGAAAGACTAAAAATCATGGTAAAAAAAGCCATGGATCCTATGTGCAGTATTTCCCTAGCGCTGGAGTTCTGCCATTCGCATTGATTGGTAAACTTTGTCTTGGTTCGCTGTTCTTGCTGATCTTCTGGGGGAGCGGCCTGTTGCTGTGGTTCCCAAAAGTCTTTGCCAGAGTCAGAATTGCCCCACCCTTGTTGGTCTGGGCTAAGCAATCTGCTCGGGTTTGCTCTCCGGAGCTTTTGTTCCCTGCAAGCTTTCTGTACAGCTTTGGAGGATGAGAGTGAAAATGGCGGCCTCCTAATCCCTGCCCCAGAGGATCTGAGAACTCAGGGCCCCGCTCCTCAGTGAGCCCCAGAGAAAAGCAGTCAATCACTCCCATCTCCCCGGTCTCCTGCTGCACTCCGTGCTCACCCAGCCTGTGACCGAGCATTTCTATTGCTGGCACCTGACCCGGTGTGGAGTCTCCAACCCCAGCAGATCCCTGATGTGCACTCCCATGCTGCTTCTCCTGGGGGAGGAAGGGGAGTCTCCCTGGATCTGCTGCTTGTTGTGTCCCTGCTGGAAGAGCAGGGGCCCAACTGTGCCGCGGATCACGGTTTATGGCAACCCTGAGCTGAGACCCCGCTCCTCTGCTCTGTCTCTGCAGCCAGTTTCTCCGCTCCGTTACCTGGGAACTCTGCCACACTCAGGCACCCCCAGTCTTTCTGTGACCCCGAGGGTCCTGAGACCACACTGTCCCATGAGGGTTCCACCCCCTGCTTAGCTACTGGAGCCATGTCCCTCAGTAGAGCCGACTTCTAAAAGTTCCGATTTTGTGCTCTGCTGCTCTATCACTTGCCAGAAGCACCTGAGGGATACCCCCTCCCCTGCCATATATCCTCCCGAATATTGCCTGGGATTCACTTTTCTGCACATCCTACCTTCCAGAATGTGGTCGCTTTTCTGTGCAGAGAGTTGTTGCTATTCTTTTCTTTGATCTCCTGTTGAGTTCATAGGTGTTCAGAATGGTTTGATCCCTATCCAGCTGAATTCCAGGTCTCCTACTCCTCTGCCATCTTGCTTCACCTCCCACTGTTTTCTTTTCTCTTGCTGCTTTTAAAATTCTCTCCTTATCACTACTTTTTGCCATTTTAATTACTATATTTCTTGGTGTGGACCTCCTTGGGTTGATTTTGTTAGGGGTTCTCTGTGCCTCCTGGATCTGGATTTCTGTTTCCTTCCCCAGATTCAGGATGTTTTCAGCTATTATTTCTTCAAATAAGTTTTCTGCCCCATTTTCTCTCTCTTCTTCTTCTGGGATCCTTATAATGTGAATGTTATTATGCTTGGTGGTATTGCTGGGTTCCCTAAGTCAATTATCATTATTTTTTTCTCTCTCTTCTAGTCATCTTGATTGCTTTCCATTACTCTGTTTTCTAGGTCACTGACTCATTCTGCTTCCTCTAGTGCACTATTTGTTCCATCTAGAGTATTTTTAATTTCAGTTATTGACTTCATCTCTGATTGCTTCCTTTTTATGTTTTCTCTCTCTTTGTTGAAGGTCTCACTGAGGTCCTTTACTTTTTTCTCAAGTCCTCTGAGTATCTTTATGATCATTACTTAGAATTCTCTTATCAGGCTTATTACTTATCTCCATTTCTTTTAGGTCTCTTGTGGTGATTTTGTCCTGTTCTTTCATTCAGGACATATTCCTCTGTCTCCTCATTTTGTCTAGTTCTCTGTATCTGTTTCCGTGTGTTAGGAAAGTCAGCTACATCTCCTGCTCTTGAAGGTAGTGGATTTAAAGAGGAGGTCCTTTGTGTCCTGGAGTACAGTGCCCCCGGTTCACCAGAACCTGCACTTCAGGGGTGTCTCCTGTGTGTGTGTGTGTGTGTGTGTGTGCACTTTACTATTGTGGCTGAGACATGTTTGCCTTTAGTCCAGTTGTCTGTAATAATTCTCTTTGCCTAATGTAGGTGGGGTTTGGTCACTCTGCATTAGAGGACCAGTATGGGTCTGCCTTGGACTTGAGTTGTGTCAGACCAGGCATTTGCCAGAGATACAGTAGCACTGAACTGCAGGATACTTTCCCTATTTTGTCCTCTGAGAAGTCTTCATTGGTGGTTGGGGCCTACAGTTAGGCCAGTTAGGCACCGTGGGGGCTCCAGTGGGGCTGAGGTATATAATTATCTTCCTCTCTCCTTGGAGCAGGAGTCACTTTGGAGGGGTGTTGCCCCCTACTGGGACTGCTTGCACACTGTCAGGTTTTTGGCACCACTTAAGATGTACTCTGGCCAAGAGCATATTAGATGCGGCGGGTCTGAAGGAGAACATAGGGGTGGGGCTCATAGTGTTAGCAGGGTTTGCACAGGTCCACTGAGGGAAGGGACCTGGAGCAGAGGCCTGGCTGGAAGGGGCATGTCCACAGTAGAACTTGTGGGCAGGGTGTGTGGTGGTAGCGAGTTAGGTATCAAGTGTTGGCACTGCAGTTGTTCCTGTAGGTGTCCATGTGTCTAGGCTGTAGAGCAGGGGGAGAAATGGTGCCTGCCAGCATCTTTATTCCTGAAGAAGTCTTCCAAAAGTCCCTGCCCCTCCAGCACATGCTCTGAGATTAGGTAACAAATCTCTCTCTCGTATACCCCAGGCATTTTTCAAACTGCTGTTTCTATGTTGTATCTCTGTGGGGCTTATTGTGCTGTCTCTTTAAGAGTGAGGACTCAGTTTCCTATTGCCCCCGCCCCCCCGGCTCTCCCAGCAGATTTTTAAAGTTCCAGGTGTTAAGCCCTGCTGATTGTAAAAACTCTTGAAATTCGGCCCCTCCAGCTTTCCAAGCCAAATGTTATGGAATTCATTTTCCCCTTTGTGGGCCTCCTGGTGTGAGAATGTGTTTCTCTCCCTTCTCCATGCCTCGGAGGTCCCTCTCCCCCGTGGACAGTCCCATGGTCTGTTAAGTTCCTGACTGAGTCTCTGCCCTTCCTACCATCTTCGATGTGTCCTCCTCTCTACATTTATCTGTGGAGAGTTTGTTCTGCCAGTCTTTGGGTAACTTTCTGGGTTATTGACATTGATGTGGGTGTTACCTAGTAGTATCCATAGGACAAAGTGAGCTTAGGGTCCTCCTACTCTGCCATCTTACCTGGAAATCTTTTATTGCTATTTTAATTTTCATGGATGCCCTGGTTAAATAACAAGGAAGGATGAGAAATAAAAGGGCTACAATTTGGAGAGGAAAATTTACAACTTTTTATATATACATGATAGATAATATATGACAGTTTAATGAGCACAAAAAAGTTATAGACATCTTTACTCTTCCAATAACTATAAAACAAAACAAAATGAGATACCACTGTATACTACCAGAAAGACTGATATATTAAATATTTGCAAAGATGCAGAACAACTGACAGTAGGGAAAATAGTACAATGTTTTTGGATATTTGGAGGTTTATTTTAAAGGCAAGCATACACTTACAATACAACCAAGCAATTGCACTCCTAGATATTTATCCAAGAAAAATCCAAGTGTATATATATATATCCATAAAAGATTTATTTATACAATAACTTTATTTATAACCCAAAAAGTGGTAAGCAATGCAAATGTCTATCAGAAACTGAACAGATTATAATGTATTCATACAATGAAATGCTACTCAGCAATAAAAAAAATCAACAAATAATAAACATAATAACATGGAAGTATTTAAAAACTATTCTGAAAGAGGCCAGAGACAAGTGGTCATTTCATGATTCCATTTATGTGAAATTCTAGATGGTCAAAATGTTTCTATAGTAGTAGAAAGGGAATTAGTAGCTGCCCTGGATTAAGATTTGGGGAAAGGTGGCTGGGCTGGCTACAAATAAGCATGGGGAAAGTAGCTGGAGTTATAGGCACGTTGTATATTTTGATAGTTAAATAGTTGTATACATTTCTCAAAATTCATCAAACTACAAAATTAAAATGAAAACCACTTACTATTGGGGTCATGGACATGCATAAAAAGGTAGTGGGAAGATTGCACAGGTAATACTGAACAGAAGACATGGCAGAAGAGTGCCAGAATAGAACTTCTTATAGGTAAAACCAAGATTTTGTTTGTTTGCTTGCTTGTTTTCATAACATCAAGAAGGAAAGGGACTATATGAGGGAACTTTTGTGGACTCAGGTAACATAAAGTCAAAAAGAAACTAGAAGGCAGGTTTTAACATGAAATTTAAAAATCCGTAATTCCAAATGAAGAGAATTAGGGCAAGAAGATAGAGGGAAGTCTCATGTGAGCAGCATTCTTACAGGGTTGGTCTTGGATGGCCGTGAAGAAAAAGACAAAAATATTGATTGTGCATACACATACATGGTGGCATGAAGGGAGTTCTAATTAATCTGGACTAGGGTCCTCATTTTTTTTTAAGATTTTATTTATTTATTTGAGAGAGAGAGACACAGCAAGAGAGGGAACACAAGCAGGGGGAGTGGGAGAGGGAGAAGCAGACTCCCCGCAGAGTAGGGAGACTGATGCGGGGCTTGAACCCAGGACCCTGGGATCATGACCTGAGCTGAAGGCAGATGCTTAATGACTGAGCCACCCAGGTGCCCCTAGGGTCCTCATTCTTAACTGACAAGAGCCTCCGGAAGATAGCTGGTCAAGCAAGAATATACATTATTCAATCATAAACAATATTCAAATATTTCCCTCAAAATACAGACAAATGTATAACTGCATATGAAAAATAAATCATAGTAGAAGAAAAATTGGCAGTAAAATTTGCTATGGAACAGATGAAAAGTGTGACCAAATGTATTTATTTAAATTTATTATTCTTTATAAAGAATTTCTTTTTAAAAAAATTATTTATTTGACAGAGACAGAGAGGCAGGAAGAGGGAGAGGGAGAAGCAGGCTCCCCGCTGAGCAGAGAGTCCGATGTGGGGCTTGATCCCAGGACTCTGGGATCATGACCTGAGCCGAAAGCAGACACTTAACTTATTGAACTACCCAGTTACCCCTATTTAAATTTATTCTTAAAAAAATGTAATACAAGAATTTTCTTCAACAAAGAATACAAAGAAGCTCAGAAATGATTTATCAGAAAATTAGAAAGAAATGAAGTTTGAAGATCTTATATAAAATAAGAATGCTAAAATAAACATGAAAATAATGAATATCAAATTTATGAACTCATGAAGACATAGTGAAAATAGGAATGAGACAATTGAACAGAATATAGTAGAAATGAACAAAAAGTGAAAAGGAATTTTGGGATTATAATTGACAAAGATTATCAAAATATAATTAATATACACATAGCTGGTATCCCCAACTAAGAAATTCATATACTGGTTATCATTAAGAAAAATGGTCTGGGCGCCTGGGTGGCTCAGTTGGTTAAGTGTCCAACTTTTGATTTTGGCTCAGGTCATAATCTCAGGGTGGTGAGATTGAGCCCAACATTGGTCTCTGCTGGGTGTGGAGCCTGCTTCAGATTCTCTCTCTCCTTCTATCTGCCCTTCTCCCTTGCTTGTGTGCATGCACACACTCTCTCTCAATAAAGAAAAATGTCCAATAATAAAAGACTTAAATCTACAGGTTAAAAAATTAAATTCCATCTAAAGAAAGCATTGGTAAACTACCATTAATTCTTATATATGTGTTAGTAATTTTACTAGATTTAAAATTTAAAGATGAAATCTTTATGAATTAGGCAAAGAGACCAAATAATCTATAAAGGAGAAACAGAATTTTGCTACAGCAATATTTAACACTAGATGTTAATGAGTATTTTCTATAATATCCATAAGAAACTGACACAATAATTATAAAAGTGTATAATTTAAGAGTATCATTTACATGTAAGTATAAAATATATATGTATATATTTTGGCCCTGATTCATAGTGTAATGGCTGTCCAGGTCTCAGTCCCTTATTTCTGCTGTTCATGGCCCACTGCTCTAGGGTCAGGGATTTCTCCTCAAAAGTGTGGATGTGTGGGAGCTCTTCTGATAAGTATGTGTTTACCAGCCAGGGCAGTAGCCCAGAGTGGAAGTGACCTACGTGGAATGGAACCCTAGCCCTGACCTCAACCTTAAATTATATTTTCTTAAAGAGATGTTAAGGTGATGATACGAAGCCAAAAAAAAACTGCAAGTGGAACATCTATAGTAAAATGACTGCTGAGAAAAATTCATGGACTTTGGTACAAAACAAAAATAAATTTTGCAATTGATTGTGTTTTGAGAAGATCTGCGTAGTAAAGAATTTAACACTGCCCAAAAAGAAATCTGCCCTTTGTCCTCCACATTTGGGAGATTATTTCTCAATTTTTGGAATTTTATGCATGATAAAAGTTTCTTTATTTACCTGGGGCTTTGGGAAATACCAGCAATGTGGTTTAGCATAAGGCTTTTAAGTCATGCAGTATCACTTTCCCTCAGAGAGACTGGAGACTGAGATCAGCTGTCTGGATGGCCAGTTGGGCATATGGGATTGAGCTCCAATGAGACTTTTGACACAAAGGCCTGGGTAGGCTTCCCTGTTTGGCAATATTGTCATGGGTATTGTCACATAAATATAAGAAAAGTAATTCCGTTTATGACTATGAGGAGAGGACAACTGGAAGCTCCATGTTTGGAAATTTCCTGGACTCTGGCTTCTCTCTAATTTTAATATGTGTCCTTTACCTGTAATAAATTATAACAATGTACATAATAGCTTTCAGTGAGTTCAATAAATCTTTGTAGTGGGTGCACCTAGGTGGCTCAGTCGTTACGTGTCTGCCTTGGGTTCATGTGATGATCCTGGAGTTCTGGGATTGAGCCCTGCATCGGGTTCCCTGCTCAACAGGGAGCCTGCTTCTTCTCCCTCTCCCTCTGCCACTCCCCCTTCTTGTGCTCTCTCTTTCTCAAATAAATAAAATCTTTTAAAAATATATAAAAAAATTAAAAAATAAATCCTTGTAATGAATTATTGAAAGTAAGTATGGTTGTAGGAACACCTGAACTGAGAATTGTCAGAATTGAAGGCAGTTTGTAACTTGGATATTATAGACCCTGATAATACAGAAATTTTAACTAAGAATAATTGTGAGGAAAGGTTGAAAAACATCATAGATGTATAAGCACAACTTTAAAAAAAAATCCTTAAAAGCCATGAGTAAAAATCTACTACTTAATTTATCATTTGAGCTCAATCAAGTATACCAATATACATATATTGAAAGGATAAATAGGGAATACTGAAAATATATAATTTAAAGAAGTCAAATATATAGAAAATTAATGAGAGGAGATGGAAGAAAGTAAGTAGATTCTACTTATCATATTGTAAAATAGGAAATCAATAGAGTCTAAAGAAATAGTGGATTAATATATAATATAAAGTTATAAACCCAAATGTCATTCCTAAAACAAAACTGAATAAATCCACTCATGCACACACACTTACACATACATACACACTCCCAAATACACACACATACATAAGATTATAGAGATGTATTTGTGAAGGTTACAAAAAAACAGAAAAAAAATGATATCAAGAATTTGGGTTTTGGTTAATAGCTAACAAGATAATTTGGATCAATCTCCTTACTAAGAATATGAAAATAAAAATAAAATTTAAAGAATTTGTTTGAAGGATTTGTAGGGTTCCCATGCTATGAAAAGTGGTTGAGAAGATTGAAAAGATGAGAAACTGACAAGAGATTTAGATAACCTTTAGATAGACTCACGAAGTGTTAAAGACAAAAAAGTGTATGTGTGATAGAGTTGGAGTGGGGATTAGAAAAGTAGATTTATTCTAGGACCTTGAGCCTGAGATTTTACCATATTATTAAAAGTATATCTATAATATATTCTTGCAGAGACCAAAGCCAAATTTCTAATTTCAATTCCAAATTTCTAACTTCAATTCATTTAGATTGAGAAGAATCTGAAATGCTGATGCTCCTAGATGTCTATTAGAGGCAAAGTAAATTATCTCTGATGGAAAAAAGAAATCAATCCCTCTTTGTATTATTTTAAATTGTTTCTACACAATTTTTGACTTTTAATAATAAAATATCCAAGCACACATTGAGATAAGAAAGAAAAAGCATGGTCAAAAAAAAAAAAAACAACAACAACAACAAGAGAATAAACAGATTATAGAAACAGATTCATAAAGGATACAGGTAAGTTATGACATGCATGCCAAAATATAAGTATGCCTAATATATTTTAGAAATATACAAAGAATATTGAGATTTTTATCATAGAACTGGCACTTATAAAAGAATCAAAGAAAAATTATAAAAACTGAATGGCACAGAATTAAAATTGACAGCATAATGGTTGGATTAATAGCTGATTAGCTAGAGAAGAGAGAATTAGGAAACCAGAAGACAGATCTAAAGAACGATTTAAATAGAGAGAGAGAGACAGACAGACAGACAGTCTAGCCTGGGCTTTTGTATTGACAGTCTCAGAGTTTCACAAATTTGAGAGCAGAAACCGCAATGCTTCTCAAGGCTACAGCTCAAAGAAATTCACAGGGACAGCTGAAATTATGGTGTTGGAGTAGTGCCCACCTCCTGATGGGAGGTGGCAAAATCATAATTAGAGGGGCATGCTGCAATGATAGAAGAAATATATCACTTTTTTATAATAATAAAAAAACTATTACATAAAATTTGGTAAATCCATACAATTAAATTCTATACAGTGATAAAAATAAATGAATACCTTTTCAAGTATTGATAGAGGGTGGATTTCTAAATTACATGTTTTGAATAAAGTGAAGAACTATGCATATTATAAGCCATCATTTCTGCAACAAGAAAGAATATAAATCATATAAGCTTTTTTGTTTATAGAATGTCTATTGAAGAATACATAAGAAGGGGAAATGTAATTGACATTTAGAAGGATAACTGGGTTGTGAATATAGCAATTATCACTATGTTATCTTCTGTGGAGTTTGAACTAATGAAATTATTTAACATAAATTAACATAGTTAAAAGGGATTAATGGAGATACTTTAATGGACAAGAATCTGATAATCAAAGATATAAAACAAAACATTGAGGGAATGAACTAGACATTTTTTGTCAGAAGAAAAACTTTGTTTAGAGAATTGAACATGAAGGAAGTAGAATTAGAATCAGAATATGACCTTTTCAAACTGGGCTAAAGGACTTGAACTTCATTCTGTAAGTAATAACAAGTCATCAAATTTTTATGGACAGAAAAGTCACAATGAAAGCAGAACATCAGTGACATTACTTTGACAGTTTTGCCCAGGGTATAATGGAAAGAAGAGCTTAGATACAAGCTAGAGAGGGCATTGTAGTTCAAAAGAAGTAAATGTATTAAAAGCCAGCACCAAAATGCTCTAAGTGAATTCAGGTCTCATGAGACAGATGAAGTACATCACAGGAATCAAGAGAAGTTGTGGATGAGATTTACTTAATTGCTCCGAGTAATCTTTGAGAAGTCTTGGTGACCTGGTAGGATGCCCAAATGATGCAAAAAGTGAGACAGTGCCTCAATTTTTGTTTTGTATATCTTTCCTTTAGTAAAAAAAAATAAAAAAAAATTAAAACTATAGACAGTAAGAGTGAAATGCCTGCATACCCCTCCCCCAGCCAAAAAAAACCCCTCTTTATCAGAAAGGTTGTTTCTGAGATGAGGTGCCAGCAGAGTTTTAGTTTTTGCTTCATTTAACATTAATTTGAATTATGTGGAATGAATTTCCAGCAGAATTACTGCCAATAAGATCCTGTGTTATTGTGACAACATTTTTCATAATAGTTTTTTTTTTTTTTTTTTTTTTTTTTTTTTAAGTGAGTAAAAGGAGTTCTGCTTCTGGGAAGATAGAGTACATGTACTTTCCCCTACTCTTCACATTAAGTACAACTAAAAATCTTGGAGAAGACTGAAAAGAAAAGAGAAGATGACAGGCTGTCTAGAGTCCTTGGAATTCAAGGAATGACATGGCAGTGGGTTCCTTGTGTTTTCATTTTGCTTCATTATATACTAGACTTGATGTTAAAGAAGCTGGCAATCTAGAAATGCCAATGGGTTTACACACACACACACACACACACACACACACACACACACACTACACATGTGTGTACACACACCACATACATCTCCAAAAAGCCTGTATTCTATAGCCAAAATTTCAGTAGAGGGCCAACCTAGCAAGACAGAAATCTTTTGCACAATTATCACCTTACTCCAGCCAAACAGCACAGAAAAATTATGGCCTCGCTTCAATCCATTCCAATAAAGACACCCTCTTCAAGCTATAGTGAGCCACTGAAAGCCCTCTGCTGGGATGGTATCAGAGAAAGCCGAGTAGAAAGCTGAGATTTTATTACCACCAGGTGAAAATGACACCCTCATTACCAATAGCCATAGTGTCAGAGGAGACCACACTAAAGCCTGGATTTCTACCCCCACCTGGCAGTAATGAGATAACTTTGTCCCTCTCCCTGGCATCAGGGGAAACCTAGTGGAGCAGATCTGTAGAATTTATCCATCTAGTGTAACTAAAACTTTATAACCGTTGAAAACAACTCTTCATTTCCTCTACTTCCTGACCCCTGAAAACCACTATTGCATTATCTGCTTCTATGAGTCTACCATTTTAGATATCTCATATATGTGGAATCCTGCAGTATTTGCCCTTCTGTAACTGGTTTATTTCACTTAGCATAAAGTTTTCCAGGCTTGTCCATGTTTTGCAAATGGCAGGATTTTCTTTCTTTAAAGGCTGAATAATATTCTGTATATGGATATACCATATTTTCTTTATTCATCTACTGATGGACACCGGGTTGTTTCCATATTTTAGCTATTATGAATAGTGCCATAATGAACCATGGGGATGAAAATATCTCTTTGAGGTCTTGATTTCATTTTCTTTAGATGTATACCCCAAAGTAGGAATCTAGGTCATTTGGTAGTTCTATTTTAAATTTTTTGAGGAATCTCCATACTGTTTTCCATAGTGGCTGCACCATTCTACATTCCCACAGTGTGTAAATGTTCCAGTTTTCCTACATCCTCATAGATACTTGTATTTTTATAATGTGAGAGGTAACAATAATAATAATAATAATAATAGAGGTTTTCATATCTCATGTCTATAATTAACCATACATATTATGAACTTTGAAATTCATTAAGAAACTAGATTTCATATTAAGTGTTCTTACCACAAAAAAAGCAAACAAACAGAAAGAAGGGACACAGAAAACCCTGGGAAGTGTTGGATATGTCTATTATCTTAATTGTGGTGATGGTATCATGAGTGTTTCTATATGTACAAACTCATCAAATTGTATACATTAAATCTGTACAGGTTTTATAGGTCAATTATGCTATTAAAATCAACTATAAAACTTAGGAAAAAAGAAAAGACCTAGTGGAAAGTCAGTGCTTTTACTATTTCCAAGCAGTGACAAGGATATCCCCTCTGAAGTGTCAGTGGAGGCCACATGGGGAGCTTTAATGAAGCAATGCTGCTTCTCCCAGTAAGGTAGCTACCAATGGAGAACCAAAACTCCCACCAACACTGAGTAACCCTCTCCCCTCCCCTCATCCTCAGATGTCACCAGCATCTGAGCGAGGAAAATGAGGAACCTGGATGTCTATTTACAACTAGCGATAATAAAGTGGCACCCCCCCCCCACCACCACTTTCTTGCTAGAATGGTGTCAGAGGAAGCCAGCTAAATGCATTTAAATATGATCTGGAGTCTCGAAACATAATATCCAAAGTGTCCAAGTTATAATTGAAAGTCACTTGTGATATCAAAAAAGAGGAAGGCCTCAAGTTCAAGAAAAAGGGATAATCAATAGAAGCCAACACTCAGATGAAATAAATATTAAAATAATTTTACAGTGATTGTTTTTTAAGCAGCCATCATAAAAATGCTTCAACTAGTAATTATAAATATACTTGAAAAAAATAGGAAGTCTCAATCGAGATATGAAAATTATAAAAATGAACCAAATGAAAATTTTTGACTTAAAAAATAATATAACCTAAATTAAAAACTCAGTGAATGGGCTCAATAGCGTAAGAGAGGAGACAGCAGAACAAATCAGTGAACTGGAAGATAGTACAGTAGAAATTACCTAATATGATCAACATGGAGAAAATAGACTAAGAGAGAGAAAACAAGAACAAGGTCTCAGTGACTTGGAGAAGTAATGGCTCAAAATATCCAAATTTGGCAAAAGATATAAACTTACAGATTCAGGAAGCTAGCTAAAAGCCAAAGAGTATAAACTCAAAGAAATCCACATCAAGATGCATCATCATCAAACTTTGAGAATTAAAGAAGAGAAAAATTGAGAGAAAAGACAATTTACCTGGAGGGGAAAATCAATCACAATGACTTTGGATCCCTCAACAGAAATGATAGAAGCTAGACAGAAGTAGTACAACAATTTTTAAGTACTAAAAGAGATAAACTGTCAAGCCAGAAATCTATAGCCACCCAAAATATTTTTCAATAATAAAGGGAAAATGAAGACATTGTCAGATAAAGGAAAATTAAGAGAATTTTTCACCAGCAGAACAAGCCTAAAATAATGACTCAAGAAAGTTCTCTAAACAGAAAGAAAATGACAAAACAAGGAACCGTCATAAGTCAGGAAGGAAGAAAAAACATGATCTCTTTCTGAGGTCATTACCAACGTTGGGGGATAATAGTCACTGTTCTTGATCTGAAGATTTAGGTCTACCACTGTGTTCAGACACAGTAGAGTTTGTTCAAAGAGCAGGCAATTTTGACTCTTTTTAGATATATACAAGCATACCTCGTTTTACTGCATTTTGTTTTATTGCACTCCAGATATTGTGGGTTTTTTCACTAATTAAAGGTTTGTGGCAATCCCGTGTTGAAATAGTCTACTAGAGCCATTTTCCCAACAGCATGTGCTCACTTCCCGTCTCTGTGACACATTTGGTAATTCTCACTATATTTCAATTTTTTTTATATTATGGTGATCTATGATCACTGATTATAACTTGCTGAAACCTCAGATGATGGTTAGCATTTTTTAGCAATAAGGTGTTTTTTGGTTAAAGTATGGACATTGCTTTTTTAGACATAATGTTATTGCACACTTATTTGACTACAGTATGGTGTAAACATAACTTTTATACGCACTGGGAAACCAAAATGTTTTTTGATTTGCTTTATTGTGATAATCACTTTACTAAGATGGCCTAGAACAAAGTCTGCAATATCTCTGAGGTATACCTGTATAAGATAAATTATTTAGGCAGGTAAATGAAGTTCATTGGTAAGTTTATATTTTCAGAAGGAGTCAGAAAATATTTCAATAAAACTAAAAGAACAAAAAATTATAAATAAGTTAATATTTGACAGAATTTTGATTTATGATAATGCCTGAATATTGATTCCATAAAATAAGTTATGGATGAGAATGGATGTAACCAAAAAGAAACTATATTATATTTACAATCCAAAAATAAATTTAGAAGTTAGACTACAGTTGAAGTCAAAGTCTGAGGCAAAATATAAAATAAATATGTAACTTATTTTGAAAATTTGTGAATTTGGTAAGAATCACAAGTCATTTCATGCACTTATATCTAATGCAGAAATGTTGGTCTCAAGAAGAAAATAGTCTGGTCATGCACTTAAAACAACAAAATATAAATAATTATGCAACAAGAAAAACAGAACTTAAAGTATAAGTGATTTTTCAACCTGGAAGAGAGTGTCTAGTTAAAGAAGATTCCCCAAATGATGTGGATTTGAATTCAGCCCTCAAGAATTGAAGTATTGATGAATAGATCTTCACCTTAAGGTCTCTAGAAATGCGGGATATTTTTAATAATTTTTTTAAATCATGAAATGTAATCATATAGAGATCCTAGTGATTTTCAAATTCTTCAATATTGCTGAAGAGGACAATTACACATGTTGACCAATAATATGTATTACAAATATGTATATTTGTAAACCTTAATTCATTCAATTTTTGTCATTCTTAGAGCAAACAATTTTATATAATCACTAAATCCCAAGTGGACTGCTTAAAGTACTGACTTATCTTTATTTGAACCTACTTGGACAAGAACCTAGCATGATTCTCAGCACATAGTTGGAATTTATTAAAATATGTTAAACAAATGAAATCATAATTAATTAAATTATTAGGAAAGTGTTAAGTAACTGATTTAAAAATTAAAGCAAGGGAATAATTCAAATTGCAATTACAGAAGATTCATGACTTTTGTCATATGGATATGCTCATTGTGAAACTCTGTAATGAGCCAAACCCTTCCAATATCCTAGTTCTACATTTGTCCAAGTATTTAATTGCTTACATGCACAGACATTCCAGATCTATATTTATCACAAGTAAAATTGAATCTGACTTCTCTGATGGATCAGAAAACAGGGATCTTTATTTATCAAAGTTAAACTGACAGGAATATAATATGACCTTGGAAAGCTATGTATTTTCCTTGAACAGCAATCTTCTGAACTATAAAATGATTTTGTTTTATTTCACTGAGGCTCTGTTGTTGCTGTTTCTTAATGAATAATTATACTATATTTTCCTTAAAGCCAGTAATTGTTATTTTCATATTCTATATGTTACTAAAAATCTTTCTTTGTGGAAAACAGCTCCATGAAATAATTTACCGTGTCATTAAAGCTTTTTGTCTTCCTTTGTGCCTCTTTCATATTGAGTTTTCTTTTTTCTTCGTATTTGAGGAGACATTTGTTTTGGTTGATTAATTAGCCATGAATTGAAGATGAAGCCAAAAAAGGATAAAAACTTCTGCCTTTAACCGTTGTCTATTCAATCAATTCCATACACTTTATTTATTTATTTATTTATTTATTTATTTAAAGATCTTATTTATTTGACAGAGAAAGTGAGAGCACAAACAGGGGGAACAATAGAGGGAGAGGGAGAAGCAGGCTCCCCGCCAAGCAGGGAGCTCGATGCGGGGCTAAATCCCAGGACCCTGAGATGATGACCTGAGCCGAAGGCAGATGCTTAACCCTCTGAGCCACCCAGGCGGCCCAATTCCATACTCTTTAGAAAAGACAGTACTGTTTATCATTTCTGTATCACATAATTAAAATTGTTTCTTTTGTTTATCTTAAATATATCCTACCAGTTGCAAGACATTTTATATTTTATCTTTTCCGAGTTTGTCTTCATTTAATTATATGGTTCTTTTAATGCTCCTTTTTACTGGATTTTTTTAAAAAAATTTATTGTTATGTTAATCACCATACATTACATCATTAGTTTTTGTTGTAGTGTTCCATGATTCACTGTTTGTTCATAACACCCAGTGCTCCATGTAGAACGTGCCCTCTTTAATAACCATCACCAGGCTAACCCATCCTACCCCCCTCCCCTCTAGAACCCTCAGTTTGTTTTTCAGAGTCCATAGTCTCTCATGGTTCATCTCCCCCTCCGATTTCCCCCCCTTCATTCTTCTCCTCCTGCTATCTTCTTTTGTTCTTTTTTTTTCCTTAACATATATTGCATTATTTGTTTCAGAGGTACAGATCTGTGATTCAACAGTCTTGCACAATTCACAGCACTAACCATAGCACACACCCTACACAGTGTCTATCACCCAGCCACCCCATCCCTCCCACCCCCCACCACTCCAGCAACACTCAGTTTGTTTCCTGAGATTAAGAATTTCTCATATCAGAGAGGTCATACGACACATGTCTTTCTTGATTGACTTATTTCGCTCAGCATAACACCCTCCAGTTCCACCCATGTCACTGCAAATGGAAAGATCTCTTTCTTTTTGATGGCTGCATAATATTCCATTGTATATATATATACCACATATTCTTTATCCGTTCATCTGTTGATGGACATTTGGCCCTTCCACAGTTTGGCTATTGTGGACATTGCTGCTATAAACATTGGGGTGCACATACCCCTTCGGATCCCTACATTGTATCTTTGGGGTAAATACCCAGTAGTGCAATTGCTGGATCGTATGGTAGTTTTATTTTCAACTTTTTGAGGAACCTCCATACTGTTTTCCAGAGTGGATGCACCAGCTTGCATTCCCACCATGAGTGTAGGAGGGTTCCACTTTCTCCGCATCCCCGCCAATGTCTGTCATTTCCTGACTTGTTAATTTTAGCCATTCTGACTGGTGTGAGATGGTATCTCATTGGGTCTTTGATTTGGATTTCCCTGATGACGAGAGATGTTGAGCACTTTTTCATGTGTCTGTTGGCTGTTTGGATGTCTTCTTTGGAAAAATATCTGTTCATGTCTTCTGTTATTTCTTGATTGGATTATTTGTTCTTTGGGTGTTCAGTTTGATAAGTTCTTTATAGATTTTGGATACTAGCCCTTTATCTGATATGTCATTTGCAAATATCTTCTCCCATTCTGTCGGTTGTCTTTTGGTTTTGTGGACTGTTTCTTTTGCTGTGCAAAAGCTTTTTATCTTGATGAAGTCCCAATAGTTCATTTTTGCCCTGGCTTCCCTTGCCTTTGGTGATGTTTCTAGGAAGAAGTTGCTGTGGCTGAGGTCAAAGAGGTTGCTGCCTGTGTTCTCCTTTAGGATTTTGATGGAATCCTGTCTCACATTGAGGTCTTTCAACCATTTGGAGTCTATTTTTGTGTGTGGTGTAAGGAAATGGTCCAGTTTCATTCTTCTGCATGTGGCTGTCCAATTTTCCCAACACCATTTGTTGAAGAGACTGTCTTTTTTCCAATGGACATTCTGTCCTGCTTTGTCAAAGATTAGTTGACCCTAGAGTTGAGGGTCCATTTCTGGGCTCTCGATTCTGTTCCATTGATCTATGTGTCTGTTTTTGTGTCAGAACCATACTGTCTTGATGATGACAGCTTTGTAATAGAGCTGGAAGTCTGGAATTGTGATGCCGCCAGCTTTGCTTTTCTTTTTCAACATTCCTCTGGTTATTCAGGGTCTTTTCTGGTTCCATACAAATTTTAGGATTATTTGTTCCATTTCTTTGAAAGAAATGGGTGGTATTTTGATGGGGATTGCATTGAATGTGTAGATTGCTCTAAGTAGCATTGACATCTTCACAAATTTTTCTCCCAATCCATAAGTATGGAACGTTTTTCCATTTCTTTGTGTCTTCCTCAATTTCTTTCATGAGTATTTTATAGTTTTCTGAGTGCAGATCTTTTGCCTCTTTGGTTAGATTTATTCCTAGTTATCTTATGGTTTTGGGTGCGGTTGTAAATGGGATCAACTCCTTAATTTCTCTTTCTTCTGTCTTGGTGGTGGTATATAGGAATGCCACTGATTTCTGTGCATTGATTTTATATCCTGCCACTTTACTGAGTTCCTGTATGAGTTCTAGCAGTTTTGGGGTGGAGTCTTTTGGATTTTCCACATAAAGTATCATATCATCTACAAAGAGTGAGAATTTGACTTCTTCCTTGCCAATTTGGATGCCTTTTATTTCTTTTTGTTGTCTGATTGCTGTTGCTAGGACTTCTAATTCTATGCTGCATAGCAGTGGTGATAGTGGACATCCCTGCCGTGTTCTTGACCTCAGAGGGAAAGCTCTTAGTTTTTCCCCATTGAGAATGATATTCACTGTAGGTTTTTCATAGATGGCTTTTATGATATTGAGGTATGTGCCCTCTATCCCTATTCTCTGCAGAGTTTTAATCAAGAAAGGATGCTGTACTTTGTCAAGTGCTTTTTCTTCATCTATTGAGAGGATCGTATGATTCTTGTTTTTCTTTTGTTAATGTATTGTATCACGTTGATTGATTTGCAGACGTTGAACCAACCTTGCAGCCCAGGGATAAATCTCACTTGGTTGTGGTGAATAATTTTTGAATGAACTGTTGGATCCTATTGGCTAGTATTTTGGCGAGAATTTTTGCATCCATGTTCATCAAGGTTATTCGTATGTAATTCTTCTTTTTTATGAGGTCTTTGTCTGGTTTGGGGATCAAGGTAATGGTGGACTCATAAAACGAGTTTGGAAGTTTCCCTTCCATTTTTATTTTTTGGAACAGTTTCAGAAAAATAGGTATTAATTCTTCTTGAAATGTTTGGTAGAATTCCCCTGGGAAGCCATCTGGCCCTGGGCTCTTGTTTGTTGGAAGACTTTTGATGACTGGTTCAATTTCCTTAGTGCCTATAGGTCTGTTCAGGTTTTCTGTTTCTTCCTGGTTCAGTTTTGGTAGTTGAACCATCTCTAGGAATGCATCCATTTCTTCCAGGTTATCTAATTTGCTGGCATAGAGTTGCTCCTAATATGTTCTTAGAATTGTTTGTATTTCTTTGGTGTTGGTTGTGATCTCTCCTCTTTCATTCATGATTTTGTTGATTTGGGTCATTTCTCTTTTCTTTTTGATAAACTGGCCAGGGGTTTATCAATCTTGTTACTTCTTTCAAAGAACCAGCTCCTAGTTTCATTGATCTGTTCTACTGTTCTTTTGGTTTCTATTTCATTGATTTCTGCCCTGATCTTTATTAGTTCTCTTCTCCTGCTGGGTTTAGGCTTTATTTGCTGTTTTTTTCTCCAGCTCCTCTAGGCGTAAGCTTAGGTTGTTTATTTGATACCTTTCTTGTTTCTTGAGAAAGGCTTGTATTGCACTATACTTTCCTCTTAGGACTGCCTCTGCTGTGTCCCAAAGATTTTGAACAGTTGTGTTTTCATTTTCATTGGTTCCATGAATTTTTTTTAATTCTTCTTTATTTTCCTGGCTGACCCATTCATTCTTTAGTAGGATGCTCTTTAGCCTCCATTTGAGTTCTTTCCGACTTTCCTCTTGTGATTGAGTTCTAGTTTCAAAGCATTGTGGTCTGAAAATATGCAGGGAATGATCCCAATCTTTTGGTACCGGTTGAGACCTGATTTGTGACCTACGACGTGATGTATTCTGGAGAATGTTCCATGGGCACTAGAAAAGAATGTGTATTCTGTAGCTTTGGGATGGAATGTTCTGAATATGTCTGTGAAGTCCATTTGGTTCAGTGTGTCATTTAATGTCTTTATTTCCTTTTTGATCTTTTGCTTAGATGATCTGTCCATTTCAGTCAGGCGGGTGTTAACGTCCCCCACTATTATTGTATTGTTGTCAATGTGTTTCTTTGCTTTTGTTATTAATTGCCTTATATAATTGACTGCTCCCATATTAGGGGCATAGATATTTACAATTGTTAGATCTTCTTGTTGGCTAGACCCTTTAAGTAGGATATAGTGTCCTTCCTCATCTCTTATTACAGTCTTTGGTTTAAAATCTAATTAGTCTGACATAAGGATTGCCATCCCAGCTTTCTTTTGATTTCCGTTAGCATGGTAAATGGTTTTCCACCCCCTCACTTTCAATCTGTTGGTGTCTTTGGGTATAAAATGAGTCTCTTCCAGACAGCATATTAATGGGTCTTGTTTTTTTATCCAATCTGATAGCTTGTGTCTTTTGATTGGGGCATTTAGCCCATTTTCATTCAGGGTAACTATTGAAAGATATGAATTTAGTGCCATTGTATTGCCTATAAGGTTACTGTTACTGTATATTGTCTGTGTTCCTTTCTCATCTATGTTGCTTTTAGGCTCTCTCTTTGCTTAGAGGACCCCTTTCAATATTTCCTGTAGGGTTGGTTTGGTGTTCGCAAAATCTTTTAGTTTCTGTTTGTCCTGGAAGCTTTTTATCTCTCCTTCTATTTTCAATGACAGCCTAGCTGGATATATTATTCTTGGCTGCATATTTTTCTCATTTATTGCTCCGAATATATCATGCTGTTCTTTTTGGGCTGCAGGTCTCTGTGGATATATCTGTTGCCAATCTAATGTTTCTACCATTGTAGGTTACATATCTCTTGTCCCAAGCTGCTTTCAGGAT
This sequence comes from Zalophus californianus, assembly GCF_009762305.2. Classification (NCBI taxonomy): domain Eukaryota; kingdom Metazoa; phylum Chordata; class Mammalia; order Carnivora; family Otariidae; genus Zalophus; species Zalophus californianus. The sequence goes on along the minus strand of NC_045596.1, from coordinate 142,013,688 downwards.
TTTCTTTTTGTCTCTGAGACCCCTAAGTTTTACTATTAGATGACGGGGTGTTGACCTATTTTTATTGACTTTGAGAGGGGTCCTCTGTGCCTCCTGGATTTTGATACCCGTTTCCTTCCCCTAATTAAGGAAGTTCTCTGCTATAATTTGCTTCAATATACCTTCTGCCCCTCTCTCTCTTTCTTCTTCTTCTGGGATCCCAATTATTCTAATGTTGTTTCATCTTATGATATCGCTTATCTCTTGAATTCTGCCCTCATGATCCAGTAGTTGTTTCTCTCTCTTTTTCTCAGCCTCTTTATTTTCCATCATTTGGTCTTCTATACCACTGATTCTCTCTTCTGCCTCATTTATCCTAGTAGTTAGCACCCCCATTTTGATTGCACCTCATTAATAGCCTTTTTGATTTTGACTTGGTTAGATTTTAGTTCTTTTATTTCTCCAGAAAGGGTTTTTCTAATAACTTCCATCCTTTTTTCAAGACCAGCTAGTATCTTTAAAAATCATGATTCTGAACTCTAGGTCCGACATTTTACTAATGTCCATATTCAGTGCATCCCTGACAGTCGGTACTACCTTTTGTTCTTTTTGTTGAGGTGATTTTTTCCATCTTTTCATTTTGTCCAGAGGAGAGTATATGAATGAGAGAACAAAATGCTAACAGGGTAACAACGTCCCCAGAAAATATACTCTAAACAATCAGAAAAGACCTCAACCAGGGGAAAATAAAGGGAAAGAAAGAAAAAGAAAAAGAGAAAGAAAGAAAAAGAAAAAGATAAAAAGAAACAAAAACAACAAATAAAAAAACAGAATATGATCATATATGATCAGGCTGGTGCATAGATCAGTGCCACACACTAGATTTTGGGTGTATTTTGGTCTGTTAGAAGAAAGTGTCTCCCAAAATTTTAAAGAAAGAAAAACTTATATACGTACAAAAATAAGGGTTGATACGATGAAGGGATGGAATATGACTGTAAAGATGAAAATTATAACAAATTTTATAAAAGGAATTGATAAGATAAGAAGTTGTTTCAAAAAAGAAAGAAGAGGACTTAAGAGAAAAAAGGGAGAGAATGTGATCAGGCAGGAGACTAGAACAAAGCCATACACTAGAGATTTAGGGTATATTTTGATCTGTTAGAAGAAACTGTATCTCAAAATTTTAAAGAGAGAACAACTTATATATATATGCTAAAAATAAGGGTAACTACTATGAAGGGCTAGACTATGACTCTAAAAATGAAAAATAAAAAAAATTTTTTTAAAGGGATTAAGATGTTGGTTGAAAAAGGGAAAAAGAAAAATTAAAAGAAAAAAGCAGTTAAAAAAATTAACTTTGAAAGACTAAAGAATCATGGTAAAAAAGCCATGGATTCTATGTGCAGTATTCCCCTAGCTCTGGAGTTCTGCCGTTTTCACTGATCAGTAAACTTGGTCTTCTCTGGCTGTTTTTGCTGATCTTCTGGGGGAGGGGTCAGAATTCTGGCTGAATTGCCCCGCCCTTGCCTTGTCAGGGCTAAGTAATCTGCTCGGGTTATCTCTCGGGAGCTTTTGTTTCCTACAAGCTTTTGGTACAGCTTTAGAGGACACGAGTGAAAATGGCGGCCTCCCAATCTCTGGCCCGGAGGAGCTGAGAACTCGGGGACCCGCTCCTCAGTGCGACCCCAGAGAAAAGAAGTCAATCGCTCCGGTCTCCCCAGTCTCCGGCTGCACTCTGTGCTCACTGGCCTGTGACCGAGCATTTCTATCTGTGGCACCTGACTTGGTGTGGAGTCTCCAAACCCAGCAGATCCTTGTGGTGCGCTCCCTCGCCACTCCTCCTGGGGGAGGAAGGGGAGTCTCCCCGGACCTGCCGCTTGTTCGGTCCCTGCTGGAGGAATAGTGGCCCGACTGTGCCGCGGATCATGGTTTATGGCAACCCCGGGCTGTGAGCTCACTCCTCCTCTCTGTCTCTGCAGCTGGCTTCCCTGCTCCGATACCTGGGTGCTCTGCTGCACTCAGGCACCCCCAGTCTTTCTGTAACCCTGAGGGTCCTGAGACCACACTGTCCTGCGAGGTTTCCCCCCCCCACTTAACACTGGAGTGACATCCCTCAGCAGAGCCTACTTCTAAAAGTTCCGATTTTGTGCTCTATCACTTGCCAGAAGTGGCCGATGGAGGCCCCCTCCCCCGCCGCCTATCCTCCTGAATATTGCCTCAGATTCACTTCTCCACACGTCCTACCTTCCAGAAAGTTGTCGCTTTCCTGTTCAGAGAGTTGTTGCTGTTCTTTTCTTCCAGCTCCTGTTGAGTTCGTAGGTGTTCAGAATGGTTTGATCCCTATCCCGTTGAATTCCTGAGACCAGATGAAATCCAGGTCTCCCACTCCTCCACCATCTTGCTCCACCCCCCTCTGGGTTTTTTTTTTAACACTGAATTTCTATTTATCTTTCTATATTCTGTATAATTTAGACTTAGGTAAACCTGACACTTACATGGTTTAGGTCAGTGACCTTTCAAGTAATTCTAGATAGATATCAGTGATTTCTATGTATGTTTCTTTGTCAGAGAAGCTTTATTTTCTCTTTTCTATTTTAAATACTATCTGTGGTTTTAGAAATTTATTTTTCTTAAATTTATTTGATTTATGTTGCTAAATCCTTACTGGTACATTGTAAAGCTGATGCTCAATTATTTTTCTCTCTTTTGGCAAAATGAAGTGAAATTATAGAATGACATTATTATTAATATTGGTACTAGTATTTTGTCTAGATTCATAAATGACAATAAAGAGGAAGAAGTCTCAGTTTGCCTTCTACCCATCTAGACCTCAGTTTGCACTGACCTTATCTCTCAGTTGTGAAGCCCACAGCCACACAGGTTCTCAGTAGAAGTGAGAGGAGCTTTTAATTGTTTTTTCAGTATCCAGGGCTTCTGGAATTACTCTGCTAATATTGAGATTAGTTGGGGGCAATAGGAGTAATGGGGGTTTAAATACAGGGCAGATATGAGCAACCATTAGTAATGGAGAAATCTTGAGAGAAAAACATTAATTTATTTAACAAATATTTATTGAGCTCATACAATGGATGAAATATGGTGTGAGGCATTAGGGAGATACTTGTGGTTAACAACAGACCCTAACTCATAGAGTTTTCATTGATGTAAAGGGAAACAAACTAAAACAAATAAGCCCTTTAAAGAAAATAAATATAGTGCTGTGTGGAGCTTATCAAAAGATACTTGTCCGGAGTTGAGCTCAACACAGTTTTCTCTATGGACGTGAGTCTGGAGGTGAAAACCAAAGGATGATCAAGGCTGAACCAGGGGAATGGAGAGGGAGTAGGATTCTGAGCCGTGGGAACAGCCCACATAAACGAAAGAGGGGAGGAACTAGAAGAGAGTCCATGTGACCACAGTGCAGTGAGAGGGCAAAAGAAATGCTCACTTTCAGGCATGTAAACCACAGCTAGGATTTGGGTTTTCAAACTAAGAGCAACAGGGTGGCATTCAATGGTGTTAAACCCTGGGTAATAATTAAAATGATCAAATTTAAGTTTTGAAATGATCACTTTGGTTACAATATGAAGAGTGTATTGGAGAGGGGCCAGAGAGGATTTAGGGAAAACAATTCATTAGCTTTGATAAGAAATGATGGTAGCTTGGACTATGAGGGTGGCAGTAAAAATGATGACTCACAGAAAGATGCAAGGGGATAAGAGATACTATATTAACAGAACTTGGTGATAGAGTTTATATGGTGAAGAGACACCATTGTTAGATAATGAGGCCTCCATTCAGAGCTAGGCAACAAAAGACCAGTAAGTCAAGTTCAGGGTGCATTTGAGATGCAACATGTAGTTATGAAATAAGTTCCTGCCTTTACTAGTCTGGAGCTTGTAGGGAGATCTGAAGAGTCATTGACAGGTAGACAGTGATTTATCTAAGCTAGATTCAAGCAAGCAAACAGGGCCTCTAATAGAACCTTGAAGTCAAAGATGTAGGGAAATTATTGAGAAGCTTCTGACTTTCATATAAAAAGGCTAATTCATCCAATCACCAGGTAGAAATTTATAATCTACCTTTGTTCAGGAGATGAAAGAAACAGCTAAAGAAATAAAAAAGAAATTTAACTATTTTAAGTCACCTTTAAAACATCTTAAGAACAGGCTTTGACATGGAGACCTGGCCTAAAGAGTTACATAAAACTAATTTCTCATCTGCTTCCTGATGATAAGAAAATGTTCACATACTTATTATCTTAGAAGAAATTTTAAAAGCAGTATTTTTTCTCTGACTCAAAACCCAACCTTAAAACTGATTATAGGAAGAGAGAGAATAGTAGTCTTGGTTTCGGAGAGAAGAGCTAAAGTATTGAAATTTCTAAATAGTTACAAGAAAACATAAATTTAAAAATAGTGGTATTAAAAGAAATGCTTCCCTCCAGCTCCATGAAGAAAGACACAGTTTACCAAGGGTTCTCATAACACAGGTATGCATAACTCATCTTCGGGGAGGACAGAGGTTCCAAGTCAGTCAGCCACCTGGATCAGCCTCACCTGTTTGAGTGTGATACAGTATACATCACTTTCTTTGTGTGGCCTCCCTGATGCCCAAAAGGAAATGATGGCTTTCTTAATGTGTCTTTCTAAGATCCTCTATTTCCTTGACCATCCAGATCTCAATTTTTAATCATGTATTTATCACCCACACTAGGATATATATTCTAAGAAAGGCAGGATTACATCAGTCTAGTACATGTCTGGATACATAATAAACACTCAAAGCTCCTGGTTGATTAGTGTTGTTTAAAAGTCTTACCATGGGACACCTGGGGGGCTCAGTCAGTTAAGTGTCTGACTCTTGATTTCAACTCAGGTCATGATCTCAGGGTCCTGGTATCAAGCCCTGCATCAGGCTTCCGGCTCAGTGGGGAGTCTGCTTGTCCCCCTTTCCCTCTGCCCCTCCCCTTGCTTGCACTCTCTTTCTCTCTCTCTCAATAAATAAATAAATAAATAAATAAATAAATAAATAAATCTTTAAAAAAAATCTCACCATAGCCATTTAGATAAAGCTAGGCTATACACAATTGTAAGCTGAGCAAAAAAAAAAAAAAAAGCATTTTAAAATAATTTAGTACAAACATTCCTAATTAAAAGTTTTGAAGTTATTGCATTTAATGACAAGGCCACCATATTCTATATTAAATTAAAAGTATTTTAAAAGTATGATATATATAAATTAATATTATGCTACATATCCCCCAAATATATAAAAACAATTTTCCTTCAGTTTGTCATTTATTCTACTTTAACACATCAACTTCTCTATCAGCAATACTATTTATTTTGAATCAGAAACATATATGCTTTCCAGAAATATCTTAAACTAAAACAACTCTTTGTGTGGAAATAAATATGCTCTGAAATTTTAAAAGGAAAAATGAAGTGTTGCCAAAATTGTTTTAAATTATGTTAAAAGTTACCACCAAAAACTCAATGTCTTTTAAAAAGAAATTAATACAAAGTAGAATGTAGCCGTAAAAAGGACATACAGACTGTAAAACTGCTTAGTAATTCATCAGGGTCAATATTTTCCATCTGTTGAATGCAGAAATGAAGGCATAGATTCCTTGTATAACTACTGCCAAAGGTCAAGAATGTATCCAAAAAGACTCTAGCATTATAGACTGAAGTTGTAGAGATTTTAGCAATCATCAGAATTTGGATCTTCTATTGAACAAAAAGTGGAATTTGGAAGAGAAATACTTTGGGATGATAATGTATTGCATTAGGTGCTAAGAATTATGTATGAATTCATATACTTTTTAATATTTTTTTCACAGAAATTTTCCAATTGAAAAGGGTTAAATAAGCATAACCTTTGGGGTCCCAACTCTGCAACTTACTTTCTATATGACCTTGAAAAAATCATTTGAGATATTTGATCCTCATTATTTTATGTATAAATGAAAAAAATGATGCCTCTCATACATGAAAATATGATGGGATAATTCAAGTCAGACATCTAGCCAAATACCGTCTGCATGGCAGATATTTTAACATTAGACTTCTCTTTTTCCTTTACCCAACTGTACAAATTTCTTCCACAAAATCACGATAAATTGTATCCACCCTTTTCTTCTATACTTTTAGAGTCTAAATACTCATTTCTTTTGTATGTGTGTATGGCAGCCTGTTTCCAAATTTGAGCATATATAAATGTTAGCAAGCACTTTCTTCTATGAGATAAAATTTGCTTCTTACAACCTATTTCTAAAGCAAGAGCAAAAGAACAGAAGGGAGGCAATAATAGGAATTAGTGGGGAAGAAGTGTTGAAAAATCTAGATATCTGTTAGTCATGGTAATAAAGGGGACATAGTTTTTAATCTAATTAAAGAAAGATTATTTTTATCATCTAAACCATACTTTTACATGATAAAAATAATAATGCATCCATGTTTAGATGTATAAATATATATATATCTCATTGCTAAAATAAACTTATCTTGTGTTCTTTTTATAGAATAGTATGTAGATAGCCTGAAAAATACAATGTTAAAAAGCAGTATCACCAAAGATGGGAAAAGATCTTCTTAGAGCAGGACTGTAGTTTTATGAATATGTTTTTCTTTTTTTTAAAGGAATTTATTCATTTATTTTTAAATATTTTATTTATTTATTTGACAGAGAGAGACACAGCAAGAGAGGGAACACAAGCAGGAGGAGTGGGAGAGGGAGAAGCAGGCTTCCTGCAGAGCGGGGAGCCCGATGCGGGGCTCGATCCCAGGACCCTGAGACCACGACCAGAGCCGAAGTCAGATGCTTAATGATTGAGCTACCCAAGCGCTCCTAGAGGACTTTATTTTTTGAGAGAATTTAAATTTACGGTGAAATTGAGAGAAAAGTGCAGAGATTTCCCATTTACTTTCTGCCCCCACACATGGAAAGCCTCCTCCATCATCCACATCACTCACCAGAATGGTTGAGTGCTTTTTTTTAACCAAGACTGAACCTAGATTAACACATTATAATCACCCAAAGTCCATAGTTCACCTCAGGGTTAAGTCTTGTTGCTGTACCTGCTATGAGTTTGGACAAATGTATAATGACATATATCCATTATTATAATATCATAGAGAGTAATTTCACTGCCTTAAAAGTCTGTGCTCTGCCTTTTCACTACTTCCATTCTCAGACAACCATTGGTCTTTTTACTGTTTCCATAGTTTTGCCTTTCCTAGAACATCATGTAGTTGGAATTAAACAGTATGTAGCATTTTTAGACTTGCTTTGTTCACTTAGTAATATGCGTTTAAAGTTTCTCCACATCTTTTCATAGTATGATAGCTCAATTCTTTTTAGTGCTGAATAAATATTTCATCGTCTGGATGTACCACAGTTATCCATTTACCTACTGAAGGACATCTTGGTTGTTTCAAATGTTGGCAATTATGCATAAAGCTCCTATAGACATCGATGTCCAGGTTTTTGTGTGTACATGTTTTCAATTCTTTGGGGGAAACACCAAGGAGTGTGAAGATTGTATCATATCGTAAAAGTATGTTTAATTTTTAAAGAAACCACCAAACTGTCTTCAGAAGTGGCTATATAATCTTGCATTCCCACCAGAAATATATGGAAGTTCCTATTGCTCCCCAACCTCAGTAGCATTTAGTAATTTTAGTGTTCTGGATTTCGGCCATCCTAATAAGCATCTGCTGGCATCTTCTTGTTTTTGCAACTTGCATTTCCCTGACGACATATGATGTGGAGTGTCTTTTCATGTGTTTATTTGCCATCTGCATATCTTCTTTGGTAAGGTGTCTATGAAGTTATTTGGTCCATCTGCTAATCAAGTTGTTTTTCTTATTGTTGAATTTTAAGAATTCTTTGTATATTTTGGATGACAGTCCTTTATCAGATGTGCCTTTTGCAAGTATTTCCTCCCAGTGTGTTGTTTCTCTTCTCATTCTCTTGATAGTGTCTTTTGTAAAGCAGAGGTTTTTAATATTGATGAAATCCAACTTGTCAATTATAATTCCTATCTTTGTTCCTTTACAGGTAAGGAGTTTTTTTTCCCTCTGGCTTCTTTCAGGATCTTTTACTTTATCTTTGATTTTTTGTAGTTTAAAAATGATATGCTTGTGTTTTCTTTGGCATTTATCTTGCTTGGTGTTTTCTGAGCTTCCTGGACTCAGTTTGATATCTGACATTAATTTAGGAAAACTCTCAGTCATTTTTGCTTCAAATATTTCTTCTATTTCTTTCTCTCTTTCTTGTCCTTCTGGTATTCCCATTTTATATACATTACACCTTTTGTGGTTGTCCCACAGACCTTGGATATTCTGTTGAGTTTTTGCCACTCTTTGTTCTATTTGCTTTTTAGCCTTTGAGGATTCTATTCATATATTTTATCGCTCAGGGAGTGCTGGGAAGTATTTTCAAATGGTTCCTTTTTCCCTGCTACTGCTGGAAGCAGGAGAGGATTTTTCTGCAATATTTTTTGTGGAAATGTTGTTGAACTCCTGGAGGTAAATCCTACAATATTGTGCCACCCTCCCACCCATAACTGGATCCTCCTGGAGTCTTTAACTCTGAGTTATTTCCAGCAATTTATCAATTACAGTCCAGATTTTCTTACTTCAGAACTGGTTCCTTTGGCAGCTTCCTGATACTGTTCTGGTAAGACCCAACTCCTTGTGTTGGTTTCCCCAGTCTCAGGGACAGCAGCATTCTGCTCTGTGTGTTCTCCTCCCTTATGGATCCAAGACTTTTTGATTTTTCAGTCTGCTGTTAGGATGGAGTGGTGACTTCCAAGCTCCTTCTAGGAAGAACCAGAAACTCTGAATGTATTTTTCTAGGGAATTAAATTCAGAATGCCTTTGGTCTTTCTGGTAACTTGATCTATGTTGTATAGAATTTACATAAGGGGAGGAGGGTAGAGGGAGACTTACTAGCCTATTCTCCAGACAAGTTCCTCCAGAAACCATTGTCTTAAGTGAGTTTTGCAGGAACTGGATAATTTGAATCTATAGTTACTTCTTTGGGGCCTGAATTCTAGCTATTTTAGAATTAATTGAAAGAGTATTGAAAGAGTATCTACAGATACCAGCTGGCTGGAGATACACTTGACATAAATGTAAAAATTAAATAATCTGGATTGTAACTTTATTTTTGTAAAGGATTTATTCATAGAGAATCGCTACTGTAATAGGCAAGTTAAAAATGTTTTGTAGGAAGAAAATTTGAACTTGATAAAAAGCTTTGAGAAAGAATTGATTGAAGCAACAGATTTCTCTTCCATCACAATGAAAGACTGGTACATACTTCGGTTTAGCTGTAATAAAGGTAAGAGTTACCAGTTATCTGACCTCAGTTATTTTTTAAAAAGGTTTTGAGAAGGAGTGTATTGATAATAGTTCAATGGACACACTAAGCTCTATATAGATCAGCCCATCATGTAGAGTAGTTGGGGAGGGTAATCTGAAAATTATGATAAAAATGACAGGATATTGCAGAATACTGATATTGAGCTGCTTTTTCTGAAAATATGTGAACAATAATTTTGTTGTATTGCTTCTTGAGTTCATTATGAGTACAAGAAAGCATCCATAAACAAAAGAGAACAGTGTTTTATATGCTGGTCAAATTATCCAAATACACTTTACCTGGGAGTGGAACAAATAGTAAGGGGGGATTTCAAAAACAAACATTGAGGATGTCTTTGTCTCTTAAAATTCTGTAATTTTTTAGTGTTTCTTTCCACATCAGAACTACAGAAAATTATCATTCCTGCCTATTCTGAACTCTATATGTATTAGGGCAATATACTTTTGTCTTTTGCTTTTGTTTTAGAGTGTCTTAATGCTGCCTCGGTTCAACTGAAATCTGGTGTTTTTAACTTGAATCAGTACTTTAGTGTGTGTTCCTCTGTAAGCAGAACACAGGACCTGGGCACAGGTAGTTGATTTGGAATGTGATCCAGGGAGCAGGGATGACAACAGAGAAAGACAGGAAAAGAGTAAAAGCCCTTACAAGTACCTGATTGATTTACTGTTCTAAGCCATGGGGACTCTATTCTCCTGGAACCTATTAGAAACTAACTCCCCCACGTTCTCTGACTAGGCTCAAATGAGGGCTGACCATACCACACTTCAAAGTCTTAGTTCCCAGGCAACAGTCCAGCTGCAGCTAAAGTCAGAGTTGAACAGAGGGGAGGGGATATGAGGCAACAAAGTTTTTTGTTTTGTTTTGTTTTTTGAGATCAGAGCTTTTTTTCCCTCCCACTTATGAGATTGACTTTTTAAAATTTTAAAGTCTTCAAATGTATTTTTGTTAAATTTTATATTTTCTCATCATTCTAAGGTATTGATATCTGTAAAGGATCTTTACTTAGGAATTCCAAAAATTTGCCACTTACAGGTAAAATATACATTTGTTTTTCTGTCCTCTTATATTTCCTTATTAACATTTGATCACTCAGTTTATTTGGTACTTTAAAAATTTCTCTTGCACTCTTTTAGATGTGGCCAGTCTTTGAGAAAGACTAATCCAACGGAAAGTTTAATATCCACTGTAAAGAGTGGTATTGTGAAAACTGAATGATATTTAATAATTGAAGAAAGCAGCATTCTAAAACATGGAAGTTAATTTTTTTAACAAAGTTTTAAAAATTACAACTACTTTTCAATGGCTTTGGAAATATACAGCAGGCATGCTTGATTCCTACTTCCTCCTAAACTCTGGTATCTATGCCTACAGAAGAGGAAATCTCTGGCTTTGATTTTCTTTCTTGGCTTTTCTTCTCTAGTGTGGCTTTCTGTTCCAAATCACTGGAGTTGATTTAGACATAGAGAAGGTAGTAAAATAATAGCATGTTTTCTACTCAAGTTTTGTTGTTTATATTACAATTTTTTGTTACAATAAAACATTTTGTCAGAATTCTGCTATGTCATGGTACAGAACTTTCTGGCTTCAGTTAAGTTTTCCACCAGTCTAAAGAGTCCTACCCTGATTAATTGTGTAAGACACTAACTTTGTTAGGTTCTGTTTAATACCAAGTATTCAGATTGTTCAGTTTTTTACTTCCATATCCAGAAATGGAAAGATTAGACATCTGTTTACCAGTCTGGCCTTTTTGTCCATTAGGGAGTGGGGCAGGAGGTAGACAATGCCACAATAACAAAATTGCAAAAGAAGATGGTATTTGTGTGCATGTGTGTGCATGTATGTTTATATGTAGGTATTTATAAACCTAAAATGTATGTCAGAAAATGCAACATGTAGAACTTTTTTAGATTCTTATCCAAGCCAATGTTAAAATTTTTAAAAAATCAGTGTTTTAATACCAACTAGATATTTGATATTAAGCCATTATTTTTAAAGATTTTTTTTAAAGCTTCTTTTTTTAAAAAGATTTTATTTATTTATTTGACAGAGAGAGACACAACGAGAGAGGGAACACAAGCAGGGGGAGTGGGAGCGGGAGAAGCAGGCTTTCTGTTGAGCAGGGAGCCCAATGCGGGGCTTGATTCTATGACCCTGGGATCATGACCTGAGCCGAGGGCAGACCCTTAACGACTAAGCCACCCAGGAGCCCCTATTTTTAAATATTTTTAAAGTTAAAATAATATTGTGGTTATGTTAAAATAAGTCCTTGTATTTTAGAGATGCAAATTGAAATATTCATAAATATAATTATATTACAACTGAGATTTGTTTCAAAATAATCAATTTAGAAATTAAGGATATAAATGACACAAGAATGGTCTTGAGTTGATTGTCATAGCCACATGATGAGTACATGAGAGTTAACTAGAATATTCTCTCTTTTATATACTTGAAACTTTCCATGACAAGAGTTTTTAAAAATGTATGCACAAATATGACCAGTAGTGTATTAAAAAACAACAGAACTGTGCAATGTCCTCATCTTATACAAATAAAATGGGTTTGAATAACAGATAGGGACTTAAATAATCAAGTTCTTCACTACTTCTCTGGTCTAACACTTCTTAACTTTCTTAATCCTTCCATTCCACCATATTCTATCTCAAGGTCTTCGGTCTTCCAGCAGACTCCTGCATTCAAACACTTGTACCAAACAGCACTACATCTACATGGCTTACAACTTTTAAAGAGCTAAACAAATCTTTTTTCCATGAAGTGTCCCTATGTACTCTATTTCAAACAGCAATTCTTCTAACATATTGCTGACTTTCATCTCTCATCCTAAGCTTTTTCCATTTTATGTAACACTGTTATATATATTAATGTATACAATTTTATGTACAATATATTTTTATATACATATATATAGTTGTATCTGTCTATTGACTATCTTCCGCTGACATAGTGTAAACTCGATGGTATTTTTATTCTTTTTTTTTTTTTGGTATTTTTATTCTATTTTATTCATTGCTGGCTCCCTGGTGCCTTTAAGGACTTCAACAAATACTTGTTGAGGGAATAAACTAATCAAGTTGTCACTAAACACCAAGTTTGTGTACCCGTATATTTACTTTTTTGTCAATTTGTGTATTTACTTTTTTTGCTATATTCTTTTTTAAGATCTTCTGTCTATGGTTCTAAAATACTGTCAAAAATATTTTATTTTTTGCTCTTTTCATTTAAAGTTATATAGGATATCAGTCTATATAGGATACCAATTTTTATATGTTAAAATTATATTTTTCTGTGGTTATTACTTTACATTTGGTCTCTATTTTTTTGTATTTGTGAATAAAAATATGTGAGTTCTTATACTAAATGTTATCCTACCTGAAAATGGGAGTAAGATAAATTCTTTTATGGGAAGTCCCTCTCTATAATATGCTCTTTCTCTGTAGGCTATTGCACAAATTAAGTTTGGGGCACTGAAACTTTAAGGAGCAGACAAAGACTATCTGGGAATGTAAGGAATGAAGGCTTAATACATGTTAGAAAGTACAAGTCTCTTTGGAAAGAAGTTCAATGTAGAAATTGAGTTCTCAATTGCCTTTGTCACGTCTGCTATTTTATTATTTTCTCTCCATGAATTTGAAATCAAATGGCACCTGTTCGATATGGCTTGAGTCAATTTTTACAAGAGAGTGGGGTTTGATTTCTTAGCTATTCATTATTAATGAATGTATATGCTGAAGTTTCATTCAAGGCAGTACTTGTTGGAGAATAATAAGCATTTTCTTAAAAGACTTATTTATTTATTTTAGAGAGAGAGCACAAGTGAGCTGGGGAAGGGACAGAGGGAGAGAGAGAATCCTGAAGCAGACTCAGTGCTGAACTCGGAGCTGGATGTGGGGCTTGATCCCAGGCCCCTGAGAGCATGACCTGAGCTGAAACCAAAAGCTGCCGCTTAATTGACTGAGCCACCCGGGTGCCCCAGAGAATAATACCCATTTTGAGTTTCCCTTTGGAGCTCTTGTTTTCATCTTTCACATATATACAGAGTAGATTCACTTAGCAAAATAATAATAATTGTCATTTTTTTAGTAGATGGTAACGTACATAAAGTTAACTAATCTCTATTCTGTTTAAAGAACAAAGAGTATATGGAGTAAGTTTATTTTCCATCTATCCATATGATCTGCAATATAAGTTATCTTCAAATTTTTATTTATCTGTGATGTTGGATTCAAATATCAACATTTAAAATTAGGAAGGACGACCCAAGAGGACTGAAAATTCAGATTTCTATATTGAAATATCTGTAATCACAGACATAATTTCTTGTCGAAATGTCGAATTTTACAATACAGTGAAAAACTGGCAAAAATGATTGATACCAATATCAATAACATCCTACCAGACCCGATGTGCATTTCTTTGGACAAAAATGATTTGCATTGCTCTTATTTTTCTATATGTTAACTTTTACCTCAATGGAGTTGCAAACTACCCTAATCAAAGATGAACAAAAAGTGGGAATAACCTAGATGGATGAGCTACCAAGACATCCACAAAACTGCAGTATCTGACAATTTTTCTTTACTTTCTTTACCCATCTGGCTCACTCTTCAGATACATTACATAGAAAGGATAAAGATGTAGAAGGAAGTGTGGAGTTTTTACTTGACTGATACTGTTTTCAGTTAATGGCACATTCTCTAACCCAGAAAGACATTTAAATACTCTCTTGAAGGCATCTGGGTGGCTCAGTTGGCTAAGTGGCTGCCTTTGGCTCTGGTCGTGATCCCAGGGGCCTGGGATTGACCCCCACATAGGGCTCCTTGCTCAGCAGGGAGCTTGTTTCTCCCTCTGCCTGCCACTCTCCCTGCTTGTGTTTGCTCTCTCCCCTCTCCCGCTTTCTGTGTCAAATAAATAAATCAAATCTTAAAAAAAGATTTTTTTTGAGAGCACCTTTGTGAATTCTCTGGAGGTTCTAATTTCTGAGACCTGTCAGAGCAATTTCTTTAATGGGGTGATATATTATTCTCTGGATCATAACTTTCTCTTTGGTCTATCTCCAGATACCAAGAAATAACCCCAACTTCTTTTGTTGAGATTTTACCACCATGTCTCTTGAACAGGTTCTAAGGCAACTCCTACCATCTCTCTCATAGGGCCCACATCTGATTCATGGGAAATACATCTCAGTCTTTTGCTTTAATAAACTTTGGGCATGCAGCCCTCCCTGTGACACTGCCTTAATTTAAGTGTTTGTAAAAGTAGCTTGCAATCTATTTCTCACCCTTTATGTTACTCAGATGGGGTTCAGACATATATGTGTCCATACTGTAGGAGTCATAAGCTGATATGAGCTAATATTCCTGTTTAAGTCCTACTCCTAGAAAAGCTGTTCTGTGGTGTGTTTGGGAGATGTATTAGGTGGAATGGGAGGGAGGGAAACTCAGAACACCAACAATCCTCCCCCAAAAAAAGTCTATCATTCTTCACTTTCCCCTTCCTTGGCCTTTACAATCTTTATTAGCAGCAGATGGGTGGTTAGGGTTACAAATCTGGTCTTCTCTCTGCATATTAATGTGACATAAACACATATTCTATGGTTTTAATGCATTATGGAAACTGAGACTGGAGGAGTTCAACTTTCACATCTTAGTTATGGGGAAAATGTAATATAACTTTAATCTCCATGTTTTCATATGTGCCCTATGAGCAAATAACAGACATCTGTACTTAGGAGAGACTTCATTCAAAAGGATTACTGCAATAAGTGGAGGGGGCTTTTGCAATAGGGAGACTGTTCTGACAGTTAGATCTACAAACTTCACAAAGGTCAGGCAGAAAGAAATTTTCTTTTACTGGCAGGAGTACATAAGACTAGAAAGAAACCAGTAGGTGTGTGTGCCAACTGGGTAGAGTGATCTGACATTTAAGCAGGAAATGTTCTCTGGTGGGGAGGGCCTGTTAAGGAAAGGTAACTTCATATTAGATGTTGATGCTGGTTTTGGCTGAGAGTGAGCCAAAGTTCAGGGGCCTGTGGGAAAGAAAGAGATTAACTTAAATTTAGCAAGTTATATGTGTAAGTATTTTGTCCAGATTGGTCAATGGTTATAGAGAAGGGGAATCTGAAAGGTCTGTATCTGGCCTTTTCATAGGTAAACAAAAGGGGTATCCATGAATCTTACATAGTTTGAATGGGAAAGGGTCATTCGTAGTAGTTAAGCTGTCTGGGGAACACAAAAGGGTGAGGAGATTTCTTCACCATCACTATTTCCCACATGGCACATGGTTCAGGAATAGTTTGACATTATCACTTAACATCTTTTACATATTCTGACCAACTTTTTTCTATTAACAAAGCATCCCTAGAGCAACTTCTCCAGTTGCATCCTCCAAGAGAGAAACTGATTTTATTTTTTTGAGAGTAACAAAAAAAAAAGAAGGCAGGATGCATTTTTTTTTTTTTTTTTTTTTTTTTTTTTGCGAACGATACTAGAAGAAAAATTGTCTTTGGCAGTCTGTTTCCGAAGAGGTACAAAGCTTCAGGCCCTTAAAATGAGGCCATGTAGATGGAAACTTTATCACATCTTTGCTAAGAGTCCCCATGTGAATAATTCTAGGCAATTCTAAACCTTGCAAAGAATATATTTTCTTTAAGGGAAACTGGAATGCTCCTATATAAGAGGAAGCAAGTCTATCCTATTAGTCTGAGCATGGGACTGGAAGATAGAACTCCAGTTTCTATTTATATCTTCAATGGAGATTTGCTATGGTCTCATGGGGCCTACCCTGCCTCGGTCTCCATGTTTCCATCAGTTATTTGCAAAAACATTTCACAAATTCCTTTAATAGAGTCATAGACAAAACAGTACACGTGTAGGACTTTACTTGTATTTACACACAAGTAAACATCGATCAATGAAAGAAGTGGAAAAAGGCTAATATATGTTTATTAAAACTTGTATGATTGATGAAATAAAACTTAAGTTTTATCAGGCTTTGTTCTAAGCTCTTTATATAATTCCTTCATTTAAAACTTGTTTTTTTTTAAGATTTTATTTATTTATTTGAGAGAGAGAATGAGAGAGAGAGCACGAGAGGGAAGAGGGTCAGAGAGAGAAGCAGACTCCCTGTTGAGCAGGGAGCCCGTTGTGGAACTCGATCCCGGGACTCCAGGATCATGACCTAAGCTGAAGGCAGTCGCTTAAGCAACTGAGCCACCCAGGCGCCCTTCTTTTAAAACTTGTAACAACACTTTGAAGTTGATGCCATTATTACCTTGACTTTGCACATTGACGTAACTGAAGGAACGAGTGGCTGAGTGGCCCAAATTTAATACTGGAAAATTGAGGTTTTGGATCCTGGTGGCTTGACTTCATTACCTTATTGTTGATAGGTAACAAAAAGCCTAATGCAATTAGAGTCTCAATCAACTTGCTATATCAACAATTGGTCCCTCCAGTAGGAAATCTTTAGTAAGTTAAAGTTTTACTTGTATCAATCTCTGGACCAAAAAAAATAAGATGCAGATTTCTTAGATTTGAAGGATAGCACTTGCATGTTGAGCATTAATAACTGAGTACATCTCTGGAAAATTTGCAAAAACAAACAAACAAAAACAACAACAAAAACAACAAAACCAAAACCAAAACAAAACAAAACCCTGAATAGATGCTCATCTTTTTAATATTTATAGTAACTTATGGTGAGCAGCATTATTTTACAAGCTGTTCTTTGGAGGGTTAATGAGGATAGTTTTGGCCTAAAATTCAGTCTCAAGATAATTCCAAGGTAAATAGGAACATTACATGTTAATAGATTCATTTATGACCACATTCTAAAGCCTGATAGACCATACAGTCCCTCATCTTGCCTATTTGTTCACCCCTCTCCAAGCACAGAACCTGCAGCATCTATGAGTTTAAGAAATTTTATTGAAGTTTATCAATGAAGTATCAGTTAAGTATTAGGTTATTTCTGCACATGACAGGTACATAATTAGGTAGTTCTATTTCTTGAAAAAATAAAACAATTGACTTCCCTTTTCTGGAGATTTCAAACAAGATTTGAAAACTTGAACTTGTCCAGATAATTGCTTGCTTCCCATCTTGCAAATATAAGTCAAAATGAATCAAAGCCTGAAAAATAGAAAACGTGTCCCTGGAATATATATCACCATTTTAGTCTATATAGCAGATCATTCTTGAGTTCTTCAAGCTATTTGATGATTAAGAAATAAAACTTTCTAAAAATTACAGTCACATTTACCTCACAGCAGGCAACAGCCTTTAAATTCCATAAGAGCTGAGTATCCCAGAGCAAAATTTGGCCCTAAAAGTGATGTAAGAGAGCATAGAAAGTGAAAATGAATTTCCTATGCTAGGCCATATGCTCAGCTTTCCAGAATTTGTTTTCTGGTAGCTCAGAGCCACCATGGTTGTTAGAGAAGTTTAGAACTCCCTGGTCTCAAAGAGGGAAGAACATGCAAAGCTGTACCAGATGAACTGTTAATACATTTGACTTTTATATGTCCTTTGTGCTGGCCAGTTGAGCCAAGGTATCTTCTGAATGTAGAGTATTTAGTAGGTTTATTGGCAAACAGGAAGAAAATCTTCAGTTCTATAGTTAAATCTTAATTATCTAATGAATGGGGGAGGGGAGGATGTAATCAGAATGCAGCAATGGGAAATATTTGTTCATAATGTAACACCAGAGTTAGGAAAAGATGTATTCATGCAGCTAAAGTTCTGCTATAATCATTTCGAGATTAGCTAATTTACTGAAAGCTTCACCAAACTCTCCTTTAGAAATTAAAAAGAAAAACAGGAAGTTTTGATACTTAACACATTTCACATTTAATGTCAGATAGTGTTGAGGTTCATGGTTCATTTTTCCCACTGGCAGTCGCCTAAATATTTGCCAAGAAATACTTTGTGGTCTCTATGAGAGTTAATACACACATATAAATTATTTTTACTTCATTTAGAGTTTTCCTGTTCTTCACTTGATAATCAAGATATACCAGAAGCGGTTTAAGCTAAAATTAATTTGATAAATTAGACAATTGTCCTCTGGATCAGCAGTTCTTAGTAAGCACACTGAACACTCCAACTGCTAACTGTTCCCAAATGTATTTCACATTTTAGAGTCCTCTGCATTTATATTTATTTCTGTACGTTAAATTTCTATTCTTGTTTTATGGTACAGAGCAGATGACCATCCTCCATGCCTCTCTACTCATTCTGTTTACTTATTTTCTGGGTTCTGAGAGAATTGTGTTCTTTTATTTCTCTAACCACATACTGTTTTTTAAGTTTTTGTTTTCATGCCAAAAAAACTTTGAACATGATTTTATAGAACACACAATGCAGCCTTCCTATCATAATAGAAGCAAGATTTAAATTAGAAGCCATCTGCCAATATTGCCACATTTTCTTAGCAGTCTCTTTTGCCTTAAACTCCAAGAAAAATTCTAGGAATTCATTATCGTTTCTGACACACGTATGAATTACATAGAAGCTATCCTTTTCAGGGGCTGTAAGTTCTTTCCCTGGCCCTTTAAGCCTAAAGATGCTAAAGGCTTCTCAATGTTGATAGTGTATCAGTACCCTCTGTACAAAGTGTCTTTATTAATTCTCTTGAACAACTTTTGTTGGATTCTTTTTTCAGCCAGGATCTTGACTGACTCAGAGAGGAAGACACCAGTCTTTCTGTGTGTTTATTTTTAGTATGAGAAGGCCTAGTTTGGAGCTTTGTAAGTCACAGAACTTTAGTATATTTTGCACATCAAAGATCATTCTAGCCCATTTGGTCTCTCACACTCCTTTTCTTTAAATTTCTTAAATTATTTGACTTCCTGTTTTCAAAAGGATTTATTTTTATACTCACTTTCTTCATTTCTATGAATTTCTAGGTGAATTTTAAAGAAGTTCTCTTCCTGATTACCGCACCATCAAATTTGGGTTTGAGTTGATAGGGAATGGTTGTGAATTGGAGGGACTGGTGCAGCTGTGTCCTAATTTTCTCTTCCCCACGTTGCCTTTAGTGGACCATTGTCCCCTTCCCACAAAACAACTATGAGGATGAAGGACAACTGCAGGATCAGTTCAACATTATCCCTTGATGGAGACTGAACTCTTGTGAGGGAAAAATGTGTACATTCCAACAGCTTTCCATGCTTCTGAGGAGTCCACTGGCTTCTGCTGCAGAGCCCAGACCAAGGGTGTTCTATGTGGGGGTTTCTGGGAAAAGGTAGATTCTGTAGTACCTGTGACAAGTTATACAACAGCATAAATTTCTTGCAACACTTCGCATCTGCTTCTTTGCTCTCAGAGGGAGGAATCCTAGGAAAGTAGACATAAACACAAATATTACATTGGGGGCAGCAGCATAGGTTTCCCCTGTTGTGATAGAGTTTAGCTTTCTCACAGTATTCCCCAGGATGTTCCTGCGACATAGCATGTTTCAGCTCCAAAATTCCAACACTGGAGACTTTAGTGACATGGAAGTTTCTTACAAGATGGTAAGGTGAATGTGTCTTTCTCTCCAGCAGTTAGTGTCGATGCAAAGAAATTTAATTGTTAGAAATTGTTTGATAATAGTTACTTATACAGTTGTATGACCACTTATTAGGATGAGGATACTAATATTTCTAATATTAACAAGTATTGCTCGAATCAGAGAATTAAGCATGTGTGCATAATTGCTGGTGTTTGAAGTGTTCTAAACTAAGCAAGTTATATAATGTTGTCAAATTTCTTATTTCCAAATAGTTTCTGGTCATATATTAATATGACCTATAGGAGATTTAATATGGTGATGCTGCAGGAAAGTTATTAATTAGGTACTATGATTGCCATAAATGCATTATACTATACTTTTAGATTGTATGAATTATTTGTACAATAATTATGAAGAAAATCTTTTACAGTCATCAATGCTATACATTTAAACGGAGTTTAAATTTCTAATTTAAAAATGCAATTGTACATTTCTAATAAAACCATGTGGGCTTAAGTATATTACCACTAAATTGTGATATAATTGAAGCTCAAAAGAAAATAATGAACTATAAATCATCTAATCAGGTATTCCTGAGAATAGTTATATTATCCTTAAGATAAATTTTCAAACAGTAATTTTCTAATTGTAGGCATCTGTAATTAGCTAAATTTTCTTCTTTTACTCTCTATAAAGGTGATTTGTTTCCCAGTTCAGCTTTCAGTATACTCTATTTGTTTTTCTAACAGAATAAGAAATACTCTGCCTAATGTAAACTGGTGATTTTATAACTGCAGAACTCCATGGAATGAGAAAGAAAAAACTTAACTTACCCTCTTTATATACTTTATAAAATAAAGTCACAGAACATAAGAATATAGTCATTGGCATTCTAGAAACAATCTTAAAAATAAATCTTAAGTTCAGAATCAGGACAAATCAAATTGGCACAGGTAAAACAAAAATATTATTTAGATAGTGCAGAGTAATTATTTAAAGCAATATCAAATCAGTGGAGAATTCTAGTTTCTCTATTTTTGAATGCAGGTTAGCACAAAACTTTCCAGGAAAAAATAATGGAATAGTTAATCAACCCAAACAAGACTGCTTGCTTAAATTTCAGAACAAGAGAAAAAAAGTTCTATTTTTGCACTTCCATACTTAATTCTCTCCTCACTCTAGATAAAATGGAAGTGCTAACCTCATTCTTACATATTTTGAAACTACTTGATGCAATAAACATTAGACAGTGTTAGAAAAGTCTTTTTAGGATAGTTTTCTTTTTAAAAAAATTTTTTATTATATTCAGTTAGCCAACATATAGTACATCATTAGTTTTTGATGCAGGGAAAGTTTTCTTTTGCACACAAGAACATCAAGGCACATTTCATGGGCAATAGTTCTTCATGATGTAATTCCTTTGAAAAGTAAGAGCTGAAGCCCTATAACAACTTTTAATATTTTTTTAGTATTTTTATTTTTTTATTTAGATGCAATTGACATATAACATGTTAGTTTCAGGTATGCAGCATAATGATTCTATATATGTATATATTGGGAAATGATTACTAAAATAAGTCCAGTTAACCTCTTTCACCCCACAGTTACAATTTTATTATTTGTTTTTTTGTGACAAGAACATTTAAGATCAATTTTCTTAGCAACTTTCAACTATACAATATAGTATTATTAACTATAGGCAACATCCTATACTTTAGGTCACCAGAACTTATTTATAACTGGAATTTTGTACCTTTTCGCCACCTCAACCCATTTCACCAATCTTCCACTCACCTTTGGCAACCATCAATCTGTCCCTTGTAACCATGAGTTTGTTGTTTTGTTGTTTTGTTTTATTTTGTTTTTAGATTCCACATAAAAGTGAGATGTGGTGTTTCTATTTGTCTGATTTCACTTAGTATAATGCCCTCAAGGACCATCCATTTGTTGCTAAATGTCAGGATTCCTGTTTTTAATGGCTGAATAACATTACTCTGTGTGTATATCACATTTTCCTTATCCATTCATCCAACAACAGACACTTAGGTTGTTTTCATACCTTGGCTACTGTAAATAATGCTGCAATGAACCTAGGGATGCAGATAGCAGATATCTTTTTGAATTAGTGTTTCATTTTCTGTGGATAAACACCTAGACGTGGACTTCCTGGATTATATTGTAATTCTACTTTTACTTAGAACCTCCATGTTATTTTCCATAGTGACTGCCCCAATTTCTATTCCCACCAACAGAACACAGTTTCCCTGTTCTCCACATGCTGTCCAACACTTACTATTTCTTTTTGATAATAGCCGTTCGAACAGGGGTTAAGTCATATCTCATTGTGATTTTGATTTGTATTTGCCTGATGATTAGTGATGTTGAGCACCGCTTCATGTACTTCTTGACCATCTATATATTTTCTTTGGTAAAATGTCTATTTAGATTCTCTGTTCATGTTTTAAATTATATTTTTGGTTTTTTGTTGTTGAGTTGTACAGATTCTTTATATATTTCGGGTATTAACCCCATATTAGATATATGATTTACAAATATTTTCTACCAATCCATTGGTTATCTTTTCATTTTATTGATGGTTTCCTTTGCTGTGCAGAAGATTTTTATTTTTAATGTAGTTACACATGTTAATCTTTGCTTTTTCTTGCCTTTATTTTTGGTGTTAAATCCAAAAATTCATCCCCAAGATGTGTGTTGAGGAGCTTATTTCATGTGTTTTCTTTTAGTAGTCTTACTCTTTCAGGTCTTCCATTCAAGTCTTTAATCCATTCTGAGTTGATTTTTATATATGGTGTAAGATAGTGGTCCAGTTTCCCCAATGCTATTTATTAAAAAGACTGTTCTTTTTCCATTGTATATTCTTGGCTCTTTTATTGTAAATTAATTGATCATATGTGTGGGTTTATTTCTGTGTTCTTTATTTTGTTCCATTGATCTACGGGTTTATATTTATGCCAGTACCATACTGCTTTGATTATTATAACTTTGTAGTACAGTTTGAAATCTAGGATTGTGATACCTACAGCTTTGTTCTTCTTTCTCAAGATTGCTTTGGCTATTCAGGGTCCTTTTGTGGTTCCATACACATGATAGGATGTTTTTTTCTATTTCTGTGTTAACTGTCATTAAAATTATAGAGATTGTATTTAATTTTTGATTGTTTTAGGTGCTTTGGACACTTTAACAAAATTAATTGTTCTGATCCCCGATCAAAGAGTATCTTTTTACAAATTTGTGCCTTCAACTACTTTCATCAATTTCTTATAATATTTACTGTAGGAGTTTTTTTCACCTCCTAGGTTAAATATATTCCCAGATACCTTTTTTTGATGCAATTATAAATAGAGTTATTAAATTCTCTTCCTGATAGTTTATCTTTAATATATAGAAACACAACAAATTTTTGCATGTTGATTTTGTATCCTACTACTTTACTGAATTTGTTGAATAGTTCTAATAGCTTTTTGGTGGGGTGTTTAGGGTTTTCTCTATTTAATATCATGTCCTCTGCAAATAGAGATATTGTACTTCTTTCTTATTTGGATGCCTTTTACTTTTCTTTTCCCTTGCCTAATATGCTCTGGCTAAAAATTCCAATACTATGTTGAATAAAAGTGGTAAGAGAGGACATCCTTGTCTTTTTCCTGATCTTACAGAAATAGCTTTCATCTGAAAGAAAGCTGAATTCCTCGCTGATTATGAGGTTAGCCCTCAGCCTTTTTTCTTTTAAGATTTTATTTATTTATTTGAGAGAGGGAGAGTATGAGCATGGGGGAGGGACAGAGGAAGAGGGAGAAGCAAACGTCCTGCTGGGCAAGGAGCCCAATGCAGGCCTCATCCCAGGACTCTGGGATCATGACTTGAGCAGAAGGCAAGATGCTTAAGCAACTGAGCCACCCAGGTGCCAGCCCTCAGCTTTATTGTGGTCTTTATTATATTGAGATACGTTCCCTTTATACCCATTTTGTTGAGTGTTTTTATTATGAGTGTTTTTATTATTATGAGTGTTTTATTCAGATTTGAATTTTGTCAAATGCTTTTTCTGTATTTACTGAGATGATTATATAATTTTTATTTTTTTATTTTTTTATTTTTTTTAAAGATTTTATTTATTTATTTGACAGAGAGAGACAGTGAGAGCAGGAACACAAGCAGGGGGCGTGGGGGAGGGAGAAGCAGGCTTCCCACTGAGCAGGGAGCCCGATGTGGGACTCGATCCCAGGACCCTGGGATCATGACCTGAGCTGAAAGCAGACGCTTAATGACTGAGCCACCCAGGCGCCCGATTATATAATTTTTATATTTCATTTTGTTAATGTGGTATATTATATTGGTTTTGTGGATATTGATCCATTCTTGTATCTCTGAAATAAATCTCACTTGATGGTGTCTGATATCATTGAATTTAGATTAATATGTGGTTGAAGATCTTTGTGTTCATCAAAGATATCAGCCTTTAATTTCCTTGTAGTATCTTGATTTGGTTTTGCTATCAGAGTAATGCTGGCCTCATAAAATTAGTTTGGAAGTATTTCTTTCTATTCTAATTTTTGGAAAAGTTTTAGAAAGTTTGATACTCTAAATATTTGGTAGATTTCACCAGTGAAACCATCTGGACCTGGACTTTTGTTTGTTGGAAAATTTTTGATTACTGATTTTATTTTCTTTCTACTAATTATTCTGTTCAGACTTTCTGTTTTTCATGGTTCAGTACTGATAGGTTGCATGTTTCTAGAAATTTATCCATTTCTTTTAGGTTGTCCAATTTGAGGGTACATATTTTTATTGTATTCTCTTATGATCCTTTTTGTTTCTTTAGTATCGGTTGTAAGGTTTCTTCTTCTATTTTTGATTTTGATTCCTTTCTCTTTTTTATCCCTTGGGGAGTCTAGCTAAAGATTTGTCTATTTTGTTTATCTTTCCATAAACCAACCCTTAATGTTATTATTCTGTTGTCTTTTTAGTTTCTCTTTATTTCCATTCTGATCTTTACTTCTTTGGTTTCGATCTATTTTTTTCTAGTTCCTCGAGGTGTGAAGTTAAATTATTTGATATCTTTCCTGTTTCTTAATTTGGTCATTTATGGCTATGAAGTTCTCTCTTCGAACAACTTTTGTTGCTTCCCGTAAATTCTGATACGTTATATTTCCATTTTAATTTGTTGCATAATATTATTTGATTTATCCCTTGTTCTTTGACTCATTGGTTGTTCAGTAACATGCTGTTTAATCTCATATTTGTATATTTTCCAGTGTTTTTGTAATTGATTTTTAGTTTCATACCATTGTGGTTGAAAGAAGTGCTTGATATGATTTGGTCTTCTTAAATTAAGACTTATTTTGTGGCCTAACATGATCTGTCCTAGACAATGTTTTATGTTCACTTGAGAAGAATGTGTATTTAGATGCTTTTTGTTGGAATGTTTTGCATGTATCTGTTAAATCCATCTGATTTAACATGTTGTTGGAGGTTGATGTTTCCTTATTGATTTTCTGTCTGAGTAATCTATCCCTTGATAAAGTGAAGTGTTAAATTTTCCTACTATTACTATTTGCTGTCTATTTCTCCCTTTAGGTCAGTTAATATTTGCTTTATATATTTATGTGTTTCCATGTTGGTTGTATAAATATTTACAAATGTTATATCCTCTTGGAATGAGACTTTTAATATAAAAACTTTCTCTTTTATTAATGTCTTTGTCTAAAAGTCTATTTTGTTTGATAAAAGTATGACAACTCCAGCTTTCTTTTGGTTTCCATTTGCATGGAATATCTTTTTTCCATCCCTTCAGTTTTACTCTGTGTGTGTTCTTACACCTGAGGTAAGTCTTTTGTAGGCAACGTATATATGTGTTTTATTTTTTATACATTCAGCCACTCTGTCTCTTGATTATAGAATTTAGAGTAATATTGATTTGAGTAATATTGATAGTTATGGACTTATTTTTAGCCTAATTGTTGTTTGTTAATTATTTCTACAATTCCTTTGTTCCTTCTCTTCCTTTCTTCCTTTGTAAATTGATGATCTTCTGTGGTCTGTAGATTCCTTAGTCTTTATCTTTTGTGAATATAATATAGGTTTTTGATTTGTGGTTACCATGAGGCTTACCTAAAACAACATAGTCATAACAGTCAATTTTAAGTTGATAACTTAATTTCAAATGCATTCTAGACTTCTACTTTTTATTATTCCCTTCAATGTTTATTTTTGATGTCACAATATTCATTTTTTATCTTATATATCCATTAAGAAATTATTGTAGTTATGATTTTACTAATTTTGTCTTTTAACCATCATACTAGTTTTGCAAGTGATTAACTCATCATCTTTACAACTTTAGATTATTCTAAACCTTACTGTAGATTTACCTTTAGCAGTGACATTTATATTCTCATATGTATTTCTCTTACTAGTTAGAACAATTTTATTTCAGGTAAAAGGGTTCCCTTTAACATTTATTTAAGGCTGGTCTAGTGGTAAACTCCTTAGGTTTTACATGCCTAATTAATCTTCTGAAGGACAACTTTGTGGATAGAGTATTCTTGGTTGATAGTTTCTTTTTTCTTTTTCTTTTTTTTTAAATCAGCATGTTAAATAGATCATGCCACTTTCTTCTGGCCTTTCTGCTGAAAAATGTAATAGTCTTGTGCAATCTCCCTTGTATGTAACAAGCTGTTTTCTCTTACTGTTTTTAAGATTATATCTTTATTTTTTAGCTTTTAATAATTTAATCACAATGTGTTTTGGTGTGGGTGTCTTTGTATTCATCTTAAAGGAAATATCTGGGCTTTCTAGATCATGATGAATATCCCTTCTCAGGTTAGGGGATTTCAGAGCCATTATTTCTTCCTTTATTTTCTCTGTGTCTCTTTCTGGGAACTATATAATGTAAATGTCAGTCTGCTTGATGTTGTACCATATGTCCCTTAAACTATTTTCACTCTTTTTCATTCTTTTTCTTTTTTCTTAGGTCATTGGATGAGTTTCACTACCCTATCTTCAAATTCACTGATTCTTCTCATCTAGTGTGCTATTGAACCCTCTACTGTATTTTTCAATTTGATTGTTGTATTCTCCAGCTCTATGACTTCTATTTGGAATCTTCTTATATTTTCTGTATTTTTGTTGAAATTCTCACTTCATTCATGCATTGTTCTCCTGAGCTCAGTGAACGTCTTTATGGCTGTTATTTTGTACTTTTTATCAGGTAATTTACTTATCTATTTCATTAAGGTCTTTTTTGTAGGTTTTATCTTGTTCTTTTATTTGGAACATATTCATCTGTATTTTCATTTTCCTTGACTTTATGCATTAGTTTGTATGCATTTGATAAAATGGCTACCTCTCCCAGTCTTTAAGGACTGGCCTCATGTAGGAGACAAATCTTATTGTTCAACTGTACTCTAGTTCTTTCTCTCAAACATTTTACGATTGTCCAAGAGGCCCACTTTATTCTTAGTGACTCCCAGTAGTTGAAGGTGTACCAAGATCTGTCAATATTCCAAAAGAGAGGATATCAGTCACTACCTAGTTTCAGGCTGACTGAAGCTAGACCCTCAGGCAGTAGCTTTTAAAGTATGTAAGCAGGGAAATATGGGAGATAGGTGTTTCTATGTGTTTCTACACTGACTTCTGGTGTGATATTAAGAGCTATTTGTTTGGTGTGAATTGAGAGCTATTTGTTTGCTACTGTCCTGTTAAACCCATGAACATGAACCTCATTGGCCACCAGGACCAGACTATCAAAGATTGTGTCCTCTGGGGGACAGCTATGGAAGCCAGGGAGCCCCAGATGTGTCTATAAGCTCTTCTCAGTGATGCTGGTGACCTAGTTTGGGGCAGAGGGAGAATACAAAGATGGTTCCCACCAGTCCTCAGACGCTAGTCCCTGAAAAGAATTGCAAACAGCCCCTAGATGTGTGTTTAATTAGCCTATCTGTCAGACCACAGCTGTGAAGGTAAGTGTGTAAGCCTCATTCACAGAAAGACTAGATGTTTTAGTCTGCTGCCTCTCAAATATGTTTGGAGGGTAAACTGTTAAGAACCCTTCATTTGTTATAGTCCTATGGGAACTGTGAACATAAGCCCTACTGGCCACCAGATCCAAGTGAGCAAAGGGTGTCCCCTCAGTAGTAGCTGAAAACAATGGGGCTCCAGATGTGTGTGTAAAGTCTCTTTTCTGGGAGATACCACCAACCTGGAGTGAGTTAGAGAGTGTGAAGATGGTGCCTATTGACCTCTTTGGTCAATTTTTTCAGTAAACCCCTAGATATGTGTTAAATCAATGTCCATTTCCCCCCCGCCCCAAGCTTAAGCTTTAAGGTGAGCAAATAGGCCTTTTTAACCAACAGATTGGGCACATTTCATATGACTGCCTCTGCACTGGGCCCTGGTATGTAGCTACAATGAGTTTACTAGATGATTTGGGGATTTGCCTCTTAGAGGCAGGTCTTAAAAGTGGGAATGTCCAGATGTAGTTTTCAAACCCTTTCCTCCTCAGGGAGAAGCTGGAAGTTGTGGGTCCCATCCTGATTGTGGATGTTGTGCCAAGGGTGGGGTTTATGATAAGATGGCATTTCAGCCTCTTCTACCGATTTCAGTATGAGTTTTATTCTCATTGAGTTGTTGTGTAGTAGTTGCCCAGCTAGTTTTGGGGGTTTCTTTCAGAGGAAATTTTTTTGTATGAGCTGTAGTTTCAGCATTTCCAAGAAGGGAGAAGAATTCAGGATTCTCCTATATCTCCATCTTTAACCATAACTCCCATTTTAAAATTTATGAACACATTTATATGTGTATTAGCCTATACTACAATCCAGAAAAAAATGAGTCCTATAAACAGGCAATTTATTATTAAAAATAAATTATACTCTAAAGTTATATTTCTTTGAGATGTAAGCTTTTTAACTGCAGATTTTAGAAAATATGTTCATTTATTTTTTATTATTTTTTATCATGTTCAGTTAGCCAGCATATAGTATATCATTAGTTTTTGATGTAGTGTTCAATTCATTTGTTGCATATAACACCCAGTGCTTATCACCACATGTGCCCTCCTTAATACCCATCCATCACCCAGTTACCCCATTCCCCCGATCCTCTTCTCTTCTGAAACCCTCAGTTTTGTTCCTGGAGCCCAGAGTCTCTCATGGTTTGTCTCCCTTTCTGATTTCTTCCCATTCAGTTTTCTCTCCCTTCCCCTGTGGTCCTCTGTGCTATTCCCTATGTTCCACATATGAGTGAAACCATATGATAATTATCTTTCTCTGCTTGACTTATTTCACTTAGCATAATACCCTCCAGTTCCATCCATGTCAATGCAAATGGTGGGTATTCATCCTTTCTGATGGCTGAGTAATATTCCATTGTATATATGAACCACATCTTTTTTATCCATTCATCTGTTGAAGGGCATCTCAGCTCCTTCCACAGTTTGGCTATCATGGACATTGCTGCTATGAACATTGGGGTACATGTGCCTTCTTCTTTTCACTACATCTGTATCTTTGGGGTGAATACCTAGTAGTGCAATTGCTGAGTCATAGGGTAGCTCTATTTTTAACATCTTGAGGAACCTCCATACTGTTTTCCAGAGTGGCTGTACCAGCTTGCATTCCCACCAACAGAGTAAGAGGATTCCCCTTTCTCCTCATCCTCACCAACAGTTGTTGTTTCCTATCTTGTTAATTTTTGCCATTATAACTGGTGTAAGATGGTATCTCATTGTGGTTTGGATTTGAATTTCCCTGATGGCTAGTGATGTTGAACATTTTTTCATATGTCTGTTAGACATTTGGATGTCTTCTTTGGAGAAGTGTCTGTTCATGTCTTCTGCCCATTTCTTGATTGGATTTTTTGTTTTGTGGGTGTTGAGTTTGAGAAATTCTTTATAGATCTTGGATACCAGCCCTTTATCTCTAATGTCATTTGCAAATATCTTCTCTCATTCCATGGGTTTCCTCTTAGTTTTGTTGACTGTTTCCTTTGCTGTGCAAAAGCTTTTTATCTTGATGAAGTCCCAAAAGGCCATCAAGAGACACAGGGTTTCAGATTGGATAAAAAAGCAGGACTCCATACATATTCTGTCTAGAAAATGTTTTATTTTTTTAACATCTTAAGCATTTGAAAAATTGAGGTATAGTTGACATGCAATGTCACATTCATTTCAGGTGTACAATACAGTGATTTAACAGTTCTGTACATTACTCAATGCTTACCATGATAAGTGTATTCACCATCTATCACCATACAATGTTATTACTATATTATTGACTATATTTCCTCTATGATAATTTTATGTCTGTGACTTATTTATTTTTCAACCAGAATTTAGTACTTCTTAATCCCCTTTCACCTATTTTACCTACCCCCTCCACTTCTCTGGTAACCACAAGTTTGTTCTGCATATTTGAGTCTGTTCATTTGTTTTGGCTTTTAGATTCCACGTATAAGTGAAATCATATGGTACTTGTCTTTTTCTGTCTGACTTATTTCTTAGCATAATACCCTCAAGATCCAACCATGTTGTTGCAAAATGGCACAATTTCATTCTTTTTTATGGCTGAGTAATACATTGTGTGTGTTTTTTATATTACATACCATCTATTTATCCATTCATCTATCAGTGGATACTTGGACTGCATATGTTTTCTCTTGGACATCAGCCTTAACAACATACTTATAGATCTGTCTCTCAGACAAAGGAAACACAGACAAAAATAAACTACTGGGGCAACACCAAAACAGAAAGCCTTTTCACAGCAAAAGAAACCATCAACAAAACAAAAAGGCAACCTACTGAATGGGAGAAGGTATTTGCAAATGATATATTTGATGAAGGGATAATATCCAAAATATATAAATAACTTCTACACCTCAGTTTAAAAAGTGGCAGAGAATCTGAGTAGAAATTTTTCCGAAGAAAACACGCAGATGGTCAACAGACACAGGAAAAGATTCTCAACATTACTAATCATCAGGAAAATGCAAATCAAAACACAGTGAAGTATCACCTCACATCAGTGAGCATTGCTAATATCAAAAAGATAAGAAATAAGTGTTGGTAAGGATGTGGAGAAAAGGAAATTGTGTAATGTTGGTGGGAATGTACCAGTGAAAACCTTGAAGTTTTCCTATTAAGATAAAGAACAAGGCAGGATGTCACTTCTCATCACCACTTTTCAACATCATACTGGAAGTCTTAGCTAACACAGTAAGACAAAAGAAAAAGCTTAAAGATTGGAAAGAAAGAAATAAAGTTGTCTTTTTTTTCTCAGATGATTGGATCACCTATTTAGAAAATCCACAAGAACTGACCAAAAAAACAAAAACAAAACAAAATAAAACATCCTTGGGTACATATTAGAAATCTTTGCAAACTATCTGTAGTCTTTTAGGTTTATTTAATGGATAGTAATCAAAATGTTAGTAGTCATGCTGGAATGTAGGGTCTATCCTGGTTTGTGCTTCAATTAGAGCCCTCGGCCACCTCTCCTTGGACTCCTTCAGGAGACTGTGTACCTCTTGACCTTATCCTGCCACTTTGCCATCCAAACGGATACTGCCACTACTCTAGCCGTGTTGTCTTATTTCTGTTCTTAAACTCACCAAACTCATTTTGCCCTAAGGCCTTTCTACTAGTTGTTATAGATACTCAAATTTCCCTTGTTCTTGTCATTTGGGTCTTGTTCAGATATCATCTTCCAAGACCACCCCACTGATTTTCAGTAATGTAATTACTGATTACTCACTCCAGGGAGTGTCTGTCTCTTATCACCTTGTTTAGTTTTCCTCACTATATATCTAAAACCAGCTCCTTTGAGTCCTCACTTATTGCCTATGTAATAAGTGAATGGATAGGTGACTGCAAACCACAGGAAAAAGAACTTTGTGTGCACTGCTATATTCTTGGGACTGAATCAGTGACTGGCATATTTAAGTGATTATTAAATATTTATCAACGAATGCTTTATTTCTTCAGGATTAAAATGCCTCATTCTATATTAAACTATAAATGAATATACATTTATAAAAAGGTATGGAATAACACCAGCTCTGGTATTCTAATAATCCAGTAATTCAGAGACTAAAGCTAAATACAATGGGTTCAGCAATGCCCTTCCCACAACCCCCCACAAACACATTTTAAAAAGAAAATCCAGAAGTCTGTCAATTATGTCTTCCAAAAGATGGGGGAGGAGGGATAAATTCAGAATCTTCAATCCATAATTAATTTCTAGGCTTTATAAGGATATTGGAAATTTAAAAAATGAATTTGTAAGTTCTTGGTCTGAATATTTTGCTTTCTTCCATCCTATTTCTTAGAAAAATCATCATGCTGATATCCATTCAAGCAAAGGTAGGAGGATTTTAAGAGAAGAAGTTATAGAAATGAGAGGACCTACAATTAGGGGAGACTGGTATTTTGTTTCTCAACTTGAATTGCAATGCAACTCCAGTTGAGACTTATTCCAGTCCCACAGAGTGTAGTAAGAGCATGAGAATAGCCCCCTTGAGTTTGGGGAACTTAAAGCAGCATTAAGAGTATTGATTATTTGAGAATTCTAAAGGCAAGAAGCTGTCTATAATAGTTCAAGATGGCAGAACAAAAAGAGAAATAGCATCAATAAGATAGTTTAGATTCCTGCATTTGGTATTCTAGATATATGAATTTTCTGTAGATTATAATACCTAAGAAATTGTCTAGATTCAATATAACTTAATATAATATGGACAAGAGATTGACCTATTTTGGTACAGAGACACCAGACCAGGAGGATATACCTAAAGAGGAGGAGTTGAAAAGGTGTAAGATAAAAAACTGTTGACAGTTGCAACTCAGGAAAACATACAATGTGATAGTTTCTCTGGGCCTTCCAAAGAACTAAGATATGTTTCACTGAAGGGGTTGCATTTGATTGTCTGTAGCATGGAAGACATCAAGAATTGTCCAGAAGATAATTAAGCATCAGTTAATATTTATTGACATCCTTGACTGTGTGGCAAGCAAGGTTGGGAAAGGTCTTTTTTGGTAGGTGTGTTAGTGGACTAATGTACAGAAATAGTTTTAAACTAATTTTAAAGTTTTCATGGGAGTTCACAGTTGGGAGTGTAGGAGTTGTAGGCAGCTGTTGGCTTGGGGTTTCAGACCAGGTCAATTTCCTATAATTTATTTTCTAAGGTGACACACATGTATTCACATATAAATATATACATTCTGGAAGTATACTTAAGAAATAATTTTGGGGGTAAGCAGTAGTCTGAGGGTTGGCTTATGTATATGTATATATGTATAAATCCCTCCTATGATTTTATATGTATATAAATGTACATATGTGTATACCATTCCATACACAAAGGAATGCACAGTCTTTTTCTTATTTTTTTTAATTCTCCAATTTCTAGCTCCCCACTGCCATGCCTCTGTCTCTTTTAGATTTCCCTGGACTTTTGTGTAAATGGAATCAGAAAATCCATGATCTTTAAGAATTATTTTTTCACTTAGCATTCTATTTTGGAAGTTCATACATATGGTAGCATGAATCAGTACTTAATTCCTTTTTGTGGCCAAATGCTTCATTTTGTAGATAGATACACCACATTCTATTTATTCAGTCAGTGGTGGACATGTGGGTTTTGGCTATTATGAACAATGAAACTATGAATATTCAGGGGCAAACTTTTTTTTTTTTAAGATCTTATTTATTTGACAGAGAGAGAGACAGCAAGAGAGGAAATACAAGCAGGGAGAGTGGGAGAGGGAGAGGGAGAAGCAGGCTTCCCGCCGAGCAGGGAACCTGATGCGGGGCTCGATCCCAGGACTCTGGGATCATGACCTGAGCCAAAGGCAGACGCTTAACCATCTGAGCCACCCAGGCACCCCTTGGTGCAAACTTTTATGTGGACATATATTTTTATTTCTCTTGGAATATTCACTGTTTTAATTGCATCTTTTCTGGCTGTGTTTTATTTATTTTTAAATTTTAAATAATATTAGAACATGAAATAGGTAAATATATGAAGAATAGGCATGGGTGTAACAAAGGATTAAGAAACACTTCTCTATATAATAAAATATTTTCCTGACAGGGCAGTAACACTCTTTTTTTTAATTGAAAACTTAGTTATTTTATAACTGGAAGTCTATACCCCTTAATCCTCTTCATCTATTTTGCCTAATTCCCATTACCCTCTCCTCTGGCAACCACCAATTTGCACTCTATATTTTGAGTCTTTTTCTATTTTTTCTTGTTGTTAATTCATTTGTTTTTTTGATTCCACATATAAGTGGAATTATAGCATTTCTTCTTTGACTTATTTCACTTAGCATAATGCCTTCTAGGTCCATCCATGTTGTCACAAATGGCAAGATTTCTTTTTATGGCTAAGTAGTATTCCATTATGTTTATATGTCACATACTCTTAACTCATTCATCTATTGATGGACATGAAGGTTGCTTCCATATTGTGGCTATTATAAGTAATCATTTTATTTGGGTAAATACCTAGCAGTGGAATTACCAGATCATATGGTATTTCCATTTTTTGTTTTTTGAAGAATCTCTATATTATATTCCAGAGTGGCTTCACCAATTTACATTCCCACCAAAAGTGCACAAGAGTTCCCTTTTCTCCAAATGCTCACCAACACTCATAATTCCTTCTCTTTTTTGATATTATTCTGACTGCTGTGAGGTGATATCTCATTGTGGTTTTGATTTGTACTTCTCTAGTGATTTGTGATGTGAATCGTATTTTCATGTGTTTGTTGGCCATCTATCTGCCTTCTTGAAAAAATATCTTTTTAGGTCCTCCATCCATTGTTTTAAATGGATTTTTTGGGGTTTTTTTTTTGGTGTTGAGTTGTATGAGTTCTTTATATATATTGGAAGTTTAACCCCTTATTGGATATTTATAAAATGATATATTAAAAAAAACCCATTTACAAATGATATATTCCATTCCATAGGTTGACTTTTCATTTTGTTGATGGTTTCTTTGTGTGCAAAAGCTTTTTAGTTTGATGTAGTCCCAATTGTTTGTTTTCACTTTTGTTCCCTTGCATGGGGGAACATACCTAGAAAAATATTGCTAAGGCCAGTGTCAGTTAACACCTATGTTTTCTTCCAAGAGCTTTATGGCTTCAGGTCTTATTTAGGTCTTTAATCAATTTTGAGTTTATTTTGTGTGTGGTTTGAGAAGATGGCCCAATTTCAGTCTTTTCATGTAACTTGTCTAGTTTTCCAGCACCATTTATTGAAGAGATCATCTTCTCCCTGTTATATGTTTTTGCCTCCTTTGTCAGAGATTAATTGACCATATAACTATGGTTTTATTTTTGGGCGTCTTGTTCTGTTCCATTGATCTATGTGTCTATTTTTTGTGCCAGTACCATACTGTTTTGAATACTATAGCTTTGTAGTATAGTTTAAAATATTAAACTGTGGTAACAGCAGCTTTGTTCTTCTTTCTCAAGATTGCTTTGGTTATTGAAGATCTTTTGTGGTTCCATACAAATTTAAGTATTTATTCTAGTTTTGTGAAAAATACTATTGGTATTTTGGTAGAGATTTCATTGAACCTAGAGATTTTCTTGGGTGATATAGACATCTTAAAAATACTAATTCTTCCAATCCACGACCATTGCATATCTTTTGATTTACTTGTCATATTCAACTTCATTTATTGATGTAATCATTTTTAGAGTATAAATCTTTTATGTCCTTGGTTAAATTTATTTCTACATACTTTATTTTTTCATATAATTATAAATGGGATTGTTTTCTTAATATTCCTTTCTGCAATTTTGTTATTGGTGTATAAAAATGCAACAGATTTTATGTGTATTGATTTTCTATCCTGCAACTTTACTGAGTTCATTTATTCTTATAGTTTTTAGGTGGAGTCTTTAGGATTTTCTATATATAGTATCATGTTATTTCCAAATAGTTACAGTTTTACTTCTTTCTGACCCATTTGGATGCTTTTATTTCTTCTTGTCTGATTGTTGAAGCTAGAACTTCCAGGACTATGTTGAATACAAATGGAGAGAGTGTACATTCTTTTCTTGTCTCTGATCTTAGAGAAATTCTCAGTTTCATCATTGAGCATAATGTTAGCTGTGGGTTTTTCATATATGTAGGTTTTTCAAGAGTTGGACGCTTAACCAACTGAGCCACCCAGGTGCTCTGATATATAATTTTTGCTAGTAGTCTCATTTTTTAAATTTTTTGTATATTTCTGTGGTGTCAGTTATAACTTCTTTCATTTCTGATTTTATTTGAGTCCTCTCTTGATTCGTCTGGCTAAAAGTTAACCAATTTTGTTTTCAAAGAACCAGATTTTGGTTTTCTTTCTCTTTTCCTTTTTTAGTGTTTATTCTATTTATTTTTTGTTTTGATCCTCCAGTATTTCCTTCCTTCTACAAACTTTGGGCTTTATTCATTTCCTAGTTCCTTTAAGTATAAGGTTAGATTGTTTTGGATTTTTCTTCTCTCTTTAGGTAGGCCTGTATAGTTACAAACTTACCTCTTAGAACTGTTTTTCCTATGTCCCAAAGATTTTGAACTGGTGTGTTTCCATTTTCATTTTTCACCGTATATTTTTGTATTTCCTCTTTGATTTTTTGTTGACCCGTGGTTGTTTAATAACATGCTTTTTTTTTTCTTTTCTTCTCATGTTTGTGTTCTTTCAAGGTTTTTTCTTTTAGTTGATTTCTAGTTTCATACTGTTGTGGTTGACAAAGATGCTTGATATGATTTCAGTTTTCTTAAATTTGTTAAGACTTATAGATAGATCATGTGTTGGAGAATGTTTTAAGTACCCTTGAAAAACGCAATGTATATGGCTGTTTAGGGATGGAATGTTCTGTTTATATCTGTTAGGTCCATCTGGTTTAATGTGTTATTCAAAACCACTGTTTCCTTATTGATTTTTTCAGTCTGGATAGTCTATCCTTTGATAAGTAGTGTGTTAAAGTTCCCTAGAATTACTGTTACTGTTAATTGGTCTCTTTTCCTCTGTTAGTATTTGTTTTATATATTTAGGCGTTCCTATAATGGGTGCAAAATAAGTATTTATAATTGTTATATCCTCTTGTTGGATTGTGACCTTTATCATTATGAAATGCCCTTTTCTCTGTCTCTTGTTAGAGTCTTTAACGTCTATTTTGTCTGATACAAGTACTGCTCACCTCTCTTTTTTTTTCCCTTTCATTTGTATGTATTATCTTTTTCCATCCTTTCACTTTCAGTCTGTATGTTTCTTTTGGTCTACAAGCTCTTGTAGACATCATATAAATGGATTTTTCATCCATTCAATCATCCTGTGTCTTTTGATTGGGGCATTTAATCCATTTACATATATAATAATTACTGATAGGTATCTACTTATTGTCATTTTGTTCATTGTTTTCTGGTTGTTTTATAGTTATTCCCTGTTTCTTCCTTCTTCCTTTCTTGTCATTTGTGCTAGCTTGGATTCCTTCCTCCTTATTTTTGTTTATCTATTATAGGTTTTTGGTCACGACTACCTTGAAGTTTATATATAACATTCTTCTTATGTTTATAGCAGTCTATATTAAGTTGATGATCACTTAAGTTCAAACACATTCTTAAAGCGTTACATTTTAACTCTCCTCTCCTTTTTTATGTATATAATGTCATATTTTACATTGTTTTTGCATATTTCTTAATTTTTGTAGAGGTAATTGATTCTACTTCTTTGGTGTTTTAATCCTCATAGTTTGTAAGTGATTGATATATTTGATTTTACTAATAAATTTTTTTCCTTTCATAATCTTCTTACTTCTAGTTATGGTCTTTTCTTTTCCATTTGGAGAAGTCCCTTTAACATTTTTGGTAAGGTCAGTTTTTTTTTTTTTTTTTTTTAAAGATTTTATTTATTTATTTATTTGAGAGAGAGAGAATGAGAGATAGAGAGCACGAGAGGGAAGAGGGTCAGAGAGAGAAGCAGACTCCCTGCTGAGCAGGGAGCCCGATGTGGGACTCGATCCTGGGACTCCAGGATCATGACCTGAGCCGAAGGCAGTCGCTTAACCAACTGAGCCACCCAGGCTCCCCAGGTAAGGTCAGTTTAGTGGTAATGAATTCCTTTAACTTTTGTTTGCCTGGGAAACTATCTCTCTCTCCTTCAATTCTGAATAAACTTGAGAGGTAGAATATTGTTGGTTGTAGTTTTTTTCCTTTCAGCAGCTTGAATATATCATGCCACTTTCTTCTGTACTGCAAAATTTCTGCTAAAAAAAAAAATCAGTTGATAGACTTAAGAGGTTTTCTTGTATGTAACTATTTGCTTTTCTCCTGCTGCTTTTAGTGTTTTTTCTTTAACTCTTGCCATTTTAATTATTATGTGTCTTGGTATGGGCCTTCTAGTGTTTGTCTTGGGAAGAGGTGAGCTCAGGATCCTTTTACTCTACCATCTTTCCTTTATCCCCTCAAGAAGAGTCTTTTTTTTTTTAAAGATTTTATTTATTTATTTGAGAGAGAGAGAGAGAGAATGAGAGATAGAGAGCACGAGAAGGAAGAGGGTCAGAGGGAGAAGCAGACTCCCTGCTGAGCAGGGAGCCTGATGCGGGACTCGATCCTGGGACTCTAGGATCATGACCTGAGCTGAAGGCAGTTGCTTAACCAACTGAGCCACCCAGGCACCCCAAGAAGAGTCTTATTTTGAGGAAAGTTTTTTAGTGAGAAAATTTCTGCAATTGGTATCTGATTATAGGCAAAATATATTCCAGTATAAGGAAAATGTAATCAGTATTAATAGTAACTTCTTGAAATTTTCATCACCTATTTATCTCTACACTCCTATTCTTGATTATAGTGTTTACCAGCTATATCCTAATATTCAACACAGATTTATACCTATTTTTCTACTTTAATATATCTCCAGTTACATTTTTTAATTTTGGGGTTATAATCTTGGTTAATTTTGCTATTAGAACTGAATATTCTATTATCAAGTGCAGAGTTAAAATTCAAGTCAAAAACTTTTATCAGCTACCCATTCCTCTATACTTCACAAATTCCTCATATTTATCAACAACATAGACAGTTAACACAGAGATTTAAAACATTTTGCTCAAGTTAAAATTATTTTGTAATGAAATAGAATGCCAACAATATGAGTAACTAAAAAGAGAATGATTAATAAAGTAATTAGGTTATATAGTCAAAGAATGCCAAAGACATTTTATTTACTGCTAGGATCATTAAAAATTTGATGTGTGAATTATAGTTAATATGTGTTTAATTTTGCTAGATCGATAGTTTGTCCTAAAAAAAGGAAACTAGAACTTTAGAAACATATCAGTAGTCTGTTTTTTGAAGTAGTCTGTTTAAAAAAAAATCCTTATACAAATTAGGAGAGAAACAGCCACCAGGCTTAAAATTTCTTTCAAAAT
Source organism: Zalophus californianus (assembly GCF_009762305.2). NCBI lineage: Eukaryota > Metazoa > Chordata > Mammalia > Carnivora > Otariidae > Zalophus > Zalophus californianus. Next base: position 141,974,366 of record NC_045596.1, on the reverse strand, counting down.
ATATATATATATATTATATATTATTTGGTGTTAAGAGTAGTAATAACAATCAGAATTGGAAAGATTTAAGTAAGATAATATCTGTATCTGCATTGTTTAGGTGCTGATCAATTCAATATTGAAAATTCCTATTCATGGGCACCTGGGTGGTTCAGTCTGTTAAACGTCTGCCTTCAGCTCAGGTCATGATCCTAGGGTCCTGGGATCGAGTCCTGCATCGGGCTCCCTGCTCAGCAGGGAATCTGCTTCTCCCTCTCCCTCTGTCCCTCTCCCCTCCCCCCCTGCTCATGCTCTCTCTCTCAAATAAGTAAAATCTTAAAAGAAAAATTCCTTATATATAAAAAATATTCCTATTCACCATTAATTTTTTTAAAGATTTTATTTATCTATTCATGAAAGACAGAGAGAGAGAGAGAGAGAGAGAGAGGCAGAGGGAGAAGCAGGCTCCCAAGGAGCAGGGAGCCCGATGCGGGACCCGATCCCAGGACCCTGGGATCATGACCTGAGCCTAAGGCAGACGCTTAACCATCTGAGCCACCCAGGCGCCCGTCACCATTAATTTTGTATGTATTGAATCAGAACACAATCAATATAAATTATTTAAAGAAAAAAAAACCTGGAACCTGATTATGATAATTTTAGTGAATGTTTCGAAATTCAACATCTTATTTTTACTTGATGGAATATGGTATCAACTCTCACAAGTGCCAAACAAAACTGTGATACCATATGCATACCACATTCTTCCCTTAAGTCGGTGCAAATGACTGGTTATTACAAGGGAAAAAAATGAGGCTAACCTGTCTGATGGTAGAAACTTGAGCTTTTCTTGTCCCAGATGATTATCCCTACAATTTGTACTGTCTGGAACCATCAGAATCATCAATTACTCTTTGGTAAAGAGTATTTTACTTATAAGGTTTCTGAATGTCTAGAATGGACTAGTAACAATACAACCCAAGTTTCTAGTCCCAGTTCTGCCATCACCTATAGTGTTGCCTTATGTGAGTCACTTATCTTTTCTATGTCTCAGTTTTTTAAATGTGCAAAGTATAAGATTACCCTCTAGGTAAAATTTGAAAAGACTATCAAAGAGAATAAGGCATAGGAAAGTTAAAGTTTATTAGGGATGAGAATTTGATAAGGTCTGTAGAATGGTGAGTATGATCAATTGGAAAAGTTACATTTAGTTGATGAAATGTTGATCCATGATGGCAATAAATACCTAGGATAAAATTGGAAATGTAGAAAAGCAATGACTACTTCTTAGACTTCATCATTTTGCCTAATGTCAAATCTAGTTGCAAATGTATTATATTCTTAATTTCATTGTTATGTAACAGAAATAAAACAACACATTTTATTTTTGTCCAGAATAGAAACCATGACTATATCTATATACTTTAGTGAATAAACATAAATAACTTATGAATATTAAACAACAACAAAAAGAACTTGGGCTTTTCTTTGTTTCACAAACAAACACAGGTTGGAATACTGGAAATTCTGATTATAGAAGTGTTACTTTAGCTCCATCATTAAAATTCTGTGAGTACTTAAAGATCTATGGAAGACTTTAGGAAAAGTGTAAGTATTTCCTTGGGACAGGTCTGATGAAGTAAATCTATATTTCTCACTAAACTTAGCAAAGAAATTCAAGTCATCAGGATGGAGAGTATAAATTACCCTACATCTATTTCTATAATTAATGTCAATATTTGTACTTTCTTCCTCCACAGCCCTCTCTACTTATAGAAATGCTGTGCATAGAAGAAATGCTATATGCATAGAAGGGTGTGTGTGTGTGTGTGTGTGTGTGTGTGTGTGAAAAATTTGTAAGTCAATTGAAAGTGAGTAGCTTTCTATGCTTTGAAATACACACACTTAACTACTCAAACCAATCCTACCCATATCATGTTTATTTTGTCAGCCACATACCTGTTAACTCAAATAACTCACTTCTTTGTCTCTTGTTCACAAAGAGTGAATGACTTCTAAAGAACAGATAGAAAAGTTAAGGTAGTAAAAGGAGGAGACTAGTTTTCAGCCTGAAAACAAAACTCGAGAGTGGAGTGTCCCAATGGTGTGCTAGTTCCTACAGGTCAGCTGTCCAGTAAACTCTTACACTTGAGAATCTTGACAGAATAGTATAAAAACACATTTAAAATTTATGTAAGTTAGTCCAAATTGAGGGCCACTAATATGAAAATAGTATCCCCAGAAACTTAGAATTCAAAATTAAATATGAAACGTGAATAGAAGCAGTAAGGGAGTTACATTGGTCTGGAATTGGGAGCCACATAAATTTTCACTCATTTACCCATTAAAGTGAATTTGTGAAAACTACTTATTATTGGAGTCTCTATCCATGTATCTATTAAATATGTGGAGTAGATTTTAACACAACTGTGATCTTTAACAGCACTTTGCTCCTGTAATCCTCAGTCAAAAGCTTGCCAGGTCTAAAATGGCTGTGACAAATCTGCAATAATATGTGGGGACATTCATAAATGAAGGTAAACATAGGATCATAAATTGAAGATAAAAATGCGGTGCTTTTCATAATATGCTCTTAGGTTTGATTAATTGAAAACATCTTTAAAAAGCAGAGAATCTTGAAAAGGCCAAACCATGTTTGTTTGTTTTTTTTAACCATTTTATTCAAATGGAAAGAAATGCTTATCCATTTTTTCTCTCTTTTTCATGTTGACTACAGTAATGAGGGTCCAGGGAATTCTAGGTCTTTCTAGAAAGAAATTTCTTCTTATTTCAGGCAGTGTATATTATTCATAATAAATATGCTGTTTCTATTTTTGCTGTGAGTTCTCTGTAGAGAGGCTCTGATATTTCATTATTCAATTAAAGAAGCCAAAATTCACCTGTGGTCAGTAGTAGCCCCAGTACTTGCTGTTGATTTTCTATTTGCCATCATCACTTAGCTTATTTATTAAATCCATTGCAAACCCCATAAAGGAAATATTTTTTTTCTCATTTTTCCTTTATGCCTCATTCTTCTCTCTCATTCTCTGTGGTGCTGACATTGCAGAGGCAGTTAGTTTAGGAATCTTAAATTTTCTTTATTATCAGCTTTCAGTTTAAAGATCAACTCTCCCTATCATGCATATATCTTTATTTCATTTGGACTGCAATAGATGTATTTTTGTTTTATGTAAGATGAAGCTTCATATTATTAATGTTTTACTGAAGAACTTTGCTGAAAGCATTACATTTTTCTGTTTAATTCTCTTTTTTAAAATTTTTTATTGTTATCTTAATCACCATATATTACATCATTAGTTTTTGATGTAGTGTTCCATGATTCATTGTTTGTGTATAAAACCCAGTGCTCCATGCAGAACATGCCCTCTTTAATACCCATCACCAGGCTAACCCATCCCCCCACCCCCCTCCCCTCTAGAACCCTCAGTTTGTTTTTCAGAGTCCATCGTCTCTCATGGTTTGTATCCCCCTCCGATTTCCACCCTTCATTCTTCCCCTTTTGCTATCTTCCCTTTTTTTAAACATATATAGTATTATTTGTTTCAGAGGTACAGATCTGTGATTCAACAGCCTTGCACAATTCACAGCGCTCACCATAGCACATACCCTCACCAATGCTTATCACCTAGCCACCCCATCTCTCCCAACCCCCACCACTCCAGCAACCATGTTTGTTTCCTGAGATTAGGAATTCCTCATATCAGTGAGGTCATATTATACCTATGAGGTCTTTCTCTGATTGACTTTTTTGCTCAGAATAACACCCTCCAGTTCCATCCACGTCATTGAAAATGGCAAGATTTCAATCCTTTTGAAGGCTGCATAATATTCCATTTTATATATATACCACCCCTTCTTTATCCATTCATCTGTCGATGGAAAATATGGCTCTTTCCACAGTTGGGCTATTGTGGACATTGCTGCTATAAACATCAGGGTGCACGTACCCCTTCGGATCCCTACATTTGTATCTTTGGGGTAAATACCCAGTAGCGCAATTGCTGGATTGTATGGTAGCTCTATTTTCAATTTTTTGAGAAAACTCCATACTATTTTCCAGAGTGGTTGCACCAGCTTGCATTCCCACCAACAGTGTAGGAGGGTACCCCTTTCTCCACATCCCCGCCAACATCTGTCATTTCCTGACTTGTTAATTTTAGCCATTCTGACTGCTGTGAGGTGATATCTCATTGAAGTTTTGATTTGGATTTCCCTGATGCCGAGTGATGTTGAGCACTTTTTCATGTGTCTGTTGGCCGTTTGGATGTCTTCTTTGGAAAAATGTCTGTTCATGTCTCCTGCCTATTTCTTGATTGGATTATTTGTTCTTTGGGTGTTGAGTTTGATAAGTTCTTTATAGATTTTGGATACTAACCCTTTATCTGATATGTCATTTGCAAATATCTTCTCCCATTCTCTTGGTTGTCTTTTGGTTTTGTTGACTGTTTCTTTTGCTGTGCAAAAGCTTTTTATCTTGATGAAGTCCCAATAGTTCATTTTTGCCCTGGCTTCCCTTGCCTTTGGCTATGTTTCTAGAAAGAAGTTGCTGCAGCTGAGGTCCAAGAGGTTGCTGCCTGTGTTCTCCTTTAGGATATTGATGGATTTCTGTCTCACATTGAGATCTTTCAACATTTGGAGTCTATTTTTGTGTGTGGTGTAAGGAAATGGTCCAGTTTCATTCTTCTGCATGTGGCTGTCCAATTTTCCCAACACCATTTGTTGAAGAGACTGTCTTTTTTCCATTGGACATTCTTTCCTCCTTTCTCAAAGATTAGTGGACCATAGAGTTGAAGGTATATTTCTGGGCTCTCTATTCTGTTCCATTGATCTATGTGTCTGTTTCTGTGCCAGTACCATACTGTCTTCATGATGACAGCTTTGTAATAGAGCTTGAAGTCCGAATTGTGATGCCGCCAGCTTTGCTTTGCTTTTTCAACATTCTTTTGGCTATTCGGGGTCTTTTCTGGTTCCATACAAATTTTAGGATTATTTGTTCCATTTCTTTGAAAAAAGTGGATGGTATTTTGATGAGGATTGCATTGAATGTATAGATTGCTCTAAGTAGCATTGACATCTTCACAATGTTTGTTCTTCTGATCCATGAGCATGGAACGTTTTTCCATTTATTTGTGTCTTCCTCAATTTCTTTCATGAGTATTTTATAGTTTTCTGAGTACAGATCCTTTGCCTCTTTGGTTAGATTTATTCCTAGGTATCTTATGGTTTTGGGTGCAAGGGATCGACTCCTTAATTTCACTTCCTTCTGGCCTGTTGTTGGTGTATAGGAATGCCACTGATTTCCGGGCATTGATTTTATATCCTGCCACTTTACTGAATTCCTGTATGAGTTCTAGCAGTTTTGGGGTGGAGTCTTTTGGGTTTTCCACATAAAGTATCATATCATCTGCAAAGAGTGAGAGTTTGACTTCTTCCTTGCCTATTTGGATGCTTTTATTTCTTTTTGTTGTCTGATTGCTGTGGCTAGGACTTCTAATACTATGTTGAATAGCAGTGGTGATAGTGGACATCCCTGCCACGTTACTGACCTCAGGGGGAAAGCTCTCAGTTTTTCCCCATTGAGAATGATATTCTCTGTAGGTTTTTCATAGATGGCTTTTATGATATTGAGGTATGTACCCTCTATCCCTATACTCTGAAGAGTTTTAATCAAGCAAGGATGCTGTACTTTGTCAAATGCTTTTTCTGCATCTATTGAGAGGATCATGATTCTTGTTCTTTCTTTTGTTAATGTATTGTATCATGTTGATTGATTTGTGGATGTTGAGCCAACCTTGTAGCCCAGGGATAAATCACATTGGTCGTGGTGAATAATCCTTTTAACGGACTATTGGGTCCTATTGGCTAGTATTTTAGTGAGAATTTTTGCATCCATGTTCATCAAGGATATTGATCTGTAATTCTCCTTTTTGATGGGGTCTTTGTCTGGTTTGGGGATCAAGGTAATGGTGCCCTCATAAAACGAGTTTCGAAGTTTTCCTTCCATTTCTATTTTTTGAGACAGTTTCAGAAGAATAGGTATTAATTCTTCTTGAAATATTTAGTAGAATTCCCCAGGGAAGCCATCTGGCCCTGGGCTTTTGTTTGTTGGGAGATTTTTGGTGACTGCTTCATGATTTTGTTGATTTGGGTCATTTCTCTTTTCTTTTTGATAAGTCTGGCCAGGGGTGTATCAATCTTGTTAATTCTTTCAAAGAACCAGCTCCTAGTTTTGTTGATCTGTTCTACTGTTCTTTTGGTTTCTATTTCATAGATTTCTGCTCTGATATTTATTATTTATCTTCTCCTGCTGTGTTTAGGCTTTATTTGCTGTTGTTTCTCCAGCTCCTTTAGGTGTAGGGTTAGGTTGTGTATTTGAGACCTTTCTTGTGTCTTGAGAAAGGCTTGTATCGCTTATGTACTTCCCTCTTAAGACTGCCTTTGCTGCAGCCCAAAGGTTTTGAACAATTGTGTTTTCATTTTCATTCGTTTTCATGAATTTTTTAATTCTTCTTTAATTTCCTGGTTGACCCATTCATTCTTTAGTAAGATGCTTTTTAGCCTCCGTGTATTTAAGCTCTTTCCAACTTTCCTCTTGTGATTGAGTTCTAGTTTCAAAGCACTGTGGTCTGAAAATATGCAAGGAATGATCCCAATCCTTTGGTAACAGTTGAGACCTGATTTGTGACCTAGGATGTGATGTATATCGGAGAATATTCCATGGGCACGAGAGAAGAATGTGTATTCCATTGCTTTGGGATGGAATGTTCTGAATATATCTCTGAAGTCCATTGTGCCAGTGTGTCATTTAAAGCCTTTATTTCCTTGTTGATCATTTGCTTAGATGATCTGTCCATTTCAGTGAGGGGGGTGTTAAAGTACCCGACTATTATTGTATTGTTGTCAATGTGTTTCATTGCTTTTTTTTATTAATTGCCTCATATAATTGGCTGCTCCTTTGTTAGGGGCATAGATATTTACAATTGTTAGATCTTCTTGTTGGCTAGACCCTTTAAGTAGGATATAGTGTCCTTCCTCATGTCTTATTACAGTCTTTGGTTTCTGTCAATCTAATTTCTTTGATATAAGGATTGCCACCGCAGCTTTCTTTTGGTGTCTATTAGCATTGTAAATTGTTTTCCACCCCTTCCCTTTCAATCTGGGGGTGTCTTTGGGTCTAAAATGAGTCTCTTGCACAGAGAATAAAGTTGGGTCTTGTTTTTTAATCCAATCTGATAGCCTGTGTCTTTTGATTGGGGCATTTCGCCCATTTACATTCAGGGTAACTATTGAAAGATATGAATTTAGTGCCATTGTATTGCCTATAAGGTTACTGTTACTGTATATTGTCTGTGTTCCTTTCTCATCTATGTTGCTTTTAGGCTCTCTCTTTGCTTAGAGGACCCCTTTCAATATTTCTTGTAGGGCTGGTTGTGCGTTTGCAAATTCCTTTAGTTTTTGTTTGTCCTGGAAGCTTTTTATCTCTCCTTCTATTTTCAATGACAGCCTAGCTGGATATAGTATTCTTGGCTGCATATTTTTCTCGTTTAGTGCTCTGAGGATATCATGCCAGTCCTTTCTGGCCTGCCAGGTCTCTGTGGATAGGTCTGTTGCCAATCTAATGTTTCTACCATTGTAGGTTACAGATCTCTTCTCCTGAGCTGCTTTCAGGATTTTCCCTTGCTTCTGAGACTCGTAAGTTTTACTATTAGATGTCGGGGTGTTGACCTATTTTTATTGATTTTGAGAGGGGTTCTCTGTGCCTCCTGGATTTTGATACCTGTTTCCTTCCCCAAATTAAGGAAGTTCTCTGCTATAATTTGCTCCAATATACCTTCTGCCCTTCTCTCTCTTTCTTCTTCTTCTGGGATCCCAATTATTCTAAAGTTGTTTTGTCTTATGGTATCACTTGTTTCTCGAATTCTGCCCTCATGATCCAGTAGTTGTTTATCTTTCTTTTTCTCAGCCTCTTTATTTTCCATCATTTGGTCTTCTATGTCACTGATTCTCTCTTCTGCCTCATTTATCCTAGCAGTGAGCACCTCCATTTTTTATTGTACCTCATTAATACCTTTTTTGTTTTCAACTTGGTTAGATTTTAGTTCTTTTATTTCTCCAGAAAGGGTTTCTCTAATAACTTCCATGCTTTTTTCAAGCCCAGCCTGTATCCTTAAAATCATTCTGAACTCTAGGTCTGACATCGTACTAATGTGTGTATTGAGTAGGTCGCTGGCAGTCGGTACTATGTCTTGTTCTTTTTGTTGAGGTGATTTTTTCTGTATTGTCATTTTGTCCAGAAGAGAATAGATGAATGAGAGAACAAAATGCTAATAGGGTAACAACATCGCCAGAAAAATATACTCTAAACAAATCAGAAAAAGCCTGAAACCGGGGAAAAGAAAAGGAAAGAAAGATAAAAGAAAAAGAAAAAAACAGAAAAAATTAAAAAAGCAAAAAAATGGAATATGATCAAATATGATCACGCTGGTGCCACACACTAAATTCTGGGCGTATTTTGGTCTGTTAGAAGAAAGTGTCTCCCAGAATTTTAAAGAAAGAAAAACTTATATATGTACAAAAATAAGGGTTGATATGATGAATAGATGAATATGACTGTAAAGAAGAGAATTATAAAAAAATTTATAAAAGGAATTGAGAAGTTGTTTGAAAAAAGAAAGAGGAGGATCTAAAAAAAAGAAAAAAAAGGGAGAGAATGTGATCAGGCAGGAGACTAGAAAAAAGCCATGCACTAGTGATTTAGGGTATATTTTAACTGTTAGAAGAAACTGTATCTCAAATTTTAAAGAGAGAACAATATATATATATATATATATACCAAAAATATGGGTGACTACTATGAAAGGATAGAATATGGCTCTAAAAATGAAAAATAAAAAATATTTTTTAAAAAAGGGATTGATAAGATGTTGGTTGGAAAAGGAAAAAAGAAAAATTCAGAGAAAAAACAAAGACAGTTAAAAAAATTAACTTTGAAAGACTAAAAGATCATGGTAAAAAAGCCATGTATTCTATGTGCAGTGTTCCCTTAGCTCTGTAGTTCTGCCGTTCTCATTGATTGGTAAACTTGGTCTTGGCTGGCTGTTCTTGCTGATCATCTGAGGGAGAGGCTGTTGCTGTGGTTCCCAAATGTCTTTGCTGGAGGCAGAATTGCCCCGCCCTTGCTGGGTCTGGGGTAAGTAATCTCCTCGGATTTGCTCTCAGGAGCTTTTGTTCCCTGCAAGCTTTCAGTACAGCTTTGGAGGACGAGAGTGAAAATGGCAGCCTCCCAATCTCTGCCTGGGAAGAGCTGAGAACTCGGGGCCCCACTCCTCAGTGTGCCCCCAGAGAAAAGCAGTCAGTCACTCCCATCTCCCTGGTCTCCGACGTACTCTGTGCTCACCTGGCCTGTGACTGAGCATTTCTATCTCTGCCACCCGACTTGGTGTGGAGTCTCTAAACCCAGCAGATCCCTGCGGTGTGCTCCCTCGCCACCCCTCCTGGGGGAGGAAGGGGAGTCTCCCTGATCTGCCACTTGTTGGGTCCCTGCTGGAGGAGCAGTGGCCCAACTGTGAGGCAGATCACGGTTTATGGCAACCCCAAGCTGAGAGCCCGTGCCTCAGCTCCGTCTCTGCAGCCGGCTTCCTTGCTCCAATATCTAGGAGGTCTGCTGCACTGAGGCACCCCCAGTCTTTCTGTGACCCTGAGGGTCCTCAGACCACACTGTCCCAGCGAGGATACCACCTGCTGCTTAGCCCCTGGAGGAACGTCCCTCAGTGGAGCTGACTTCTAAAAGTTCCGATTTTGTGCTCCGCGGCTCTATCACTTGCCAGAAGCGGCGGACGGAGGCCCGCTCCCCCACCATCTATCCTCTTGAATATAGCCTCCGATTCACTTCTCCACACGTCCTACCTTCCAGAAAGTGGTTGTTTTTCTGTTCAGAGAGTTGTTGCTATTCTTTTCTTTGATCTCTTGTTGAGTTTGTAGGTGTTCAGAATGGTTTGATCCCTACCCAGTTGAATTCCTGGGACAAGATGAAATCCAGGTCTCCTACACCTTTGCCATCTTGCTCCGCCCCCCAAGATTTTGACATTGCGTTGCTCTCAATTTACTGCAAAAGTTCAGTAGCATCATATTCACATAGTCATCACAGAGCTCAACTAAGATATTGCAAACAACATCCTATAAGGAATCGCAGAAATTGGGCAGTGGGGCTGGAATTTCCCTAGATCATCATTTGGGCTTATTGGAAATAAAATGGGCAAGTAAGACAAAATGGATATTCGTTTTTGGTGTCTCACAAGTGAGTGGTAGAGCCAGACAGTCTGAATCTAAGTATTAGGCCCATTCTTTTCTTTTAAAAATGGTCTTTTAGAGGGTAGGACTCAGTCCTTGCTTTACACATTACTGAACTTACAGCTTCCAAGTTGATTGAGGGGAGAATTCTGCCTTCAATGAATCAATGTAATAAATAACTTGGAGCATGACCTTGAATATATATTGTGAAAGTACATAAATAGAAAAAAATATGCTACCTTCATGGAAAGGAAATATCAAAGTGAGGATGTTAGTTTTTTTCCTAAATAGACAAATGGGTATACCATTTGATAAATGGGTATACCATTTGATAAAATTCTATAATTCTAACTATAATTGCAGTAGAAATTTTGTGGAACTTACAAAGTCATTCTAAAATGTACATAGAAGAGCAAAGGACAAGGAAGAAACATACCCTTCTGAATAAAAAGATAACTTAAAAAGAAGAAATCAAAGAATCATAAGCTGTTAAAATTTCATGTCCCAGCAATTCCTTGTAAGGTATATAGACTAAATACACTTATACTGGAGAACATGGAGACTTGTTTTTAAAATGTGCATACTAATATTGCTCATAGAACCAAATATAAGAAATACCCAAATGTCCTCTCTAAGGAGAATGGATAATAACTAACATCTACATAACATTGAATTATCATAGAATGACCTACAGCAACATGCATTAATATGAATGTATACTAAAAACATAATATTGACTGTTAAAGTATTCTGCAAGTTTCTTTTTAACAGAATAACTGTTAAATACAATGGGAACTTCCGGTCACATTTTTTAGGAATACATACACACCTGTGTCTATTTTAGCATTTCATACATATATGTTAAAATATATAAAGGCAAGGGAATGATAAACACATATTCAAGATGGTGATTAGATCTCAGGAAGAGTGAAGATATGTGACCAAGGAGAGAGATTCAGAAGTCTTCAATGGCCTTGGTAATTATCCATTACTTATTTTTGTCGGTGAATTCATTCACATTCATCTTATTTTTATATTTCTTGGAAGTATATGTAACTATTGTATATAAATACAGAAGTATTTTCGTGTAAGACCCTGGGAAGATGAACTATGTTTTCTGCATATTAGTTCAAGTTTCTCAGCATACTGTAACTGGCAAGTTTTTTTAATTTATTTTTTTAAAGATTTTATTTATTTATTTGCCAGAGAGAGACACAGTGAGAGAGGAACACAGCAGGGTGAGTGGGAGAGGGAGAAGAAGGCTTCCCGCGGAGCAGCGAGTCCGATGCAGGGCTCAATCCCAGGACCCTGGGATCATGACCTGAGCCGAAGGCAGATGACTGAGCCACCCAGGTGCTCCTGTAATTGGCAAGTTACAGATGAAGTTAAAAAGCCAATTCTTCTGATGTTCCTTGGCTTTTCTAGTCCAGATTTGGTTTTTCAGGTGATTTAAAGAAATTCAACATTAGAATGTTAGTTTTCTTATGTCTAATATGAAGGTTTCATTGGATAATTATAAATTTGATTTTATGTACTATTTGCCAGGTTACTGTGTTGAAAATTGGGAGAGCAAAATTAATTTTGAATGACAAAATTTAGACATTCCAGCAATACAAAAATACAGTATCTCATTTATTCTTTCCTGAACACCAATTTCATCTTGCCAACTCTATTGGCATTTGTTTTTATTACATTCTTTTGTTCTTTCTAGCATATCCTGTTCTGTTATTGTATACTTATTACAACTTAAGTGTTATAATCTCTACTAAATTATCTCATTTTGTCAAAAGTGCACACTTTATCTAAGAAAAAAAAAAACACTGCCTTAATCTTAAACTTGATCTAATTAAAATTCTACTTTCCTCAACTATTCCCTTAAGATTCTTAAATGAATAAATGGTCTATATTATCTACATTTTCTCTCATGCTTATAACAAATCCCTTGAAAATGGTGAAAATGATCTCCAATACCTTTTCTTAATACGAAATCTGTAAGTTTTTCTTAGTCCTAGTTATACTTGCCTTTCTGTAACTGGTAACTTTTCACATTTATTAAAATCTTTCCCTTGCTTTCAGTAAATGACTTAATGATATCTTAATCCAATCTTCAGTATAATGTGGGCAGACCCATCTAAGCCTGTCTTCCTTTCTCCATTCATCTTTGTCTTTTTCCCTTGGACAAATTAATTACTCTCCAGCTTATGATTATTCCTCCATTGTAACCATAATCTTTTTCTCCAATTCCTTTGAATTTTCCTCATGTCTCTGTATCATCTGTTTTTGTCTGAATGTACATGTGGGAGTATTAGTGATCAAAACAAAGCATTCTACTGTAGTAGTGATTCTTATAAAGAAGCAAACAAGAGTCTATTGGCAGAGACAACCTTATTTCTAAACTCTTGGAACCTTAAAGATGAGAATATGTTTAAATATATTTGAAGTATATAAATCAGCATATATGCTGGCAACTACAAAAAATTAATCCAGGTGTCCCCCAAACTGTGCCAAATCTCTGTTAGAATTTCAAATATGCATTAGTGACTTTGTAAAACTGCCATTTGCCTATATCAGTAAAGAGGAGAGGAAATACATAATTCATATGCCTCCAAATAGAATCCATAGTCAAATATCTGACTATGACTATAGCATTTGACTATGGTCAATAAGGATAAGTGGATGGAACAAATTAATATCCAGAAGGATATTATCCAAAATATTTTGGAATATTTTGTGGGAATAATGTCATCACAGTACCTGGGTTTCAATCAGGAACCAAAGATGTAATCATCATGGTTGCATACTGGTGGGAATTACAAGGTATTAAGGACATCTGGGTGTAATTGGAAAAAAGTATCTTAAAAGAGAATAGACAAGGGAATACACTTAATTCTTCTTCAGTATCTAGGGACTGTTCCTTACTTTTCAAATAATGATCCAAAAGGACCATAATAAATATAGAGGCTGCACCTTGGCACATGGACATAAATTTCATTCCTGGAAGAGTAACTGTAGGTGAGAAGGTTAACAAATAAATGCCATTTAAAAAGTAAAGAGACAAAATCAATGAAATAAGCCATAGAAATAAAACTACTTTTAAAATATGGTAGCAGAATTTAAGAAGTAACATATCATGTTTGGGGAAATAATTATTAAATTATTTATATATTCACACAAGCCATCTGTTCATAAATATGTAGAGAGATCAAAAATTTCATTGGGTAATTATTTATATTTCTTTATTACACAGGATTCCCAAATTGCAATTCCTGCAGTCTAAAAAGTATTATGTTGTTTAATCCTTGGTCACTTCTAAATTCATTCATCTTCATTATTAATACATATGAAAATGTTACCAATAATCAGTTCAAAAATTTTAACTTTATATAGATTTCATAGGCAGAACAAATAATTTTTCATAAGCAGCTATAGTTTTAAACTAGATAATGAACAAACAACATACTCTAAGAAAAATAATTATTTTACAAAATGTATTAAAAGAAAGTCAACAAAAAATGAAATGTGAAAAGTGATGACAATATAAGGATAACAGTATTGAAATCCATTTTTCATTTTTCTTATGTTGACACTAAACAAATTCAGGATAACTAATTTTCAGAAATGAAAGTTTACCTTACTACTTTCCAGAAAACTTTCATTACTAAGTCAAGGACATAGTCACTAAATCAAAATATTAAAGTCTTACATTTAAAATTTTCCTGTGATCTCAATTGTGACTTGATCTTTTAAGGCAATGACTACCTTATTCAAAACTGTAAACAGTAACATAATTCCTCCATTATGTCATTCAAATAACACATATAATTGGCAGGTTTTAAAACCTTTTCCAAAGTTATATTTTCATCTTTAAGTTATTGTCTTCCTTTCTTAAACAATTTTAGCTATGTTTGCTGATTTTTATTCCCACTGAGAGTACTTCAAACTTCATATATATATCAGAGTCACTTAATGCATAAAAACATGTCTATGTAAAAGATAGATGATGAATAATCTTTGTGGACCAGCAAGTGATATCTGAGGAATAGAATTATGCCTACCACATTCAACACATTTCTGAAAGATGACTTAATAAATACGGCTACTTGGAAAAATATGGTTACATCATAATGGTAAAGGTTATTTAAAGCGTTCACCTTAATATAAAGGGAAATTAAATAAAACCACTCAAAAATAGAGTGGCTAAAAGACTGTGTCACATTTTTTTTTCAGTTAGGTTCAAGATTTTCTATGCTGCAGTTTCATTAGAAATTCCTCAAGATTCAAGAGAAAAAATAGGAACATGCTAGATGTTGAAAATTAATGTCTGTCATTATTTTTGACACAAATGGGCTTGTATCCAAGGTCACTAAGAGCATTTCAAGGCAGTGTTAAATTTACATAGCATTGTAGGATTTTGAATGATATATACCACATCGAATTTTTTTCATAGCTTTTATATGTCTGACCTTAAGGTAGTGGCACTAAAGAGAAAAAAGAAAGGATAAAATGTATCCATAAAATAAAATATAAAAATATGAAGAATTATATCTAATAGGCTATTATGAAATTTATCTAACTATATGGCATGATATAAGGGACTGAGTGAAGAAGAAAATCAAGAATGATGGAAAACTAATCATGGCTCATGAGACTTGGTTGTAAAACTTTCATAGATTTATTTCTAAAAACTGATAAGGAAATATGTTACCATGTTGGTGCAAAGGAACACATGATAAAGAGTAAACTACAATTTACTGCTAGAAGAGATCACTGTATAATGCAATTTATTACCCTTTCATAAATTTCAGCATAAGTTGAGTTTTTACTGCTAACATTCTTTCAGTTATATATAGCCTCAGTATACAAGTAAAACATGTGGACTTGAGATACAACAGGCCCACTCTAACGTCATAGGGACTACATGTGGGTGATGTTGAGGATTCACTGCTAAGCCATTTCTTTTCTCAAAAGGACAAATTTGGCTTCTTAAGTAAAATTAGTATCTGCTTTAGTTCCTAGTTTTTCTGGATGTTCCATTTTTGCCCTGCTGTGCAATTACAGAGATTAAGTGACAGTGAGAACTTTAGACATACCTTACAGGCAGGCAAGGTTTACACATTCATTATGAAGAAATTAACCCAACTGGTGGTCATCACACAAAGAAAATATAGAGATCAGATATGTTTGTCTTTTTATTATATGTCTTATTCTTGATGGATAGAAAATAAGAAATGCAAAATATTTTCTAATAATAAAATTGTGTTTTCCTCCCAGTCATAAGTTTATGTGCCAGGTAGATTGCTTCACTTCTTGCTATTTTTAAAGCAATTTTAGGTTCACAGTAAATTTAGGAGGAAAGCAAAGAGATTCCCGTATACCCTCTGTGCATACACATGCATAGCAACTCCCATTATCAGCATCCACTACCAGACTAATAACATTTGTTACAAATGATGGACCTACATTGATACATTTTAATCAACTGAAGTTCACAGTTTACCTTATGGTTCACTTTTGGTGCTGTACATTTTATGGGTTTGAACAAATGTATAATGACATGTAGCCATCATTACAGTATCATAGAGAGTAGTTTCACTGCCCTAAAAATCCTCTGTGCTTTGCCTTCTTATCCCTCCCACTCCTCTAGCCCCTGCTAAGCTATTAATCTTTTCATTACCTCTATACTTCAACATTTTAAAATACCATATAAAAAATAAAAAAATAAAAAATAAATAAAAAATAAAAGTACCATATAGTTAGAATCATGGGGTATGTAGACTTCTCAGATTGGATTGTTTCACATTTTCCTAATGCATTTATTTATTGATGGGCACCTAGGTTGCTTCCATGTCTTGGCTATTGTAAATAATATTGTAATAAACATACAGGTGCATATGTGTTTTTGAATTACTGTTTTTATTTTCTCTGGGCAAATACCCAATAGTGAAATTATTGGATCATATGGTATTTCTATTTTTAATTTTTGGAAGAATGTCTATGCTGTTTTCCACAATGGTTGTACCAATTTACACTCCCATGCAACAGTACATGAGTACTTTTATGATTTCACACAAATTTTAGAATTATTTATTCTCATTCTATAAAGTATGCCACTGAAATTTTATAGGAATTACATTGAATCTGTAAGTTTCTCAGGCTAGTATGGACATGTTAACAGTATTCTTCCAATTCACAAGCATAGAATATTTTGCCATTTATTTGCATTTTCTTCAAATTCTTTCACAATGTTTCATAGTTTTCAGTGTATAGGTCTTTCACCTTTTTTGGTTAAATTTAGTCCTGTGTATTTTATTCTTTTTTGTGCATTTGTAAATGGGATTTTTCTTAATTTCTCTTTCTGATATTTTGTTATTATTGTATAGAAATGCCACACATTTCTGTATATTGATTTTGTATCCTGCCACTTTGGAATTTATTTCAACAGTTTATTGGTGGATTCTTTAGGGTTTTCTCTATACAGTATCATGTCATCTTTGAATAGTGACAGCTCTAGTTCTTCCTTTCCAATTTGGATGCCTTTCCTTCCTTCCTTCCTTCCTTCCTTCCTTCCTTCTTTCTTCCCTCTCTCCATCCTTCCCTCCCTCTTTGAATTTCTGTGGCTAGAATTTCTAATACTAATTGAATTAAAGTGGCAAGAATGGGCATTTTTGTCTTATTTCTGTTCTGAAAGGAAAAACTTTTATGTTTTCATCACTGAGTATGATGTTAGCTTGTAGGATTTCCTATATGGCCTTAATTATATGGAGATATGTTTCTTCTATACCATTTTGTTGAGAGTTATTATCCTAAATGAATGTTAAATTTTATAAAGTGTTTATTCTACACCTACTAAGATGACCATATGATTTTTATCTTTGTTAATGTGATGTACCATGTTAATCAATTTGCAGATGTTGAATATCCTGCATTCCTGGAAGAAAGCCTTAATTGTGGTACATAATCATTTTAATATATTGGGTTTTATTGTGGGATTGAATTTGCTATATACTTTGTTGAAGATTTTGGCATCTATATTTCTCAAGAATATTGGCCTGTATTATTTTTTTGCATATGTCTGGTGTCCTAGTCTGGTTTAAGTGTCAGGGTAATGCTGGCCTCATAAAATGTGTTTGGAAGCTTTTGCTCCTCTAAATTTTTGGGAGAGTTTAAGAAATGTGGGTTGACATTATCTATGTTCTAATTGGTATAGTTAGACCTCTTGATATGTAACGTGATTAATAATATAGTTTGATTGGGTGCCTGGGTGGCTCAGTTGGTTAAGCGACTGCCTTCGGCTCAGGTCATGATCCTGGAGTCCCGGGATCGAGTCCCACATCGGGCTCCCTGCTCAGCAGGGAGTCTGCTTCTCCCTCTGACCCTCTTCCTTCTCGTGCTCTCTATCTCTCATTCTCTCTCTCTCAAATAAATAAATAAAATCTTAAAAAAATATATATATAGTTTGATTAATATCAATCATTTCTATTAGTATTTTCTTCTCATTTCCTATGTTCTTTGTTCCTATTTTTGTCTTATACTGAGTTTTTATTTTTTTTGCCTTTTTTGGTTTTAATTGAGTATTTATATAATTCCATTTTCTCTCCTTAAAATTAGGTATACATCTTTAATGCCTTTTTAGTCGTTTCAACAAAATTTGCAAATTATGTTTACAACTTATCCAAATTCACTTTCAAATAAGAGTATGCCCTATACTCCTTCACAGGTGGTGTGCATACCTGATAATAACCAAAATAGTCCTATTCCTTCCTTCCTTAGCATACTTTCTGCATTTAAGTTATACCTAAGGTTACATAGGAATGTGTGTGCATATATTATATATATGCCAATGTTGTTGAATACAGTGTTGTTATTTTGAACAGTTATACCTGAAATCAATTAAGAATATTAAAAAGAATAAAATTATTCTACCTTTACTTATTATTTCTCTGTAGTTTTTCCTGTCTTTATGTAGACTTAGATTTCTGATCCATATCACTTTTATCTTCTAAAAAATACTTCTGTTAACATTTGAACAAGACATGTCTTATGTCTATTGGCAACAAATTCCCTTAATTTTTGTCTATGAAAGTTTTTATTTCTTCTTCCTTATAATTTAAAAAAATTTTAAATTTTGGTATAATTAATATACAATGTTATTTTTTTAAAGACTATTTATTTATTTGACAGAGAGAGAGTGAGTACAAGCAAGGGGAATGGCAGGCAGAGGGAGAGGGAGAAGCAGGCTCCCTGCTGAGCAGGGAGCCCAATGTGAGGCTCAGTCCCAGCACCCTGGGATCATGACCTGAGCTGAAGGCAGATGCTTAACTGACTGAGCCACCCAGGTGCTCCCATACAACGTTATTTTAATTTCAGGTGTAAAATATAGAGATTCAATAATCTATACATTACTTAGTGCTCATCACAATAAGTGCAGTTTTCATCCCCTTCACCTATTTCACCCATCTCTTTGCTAAACTTTCCTCTGGAAACCACCAGTTTGTTCTCTGTGTTTAAGAGTATTTTTTGTCTCTTTGGTTATTTGCTTTATTTCTTAAATTACACATATGAGTGAAAACATATGGTATTTTTCTTTCTCTGACTTATTTCACTTATCATTATACCCTCTAGATCTGTCCATGTTGCTGCAAATGGCAAGATTTCATTCCTTTTTTTTCCTAAAGATTTTTTATTTGTCAGAGAGAGAAAGAGAGGGCACAAGCAGGGGAAGTAACAGGCAAAGGAAGAAGCAAGCTCCCTGCTAAGCAAGGAGACTGATGTGTACTCGATCCCAGGACCCTGGAATCATGACCTGAGGCTAAGACAGATGCTTAACTGACTGAACAACCCGTGTCCAGGCATTTTCCTTCTTTTTTTATGGCTGAATAATATTTCATTGTGTGTGTATAAACACACAGACATCACATCTTTATCCCTTGATCTATCAGTGGATACTTGGGTTGCTTCCATATCTTGGCTATTGTAAATAAAGCTGCAATAAACATAGGAGTTTTATTTCTTCTTTTGAAAGACAATTTTGTGGAGTACAGAATTCTAAGGTAGAGTTTTTGTTTTGTTTTGTTTTCCATCACAACACTTTAGTTTCCCATTTTTTCTTGTTTGCATGGTTTCTGAGGATGAATGTAATTCTTATATTTGTTTCTCTATAGGTAAGGTATTTTTTCCCCTCTGGCTTCTTTCAGGATATTTTTTTAAATCTGAATTCCTAGAGTTTTAATATAATATACTGAGGTGTATTTTCCTAATCTTGGTATTTTCCTAGCTTCTTTGATCTGTGGTTTGGTATCTGACATTAATTTGGGAAATTTTTCATTACTTCAAGTATTTTTTTCTTTTTTTTCTGTTTAACTTCCCCTTCTAATATTCTCATTTTGAATATGTTATAAATTTTATAGTTGTAACAACTGGATACTCCAGTTCCTGTATATTCTGTTTCTTTTCTTTTCTCTTTTCTTTACAGATTTGAAAGTTTTTATTGAGATATCATCAAGCTCAGATTGTTTCCTTGGGTACTTCTAGTCTACTGATGAACCCATAAAAAGCATTCTTCATTTCTGTTACAGTATTTTTGATCTCTGGCATTTTTTTTTTGGTTCCTTTTTCAGCATTTTTATCTCTTTGCTTATGTTGCCCATCTGTTCTTGCATGCTAATTTATCCATTAGAGACCTTAGCATATTAATCATAGTTGTTTTGGATTCCTAGTCTGATAGTTCCAACATCTCTGCTATATCTAATTGTTGTTTTTTCTGTCTCTTCAAACTGTTTTTTACCTTCTAGTGTGCCTTAGAATTTGTTTTATGAAAACTGGACATGATGTAGTGGATAAAAGAAACTACTATAAGTAGGTGTTTGGTAATGTGATGATGAGGTGTGGGGACAGAGGAAGAATTCTATAGTTCCGTGATTAGGTCTCAATCTCTTAGTGAGTTGTACATGTGGGCTGTAAAGTTCACAAGTGTTTCTCATTTTGTTTTTGTTTGCCATAGTGGGAGAGGGTCCTAGTATGGGCTGGAGTTTGGTATTTTCCTTTGATCAGACTGGTTAGACTCTGAAGAAAAATTCCAAACATTTATCCTCTGGTAAAATGCTTCATCTTGAGGGAAGGCCTTGTTTAAGAATAGAATGCTCTGACATTCTTCAAAATGTTTACTTTTGCCAGAAGCCCAAGGGAATTTTTCTCCAATATTCACTCTGAGAACCTGTTCAAGGTGGAGGGTAAAAGTCACAATGATGAGTACCCCAACCACCATGTTGCTTATTTTTGGGGCAGCAGTTTTTCCTGTGCCCTTCCTCTTTGATGGATCAAGAAGAGTTGATTTTTCAGTTCATTCAGCTTTTTGTTGTTAGGATGGATTGACATCTTATAAGCTCCTTACGTGCTGACCAGAAACCAAAAGTCAATAGTGTTGTTTTGAGGATAAAAAAAACCCCACAATGTGTTAAATGATTTGAAAATGTCTCAATGTTGATAATTTTTCAATATCGTATTTATTGCCAAACTTTTTAAGTTACATGCACACCAGCTATAAATATTTTTTATTTTAAGTATCATAAATTTTATAATTTTGAAATTCTTCTAAACTATATGATGGTAAAGATAAATAAGAACTTTAATAATTTTTAGCATAATCCCATCATAATGATTTATCACTGTAAAATAGCCATTATTTTCAACGTAAGAGATTTTTATAGCATGCATATTATTACATTTAGACACACCTTATTCAAACCTAAGTTATATATTACAGAAGTGGCTGTATTTTTAATAGTAATTATTATGTTCTTCTTCACACATTTATATATTGAATTATTTACATACAATCTCAAATTGTATGTTTTATTATGTTTCACGTATAACTGATGTCTTCTAAAAATAGAAATACCTGGTATAAACTAAAGGGAAAAATGCATGCTAACAATCCATTTGTGTAGGAAAAAAGGGAATTCAGGACCAACATTGGTATTAATATTGCACTCAAATCCTAGTAAAAACAGATCAAGGCTTCTATTGTTTAAAATGTTTCCACCTCCTAATATCCTTATTACCCATGAAATCTTCCCATACTCTATCATTCCTTTGGATATATACCTTTCAAGTACTACAGAAGAAATATTAGGGGGAAGAGCACAGTAGAAATCCTGAAAATAATGAAAATTACTTTAATTTTCTTGATGTAACTCAAAATTTTATAAAGTCATAAGGAAATATGCCTTTTCTGCATTAATTTTTAGCTAATGCAGGTGTAGAAGAATTTCCTGAAATATTTTCCTTATATATTTTTCGTAATTTGTAAACACAAATTTTTCGAACTGTATTCAGTGAAGATCAATTCAGTTCACTTCAACCTGATTAATCATCAATAACTAGATAAACAAGGTATCACCAGTAAGTGATTATTTCAAGAAAAATCTGATTATACCATTTCAGCAAATAGGTCATTTAGCATTTCAAAAAGACCATATTCTTCTGGAAAATTCTTCCAGACAATCTTCTCACAGTGACAATTCTAATTATTAACGTGATATATAATATCTTTTGGAATATTCTATCCTGAAGTGTTTGATTAAATACTAATCATTTTCTTCAATCCAGTCTGAATGAATTAAAATAAAGTTAAATGTAATGGGGAAAATTAATGCAATAGGATCTGGAAATTTGAAAATTTCCTCCTCTTTGGTATTGATTAATTAGATCACCTTAATTAAGTTTCTAAGTCACCTCTTTAGTTAGGAGCTATTAAGCCAGTATAAGGCTTACTTCCATCTCCAACTCCCAGAAGTATGAGATTTCTACATTGTACCCAAGGAGCCTCTGGTGGTAAAGAAGAGGAAAGTTCTAAAGAGATTACTTTGTAATTTGATTTTGTGCTGATTTTATTTTTCTATTAGGAGGATAGAAAAAGTAATACTCTATGAACAAAATAACTTTTGAAAACTGTTCTAATTTGATACAAGCAAAATATGATTTGTAATTCTGAGATACAGAAGAAAGGAAGAAGTGGTTTGGAAATTCAGGAGAATTGGCTTTAGAGGAGGATCAAGCAAAATTATATGCTAGAGGAAAAAAAAGTAGAAATCATACAATGCAAGGGAATGGTATTTTCTTTGTTGTTATTTTAAGGATTGGTGAAAATAAAGAATAGTATTGATCAACATGCCAAGGAAAAAGCATTATATAATCTTAGTGCATAATTAACAGCAAGATTTGATCAGTTTTTTAAATTAACATTTATTAATCAAATAATGGAGTTTTAATTAAAAGCCATTTTTTAAATTTCATTCAATCTTTTCAATTACCTGTAAAGTAACAAGCCAAGAGACTTGTAAAGTCACTCAGTAACATGTGGCAGAACTAGAAGAAGTTAAAGATCATTCTAAAGGGTATGTAGTAGAAAGTAATGTTATGATATTTATTGGAGAGCATGATTTTTACTTTATAATTGGGAAAGTGCTGAATATAAAACTAATAACAATCATAGTCTGCCCATTTGTAGAACAAGGATGTACAGTCACAAAGAAAAATAATAGGGTTCAAGCACTTTATGAATTTTTTTAAATTAAAAAAATAATCCTAAATAACAAGATTTTTCATTATCTTTTGTTCTTATGAACAAAAGTGAACAATTATCTTTTGTTCTTATGAACAAAAATGTGACTCCATTTGAATAATTATTTGTCCTATTTCTTTCCTCCATTCCTAATGTTTAGACCTATTTTTTGAGCATTAGAGATGAGAAGAAGTAGTATATTCTTTCTCTATAATATCCTCTTTTATGTTGCTCCTTTACCTAGTATAATTACTCACTTTTTCTCAGAAAGCTTTAGAAATTTTGGCATCATGAAAGATTTGTCAATCATACCTAAATTTTATATTACTATTATTTCAGAGAATATATGTTTATTCTGATATTCTGATATAGTCAATATTTCTTTTCCTTATTCTATCTTAAGTGTAATTGCTTCTTATTTTGAACACCAGTTATTTCCATTGCTTTTATTTTTAACCCATTTAACACTAGAAATAGCAGAGGGAGGAACTTATTTTTTAAGTAGTACAAAAATTGAGGGGAGCCTGGGTGGCTCAGTTGGTTAAGTGTCCGACTCTTGATTTTGGCTCAGGGTCATGAGATTGAGCCCTGCATTGGGCTCTGTGCTAGGCGTGGAGCCTGCTTAAGATTCTTTCTCTCACTCTCCTTCTGACTCTTCCCCTCCTTTCTAAAAAATAATAAAAATTTAAAAAAGTACAAAAATTGATATTTATCTTTAAAATAGTTATCTTTCTTCATGGATTTTTTTAATTGAGCACAATTTTAAATAAATATTCTTGTGTTGTGCTGATAGTATCCATAGCATTACTAAAATTCAAAGTCAGTTCAACTTTAGACTAGGTTTACTTGACTCCCAATACTAATATCCTAAAAATAGAAGGACCCTTATTTTCAGGTTTAATACAGTTTACCTTAGTCTCTACTGTGGACACAATGTCTGGGATCTGATTAAAAATTTCAAGGCACACATCTCCAAATAACAACAAATATAAGAATGTCCAGAAAAAATACCCATTACCAAAAATCATTCAACAGATTTGGGCTGAGTAGTGACCCTGGTTTGTAAATGATCAGATAAGGATTTTATAATGCTATTAATTAAATATGATAAAGATTTAATGGAAAAGATGGACAATATGCATAAGCAAATGGGGAATGTCAGTAACAAGAGCCAAGTGGAAATACTAGAAATATAAAATATGTCATAGATACCTTTATTTGATACTTATGAGTCAACTCTACACAGATGAAGGAAAAATTAATGAACTTGAACATGGTTCAATAAATATTATTCAAACTAAAACACAAAATATAAAAAGACTAAAATAAGAAAATAAACATACAGATAAAATAATTGAGAATCCAAAAGTTGTGGGGTCATATTGGCAATGTCAAACAGTTCAAAATGCACATAATTGGATCCTAGAGAAAGTTAAGAAAAAAAGAGAAAGTGAAAAATAACAAGGGACAAAAAGCATTTGAAGTACTAATGGCTGACAAAATTTTATAAAAGACATCAAATTACAGATCCAAAAATGTCAAGGACCCCTAACAGGATAAATCAATAAATACATTTAGATATCCTCATCAATCCTGAATACCAAAAATAGACAATCTTGTAGGCAGCCAGAGTAAAAGGACATAGTACAAAAGAAAAAAAAAAAAAGGTAAGAATTACTGCAGATGTTTCTTCAGGAAACATGCAAGCTAGGAGACAGTGGAGTGCCATCTTTAAAGTACTGGAGAAAATGAGTCAATATACTAAAAAAAAATGCTATAATTATTAATAGATGAAGAAAAAGAATTGGAAAAATTCAATACTCATTCTGATAAATATTCTCAGTACACTATCAATAGAAGAAAATATCCTCACCTTGACAAAGCTATTTATGACAAATGTAAAGCTAATATCAAGACAATAATGAAAGACTTAATGTTTTCATCCTAAGTCTAGAAACAAGAAAAGCTTGCTCTCATCACGTTTATTTCATACTTTACTGAATGTATTGGTCAGGGTAGGAGGGGGAGGAAGAAAAGGCCTAAAGATTAGAAAGTAAGAAGTAATACTGTCCTTATCCACAGATGACATGATATTTATATAAAATATATTGAATCAAAATAAAAGACAACTAAAATGAATAAACAAATTTTACAATGTTGCAGGATAGAAAGTCAATAGAAATAAAAGGCAAAAATTTTTTACTTAAGGATTCTTTTCTTACACAAGTGGTCAATGAACTTACAAAAAAGATGTTCAGCATATTAACTATGGAAAAGCAAATAAAACCAAAATGAGTTCACATTTTATATCCACTAAAATGACTAAAATTAAATAACTAATAATAATAAATAGTAGTGAAGAAGTGGATTAGATGAAACTTTCACCCTTGCCTGGTAGGATTGCAAAATAATAAACCATGTTGAAAAGAGTTTAGCAGTTTCTCATAAGTTTCACCATATGATCCAGCAATTCGCTGTGGTAATTAGTTAAAGGAACTGAAAAAAATATATATATTAAAAGAAATAACTATGTAGGTGAATATTTACAGCAGCTGTATTTATACAAGTAAAAATCAGAAATGGTCCAAAATCAATTTCTTTTCATGCAATGGAGTACAACTCAGTGGGAAAAAAAAGGGGGGAGTGGACACATTACTGTTCCAGCTGTAGGAATAAAGCTCAAAAACATTATGCTGAGTAAACAAACAAGACACAGAGGCGAATTATTATGTTCTCTTATATGAATTTCAAGAATCAGCAAAATACTTTCTAGTGATGAAATTTAGACCTCTGTTGGGGCACCTGGGTGGCTCAGTTGGTTAAGCAACTACCTTCAGCTCAGGTCATGATCCCAGGGTCCTGGGATCGAGCCCCACATTGGGCTCCCTCCTTGGCCAGAAGCCTGCTTCTCCCTCTCCCACTCCCCCTGCTCGTGTTCCCTCTCACGCCGTCTCTCTCTGTCAACTAAATAATAATAAAAAAAAATCTTCAAAAAAAAAAAAGAAAATTAGACCTGTGGTTTCCTGGGGGAAGAGGCTGATGAGAAATGCTGAATTAACTACCAATGGTCACAGGAGATTTTTCTGGGGTGGTAATGTTCTATATCTTGTTTGGAGGGTAAAGATATGGCTAAATAAATTTGTTAAAACTCATAGAATTATACACTCAAATTAGGTACAATTTAAATTTTACCACTACAAATTTCATTTAAAATGCCAGCATAGAAGTCTTAATCTTTTACATTTATTAAATTTCATTAATTTTTTTCATCTTTGAGAAATAATGTGTATGTTAATCACTTATACAATGAAAATTTTGTTTGAAGAATATAGTTGGACAAAAACTTTTTTCTTGATAACCAATTTCTTCCTTTTTCTCTTAAATCTGATTGAGAGAGTTTTTTAGTTCTTCACATTTTTTCAAATTCAGAAATAACATTATATATCCTATTTTCCAGCCATCTACATACCTAAAATAATTTTATTAAATTGTCAATCCATATCTGAGCTATCAAACCCATAACATGGGTGAAAAGAAATATCATTAGCATTTTCTTACAAACCATTTCACATGCTGAATACTCCAGAACCAACTATCAATTTTATTGAGGTCCAAAGTATAAATGGCAGGGACCTTGAAAACAGAATATGTGAGAACATATGGCAATACTTACACAAGTGAATTACAGCCTATACAGATGGTTTCTTTAGAGAACAGAGTAGCATGCTTGGTTTGTTCTTTGTAGTCAGTCTGCTCCAAGATGGAGTATGATATCAACTGAGAGGTGGCAGTAGTAACTTAATGATAGAAGACAAATCTATAAAACCCATATGGGTAACTTTGAATGTATTTTCTTTCTAGTGGGAATCCTCAAGTTTGTATAACCAGCTCCTCCCAACAGATTTTCTGATAAAGATAAAAAAACAAAACAAAACAAAAAAACAAAAAAAACCCCACAGAAGTTCTAAATGATGTGAGAAGGTATAGAGAAGTTTTCAAAAACTGACAAAATCACAAATTAGCAAAAGAGTAAAGCCGTAAGCAAATTTACAGAAGTATGAAATAAAGAAAGCCAAACAAAATTACTATTCTACTGTGTAAAGGGAAACATAGCTTTGACTCTTTGTGATCTGTCTTCAAAACTTACCTTCACAGGGATGCTTTCTGGAGTCACCCGCAAATCTCTGCTTCAAGGCTTTTTCTTGATGGCAGGAGCAGCCTCAACACAAGAGAGGCAATCTGAAATTGTCTTGGAGTCCATGCCTCTAGAAGCAGTCCTCCAGCAGTGATGAATGAGGATTTGGCATTTAAATACCCACTCCCTTGCCTTTTATGGGAATAATTCAGTGGAAGTTTCTCAATGATCTCTTAGAATTCCCAGTAGAATCAGGGTACTCCTTTGTCCACAGTTGATAACTTAATAACATCCTCTTTAATGGTTTCCTTTCTTTTCTGTCTCACTTTCCCACTCCATTAACAGTGTTTACTGAAATCTGTTCCCAACTAATTAATCACGCTCATATCCTTATCTTGATAACTGCTTCTGGAGGAAGACAAACTAAGATAGGCAACCAAAAGACAGTTACCTAGAGAAAAGGAAAAATACTAAAAGTTACACATATTTTTGTAATTGAATTTTTTTCCTTTTTAAAAAGATTTTATTTATTTTGAGAGAGAGAGAGTGAGCATGTGGGGGACGGGCAGAGGCAGAGGGAGCAAGAGCTGAGCGTGGAGCCCGACATGGTCCTACAACCATGAGATAATGACCTGAGCTGAAATCAAGAGTTGAATGCTTAACCATCCAGGTACCCTTGTAATTGCATATTTTTAATTGCAAAGAAGGTATACATAAAGTCTGGATAGTTTTATGCCCCCTACTTCTAAGCCAAAGACACATAATCAGTATTCCCTAAGAAATGTAATTCAAAGGGGACGCCTGGGTGGCTCAGTCAGTTAAGTATCTGCCTTCAGCTCAGATCATGATCTCAGGGTCCTGGGATCGAGCCCTGTGTCAGTCTCCTTGCTCAATGCGGAGCCTGCTTCTCCCTTTCCCTCTGCTCGTCCTGCTTGTGCACTCACTCTCTCTCTCTCTCTGTCAAATAAATAAATAAAATCTTAAAACAAAACAAAAAAATGTAATTGAAGGGGAGACATTTGAAGGTAAAATCTAACCCATTTGAAAGTTTAGGCAAAGGTGGGGAGTCACTTTCATTGACAGGTCTATAAACATGAATGGCTCATTTTCTTCCTTTTCCCCCCTCCCCGCCTCTCCCTCCCACCCTTCCCTCCTCCTCCTCTTCTTCCACTTCCTCTTCCTCCTCTGCTCCTTCTTCCTCTTCCTCTTTTCCTTCTCCTCTCCCTCCTCCCCCTCCCCCTCCTCCCCACCTTCCCCTCCTCCCCCCCCTCCCCCTCCTTCCCCTCCCCCTTTCCCTTCTTCTTCTTCTTGCTTGGGCATTAAGTCAGCTCTCTGGGTCTCTCTTCTCTTTTACCTCCAGTGTGGCTTGAGGGACTATCTGGTATCCACCCTCTCACCAGCCCCCTCCCCACTCAACTTCCTGCCTCTTCCTACCAGTTATTCTTCTCCAGAGGTCAGCTAAGACTTAAGATTCCACCTGCACTACTCAATGTAGGCATGAGGGTCAAATGGGCCATTACTGCATTTCCTTTGTCATTGATTGGATGATCATTGTGATAGCCTTTCCTTACCAAGTGGTAACACTTAAGATTTTATTTTGAGTCTATTAGTTAGGTCATACAGTCCAATTTAGTTTACCAAAATTTTACAGTGTAATTTGTAGCTAAAAGTGCAGGTATCAGTTGGGTTTTGTTTATTTTTTTACTTTTGATAATTCTTGTTGTGTAGGGGCATAGAAAAATAAGGGAAATGGGAAATATAGGATCAAGTATAAATGCTTGTTTGCTTGTGAAGTAAGGAAGAAATTGGAACAGGAAAATACTTCTCTCCAGATGAGGACAGGTGACCAGGTATTATATGTAAATGTGAATCACTAAATTCTACACCTGAAACCAATACTATACTATATGTTAACTAACTGGAAGTTAAATAAAAACTTAAAACAGAAAAAATGAGGGCAGGTAGGCAAAGGAAGACAGAGGGGAAGCAGTATTGAGCAGTTTGGAGAAAAATGATCTGTACTCTATTTTTCTATTGAATTCCTTGGAAGTAAAATATGTCACATGGGTTTTCAAGGCCAGAAAGAAAAATTGGAGTGATTACAAGACCCCATCAAAGGTATGGCTTACAGTGAATCTCAGTAATAAACCTGGGTGTCATAAGAAATTTTGATAAGTAGGAAACAGCAGAATAATTTCTGCGTCCTAGAAAACACATCAGAGGGAAAATAATTCTGGCCATAAAAGGCAGAAAAGAAAAAGAAATCTCTCATTACAGATCAAACATAATGACGAATATTTCAGTGGATATTTCATTAAGTCATCAAATATTAATTGAGCAGCTACTGTGCAGTAATACTGTTCTAGGTGCTAGGTGTGTAGCAATGAGTAAAATATAGCACATTAGATAAGGATGGAAATGATAGGAAAAAAAAACAAGGAAGCGGAATAGGGAAAGCTGGATTTGGGATTAACAATGGTAAGTAAGGGTAGTCAGGAAATGTCTCAATGAGAAGGGTAAATTTAAGAAAAGACAAAAAGAAAGTGTTCATAAAGGAAAATGACTAGCAAAGGCTTTGAGAAAGCATGCATAGGAGGCGCTATGAACAATGAGACAATTAGTGTGGTTGGGTGAGAGGAGGAATTGAGGTTAGTGAAATACCAAAGGTCATTATAAGGATTTTACATATTTTGTGTTAAAACAGACATCATTTGAGAGACCAAAGTCAAAGAATTAGAATATACTAATTTCAAATATATAGAGATCAATTTGGCTCTTGTTTTAAGAACAGAATCTGGAGAAGCAAGGTGAAAGTAGAATGAAAAATTTGTAGGTTATTACAATGATTCAGGTGTTAAGAAAACAATAAGTTGGAATAAATAATAGCAGTAAGGAGTGGTAAATAATGGCATTCTAGTTACAGTTGGAAGTAGAGTCCACAGGATTTGCTGACATGGAAGTGTAATGTGAAAGAAAGAAGTAAAATTATTTGAGATAACGGAGACTGGGTATAAGAGGTTAGAGTGGGTACGTTAGATCAGGAGTTTGGTATTAACATCCACTTTAGCTGGGCAACCCTACACTTACCTCTAAGTTTGGGTGATAAGGAAACTCCTCTTGCCTTTTCCAAATCATGGTAGTTGATTCTCAAACTATGACTCTAAATTAATTTAAGAAGGCTAAAGTTGGAAATAAATTGATTTGTGGAGGAGGGGTTATGTTTAGTGTAAAAGGGAAACAAGTTATTGAAACAGAGCATTCTTTATGAAAAATATTTTTATTAGGTGTAACTGAATAAACCAATTTTTACTAAGTTCCCTGATGACCTTAACATCATAAATCCAATGGACAGGACATCTTTCAGTCTCTGCTTTAACTTGACATTCAGCAAAATTTTTGACAAGGTTTATTGTTCATATTCCTGAAGCACTGTCTTATCTTTGTTACCCATTCTTCAGATCTTTGACCATTCCTTTTAGTTTATATCACATGCTTACCATGTCCCATTTGGTCATTAAATGTAGACATTTCTCAAGTGTTAGTTCTATTTTATTTAGAAAAATAAGCTCTTTGATTATTTTGTTTCTCATTTATCTCAATAGCTTCTGCCACTGTTATAGCTTGATTGCCATTGAAATTAAATCTATAACCCTTATTTTTCATTTGAGATCAAACTGGAATTTGAGCCAATTGGAATGAGCCCCTTTGGCAAATTCTTCAGCCATCTCTATCATTTTTTTCCTTCCAGATAAGTCCCCAAATTACATTGCTCTGATGAATTGTGCAAAAAATGTTAAATTCCCTCTAAAATGTATCAATTTATACTTTTGCCGGTGATACATATTGAAGAGTCTTATTTGTTTTATTCTTCCCAATCCAGACTATTATCACTTTTAATACTGAACAATTTGATCAACGAATGTATCTTATTTACATCTGTTTGTGTTACCAGCTTGTATTTAATTTTTGTGAGTTACTTGTTCTTATGTTTTGGCCTTTTTTCCCCCTCCCTATTGAATATTTATATTTTCTGACTTTAAAAAATCAGTGCATTGTAAGTAGATAATCTAGTCTCTATTGAAACTGTATATATATATATATATATATATATATATATATATGCACACACATATATATAATTTTTTTTTTTTTTAGAGAGAGAGAGAGCATGAGCAGCAGGAGAGGAGCAGGCAGAAGGAGAGAGGAAAGAGAGAATCTTAAGTAGGTTCCATGCTCCATGTAAAGCCTGAATCAGAACTCAGTCTCACAACCTTGATATCATGACCTGACCTGAAATCAGGAGTCAAACACTTAATCGACTGAGCCACCCAGCTGCCTCAAAACTATATTTCTTTTGATTAATTAATTGCATTGACCTGAGAAATGAAAATAACTATAGCTGGATTTTTTTCTGAAAGTTCAATTTTAGATATTACCAGTAGATTGCGAGATAAAATTTGACTCAACAAGAGAGAATCTTCAAGTAGGAATTGGGTAAGAAAGAAAGTAAGAAAGAGAAATACTGGGGTGCTTGGGTGGCTCAGTAGGTTAAGTGTCTGCCTTTGGCTCAGGTCATGATCTCAAGGTCCTGTGATCCAAGTCCTGCATTGGGCTCCTTGCTCAGCAGGAAGCCTGCTTCTCCCTCCCCCTGCTTGTGTGCTTCTTGTCTCTCTCTCTCTCTCTCAAATAAATAAATAAAATATTTTTTAAAAAAGAAAGAGAAATACTGCTTGCTGATTGGAGTTCATTTATGTGGACACTAGGGAAAGACTTAGCTCTTTTTTATTTGCTTGAAGTTCTCTTTTAAAAGTGCCAGAAATACATACAAACAAATTTAGTACTATTAAATTGAAAATGTTATATATAATATCCACATTTAAATGCTGATTATAAATTTCCTACATTTACTACCTGAGTTATTTTGGTTCTCTATAATTTTTTAAAATTCTGTTTAATGGAATCAATTGTTTTATTATAGAGATATTTAGAACTTATTTTCTCATTATCCAAACTATGCAGGAAATATCATTGACATTAAATCTTAACTATTTATAAAAATAACAGTATGATTCTAATTGTCTTAATAGAATTGCTTTAGTCTTAATTAAAATCTCTTCCAGGAAAGATATTGTGTAGGACTGTAAGCAATTTCTTCATATGGGAAAGCACAGAAACTGGTTACATATTTATAACTTGGAAAATAATTGGGACAAATAACTTTGTTCTTTTACTAGTTTACATTCCTAGATAATGTGATGACTGTTGCAGTTTATAATTAGTTCTTGAATGAACATATGTGATGTTATCTTAAATACTGAAAATACCAGAAAATAATCATTGCTGTTTTACTTCTCAGAATGCCAATCTCATACCCACTTTACTCTTATCTTATTAAAAGAAAGCTATCATCACAATTCAGACACTGCCCTTTTGTATTCTGAATTATATTACTGTTTACTTTGATTTGCATAAATATGATTTTATTATATCTGTAAGTGAATATTTTTGCTAATTATAATCTTTCCCAATGGTAATTTAGACATCAGATAATAGAATAATAGCATTTAGCTGCTAATGGGAAATTTGGCTCTTGAGCTATACATTCATCAATACATTCCTTACAGTATTGCATGTTCTCTTTTGTGGTGAGATATTTGTATACAAACCATACATTCTCTATAGTGTACAGTTGACCCTTGAACAAAGCAAGGGTTAGGGGTGCCAAACCCCATACATTTGAAAACCTGAATATAACTTTTGACTCTCCCAAAACTTAACTACCTACCTCCATCTAAAAGCCTAGTTTTGACTGGAAACCTTACCAATAACATAAATAGCCGATCAACACACATTTTTCTGTTGTGTGCATTATATTTACTGTATTCTTAAAATGCACTAGAGAAAAGAAAATGTTATTAAGAAAATCACAAGGAAAATAATGAATTTACAGAAATAAACTGTAAAAAATCTGTGTATAAATGGACATGCACAGTTCAAACCCATGTTTTACAAGGGTCAACTGTATTTCTCTTTACCCTTTTACCTCCTGTATTTTGCATGTCCCCTACAGGCCACCACCCTTCACCCAATGTCCAGCTCAGTGCCTAAATCATAGGAGGTGCTCAATAATTTTGAGTAGATCGGTATAAAAACAAAGGTAGAATCTAGAAGCTAAACTATGAACAAACTCTCTGTGGGGAAGGCAGCTATCTTCTTACTTTTAAAACAAATAGCTAGTATAAGAAGTAGAGGATTATTAAGCAGTTTAGTATTCTGCTGATTCAAATCTAAGGGACTGTGGAGGTTATAATAAATATCCAATAACAGGTTTAAAAGAAATTTCTGCTTTATTAGACTCTAAGCTTCTCAAACCTGGAGAAAATGTATTGTTCATAATTGTGTTCTCAATACTTTGTACTTTGAGTGATTTGTGCATTCTTGCCCTAAATGAATGTTTGTGGAGGGAAGAAGGGAAGGAGGGAAGTAAGTAGGGAAAGAAGGAAGGAACCCCATACATTAGCAGTCATTTTTCATTCTCCCCTTCCTTTCCAAACTCTTATCAACAATTAGTATGTATTCTGTCCCTATGGATTTGTCTGTTCTGGACATTTTATATAAATGAAATTAAACAGTATGTAACCTTCCATGTCTGGCTTCTTTCACTTAGCATAATGTTTTAAGGTTCATCCATGTTGTAACCTGTATTATCTTTTTTTATGACTGAATATTCCATCAAATGGCTGTGCAACATTATCCACTGAGCAACTGATAGATACTTTGAGTTGTTTCCGCTTTGAGGATATTACAAATAATGCTATAAATATTAATTTATAAGCTTTTTTGTGAAAATTTTTTTTCTCTTTGATATGTATCTAGAATTGGAATTGCTGGTTATATGGTAGCAGTGTGTTCAACTTTTTAGAGAAATTTACAAAAGTGGCTACAATTACATTCTCACCAGCAATGTCTGACAATTTCCCACATTCTTGTCAAAACTTATTATTGTCGTTTTTTTTTATTATCCAAGTGGGTGTAAAGTGGTATCTTATTGTGGTTTTGGATGGCATTTTCCTAATGACTACTTGAGCATCTTTTTATGTGCCTGTTGGCAATTTATATATCCTTACTAAACAAATGTTTATTCCCTTCGGCTATATTTTTTATGAGTTATCTTTTATTGTTAGTTGTAAAATTCTTTATATATGATGGATACCAATTGCTTATCAGATACACAATTCACAAACATTTTCTCCCATTTTGTGGGTAGTGTTTTTATTTTCTTGATCACTTCTTTTGAAGCACAGGTGTTTTTAAATTTAATAAAGTCTAATTAACTTGTGTTTTTTTCTTTTTCCACCTGCAATATTGGTATTATATGGAAAAAATAACTGCCAAGTATGAGGTCATGATGATTTACTCCTATTTTTTCCTAAAAGTTTACAGTTTTGATTCTTACATTTCATTTCATTTTTAATCTATTTTGAATTACTTTTTGTGTATGGTGTTCCAGAGGGTTACAACTTTTTTTTTTGTATGTGGATATCCAGTTTTCCAAGCATCATTTGTTAATATCTGTCTTTTACCATTGACTGTTTTGTCACTCTCGCCAAAAATTTTTTACTATACTGATATTTTTGGTATCTCAATTCCATCAATCACTCTTTATATTATACAAAATATATAGTAGCACAGAGCCTTGATTACTGCAGCTTTGAAGTGAATTTTGAAATTGGAAGTGGGAATTCTCTAACTTTGCTCTTCCTTTCCAAGATTATTTTAATTGTTCTTGGTCCCTTGGGTTTCCATATGAATTTTAGGATTTGTTTTTCAATGTATACTCAAAGGGAAGTTAGAAATTTGATAAGGATTGCATAGAATCTGTAGCTCAATTTGGAGGAATATTGTTATCTTAACAATATTAAATCTACCAATCAAAATAAAAAAAGGAAATCTTTCCACTTATTTAAGTCACCTGTAATTAATTTCAATAACATTTTGTAGTTTCCAGTATAAAAGTTCTGCACTTCTTTTATTAACTTTATTCCTATTTTATTCTTTTAGAACCTATTATAAATACTTCATTTTAAGATTTATTATTGATAGTGTAAAGAAATAAAATTGGTTTTTGTATATTAACCTTGTATCCTGAACTTTGCTTATCTTTTCATTAGTTTTAATAGGATTTTTGTTTGTGGATTCCATAGGATTTTCTATATAAAAGATTATGTTATTTGCAAAAAGAGATAATTTTATTTCTTTCTTTCCATTCTGGATGTCTTTTTTAAAATTTTTTATCTTATTTTTTTCTTTAAATTTTTTATTGTTATGTTAATCACCATAGATTACATCATTAGTTTGTGATGTAGTGTTCCATGATTCATTGTTTGTGCATAACACCCAGTGGTTCACGCAGAACGTGACCTCTTTAATACCCATCACCAGGCTAACCCATCCCTCCACACACCTCCCCTCTAGAACCCTTAGTTTTTTTTTGAATCCATCATCTCTCATGGTTTGTCTCCCCCTCCGATTTACCCCCCTTCATTCTTCCCCTCCTGCTATCTTCTTTTTTTTTTCTTAACATATATTGCATTATTTGTTTCAGAGGTACAGATCTGTGATTCAACAGTCTTGCACAATTCACAGCGCTCACCATAGCACATGCCCTCCCCAATGTCTAAAACCCAGCCACCCCATCCCTCCCACCCCCCAACACTCCAGCAACCCTCACTTTGTTTCCTGAGATTAAGAATTCCTCATATCAGTGAGGTCATATGATACATGTCTTTCTCTGATTGACTTATTTCACTCAGCGTAACACCCTCCAATTCCATCCACGTTGTTGCAAATGGCAAGCTCTCATTCCTTTTGATGGCTGCATAATATTACATTGTATATATATACCACATCTTCTTTATGCATTCATCTGTCGATGGACATCTTGGCTCTTTCCACAGTTTGGCTATTGTGGACATTGCTGCTATAAACATCAGGGTGCACGTACCCCTTTGGATCCCTACATTTGTATCTTTGGGGTAAATACCCAGTAATGCAATTGCTGGATTGTACAGTAGCTCTATTTTCAGCTTTTTGAGGAACCTCCATACTGTTTTCCAGAGTGGTTGCACCAGCTTGCATTCCCACCAACAGTGTAGGAGGGTTCCCCTTTCTCATCCTTGCCAACATCTGTTGTTTCCTGACTTGTTAATTTTAGCCATTCTGACTGGTGTGAGGTGGTATCTCATTGAGGTTTTGATTTGGATTTCCCTGATGCCGAGCGATGTTGAGCACTTTTTCATGTGTCTGTTGGCCATTTGGATGTCTTCTTTGGAAAAATGTCTGTTCATGTCTTCTGCCCATTTCTTGATTGGATTATTTGTTCTTTGGGTGTAGAGTTTGATAAGTTCTTTATAGACTTTGGATACTAGCCCTTTATCTGATATGTCATTTGCTAATATCTTCTCCCATTCTGTCGGTTGTCTTTTGGTTTTGTTGACTGTTTCTGGATGTCTTTTATGTCTCTGTTATACAATGGACAAAGAATTGTCAAGAACAGTTTGTCTTATTTATGATCTCAGGGGGAAAGTTCTCATTTTTAAGTCTTTCAGTTAAGTATAACTTTAGCTGAGTTTGTTGTTTTTGTTTTGTTTTACAAATATCCTTTGTAAAGTGTAGGAAGTTCGTTCCTATTACTAGCTTGAGTTGTCATAAAAGGATGTTGGGTTTTGTCAATTTTTTTTCTGAATGTGTTGTAATTACTATGTGGTTTATCTTCTTTATTAATATGGCATATTGGATTGATTGATTTTCATTAAAATGAACCAATTTTATATTCCTGGGATAAATCCCACTTGGATATGCTATTTAATAATTTTTAAATGTTCATGAATTTGATTTGTATTTGTTGAAAATTTCTGCATCCATATAAGGGATATTGATTTGTAGCTTTCATTTCTTGTGATGTCTTTATCTGATTTTAGCATCAGGGTAATATTAGTTTACAGAATCACTTTGAAAAGTGTTAATTTCTCCTTTTTTTAAAACAAATTGTTTAAATCCTTGATAGAACTCACCAGTGAAGCCATCTAGTCATAGATAATTACCTGATTACAAATTAAATCTCTTTACATATTAAAGCCTCAAACATATTTTTCCTTGAATTTCTTTGGTAGTTTTTTTTTCCCCTAGGGATTTATTTATTTATTACTAGGGATTTATTTTATCATTATCCAAATACAGAAAATTGTTGATAGTATGTCCTTACAATTCTTTTTCTTTCTATAAGTTGATAGTAATGCTCCGTCTCTCATTTCTGATTTTAAAATTTCAGTCTTCTCTCTTTTTTTTTCTTGGTTTGTCTATCTAATAGTTTACTAAATATGTTGATCTTTTCAAAGAACCATGGTTTGTTTCTGTTAAAAATCTATATTGTTCTTCTATATTCATCTATTTCTATCCTTTATTGTTTCCTTCATTTTGCTCATGATGTGCTTAGTGTGCCATTCTTTTTCTAGTTTCTTTAGGTGGAAGATTAGATTTTTTATTTGATCTCTCTCTTCTTTATACTGTAAATATTTATAGCTATAAATTTCCATTTAAACATTGTTTTATCTTCATGACATAAATTTTGGGATGTTTTCATTTTCATTTACCTTAAAGCATTTTCTAATTTCTCTTAATTTTTTTCTTTGACCCATTCATTATTTGGGAGTCTGTTGTTTAACTTGCACATATTTCTGAAGTTCTAAAATTTTATTTTCTTGATTTACATTTTCAATCCATTATGGTAGGAAAACATATTTTATATCATTTCACTCATTTTAAACTTACTGAAATTTGTTTTATGTCCTAATCTAACTTTATCTTGGACAAAGTTTCATATACATTTGAAAAGGATATATATTCTGTTTGTTGAGTAAATTGTTTTATACCTATAAGGGCTCTATTTTTAGGCACGTATATGTTTATAAATTTTATGTTTTCTTAATGGGTTGACCTTTTGATCATTATAAACTGTTTTTCTTTATCTCAGTAATTTTTGCCTTAAGGTCTATTTTGACAATAGTGTAGATATCACAGATCTCTTTTAGTTATGATTTGCATGGTATACTTTCTCTGTGTTTTTAATTTCAACTTATTTTTGTCTTTGAGAGTAAAGTGTGTTTCCTATAAATAGAAAATACAAGCATAACTCATTTTATTGTGCTTTGCTTTATTGTACTTCACAGATACTGCATTTTTTACAAATTGAAGCTACGTGGCAACCTTGCACGAACAAGTCTAATGATGCCATTATTTTGACTGCATTTGCTCACTTTGTGTCTCTGTGTCACATTTTGGTAATTCTCACAATATTTCTGACTTTTTATTATTATATTTGTTATGGTGATGTATGATTAGTGATTATAACTCACGGAAAGTCAGATGATGGTTAGCATTTTTTAGCAATAACTTATTTTTTTAATTTTTAATATTTATGAAAGATTTATTTATTCATTTTACAGCAAGAGAAAGTACATGAGTGGCGGGGGACAGATGGAGAGAGAAAGGGGAAGTAGACTCGCCACTGAGCAGGGAGCTCGGTGCAGGGCTTAATTCCACTACCCTGAGATCATGACATGAGCTGAAACCAAGAATCGGACTGACTGAGTTAAATGACTGAGCCACCCAGGGTCTCTGGGATAAATTATTTTAAATTAAGATGTGAACATTATATATTTACACATACTGCTATCTCACACTTAATAGACTATAGTAAATTATAAACATAACTTTTATATGCATTGAAAAATTAGAAAATTAATTTGACTTTCTTTACTGCAACGTTCACTTTATTGCAGTGGTTTGGAATTGAAACTGCAACATCTCAGAGGTGTGCCTATAGTTGGTTCATGTCTTTTTGTTTTTGTTTTTGTTATAATTTTCCATTATGCCAATCTATGACTTTTGAATCATTGTTTAACCTATTGACATTCAATGTAATTACCAATAAAGTATGACTTATGTCTGACATTTTAATATTTTTTCTATTTAAAAATTTTTTGTTTGTATATCCTTCTATTTCCTTTTTTTAACATTAAGTACATATTTTCTAGTAAATTATTTTAATTCCCTTTTTATTCACTTTACCAATCATTTTTGGGTTATATTTTTAATGTCTTTTCTGGGGTGTAAATTAATCTCTTTATTTAAAAAAACCTACTTTAGTTTAATACTAACTTAATTTCAATATTATTAAAAAACTGCTTTTATGCAGCTCTATTGCCTCTCCACTATTTTGTGCTATTATCACACAAATTACTCTTTGTATATTATGAACCAAGTTTCATATGTATTAAAAACAATGTTTTATAATTTTGCTTTGTACAGGTTTCTCTTAAATCAGATAAAAATACACACAAAATATATTTATATTGTCTTTATATTTTACTATGTATCCTTTATCGGCACCCCTTATTTATTCATTTGAATTCAAATTACTGTATAATGTCATTTAAATTAATTAGGTAAAGGTAAAACATTTAAATTAATAATTAAAATCTTTCCATAAAGAAAATCTGAAAGCAGTTTGGCTTCACTGCTGACATATATCAAATAGTTAAGGAAAGATACCAGTCCTTGATAAAAACTTTCAAAAGTTAAAGGAAGAGAAAAAAAAGTTAAAGGAAGAGAAAGTTTATTTTATGAGGATAGCATTGCCCTATGGTAAAACCAAAGACATAACAAGAAATCTTCATATTAATATCACTCAGTAATATAAATGCAAGTCTTTAACAAAATTTTAATATATGAAAAGTAGCAATAAATATGAAAGTACATAATGATGAAGTACAGTTTATCTCAGAAAGACAAGTTTGGTTTAAGTTTTTAACATCAGTTGATATGATTCACCATATTCAAAAATCCATATGATGATCTAAACAGAGAGAAAACTGTCAAATCCTACAGACAAGGGAAAGTCTCATTTCACATTTTTTTGACATATACTTGATTAATTTTAAGGTTTTTCTTATCTGATAATGTAAGAATACTATAACTACACATAGGTATATGTAACAGAATCCAAGCAATATGATACTATTCTTTAATTTTTTGCACAAGTCTATAAAGATAACATAAAGACAAATAGTGTGGTATGCAGAAGCAAAATCTGATAGAGGAGCACATGCATTTTAAATAAAGTATAAGATAATTTATCTTTGAATTAAAATTAGGATTTTAATCAGTGGAAAAATTTTCTCAACTTTTTTAGTTGACTAAAGTAATTTGAGACTGTGTGTACTTCCCTTTGAGTAAGAGTTATGCCATGAAAATCCAATAAACATTAAATTCACACAATGGGCATATCAGACATTACTTGTGTACCACCTCAGATCTCATTGTCCTTACTTGTTAGTAGGTCATTTTTTTTTTAACCTTTGTCAGGTAGTCATACTAGAGCCTAAGACAGAAGAAAAATGTGTACCTATATAGATACTTACCAAAACATTCTCCCTTATTTTGAACTAAGTAGAAAAAGTTAATGTTCTACAATTAAACACACACACATGCCTACGTATCAGGACCCACATTGCAAAATCTGCTTTGCATAGCACTTTCAATCCTCCTAAACCTGCCCAACAGGGGACTGGATGAGATGATCACATTGGCAGGGAAATTCTGACCGAATAGAAGGAGCTGCTCCCTTTGCACAACTCAGAGACGCCAAACTGACAAATGGCCTTTGTTTTCAATTTCAATATTTTGTTTATCCTGGATTTTTGCATTAATTTTGTTTTTTTAAATATTACTTTAAAGTATTGTTTATCTTGACTCCTGAATTTGGTGCCCTCTTAAATTTAGACAATCAAGGCAAGTTCCTGCCTTGCCTAACCCTGATTGCATCCTTGCATTGTGTTTTATGGCATCCAGTCATGGCTGAAGCAGCCATCACTAAAAGGGCCCTGATAGATGAAGGTTAGCACAACTATACAGTTCATTCTTATAAAGAGCCCTTCTTTTATCCAACTTTGAGTTTTTTCTGCTTATTACTAAGAGATGAAACACTGCAGACCCACCAGGCACCAAAGCACGTATAAACCAGAAATACAGAGTAAATCTTTGACTAATAAGCATTCGTTTTTCTTCCTCACTGCCAGTACTCTTCCACTCAGGTAGATAGTATCTGAAGTGCAGTAGTTCATACAACCTCTTTCAGGCAGTCATCTAAAATTAGACAGCACCACTTTCAGTAAAAGGACTTTGTATTAGTTGTCAGTATCCTTGTCTGCATCATGCCTTTTTTCCCCTCATGATGGAGGTTATATTTCCTTATAAAACAGTAACAGATAAACCTTAGCTTTGTATTCTATTTCCTGAGGAATACAATCTAAGACAAAGGAATATTCAAATAAGGCCTGCTAGGAATACCATATACTTTGGAAAAGTTTTTATTTATATGTATTGTAGGAAATATTATTTTAATAAAGAAATTTGTAATTGTGCCAATATATTCATTTCCTATAACTTATGATGTCAAAAATTCTAATTTTGAAAATGTAAAGAGATTCTATTTTTCCTTCAAACATAAACCCAATCCTTCATTAAGAACTTGCAGATTGCTTAAGAATAGATTGAAATTTAGTTGATATCCTAAATATATTTTTATGGATATTATCATATAAAAGACTTTAAGATTATAGAAATGATTAAGATATTAAATATATGAAAGACCTGATATAATTCTGAATATAGGAAAAGGTGTTATAAGTTAACAAATGAAGAATAAATTTTATTTGGCTATTATCATTTGGATATATTGCCAAAATATTAGCTAATATCACAGTAGTACATTTCATAATAGTAGGCTATAAAATGTAAACAGGTAAATCTCAGCAACCACAAATAATACTTAGAACTGAAGTGAAAGAAAAATAAAAACACATAGATGACATCTTTAAAATTTTGAGAAGTGTTAGAAATTATGT
Organism: Zalophus californianus; assembly: GCF_009762305.2. Taxonomy (NCBI): domain Eukaryota; kingdom Metazoa; phylum Chordata; class Mammalia; order Carnivora; family Otariidae; genus Zalophus; species Zalophus californianus. The sequence continues at coordinate 141,932,413 of NC_045596.1, read as the reverse complement.
GGCAGGCTATTCCCAGGAGCAAATAAGTGATTGAGAAGATAAAGAAATCCAATATAAACATAAATTTTCATTCCTCTGATCACAATGTCTTATTTAAATATTTGCCACCTCCCTATTCACTGTCTTGCAGTTTTTAATAATTCTTATAATAATTTGTATTTTACAAGGATTCCCTGTAAAACAAATGGTATCAATGATACCTAGATTTACTTCTAATATTCTGAAATAATAAATGAACTGATTGTTTTGGGGAAGAAATAATCAGAAGATTAAATATGAACTAATTTAATGTATAAAAACTTCATGAATATTAATTTGAAAACTTTTATCTTAAAAATGAAAAGGGCAAATGCCATTTAAATTATTAAAAAAGAGGAGAAATTGTGCTTTTTTAATGCAAATTTTGAATTCTATAGCAGAAACTATGGACCTATTTTTCAAGATTAAAATTTATTTTCAGCCCATTCTATAACAAAGAGAACAAGCATCTTGTGACAAGAGACTGGACTAGGGGACTCAATAAATCTCTTTAATTTCTTCACAATAAAAATTTCTAACCTACTTTATTAACAACAAAAAGATACATGAAGAATCCTTAGCTATAACTTGTTGTTATATCAGAATGTTAAGATACAGCTACCTTCACTGTACAAATTTTGGCAGGTAAAGCCACATATATTATCTTACATAGATTATAGATGAAGATTAGTTTTAGCATCTGCAAAGGCAATTCACAGCCTCAAGAACAGCTTTTGTGATATTTATAACTCTGAAATTTCAGTATATTTCATTATTTCTAATTTGAATCCTCATATTGCACTCCTTTTTTTTTTAATTTAATCCCTGGAGAAAATAAATATTAACTGGTTCCTTGTTAAAATTCATTCTTTAAGTTGATTTGTTAACATCTTGATCTGGTCTAAATTAACTAGGTCTAAATGTAAAAGTTAATCAGTTTCGAGGGGTTTGCTCAACTTTTTTCGTTTTGTCAATGTCTTTTTAAATTGTGGAAGTCAAATGCAGACTTTTTTGTCTGATTTGTGATTTTGTTCAAATGTGGTTAAATTTGAATTAAGAATTAAGTTTGTACTCATACAAATGAAGACACCATTCATGTTAAAAAATAATTTCCAAAAGCACCTTTGTACCTTAGTTGTTTAATATAGAAAACAGATGCAAAGTTTATTGAAATAAGCTCTTCAGTGTGTTCATTTTAAGATTCTAAAGGAGTGCTTTCAGAAATATGGCTTAATGTTTGAAAATTTTATGATCTTTGTAAATTACATATTAGTATAATTATTAAAGGTTTTGCAGGATTTTATGTGCATATACACAAACAGGTATATATGAAAGTTTTTCACTTATAAAGAAGCAGATGCTTATTATGTAAAAGACTCTGTACATTAATTTCTTGAGTCCCTGGTTTCTTTGAGTCCCATAATTTTCTAGGAGGAAGAAATATTTTAATCTTATGGCTATGTAGAATGGAATACTTAAAAAATACAACTTTATCCATTTAAAACAATCAAGAAAAGCTTGCAATGCTGTGAAATAAAAATTAAAAGTTTCCATTAACAATTGCACATGTATTAGAATGAGAAGTCTGTTTCAGTATTGAAAATGAAATGTAGTCTCTCATGATTCAACAGTCTTGCACAATTCACAGCGCTCACCATAGCACATACCCTCCCCAATGTCTATCACCCAGCCACCCCATCCCTCCCACCACCCACCACTCCAGCAACCCTCAGTTTGTTTCCTGAGATTAAGAATTCCTCATATCAGTGAGATCATATGACATATGTCTTTCTCAAGACTATGGGCTCTGAGAAACAAACTGAGGGTTCTAGAGGAGAGGGGAGAGGGGGATGGGTTAGCCTGGTGATGGGTATTAAGGAGGGCACATACTGAATGGAGCATTGGGTGTTATACGCAAACAAATGAATCGTGGAACACTACATCAAAAACTAATGATGTAATGTATGGTGATTAACATAACATAATAAAAAAACTATATATGACACACACACACACACACACACACACACAAAGAAATGAAATGTAAAAAAAAACCACTAATATTTCTTTCATAATGACTACTGAATAAGCTGGTGAAAGATAGTTAAATCATTCTCGTTACTATTGTGATGAAGAATGATTACTCCATTTGAACGCAATCCAGATACTAGCTTGGGGCCCCTTGTGTTTTGGAAATTTGGTTATGTTAGCTTCAACTCTAATTCTATTAACTCCAAATTCTATTACTCCAAAACCAGACTTGTTTTTTGTTTTGTTTTGTTTTTTAAAGATTTTATTTATTTGAGAGAGAGAGTGAGAAGGGTGAGGGACAGAAGGAGAAGCAGACTCCCCGCTGAGCAGGAAGCCTGATTGTGGGGCTCCATCCCAGTACTCTGGGATCATGACCTGATCTGAAGGCAGAGGCTTAATCCACTGAGCCACCCAGGTGCCCCCAGGCTTTTTAAAGGGATTCTATTTATTAGAAGTTTAGATCAGTTTATTTCTTCCATTTTCCTTTGACTCCTTGCAGCTGTCTCATCATATTTACATTTCTTTGTTCCAGTAACCAGGATGAGACATTAATTTTCCTCAGTTTTCAGAGAGCCAAGATTTATTATTTATACATATTTTTGATGGTTTGGGACATTGTGATGAGGAGTCATACTGCATTACAAGTAATTTTCTATTTTTTCCTAATTCCCCCTTTTCTTTTCCCTTCATTCATTTTCTTATCTCTACTTTCTTTGTTGTAACATATCATATTCCCAATTTAGATTTGTGATTTTTTTTGTAATTTAACACTGTTGATTATGAACAGAGAAACAAGTTATAACAAATATTTGAAAAAAAGGGTTTAACATGAAAGATATGAACTAAATTGGGGAAATAGAAAAAAAACTGTACGAACTAAATCAACTAAGGAGAAGGGTATTAAATTATTAATATCACCACAAATAAAGAATATATTGTAACAATGAAGCAAGAACAAAACACTATGCAAAGGAATATGCAGGGAACAAGAAGATCTTGGAATTAAAACTATAAAAACAAAACTACAATTTTCTAAAAGTTTGAAATAAAAGATTAAGAAAATTTCTTAGTAGAACATAAAAGAAGATGGAAAGTAGAAAAATAAAATTAGGGTGTCAGTCCAGCAGTTTAGCTACCTAAATGATTTTAGATAGCTTGGACAGAGAATCTAGAGAAGAAATAGTAGTCAATAAAATAATTTTTTAAGTTCCAAGAAATGAAGGACTTGAATTTCAGGAGAAAGAGATACATTAAAATCCGATAAGGTTAAATTGTTAAACACAAATTCTATGAACAGGAATTATATCAATCATATGTAAGATAGAAGAAAATCATTTTCAGACATGTAAGTCCTCAAAAAGTCTTCATTCACTTCATAATAAATGGAGGAAAGTAAGAAAAAGGAAAATATGGAGTACTGGAAATAGAAATGAGAAAAAAAGGAACCCTAAGGGTGAAGAGGAAGTTCCAGTCCAAGATGACGGTTATGCATCAAGCATAGAACACAATATAGGTTGACGTCCAAAGACATCCACATAAACTTATTCAAGAAAATACATAGAATATGGTAAATCATGACTGAATATCCTAAAAAGAAATGTCTAACATATATGTATATGGTTGTGTGTATATGTACCATATATGTGTGTGTATGTAGTATAAATATAACATAAGCTACGCATTATATATTTTATATCCTATATACAAATACTCTAATCCTTATAACACCTTATAAATCAGAACCAATATCTCTATTTTGCATTAAATAAATATGATTCATTTAGATTCACAATAGATCTCTGTGTCATGTATTTTAACATGATACATTTGGAATGAAAAATAGAGATGAGCTTTTCAAGTTACATATGCCTTTGCAGAAACATTTGAACAAAGACAAATATCTACAGAATAAAAAGTGAAAAAGTTATGAGGATAAAACACTATTTCTATTGTACCTCTACAATATATTGCTGTTTAAAATGTGTGTGCAATAAAGTAGCACATCTGTGGGATGGAGGATGCATGTAGATTTAGTTGCACTGAAATTCCTAGAAAGTTATAACTTTCCATTTATCTTCTGAACTAAATAGTGTAACCTTATAAAATATGAATATTTATATTTAATGACAATGTTATTTACTTTTTGATCCATCTTGTAGATTAAAACAAATATGTCAATCCATCAGAATCAATTTCATTAGTTTTAATAGAGATTTTTTATTTTTGATATGGATTTAATTTAACAATAAGTAATATTAACTGCCCTGCACTAAGAGTTGATGTAGTTTCATTTATATAGTTAACAGTAGTAAACAAGAATTTTTAGTAGAAGTCTTTAAAACACAAATAATACATATTCTGTTGTTTTTCTTGTCATTTTAATAGTCATGCTTGAAAAAAATTTTAATAGATTTTCTCTTGATTCAAATTATTAAAATAAATCTCACTTATAAGTTGGTTTAAAAAAAAGAGGTCTCCACTTCAGTATACTTGTCTATTATATTCTTTTATATACTCATATTTATTTTTGTATGATACATATATAACATAGATTTAAATATTGGGTAATTTATTTTATAATTATAGATTTCAAAAAATTAAAACCTCAATACCATGTAACATATTGGATATATTATTTGAAAATGTATTCCCCCATTTAATAGGTTCCCTTCTCATTTTAATTTTTTTTCTGTGCAAATATTAAGTTTGGCATAGTCCCAATAGTTTAGTTTTGCTTTTGTTTTCCTTGCCTGAGGAGACATACCCATAAATATGTTACTAAGGTTGATCTCCAAAAGATTACTGCCTACATTTTCTTTTAGGAATTTTATAGTTTCAAAATCACATTTAGGTCTTTAATCCATTTTGAGTTTATTTTTGTATATGATGTAAGATAGTGGTCCAGTATCATTCTTTTGCATGCAGCTGTCCAGTTTTCCCAGCATTGTTTATTGAAAAGGCTGTTTTTTCCCTATTGTATATTCTTGACTTCTTTGTCATAGATTAATTAACCATATAGATATGGGTTTATTTCTGGGCCCTCTATCCTCTTCCACTGATCTATGTGTCTGTTATTGTGCCGGTACTATACTGTTTTGATTATTATAGTATATTTCAGAATTTGGGATTTTCTATCTTCAGCTTTGTTCCTCTTACTCAACACTGCTTTGACCATTTGAGGTCTTCTATGATTCCATACAAATTTTGGGATTTTTTGTTCTAGTTCTATGGAAAATATTATTTGTATTTTGATAGGACTTGCATTGAGTCTGGAGATAGTTTTGACATTTTAACAATATTTTTCCTATCTACGAGCAGTGTATATATCTCCATTTGTTTGTATCATTTACAATTGTTTTCATCAGTGTCTTAGTTTTCAGAGTATTTCACCTCCTTGGTTAAATTCATTACTAGATATTTTTTTTTCTTTTTTGTGCACTTGTGAATAGGATTGTTTCCTTAGTTTCTCTTTCTACTATCTGTCCAATTTTCTTACTGGTAATAGATCTGTTCAAATTTTCTACTTTTTCCTAATTCAGTTTGGAAGATTCTATGTTTCTAGGAATTTATTCATTTCTTCTAGGTTGCCCAATTTGTTAGCATATGATTTTTCATACTCTTTTATTCTTGTATTTCTGTGGTGGTCATTTCTCCTTCATTTCTGAATATTTATTTGAGTCCTCCTTTTTCCTTGATGAGTCTGGTTAAATGTTTATCAATTTTGTTTATCTTTTCAAGGAATCAGGAATCTTGGTTTCACTGGTCTTTTCCATTTTGTTGTTGTTGTATTTTTTTGTCTTTTATTTCCACTGTAATCTCTATTTCCTTTTTTCAACTCACTTTGAACTTTTTCTTTTTCGAGTTCCTTTAGGTGTAACATTATGTTGTTTGAGATTTTTCTTTTTCTTGAGGTAGACCTGCAGCACTATAAACTTCCCTCTCAGAACAGATTTTGCTGCATTCCAAAGGTCTCAGACCATTGTGTATTCATTTTTATTTGCCTTCATTTTTTAAAAATTTTCTTTTTGATTTCTTCATTGGCCCATTGCTTAGAAATATGTTTTATAGCTTCCACATATTTGTGTTTTTTTTTACCATTTTTTTCTTATAATTGATTTCTAGTTTTATATTGTTGTGGTCAGGAAAAATACTTGGTATGATTTTATCTTCCTAAATTTATTAAGATTTGTTGTGTGGCTTAATATATGATCTATCCTGGAAAATGTTTTATATACATTTGGAAACTATAGTATTCTGCTGGTTTTGGGTGACATGTTCTGTATAAATCTGTTAATTCCATCTGGTCTAATGTGTCACACTGTTTTCTTGTTGATTTTCTGTCTGGATGACTTACCCACTGATGTATGTAAGGTGTCAAAATCCCCTATTACAGATTACTGTCAATTTCTCTTTTTATGTCTGTTAATATTTGCTTTATGTATTTAGGTGCTCCAATATTGAGTGCATGGGTATTTGTAATTGTTATATTCTCTTGTTGGATTGATCCCCCTTATCATGATATAACACACTTCTTTATCTCTTGCTAGTCTCTGTTTTAAAGTCCATTGTGTTTGATCTAAGTAGGCTATCTCAGCTTTTTTTTCAATTCCTTCAATTTCAGTCTGTGTGTGTCTTTAGGTCTGAAGTAAGTCTCTTGTGGGCAGCAGACAGATGGGTCTTTGTTTTAATCCATTCGGTCACCTGTTTATTTTGATCAGAGCATTTAGTTCGTTTACCTTTAAAGTAATTACTGTTATTTATGTACTTACTGCCATTTTGTTACTTGTTTTTGTAGTTTTTCTGTTCCTTCTTGTTCTTTTGTGGCTTGATGGCTTTCTTTACTGTTATGCTTTGGTTCCTTTCTCTTATTTTATGTACATCTATAATAGGTTTTTGATTGGTGGTTATCATGGGGTTTATACATAACATTCTATGCATATAGCCATCTATATTAAGTTGATGGTTGCTTAAGTTTGACCACATTCTAAATTTTTGCTCTCACCTCCACATTTTATGTATATTATGTCATCTTTTACATCTTTTTATTTTGTGTATTGACTAATTTTTGTAGATAAAATTGATTTTACTACTTTTGTGTTTTAACCTCTATACTGGCTTTTTAAGTGATTAATCTACTAGTATTATATGTTTGCCTTTACCAGTAAAATTTTTTCTCTTTCATAATTTTCTTTTAATTATGGACTTTTTTCCCCAGTTAAAGAATTTCTTTAACATTTCTGGTAAGACTGGTTTAGTAGTGATGAATCTCTTTATCCTTCAGCTTTTCTGGGAAACTCTTCAATTCTGAATGATAACATTTTAGAATGGAATATTCTTGGTTGTAGGTGTTTTTTTTGTTTGTTTGTTTGTTTGTTTTTTTCCTCACAGTACTTTGAATATATCATGCCACTTTCTTCTGGTCTTCAAAGTTTCTGCTAAAAATCACCCGATATTCTTATGGGATTTCCCTTGTATGTAACGTTTTTTTTTTTCTTGCTGAAATTCTTTATTGACCATTACATTTTGCCAACACATTATATGTCTTGGACTGGACTTCGCTGTGTTTTTCTTGTTAGGTGCTCTTAGCGATTCCTGGACCTGGATGTTTTCTTTCCCAAATTAGGGAAGTTTTCAGGTATTATTTCTTCAGATAAGGTTTCTGGCCCTTTGTCCCTTTCTGGCAAATATTATGTTTGATGGTGTCACAGAGTTTCCTTAGCCTATTCTATTTTTTTTCTTTTTGCTATTCAACTTGGTTGCTTTCCATTATCCTGTCTTTCCAGATCACTGATCCATTCTTCTGCATCATATGTTCTGCTGTTGATTCTAGTATATTTTTTATTTCAGTTATTATACTCTACAGCTGTTTTTTTTATTTTTTATTTTCTATCTCTTTGTTGAAGTTCTTACTAAGTTTATCCACTCCTTTCAAGTGCAGTTGAGTATCTTGATGACTGTTACTTTGATATCTTCATTAGACATATTGTTTATCTTCATTTCATTTAGCTCTTTTTCTGCAATTTTGTTCTTTCATTTGGGTCATATTCTCATTTGTTTAACTCTGTGTTTGTTTTTATGTAGGTAACTCAGCTATGTGTCCTAGACTTAAAAATAGTGTCCTGGTGTAGAAGAGTCACTGTGACACCCTATAGCAGAATCCCCTGGTCACCAGAACCAGGTGTCTAGGGGTGTCCCTGTTGTGAACTATGTACACCCTCCTTTTTTGGCTGAGCTGCTATTGCTGTGGACATGTTGGTGGATGGGGCTTACTTTTCAACCTAGCCAGCTGCAATGACTACTTTGCTACTGTGGGCACACTGGGCATAGTTTATTCCTCATGGTATTGAGATGCTTGGCTGTAGTCCATGGGCTCTCTAGTGGGTAGGACCAGCAGTCAGCCTAGCTCTCTGAAGTCTGTCTCTGTCACAGCAACAGTAGCACTGAAAAGAGGACTTGCATCCTGAGCAGCCAGCTAAGAGGCCCAGTGAGGGCACACTGGTATGTGGTGTTATCTGCTCTCCTTCTTGGGGCAGGTATTACTTTGGAGTGGCATTGGTTCCAGTCAGGACTGCCTGCCAGGTGGTAAAGTGTGGCAGGAGCACCTTGAAATGGATGCTTGCTGAGGCAGGCAGTTTGGGTGGGGTGGGTTTGCAGGGGAATCCCAGGATAGTGCACATGGTGTTAGCAAGGTATAGGTAGAGTTTTAGAACTGGTTCCCAAAAGCATTCAGCAATCTAGGCTCGGAGAGGGGAAGCTAAATGGTGCCTTCCAGGATTTCTTTTTTCCCCAGAGAAATCTCCTGGCTCATGTTCTAAGATTAGTCAATAAATCTCCTTAATGTTTATCCCAGGTACCTTTCAAACTGCTGCTTCTGTTATGTGTCTTCTATGGAGTTATTTATTATGTTGGCTTTTTATGGTTGAGGACTTGGTTTCCTATAACCTTCTAGCTCTCTTAGAGTTAAGCCCTGCTGGTTTTCAAAGCCAGAGGTTATAGGGACTTGTCTTCCTAGTGCCAGGGTTGGCCAATGTGGGGTCTGATCCTCTTGCTTCTCTGTGCTTGTGATGTCCTTCCTATTTGAGGTTAATTACAGCAGAGATTTGATTCCCAACCGTGTCTTCATCTCTCCTACCCTTTGGAATGTGGTCTTCTCTCCAGGACTAGCTGTGGATGATATTTTGCCAGGCTTCAGGTCATTATCAGGGTTGATTGAAAAGGTGGAAAGAAAAAGGAAAGTGCATAGGAGGCATGTATGATAGTCAGATTACATGTATAATTAGAGTTTCATAAAAAGTGTAGGTATTGGGCCAAAAGGAGTATTTGAAGAGATATGACTGATAATTTTATAAAAATTATGAAAGATATGTTCCTGTTGATTCAAATATCTCAATGAAGTCCAAACAGAATAAGCATAAAGAAACCAAGTTAGGTATATCATCCTTGAATGTAGAAACTACAGACAAAAAGAAAATATTTGTTTAAAAAATATTCATGTAGGGGACATTACTTTGAAAGGAGAAATAATGAGAGTGACCAATGGAAACTAGAAAAAAATGAAATAGTATCTACCAGCAAACCACACAAAACAAAAGCTGTTATCTTAAAATTCTAAACCCAGTGAGAATATCTCCCATGAATGAAGATGAAATTAATTATTCCAACAGTGACAAATAGAATAGATCACAAATATAACTGTGTTAGAAAACATTAAAGAGGGCGCCTGGGTGGCTCAGTCATTAAGCATCTGCCTTTGGCTCAGGTCATGATCCCAGGGTTCTGGGATCAAGCCCTGCGTCGGGCTCCCTGCTCTGCGGGAAGCCTGCTTCTCCCTCTCCCACTCCCCCTGCTTGTGTTCCCTCTCTCACTGTGTCTCTCTCTGTCAAATAAATAAATAAATAAAATCTTTAAAAAAAGGAAAATATTAAAGAGTTTTTCAGGTAGAAGAATGATCCCAGATGGAAACACAAAAAATATATGAAATAAAGAGCAAAGCATGGTTAAAAATAGAATAAATTTTTAAAAATTGGCATTTTCTGAAAATACTAGCCAAAGAAAAACTGGGATAAGCCTTAGAAACATCAGACACTGTTTTTCAGGCAAGAAGCTTTACTAGAGATAAAGAGGGATATGTCATAAAGGCTACAGGTGTCAAAAGACTAGGGCAATGTCACATTTTTAAATTTCTATATAACAAGTAACCTCTTAATAAGCCCTATGTCTGTCTAAATAGCTGATAAAGTATGCAGAAACAATTTTCAGTAAGGATTTAGAAATTCTCAGCAGCATAATTAAGCTCAACCTATAGGTATGATATAATAGCACCTGACAATGACAGAATTCACATTCTTTCAAATGCACATTTATTGAAAGTGACCATCAAAGAAAGCCACAATGCTTTTTAAAGATTTGGAATTACTTAGGGTATGTATATTGGCTTCAGAGGGATTTAATTAAAAATTAATTAAAGAATGACAACTAGATAATCCATAAATGCCTAGAAATTAATTAAACCACTTGTAATTAATATATGAGTTAAAGCAAAGAAAGAAAATATAAAAAATAAATAATGAAAAAATATCTGGTATTCAACAAAATATACTCAAAGGGAAATGTAGAACATTTAATTTACATATTTGCCAATTAACTAGGTTCATATTTTAAGCAGATAGGAAAAAATGGAATATCAAGCTCCCCAAGAAACAAAAACAGAAAACATTAACAAAAGAGACATAGTTGATGAAAAACGGTAAACCAATAGTAAAAGAAATCAACAAAGTTAAAAGCTATGTAATGAAAATATTAATAACATTCTAAAACAATAAATTAATCTGATCATAGAAAATAAAGATAGAAAACATACATTATTATCAGTAATAGAAAAAAATCAGTACATGTCTAAGATATTTAAATAAGATATTTTGAAAAATTTTGATTCAGTTTAATTAGAAGAAACAAACATATTTCTCAATAATTGCAACTTAAGTCTGACAAAAAGTAAAATCTGAATAACTTAATTGCTATTAAAGTATTTAACCATTTATAGAATATATTTCCACAAGGAAAATCTTAGATATAAATGACTTTAGCTGTGACCTTTCCAAATCTTAAAGAGAAATTATCAAAGTGATATATAATTGAAATCATTATGGTTATACATGTAACAAATTAGTTTTCTTGAATATCCACTTATGAGAAAATCAACTTTTGAGAGAGGGGATACAAGACGTTTGAGGAAAGTGTTGTGCATAAGCTGCATTTGATTGATAGAATAGTTCTTTGAAACTCTGAGGTCAGATGTGGAGTGATTTTATGAGGGTGCCCTCCCTTGGCAATCTTCCTCCCTTAGTTGGATGACCTCATTCACAGTTGCCCAGGTGTAGTCATAAGATGGGTCTCAGAGTGATTGGTTGAAAATTGGAACAAGGGTGATGATCTGGCAAACTGGTCAGATTTTAGCAAAAACCCTTCCTTGCATGGTCACTATGGTTCAATTAATCATATAAGATTTATGAATAAATGTTTACAGGAAATAAAAGCTAAAAGGACATGATTTATTTTCAATGACAAAGTAGATTGGATTTCTCATAGATTGCTTTAACCATCTGTGTTTTCTAGCTCTTTCTTCTACAGGACTAATTGGGGTTCACAGACCCTAGACCTTCCTGCAGCAACCAAAAAATTTAATGTTGCAAATCCTGTCAAGTTGATCTATTTCTGATACCATTTTCCCTTTCAGATCCTCTTTTGGCTTCTGGCCTTGGAGAGGTTTGAATGTCCTGACAGATAAATGAAGCAATTTCAGCATTTTTGAGTCTAGGCTTTTGATCAGTTCTCAAAAGGAGATAAAATGTCTTTCTGACAGAATATCCCCACCATGAAAGGCAGGTTACACAAAATCTTACGGAAAGGGACAGAGAGATGTTGAGAGAATAAAGTTTTCTTGCATTTCACTAAAGACCAGGCCTGCATGCTAGGAGAAATATAAACCCAAAAGCTGGTCACTTAAATATTAGATTTTATTACCTTCTATGTGAATATGTTAACTGTATGAGCTACCTAGACAGGATCTAAAGGAAAAAAAAAAAGAGGATTAGAGGATTAAACATAATATAAAAATCAAATATTTTAGTGATGAAACACAATAGTCGTTCATTCCTTTGCCCATTTATCCTGTTCAAGGATATAAAACCTCTGAAATGTTATTTTGCATGTATCAATAGAGCTTTACCTTAAAAATGTTATTTTTTCTAAAGTTAAGAAATAAGCATATGAAATTTCACGCATTCTCCTAGATTTCTGATTGAAGTTATAACCTTGCAGAGAATTAACTAGTTTCCATGCAGCTTAAACAGAATGAATGGAACCTATTCACTTATTCAAACTCACACTAAATACACTATAATATGGGGCGCCTGAGTGGCTCAGTTGGTTAAGCATCTGCCTTCGGCTCAGGTCATGATCCCAGGGTTCTGGGATTGAGCCCTGCGTCAGGTTCCCTGCTTAGTGGGAAGCCTGCTTCTCCCTCTCCTCCCCGCTCTTGCTTTCTCTCACTATCTCTGTTGCTGCCCCTGTCTCTCTCTCTCAAATAAAACAAAATCTTAAAAAAAATTAAAAGAAACTATTAAAAAATACAAAAAACAAAAACAAAACAAAACAAAAAACACTATAATAAAGACTATTCTAGGCTATGGAAAGAAATTACCAAACAGAATATGACTCTTTATGCAAAAGAAAACTTATAGTAGAGGGAGATTTGTTAGTTGGGGATGGATTTTACATGAACAGTGGTAGCAGTGGAAGAGTCTCTCTTTCCCTGATGACAAAGTTAGCAGAGAAGTAAAGTGAGGGGATAAAAGAGTGTGAGCTTTATTGTCAAACAAAACTATATTTGATCCTTTTCTGCCACTAATTGGCTTTGTAATTCTGGACAAAATTATTTGTCATCTATGAAAATATGTAATGATCATATCCACTATTTAGAATTGTAACGATGATTTTAGGAAACCTATATGAAATTTCTGACATGGAGTTAGCTCCAGTAAAGAGGAGGAGTCACTAGTAATTAATTTCAATATTTCTGCAGCTAGGTATCAATTATATCAAACCTTGTGCACCCTCTGTCTTTTATACACGGGGATCCTTGAGGAAAATGCTAAATTGCTTATATTTATGTATTTTATTTTAAAAATGTTGCCATTATTCCCAAATTTCTTGAGCTATCACTATTATAGAATCAGAAACATAAAATTAGAAGGTAGCAAGATATCTTGTCTAACATTTTTTTAACATTTTTCATGTATAGACAATGGAAAGTAGTCAAATTACTTAATAATGGGGGGGGAAACAAGTGTCCATGACTCATACTTTCCTTGTAGAGATTATAACCAGTAGAAGACATTGTATTGGGTATGGAATAGAATACATCTATGTGAATAGAATATAGCTACATTGTCTATGTGGGGACATTATTTATGATAAGGACTTAATTAATTTTATATTCTAATTGTTTTAATTGACTAGTGATTCCCATTTTATACTTTGATTTAAATTCCCAACACAGCTGAAGTAGATTGTGGTTTCTATTTCACTTTTGAGCAATGAATGTCAAAATTCTATTTATATACCCAATAAACTATATTATTCTGGGCTTACACAGCTTGGGACAAAATATTACAAAAACTTGACTTGGTTGTCAAACTCTGTCCTGTTAAGTGTTAAGATCATGATATTATACCTTACTTGATGAGAGTCTTTCACCTTTAAAAGGAAACAGCACGCCTTTTCCTATCAAACACAGATGTATCAGTTTATTATTGCTGCTGTAACAAATTACCATAAACTGTGAGTCTTAAAACAACACAAATTTGTTATATTACAGTTCTCAATGTTGGAGTCCCCAAATCAAGGTGTTTGCAGGGCCATATTCCTTCTGGAGACTCTAAGGAAGAATGTTTTCTCTGCCTTTTCCTGAATTTCTTGGATCATGACTTTATAATGTGACCACAAGACAATCCAAAATAATTTAACTTACTCCACAGTTCACCTGGAACAGTAGTGGGACATTAACAACAATTACAGAGAAGTTTTCCAAATTTGATGTGTTACTGTGGCAAATAAAACATGTTATTGAAGGAACGTATCCAACATTATATTATTTTAAAGTAATTTTAAAATATTACTTTCATCCAATGTTAAAAAAAATTATTCAGCACCATGAATTTTGTATCAGCTTTGAAAAAGAAGTATTTGCTTAAAATTTACTTCAAAAGATCTTTGATATTAATAGGATTTTAATAGAAAAAATACTCTGTCCATAAATGTTTCTCCTTTGTGGTTTTGTAAATACCCTTCCTGTGAATATCTAATATTAAACAAAATGAAAAGAACTTTAGATATTACCAGGCTAAAAATGTTATGTATACAACCATGGAATAATGATGAATGTATTTTGTTTAGAGAACTTTAAGGAATTTACTTTTGGTTCAGCATGAAGGAAGTGGCAATAAATGAAACTGGAAATTTAAATTCAAGTTAGCTAACCCATTAGAATTTAGGTAATGAGTTTACATTGGTAAAGCTATATGAAAGATTTCATTTGGGATTTATATTGTTACTTTATATGGCTTTTATTTCCCCCTGCATATAGCTTTTAAAAAAAAGGTGGGTTGGTAAAACAGATGTCTGTGCTCAGAGAGGACACCTGATAACATGAAGACATGGGGCAGAAGATTAGTCTGAGGGTAAAGTGGTCCATAAATTGAGGCAATTTGAAGTGGTTCTTTATAGAGAGATTTACAAAAGCGAACTGTTAAGTCTCCAGATTTATTGAATAATGTCATCTTTAGCTAGCACTTTATTATTTTGGCAATTTGGCCATCACTGTTAGGATGATGTAGGCTTCAATGTTATAGTAAGCTAGCTCATCAGCTAAGCCACAACCAAGGAAGTCATCCTTAATATCATACTATGCATCAAGTCTCTTATAGCATTAAAACTTAATGCTACCTACATAGTTCATCTTTAGCAGACTATTCATTTTTATAATTATACTGCTTTATTTTTGGACACCCTCAATTTTTTTTTTTTTGTCTAGACATCTAACACCTTATACCATTCATTTTTTTTCTCATTTTTTCAATTCACATATTTTGCTTAAACTCTTTCAATGGTCTTACAGAGCATAACAACTCATCTTCTGCTGGTTCTCTCTCCACTATCCAGTTAAGTAATTTCAAGTTAGTTAGATTCTTAAAAACAGCATGTTGTCATATATATCTGTCAACTGTACCTTTTTAGAATCCTACCAGTGCCTAGAATGCCCTTGGCCCCTTATCATTCTGGCAAACTGAAAGCATCTGGCAAGACTTAACCAGAAATTCCCTTCTTCTAAGAAGCTGCCTTTGATGTGCTCACAACAAATTAATTGCTTCCAGTAATTTAACCATTGTGCTCATCTGAGAGCTTTCTTAAAGCTTTTATCATAGGAAAAACTTTGCTTATACACCTATTCCCCTTACTTGACGGTGAACTTTTTGAGGTCAGTGACTGTCATTTCTGTATCTCCATTTTTCAGGATAGCACCTACTTGACAGGAGGCACGTAAGCAAGAAATTGATAACTGTTTTTGAAATTAGTGGAAATTAATTAAATGTAGTCAGAGCCCAATCATTGAAAAGAATTTATAATAACTAAGATCACAAACCTACCCTGAAATATTTTAATAAGTTAGCTGTAAAGTATAATTTTTAGAGGTACCAAATAGCTATTCTTTCCCTGTAGTACCTTTCAATGGTCACTCTAGTACAAGAGGTCATTTTAATATTAATAACTCCTTGGGTATGAACATTAAGTCTTCTTTAAAAAGCTAATGCTTGTGTATATTAATGCTACACACTAATGTTTTAGAGTAATCTAAAAAAGCTAAACAGCCACTAGTTATCTTGGTTTCAAAGAATATTAGACTGAGGAAGGCAAAAAGAGTTTGGAGTTAGAGAAGTCAGATTCTCATTTGATATTATAGTAGGGTGCCATGATCACAACAGCATAATATTAATACTGATACATACAGGAAAAACATGGGGCTCAAAGAGAATTATGAAAACAGTGAACACTCCTTGAACAATTACTAGGTGCCATGTATTAACTCATTTAAATGTTAAATGAAGTCTCAATATTATTTCATGCAGTAAATGCTATTCCAATTGTTAAACAATAAAAATTTAACTGAGTGAACTTTAAAGATCTAATTGGCTTTATTAATTTATGAATATTGCAGCATCCCTTCTGGCAAGTAGAGTGGAACTCGGAGGAGTTGTACAAAATGGATGAACTTTATAGGGAGAAATGAGGGGGACAATTAGCAAAATAAAATAAAAGATTGAAGCACCTGGGTGGCTCAGTTGGTTAATTGTCTGACTCTTGATTTCAGCATAGGCCATGATCTCAGGGCTGTGAGATCTAGCCCCACATCAGGCTCTGTGTTAAGTGTGGAGCCTGCTTGAGATTCTCCATCCTCCCCCTTGCTTTCATGTGTATGTTCTCAGATAAAAAACAAAAACAAAAACAAAAAAAGGATTGTTTGAGGAAAGGTCACCTTTTCTTTGAGAAAAGAGCAAGAGGTCTTATCAGGTAGATTACCTAATTTTCCTTTGTGGGATGGAGAGGGCTTATGTAACAGATTACCTCATTGCTGCTGACCAGAAAATTCCTGACTGGCTAAGACTATATCTCTGGGGGAGGTTGAAACTGTGATTAGATTAGGTATAAAGCCTGGTTCAGTGACTTGGCCTAGCATACATGTCTCCATTTTGGGCCTTTGTTTTTCTTTTTAATAACTTCCCCCTTGTGATCTGACTCTCAGATTAACTGAAAGATGTGATAAAAATTTAACTAATTAGTGGCACTCTCAGCTACTGCTCTGAAGATTTTAGTTTGTTGTTCCTTTTGAGTAGTGTCCATATGTCATGACAGTTTTACTTAACCCCTGTGATATTCACAGGTTATGGCTTAAGGTTATGAAGTGAGACAATTTGAGTCATTATTCTCTTGGTTCTTTTTTGATATTCCAGTCTTAGTGGTTAGTGGCTATGCACATGCATTTCAAGCTTTTGAGAGAATGCAACATACCAGGGAGATCATTATGATTATTATAAGCAGAGTAATTCCCAAATATTTGGAGTTTATTTCAAAGTTATGTTTCCCAAAAACCAAACCAATCAAAGATCTCATTGAAGGAGTCACCCTTTTAACCCAAATGGCTTGCTCAGTGATCCTACCTGAGTTTCAGCTTCCCCAGAAGTATTAATCCAGGTTCAGCGGGTGGTTTTAGCCACAGCACAGATACTTCCTTGCCCAGCTAAAAGATAACCAAGGGCTATCTTATTATCAAGAACAACTTTGGACAGAGAATCTAAGAATATTTGTAGGACAACTGTTGTTAACATTTTCAGTATCTTCAGGAGTTATGAGGTTCTTGATCATATTTTCATTGATATTTACACCTAACTAAAGGACTATGGTCCTGAGAATCCTGAGCCATGAAAACCTCCTTGTAGCTCCTTTATAACTCAGTGATGTAAATTCAGAGGCGTTGATTAGGGAGGTATCTCAGTCTGTCTGAAGAGTTAGGGGCACAGTTTGGTAACCTAAGAGGCATAGCCTCCCTACATGCCAGCCATCTAGGCGTTCCTAAGTCCAGGGAGAATGACAACCACCACAGACAAAAGCTAAATCCTGTCAGAGCAGAAACTACTTCCGCTAAAGTGGCACTGTTAATGCATTCATTTGCAGGGATAGCTGCATTTTCCTTTTCAGAAACACTTTTATAAAAGCATTAAAGTAAAACAATAACTGTGAAAAGGCTTAAAGATGCTCATTGTTAAAGACCTGATGACAATTTATTATAATGGAACTGACAAGGAAATTTGGTTATTTCTGTAACATACAACATTTTAAGATAATAACTAGAATTGTGACTAATAACATTATACCAGGACATGACAAAATTTAGGAATTTTATAGAATTTCTAAAACACATATTAATATTCATCCAAACAATATAACCTAAGGTTTATCATCTTATTTGACAATGCTTCTCATGTAATTTAACATACCAAATAAGGCTGTTTATTATTTCTCTTTTATAAGAAGAGAAAAGAAATCTTTTGAGATGCTCCAGGAGCCCTCAGTAATATTTTATATTTAAATTAGTCTAAGTAAAAAAAAAATATTTAGAATTTAAATTTTGGGAAATTGGTCAAAAATATCAAAAGGTTTGAACATATGACTAAATAGGATTAGAGATCATTATGAAACAGTACTTATTTAACCAAAGTAATAAGTATTTGAAAGACAAATGCAGAGGGTTACATAGTTGTTAGAAATACTTGGCTCTTTTAATATTGAGAAGATTCAGTTTTCTTAAATGATCAAAGACCTGATTAATACAATGTAAAGCACAGGACAACATTTTAGTAAAACAAAGAATTTGTTTAGGCAGATTACTTTAAGGGTAAAGAAAAGCCATTCACCGCTTCTTATCAAAAGTGATCAATAGTCCAAGAAAACTTCATCCTTTTAACATATGGAAACCAAATTTGATATTGCACCAGCATACTTTTGATATTAAAGCTCACTCACTTAATTGAATTTATTCCAGTCTTAGCCAGCCCTGATACCTCTCTTTCTGTCTCTCTGTCTCTTTCTCACATACACACACACACAAATTCCTTTCCAAAGATTTCTTTTCCACAAACCTACAAAATGCATTTTACTTTTCGTTCATGTGGAGGTTTCCTTTATAATTTCTAGTAGTTTTATTTTCATGTATTAATTAGAAACCTCAATTTCTAGTAAAAATGAAGTATGCAATTGTTTACACTGCCTGTTATACCATCATCATTCCTTAGATTGTCAAATCCACAAATACATTTCATAATTTCTAGAAGCATATGCCTTTTTTCAGTTTTCCAATGTAGTGCTAACAAATCCAAATATCTTTTAGTTTCTCTGAAACAGGAAGTAAAAAAAAACAATAAAAAATAGATAAACCAGTGTTCAGCAGTTAATGTTTCAGAATTTTATCTTATTTGGAAATGATGTAGATATTTAATGACCAGCTTAGCAAAACTCTAAGGTTTGAAGTTACTAAAAAGACTTGGGGAAAATAAGTTGACAAATACTACTGAAAAGTTTATAAATTTTTTCTTACAGCTATTTAATTTACATTTTCTTAATTGTTTATATTAGTCATAAAAATTTCATGGTACATTACAGAACTAACCATCATCTTATCTTTTTTGCTGACATACTTTCTAAGTGATGACATGAACTCCATTTGACTTTTAGTAAGCCTAGGTAGAATAAAAGTATTATATTTAATGCTAATAATTCTAAAGACATGCTTATTTTAACTAAGCCAACAAACTTCACCTAGTTTTAATACTGGATATTTTTCGAACTATGTGAACTTGAAGTTCATCTGGATTAGTTTCTATTATATTTCTGAGAGTTTTAAAATACTCAATCTTTAATTTATATAACCATTGTTTGTTTTTAAGCCAACTAAAAAGAGCACATCACAAATAAATTAGTTTTGGCAGGATGTGGAAGTAGAAAATACCACACATCTACAACTCATGTGTGTGTGTGGGAGGGGGGAGAGACAGAGACAGAGAGAGACAGAGACATAAACAGATACAAAAAGAGACCTTACAGATTCTATTTTTCAAATTACTGAATTGAAATGGTTGTGATAATACAAAACTCACTAGTTTGTTTATAAGAAGTTGGTTCTAAGTTTTGTTTTCTTTGGTTTTGTTTGGTAGATGAAATAAGGTTTTCTGCTTAGATGACTAAAGCTTTTTCTAATAGTTGTAGAAAAGACACATTTATAGATTTGTATTTGTCCTTGACAAGTCAAATTCCAAATGACTTTTCCCTGTTTTGTCTTTTGACAATTACTTTACAGAATTACTTTCCTGAAGTTTGTATATCCAAAAGATCTAGATAAGAGTTCTGGAGAAGACCAAAGGTACAATATTTATATTTCTAAAGTACAAAAATAGAGTGCAAACTCTTCCTAGGACTTTTATTCCCTCAAAGCCAGAATTTTTAAAAAACTTACAGGTCTTTGAAAAAAATAAGGGAGGTTTGAGGACTGGTAAAAAGGTTTGGAGGACTTTGAATTGTTTCTAAAACCATGCCTCTGGTCTTATAAAAACTAGATTTGCAAAACAACTATGGATAGTTTTAATTCCTCAAAAATTATGTTGCCTTCTAAATGATATCAAGGACTGACCCAGCCATCTACTTACATTGGAATGTTTTTTCTTTCCCTCTGGGTACTTTTGGCTTAGGGGAGAAAGCCTAAAAAAATCCCCTCAGGCTTCAAATATCATCTTCCAGTTTGACCAAGTTTCTGATCATAAAGTTATTAAATCCTTTCAAATATCATGTCAGGTTTCAACAGGGACAAACGGTATTTCTGGCAATATTAAACAACTTTGTGGACCCAAGAGGTGTCATCAAAGAGGGTGTTAAGAGATAAAATCTTCACAAGATCTAGAGTGACTTTCAAAGAGAGCAAAAAGATGAGAGGCAGAAAGCCAAGCCAAGTTCTTAGGACATAAAAAGAGACAAGCAAGAAGTCAATAGCTGTCTATGGGAGACAAAGGATCATTAACCAATTGGTCTGGATTTGGAATGGAAGGGACAACATGAAATTTTATATCTCTCTCTTGATTGAGCTCAGGAGGCAATCTATTTACTAAAAAAATTGAGGGTCCTCCCTGAGTTTAAGAAATTCTTTAACTATGGCCCTTAATTTAGCCTTTGACTAAGGAGTGAATGGTGCCTGAAGAGGTTTGCCTATAGCTTTGGATGGTCTTATTTTAAAAGGTAACTCTTTAATAGTCTTTTCAGAATGGAAAGGCAATTCAGTCGAAAGGTGACTAGAATGAGTACCCAAATAAGGGAAGATAGAGGAGAGCAGTAAAAGTTATGTCAGTCTTACAGTCTTTTCATTCAGGTACCTTTTATCTCTTTTTTTTTATTAACCTTTTGTGATGAATCTTTAAATGAAGCTATTTTGGAATTTTGAAAACTTTTGGAGGCTTTTTCATGACAATCAAAATAGATATCCCATTCTTTTTCGTTAATTTGGGAACTCTTGCTTTTCAAATGTACTTCTTAAATGATCTTATCTAACTGGGATGTTCTCCCACAATGGCCATTGTTTTTAGTAAGATTTTACCATCTTGCTAGATATACGCAACTTTCAGGACTATAGTTCTTACACATAAGATTAAGCAGGTATGCTAAAGTGGTGGCATGCTCAACTCTGGGTATAAAAGATCTTTCTTCTTCTTCTTCTTCTTCTCCTTCTTCTCCTCCTCCTCCTCCTCCTCCTCCTCCTCCTCCTCCTCCTCCTCCTCCTTCTTCTTCTTCTTCTTCTTCTTCTTCTTCTCCTTCTTCTTCTTTTCTTTCTTCCTTTCCTTCAGCTAGGCTTTTGTATTTTCAGAACCAAACTAATACCTAAGAGAGATGTGCCATGGGATTGGCAATTGCAGACAGTTTTACAGTATACCTCACTGCATGAAAATTTTCTTGAAGCTGGTGACAAAGTGTCAATCTAACCCATTCTTTGACCAATTTATCACACAAGTATTCTTGAGGTGGCAAATGATTTTAAATGTTCAACTTTTGAATGCTTGACCCATGCTCACCAATATTTATGACTTTTTTTTAACTTATGAGATCCCCATTAGCAACTTGCCTTTATTTAAAATGAAATTTTATTCACCCAAGGCCTCACATTAGAACTAGCCCAGCTTATATCAGACCCAGTCTGATCATGAAAACAAACTGGTTCTTAAACCTAGTTCAATCCCAGTCTGGTTTTTAAGCTGGACCCAGTTCAACTTTGGTTGGTAACTACCAACAGTGTCTGATGTAGTATCTGGGAACCAGGGAAAGAATTGGGATTTTCCATTCAAAATGGGAAACTGTGAAAGCCACACACAGTGAGTGGAGTGCCACACACAGCGAGTGGAGCTCAGAACTGAGAGGAACTTACCAAAGGCCCTTGGAAATAACAAGAAACACAAAGAACTAAAAGGGTTCATGGGCACCATGCCTGTGTTTCTCATTATCCCTGAATGAAATCAAAAGTTTCCTTCATATCCTGACATTGCCACCAAATCTGTTAAATAAAAAATATTCAACTAAATAAAATTTAAAGTTCCAATTGATTCATAAATTAAGTGACATCCCATCTTACAAGTAGAAGGAATCTGAGGAGTTGTACAAAATGGATGGATTTTATAGGCAGAAATGGGGGGGTACAATTTGCAAAGGAAAAGAAAGGATTGTTTCAGGCAAAGTCACTTCCTTTAGGGGAAAATCAGGGGTCTCTATTAGGTGGATTACCCCATCTTCTTTTCAGGGAATAGAGAGGGCCGATGTGACAGATTATCTCATTGGTACTGACTAGAAAATTCCTGACTAATTAAGAATTGAGGGGGCAGGTTAAAACTGTAATTAGATTATGAATTAAGCCCTGTTTGGTGACTTGGCTCAGCATAAGTGACTCCATTTAGCATAAATGACTCCATTTGGGGCCTGTGGTTTTCTTTTCACACAATTTTCAGTTCTAATTTTGTGATTTGTCTCGCAACTGTGTTTAGTTAGTTCTGCCTCCGTTATTACCTATTAGCAAAGCTGTCAGTGACTAGTAACTATGATGATGGCAATATACAAGGTCCCTTTAACTTTGATGATGATGATGATGTAATTCAGTTTCAGAAAAAACAAAAGTGTGGATCCCCTAAGGGACCCCTCAATAGCACACACTGTCATAAATCTGTGGAAGGCTAACCTCCATATTTTTCCTCAGTCCCCAATAAGTTAAGACAAAACAAGACTATAATAGACTCTACAGTGTTCCCATTTGACTTGAAAACCTGGACTTAAAGCAAAGGGACAGAAAGAAAGAACAACCTGCTTCTTTTTACCATTCTAACACTTTCCCCAAACACTAAGTGATAGGAGATAGTTGCTATAGAAATGTCCTGACAGATGGATGAAATATCAGTGATTTGCACTAACCAAACCAATGAAAAATGTTGAGTGAAAAGTATTCAAGAAAGGAAAGAAATTAATGTAGTTTTAGCACACACGTTTTAACTCAGTATCCATCAGGATCTAAATTTACAAGAGACTAATTAAACAATTTTACAGGCATTTGTCTAGGATAAAGATGCCCTTAGATATATTGTGATGTTCAAAAGAGACATCATAAGTTCTTAAATTATTCTTTATTTTGGGTGCCTGGGTAGCTCAGTTGTTAAGTGTCTGCCTTCAGCTCAGGTCATGATCCCAGGGTCCTGGGATGGAGTCCCACATCAGGCTGACTGCTCAGTGGGAAGCCTGCTTCTCCCTCTCCCACTCCCCCTGCTTGTGTTCCCTCTCTCACTGTCTCTCTCTCTCTGTTGAAAAATAAATAAAATCTTTTAAAAAATTATTCTTTGTTTTAAATTTTGCATTTTCTTTTATAGCTTGTTATCTTTTAAAATAATTTTTCAGTAGAATTTTACTATTGTAGATTTATGATCACACGGTTTTGGAAAATGTGTGTTCTAAAGACGATATTTTAATGACACTATTTTGGGTTAGAATATTGAGATACATATTTCATTTTTTTTCTTAATTATATTCTAAGAGTACTAGGACAAAAATTTGATACTTCATACCACTTGGTATATTTGCTGGAGAAATAGGCTATATGGTATTTCTCAAAATTTTAGACATAATTATTTTGATATTTTTCTTCCTGTTTCTGAATTGTGTTTTTACGGGGAAAAATAGATTAAAAAAGATATTATAAGAACAGACAAATATAAGCATGGAAAGGTGAATGTGAAGTAGAAGGAAACAGGTTGATGGAAAACAGAAGGAGGGAAAGAGTATAAAATTCTCTGCATTCAATATTATGCCTATCCCAATAAAAATGAGCTCAACTGGGGATAAGGGCATTGATAGGTACACATCACATGTAGATTGCCTTTCCAGCTTTCTCCCTTCACAGATAACACACATGTGTAGCCTGAGTTCTAATTTGAAGCAGAGTAGCAATCTTAATGGCTAACACCTACATTGATTTGGAAATAGTGGGAATTCTTCTCATTGCAGAGTTGTCTTGATTAGTTAAATAAATCATTAGTATGTTCTGCATTTACCTACATAAAAATTTGACATAATTTGACTTAATTGTTTCATTTTAAAAAGATTTTGGATTACATGTGCTTGCTTTAGGTGTTTGACTTGACAGTATAGAGACTCTGCAAGCCAGAATATTTTGATATTAGTTCATTTAAATGGGTGAAATACAGGGAATGACATTTGATTGTGTATAAGTCTCTTAGAGTACACACTTTCTAGTTTCTGAAATAATCTAAAAATCCACATAATTTTAATAGTACTTCCTTTGAATGATGTATCAGTTATTTTATGTTACAACATTCTTATTTATATAGACTTATTTCCCAAATGAAAGATTAATTTAAAATAATTCTGTATGACAATTCTTTTTTTTTAAAGATTTTATATATTTATTTGAGAGAGAGAGAATGAGAGATAGCACGAGAGGGAAGAGGGTCAGGGGGAGAAGCAGACTCCCTGCTGAGCAGGGAGCCCGATGCGGGACTCGATCCTGGGACTCCAGGATTATGACCTGAGCCAAAGGCAGTCGCTTTACCAACTGAGACACCCAGGCGCCCTCTGTATGACAATTCTTTATATTCCTATAATTGAGTAGTGTAAAACCTATTTCAAAAGACTAGAGAGTTCTCTACCTGAAGGCTGGTGGTAGTGGTGTCTGGAAAGAAGAGTCTGCACTGGATAGGGATCAATGTGCTAAATGAATGGAGGATTCTAGCAGGGGATGGAAGTTGTACAGTTGATGGGACAGTTGTTGAGCATTAAGGTGCAGGATGAATTGTTTGAGCAGCTGATTTTAGTTAAGAATAATTTAATGAAAATCAAGTTGAACTATATGCTAAGGTAACAAACAAAAAAAGGAAACTTTAAGAATCATGAAAAAAGATTTGATGTCCTGTTACTTTATGTGAAGATGTTCATGGTCAATGTATTGATCTTGTGGAACTCTGAAATTGGTGGAAAATCACCAGGCACATGTTGTCTATCCATGGATAATGGTATAGGCAGACACTATTATTCATTGTAGACTATGACTTGTGGGAGTAGAGATGCATTTTCTAGAAAGCATCACAACATGTGGAAGACTGCAAAAGATGAAAAATACTAAACTATATGACTTTTATGATAAATGTTTATGAAGGTATGTAAATGATAGTATTTGGAAATATTTCATAGATCTATTTAATTATCTTCTTCTTATGGCACCTTAGTGGTTTCTCTCTTTCCACAGATACAGTCAATGTACTTAATCATATAAGAGTTCTGGATTTCAAGAGAATCCACAGAAAGGGCCACTGTGTGATCTGTTATGGTCATATATGGATAGTATGTCTTCTCATGGCCCAAAAGTTTGGATAACATCTTTTTGAAATATGGTCTCATCCTGGTTTCTCATGTTCACCAATTTATAATAGATGTACATAAATTATGTCTTAGTTTACCATATTATCATCTCCAGAACCAGGAAACTATCATAGAACTAGGTAATACATTAAATATTTTTAATTTTGGCACAATATGTAATGTGTGGAGAACCTCATGTGATCCCCAGACTACCTCCTGCAGTTAACTTCTGGAAAAATAAGACTTTGTGGAAAAGTAAATGTCTTTTCAAATACATATTAAAAACAACACAATCTACACATTTCTGTGAGAAATTGAATCTCTGTTGGCATTAAAATCCTATTGTGGAGCAAAATACACTATACTGTTGATTAGAATTTGCCAAATTTGAGGATTAAATTTGGCGCAGGACTCTGAAGGTCAGTCTGTTCAATGATTAATGATTAGCTGATCAATAAAATTCCATTTTATTATTATAGAAGAATATATTTACTATAAATAAAGAGTGAAACTATTTCACTCCTATTGGTTCTCTTTGGAATTTTAGTTATAGTATTTCATTGGCATGGGCTTTAGACTTGGGTTTTATTAAAAAAAAAAAGAAAAATTTTCGGTCCATGTGTCATGACATTTATATCCATCATAAGCAAATGAATTATTCAATGTAAACAAAAAGGTATACATTGCTGCACCTTTAAAATTAGCAACAACTGTCAAATTTTAGACCTGAAGTAGCCTATTAAAACATTATTTAATTCAGAAACATTTCCAATTTTCAGGGCATTTGTAAAAGCAATTGTAATTGTCCTCAGAGAACAGATTATTATGTCTGGTAATTTTATTCTCATTTCAGTTCAATTAAGCTAAACAATTTGGTGAAATATTTTCCAAATACAGTTTGCAACAAAGCTGGGAAGAAATAAATATACATCCTGTCAACTGCTTATTCTGTACCAGTCACTGTGCTGGTGATGTAAGGAGGACAAAGATTACTAATACAGTTACTCCTGTCAAGGCCTCACAAGCTATTAGAAACCTATGGAATAAAACCCATGCTGCTACCACTTTACATGACTACAAAGGAGTAGACAATGATAAAAAGTATAAAGTTTGGTGGGAATTTAGTGAAGTGAGACAAGGTTAATAAAGAAACCAGTAAAGACTTTATGAAGGAGGAATTTTTGATCCGTCCTAAAGATGGGTAGATTGGAGGGGCTAGCAAGATGGTGGAGGAGTAGGAGACCTAAATTTCTTCTGGTCCCAGGAATTCAGCTAGATAGTTATCAAACCATTCTGAACACCTATGAACTCAACAGGAGATAAAAGAAAAGAATAGCAGCAACTCTATGAACACAAAAGCGACCACTTTCTGGAAGGTAGGATGTGCAGAGACATGAATCCGAAGCAGTATATGGGAAGATAGACCTGGGGAGGGCAGAGGAAGCCTCCATCAGCCGGCTACGGGCAAATGATAGAGCAGTGGAACACAAAATCTGAACTTTTAGAAGTCTGCTCTGGTGAGGAACATCACTCCAGTGGCTAAGCGAGGGGTGGAACCCTCGCTGGGACAGTGTGGTCTCAGGACCCTCGGGGTTACAGAAAGACTGAAGGTGCCTGAACATGGCAGAGCTCCCAGGTATTGGAGCATGGAAGCTGGTTGCAAAGAGTGAGACAAGGAGTGGGCTCTCAGCTCGGGGTTGCCATAAACCATGATCCAAGTCACAGCAGCAGATCCAGGGAGACTCCCCTTCCTCTCCTGGGAGGAACAGCACAGAAGTGTGCCACAGGAATCTACTGGGTTTGAAGACTCCAAATGGGGTTGTGTGCCAGAGATAGAAATGCTTGTTCACAGGCCAGGTGAGCACAGAGTGCGGCCGGAGACCAGGGAGACAGGAGTGGTTGACTGTTTTTCTCTGAGGATGCGCTGAGGAGTGGGGCCCTGAGCTGTTGGCTTCTCCAGGGCCAGAGATTGGGAGGACATCTTTTTCACTCTCATCCTCTAAATCCTTCAGGGAACAAAAACTACCCAGAGCAAACCCAAGATGATTACTTAGCCTGGCCCCTGGCAAAGGTGATGCAATTCCACCTGGGGCAAAGACATTTGAGAATCACTGCAACAGGCCCCTCCCCCAGAAGATCAGCAAGAACATCCAGCGAAGACCAAGTTTAATGATAAATGAGAACTGCAGGGTGCCTGGGTGGCTCAGTTGGTTAAGTGACTGCCTTTGGCTCAGGTCATGATCCTGGAGTCCTGGGATCAAGTCCCACATCGGGCTCCCCCCTCTGACCCTCCTCCCTCTCATGCTCTCTGTCTCTCATTCTCTTGCAAATAAACAAAATCTTAAAAAAAAAATGAGAACTGCAAAACTCCAGTGCTAAGGGAATACAGCACATAGAATTCAAGGCTTTTCCCCCATGATTCTTTAGTCTTTCAAAATTAATTTTTTAAATTTTCTTTATGTTTTTATTTTTCTATATTTCTTTTTTTAATTTTTCAACCAACTCCTTATCAATCCTTTATAAAAATCTTTTTTAATTTTCATTTTTACAGTCCTATTCCATCCCTTCATTGTATTTACTCATATATATATATATATAAGTTTTTCTTTCTTTACAATTTTGGGAAGGCAGTTTCTTCTGACAGATCAAAATACACCCAAAATCTAGTGTGTGGCTCTGCTCTATTTATCAGCCTGATCATATTCTTTTTTTCTTTTTTGATTTTTCCCTGAGTCATGTCTCTTTTGATTTGTTTAGTGTATACTTTTCTGGGGTCATTGTTACCCTTTTAGCATTTTGTTCTTTCATTCATCTATTCTTCTCTGGACAAAATGATGAAACAGAAAAACTCACCTCAAAAAAAAAGAACAAGAGGCAGTACTGACTGCTAGGGACCTAATCAACATGGACATTAGTAATATGTTGGAACTAGAATTCAGAATGATGATTACAAAGATACTAGCTGGGCTTGAAAAAAAGCATAGAAGATACTAGAGTATCCCTTTCTGGAGAAATAAAATCTAACCAAGTAGAAATCAAAAAGGCTATTAATGAGGTGCAATCAAAAAAGGAGGCTCTAACTGCTAGGATAAATGAAGCAGAAGATAGAAATAGTGATATGGAAGACCAAATATGGAGAATAAAGAAGCTGAGAAAGGGAGATAAACAGCTACTGGATCACTACTACAGGGGAGAATTTGAGAGATAAGTGACCCATAAGGCAAAACAATATTAGAATAATTGGGATCCCAAAGAAGAAAGAAAGAGGGGGGCAGAGAGTATATTGGAGCAAATTGTAGCAGAGAACTTCCCTAATTTGGGGAAGGACACAGACATCAAAATCCAGGAGGCACAGAACCCCTCTCAAAATCAATAAAAATAGGTCAACACCCCAACATCTAATAGTAAAACTTACAAATCTCAGTGACAAAGAGAAAATCCTGAAAGCAGCTTGGGATAAGAGGTTTGTAACCTACAATGGTAGAAACATGAGATTGGCAGCAGATCAATCCACAGAGACCTGGCAGGCTAGAAAGGATTGGCATGATATATTCAGGGCACTGAATGAGAAAAATATGCAGCCAAGAATACTATATCCAACTAGGCTCTCATTGAAAATAGAAGGAGAGATAAGAAGCTTCCAGGACAAACAGAAACTAAAAGAATTTGCGATCACCAAACCAGCCCTACAAGAAGTATTGAAAGGGGTCCTCTAAGCAAAGAGAGAGCCTAAAAGTAACATAGACCAGAAAGGAACAAAGACAATATACAGTAGCAGGCACCTTACAGACAATACAATGGCACTAAATTCATATGTTTCAATAGTTACCCTGAATATAAATGGGCTAAATGCCCCAATCAAAAGACACAGGCTATCAGATTGGATAAAAAACCAAGACCCATCAATATGCTGTCTGCAAGAGACTCATTTTAGACCCAAAGACACCTCAGATTTAAAGTGAGGGATGGAGAACCATTTACCATGCTAATGGACATCAAAAGAAAGTTGGGGTGGCTATCCTTATGTCAGACAAATTAGATTTTAAACCAAAGACTGTGTAATAAGAGATGAGGAAGGACATTATATCATACTTAAAGTGTATATCCAACAAGAAGCTCTAACAATTGTAAATATATATGCCCCTAACATGGGAGTAGCCAATTATATAAGCTAATCAATAACAAAATCAAAGAAACACATCAACAATAATACAATAATACTAGGGGACTTTAACCCCCCCTCACTGAAATGGACAGATCATTTAGGCAAAAGATCAACAAAGAAATAAGGACTTTAACTGACACACTGGACCAGATGGACTTCACAGTTATATTCAGAACATTCCAACCCAAAGCAACAGAATACACATTTTCTCTAGTGCCTATGGAACATTCTCCAGAATAGATCATATCTTGGGTCACAAATCAGGTCTCAACTGGTGCCAAAAGATTGGGATCATTCCTTGCATATTTTCAAACCACAATGTTTTGAAACTCAAATTCAATCACAAGAGGAAAGTTGAAAAGAACTTAAATACATGGAGGCTAAAGAGCATCCTACTGAAGAATGAATGGGTCAACCAGGAAATTAAAGAAGAATTAAAAAATTCATGGAACCAATGAAAATGAAAACACAACTGTTCAAAATCTTTGGGATGCAGCAAAGGTGGTCCTAAGAAGGAAGTATATAGCAACACAAGCCTCTCTCAAGAAACAAGGAAGGTCTCAAATATACAACCTAGACCTACACCTAAAGGAGCTGGAGAAAGAACAGCAAACAAACCCTAAACCCAGCAAGAGAAGAGAAATCGTAAAGATCAGAGCAGAAATCAATGAAATAGAAACCAAAAGAACAGTAGAACAGATCAACGAAACTAGGAGCTGATTCTTTGAAAGAATTAATATGATTGATAAACCCCTGGACTGATATCAAAAAGAAAACAGAAAGGACCCAAATAAATAAAATCATAAATGAAAGAGGAGAGATAACAACCAACACCAAAGAGATACAAACAATTATAAGAACATATTATGAGCAACGATATGACAACAAATTAGACAATCTGGAAGAAATGGATGTATTCCTAGAGACCTATAAGCTACCAAAGCTGAACCGGGAAGAAATAGAAAACCTGAACAGAGCCATACTCAGAAAGGAAATTGAAGCACTACTCAAAAATCTCCCAACAAACAAGAGTCCAAACATTTAAAGAAGAATTAATACTTATTCTTCTGAAACTGTTCCAAAAAATAGAAATGGAAGGAAAACTTCCAAACTCATTTTATGAGGCCAGCCTTACCTTGATCCCAAACCCAGACAAAGACCCCATCACGAAGGAGAATTACAGACCAATATCCCTGATGAACATGGATGCAAAAATTCTCACCAAAATACTAGCCAATAGGACCCAACAGTACATTGAAAGGATTATTCACCACGAACAGGTAAGATTTATTCCTGGGCTGCAGGGTTGGTTCAACATCTGCAATCAATCAATGAGATACAATATATTAATAAAAGAAAGAACAAGAACCATATGATACTCTCAATAGATGCAGAAAAAGAACTTGACAAAGTACAGCATCCTTTCTTGATTAAAACTCTTCACAGTGTAGGGATACAGGGATAATATCATAAAAGCCATCTATGAAAAACCCATAGCAACTATCATTCTCAATGGGGAAAAACAGAACTTTTCCCCTAAGGTCAGGAACATTGTTGGGATGTCCACTATCACCACTGCTATTCAACATAGTACTAGAAGTCCTAGCCTCAGCAATCAGACAACACAAAGAAATAAAAGTCATCCGAATTAGCAAAGAAGTCAAACTCTCACCGTTTGCAGATGATATGATACCTTATGTGGAAAACCCAAAAGACTCCACCCCAAAACTGCTAGAACTCATACAGGAATTCAGTAAAGTGGCAAGATACAAAATCGATGCAAAGAAATCAGTTGCATTTTTATACACTAACAATGAGACAGAAGAAAGAGAAATTAAGGAGTTGATCCCATTTACAATTGCACCCCAAACCATAAGATATTTAGAAATAAACCTAACCAAAGAGGCAAAGGATCTGTACTCAGAAAACTATAAAATACTCATGAAAGAAATTGAGGAAGACACAAAGAAATGGAAAAACATTCCATGTTCATGAATTGGAAGAACAAATATTGTTAAAATGTCTATGCTACCTAGAGCAATTTATATATTCAAGGCAATCCCTATCAAAATACCATCAACATTTTTCACAGACCTGAAACAAACAATCCTAAAATTTGTATAGAACCAGAAAAGAACCCAAATAGCCCAAGGAATGTTGAAAAAGAAAACCCAAACTGGTGGCATCACTATCTCGGACTTCAAGTTCTATTACAAAGGTGTAATCATCAAGGTAGTATCGTACTGGCACAAAAAGAGACACACAGATCAATGGAACAGAATAGAGAGCCCAGAAATGGACCCTCAACTCTATGGTCAACTAATCTTTGACAAAGCAGGAAAGAATATCCAATGGAAAAAAAGACAGTCTCTTCAACAAGTGATATTGGGAAAATTGGAAAGCCACATGCAGAAGAATGAAACTGGACCATTTTCTCACACTATATGCAAAAATAGACTCAGAATGTATGAAAAACCTAAATGTGAGACAGGAATCCATCAAAATCCTAGAGGAGAACACAGGCAGCAAACTCTTCGATGTTGGTCACAGAAACATCTTACTAGACAGATCTCCAGAGGCAAGGGAAACAAAAGAAAAATGAATTATTGGGACTTCATCAAGACAAAAAGCTTCTGCACAGCAAAAGAAACAGTCAACAAAACCAAAAGACAACCGACAGAATGGGAGAAGATATTTGCAAATGACATATCAGATAAAGGGCTAGTATCCAAAATCTATAAAAAACTTAACAAATTCAGCAGCCAAAGAACAAATAATCCCATCAAGAAATGGGCAGAAGACATGAACAGACATTTCTGCAAAGAAGACATCCAAATGGCCAGCAGGCACATGAAAAGTGTTCATCACTCAGCATCAGGGAAATACAAATGAAAACAACAATGAGATACCACCTCACACCAGTCAGAATGGCTAAAATTAACAAGTCAGGAAACAAGAGATGTTGGCAAGGATGAGAAAGGGGAACCCTCCTACACTTTTGGTGGGAATGCAAGCTGGTGCAGACACTCTGGAAAACAGTATGGAGGTTCCTCAAAAAGTTGAAAATAGAGCTATCCTACGACCCAGCATTGTACTATTGGGTATTTACCCCAAAGATACAAAGGTAGTGATCCAAAAGGGCATCTGCACCCCATTGTTTATAGCTGCAATGTCCACAATAGCCAAACTATGTAAAGAGCTCAGGTGTCCAATCACAGATGAATGGATGAAGAAGATTATATATATATATATAATGGAATATTACTCTGCCATAAAAAAGAAATCTTGCCATTTGCAATGATATGTATGGAACTAGAGGGTATTATGCTAAGCGAAATAAGTCTATCAGAGAAGGACAATTATCATATGATCTTACTGATATGTGGAATTTAAGAAAAAAACCAGAGGATCATAGGGGAAGAGACGAAAAAAATAAAACAGGATGAATCCAGAGCGGTAGACAAACCATAAGAGATTCTTAAACATAGGAAACAAACTGAGGGTTGCTGGAGGGGCAATAGGGGAGGGTATGGGTAACTGTTTGATAGATATTAAGGAGGGCACGTGATGTAATGAGCACTGGTATTACATAAGGGTTATGAATCACTGACCTGTCCCTCTGAAACCAATAATACATTATATGGTAACCAAATGAATTTAAATTTAAAAAAATAATTAATTTAAAAAATTAAAAAAAAATGATGGTCAAAACTTTTATGAGAGAAGGACCAAGGAAAATAACTGAAAATGCTCTTTGGTAATTTTTTACTTTAACTTCGCTGTTAACTTGAATTTTATTGGATTAAGGTTAGAGTTTTATTGCATTAAGTTTAGAAATTACTGCTAAGAAAAGCCAATGCATTAAGTGTACAACACCAATTTTGACACTATGGAAAGGATATAAATCATCTATATATCTGTCTATATCTTATTTATCTAATATACATATTATTGACAACATTGACTGGAAATATTGTGTTAGTTTATTGTTTTTATTTAGGGAGTATGTTTTTATGATTAAAGGAAAGGATAAAAGATAAATTAGAAATTCTGAAGTAGAAAGTGATATGTGTGCATGGTAGGTAATACTGCTTTGTTAGGGGAGATGCAGATAAATGGTGTGATAATAAAAATCCATGAAAAACATGTTACTAATATTTCACATTTAAAATATATATTCATGATCATACATTGATAATAGTTATAACATATATTTCTGCAAAGCAATTATACATTTAAATTATAGTATTATATCATTTTATTCAATATCCAACTAAAATGGTATCGTGATGAAATACAAAGTTTCTTTTGAGATATGTTTGAAATTATTTTCCCAAGATTATTTGTAACAATATTGTGCTTTGGTATTTGATGGTCTTATAATTATTATCAAAAGGTAATATATATTTTAAAGAAATACAGGACCTCTAAAGAAATGCTCAATATAGTTAAACAAAAGTATAAGCGTTATTTTGCTTTACAATAAGAGCACTAGAGAAATTCCTCTATTGTGGTCACCAAAATACTAAACAATTATCATTATGAACCATTTCTGCAGTTTGAGATTTCCATAGGAAATAATGAGCTGTTACAGTCATTATATATATACTTGTATAATCTTAGTTACTAAAAGGAAGATACATAAACTAATAAAATTACATATACTTTGGTTACACTGCCTAAAAAAATATTTAACTTCAAAATACATCTGCAAATTATATTGTCCCTTCATTTCATACTTATTTGACAGAGTATACAAAAAAGATTCGTGAAAATGATGTAGTTTAAATAAAAATATTTAGTGTAATTGTATGGGTGATTTTAAATTATTCAAACATACCAGCCCTCCCAAAATTTTTAACATTACTAAAACTTTTTAAACATATTTCAACAATTTAACTTATTTCAACAATAGTAACATTGATCTTTGGACATGCTACCAACATCTACCAACATGTGCACCAATGACACAAAGGGCACATTCCTACTCACACATATATATACTAATAATGTCATATGGCCTGAGGAAGTGGCTAGAATGGACTAAATTGCACTCTGTTTCTTTAACTATGATTATGTGGCTTCTCGTCATTCTCCTTTAGCCAATTTTTATGTGATGAATTTGGCTGCAAATATCCTTAATAAAATATTAGCAAATTGAATCTAAAATTGCATAAAAAGAATTCTACACCATGGCAGAGTAGATTTTATCTCTTTTATCTCAGGAATGCAAGACTGGTGCAGCACTCAAAAATCAATTAATATATTGCATCAGAGCAATAGGCTAAGAAAGAAAAAATACATAATCATATCAATAGATGCAGAAAAATCATTTTAATAAACCATGACAAAAATTTATTCAGTAAAAATGATAAAAATCTGCAGTAAATTGGGAATAAAGGGAAACTTCCTCAACTTGATAAAGACTACCTTCAAAAGACCTACAGCTAATATCATACTTAATGGTGAGAAACTCTAAGCCTTCCAACTAGATCAGGAACAAGGCAAGAATGGTCCCTTCCACCACTCCTATTCAGCATCATACTGGAAGTTCTACCTACAAGACAAAAATAGGAAACAAACAATATAGAAAGTGAAAAGGAAGAACTAAAACTGTCTTTGTCCATAGCTGAAATGATCATTCATGTAGGAAATCCACAAGAATTGTAAAAAAAAAAACAACTTGGAGCTAATAAATAATTATACCAATGTTGCAACATAAAAATAGGCAAAGACAACTATTTTCCTATATAGTAGTAATAAACATGGAATTTGAAATTAAATACAACACCATTTGCATTAGTACCCCACCCTCAAAATGAAATACCCCTAGTTATAAATCTAACAAAATATGCATAAGATCTATGTGAGAAAACTACAAAATTCTGATGAAAGAAATCAAAGAATTAAACAAATGGAGAGGTATTCCATGTTGGTGGATAGGAAGACAATATTGTGAAAGTGTCAATTTGTCCCAGTTGATCTATAGATTCAATGTAATCCCTATAAAATCCAAATGAGTTGTTTTGTGGATAACAAGAAACTGATTTTAAAGTTTATATAGAGAGGTAAAAGACACAAAATAGCCAAAATATGGAAGGTAAAGAACTAAGTTGGAGGGCTGATGCAACCCAACTTGGAGACTTAATATAAAGCTATAGTAATCAAGACCATGTGATATTGATAAAACATAGACAAATTGACTAACAGAACAGAATAGATTGCCCAGAAATAGACCCAACTAAATATAGCAAACTGGTCTTTAGCAAATGTGCAAAGGGAACACAATGGAACAGAGTCTCTGCAACAAACCATGCTAGAAAAACTGGCTTTTAATGTGCAAAACAGTTATTTAGACACAGACCTTTACACTTCACAAAAATTAATTCAAAATTGCTCATAAACGTAGGTGTAAAACACAAAACTATAAAACTCCCAGAAGATAACATAGGAGAAAATCTAAATAATCTTGGGTATAATAATGGCTTTTTAGATATGACACTGTTAGTAGACCCATGAAGGAAATAATTGATTAGTTGGGCTTTGTTAAATTTAAAAACTTCTGTACTGTGAAAGACATTGTCAAGAGAATAAGAATACAAGCTGCAGATGAGGGGAAAATATTTGCAAAAGACCTATCTGATAAAGGACTGTTGTTATCTAGGACAAACCAATAACTGAAAACTCTAAAAGAAAACAACCTAATTAATGGGCCAGCATCCTTAACAGACACTTACCATAGAAGATATACAGATGACAAAT
This sequence comes from Zalophus californianus, assembly GCF_009762305.2. NCBI lineage: Eukaryota > Metazoa > Chordata > Mammalia > Carnivora > Otariidae > Zalophus > Zalophus californianus. The sequence continues at coordinate 141,895,878 of NC_045596.1, read as the reverse complement.
AAGCATATGAAAATATGCTTCACACCATATGTCATCAGAGAAAGTCAAAACAACGAGATACCACTACACATTTATTAGAATACCCCAAATTTGGAACAGTGACAACAACAAATGCTGGTGAGGATGTGGTATAGCAGGAACTCACATTCATTGCTGGTGGAAATGGAAAATGATACAGTCACTTTAGAAGACAGTTTGGCAGTTTTCTTGCAAAAGTAAACATACTCTTAAGATCTACCAGTTGGACTCCTTGGTATTTATGCAAAGGAATTCAAAACTTATATCTGCACAAAAATCTGCTTATAGTTGTTTATAGCAGCTTTATTCATAATTGACAAAATTTGGAAGAACCAAGATGTTCTTTTGTTGGTAAATGGGTAAAGCAGCTGTGGTACATCCAGATAATAGAATATTATTCAGTACTAAAGAAAAATGTGCTATTGGGCCATAAAAGACATGGACAAATCATGAATTCATATTATCAAATGAAAGAAGAAAGTCTGAAAAGGCTCAATTACCTTGATTCCAAATATATGACCTTCTGTAAAAGGAAAACTATGGCGATAACAAAAAGATGCAGGGTTGGGGGTTGTGGTAAGCGTGAGGTGAATAGAGCACAGAAGAATTTTAGGGCGTGAAGATACTCTATGATATCATAATGATGCATATGTATCATTATACATTTGTCTAAACCCATAGAATGCACAACATCAAGAGTAGACCATAATATAAACTGTTGACTTTGGGTGATAATAATATGTCAACGTAGATTCATAAATTATAACAAATATACTACTCTGGTGGGTGATATAGATAATGGGTAGTTTATGCACATGTGGGAACATGTATCTTCCATTCAGTTTTGCTTACCTCTAAAACTGCTCTAAAAAATAAAGTTTTAATTAAAAAAATAATAGTGTGGAATTAGTTTTATAAATATGTTCCCAGTATTAAGTAACTAATATATTTAAGATCAATAGCCTATATTTGTTAACATGACTTACTGTATTATGCTCTAGTATAATAGGGGTTATAACTTAATAATGTCCTTTATGGGAGACCATAACTTTTATCTGTGAAATATTAAAGTTCTCTTATCAAAATCAGGAGACTCCTCACCAGGACCACACCCTGATACTTACTTCTGTACACACACACACACACACACACAGGCCTAATGAAATATTATGAATGATAGTGCTCATTAAATATTTGAAGAGATTTATAAATCCTAATGATCATATGTACATATTTCCATAACAAACCCCAAATATTTGAATTCTAGCAAAGGTATGTGTGGTATCTTCTCCATACCTCTACAAAGTATGGTGGTATCCATCTTCTCCTTGATTTTTAAATACACTTTATTTCCATTCATTTATTTAAAACAAAATGCTTTATTCCTAAAAAGACTTTTTGTCATATTTTCATTTTATAAATTTCCCCTGTAATAAGAAACCATATAGGGGTGTTCTGAGATATAATACTGCTTTCTCTAGTGTTTGTTGATTTCACCAGTTTTAATAGTTATACTAATGGCTAAGATAATATATTTTAGAACTAGATAAACTCCCAGGTCTGACATTTGTTATCTATAAATTTGTGCAATTTTTGTGACCATGCTGAGCTTCAGTTTCCTTATCTGTAAAATGGGGATTATAGCACACACATTTTTGAGGGTTAAATGTAATGAACATAAAAAGAGCCTAGAACTGTGTATGAAACACGAAGATAACTCAGTAAAAGTTAGCTATTATAGGTTATTTTTTAACAAAGTATAATTAAAATTATTCTTAATTCTGAATTCTAAAATTTACTTAAATAATAGTTTTTGCCTCCAATAGTTGTTTGCTGATTATTCAAGCTAAAATATGTGGGGACACCCCTGAGGCCTGCCTGACCTTAGAGTCTATAGATGGAGTGAGTGACTCTGAGGGTCAGAATGGGAAGGACATAGAGAAAACCTGCCATCACTTCTACCTCCTTGAGTTCTAAAGCCCAGAGGTGGCACTATGGTTGGAACACATATGCAGCTTAAGTTCATACAACAGTGGTGGAACATCTGTGGCCGAGAGTCTTGTTTTCTAGGAGTCTAAGTGTAATTAATATGAAGACAGAGATATGGCAGGCAATAGGAAAAGGAATAAAAAGATAGCATTCTTCCTTAAGGCCATCTTTAAAGTGTGGGGGCCTCTGTCAAATATTTTTGTGTATTTCCTCTCTACATACAAAATTTGATTAAATATGTATAAAATTTGAATTAATGTGATTATTTAGAATTATGAGCATAGATGAGGAACTTACAAGTACGTTTACTGTCAGTGCATGTGAAGAATTGATAATAACATATGACATTAACAACCCCACAGGTTGAATTACTAGGAAACTGAGAAAATCCAGAGTTCAAATTATATATAAATGTTGCTGAGGGTAGGTCCAAGCAGAAAGCCTGAATATAAAATTAGAGTAATGTTACAGGAAAATACTAGGAGGAGGAAGAAAACTTTTAGTGACAGATCTCACAAATGTCCAACAAACATTTACTTTCAGAAGGAAAGACCCCCCCACCCAAAGAGAGAAGGAGAGAAAAAAACTCCTGTAAGTTTGAACTAGATTCTAATGCTAGGTTAATGAAATGAAGGAAAGAACATGGAGCTGAAGAGGCTCAGTGGAGGTGGATCACATGGATTATTATTATATCAAAAATTAAATTAAAAAATTAAGATGGCATTTCCTACTCAGGAAAAATTATGTCAAAGAAGAAAAGAATCACAAACCTTAGCACTCTGAAAATGGTTTTGAAGGAAAAAAATAGGAAGGATAAGGTATGAATGATTTAGAATGAGGATTAATGACAATAATGGTGCGTAAATAACCTCATGGATATGATATACAGATTCAGGAATAAGAACAGGAAAAAAAAAAAAAGAGCAACAACAACAAAAAGAACCCCAGCAAAACCCTGATCTAAAACAGTACAACATGGACACCTGGGTGGCTCAGTTGGTTAAGCGACTGCCTTCGGCTCAGGTCATGATCCTGGAGTCCCGGGATCGAGTCCCGCATCAGGCTGACCGCTCAGCGAGGAGTCTGCTTCTCCCTCTGACCCTCCCCCCTCTCATGTGCTCTCTCTCTCTCTCATTCTTACTCTCTCAAATAAATAAGTAAATAAAATCTTTAAAAAAGATAAAACAGTACAACACTGCCTAAGCAAACTCCTATTTGCTTATGTCTTTACATGGACCATAACAATTTTAAGACTTTATATTAGGAAATTACACACATGGACACACAGTTCTGAAAAACACAAATATTAACATAATAGAGGGAAGACTACATCATTTTCATTGTTGTAGAGTTTTTGCATATCTAACCTAAGACAGGGAAAGAAGCTTTCCAATCCAGTTCCAGTTCTAGGAAACCAAAATTATTTATGGACTATAAATGGTATGGTTCAATCTAGTCTGATTATTTGTGTACAGTAAGAATCTAGTAATTCTTAAAGTCATTTTACTGTCCGTATTGCTGTTGCGATTATCTTTAGTGTTTCTGTATAGCATTTCAGAAGATTTGTGGTACCATTTTATTTACTTATTAGATTAGTTGTACATTAGTAGACATGAATAAATACAAAGATACAGTTGTATAAAAAATATAAAAGCAATGCAGAAACAGATTTTAGGTATAGAGTCATTTTAATGAGTCTAAGTTAGTCTTGTTCATATTATACTTATTTTCTGTGCTTGACTTTACAGATTGCAAGGAGAGCAAAGATCCTCATTTCCAAGGAGAAAGGAATGAACCTCTCACAGATATATAGTGATTATTTCAATGTCAATAATTATTGGAAAGGCTTTCTTTTTCACAGTTGAATTTTCTGCTTGGAGTAGAGACTCAGACTGATAAAAATATGTTCCTAAAAGATTCAGTCCCTTAGATGGCTATGGCAGCCTTAGTTGTTACCTTTTTATCTCAAACATGAGGAGGATAACATTGTCAGGATGGGAGTGGTGGTGGTTAGAGATTATAACTTCCTTCACGTGTCTCCTTGCTCTTGTGCCAAGATTTGAAAAGGGAATAGCATAAAGACATAGATCTTTCACAGGTTTTCTGAGTCACTACTTTTTATTTAGGAAAATTAGAGCTCATAAGGATGAGTTACTTTAATTTTCTTAAAGTACTTATCCCTTGAGCTGTACAAATTTGTATTGAAGTTTAGAATTCGTCATCAGTTTTCTAAACAGCTATGTTTATAATCTGTACTCATTTGAGGTTTTTATATTGTTATCAGAGAGAGATTTTTATCATTAAGATGTTCAGATGAGATTCATTCTTGAATATTATGCACATAGCAGGCATTCAATAAATGGTTTTTGTGACCAGAGATAACATACAATGAGAAAAAATTTACAGATCATGGACTTTGTCTATTTTTACACTGGCATATCCCTAATACCTAAAACAGTGCTTAGCACATAGTAAGTGCTCAATAAACAATTGTGGAAAAAAAGGAAAAGAGGAAAGATGGAAGGAAGGAAGAATTGACTGTAACTGAGCATCTAAACTTTTTGTATATTTGTACTGAACTTCCAATGATGTTCATTTTTTATGGTATATTTATTTATGGGTATTTGATTATGTTGTGTGTTTCTATCTGTATGGAGTCCATGTAGGAAGGGTCACATATAGATTTTACAAGGGGCAATCTGGAGATAATGACTTGTGGTTGCAATAACGAGAGGTAATATGCAATATACCATGTGTGAAGTCTGGTGACAGGAATTAAATTAACTCATGTCACTATTGTGAAGCAAGGTTAACTTGAACTGAACTGTATCACATCCCTGCATCCACTTAATAATGGCCCTGCCACAGGATGGTTAGAAGATAAATTAACTGAATTGTGATATAAAGATAGCTTGTAATGATGCCAACAAGTGAGACAATCCATAGGATAGTAATATTCCAAAACAAAATCCATCTTGAATCTAGGTAGAAAATAATTTTTAATTAAACCTCGTAGAAATAATCTTAGTAAAAGTGTTTTGCGGATAAAACCTATCTTTCCTCCTATTTCCTCAACTTTTAATGGAAGTTGCATAACTCAGGTTTAAGATTCTTTATAGAGCAAACATACTAGCTGTCCTAAAATGATTGGTCTTTATATTTTTAGGAAGAATGAAGTTCAGGAAAACACTAACTAATGCTACATGGATTTTTTCTTGTATTGGCTTGGGTTTCTCCTATAAAATATTTAATATCATTCTGTTAAGTTTATTGGTGACATTTTAAGTAAAATGTTTCTTTTCCAGTCATGGTTAGGTCAGGAGGAAACTATTTTCTAGAACATAAATAAAACTCAGAAAAATGTGCCACAATTGTTAATTTTTTTTCCTGACAAACTGTGTAGCAATTTGATTAAATTTCATACCCTTTTATGTGATTACATTCTAAAATTCAGTGGAAGATGTTCAGCATTTTTCCCAAACGGTGATCCCTAAGGGAATTGGTAGCAGGGGGATGGGAAAGGTAGTATACATAGCCACACAGGAATTGCCAGTGATGAGGAAAAGGGAAATATACAATCAAAAGAAATGATAAAGCTACAGTCCAATATTAGAAATTTATTAATGGATTTATTCATTCCACAAATATAACCTCAAATATCTTCTCTGTACCAGTCATTATGCTAATAATTAAAAATGAAAATATGAATAGTACACAGCCCCACCTTTGAGGTGCCCGCACTCCTATAAGAAATAAATTATGTAAGCAAAATAACTGCAGCAATGCTATAAATTCCAAAATAGAGATAAAATGAATTACTTTATGGAGACAGAAAAGAAGATGCTTACATTTGCTGGGAGAGGATAGAAAAGACTTCCTATAGGAAAAGTATCAGAGCTAAATTTCAGTATTGATGAAGTTTCTAATATAACATGGATGAAATAAATTACCATTACAACTTTTCCAGAAAAGAAAAAAGACTATGCAAAATTGGGAAATGCAAGTATTGCAGCTCAAATTGCCTAAGTAAGGGGTGTAGGTGGGAGGCAAAATGGAAAAGAAATCCAGGACACTGACATGCCATGCAGGAGGATTAGAATTATCATTTAGAGAAACAAGAGCTACTGAAGATTTCTAGAATGGGCAAGGGCATGATACGATTTTCATCCCAGGAAGATCACTCTGACCAGAAGGTGAAGAAAGAATTGAGTGGGAGGCAGTAATAAACACACAAAAGAGAGTTGGAACATGAGTCTAAGCAAGAAAGTCATACAGCTGGAAGAATGGCACAATATTTAAGAAAAACCTTACAGTTTTTTTTTTTTTTAAGTCTAGACTAACAGGTACATAATTCCATAGTGAGCCCTCTAGGTACCACCTGGTATTTGAGAAATAATAATTTCCACTAATTAAGGTTTTATTAAAATATTTTGATCAAATAACAAAACAATAGTAATATAACAAAATTTAGCAAATTATTAAAATTTTCTTCAACCTGACACCAGAAATTTTGTAATTAGTTTCCCTTTAAAGATATGAATTCTCTCCACAGCTTCAGTCTGCCACTACACCACTCAGGGTATTCCTAGCTGCTAGGAGTTTTAATTCCCATTGTGAAAGAAGGTGGAGAAAAGTAATATTTCATATTTTTATTAGATTATTCAATCTATATTAGAGTCATTTATATATAATTTTTATAATATTTATATATAATACAATAATATACATATATTAAATGCAAAGTAACCTGGCTTGAATAATATCAAAAAGAAGATTGTAAAGGGTTTACCATAGGGATTTCAGAGACACTTACTTTCTCTCCATATTAAGAATCAGAACTTGAACTTGCTTATATACTTCGCATTATACTTAGGAGAGTACCTAAAATTATATTGTGGCTTCTGGATCAAAACTTCATACAATAAAAATTACTTGTAATGATTCTGCTCACTGACTTAACAATAAAATTCAACATCAGCAAACTAAACCTCTGGCAAATACTGATTATGGTGACAAATTCATAAGCATTCATAGACTGACAAATCTTAGAATGATCAGTGTCCTTTTTGATATTTTCTTCATTACCATCAGAAGATTGTCTGTTAAAATAGGTGTTCTAATACTTGGTGTATTTTCATTAGATAACATAACGATTCAATGTGTTTTGCTAGAAGGATAACACAGTTCTGGCAATGAGTACATTTTTGTTGCTCTCTTATTGTTTTTGTGTTTTAATCAAATGTCCTGTGTTGATGGCCTTTCTGATGTGAAACATTCCTAATCCCTCCCTAGCAAAATCTTTCTTATGCGGAATTGGAGAGCCTGGCACAAACCTTGAAGATCTTGTTTACCTGGTTTTACTGTAACTATATTTTACTTGTTCTGTTTCTTCTAATACACTGTGAACTTTCAAGTGAGAGCACCATTAGTGAATTTTTCTCTGCTCACAGCCCTTGGCATTCAGACTTTACCATAGAAAAATAAATACTTGCTGAATAATCATATTGATAGAATGTATCCATACTTTCAAAAATCCTTGGGCAATAAATTTTTAGGAAACAAATGATCTGAAAAAGTAATTCTCTGAATGACAAAATGCAATCAGAATGTCTAAACTTCAAGTTACAATGCTAAGATCTTCTGGGCAATTTAATATTAAGTAAAATGAAAGCTATTTCATTAACTATATGGTATAAGATGTGAACTATAATATATAGATCATGATTCATAAAAGCTGTTATACACTAAAGTTCAAAACAAACAAGAAACTTATCTTACTTTTGCACAATTCCATGGTACAGCAGTTACACCATTAATTATAAATCCCATTGTCATAACACAGGCAAGGCCTAGTGGAACTTGAGTAAACCAAAGATGAATACCTAATCTAAATCAAAGGACAATTCTTTTGTAATTTTTGATAATTAAAACTTAAAATTATTGGGAAAATAATGGCTGAAAATTGATATGATCAAATTATATAACACCTTAAAGGAAGCAGAGAGAACATTTTTTTATTAAAAAAAATGTGATACTTGAAAATCCCTGAAAGCTTGAAAGAGGTAGTTTTTAAAATAAATTGAAAAAGGTTTACACATTAGAATAAGAAAAACTCATGAATCCAATAAAAATCCAAATGAAGTTAAGATGAACAAGTAAGTAGTTTTAAGATGTTTTTAAACTGTTCACCAAGACTGAGTAACTGTTAAATGAAGACACATTTATTTAATGATACATTTTTAACTTTTTAGGAAGAGAGATTCACCCAACCTGCTCCCATAAAATCCTTTTGTGCCACCATATGAAATGGCACACTGCATAAGATAGTCTGTGGCTTTATCAATATAGCATGTCTTATATATTTATGTGGTTCTGGAAATAAAATAGCTCATAAGTCATCGTTCATTTGAACTTTGGGTGGACTAGAGGTGAACAATGATGCTCTCTGTTCAGCTCTGTGAAGAGGAAAATGTCATTTTCAATTTCTGGAATGTGTGCAACCCCAAACACAACATCATCACACTCATCTTGCCATTCAAAGTAATTTCTCATCTTCTGTAAAGTAATGAAAGCTGACAGGTTAAGGGGATCATAGGACTGACAGTGCACAGCCGGTGCTCATTTCAGAGACGGTTCTCTCCTTTGATTTAATGATGGGGCACAAGGCGGCTGCGAAAACCCTCTAATTTGCACAAGAAAAATGTCCACTCACTCCCCTAGCACCTTGTTCCTCATTATAGCCAATTTAAGCGAGAAAAGCATTTCCGTTGTTATAAAAGCTGTCGAAACATAGGAAAATAAAAGGGAAAAATAAAATCTTTTAGAAAAATCCAAATATTAATAAGCCAACAGAATGCCATTTCTTCTCTGGAGATCATCTAGAGAATGAGATAACAACAGGAATAAAGTAGTCAAAACAACAAAAATGTATAATGATAGCAGAAATGTATCATTCACAAGTAATATAAAATAATCAAGTTGATATAAACAATAAAGAGAAAAGTTGAAAACTGAGGTTGACACTACATATTTTAGAGGTGGAAAAATAACCTAAAAGTGATTTAGAGATTTCAAACAATAAATTTAACTTTCCTAATTAAAGAAGAAATATTTTCTGGACTGTAAAACTACTCAAAAATCAGTCTCTACTATGCATGTTATGCACACTCTTGGCATGATGCTTTAAACATACCTGGACAGCAGCCATTTTCATGCATAGTTTTAAGTTGAGGTCCCACTGAAGCAAGACCCTAAAACTGCTACCCTTCTTTTTTCCCCCAAGTTTTTATTTAAATTCCAATTACTTAACATACAGTGTAATATTAGAACAACACCTGGTGCTCATCACAACCAGTGCCTTCTGAATACCCATCACCCATTTAACCCATCCCCCCGACTCTGCCCACCTCCCCTCCAGTAACCCTCAGTTTGTTCTCTACCCTTAATAATCTCTTTTTTTTTCATTTTCCTCCCATGTTCGTTTGTTTTGTTTCTTAAATTCCACACATGAGTGAAATCATATGGTATTTGTCTTTCTCTGACTGACTTATTTCACTTAGCATAATACACTCTAGCTCTATCCATGTCGTTGTAAAGGGCCAGATTTCATTCTTTTCTATCGCCTAGTAACATTCCATTGTATATATATATATCTATATACACAACATTTTCTTTATCCATTCATCAGTCGATGGACAATTGAGCTCTTTCCATAATTTGGATATTGTTTAAAATGCTGTTATAAACATGGGGATGCATGTATTCCTTAAAATTAGTATTTTTGTATTCCTTGGGAAAATACCTAGTAGTGCAATTGCTGTATCATAGGGTAGTTCTATTTTTAACTTTTTGAGGATTCTCCATACTGTTTTCCAGAGTGGCTGCATCAGTTTGTATTCCCAACAGTGCAAGAGGGTTCCTTTTCTCCACATCCTTGCCAATACTGACCTTTTCTTGTGTTGTTAATTTTAGCCATTCTGTCAGATATGAAGTGACATCTCACTGTAGTTTTGATTTGCATTACCCTGATGATGAATGATGTTGAGCATCTTTTCATGTGTCTATTAACCATCTGGATGTCTTCTTTGGAAAAATGTCTCTTCTTGTCTTCTGCCCAATTTTTAACTGGAGTATTTGTTTTTTGGGTGTTGAGCTTGATAAGTTCTTTATAGATTATGGATACTAACCCTTTATCAGATATGTCTTTTGCAAATATCTTCTCCTATTCTGTAGGTTGCCTTTTAGTTTTGTTTACTGTTTCCTTCACTGTGCAGAAGGTTTTATCTTGATGAAGTCCCAATAGTTTATCTTTGCTTTTGTTCCCATTGCCTCAGGAGACTTACCTAGTAAGACATTGCTATGGCCAAGGTCAAAGAGGTTACTGCCTGTGTTCTGCCCTGGGATTTTAATTATTTCCTTTCTCACATTTAGGTCTTTCATCAACTTTGAATTTATTTTTGTATATGATGTGAGAAAGTGGTCCAGTTTCATTCTTTTAGATGTTACTATCTAATTTTCCCAACACCATTTGTTGAAGAGACTGTCTTTTTTCCATTGGATATTCTTTCCTGCTTTGTCGAGGATTAATTGACCATGTAGTTATGGGTTCATTTCTGGCTCTCTGTTCTATTGATCTATGTGTCTATTTTTGTGCCAGTACCATACTGTTTTGATCACCTCGCTTTGTAATATAACTTAAAGTCTGGAATTGTGATACCTCCAGCTTTGCTTTTCTTTTTCAAGGTTGCTTTGGCTATTCAGGGTCCTTTGTGGCTCCATAAAAATTTTGGAATTGTTTGTTCTACCTCTGTGGAAAAATGCTGTTGACATTTTGATAAGGATTACATTAAATGTGCAGATTGTTTTGGGTAGTATAGATATTTTAACAATATTTGTTCTTCCAATCCATAAGTATAGAACGTCTTTCCATTTCTTTGTGCCATCTTTAATTTCTTTCATCAGTGTTTTCTAGTTTTCAGAGTACAGATCATTCACCTCTTTGGTTAGGCTTAGTCCTAGGTATCCTAAGGTTTTTGGTGTAATTGTAAATGGGATTGATTCCATAATTTCTCTTTCTACTGCTTCTTTATGAATGTATAGAAATACAACAGATTTCTGTACATTGATTTTGGATCCTGCAAATTTACGGAATTTGTGTATCAGTTCTAGCAATTTTTTTGTGGGGGCTTTTGGGGTTTCTATATAGACTATCATATCATCTGCAAACAGTGAAAGTTTAACTTCTACTTTGCTGATTTGGATGCCTTTTATTTCTTTTTGTTGCCTGGTTGCTGAAGCTAGGACTTGTAGTACTATGTTAAATAACAGCGGTGAGAGTAGACAACCCTGTCTTATTCCTGAGTGTGGAGGAAAAGATCTTGGTTTTTCCACATTGAGGATGATATTAACTATGGGTTTTTTTGTATATGGACTTTATTATGTTGAAGTATATTCCCTCTAACCCTACATTGTTGAGGGTTTTTATCATGAATGAATTTTCTACTTGTCCAATGCTTTTTCTGCATATATTGAGAGGATCATATGCTCTTATGCTTTCTTTTATTAATGTGGTATATCACATTGATTGATTTGTGAATATTGAACCACATTTGCAGCCCAGGAATAAATTGCAATTGATCATAGTGAATGATTCTTTTAATGTACTGTTGGATTTGATTTGCTAATATTTCGTTGAGAATTGTTGCTTCCATGTTTATTAATGATACTGGCCTGTAGTTCTCTTTTTTTTAGTGGAGTCTTTTTCTGGTTTTAGTATCAGAGTACTGCTGGTCTCATAGAATGAATTTGGACATTTTCCTTCCTTTTCTGTTTTTTGGAATATTTCCAGAAGAATGGGTATTAACTCTTCTTTAAATGTTTCGTAGAATTCCCCTGTGAAGCCATCTGGCCCTGAACTTTTGTTTGTTGGGAGATTTTTGATTCCTGATCAATTTCTTTGCTTGTTATCAGCCTGTTCAAGTTTTCTATTTTTCCTGTTTCAGTTTTGATAGGTTATATGTTTCTAGAAAGTTATCCATTTCTTTCAGGTTGTCCAATTTGTTGACATATAGTTTTCATAATGTTCTCTTATAATTGTTTGTATTTCTGTGGTATTAGTTGTGATCTCTCCTCTTTTATTCATGATTTTATTTATTTGTGTCCTTTCCCTTTTCTTTTTGATATCTGGCTAGGGGTTTTTCAATTGTATTAATTTTTTCAAAGAACCAGGTCCTGGTTTCATTGATCCATTCTATTGGTTTTTTAGTTTCTATATCATTTGTTTCTGCTCTAATCTTTATTATTTCCCTATTTCTGATAGCCTTAGGCTTCATTTGTTGTTCTTTTTCTAGCTCCTTTAGGTGTAAGGTTAGGTTGTTTATTTGAGATTTTTCTTACTTCTTGAGGTAAGCCTGTATTGCTATATACTTCCCTCATAGGACTGCTTTTCCTGGATCCCAAAGATTTTAGGCCATTGTGTTTTCATCTTCATTTGTTTTCATGTATTTTTTTTAAACTTCTTCTTTGATTTCCTGCTTGATCTATTCATTGTTTAGTAGGATGTTCTTTAGTATCCATGTATTTGTGATCTTTCCAAATTTTTTCTTGTGGTTAACTTCAAGTTTCATAGTGTTGTGTTCAGAAACTATGCATAGTATGACATCAATCTTTTTGTACTTGTTAAGCCTGATTTGTGATCTAGTGTGAAATCTATTCTGGAGAATGTCCCATGTGCACTTGAAAAGAATTTATATTCTGCTGCTTTAGGATGGAATGTTCTGAATTTATTTGTTAAGTCTCTCTGGTCCATGTGTCACTCAAAACCATTGTTTCCTTATTGACTTTTTGCTTAGATGATCTGTCCATTGATGTAAGAGGGGTGTTAAAGTCTTCTACCATTTTTGTATTATTATCAATTAGTTCCTTTATGTTTGTTATTAATTGTTTTATATTTTTGGGTGCCCTCAAGTTGGGGGCATAAATATTTATAATTGTTTGATCTTCATTGAATAGTCACCTCTACTATGACATATTGCTTTTCTTCATCTCTTGTTAGTTTTTGGTTTAAAATCTAGTTTGTCTGATATAAGTATTGCTACTTTGGCTTTGTTTTGATGTCCATTTGCATGGTAAGTATTTCTCCACCTCCTCACTTTAAACCTGCAGGTGTCTTTAGATCTAAAATGAGTCTCTTGTAGGCAGCACATAGATGGGTCTTGTTTTTGTTTTTATTTTTAATCCATCTGACACCCTATGTCTTGATTGGAGTGGTTAACCTACTGTCCTAAGGAAGGCATTGCTGCCCTTTGAAAATTTAATATACAAGGATATAGTCTTGAATGAAGCAGGTAGAATTCACTATTTTAGTTGTGTTGTTTTGCAAATTCACAGGAAGAAAATATTGACCTGAGAGCCTGGGTGTAGGGGATGTTAGTCTCCACATAAGCTTTAGCTGTGGTCTGTATCTTCTCTTTGCTCCCACAGTGCTCTGGGTGTTGTTGTTGTTGTTGTTGTTTAAACATCATTTATCACATAGTTATAGTCACCATTTTAGTTCCTTTTAAACAAAACACATAAAATATTAACAAATGAAAAGCATATATTGAAAGAAAGCAATGATATTTATTTATATTCTTGTCTCACTAGATTGTGAGAACTAAGTTTAACTTATCTATTTTTTCAGCACCTAGCATAGTTATTTTCACACACTTGACACTGTATATTGAATAAGTACATGCATATTTTGGATTTAGGTTGATTTTCAAACTTATGTAGAGCTACAGAAATCATTAGCCTTAGGAATTACAAGCAAATGTCTAAGGTGGGCTCTATAAAGTTTTAGAGATATCAATAATTTGATTAGTTTGTGATTTCTAAACAATATTTGTAATATAGTTTATGCAAAAATTTAAGAAGTTTCCAAACTTGAGAGTAATGATGAAGGAAAATCAGAAATGAGGAAGAGTATCGGGCACCTGGGTGGCTCATTTGGTTAATCGACTGCCTTCAGCTCAGGTCATGATCCTGGAGTCCCGGGATTGAGTCCCGCATCGGGCTCCCTGCTCGGCAGGGAGTCTGCTTCTCCCTTTGACCCTCCCCTCTCTCATGCTCTCTCTCTCATTCTCTCTCTCTCAAATAAATAAATAAAATCTTAAAAAAAAGAAATGAGGAAGGTATCTAGAGAAAGTAGAAATAAAAAAAAAAGACCAGATGAAAACTATGAATTCATTATGATATGCCATGATTGTAGTTAAAACAAAAGTCTGATGAATATTGATATATTTATTCATTGATCCATCCATTCATTCAGTAAACGTAATGTCATGCATTGGGTGTATGTTCTGGACATGGAAAAATGAGGAAAAGAAAGAGGCTGTCTTAGGGCTTAGGCTAGATGGCTATAGTGAAAATCTAATAAAGGGGCACTAAATCTTGAGTGTGATGATCATGAGTGTCCTAGGCAAAGAGAACAAGAGAAAAAATTGAATTATGCTAAGAACAAGAAGAAGAGATGCCATGTATTTGCAAAGAATTAAAGGGTGTTTACATGTTCTTTTGCAAACACTATGAATACTTATGTGGGAAAAAATAACAATCTTTTTCAGGAATTTGTGAATATATATCAAACTGCATAGTCAATTTCTCCAACTTTTAGTAAGGCTTGGCTTTCTTCTTTTTTTCCTACCTTCCTTCCTCCATCTTTCCTTTCTTTCTCAAACAATACCTGAGTTTTCTCACCTCTTAAACAATGAAGGTTTAATAGAATGCTACATGGTTTGCATGACCTATAAATATATATGTATATTTAAACTTGTTTCTCACCTTGAATCTTATCATACATATACCAAATAGTCTAATTTTTCTCTAAAGCATATGGCAAAAAAAGTCATAAACTGAGCTCAGTACAGTAAGACAAAAGGTTAGTGTGACAATCCATGCCTAGGTTGGAGAGACCAGTAGTAATGAATAGAATTAGATTGTGTTATCAGAACTCCCAGAAGTATTAAAACTGTTTAGCTTGGTTCTATAAAAGACCATACTTCAAAGTCAGCTTGAAGTGACCTACAAATTTTCCTGATGGTTCATTTCTAAATGTGTGATGGAATATGGGTGACTCTGTGCTGTTGTCCTCATCCAGGCCATTTACATCTAACCAATAACCTTGCTTCCTCATACTGTTAAACTTCTGCTTTTATGCCATATGGTAAACAATGAAATATGCAAATATATTCATATATATTAAAAGTGGGACAGATATATGTATTAAAATGATTATTAACTATATTAATTTATTTTGTAGATAAGATAATTTCAGACTGGTTAAAAACTCAATACTTAATTTCATAGACTTGGATAAGTAAGGTATTCATTCTAAATCACTAAATATTATATCCAGCAATTTCCAAAAAGGAGATTTCTAAAAGCATAACAGAGACATTGTGACAAAATTTTATTTTGAAAAGAGTCCAGATCTCTTAACATGGTTTCCAGTGGAAGCAGTTATGTTTAACGTTCTATGATTCCAAAAATGGTACTACCATCTCATCATATGTATTCTAATAATGATCCTTCCTGGAACATTCCATAGAAGAATCGGTATAAAACAGGCAAGTCCATTAACTCAATGAAATTTTATGCAAACTTTTATATGATTGTGACATGCATAATTTGTAACAAAGAGTATTCCTGATTTTCATTAGATTCCCCAAGGGACACATGAACCCCTGAATTGTTAACACTATTTTTAGGAATTAAACAATTATTTCAGAATCAAATAGAAACTTCAAGGTGTTTAAATTCAGATACCAACTCTTCCACTGCAGATAATCAGCCATGTGACCTTAGAAGGTCATTGCCTGCTTTGGCTAACAAGGCCTCTGTGGAGGAAACCGTCTTCTACCTGCATATCATTCTTATCTTTTACCTATGTGGAGTAAGATATTGAAATAAAGTGCCCAGCTTCCTTTATTTCTTTCTAGGCATCAAGATTTTATCTGAAAACCTTAGACCAGAGATGATGGTATCATTGACTTAACATGATTTCAGTAATACTCCCTAGAAATAGCCTATTTCCTGATTTGCTTTGCAACCTTATGCTAGGATGTGAAAGCTACATCTGCAGTATAAAGTAATAACACCTTTGCTTCTGTAAACTTTGAGCATCCAAGAGGACAGACACTTGAAAATTCCCCTTTGCAATTAAAGGTTTTCCTGATGTCCTAAAAGAGATAATATGGAACTCCTCAAAAGCCTAAATTATTTATGAGGGCACTGAGACTAAAAGAGATGCACTCCTATGCAGTCTGTCTGTTGGAAATAGAAGCGTTCCTAGAAACTTGTCACATGAGTTTGCCATATTAATAATGACATTGAAAAATATATACCAACTGATTAATAAAAATATGTGTTCTTTATTTTTTTAGCTCAAATTTTGCCTTATTAGGAAAGAATAAATTAAACAAATCTTACTATATAAAACTGTTTCTCCAACATGAACTAATTTTTTGTCCTTGAAGAAAGTTATCTGATAGATGATTCCTGTTAAGGCTAAAATTGTGCCCCTCAAAAGATGTTGAAGTCCTAACTTTCAGAATTCTATATAGGGCCATTGAATACAGACTTCAGAATGCAAAGTTATTTGGAAATAGGGTCACTGTGGATATAATTAGTTAAAATGAAGTCGTGCTAGATAGATGAGGTCACACTCAATCCAATGTGGCTTGTGTCCTTATAAGAAAAGACACAGAGACAAAACACACAAAGGGGAAGGCCATATAAATACCGAGGCAGATACTGAAGTGCTGCAGCTGCAAGCCAAAGAATGTCAAGAATTATCCACAACCATCAGAAACTAGGAAGAGGCATGGGAGGATTGTCTCTTGCAGGTTTCGAAGGGAATATGGCCCTGCCCACACCTTGATTTCTAACTTTTCACCTCTGCAACTGTGAAACAATACATTTCTGGATTTTTCTTTCATTCCTGTTGTTTCTAAGATGCCCAGGTTGTCATACTTTGTTACAGCAGCCATAGGAAACAAGGAGAAACTACCAAGAACTTCTAATTCAAATATCCTATATGTCTTTAAAAATAATCACTTGATGCTGTTTTTTTTTTGTATTACTGAGCTATGCAATCACAAAATAGGTCCACCCTATTTTCTTGATTAACATAATACTGATATTATTTACATTACAGCAGTACTATTGTATATCAACAAAATAGTCATAACTCATGGCTCTTTATTAAGAAAAATATGCAATAGACGGCTGTGTGATATTCAGAAAATAAAAAGAACAAGGAAGCAAAAATTCAAATGTCAAATATCAGTTTTGACTTAGGTATAGAAACATGAGTAAGAAATCCATTATATTCTTTATCATATTTATTTGACTTTTAAATGGTACTTAGTTTCTAATTGCAAATATTTGTAGGAAACAAAATGTCGCATAAAAATATTAAAGTCATAAAACTGGCAATGTGCAAAGGTGCATCATAAATATTGCAAAAACTGTTAAGAAACTCTGAAATCCGATCTGTATTTAATATAGTTCTCTTAGCTCTTTAAAGGGTTAGAATTATGTTCAAATTTTTTTATTAATTGAAAATCTTAGCTTGAAATTTTCAGGGTATACACATTGCACTTCTCTTGAAGTTACCTCTGCAAAGAAAACCAAAAGAACACCACAAACAGGGTAAGTTTTAAAATAAGTGCACTTTATTTTGCTGGCTTTGGTGGAGAAGAAATAATTGGGTCATAATAAATCAACCATCCATTTGGGCTTACCACTGAATGGGTCATGGACCTTGTAAACCTGTTGTTTCTCTTTTCTACTTTAAGCAGTTAAAGATCAAGGTGATTATCACTAGTAAAACCCACTCTCCTACTACAAATATATTATTGATTCATAGTTTCCCACAAAGTTTTAAGGATAAAGAATGATTGAGGCTAAGGTGCCTTTGCTAGTTTGAGTGCCTACCCTGTTTTGACAATTAAATGTGTGAAAGGATATTGACAGAGAGCTCTGGGGCCTCTGATGAAATACAGCAGTCAGGGTGAAAAAACCATTTTTCATTTAATAAACACTTCTGAAAGGCTTGTCTCTGCACACTATATTTATAGGCACAGCTCAGATAGTCTCATTTTCTTCTGGTTCTGCTCCTATAAAACTTCTTTAATCAGCTGGAATTGGATGTGACTTTGATGTCATAAATCTCCTAAAGGGGTCAGTTAAATGAGTCCCATTTCAGGGGCATCTACAGTATGTTTTATAGATATTTTAATGAGAGATGCTGCTAGAGAGTTTTATACACTTTCCAAACTGGGGATATAGAAACATTCATTAGCTGAGCAAACTAAGATTTCATAGAGTCTGAAATATTAAAAATAAGATGTTTTAATTTTCCTTAACTGCCTCACTATACATTATATTTTGAATATTATTTAAATTGCTTGTTCTTTAGGCAGTTTATTCATGCTTCTTCTTCATTACATTCCTTTGGTTTCACAGGAGCCACATTGTGAAAGTTCTTCTGGGATATTTTGGAAGGAAAACTAGACATAAATCCTTTTGGCTTAAAGAAACTCTGAAATCAGAAAAGCACTGGTCTTCCTAATAGCTTTCTACATGTTTAAGTCTAATTTCTCTAGTTTTTTTTTTTCTCAGCAGTGAAACAATACAAGATGTAGAACAATTTTTCTTTTAGTAAAAACAATAGTTTTATAAAATGTCTCAATACAGACTTTTTACTTTGTGTAATATATTATAATGAATATGGATTATTCTAAAAGAGAAATGACTTCATAGAAAGTTCTTCCTGACCCACTTGTATGAAGCCAGCTCATTTTAAGCTGACCCAGTCAGTGAACAAGACTGTATTGTATGTAGACTGTGGCATCAGATAGAGAAATTGCTTTTCCAGAGGAAGAAATGGGGGTATTTTATTTAGCTCTTCTGATCCTTTTTATTTCTCTACACAAAATGGGAATAAGGCTTTCTCATCAGGGTAGTATAAGGGATATATTGTCTATCTGTCATCAATCTATCTATCCATCACCTATTTATCATCTATCATCTATCTCTATCTATCATAATAAATCAACCATTCATTTGGGCTTACCACTGAATGGGTCATGGACCTTGTAAACCTTCTGTTCTTTCTCTTTTCTACTTTAAGCAGTTAAAGATCAAGGTGATTATCACTAGTAAAACCCACTCCATCTATCTATCTATCTGTCTATCTATCTGTCTATCTATCTATCTATCATCTATCATCTATCTATCATCTATCTATCATCTTCATCATCTACCATCTATCTATCATCTATCTATATCATAGCATACACATTTACCACAGTTAAAAATTTTGTACCCAATAATGTTAATAATACTATATTCTCATCACAAGGGGGAAAAACATCTTTTTTTTTTTTGTAACTACATGAGATGATGGCTTTTTTTGGATGTATAATTAGCATGGAGTGTTATATTAGTTTCAGGTGTACAACATAATGATTCAACAATTCTATACATTTCTCAGTGCTCATCATGTTAAGTATAGTTACCATCTGTTACTAAACATTATTATAATTTTATTGACTTTATTCCCTGTGCTGTACTTTTCACCTCTGTGATTTCTTTATTTTGTAAATGGAAATTTCTACCTCTTAATCACCTTTACCGATTTCACCTGTCTCCCCATCTATTTTCTGGAAACTATCAGTCTGTTCTCTGTATTTAAGAGTTTGTTTTTGTTTGTCTCTTTTATTCTTTGCTTATTTGTGTTGTTTCTTAAATCTATATTTGAGTGAAATCATGCTGTATTTGCCTTTCTCTATCTGATTTACTGTGCTCAACATAATACATTCTAAGTCCACCCATGTTATTGCAATTGGTAAGATCTTATATGTATACACACACATTTCACACACACACACACACACACACACACACACCACATCTTATCTTCTTTATTCATCTGTTGGTGTACATGTGCATTGCTTCCATATCTTTGCTATTATAAATAATGTTGCAGTAAACATAGGGGAGCATGTCTTTTCAAATAAGTGTTTTCATTTTCTTTGGGTAAATACCCAGTAGTGGAGTTATTGGATCATATGGTATTTCTATTTTTAACTTTTTGAGGAAACTCCATACCGTTGTCCATAGTGGCTGCACCGATTTGCATTCTCTCCAATAGTGCACTGGGGTTCCTTTTTCTCTATATTCTTGCCAATAGTTCTTATTCTTTGTCTTTTTGATTCTATGTTGTGGTTTTGATTTGCATTTCCCTAGATTAGTGATGTTGAGCATTTTTTCATGAGTCTGTTGGCCATCTGCCTGTTTTCTTTGGAAAAATGTATTCAGGTTCTCTGCTTATGTTTTAATTGGATTATTTGTGAGTTTTTGTTTTGTTTTGTTTTGTTTTGTTTTGGTGTTGTCTAAGTTCTTTGTATATTTTGGATATTAACCTCTTATCAGATATATCATTTACTTTTTTTCCCATTCAGTAGGTTGCCTTTTATTTTGTTGATGGTTTCCTTTACTATGCAAAATCTTTTATTTTGGTGTAGTCCTAAGCATATCTAGAAAAATGTTACTATGGTTCATGTTGAAGAGAATACTGCCTGTTTTCTTCTAGGAATTGTATGGTTTCAGGTCTCACATTTAGGTCTTTAATCCATTTTGAGTTTATTTTTGTGTATGGTGTTAAAAAGTGGTCCAGTTTTGTTCTTTTGTGTATAGTTGTCCAGTTTTCTCAGCACCATTTGTTGAAGAGACTCTTTTACTCATTGTAAATTCTTGTCTCCTTTGTCATAAATTAATTGACCATATAATTGTAGGTTTATTTGGGGCTCTCTATTTTGTTCTATTGAGCTATGTGTGTGTTTTTGTGACAGTACCATACTATTTTGATTATACAGTTTTGTAGTATATCTAGAAATCTGGGCTTGTGATACCTCTAGCTTTGTTTTTTCTCAAGATTGCTTTGGTTATTTGGGGTCTTTTGTGGTTCCATTAAATTTAGTATTATTTGTTCTAGTTCTGTGAAAAATTCTGTGGTGTATTGATAGGGATTGCTTTAAATCTGTTGAGTGATTTTGGGTAATATGGATATTTTAACAATATTTGTTCTTCCAGTCCACAGGCATGGAATATTTTTCTATTTGTTTGTGTTGTCTTCAATTACTTTCATTGATGTTTTATAGTTTTAAGAGTACAGGTCTTTCACTTCCTTGGTTAAGTTTATTCTTAAGAATTTTATTCTATTTGGTGTGATTGAAATGAGATTGTTTCTTAATTTCTCTTTCTGCTATTTCATTATTAGTTTATAGAAATGCAACAGATTCCTGTATATTAATTTTGCATCCTGTGACTTTACTGAATTTATTTATCAATTCTTGTGGTATTTTGGTAGAAGTCTTTAGGGTTTTCAGTATATGATATCATTTCCTCAGCAAATAGTTAAAGTTTTCCTTCCAATTTGGGTGCTTTTTTTTCTTTTTCTTGTCTAATTGCTGCAGCTAGGACTTTCGGTACTATGTTGAATAAAAGTGTTGAGAATGGACATCCTTTTCTTATATCTGATCTTAGAGAAAAAGCTTTCAGTTTTTCACGATCAGGTCTGATGCTAGCTGTGGGTTTGTCATATATGGCCCTTATGCTCCTTTAAAACCACTTTTTTCATAGTTTTTATCATGAATTAATATTATATTTTATCAAGGGCTTTTTCTGCATCTATTGAGATGGTCATATTTTTATTCTTTCTCTTGTTAATGTGATGTATTACTTTGATTGATTTGTGACTACTGTACCTTCATTGCATTCCTGGACTAAATCCCACGTGATTGTGGTAAATGATTTTTTAATGTATTGAATTCAGTTTGCTAATATTATGTTGAGGAATTTTGCATCTGTGTTCATCAGAGATTTTGGCCTACAACTTCCTTTTTTCATAATTTTTTTTTTGTCCTGTTTTGGTCAAGGTTATACTGGCTTTGGAGTATAAATGTGGAAACTTTTCTTCCTCCTCTATTTTTTGGAGTAGTTTGAGAGGACTAAGTACTAACTCTTCTTGAAATGTTTGGTAGAATCCACCCATGAAGTCAGCCTTTTGTTTGTTGGGAGGGTTTTTTGTTTTTGTTTTCTGATTCAATTTTATTGTCAGTAATCAGTCTATTCAGATTTTCTATTTCTTCCTGATTTAGTTTTGGAAGGTTATGTGTTTTTAGGAATTTGTCCATTTCTTCAAGGTTGTTAAGGTTATTGGCATATAATTTTTCATAATATTCTCTTATAATCCTTTGTGTTTCTGTGGTGTCAATTGCTAGCACTCTTCATTCATTTCTGATTTTGAGTCCTCTCTTTGTCTTGATGAATCCAGCTTAAGATTTATTTTATCTTTTAAAAGAACCACCGTCTGGTTTCATTGATCTCTTCTATTTTTTTAAGTCTCTATTTCTACCCTTTTACCTCCCCCAATTATATTTTCGATAGCACAATTTGCCTCTTATATGTTTGATAGCAAATTGTAGTAACTGTAGTTATTTTCAATACTCTTTTCCTTTATTTTTATACTATAATTAAGTGGTTAACACACCATCATATTATAGTATTAGAATTTTCTGATTGTATAATTACCTTTATCATTGTGTTGTATGGTATCACATGTTTTCATGTTAATAATTAGCATGTTTTCATTTCAGTTGGAGCAACTCCTGTCAGCCTTTCTCCTAAGGAAGGTCTACCAGTGATAATGAAATCCCTCCATTTTTATTTATCTGTGAATATCTTTATTTCTCCTTTATTTCTGAAGGTTAACTTTACTAGTGTATTCTGAATTGGAATTTTTTTTTCTTTCAGTAGTTAAGCTTTCTCTTGAGAAATGCACTGTTAGCCTAAAGGAGTTTCCTTTGTAGGTTACACTCATTTTTCACTTGCTGCTTTTAGTATTCTTTCTTCATTTTTGAATTTTAACGGTTTCATTATAATGTTTTTTGGAGAAGTTCATTTTGAATTGAGATAATGGAATGATCTATTAGCTTTATGAACTTAGATGTCCCAGTCTCTCCAAGCTTTATGAAGTTCTCAACAATTATTCCTTTAAATAAACTCTCTGCTCTTTTCTCCTTTTCCTCTGGAACTCTAATGATTCTGATAGTTGATCACTTGACTCTGTACCTAGATGACATAGGCTTTCTTCACTACTTCTTAATTTTTATTTATTATCTATTATCTTTTTTTTTCCCCTACAGACAGGGAAATTTCAAATTTCTCTCTTCCAGCTCACTAATTCGATCTTCTATTTGTTCTATTCTGCCATTGAAGCTCTCTAGTCTATTTGTCATTGCACTCATTGAGTTCTTCAACTTCCAGAATTTCTGTTTGTCTATTTTATGATTGACTACCTCTTGTTAAATATCTCATTTTGTTCATATATTATTTTCCTGACTTCAGGAATTATCTTTCTGTGTTTCATTGTAGCTTGTTGAGTTTCTCCAAAAAAGCTATTTTGAGTTCTTTATCAAGTAAATGACAGGATTTTATGTATTTGAGTGTGATTACTTGAGTACCACTGAGATTTCTTTGGTGATGTCATGTGTGGTTTTTATTTATTTATTTATTTGTTTGTTTATTAATTATTTTAATTCAAGTTAGTTAACATATAGTGTAGTATTGGTTTCAGGAGTAAAGTTTAGTGATTCATCACTTACACATAGCACCCATTGCTCATCCCAACAAGTGCCCTCCTTAATGCCCATCACCCATTTAGCCCAAATCCCCCACTTCCCTCCAGCAACTCTCGGTTTGTTCTCTGTAGTTGAGTCTCTTATGGTTTTCCTCACTCTCTGTTTTTATCTTATTTTTCCTTCTCTTCCCCTACGTTCATCTGTTTTATTTCTTAAATTCCACATATGAATGAAATCATATTTGTCTTGCTCTGACTGACTTATTTTGCTTAGCATAATATATTATAGTTTCAATGTCATGTGTTCTTGATTCTTCATGTTTGTTGGGGTTTTGTGTTGCTGTATCCATATTTGAAGTAGCAGTCACCTCTTCCAATCTTTACTAGTTGTCTTTAGGCCAGGGTTACTTTTAGTTGGCACTGTTTATATCTGGGGCTTTCTTCAAACTTGTATGAATACAATTGCTCCACACCACTTCCTCAGTCTTTTGAGAATTCTTAAGTGTGTATGTCTTCTTTAGATCTTACAGGTCACCAATCTGGCTTCTGAGAACCTCTTTTGGTTTTTATAAGGTGGAACTACAGCTCAAGTTTGTGGTTTCTCCTTTGCCTACAAACCCTCACCTGTTGACTGCCTGAAATTCTTGTCTTCTGGAGATCACTCCTACCACTACACTCATGAGGATGCACAATATGTCAGCCACAAAGTGGTTGGAGGTATAGATTTAATATTTATGGCATTGGGGATGCCCACACACTGGGCAGAGTTTTTTGCAGTGGCTCGTGTGTGGTCTTCCTCCTGGAGTCCTGAATGCAGTCAGCAGGAATCAGTTCTCTTTAATGTCCTTTGATATTTTCATCAGCCTCTTTTTCAATCCCTTTCTTTTCCCAGTCATGGAGTTCCTGCCTCAATACTCTGGATGTTGAGAAAGAGAAACAGGTTTCTTCAGCAGCATCCTTCACACCTGGGGAAGCTGGGGACTCACTCACCATTTTCCCTTTTCCTTTCCCTCATGGGATTTGTGCTAGCTAGTTTAGCCCTGTTCTCTGCCACCCTAGGGTAGACATGGCACTGGCAAAGTTTCTCTTACTCTCTCAGTGCATCCAAACTCATATTTCCTTTTGCTCAGTGGAGTACTAGAATCTGTCCTCAGGAAGCCTGGACTTCTACAAAGGCTCTGTCATCTGTGGGTGTCTGCCTAAGTCAGCCCTCTCCAGGTATTCCTAACCCTGGCCAAGAGAGGGGCTAGGGCTGGTTCACTGGCTCCTCCTAGTTCTACAACCATGTTGAGGTCTATCTGCTTATTACCGGATGCACAGGTTAGCAAGACTCCTTTCCAGCCCCTTGGCTTATGTTTCCAGAGATCACAACTTCCACAGAGGCACTTTTGTTCATGGATGGATGTTAAATTTTAGTTGTTAAAGGGGAAAACAAAAAGGAGGGACATCTTATGCTGCCATGATGCTGATGTAATTTCCAGCATGATTGCTGTCTTTAGAAATAAATTTTTTAAAAAATTCTTTTAACATGCTCTGCTATTGTCCAACAGAATAATTATACATATTTAAATAAATTTTAAAATGATTTTAACAATGGTGTATTATTAAAGAAGGCTAGAGAAAGTTCCAGGTCTTTTTTTTTTTTTAATTTTTCTTTGACTCTAAGCCTCTATGAGGCTTACTAGGCAGAAGACTTGAAACCTCTATGAAAAAAATGTCATTAATATGATTTTTTTTAAATAGGTAGAATACTGTTTTCTGATATTGGTAACTATTCTGTTGTGAGGTTCTAAGTCCTAGATAATGAAATAGGCACAGAGTCTAATTACACTTCTTCCTCTGTTTAGAAATCTTACTCATACTTGGATATGGGGGGAAAAAGAATGTGATTAATGTTAGGCCACAGGGGAATTTATATAACAAAAATTTACCATTAATTTTGTAAAGGAAAATTACACCAAAGTCAAATAAGGTCCACTGACTATGACTATTTTGAAATTGTTAGTAAACTTAAGTATCTGTTGATTCACAGAAAACAGAAAATTTCCTTGTTTGTGTTCCCAACATAGAATTGCTCTTCATCATTTTAGATGTGACTCGTTCATAAGGCACTTGCATTTAGACTGCACTTGTCTCCTTCATGACACAGAGTGATTGGTAATTGATTTTTCTCTTGGCTGGTTGACAAACCTTTATTATGGGCATGAAGAATTGTTTCTTTCTCTTAGTGGCAGTAAATGGTTTGGGGAAGCTGTAACACAGGTGGAAATTTGGTTCAGCATAGCTCTTGTTTTTGGACCATTCTTCCCACCTGGTTTGAGGTGGGGAAGTAGCCTAGCTTTCTTTAGGGAGTGTTCAGGATATCTCAGAGAGGTCCTCAATGAGAACCAGAAGAGAAGAAAAAGGCACAGGATTACAAATGATTGGTATAAAACATTTGTTAGCCAGGAATTTTCCTGACTTAAAGTGCCCATTACTTTTATCAAAGGGCTCTACGGTCTTCAAGCAGCAGACAAGGAGAGAAGAAAAAAAAAGTCTATAGGAGTTGTGCACGGATATAATTCATCTTGTAAGCTGCTAGTTTTTTGAAATCTGAAAGTTCTTATTTAAATATATGACTATATCCAAAATAGAGTAATAGCCTTCTCATTTAAATTCTTATAGTACTCATTATGCCTTTTATTGAGCAGTTGATGGGACACAATAGAAATTTTTATAATAATTTACTAAATTTCACAGAGGTTGAATGAGGTTACTGGTACTAAAAAGGGATATTGAAGTACTTAGAGAACAATAAAGAAGTCTTTGCTACTCCCAGGCCTGAATAGACAAGGAAAATTGCATTTCCAGAACCTAATGAGAGCAGAAGCTTGTTAAATTAAGAACAGAGGAAAAAAAAAATATTCTACCTCTATCTTTTTAGTGCTGCATCCCATGGAACAAATGGGACAAATGCATATGCAAACCACGGCTTGCCAGAAACTTTGGTGAGGTCAATTTGTGAGCTTTCCTGGGCATGGAGCAGGACAGGGAAATTCAGAGAATGCATCTAAGAGGAATGGGAGAGATGGAAAATGCCTAATGTCATTGGTAAGTTCCTGAGTATAGAGCTTGTATTTTATCTGCATTTGTGACTCATCTTTACCCCACATCTCTGCACCCTGGCTAAATGACTTAAACTTACAGAGGTTTTCAGTGGGATTTGCTAAATAAATTTTCTTACTAAAAATTCTATTTGCTTTTAGTCAATAGAGAAATCCAAGAAGATGAGAGTCAATTCTTCTACAATTTAAAAACATGTTTGCTGTGTTAAATAACAAAAATTCAAATAAATTTGAAGATTTGATTGGCTTTATTAAATAATTCATGAAGTACGTAGCATCCCATCTAGCAAATAGAGGGGATTCCAAAGAGTTGTACAAAATGGAAGGCTTTTATAGGAAAGAGGGTGGAACAAGAAAGTTAAAAGCTAAAGAAAAGAAAGGATTATTTCAGGCAAGACCACCTTCCCTTAGGGGGAAGGGCAGGGAGTTTTATTATGCAGATTACCTTATCTTCCTTTGGAGAGTTGAGAGAACCCAAGTAAAAGATTACCTCATTGGTGCTTATCAGAAAGTTCCTGGCTGACCAGTTCAGGTTTAAATTTCTGGGAGAGGTTGAAATTGTGATTAGATTAGACATTAGGCCCTGGTTTACTGACTTGAGGCCTTGATACCATTTGGAGTCTGTGGTTTTCTTTCTTTTTTTCTTATTTGTCATTTGTTTATCTTCCAAATGAAAGGAGAGAAGAAAAAAACAACTAGAGTCACTGACTTAAATTCATTGTACTTACACATTATTTTGCATTTTGGGGAGGTCTTGGGGATTTCAGCTGATCCTGGGGTTTTTTTGGCAGTGTAGTACAGAGGATACAATATTTGGTAATAAAATTTCTTGTAAATAATTACAAAATTTAGTAATGTTTAGGACACACTAAGTATTACATTAAACTATCTAGAGATTTAGGGAGTATTTAAAACCCAGATTCAGACAAAGTAACTTTTTAAAAGACTTGATATGCTTAGAATAAAATGTTTTATGTGGAATATTTCCTTCCACTCACCCACCATCATGAAAATGATATTCACTTGAATGCCCAAATTAGACTGAAGCTTTGTAAGAGTTTGACATCTTTAAATTATGTTTCCTTAAATTATGATCTCACTGTATAATATTAACCATATCGGGCGCCTGGGTGGCTCAGTCGGTTAAGCGTCTGCCTTCGGCTCAGGTCACAATCCCGGGGTCCTGGGGTCCAGGCCGGATGGGGCTCCCTGCTCAGCAGAGACTGCGTCTCCCTCTCCCTCTGCAGGCTGCTCACCCTGCTTGTGCTCTCTCTCTCTGTCAAATAAATTAAAAAAAATCTTAAAAAAATTAACCATATCATTAATATATTTATTGAATGATAATAGTAATATATTAAATATAACATATAAACTATATTAAAGACATTTTGCAGAAATAAGGACAGGATACTCTCATTTTGAACAGGAGCAAGATGCTATAAAAATGACCACGCACGCTGAAGCTTTGCAAAGTGATCTTAGTAATTAAGAGCAAAAATTGTGGTTGTTTTGTGACTTAACATTAAAGTTTCTCCTATTGCCACTTATAAATGTACAGTTGACCCTGGAACACTGTGGGAATTAGGGACATTCCCTCCCCCCCACACACACACACAGTTGAAAATTAGTGTATAACTTTTGACTCTCTCGAAACTTGACTACTAATAGCCTACTGTTGACTGGAAGCCTCATCGATGACATATGCAGCTGGTTAACACATATTTTGTATGGTATACGTATTATATATTTTATTCTTGCAATGAAGTAAACTAGATAAAAGAAAATGTTACTAAGAAAGTCATAAGGAAGATAAAATATATGTACAGTACTCTATTTTATTGAAAAATATCTGCATAGAAGAGGACATGCACAGTTCGAACCTGTGTTATTTGAGGGTCAAATATATAAGGAAAGGAAAAAAATAGCAAGTGTGATATTTATTTAATACTTTAGGGTTTAAAACATGAGAATAATTGAGAATTAGTGTTTTATTTATAAAAACCTTATCAAGTGTAGTTCGAACATTATTCTCTTTCCATGTAACAGAACAGGCATCTTTTCTATGCTTTGGTAAATTATAATAATCTTTTCTAATTGTAGATCAGCTTCCAACATTTTATCCTTGCACTTCCAATGTTATGAAATATCTGCAAGGATTCCTTGAGGGTTAATGTTTTGCAGGCATTACTTTGTCTGGCACATATACCTCTGTGGGTGTTTTTTGTTTTTTGTTTTTTTTGGTTACAATGAGTTTCTTCATTCATCTTCACTAAATTCCTGTCTCTATATATTTAAAGTAACTCAAATGGCAGCAGTATTAATATTCCCAGTCTACTCTTTTTTCTTTAATTCTATTTCTTCTAATGTAAATTTCACTTCTTACATTATCATTTTTTGTTTTTGGTTTTTTGCTGCAATTTCATCTTTGTTGGCTAATTCCCTTTTCCAATTATCCAGTTTTGAAAATTGTCACTTAGGTTTATTCAGGTAGACAACTATATGCTTTACTGTCTGGGCATGAACTGAATAACAGATGTACAGTAACCAGTAATCAACATACTTTGAAAGAAATGATGTGATTGATCATTGATCAGGTTCTATATCTATTATTTACATAGCAATTTTTGAAGAACATCAGCAAAAGCTCTAAAGAGATTCATTCTATTTAATTAAACCATGGTGACTGAGATTTATGTACATTGGAATTGTGCAAAGCCAGGACTGCCTGTATGGAAAGCTCATTTATTATTTTATTACCTAGAAAACTATTAAATTTTATTGGTGTTACTTTCATAATTTTTTTGGTGCTTAAACTTTTTTTTTAATGTGAATGTAATCATCCTGCTCATACAAATTTCAATCCTTTTTCTTGTTTTAAATATTAAGGTATAATAGGTGGGTTCAAATTTTTTTTAAATGATGCTAACTTTGAAATTTACACATGAAAGTTGTTTTACATTATATTCATTAATGTAAAGCTTCTTATACAGTGGTCTCTCAGTCATGAGAAAACCTCATGGATAAAAGAGGAAGAAAAGAGAGAACATTAAAAGAAAGGGGAAAATAGACAAAGGAAAAAAAATTGATATTGAGAAAAAGGAGACCCCAAGGGATCAAGTCATGTCTTTCTCCCCTGTTAGTGGGTCTAGAAAAGAGTAAAAGAGGAAGGGTTATTCTCATATGTAATGTGAACATTTTAGCAAGTATCTTCCTAGTAAACATGGACAATTCAACATGCTCAAATTTGAGCAATACAGTGTTCTTTCAGGATAAGGTGTCTTGATTTCAATATTATGAAGAAAATTAGGAAAGGGAAGAGATAAATGTTAAGCAACCCCATAAAACCAACATTCTTCCACTTTAAAATCCTTACTCTTAAACTAGTTGGCTTCACTGCCAATTCAGTAGTTGAGCAGGGGTGAGACTGTGACCTTTGAAGGAAGAAATTTGAATATTACCAAGGGCTTGTCTATGGACCATTTCTATCCTACTTTTTCTAATCTATTAGTTGACATCATCATGCAAAATTTTTAGGATACATGAATGGACAACAATTCCAGAATCCACATGAAACTCTTGGTTCTCTTTTGCACATGAATTTCAACTTGGTTTTGTATAGAGATTTGAGTCATATACTTTTTCCTACCAAAACTTTGTAAACATTACTCCTATATTTTCTGTTATGTTTAAAGTTATTAAGAAAAAAGTCTGAAACTGGGTTGATATTTTTGTGTGTGTGTATAAGTTATGTCTGATATCTGAGTATATGGAGAAATTTTTCCTTAACTCTGGGGTTTGATCACGTTACGAATTTACTTATCAATGTTAATTTTCAATAGTAGTGCCATGTAGATAGTGAGCCTTTTTTAGTCCATAGATTAAGACCCTTAATTTCCATTATATTTTTGAATAAAATCTCTGCTCCATTTTTATGTGTTTTTTTTACCTTAATTTACTTAGAAAGATCGGTTATGATCATGTTTCCTCACCATGATTTGCAATTCTATACCTACTGTTTTCCCTACAACTGCTTTCCTCTTTTCAATCTCCTTCACTACATTTTAGGGAATTTTCTCAAGCCTGCATTCCATATCACAAATATAGAATTTTAAAGGTTCAATTTTGATCTTTGTTCTTTCTAGTGTCATTTTAATAATATATAATAACCTTATTTGCCTCCTTTAATTCTTTCCTTCTGCCACCTTTAGTTACAATAAATCTTTTATATTGCTTCCTTGTCTTACTGCATCATTTCATAACAAATTTTTCTTTTTCTTTTAAGTTATGAGCTTTTTCCTGAAGTTTTTCTAAGATATATCTTTTTAAAACTATATCATCTCAGGAATGCCTGTGTGGCTCAGTCAGTTGAATGTCTGACTCTTGATTTCAGCTCAGTTCTCCATCTCTGAATCTCAGGCTCCTGAGTTCAGGAACTTTAATAATAATAATAATAATAATAATAAACTATATCATCTCAAAAAATTAAAAAAAATTAAAAACTAATCTCAAGAAAATAATAAAATTGAAGAAAATTGTAAAAGATATATAATCTCTTTATTCCCTTAATTTTATGTTTATTTTCTTCTTATCATTGAGGAAATATGGCACAAAGCCCATAAGGTATTCTGTTTTCTGTTTACTTATCTTTAGGTGATATTTTCTATGTAGTGCTGTTTAATTAACCCTTTCTCCTGCTCTCCCTCTCTCTCCATCAGTCTCCAAACATCATTAAAATTCTTATACCATAGAACTTAAGCTGGAAGTAAGGATGGGAGTATATGGTAATGAATGCATATTCTTTCAGCTTCTATGCAATAGAGTGAGATTGGTGTTGTAGTGGGGGGCAGATAATATAGAACATAGCTTAGAAAAATGATAATTACAGTAAGGATATTTGATTTCACAACACAATATTTTGTGCTCATATTTACTCATAAGGAATAGAGCAGAAGACTACAGGGGAAGGGAGGGAAAACTGAATGAGAAGAAATCAGAGAGGGAGACAAAACATGAGAGACTCTGGACTCCGGGAAACAAACAGGGTTACAGAGGGGATGGGGTTACCAGGTGATGGTTATTAAGGAGGGCACGTGTTGTGATGAGCAGTGGGTGTTATACACAACTAATGAATCGTTGAACACTACATCAAAAACTAATGATATGTTGGCTAACTGAACATAATAAAAAAACAAAAAACAACAAAAAAAAACTGTGCATCAGTACTGAGCCCTGCTATGTTAAGAGGCATTCTCCCCACTGAATTTGGAGAATGGATGTTTAGTTTTACTTTTGATTTTACTTTGAGATGTTCCACAAACTCTCATTACAAGTTAGAAAGGAGCACCTAAGTTTGGTTGTATGGGACCAAACCACTTTCTTTGTTTTAATCATATGGTTTTGCTATTCAAATTTATAGAAATAGTTCTCTATCATACAATCTACTACAGCCTCCAAACCTTGGGTGGATTTTCTTCTATTTCATGTCAGACCAAAATTGTACCAGTATTAAAAACTATGTCCAAGAAAAATATGTAGCATGAAGTCAATGTTTCCGTATCATTCCTGCTACTACTATTGCTACTCGGCAGGTAAAGTAGGATTTAAATAGGCACCATCTATACCATTCCATTTTCTGCTCTTCCTTGCAGTCCTTTACCCACGAACTTAAGGCTACTTTTCAGTTTTCCATAAAATCCTTTACTAATAATTTAAAATCAGTTAGCACACTTCTTGGAAAGGTAGTTTCATCTCAACTTCTAATGTTATTTTGTGTTTAATTATAATTTAAAAAAATTGTAATGTTTTTAAGAAAGAGTTTTTTAAAGTTTGTGATATGAAGCTAATCTGTATGTTTCTGAAAGTTTTTCTCTTGCTTGTCATTTGTTTTGTTTATTTCAGTGAATAAATATATCTTTATGCAAATAGTTTTAACTTAGCCAAGCATAAAAATGGGTAATAGACAAAGATAATCATATGCTCACTCTATAACCAATCATTCAGTGTTCTTTAGAAGTTCTTCATTTCCCATAAGATAAAGCCCAGATTTATAATATGGGAAACAGGTGCCTGTTTATCTCTCTAGTCTCATCTCCTATTCTTTATACCTGAGATGTAGGGCTGCAGCTATACTAACATAGTTATGGTTCCCTTATATGCTATCTTTATTCTTACCTTCTTGCCTTTGAAACTCTAGTCCCTTCTTTCTTCTTGCTCATTTACTTTATTTCTATTTGTTGATAGTCAAATTCAATCACTATACCTTCCTGGTAGCTTTAACAAACACCTTTCTCCTCACATAAGTACATACACACAAACAGACAGCTAAAGCCCACTTATGTAGGCACAGGCACCATGCCATCAGTCTGCACATCTGTCATTTTATCTAAAACACTGGATTGATATTATCTGCTTATTTTCCTATTTCTACTAATAAACTGTACACTGATTGGCTTATTGCTTGACTCATAATTGAATATATTTTTTTCAAATGAATTGATTCATTACAAACTTATTAGAAATCATATTACACCTTTATATATTTTAGCCTTTCTCAGCAATAAGAATACTTTAAGTTACTACTGTGTATAAAGTAAATTTATAGTTTGTAGTTCATCTGAAATAACTACACTTTTTTTGATAGTTTCTATTTCCAACTCTCCAGAATCTGATGAACAGTGTCATATTTACTTTATATCCTTTGAGACTTTATAACCTTTAATTATTTTGTCTCTTTAAGCAAATATTCTAGTCAATTTGCACTGTTCAGGATTTCTCATTCACTCCTCTTTTTTGTCCCTTTCTCTAGCCTCCAACAGTTTTTTTTTTCCTCCAAGTTTGAGGACTGCCTAAAACATATTTTATCTATGTTAAAACACTCTGGTTCTTACATGCTATAGAGTAAGAAAATAATCATATCTTATTTAAAAAAATTACCTGCAATATCATTTTAATCTCTTTTCAACAACAAATTGGGTTAATATTTTCCAAAAGTAATCTGCAATAATTCCTAAGTCTGTTTTTTTTTTCCTTAAGTTATAGCTAAAAGTTCAGGGCCTATTTTCTTGTAAATTTAGTTTAGGTTGTTTTCTGAAGTTTCTTCCCTAATATTGAAGTTCATCTGCCACTTTTTAGACCACATTCAATACGAAAACATCCCCTATAATTTATCATTATCAGCTTGGTATTTCAGTAACTGGAAGAATATATTGTTGCTTTAAACTTTGCTATTTCACTGTTTAGTCTCTTGTCATTAAATTAAAATGTTCAACAAAAAGTCAATTGATTCAACCATCGGTTTATTTAGAGTAAAAAAATCATGGAATTCTTCATCAAAAATGTACACATGGAGAATACAAGATTTTTTTTATAGATAACAGTGGTTAGCTTG
This sequence comes from Zalophus californianus, assembly GCF_009762305.2. Classification (NCBI taxonomy): domain Eukaryota; kingdom Metazoa; phylum Chordata; class Mammalia; order Carnivora; family Otariidae; genus Zalophus; species Zalophus californianus. Next base: position 141,861,695 of record NC_045596.1, on the reverse strand, counting down.
TTAGCAATAGTTAACTAAATCCAGATAAAGTATTTTAATCTACCTTGTTAATAAACAGTTTGTATTCTATCTAGCAATCTAGTTTACAGCACACCTGTGGGTATAGTGCTATCAGAACTTGATTTTTATCAGGTAAATGAGAATGGTGATATTGCGCCAATGGGACCTTCTTATAGAACCATGGAATATTTTCAGTGAGAAGCATATTTAATTCTGAGTCTTAATTATGTCTTCAAGTACAGAATTGTCTAAAAGAGTACATCCCAATAGGTCTAGTTAAATCCAAACCTTTTCAGGGTTTAGTCACAAAGAAGTACTGTTGAGTATATGTTTGAGAGTCATGTGTTTACTTCTACAATTCTAGGGATATTGTTTTTTCTTATAGTCATACTTCACCTTCAGCTCAAAAATTTCCTTTTGATACTAACCCTCAGTGACAGAAAAGATTATTTATGATTCATACAGTGAATGAGATTTGCTACTAAAGCTCAGAATGACAACTTTAAATAATGACTCATACCTTTCACAATCTATGAGAGTCTTCTGAAGCCACACTCCTATGTCCACCAAAAAAATGCTGATTTTTTTTAAATTCTGTGATTCTGTCTAACTAAAGCCATTTCTGAAATTGGTATGGGGATAAAAGATAAAATTCAGATCCCATATACTTAATCTACATGCCAGTTTGAGTTTAGTATTTGTGCTTGCTTTTAAAATTTTTCAATAGTTTTTCTAACAGTCTTATGTTCAGAATGTTCAAATAATAATATGGTAAAATTATGTGAGTCACCAAGGACCTGAGAAATCAAAATTTTCAGAAGTCTTTCATTTCAAGATGTGACTTGAGTCATTAGCTCTGTAAATTTCTGTAAACTATTTCCATCATTTCTCTTTCTAGCTGCCTTAGAAAATTTCAAACCTTGGTACCCCATGTTTTAAACATCCCTTAGACCATGTTTCATCCTTTCACCTACCCATGCTCCAGATGGTACTGAAGCAACTGTTTCCTGCAAGTATAACCTACCTCACTTGATTCTTATTGTACCATTCATCACACTGCTTCCTGAACATCCTGGCCTGTCACTCACAGGACAGTCAAAGGTGCAAGAGAGCTTACAACACTTGTGGTTATCCTTGGTGGTGGAGGATGGGAACCTGTGAATACATACTCCCTTCTTTGTTATCTTGAGCAAATAATGCTAAATTGAATCTACATGGCTCCTCAGAGGATCCCTGTCAGTTCAGCTCCATCTGCCTACAGTGATAGTTAGCCTAATGATCCACCATCATTTTGGCTTTCCTATTTCCTTCTCTTCTGAGATACCTGCTTCCTCAAAGAGGAAAACAGACCACTGGTACTCAAGTCCTTGGGTCAAGTTCTACTTTCTGGGGAGAAGTCAAGATAAGAAATTCTGCTTCATATTACTGAAATCCTGTATGATGAGGATGGTGGAGAGCCTAGACTATCCATCTGCAATTCTAATAATGCTTCCATGAAAGTTTTATCTGGTAGTATTACTGTATCAGCTTTGACTTGGCTTCTGTTTCTAAATGGTATATTTTCTTTTATTTTATAGAAAATATTTTCTATTATTTATTTATATTTTATATCCTTATATTAAATGTGTATCTCTTATAAGTAGCATAGTTTTTAAAAAATCTCTTTTGGCAGTGTCTGTCATTTAACTGGGTTAGTTATTATTTTTAAATTTAATATTACTGACATATATTGTATTTCTTATTGTTCTATACTATCAAATTAACTTATTTGACTTTCCCATTGGTCTTAATTTTTCCTATAAGTCTGTGCTTCCATCTGGTATAACTTTCCATTGTTAAAGATATCTATTTAGTATTTATTCAGGGCAGGTCTGCTTATTATGAAATATTTTAATATTCATATTCTGAAATATGTTTATTTCATCTTCAATCATGAAGAAGAGTTTCACTTGCTATGTACTGGTATTTTGCTTTCTCAATTTGAAGATATAATTCAATTGCTTCAGGTTTCCATTGTTTCCACTGACAAGTTAAATGTCAGTCTTTTTGCTGTGTCTGTGAAAACAGTCTTTTTTCTTCATCTTGGAAGATTTTAAGATTTTTAATTGTTAGAAGATTTATTATATTTTGCCTAGGTTATATTTTAGTAGTTTTAGTTTTTCTTGGGCTTTGTATCATTTTAGTATCTGTTTTAAGGTCTCTAGGTAATTTTAGAAAGTTCTATGTCATTATTGTTTGTTTTTAATATTTTATTTATTTATTTGACAGAGAGAGAGAGAATGCACAAGCAGGGGGAGAGGCAGGCAGAGGGAGAAGCAGGCTCCTAGCTGAGTAGGGAGCCCAATGCATGAGTCAATCCTAGGACACCAGGATCATGACTTGAGCCGAAGGCAGACATTTAGTGACTGAGTCACCCACGTGCCCCATGTCATTTTAGATAATGATACTATTTCATTCTTTTGCCTTTTCTTTTCTATTTTTTTAAAGATTTATTTATTCATCCTGGAGAGATGAGGAGTGGGAAGGGGAGAGGGAGAGAGAATCTCAAGCAGACTCTATGCTGAGCACAGAGCCTGACACAGGGCCAATCCCATGACCCTGAGATCACAACCAGAGCTGAAATCAAGAGTCAGAATCTTAACCAACTGCATCATCCAGGCACCACATTCTTCAACCTGTTTTTTTGAGAATCAAACCAGTCATATGTAACACTTTTTCACCATATGCAATGTACATATTTTCCCCTGTATTTTCTATCTTTGGCTTCTTCATACTTCATTCTCGGTATTTTAAGTTATTTTGAATTCATAAATTCTTTCTCCAGTTTTACCTAATGTGCTGCTAAAGCTATCTGTTGAGTTCTTACTTTGTTATGATACATGAAATTCTCCATCTTGTTTTTAACTTCTTGAATATATAATCATACTAAAGCCCATGGCTAATGACTTTATTATTTGAATCTCTTTTTATGATCTTTTTTTCTTTTCTTTTTTCTTTTGTTTTGTTTTCTGTCAAAATTTGAAATCTCATATGTCTGGTTATTTTTGATGGGATGTCAGGCATTTTAAATTAAAAAAAAATGCAATGATAATGTCATCTTCTTTAGAAAGACTACATTTCTTTCTGCTAGACAGCTAGACTAGGGGTTATGGTCACTTCGATCTAATCAGGGTTGAGTGCTACCCTGGGGTTTTTGATGGCTAGTCTGCAGTTTATTTTAAGGGATGCATTTTGGAATGCCAGATAAAACCTGGGATATATAACAGGACTCTTGCTCTTTGGCAATCTCTGAAATCCACGGTACAATGTTATTAGTCTACTGAAAGTTCTGCTCAGTTTCCCAATCCCTCAGATATAGCTTTAAAGATTACCTCCCAGAAAAAAGCAAAAAATAGTTTGAAGTTCTTGGCTGAAGTCTCTAAGCTTCTCTTCTTTACAGTACTCTTGTGCTACAAACCCTATCTTCATTGGTAATGATTCAATGTCTTCAAACAGATTTTTTTTTCATGTTTTAAGAGGAAAGCTTGAACCAAAGAATCTTTTTCCACTAATATTAAAAGTGGAACAAACATATTTTTATTTTAAATGTAATCACTTTGTGAGTCCTAACCAATTTGCTATTATTGTTATGAATTTTCTTTTTATAATTAATGTAATTATTATACTTTTATACAATAATTTAAGGTAGCTATAAACTGGCATCAGGTATCAGGCAGTTTATCTGTGTTAGAAATCCCTGACCCAAAGAACCTAGCAACTATTTTTAATCTGAAAGCAAATATATATACACATATATATATATGCATACACATGCATGTGTATATATTTAAATGTGTATATATGTATATGTGTATTATATATAAATTTATAGTTGATCTGCTCTCAATGGAAGCTATAGATTTATAAAAAAACATTGCTTTGTCTTCATGTAAATAATAACTAAATTTCTTGTTTATATCATATAAATATTTTTCTTCTCAAATTCAAATAAGGATATGCCTTATGTGTCTACCTTCCTATGTTAAACCTTTCCCATATTTCTCAATTAGGAGGAATCTCTGTCAACTACAACTACTAAAATAGTTTATACCATATTTGATGCAATTCTGCATTGTAGTATTACTATTTAAGTTTCTTATTATATTCCCCACAGAAAGGGGCACACTTTTTTGTTTTTTCTTACAATAGACAGCAAGAAATTTATTTTGTGTGAATTGATAAATTTAACCTTCAGGGAAAATTTAGTGAATCTAGTCAGAATTAAACTTTATTTATTTTTATTTTTTTAAGATTTATTTATTTATTTGACAGAGACAGAGACGGCAAAAAAGGGAACACAAGCAGGGGGAGTGGGAGAGGGAGAAGCAGGCTTCCCACAGAGCAGGGAGCCCAAAGCGGGGCTTGATCCCAGGACCCTGGGATCATGACCTGAGCTGAAGGCAGACGCTTAACAACTGAGCCACCCAGGCACCCCCAGAATTAAACTTTAAATAAAATAAAGGAGTAACACTTGCTTAAGTATTTCCAGACTGTTTGCCCTGTACCATGGGCATTATGAGTACTTTGGCACTAAGACATAACCATTATTAGAGGAGTTTGAAGCCTAAGAGTTGCCCTTCTAATTTCTCATTGTGATTTTCTTAGAATTTTGTTAAAATCAGCTGAATAGTTTATAATATGGATAATTGTATTAGTCATATATTGGTTAGAAAGAAACAAGAATTATGTTCTCCCTTCCATTTCAGCCAATACTCATAATGGGTTATAACTAGCTCTAGACAAAAATGTTTTTGCTGGACTCCAGATAGCATCAAAAAGCCTTTTTGCATATTTAGCTATTTAGATTTTGGAAGGTAATTTCAGATCCTTGATTTATACAAAGAAGTTCACAGAGGAAATAGTTTCCAAAAGTTTATACTGGGACTATACAGAGTTTTCCCAAATTCTAAATAACCATTTGTCTCTAACATCTGCAGTGTACCACTACTTATTCTCATAACTTGTGATCCATGCCCCCTAAAAGAAAATTTAGAAACTAAACTTTGTTTTTTTTTTTTTTTTTTGTAATTACTATGACAATGATTATTTTATGTTCTATTAATAAGTTGATAACCCTGGGGTTTAAGCTGATTTTCTACCCTCAATATGTTTAACTCATTTTTGTTTTAGCTTTTTCATTCAAACCCCAAAACATTTTCACATTTGTCAATTTGAGAAATAATGGGTAATACAGGGTCTCATGTTTTTAAGAGAACGATCGTATTTATTTTCAAGCCAGATGTCTTTTGCTCTATTCATTTTTAATTTTTAATACCAAGATAGATTCTTTTTCCTTTTCTAGCTATCTCATTTTTTAAAGATTTTATTTATTTATTTGAGAGAGAGAATGAGATAGAGAGAGAGCATGAGACAGGGGAGGGTCAGAGGGAGAAGCAGACTCCCTGCTGAGTAGGGAGCCCGATGTGGGACTCGATCCCGGGACTCCAGGATCATGACCTGAGCCGAAGGCAGTCGCTTAACCAACTGAGCCACCCAGGTGCCCTATTCTAACTAATCTCATTTAACTGAGGCTAAGTTATTCTCATCTACAGAACATCAAATTTTTAATGGCTTACAACAAATGTTAAATTGCACCACTATAAACACCAATGCATTTTCTAACACACAAATAAATGTAATTCCATTTCCCTTCTCATGCTTTATAGAACTTCTAGAGAATTACTAATATTCAGTCCTAAATACATGAAAACTAGGTGGATTACTGAGGTTGGGGCAAAACACTTGTGGATGAAACAGTAATGGGTAGAGAATGATTTACAGTGACAACTAGTGTAGAGCCTTCTGCTCAAAGAGACAAACAATCCCTAATTTCCACTTCATAATCCAAAAAGCTTTGAAAAACAACCTGATCAGAGCTAATTTTGTGACAAAATTTGACCTGAATTGACTTGAGACTACTTATCATTCTTTATTGACTCTATTCATAAACTTCCTTTTCTTTATATTGATGATAATGTTTGATTACAAGTGCTTCTAAAAGGGGTGTTAACATAATTAACAGCCTATATATCAGATAACCTTTCTAAAATCTGGAAAAAAAACTTAATTCCAAAAAAAAAATTTGACTACATGCATTTTGAGTAAGGTGTTGTGCACTTGGACTTACCAAAAATTGTTACTGAACATTTCAATATATGCATCTTGGAACCCATGTGCTCGTAGAACCTCCATCCCACTATAGCGAGCACAATGAAGATAAAATGTATGCTGTCTGAGTGATAAAGGCCTCAGCAGTAGACATGCAGGAAATCAGAAAAACAAGGATTTTGAAGTAAAAAGTAGGGTAGGGACAATTTAAATTCTAGAAATCCAGTGGGGCAGATGTTAAAAAAGGAGAGATTATTGCATTTGACAAAGTGGAAGGACTTGATCCAATGTCAATAATCCAATAGTAGTTTGTTAAAAAAAAAAAAGAAGAAGAACAGCTGAAGGATGGACTGGATTCCTCCAAAGGTAGATGGTGATATGTTTGTATTAGTATAGAACAGTAATATTTTTAGTATATCTTCTTTGTTTCGAAGCCATGATTCCTTTAGTATTCTCTCAACTTGAGTCAGCTCTTATAATGTCTTATTCTGTTCTCAGAAATAGTCCTTACAAAATGCAGTAATTATCTCTTGGTTATTTGACAGGCTAAATGTTAGGTTTAAGAAATTATATTGTGATAATTTTACACTCAAAGAACTAAATAAAAATTAACATTCTATTTCATGTCTCCCCTGCAGACAACCTTTTGGTATTACATGTGTTATTTAAAATAATTTTGAGTGGATGTTTTAGATATCCTTTCTTTTTTTTAAATATTCTGTTCACTTAAAGTCACACTTAAAAATGAAAACTGAGATCTTTTTAGCAATTATTTTTCTTTATTGTAAGAGTTTAGCAATAAATAAAATCATCTTTAGTTGTATTTTAGAAAGGTACTAGCATAACCTAGGTGACTTCTCCTTTGATTTGGACAATTTATAGTTTTCACATTTGCAGTAACTGCAATGTTTGGGGGACTTCCTAATTATTCTTCTTGTGGAATGAATCCTACATATTGATTTACTTTGAATCTTTTGAAGTGCAAGGTGCTATATAAAATAAATATTGATTTTATATGAACCTAGTAAATGGAAAATCAGGCTATAGAACTACAGTACATAAAATAGGGCTGAAAGAAGCCTAGAAAAGACCTACCTTAGACAACAGCGGTAAAAATCACAGGCTCCACAGCTTGTCTGAAAGAGGCAGTTAGATTATTCTTGAGCAAGCTTTTTTGAGATTACCCATCCGCAGGAAGAGTATGTTAATATGTGTCACCTCTTGATCATTAGGAATTGACATAATATTTGTAAAATCATTGTGATTTCCTTGGAAAAACATTATACATGCATGGAAATATTATTTATGAACGATGAGTGGATGAAACCATAGTGATGCCTCTATCTTCATGTAACCTAAGAAAACTTTATCAAGGTTTTATCATATGACCATTGGGCAGTGAGTTTCCTCTGATGTGAAATAAAAGGTCTAGAAGAAACGCTGGCTTTGCTATTTATTTATTTATATGTATATATGTGTATGTGTATGTAAAAGGATGCTCATGGAGGAAGAAAAAAAATTGCCTTTTAGATTAAATCATACAGGATATCTACTTTCTTCTATTCATGAATGAAGTTCGGATAAACAGAACAAAAAGGAAACCTGAAGAGCAACAACTAATAGGAAACATGTAGCTGAAAGCTGTGTTACAAGAGTGAAAAAGAAAAAAAAAAAGGTTGTAAGTATTCTGAATTGGTGAAATTGACAAGGGGTTTATAATTTTGAATGACAGCCATTTTTAAACACCAATTAGCAGGGCAAATTCCTTCTTGAATCATATACTTCTCTTGTTTTTACAGCAATGGGATCATTCTATGTAATTAAGAATAACTTTAGCTACAATTAACTAATTGTGCATTGAACTTCACAAAATATAATTTGATTAATTAAAATAGTAGAATGGAAACATCGTTGGTCTTTCCTGTCATTAGATACTGATCTACATACTTTCAAATGTTTTCACTAACATAATTTTTTTTTTTCTATTGCCTGTTCTGAACAAATGCCATTCTAAAATAGAAATGTCTGTCATGGGCATGTTTCATCTTACATTAGGTACTACACTTCTCACCTATGATTTGCAGAAATTTTTATTTTTCATACCTAGGTACTATACTTGACTCTAGTGTTTCCTTACAGACAAAGGACGTGCTTTAAATGGAGCACTTGTTTAGAGAATGCTTTGTTTCTGAGCCCTACTAACAACACTGTCAATATATCTACTGTCTGATGGAATAGTAATTCTACACATCAGCTACTGAAACTTGCTCATGTCATCCATAAAATGGTAATGGACACCGGGCTTCCAGTGAATATTCTGAGAATTTTGCTGTTTGAGCATATATCTTTGTAACATAAATATTATGAAACAGGGGAATGTCACTACAACTCTTCAAATCAAATGAGAACTACCTTGATGCTATTGTAGACAGAAAAGATGATGCTTTGAAACATCTTTTTGTTTGAAAATACAGACTTTTTTCCTAAGGGACAATTTCAAAGAATCTTTAAGATTCAAAGCAATGGGTGACAGCAATTGTTTCTAATTGTTTTACACATTCTGTACTTTTGAAAAATGTTTCCTTCAGAAATGAGCTGGAGACTCTTAACTAACATATTCATCCAAATCTGAGATCTAATTAGCACTTTGAAAAGCACAGTAACAGCAAGGGTCTTTATCATATTATATGCTATTTAAAACTGAGATATTTTTCTTTAACTATTTCCACTGAGGAATGTTAGTATTTCAGTTTTCACATTTTATTAATCTTCGTTACATAAAATATACTGAAAAATAGTAATATTGATGCACTATGTAACAGTTTTAAATTGTTTTCATTTTACTCTCGGGTATATTTACTGACTTTCTTCATTAATTTATTCATGGTTTTAGATGCTGAGAATACAGTGCCCTGTATACAGACTAGCACCCTACCTTCAGGGAGTGAATGTTCTGGTTCAGAGGTAAGTAAATAAACATATTAAATATGTTAATAAGAAAATTATCGGATGGTAATACGTTGTATGCAGAGCAGTGAAATTCAGTGATGCTTTAGAAAGGGACTTAGTGGCTACTTTAGATTCCGAGGTTAGGGAATGTTTGTCTTCTTCTTTTAGGTGATAGCATTTAAGTGAGATCTGAATGGTCAGAAGGATATGTGCCAAGGAGATAAAAGATTCCAGGAAGAAGAAACACCTGGAGCACAGGCTTTAAGGCAGGAGCAAAAAAGGTGCATTGAAAGAATAGCCAGAAAACCTCATGTAAAAAATTACATGAGGTACCTGACATGTAATTGGTGCTTAGGAGAGTGATACAAAATGAGAATGTCAAGGTTAAGATGGTAAGATCACTCAGGGCATTGTAATCTTAGGACGGCAGTTGTGTTTGAGTTTAAGTGTGATAGAAAACCACTGGAGACTTTGAAAAAGTAACATTAAAGCTTCTCTGTAGTAAATAGATGAGTAGAGAATAAATGATAAAGGCAAGGACAGCAGTTGTGAAGCTATTGTTTCAGCAGAAGAAGACTATAACTCTTGTTAGGATAGTAGGACTGGAAATGAAAAGAAGAGGACATATTTGGGATACACTTGGGTATACAGACAGTGAGATCAGCTAATGGATGGGATATGGGAAGTAACAAATGATAAAAGTAAAACTAGACATTTCGGAATAAGCAACTTTATGTGCAAAGCAATTTCGTGGCAAATGAAAATGGATCAAACAGATCTACTGAATCTCACCATGGCATCTTAATACTTCTAGATTCAACACATTGACTAACACTCAAAACTTAGACTTAATACTCAACACTTAGACTCAAGACTCAAAATTTTGATTCAGTATAAATCAGGTCTTATTTTATCTTGAAACTGTCTTTTGGTATAATTAGTGCATTCTATAGTTAAAATTAATCCAGATAGTGCCATAATGAGCCTTACTCATGTTAATTGCAGTTATAAGACTGAAAGACTGATAAAATATTTTTAAAACTTATTTCAAGTTTAATTCAGAGAAGCAGCCTCCAAAAACAATGCCTATTTTTCCAAGTCTCATTGAAGAATATGTACATTATGTACATTAATATGTACATTTCTACAACATTTCAGGTTACCACAATGTATCTTTCCAATGTCAAAAAAAAAGTGATATCTGGCTTATTTCTTATTTGGACAAAATACATAGCTCAATTTCTAAAAGGGAAAATAAATTTACATCCACATAATAAATCAAACACAGTATAATATTTAAAAGCAAAATGCAGTAACAATTCGTGTTAAAACAACACAAACTATTTTCAAAACTGTGGTGTTTGTGCTTTCTACACCAGTATATACATTTTATAAGTTGGCATAAGAAGGAAATAACTTACACTACAATGATAAAATAACACAGTAAAAAAATGCCTTAAACATAGATTTCTATAATTAAAAATTATTGATAGGCCTTTCATACACAGAATTTCATTTAATAAAATAAATATTTGAGTGGAACTCACCCAAAATATAGAAGGCTTAAAAATCATATAAGGAAAACAGACACAAAAGATATATGACTTTAACTGTTAACATGAAATCTAAAAAAGAAATTCTTTAACTTTTGTCTACAAATTCATGCCACTATAAAGTTGTGGTCTTTAACGTCAACATGGCCACATCAGTGCTAAGTATCATACTATATTTCTAGGACCACTTCTAATATCAATTTTCTTGACCAGGCATCTCCCCATAAGCAGATCGTAAGACAAGGATTTGAGTTTAACATATTTGTTTGACAGGTGAAATAGGCAAGTTAAGAAAGTCAGAAAAGAGTGTTATCTGTCCAGTTACTACCGTGAGCAACTGGAGCTTTATCTTCCTGGAAAATCTGGGATGTCAGCCTTACCTCAGAATTGTTCTGAATAAGAAGTGAGAAAGCTAGGATGTATGTATCTTCTTCCACTTCAAATTAGCTGACAGCTACCTGCGGGAGCATTGAATCCCTAGCACTCATTGCCTAGCCCCTCATGTGGACCAACAGAGAGCCCTCAGATAGAGAGTCACAAGTCCATGGGAGGAAGTCATCATCATTAAAAAGAGATTCAGCCTTTTTTTTCTCTTGATTTTATAGGAATCACAATTTACTACAAAACTATCAGAAAATTATTGCAAAGATTTCAAGGTCTGGAATATATAGTAGGCATGAGCTGGGAGTGGATCTTGGCTCCAGGCTTTAGGTCTTGGTATCTATGTGGAAAGGAATATATCACAAGTCTAAATTTTTTAGCATACATGATGAAAAACAACCATCAGCATACATAAATTAAATAGCATAATTAAAGTCTACTGAACATTAAATACGAAGCAAATATAGTTTTCACCTTTGTCTTAGTCCATTGGGTTGCTATAAGAAAATATCACAGACTACGTAGTGTATAGAAAAGAGAAACTTATTTCTTACAGTTCCAGAGGTTTAAAGTCTGAAATCAGGGTGTCAGTGTGGTCAGTGGTCTTTCCTCACAGGTCACACCTTTTTGCTATGTTCTCACATGGTAACCGAAGGCCAGGGAGTTCTGTGGAGTCTCTTTTATAAGAGCACTAATCTCTTTCATGAGGATTCCACTCTCATTGCATAAACACTTCCCAAAAGCCCCAATTACATGTACCACCATTTGGGGGTGTGTGTGTGAAGATTTCAGTATATAAATTTGGGGGAGGGTAGCACAAACATTCAGATCACTGGAAACTTGAAGCATTTCATGTCTTTTATGTGGGTTATACTACAAAATCCGATGGTTTAGTGAATTAATTTCTAAACAACTCAATCTTTTTCCTTCATTGCATATTCAAAAAATGTTTTGTCAAATAAATAAATGGTTGTTAATTTTTTTCAATACACCAAAGACCAACCCATTTAATGATGGTTTTGAGTGTTTTCACTCTGAAAACATTGAAAGATATTATATAATATATATATATTTTGAGTTTCATTTATATAATGAAAATAAATTTTTACACAATGAACAGAAACACAGCAAGTTGTGTTTCTCTGTGAAAAATATTTTTAAATACATTTTTGTCTTTTTTTTTAATAGTGTGATATACATATGTAACAAGGTTTATGGCACTGTAACCAGAATCAAATAAAAAAATTGAAGGAAAAAGATGGGAAGGAAAATAATTGATTTTTATTGAGTTCCTTTCTATCTCCAAGCTGGCAAATTTGCACTATTTGTCTATTATTCGGCTGCCAGCTCTAACTTGTTTGCACAGTCAAAACACTGTATTATTGCACAAGAAGCCAGTGAAGGCATATGGTATAATGGTGAGTTCCTTGCTATTTCAAAAAGATATCTCTTAAGGCCAAAGGGGGGGTAAAATAATCCAGAGAATGAAACACACACACACACTATATATATATATATTATATTAATAATCCAGAGTATGAAACACACACACACACAATATATATATATATGATAACCTGAAAGTGTATTAGCTCCATTTATATAAGGAAATTAATCAGGGATATTTAAATTCTTTATTGCTGGTTTCAATTACTTAACAAAATTCTATCCAATTAACATTTTCAAAATCATTACATATAATTTTTTTAATAGTAAAATTTCTTCTGAAATCATAGAAGTCAAATAAACTAAAAGTCAAGCTATCTGGGTGGCACCTGGGGGCTCAGTCAGTTAGGTGTCTGATTTTTTATTTCAGCTCAGGTCATGATATCAAGGTTGTGTGATTGAGCCCCATGTTGGGCTCTGCACTGGGCATGGAGTCTGCTTAAGATTCTCTCTCTCCCTCTCCCTCTGCCCCCTCCTCTATCTCCCTCAAAAAAAAAAAAAAAGAAAAGAAAAGAAAAGAAAAGAAAAAGTCATGGTATCTGGAAAAACAGATAGTTAAACAAATGAAAATTAAGAAAGGATAGAGGGATGCCTGGGTGGCTCAGTCAGTTAACCTGCCTTTGGCTCAGGTCATGACTCCAGGGTGCTGGGATCCAGTCCCTCATCTGGCTCCTTGCTCAGTGGGGAGCCTGCTTCTCCCTCTGCTTGCTGCTCTTCCTGGTTGTGCTCTCTCTCTTTCTCTCTCTCTGACAAATAAATAAATAAAGCCTTTAAAAAGAAAAGAAAAGAAAGGATAGAGCTTGGGGTGCCCGGATGGCTCAGTCAGTTAAGCAGCCAACTCCTGGCTCAAGTCATTATCTCAAGGTCCTGGGATCAAGCCCACCATCAGGCTTCCTACTCAGTGGAGATTCTGCTTCTCTCCTTCTTTCTCTCCTTCTACTCCTCCTGAATGCTCTCTCTCTCTCTTTCCCTCTCAAATAGATAAATCTTTAAAAAAAATCAGTATATTTACTGATAGAGTGAAGATTAACAATAGGAGAAATATAAAAGGACACTGGAATTTATATAGACTTATATTTTTATTCATTCTGCAAAAATATATTGAGTGGCTACTATGTGCAATGAATCTTAAAGCTTTACTTGACTATAAGAATGGTGAAATTTTATAATATTCATAATTTTATTAACCAAATTTATGAGTCTGTCAGAATTTTCCCAAGAATTTCAGAGGTGGCTTTTGAATCTAGGGTGTAGAGAAAAGTGAAGGATTCTACATAGAAAGAAAAGCACAGTCTTTGATATAGAAAAATAGGAGACTATTGAAACAGTTTGAAATAGGGGTGCCTGGGTGGTTCAGTCGGTTAAGCATCTACCTTCTGCTCAGGTCATGATCCCAGGGTCCTGGGATCAAGTCCCGCATTGGGCTCCCTGCTAGCGGGAAGCCTGCTTCTTCCTCTGCCCCTCCCTCTGTTTGTGATCTCTCCCTCTGTCAAATAAATAAAAAAAATCTTTAAAAAAAAGAAAACATTTGAAATAGCCTTCAATTAAAAAAATTTGTACTTTATTAAATTCAGAAATAGAAATATGCCTACATCAGAGTAAAAAGAGAATATAGTGAGACAAGGTTAACTTTAATGTAGGATATTTATGGAAACACACTATATGGAAATTAGGAATATTGATGCTTGTGGTATGAGGTTGATATGATATGTGAAAAGTACTCTCAAGGAACATAATTAAAAAAGATCAATGAAACCAGAAAGCATACTAATGAAGCTAATGGGTGCATTTTTCAAATGCATTGATATAAGGACTAAATTTAATATCTGAGATACTGCAATTATAAAGAAAACTAAGCATTATCTATAAAGTAGTATTTGGTATCCTGGATTTTCTTATACATGAGAATTGCCTATAATTTAAGTTGCACAGGATGAAATATAATTTTATCTTGTAAATGATAGGGGAATCTTGAAAGTTATCATTTCTACTTTTTAAGAATAAGTAGATTTCAAGTTGATAAGTTTAATAAGACACTGGAGGCAGTTAGTCTAGTCAGTCTTTTTTTTAAGATTTTATTTATTTATTTGTCAGAGAGAGAGAGAGAGAGCACAAGCAGGGGGAGTGGCAGGCAGAGGTAGAAGCAGGCTCCCGCTGAGTAAGGAGCCCGATGTGGGGCTTGATCCCAGGACCCTGGGATCATAACCTGAGCCAAAGGTAGACACTTGAATGACAGCCACCCAGGCATCCCAGTCTAGTCACTGTTATTATGCTTCTCCAGCATAATGTTTCCAAAAAACAGATTGATCATAAGAATCATGTGGGGTGCTTGGTAAATCTCTATTTTCCACAAACCATACCATGTAAAAATTATGATCAAATAAATTGAACACACTACTTAAATGCCTTCTTTAACTGAAAACCTATTTCTGTAGTGACTACATTTTTAAGACAAAAACAATCTGTTGTAAAGGATGAGACAATGGGATGGAATACTTTCCCATGAGAACAATTTCCCTGTAAGAGCTTACTGCTTAAAGTTCAAGCAAAAAATTATACCTCCAATTATGCAACATCAGGATGCAGCATTTTTTTCAAGCAATTCTAAATCCAGTCACAACCTATTTCCAAATGCTTTCATTTCCAATATTTTTTTTCAACCTAGTCTTCTAGTTTTTGCCACAAGGATGTGAATGAAATAAAGGATATTATCACTGTGGTTTAAAGTTGATACACCCTGGTTTCAGATAATGTCAAAAGCTTTTAAGAATGTTTCCATGTAATGTGTAAATTAATTAAATGTTAACGAGAGCAAATTACTTGAAGTTTCTCATTGGTAATTATATCTGCAATGTCAAAGACAATGCCAGTAACAAAGAAGATAATACATGCTTGCTAGGTAAATAAATGATGATACATATTTGTAATATTTGAAATAAATTTGGTCAAAGTCAATTGCATGAATGCCGGCTATCGAATGTATTAGCAGACTACATAGTCCCAGATTTATGGAACATTATTTTAATGAATGCAAAAAAAAAGTGCATGTGTGTGTATGTTTAAAGCATGGAATTATCTCTAGGTAGACAGTGCTTAGAGCAGAAGAATATGACTGGAATAAAGAGTTGTGGTAGAAATAACATAATTAGAGAAAAAATAGGAAAAAATACTTTTAGGGATAATAGAACATCTTTGAGAGAACAAAGGAAAAGAAGTCTTAAAATATTTATAAAAGAGAAAATGGTATGAAGAATGCATTAACTTAGAAAATGCAAACCTCATTCTTAATAATTTATGTCCCCAAAATAATGGCAAGTGGCAGGTGAATTTTCCCCCAGCTTTACTGAAATATAATTGACATATAACTATTGTTATTTTTTGTGGTTTTAAAATATTTACTTTTGCATAGGTAATAAGTGTACGTTTTCAAATTTAGAAGATATAAGAAAATGTAGAATGAAACATTTTCTCCCTCCCACCCCATTCCTTGGCTGCTTAGTTACCTGCCCCAGGAGCCCCAGGGCCCCAGATAGCTTTTGTGTATATCCTTCCACACCCACGATGCACTGCAATATGACTGGTATTTAGGATTCTAATCCTGTTTTACCCTTTTCTCCTAGTCACTCTTTTTCTTTTTCTGAGAAATAAGCCTGAATAACATGCTCATTAGTACTAATGAATAATGACTTAATTGCTTTCTTATTTGCATCTAATCATATAAAGGTCTTCAATATATCAAACAATTTGAGATTGGCATATTTGGAGGATTAAAGTTTGTTCTTTTGAAGAACTCTATCATAGTCATTTATTATTTTTAGAAATTTGTAGTTAAAAGAGAAAAAAAAAGTATTCCCAGAGATAAATACTATTAGCATTTAGAGAAGTTAATCTTGAGAACACATATATTTTTTAATATTTATTTTCTGAAACATTTATTAGGTGGCTCTGGTTTGCAAATCAAACAATTTTAAAAACCAGAAAAGATGGGGTGCCTGGGTGGCTCAGTCAGTTAAGCATCTGCCTTTGGCTCAGGTCATGATCCCAGGGTCCTGGGATCGAGTCCCACGTCAGGCTCCATGCTCAGCAGGTAGTCTACTTCTCCCTCTTCCTCTGCTGCTCCCCCTGCTTGTGCTCTCTCTATCTCTCTGTCAAATAAATAAATAAAAATCTTAAAAAAAAAACAGAAAAGTTTAACCAGAATATTTTATGAATTAATAATCCATTCAAGTGATATAAAAATCAACTGATATTGACCTAAACAAACAAAAATTATGTGTATGTATAATATATATAAACAAAGCTATATCCATGTTTTAATTTAACAGAATAGCCCAGGGGAGGGCTGGACCCAAATGCACCTCTATCAAGAGATTCATGATATTCTTCTCTAGACCCTGCCCTCCCTTTTATCACTTCATGTCCAGGATAGCTAATCTCATAGAAGCAATAGTTCAGGCCCCTACTAAATCTGCTCACTCCATACCATTTAGAAAAGAGAGCGTCTATTCTGGTCCTATTATGGAGACAGAGAAAATGCTTTTTTACAAAAGCCCTAGCAAATATATCCTCATGTGTCACGGGCCCGAGTTGAGCCATATGGCCTCATTTTCATCAATTAGTTAATGTGTTGAGGTTACACTGGGGTGGGAAGGAGTGAAAGATTGTGATTAATTTGAACCCACCCCTGAGCTAATCATAGAGTTTGTTCCATTGGAAACACAAGGCTACAAATGGAAGAGTAGAGCATTCCCAAAGAAACATGGAATAAAAAGAAGATGGCAATGGCTAATGTAGAGAGAACAAATGTCCACAACAAAACTACACAAAGAAATTGGAAGTCATTCCTTTTAAGGTAAAATTCATGGATATATCTAACAAGCATTCTGAACCATGGCAAAAATATAGGCTTTCATGCACATTTTAAAGCTAAGTATATTTCTCTTGTATATATAGGAAAAAATTGTCATTTTAATAACATTGGGCAGCCTAGGAGGCCCCAACAGGGAACTTTTACAAATATATTTTTTTTTTTTATTGACTTAGGATGAATTTAGCAAAGAAATTCAAGTACATAAGAAGTTATTTTTCAAAAGGCTGGTGGCCAGCAGTTCTCAATTTCTGCAGAGGATGCAACCAGGGGACATGTGTTTAGGTTGGAGCACAAATGATTTGTAGATAATGTAAGTAGGACTTTCATGTAAGTGGAGTTATTAAATCCTAGGATGTGTTATCAAGGAATGTTCTGGAATTTAGTCTGGAGGCCTCTATGAAATATTTTTTTTTCCTATTAATATGATTCAAAGAAATTGTGCTAAAAAGATAAACTGGACAAATTTTTAATAAATATTTAATAAACATTGATTTTTTTAAGTTTGATATTTTAAGCTGAAAAAAATCAGCCAGGAGTAGACTAAACAAGACAAATCCTTTTCCAAATAGAATTAAACCTCCAAGTCCTTATTTGGTATACTAAGTCAGCAAAATAGGGGTGATTATATTTTAGAGATTCCAGCAAATGTTACTTAAAATATCAGCTTAAAATCTTATATTTAAATTGTTACCTTTTAAACGAAATCTTTTTAGCATGTAAATACCTTTGATGCAGAATTTTTAGAACTTGGGAGTAGTTCCTTCTATGAAATTAAGACCAATAGTTTTTCTAACAGGATAAAAGCAACCATTTTTCAGTTCTGTACAATTTAAGTCATATTAGCATACATTAGTCATATTAGAAACCAAAATTCATTTCTACTAGTCAGGGAACTTGTGTCAAGTAATTATTGCATATAACATTACTGTTATTGCTCATAGCTATGCATGTATCCCAGTGAGAAAGTAGCATTTACTACAGAAGGGAAATGGAAAGCAAGGATATCGCAACTGGCAATCAAAAATCCATTAGAACCAATATTGTTTTCCTTCTCTTTTAGCTTTGCCATAGTTCCACATTTTGCTTTTGTATTCTGACTATGCATAATTTGCACCCTACAGCCAACATTTAATTTTTACCTTGTGATAGCAAAGGCCCATAATGACAGTGAAGTAAATAATGCTTCTTTTCTAGCATTAGAAATTATAGGATATGGAAATAAAATTTTTGAATTTACATGATTTACCCATGAAAACCAATATTAGAAATATTTACATGTGGAAATTTGGGAATGGACTTTAAGATGTCCATAGTTATGAAGAAATGTTGCTCCTCTTAAACGAATAATTAATTCAGTACTGGTATAATTCATCTCTGTGATTAAATTATTATAAACAAAAAATAAATGCCTAGTTTTTTATTTTGAGTTATAATTAGTAACAGTTTTGTGTGTGTATGTGTATGGGGGAATCAGCATTCTGGCAAAACTGAATGAAAAGAAAGTGGTAGATTATTACCTTGCTGAACGATGTCTAGCAAGAAACAGTTTTGATAAAAACAAATGGAAAACCATAGATATTTATTTTCCATGATTAGTTTAGCTAACCACTGTCATGCTTTTTAGGATTCAAATGCATGATAAGCTATTTTGGATTTCTAAGACTATCAGAACACTGAGAAGTCTAACCGAAGACAGCAGTTATTTCTACTCAGAGAAAATAGAACCATAGAGTTGATTCAAGATTACTAAATTATCCTATGACTTACAAATGCACAGTTGTAAGAGACTTTGATGCAAAATGATCTGAACAGTAAAAGCAACACTATCTCATTCTATCTTTTCAGGTGATTTCTTAAATCCATTTTATGTAAACAAACCCTACATCCTTTGTTTTCTATTGCCAACTCTGCTTAAGTATCGTATATTTAATGCCTTATTCACGTAGTAAATATAAATGTACAAATTCATCCATAAGAATTAACATTATTTTGGCTCTTAAGAATACACCAGTTGCATTTTAGAATCCTATGGGTGGAAAATTTCTGGTGTACTATTGCCAAATCAACGAAGTTACCCCTCCCAAAACTCTGGACATTTCTCTTTTCAATCTTGGTTTCCTGTACCATAACCAAGAATACTTGTTTTCAAACTCTGTACTGCAGAAGTCTGTGTGTGAATTCCCATGTCCTTAAGGAAACTAATTTTCTAGAATCATGATGCCTCAGAAGTGATCACCAATATCATTATGGCTATCTCCAACTTTTGTCATTCTTACCTATGGGTACAGTGTTACTCTGAGGAAGTCTTTGTTTTGGTTGTCCTCACTGATAAATGTCAGGCTCCTGCTATTCTGAAGAGCAGTGAGATTCATGCTGAAAAAACTTATATAAGACTCATTTCCTGGCTTGTTAAGAAAACCCTAAATATGGCAGCAGGATTATAAATCCTGATTTTGAGAAAGACCTAAACACAGGATGAAGATACATGTTCTACTTCTTTTATACAACTATTTTAGGAATATTGCATTTCAGAGTAATATGTGAATACAAAATAGAACTATGGCAAACAAAGAAATAAAAACTATTATTTATTCAGGACCTTATCACTATGCTACTTTTCCTTAACTGGTTTACTTCTATTGAACTTCTTAATGTGCTTTACTTTATTCAGTTCTCTTACTTATTCTGTGAAATATGTAATAAAAATATTAAAATAGTATTAAAAATATTATTTCCAACTTATATTTGAGGAAACTGATTTAAAGTCAGACAGATGATAATAAGGGCTGAAGCACAGTAGAATCAAGGTTTACTAAAGAGAAATTACAGGATCCATCCACCAATTTGCAGATTTAATCAATGTATCTTAAACCATTTCTTTAAAAATATGACAACTTTAAAAAATAAATTGGGTCTGTCTACTATGCCATTAAATAATTCTGTATTCTCTCCTACACGTTAGTTGTCAACAAATAATAGCTCCCTGATGACTGAGGAAACAGCATAAGCAATGTATAGAGGTATGAGACATCAAGGATCAGACATCATGGTCCATAAATTTCAGGAGTAATCATAGTGAACAAGGAAGAAGGAATGATTGTAGAAGTCTTATACTTTGGTAAATGTGTTACACTTAATCCTAAAGAAAATGATAAAAAACTAAAAAAAAAAGAAAAAAGAAGACAATCATATTTACAATTAATATAGATAATTTGCTTGCTCTTTGGAGAAAGAGATTGAAGAAGATGAGCCTGGGAGTAAAACCAGTTAGATAGTAGTTGTAATGATTCAAAGCAAGAGCTGCATGATGATTATGGCAGAATAGACAAGGAGGAAAGCAATTCCAAACTCAACTCAGTCAAAAAAGAGAAAGAAAATATTGCATCTAAAATTATAAATTTTCTTTCTTACTCATTCACTCATTCTCATTTTTTTTCTTTTTTTTCAGTTCACCAGTGTTATCACTAGGCCCTTCACGCTTTCATTTGTGCCATAAATTGTCTTTAGTCTGACGTTTTTCACAGAATTCTTCATCTATAAGATGTAACTAAAACTTAGCTCCCAATACTGCTTCTCTTATAGGTAACTCCAAAGGAAATGGTTCTCCTCCCACACCTCATAACTCAAGAGGCTTGGTTGTCCATCATTAGTTCCAAATCATTACTCTTCCTCCCCTTACAAGTCCTTCTAATTTTGAAGCTCATGCCCCTGGCATTTCTATTCTCTCCTTTCTCATTATACCTGTCCATGGCAGTGTTTGTCAAAGTATGGAACACAAATCCCTGGTAGTCTCTAGCATCCTAACACATGATCCCCTAACACATGATGCTACCACTTTTTTTAAAGTTTTTTTTTTTTAACTTACTTATCTTTGCACCCAATGTGGGGCTCAAACTCATGACTCCAAGATGAAGAGTCAAATGCTCTATCAACCAGCCAGGTGCCCTAAGATGCTACCACTTTAAAAGCTGATGAGACAACTAAATTGTATTGACATTGGCTTGATTGCTCAAATTTTATTCCTAATTACTCTGGCTAGCCCTTTCAATACTATGTTAAATAAAAGTAGTGGGAGTGGGCATCCTGTCTTGATGATATTAGAGGAAAATTCTTCAGCTTATCATCGAGTATGATGCTAGCTGTGGGTTTGTCATATATGGCCTTTATTATCTATGTTCCCTTTATATCCAGTTGGTTGAGAGATTTTATTATAAATGAATGCTGAATTTTGTTAAATGCTTTTCCTGCATCTATTGAAATGATCATACAATTTTTTAACTTGCATTTTGTTAATGTGGTATATCACATTGATTTGTGTGGGTTGAACCATTTGTGTATCACTAGAATAAATGCTACTTGATCATGGTGTTTGCTCTTTTTAGTATATTCTTGAATTTGGTTTGCTAATACTTTGCTGAGAATTTTTGCCTCTTTGTTCATCAAAGATATTGGCCTGTAATTTTTTTTTTAAATAGTGTCCTTGTCTAGTTTTGGTACCAGGATAATGCGGGACACATAAAATAAATTTGGAAGTGTTCCATCCTTTCTTATTTTTGAAGAGTTTGGGAAGGATTGGTATTGTTTTCTTTTTTATATGTTTGGTAGAATTCACCAGTGAAACCATCTGGTCTTGAAGTTCTGTTTGTTGGAAATGCTTTTGATTACTTATTTAATATCCTTGTTAATAATCTCTCTGTCAGATTCTTTTTTTTTCATGATTCAATCTTGATAGACTATATGTTTCTAGGAATTTGTCTTTTCTAAGTTGTTTAATTTGTTGTTATAAAATTGTTCACAGTTGTCCCTTATGGTCTTTGTATTTCTATGGTATCAGCTATAACATCTCCTCTTTAATTTTTCATTTGATCTGAGTTCTCTTTTTTTCTTGGTAAGTCTAACTAAAGTTTTATAAGTTTTGTTTATCTTTTTTCAAAGAAACAGCTCTTAGTATCATTGATATTTTCTGTTGTCTCTTTTAGTCTCTATTTAGTCTATTCATCTCTATTGTATTATTTACACTCTAATCTGTTATTTCTTTTCTTTTTTGCTAACTTTGTTTTTCTATCCCTAGTTCCTTAAGGTGCAAAGTTATCTTGTTTGAGATTTTTCTTGTTTTTTTGAGATAGGAATTTATCACTGTGAACTTTCCTCTTAGAACTGCCTTATCTACATCCCATAAAATTTTGTATGTTGTATTTTCATTTTCATCTGTTTCAAGTTTTTTTTTTATCTTTTAATTTTTTCATTTACCTATTGGCTAATCATAGCATAATGTTTAATCTCCACATATTTTTGAATTTTTCAGTTTTCTTCTTTATAACTGATTTCTAGTTCATACCACTGTGTTTGGAAAGATGTTTGATATGATTTCAGTTTTCTTAAATTTATTAAGATTTGTTTTATGGCCTGTCATATGATCTGTCCTGGAGAATGATCTAAGTGCACTTGAGAAGAATGTGTTCTCAGGGTTCCATTGCTTTTGAATGATATGTTTTGCATGTCTTTTAAGTCCATCAGATCTCAAATGTTTAAGGCCAGTGTTTCCTCATTGATTTCCTGTCTGGATTATCTATTCATTGATGAAAGTGGTATATCCCCTACTATTACTTCATCACTGTGTATTTCCTCCTTTAAGTTTGCTTTATATATTTAGATTCTTCTATGTTTGTTCGACTGACCCTTTTATCATTTGTAATGAGTTTTTTTTGTAATAACCTTTTTTTGTCTCTTATTACAATCTTTGTCTTAAAATCTATTTTGACTGATGTAAGTATAGCTACCCCAGCTTTCTTTTAGTCTCCATTTCATGGAATATCTTTTCCATCTTTTCACTTTCAGTCTGTTAGTGTCCTTCCATCTGAAGTGGGTGCGGTAAGCAGCATATAGACTATTTTTTGGTTTTATAGCCGTTCAGTGTCTTAAGCCATGTTTACTCTCATTTTTTCTTCCTTTTGCTGCTCTGATTGGGTGAGTTCTACTTCCTTGTCTTTTGAGTTAAGTCATCCTTTATTCTGTTTCATCTAGTCTACTCTTGAACTTTTCCATTGTATTTTTCAGCTTAGTTATTGTGTTTTTCAGCTCTGTGATTTCCCTTTGGTAATTTCATAGGTTTCTCTTTGTTGAAATTGTCACTATATTCATCCATTCTTTTCACAAGTTTGGTAAGCATATTTATGACCATTATTTTGACACTTTATCAGGAAAATCACTGATCTTAATTTTATTAAGGTCTTCTGAGGTTTTATCTTGTACCTTCATTTGTAATATATGCCTTTATTTTTCTATTTTCCCTTGAATCTCTGAGCTGGTTTCTATGCATTAAAGAGCCTCCTTTTCCAGTCTTGAAGGGGTGGCCTCATAGGAAGATAAATCTTATTGTCCAACCATGCCCTAGCTCTTGGTTGTCTTTCAAATCTCTGTGATTTCCCAACCAATTATTCTCAGTGATTCCCAGTAGTGGAGGGTATGTGGGTCCTGTCAGTGTCCCACAGGGGAGGATTTCAGGCAGCAGCTAGATTTGAGTTGTTTGGAACCAGAACCTCAGGCAGCAGCTTTTAAAGTATGCTTATATACCCGTTTCAGGGGAAGAGTAGAGATGGGCACTTCTATCTGCTCCCTCTGCATTGAGCCCTGGGGTGATAGCCAGTAAAGAATTGTTTATTACCATCCCATCAAACCACGAACAGAAGACCTGTTGGTGACCAGAGTTAGGCTATCAAGGAACATGTCCTCTGGGTGGCATCTACAAAAGCCACAGTACCAGACTTATACATGAGTTTATTTCTCAGAGATACTGGCAACCTAAGGTTGGGCAGAGGGAAAGCACTAAGATGGTGCCTGCTGACTTCTCTGGTCTCTGGAGAAAACTGTAGTTAGCCCCTACATGTGTGTTTAATTAGAAGCCTGCCCTATAGGCTGAAGCTGTGAAAATAAGCTGATAGTCTTCTTTCACAGACTGTTTCAGTCCGCCTGCCTCTCTTCTGTGCCCTGGCATGTAATCAGTTAGCAACTATTTCTTCATTTGTTCCAGTCATATGGGACCCAGGATCATAATCCTACTGGCCTTGAGAGCCATGCAATCAAGGGTGTCCCCTGGGGGTAGTCACAAATATCAGTTCATGAGATGTGTGTGCAAGCTGCTTTCCAGGAAATACCAGCAACTTAGAGTCAGGGGAGAACATGAAGATCCCTTGGTAAGATTATATTTGGCCCTTAGATGTGTGTTTAATTAGAAGCCTGCCTCTTAGGCCATAGCTATGAAGATAAGCTAATAGGCCTCTTTCACAGAAAAAAACTGGGCATTTCAGTTTGCTGTCTCTCTTCTGTGCCCTGGGGTATAGCTGGTTAAGGATCCTTTCTTCATTTGTTATAGTTCTATGGGACCTGTGAACATAAGCCCAGCCACCAGAGTCTGGTGATCAAGTGTTATCCCCTGGGTGGACCTTTAAAAACTGTGGTTGCTAGTTGAGTGCACAAGCTTCTTTCCAGGAGATACTGGCAACCTGAAGCATGACAGGGAGAGCATGAAGAATACACCTGCCAGATTCCATTTTTGGGAGTATTTCAGAAGGCTGCTAGATTTGTGTTAAATTAGATGCCTGCTCCTCAGGCTGAAGCCTTAAGATAAACAAAAAGACCTCTGTCACAGAAAGAGTGTCCATTTTTTGGTTGGATACCTCTGGACTGGGCTCTGGAGTGTAGCCAGGTGAGTTTATGTGGACCTTTTAAGAACTGTTTCTCAGTTTGCTATAGCCTTGTGGATATAAGACCTGTTGGCATTAAAAGCTAGATATTTTAGGGGCTCATCTCTCAGAGGTAGGTCCTAAAAGTTGGGATGCCAATGTGGGGTTCAAACCTTCACTCCTCAGGGAGAAGCTTGGAATTGTGAATTTCTTCCTGATTGTGGGTCACTATGTGGGGGGTAAGGGGATGGTCACTATACAGTGAGGTTTGTGATGAGATTGTGTCTCAGCCCCTCCTGCCCATTTTCATATGGGTTTTTCTCATTTGGTCCATGTGTTGGAGTTACTTAGCTAGTTTTGGGTTTCTTTCAGAGAAAATTATTTCAAACATAACTACGTATTCAGTTGTATGTGCTTGTGAGAGGGGATGAGTTCAGGATCCTCCTATGTCACTATCTTGAACCAGAACTGGCTGAATAATTTCTTAATTGAAAATGAAAAGAACTTTTACAATGCCTTTTATAACTTTTTTATTGTAATATGTCTATTGAAATCCTTAATCTTTAACTGTCTTTTTTTTTTGTAAATGAACATGTCAAAGATTTTATTAAATTCATTAGTTAATAAGGGATCTGGTAAGATATTAAAACTTCTCAAGAGAAAAACCTGAAGAAACACATAATCAGAACTCAGGAATGCTGAAATGAATATGATAATGGAGGCAAAACCAGTTACTGTCCAACCAGACATAATGTTTGAAATAAGCTCTTCCATTGAGTGGGGTGGGAAAATCTATCACATCACCACCAGATGAAACAAAATTCATTTACATCTCTATCAGAAAAAAATTATTGTCTTCAACCTCAAGTTTGTTTGTTATAACTTACAGAGTTGAAAACTAGCCCAGGTGGAAACCCTGAAGGACTCAGACCCCAGTTCTAACAGTGTCTTCTAAAAAAGAAATAATAAGTAATTGATTTAGGATCTGGCCAGAAGTGTGTTTCCCCTTATCGTTGGCCATGAATTCTCCTAAAATGTTATTGTGTATATGAATATTGCCTTTAGTAGGTTTATGAACCAAATTGTTTTTCAGAATTATATTTGGGAATTATTAATCTTAGGTATAATTAGATTTAGAAGTAGATCTGCGTGGGACGCCTGTGTGGCTCAGTTGGTTAAGCGTCTGCCTTCGGCTCAAGTCATGATCTCCAGGTCCTGGGATCAAGCCCTGCATCAGGCTTTCTGCTCAGCAGGGAGTCTGTTGCTCTCTCTCTCTCTCTCTCTCCCATGGCCCCTCCCTACTGTTCATTCTATCTCTCTCTCAAATAAATAAATAAAAATCTTAGAAAAAAAAGTGGAAAAGCATGTGAGTTACACAGTTTGTAAGATAATCTTTAGAAAGACCTCATGTGAAGTATAAAAGTGACAAAAACAGTGAGCTAGGATCATAGGTCCCCAAGGGAGTATAAGACATATTCATAAATTTAGAACACTCATCTTCCATTTGAAGAAACTAATATCCATATAAGATTGGAATGATTATTACCATGTATTTTTTAACCATTTATTTGAGTTCCATATTGCCTTATTATTTTCTATGTATTGCTAAACTTTTAGAAATCTCTACTAAATACCAACTGTGTATCAGGCATTTAGGAACTCAAACTTGATGAAGATATCTCATACATATGGTTATAGAGACATACACTTGTAAAGTATCAGGTTTTTGTCAGATTACCAGGTAAATGTACCCTAAAAGATTGAAGTTTAGGAAAAGGCCTGGGATGAAAAGAGATTTGGGGATCATTAATGCAGAAAAGTTTTCAAACTCATAGTTGTGGAAGGAATTGAATAAGTAGAGTGCATAGAATAAGGTGAGAAGAATATTAAATATGAAATTATGGGAATAATTATTAAGGGGTAAACAGAGGAGGCATCTAGAAATAAGACTGAAAAAGTCATCTGACCTTAGTAGGGCCAACTGAGAAGGTGGGCACATAGCTAAAGAAGATAATGTGTTAAGAAGAAAGTGGTAGTTGATAGTGGCAGATACTGCAGAGAGTCAAGAAGGTGAACCCTAAATATCCATGGATTCAGGTAGTGAAGACTACTAATTGCTCTAGAACAGTTTGAGTTCTGGAGGCTAAAACTAGCCTCCAGAAATTTGAGGATAAATTTAGGCAAGAAATTAATGATGCTGAATATAAGTTGCACAGGCTGGACTGTGAAAAGTAATATAAACTGTGTACCTAATGGAATTGAGTTTAAGGGAATATTTTAGTTGTGTGTTTGTTTTGATTGCATGTACTATACTAAACGTGAAAACATATAAATGTTAGTTATCTGAACCAGTAGAGGATGGGACTGAATAGATGGGACAGAAAGTACAGATGACAAAACATGGTCCAAGAGCAGATACAGTGTGTAGGATCATATTGCAGATGGTTACAAATAGAGTGTAGGAATGAGAGTAGTGTTTCTGAATGAAACAGTATCAGTAACTCAAAGTCCTGAAGCATATTCTATTTTCTGAAAGACTGCAAAATCTACATGAGACAGAAAGGATGCGTTTGGTTATGTAAAAGTCTGTTCAGCATTGGAAACATTTTAGTTTCTCCCTCTACCTCCCAACCACATTGAATACTTGTTTACATATGTATGTCTACTGCTACTTCATTCAGAGGTGTTTAGTTGTAACTGAGACATCATTGCACACAAAACCTAAATTATTTTTTCAGGCCCTCTGTAGGAAAAGTTTGTTAACTGTTGATCTTAGCAGACTTTATAAAACTTAATATTAACAATAGCATCATGGTGGTGAACGTGACCTCTTTTGTTCATTATGTGAGTGCATTTGTGTGTGTGTGTGTGTGTGTGTGTGTGTGTGTGTGTGCATGTTTTCCATAGCTTATGTACTAGATGTGGTTTTGAATTCATGAGAACATCTCCTTCAGCCTTGGCAATATCTCAGTTATTGCTTACTCCCTAAAACCAAATTGAATATTTCTAAAATCCTGGGTGTTTAAATAGAAAGCTATTTATCATGGGTGAGATGGAAAGCAAAAATTTGAATTACTATCATTTACATATAAATTCAACAAATATTTGTTGAGCACCTAGTATGTGTCAGGTGCTGTTGTCAACACAGGAGAAATATCATAAACATCAACAAATCCCTGCTCTCTTATACCCTGGTTGATGAATAATTTCAGTAGTATGGACAGGAAGAGTCTTTAAGCAGGTAATGTGTGTGTAGAGATATTAAAGCAAAGGATCCAGTGAACCTTATGAATATTTGGACAATAACCATTTTCCATATTTCTCATTTAGTTCAAGGTAGAATACTTGCATAATTTGGTTGTTCTCCCATAGTATGGTTGAAATTAGCCTTAAATCTTAGACTCAAACAGCTATAACCAAAGAAGCAAAATGAACAGATTTGCCATACTGGCCTGAGGATATACGCAATCTCCCACCATGGTTCACCTGCCCCAAAAGAAGATATATCAGAAGCTACTCCTCTCTCTCTATCCTAAAAGAACTTATTATAATTATAGGCTTAAGTTTTTTGTTTACATGTTTGAGTTAAAAAAGTTATCCAGAGTAAAATGCAAAGTTCTAAGTTATAAAATTGGATAAGATTTAAGAAATGTATAGTCTTGTTTAATCACACTGCAAAACATCACTCCAGAAATTTTTAAGCCCATTTTCAGACAATACCCAGCCTCCATTGGCAACCAGCAATCTGATTTCCATTGCCATAGATGAATTTTAACTGTTCTTAGATTTCATGTTGATGGAATTATGCAGTTTGTGCCCTTTTGTGTCACTTTATTTCTCCTTGACATTTTTTAAAATATTCATTATGTTCTATGCATCAGCACTTATATTGTATACTGATGAGAATTATTTTATTACATGGATATAACACAGTTTTCATTTGCATATTTTTATTGAGCTAAAATTGACATATAACTGGCAAATTTGAGGTGTACAATATATTGGTTTGATAGATTTATATATCACAATATGATTAATACAATAACAGTTAATTACCTTTATTGTGTCACATAATTATTTCTTTTTTGATATTTAAAATATTTAAATATACATATATACTTTTATTATTCACCCATTAACTCCATAATATGCCAATCATGAGCTAGATTTCAGCAGTTACATTCACTTGATCACGGCTGCAGAAGGATATGATTAACTGGAAAACAGGGAGACCAGAGACACAGTGGGAGGTGACATAGCACAGCCTATGCCATTGCAATACAATTGTCAAGTTCAGCGGTTGTTTGGTAAAGCCGGTTCAATTCTGTTCCCTTTGCCAGGGATTCTACGTTTGTGAAAATTGGACCAACAAGTGGTGGGGTTCCATTTCCTGGCTTGACTTCTCAGTGGCTTTATCCAGAATCTCACTGGCAACTGATTACTGTAACACCAGCTCAACCTTCTCTGCTCCCATGCTGGGGCATTTCCAGTTATAAAGGTAATACTGTAGGTTGCCATCTCCTATGCCAAACTTGAGCTACTCCAGGAAGGTTTTGTTCTCCATGAGATCCAGTGCATTGAACACATTGAACCCTTTCATTTTGGCGCAAAAAGGGCATCGCTCATGAGGTCTAGAAGAGGAGTCTGGGTGTGGACGTTGTAGAAAGAATAAGCATCCTTTAGACTCTTGTGGGTTGGATGGTTCATGATGGTGGAGGGAAGCGTATAAAAGCTCAGGAAGTCTGTGACCTCCCCATGTGCGTTCTCCACTGTGAAAGTGTCGATGATACTCTCCTGGGGTAGAACCAGTGCTCCATCTCCTCCTGGCTCATGACTGGCATGCAGTGAAAATGCTTTAGGTACCTGATGAGGAGCTGGTGCACTACTGGAATGTCTTTTTTTTTTTTTTTTCCATTAGTCACATCCCAGCTGTCTTGGGCGACTCTGGCAGTTGGTAGAGCTTCATGGTACACTGCATGATCATATTTCTACTCAGGTGGGAGAACTTCTGTCAGCTTCCGTGGGTTTAGGGACCGATGCCAGTACCTACAGGTGCCAACAGGCTTTCGTAATAACACCCTGGCAGCGTAAACAGCTTGGAAAATGCCCTCCAGGTGAACTTGTTGGGTTATTACTCGGATCAGGACCGGAGCCACTGTTCTGGAGCATAGCTTCTTGTGGACGCACAGGAAGTTGATCTCCACCATCTTCTCTGTGTCATAGATGTGGTTGTTTGCCAGGATAGCACTGATGAACCCAACCAGTTTCTGACTTGAGACAACTCGAACCCTGCAGTGCCACTGGGGGAGCCAGCCAGGAGGGGGAGAAAGTCGGGGGAGTAGTCGAACCGGAACATATTGTCATTGTCCTCCAGATAGTTCTCGTTCAGGAGGCCATAGAGCCCTTTCAGCACACCATGGTCCCCCAGGTCCAAGGCATCCCAGGTGAAGCCCTGGGGCAGGGTGTAGGGCTCCTGGAGGATGTAGTCTTTGTCAGGCTCTGCGGTCCCATGGGTGTTCACCACTTCTCCCAGTTTGGGGACAAGCTGCATGTCCCAGAACTGGTAGCTTTGCTTGCTAGCCTCCTCCATGATTTTGGCGGGCCCCTGACCCACTGAGAACAGTTCAGTGGCCTTCCGTATTTCCTGGATCCTCTCGGCTGGCAAAGAGTTCATCTTCACAAGCTGATCCTGGGCTGAATCTGTCTCATTGCCTTTCTCTTTCTTCTTCTTTTTGGCTCCAGTGTCATTGGCTGGACTCAAACCACCCCAGCTGTAGCTGCTGTCCTCCTTGTTCTCACAATCACTGCAGTGCTCAGGGCCGTTTCTGTTCCCTTCCATAAACTGCGGCAGCCAAGGTGCTGGCAGCTTCACTGCTATCTCACTGTCGTCCGCCAACTTGAGTGCACCCATAATTATTTCTATTTTGTGTTAGCAATTAAGATCTAGTCTCTTAATAACTTTAAATTTTTAATACAGTAATATTAACTATAATCACTATGTTGTGTGTTAGATCTCCAGAACTTATTTACCTACTATTTGCAAGTTAATACTCTTCACAGCATCTCATTTCCTGACCCCTGATAACCACCACACTACTGTCTGTTTTTACAAATTCAAATTTTTAGATTCCACATATAAGTGATATTTTACAGCATTTATCTTTCTCTGACTTAACTCACTTCACATAATGCCCTCAGGGCCGTCCATGTTGTTGCAAATGGCAGGATTTCCTCCTTACTCAAGGTAGAATGATATTCCATTGCATTTATATACACCACATCTTTACCCATTCATCCATTGATAAACACTAGGTTGTTTCCATATCTTGACTGTTGTGAATAATGCTGCAGTGAACATGGGTATGCAGATATCAAGATACTGATTTCAGTTTCTTCAGATATATATCAAGGAGTGAGATTGCTAGATCACATAGTTCTATTTTTAATTTTTTGAGGAATGTCCATACTGTTTTCCATAATGGCTGTACCAATTTACATTCCAAACAACAGTGTATAAGTGTTCCCTTTTCTCCACATCTTTGCCAACATTTGTTATCTCTTTTCTTTTTGATAAAAGCCATCCTAACACATATGAAGGGATATCTCATTGGTGGTTTTGATTTGCATTTCCCTGATGAGAGAATCTTTTCATATACGTGTTGGCCATTTATATGTCTTCTTTGGAAAAATATTTATTTTCTCTGCCCATTTTTTAATTAGATGATTTTCTTTTTTGATATTGAGTTGTATGAAGTATTTATATATCGAATATTAGTCCCTTATCATACATATGCCTTATAAATATTTTCTTCCATTCTGTATATTGCCTTTTCAATATATTACTTCATTTGCTGTGCAGAAACTCTTTAGTTTTATGTAGCCCCACTAATTTTAGTTTTCGTTTCCTGTGCTTTTGGTAACTGATCCAAGAATTCAATGCCTAGACCAATGTCAAAGATCTTTTTTCCTTATGTTCTCTTCAAGGAGTTTTATGGTTTTAGGTCTTATTTTTACATCTTTGATCCATTTCAAGTTAGTTTTTGTAAATGGCATAATATAGGGGTCCATTTTCATTCTCTTGCACGAGGATATCCAGTTTTCCCAACACCATTTATTAAAGAAACCATCCTCTTTCCCATTGTGTTCTTGAAACCCTTGTCAAAAATTAGTTGATGAGATATATAAGGTTTTATGTCTGAGATTTCTATTCTGTTTCACTGATACATGTGCCTGTTTTTATGAAAATACACTTTTGTTTTGACTACTACAGCTTTATAATGTAGTTTGAAATCAGGTGTTATAATGTCTCCAGGTTTGTTCTTTTTCAGGAAGGCTTTTCTATTCAGGGTCATTTCTAGTTCCAAACAAATTTTTAGATTTTACAATTTCTGTAAAAAATGCATTTGAAATTTTGGTTGGAATTGCATTGAATTTGATCACTTTTAGTACTATGAACATTTTCATGATATTAATTCTTCCAATCCAAGAACACAGGAATATCTTTTCATTTGCTTGCATCTTCTTTAATTTGTTTCATCATTATCTTACAGTTTTCAATGTACAGGTTTTTCACCTCCTTGGTTAATTTATTCCTAAATGTTTTTATTGTTTTTGGTGCTATCATAATGGGATTGCTTTCTTAATTTGCTTTTCAGATAGTTCATTGTTAAGTGTATAGAAATACAACTGATTTCTGTATGTTTATTGTGTATCATGTACCTTTACTAACAGTTTTTAATGGAGTCTTTAAGGTTTATATATAAAAGATCATGCCATCGGCAAACAGATAATTTTATTTTTTCCTTTTTGATATGGATGCCTTTTGTTTCTTTATTTTGCCTAATTGCTATGGCTAGGACTTCTAGTGCTATGTTGAATAGAAATGGTGAGAGGGGCCATCCCCTGTCCTTTTCTTGATCTCAGAGGTAAGGATTTTAACTTTACACCATTGAGCATGATGTTAGCTATAGGTTTGTCATATACAGCTTTTCTTATGTTAAGGAAAATTCCTTCCATACCCAATTTGCTGTGCATTTTTATCATAAAAAGATGTTGTATTTTGTCAAATGCTATTTTAAATTTTATTATGTTATGTTAGTCACCGTATTACATCATTAGTTTTTGATGTGGTGATCCACGATCCATCATTTTTGTGTAACACCTAGTGCTCCGTGAAGTACATGCCCTCCTTAGTACCCATCACTGGGCTAACCAATCCCCCTCCCCTCTAAAACCCTATTTGTTTCTCAGAGTCCATAGTTTCTCATGGTTCATCTCTCCCTCCGATTCCACCCCCTCCTCATTTTTCCCTTCCTTCTCCTAATGTCCTCCGTGCTATTCCTGATGTTCCACAAATAAGTGAAACCATATGATAATTGACTTTCTCTCCTTGACTTATTTCACTTAGCATAATGTCCAGTCCCATCCATGTTGATGTAAAAGTTGGGTATTCATCCTTTCTGATGGCTGAGTAATATTCCATTGTATATATGGACCTCATCTTCTTTACCTATTCATCTGTTGAAGGGCATCTCAGCTCTTCCCACAGTTTGGCTATTGCGGACATTGCTGCTATGAACATTGGGGTGCATATGGCCCTTCTTTTCACTACATCTGTGTCAAATGCTTTTTCTGCATCTATTGAGAAAAGCATATGATTTTTATCTTTCATTCTACTAATATGGTGTATCATATTTTTTCACTTGTGTATGTTGAACAATGCTTGCAACCCAGAGATAAGTTCTACTGAATCATGGTGAATGATTCTTTTAATGTGCTGTTGAATTTTGTTTGCTAATATTTTGATAATTTTTGAATCTATATTCATCAGGGATATTGTTCTATATACAATTTTTTTTAATCTGGCTTTTGTATCAGGGTAATGCTGGCTTTGTAAAGTGAGTTTGGAGTTTCCCCTCCTCTTCATTTTTTTAAATGAATTTGAAAAAGATTGGCCTTAATTCTTCTTTAAATGTTGGTAGACTTCTCCAGTGAAACCATCTGGTCCTGGGCTTTTCTGTGTAGGCATATTTTGATTAATGATTAGTTTCCTTATTCATTAATAGTTTGTTTAGATTTTCTAGTTCTTTTTTTTCCCTAAGATTTTATTTCTTTACTTGAGAGAGAAAGAGCATAGTGGTGGGGGGGGGGAGAGGGAGAGGGAGAAGCAGACTCCCTACTGAGCACAGGGCTTGATCCCAGGACCCCAAGATCATGACTTGAGCAGAGGGCAGACACTTTACTGACTAAGCTGCCTAGGCACCCTTAGATTTTCTAGTTCTTCATGATTCAGTCTTTGTAGGGCACACATTTCTATGAAATAATTCATTTTTTTCTATGTTACCTAGTTTGGAATATAATTGTTAATAGTATTCTCTCCTTTGTGTTTCTACTGTCTAATACTTTCTATTTCTGTGGTATCAGTTGTAATGTCTCATTTCTGATTTATTTGAACCATTTTTTTCATAGTTAATATAGCTAAAATTTTGTCAATTTTGTTTATCTTTAGAAATAACTGGGTCTTATTTTCATTGATTTTTTGGTTGATTTTCTGGTCTATATTTTACTTATTTTTGCTCTAATTTTTGTTATTTCCTTCTCTACTGCTGACTTTGAGCTTAATTTGTCCTTTCTCTGCTTCTTTTAGATGTAAGGCCAGATTGTTTGAGATTTTTCGTATCTAATGTACACATTTATAAGTATAAACTTCCCTCTTAGAACTGCTTTTGTAGCATCTCATAGGTTTTGAAATGTCATTTTATTGTCCTTTGATTCAAGATACTTCTTGATTTCCCTTTTGAGTTCTTTTTTGACCTGTTGGCTAGAAAGGAGCATCTTGTTTAACTGACACATATTTTTTAATTTGTTATGAAAACTGTAACAAAAAAAGGAGGGTACTATATAATGATAAAGGGTCAATTCATCAAGAAGATATAAGTGTAAATATAAATGCACCCAATATTAGAGACTTTATTTATAAAACAAATATAATGTTAATAATTATTTAATACATTTAGGTGCTCCAATATTTGGTGAATTTTTGATATCTGATATAAGTATAGCTACCTCTGATCTCTTTTGGTTTCCATATGCTTGAAACAGCATTTTTTAATTTCTTCACTTTGAGCCTGTGAGTGTCCTTAAAGCTTAAGTGAGTCTACTATAGTCAGAATATAGTTGGATTTTTTTTTTTCTAAATCCATTTAGGCACTCTGTGTCTTTTTATTGGAGAACTTAAACCATTTATATTTACAGTAATTATTAATTGGTAAGGACTTACCATGATCATTTTGCTGACAGCTTTATAATTGTTCTGTGTTTCTTTAGTTCCTTTCTTCCTCTCTTGTTTTATTGATTTTTGTGTGGTTTGCCTTGATTCTTGTCTCTTTATTGTTTGTGTATTTATTACACATTTTTGCTCTATGGTTACCCTGAGGATTTCTAGTACATCTTATAGTTATAACTGTCTATTTTAAGCTGACAACTACAATTGCATTAGAAAGTTCTATCCATTTACTTACACCCCCAATTCTTGTTGATGTCCCAAACTATACCTCTCTACAGTTATTTTTAATGCTTTTGTCTCATAACCTAAATGCTAATTTCATAGTGATTTCCACAATATTATTGAACTACTAGGATATTTTTAATTTGACTATATATTTACCTTTACCAGTGAATTTTATACTTTCATGTTTACATGTTGCTAATTAGCATTCTTTTTTTTAGCTTGAAGAACTTCTGTTAGCATTTCCAGTAAAGCAGGCCTAGTGGTAATTTTCTTAGGTTTTGTCTGGGATTCTTTTTATTTCTTCTTCATCTCTTAATGACGACATTCCTGGGTCAAGTATTCTTGACCAATAGCTTTTTTGTCTTTGTTTTTCCTTTAACTACTTTGAATATATCATCCCACTCTCTTCTGGTCTAATGTTTCTGCTCAGAAATGCTGGTGGATTTATGAGGATTCCCTTGCATGGGACGGTTCTTTTTTTTTTTTTTTTCTGCTTTCAGATTTCTGTCTTTTAATTTTGAGATTATAATGTCTCAATGAAGATCTCTTTCAATGAATCTGAATCTTTACATTTCCCATATCTGGGTAGCCATCTCTCTCCCTAGATTTGGGAAGTTTTCAGCCATTACTTCTGTAAATGAGGTTTCTGTCCCTTTTTCTCTTTCTTCTCCCTTCTAGAACTCTTATAATAGATATATTTTTTCTTTTGATCATGTCTTATAATTCACATAGGCTTTCTTCTCTCTTTTTTATTCTATTTTCTTTATTCTCCTCTGACTAGATAATATCAAGAGAACTGTCATCAAGCTCACTATTGTTCTGCCAGGTTAAGTGTGGTGTTAAAGCTATCTATTGCATTTTTTTTGTGAAGGTACAGTGATGCCTTCCATGCTGCTCTTCCAGCGAAGGTTAACATTGGCCAGACTGCAGGGCTCTTCTCTGGCCAAGACTGCAGGAAACATGCTGGTAGCATTGGCAGATAGGGCTATTGAGATCTTCAGAGGCCAAGGCTGCTGGGGTCTTTTCCTGTTTTGTTTTACCTCATGGGAGAAAGTTCTAGCTGAGGGAATCCTTCTCCCCTGTGTGCTGGTGCTCAGAACAGTCACAGCACTATTGGACCCAGGGTCCTTGGATCAAGTGCAAGCAGAACTACCACAAGCCATGTGTCCTGTAGTACAAGTACACTTGCTGTGGCACTGGTGTCTAGTATGTGGGTGTACAGGTCTCTATAGAACCAGACCTGGGATACAGCAGCTTATTACAAAGAACCAACTAGCTGGGGTTGGGTAACCCAGCAGTGGCATTGGCCTTAGAATGACAAGGTGCAGCACTGGCCTGGCCCAGGGGACAGAGGTTGCACAGCCTGTGGATGGTGGGTCAGGGTCTCAATTCTGGCCCCAGGGAGCAGTCACAAGATAGCAGCAGTATAATTCTAGTGGTAGTCTATTAAAGCCATGTGTTGGGACCTGGGAAGGTTAGCTGAGAGCAGTGGCAGTATGGCCCTGTGAATGATGGTTCAGAACCATATCCTTGGCGCTGGGGGCCAGCCT
This sequence comes from Zalophus californianus, assembly GCF_009762305.2. NCBI lineage: Eukaryota > Metazoa > Chordata > Mammalia > Carnivora > Otariidae > Zalophus > Zalophus californianus. The sequence continues at coordinate 141,824,607 of NC_045596.1, read as the reverse complement.
CAGCAATGAATCATAAAAGCCTTGACCTAGGACCCAGGAAGTGGGCTCAGGGCAGTGACAGCACAGTCTCAGCAACAAAGGGACAGAAATATGGTCTGGAATGCAGGGGTAGGATCAGAGCAATGGTAGCCAGGTTCCAGGAATGATGGGACAGAGGCCACAATCAGAAACCTAGGGGCCAGGGCTCAAGGCAGTGGTAGCACCCCTGGCAATGATGGTTCAAAGCCTTAATATGAATGAAGGTGTACTTCAGGGCACTAGCAGCCCAGTCCCAGCAAGAATGATTTAGAACCTTATCTACCAGAATGGGTGGGGCTTGGTGTAGTGAAAGCACCCCTAGTAATGGCTATTCAGAGCTGTGACTTAGAAACTGGTGCATAGGACTCAGAACAGTGACAGTGCCCCTGACAATAATAATTCAGAGCTGTGACCTAAAATACAGAGTGGTAACAGCCTCATAATTGCAACCAAAGAATGATGTGGGACCAGGGGACAGGGCTCTGGGTAGTGGAGGCTGCCCTGATGATCATACAAAGATGTGATGTGGGACCAGGAATGGGAAAAGAGTAGTAGCAGTTCCAGTCACATGTATGATGAGGTACTGTGGTACCTGATCCCTGAGATCAAACCAAAGCCCCTCTGGCCCCAGAAGCCAAGTGTAACCTTAGAAACAGCTCTGGCCTCTGGGAGTAGAAGCAGGAAGGGGGTTTGTTCTGGGCTGCTCTTTCAGTTGAGATCCATGTCAGTGAAGACTGAGGGGGACCTCCATTTTCACCGCTAAAAACATTCACAATGAGGGAGTTTGCTGGTGCTTACCTGTTCTTCCTGTGTGGTGAATTTCCTCCCAGGAGATTCTTCGACGTGCAGAGCTGCTCCTAACTAGGGATGGAGTGACACAGGCAAAATGTTTCTTGTACTGTTCTATGTAGCCATGCTTGATTTTTGAGCTCTGCAGCATTTTTACTGCTGCTGCTTTGTAATCCTGAGTTTTCCCTGAGTTATTTTCTTCAGTTTGTAGTTATTTACTATTTGTATGTGTGTTGGGGCGGGGGGAAGAAAAGGTGGAAACTCCTAGCCCTCCATCTTGCTGACATAACCTTTATAATAATTTTTAAAATCCATTCTCTTTTGGTTTCATCTGGGACCTCTGTCCTGTTTGGGACTATTATGAATAAAGCTGCTGGGAACTTTTTTGGAAATCTTTCTGTGCAAATATATTTTCATTTCTCTCAGTTAAAGATTGAATACTCTGGGGAAATACTCTGGGTCATAAGTTTGATGTATATTTAACTCGAAAAGAAAATGCCAGTTTCCAGAAAAAGTTGTACAGTTTTACATTCCTGGTAACAATGTTTGAGTAACAAAATCACATTACATTCTCAGCAACATTGATGTTATCATTTCAGTCAATTGGAAATGGTCATTATGGTTTTAATATGCATTGTCCCGATAACATAATGTTGAGCAGTTTTTGCGTCTGTGCTTATCGGCTATTTGTATATATACTTTCTGAAAATGTCAAAGTGTTCATTTTAATTGGCTAGGTTCTTTTGTTACTTTCTTGTACTAGTTCTTTATGTATTCTGGATAAAGAAATTTTGTCAGACCAAGGAAGTACAAATCTTCCACCCTGTGGCTGGCCTTTTCACTTGTTTAAATGATATATGTTTTATGAGTCAAAATGTATATTTTTGTTAAGGTACAATTTATCAACACTTTGTCTGTTATGATAAGAGATCTTTGTCTATGCTAGCACATTAAATATATTCTCAAGTTTTTTTCCAAAAATGTTATAGTTACAGCTTCTGCATTTAGGCCTGTCATCTATCTCAAACAATTTTTTTATGTGTTGTGTGAAATAGTTTATATTTTTATTGTTTTGTTTTTGTGTTTTCAGTTGTTGAAGAAATGTTAGTTGAAGATTTCTGAAGTCCTTATTCTGTTCTATTGATCTATTTGTCTATCCTTTCATCAATACTACACTGTCTTAATTGCTGTGTATTTATAGTAAATCTTGCAATCAGGTAGTAGAAGTTTTCCAACGTCATTCTTTTGTTGGACTATTTTAAGTTCCTTGCATTTCCATATCAGTTTTACAATTAGTCTTTAACTTTCTACCAAAAAAATTCTACCGGAATTTTTATTAGAATTCTAATAAGTTTATACATCAATATAATGAAATGGACAACTTAACAGTATTTAGTTTTTTAATCTATAGTCGAGGCTATAACTATTGCATATTTCTCCATTTATTTCAGTTTCTTTGATTCTCTCAAAATGAACAATTTTTCATATAGATATCTTGCACATTTTTTTGTTAAATGTATCATTAGATACTTTATGTTATTTGTGCATCATGAATGGTTTTAACTTCTTTTTACAATTTTTGGTGACAAAAGATAGAATTACAATTTACTCTTTCATATTGATTTTATATCTTATAGCCTTGCTAATGTCACATATTTTCTATATACGCAATCATGTTATCTGTTCATAAATTCTTACTTCTTCTTTTCCAATCTTTAAGATTTCATTTCCCAAAGCCATAGTAAAAGTTTTGTGTGCCAAACTTGAAAATGTCATACATAGATTTTATCCATATTTCACAGTTCAGTGACACCCTGCTATGTTGAACTCCACCTCCCTGAGGTACAGAAAATAAATTCCTTTTGGGCACAATATCTCTGGCCTGTGGTTGTGGAATTGAATCCTGATTGTGATTTTTTCTGACAATACTTTGGATTTGGGACTAGCTTTATCAATCTCAACAATTGTGTAAATCAATTCTTTGTAATCAAACAATATCTAATCTCTTATAGAACTATAATCTACTGATTCTTCTCCCGTTAAACACTGACTGACACAGATTTTGCATATATTTTCTATCTATTATAATTTATAAGACAAATTGTTTTAATGCATTGCTTTTGTTTGAGGTAGCACTAAAAATCAATATATGTATTTTAAAAATTATCAGTTTAATGCCTACTACCTATAATTTTTATCAATGTCTAGGCAGACTCTTAATTTGAAAAAAAGAATATGTCAACTATGGTGACATCTACATTTGTCTACACTTTTTTATTATTATTATTAATATATCATGCTCCACAAATTTGCCTACTCCATACATACTAGAATTTGGATATGATGTCAAGACACATTTTGCAGTTTATGAGAATTTGCAAGAAATCCCCAACTTTAACATATATGAAAATAATTATCAAGTTTTAATTAAATTATTAAAATAATAAAATATTAGTATATCATTAAAACTTAAAAAACACGTTTTAAACTGATATTTGTTTCTTCATTGATATTAAGCCCTATGATTTTAGCCCTAATATATAAAGATTTGATTGCCATTTCCATTTTTTCTGCACACAGTGTTTTTCTTTTGCTGACCATCTAATCTAATCTGTTTTTCTATTTCTTTTTTTCTGATCTATCTATTCATTTAACTTCTGTAATCACTAAGATTTACAATATATTTTTACAGTGTGTTCTCTGGAATGGGAATAAGTATGTCCTCAGAAGCCTAAATATTCAATTCCTCCTATTTATGAATTCCATAAATAGATCAATTAGTTAACTGCTACAGTGGGAAGGCAAAGTTACTGAAGAACTGTTCACACTCATTTGCTCTGTGTGTGGCCTCTTTGTATGTATAGGCTGTGGTAGTTTGAAAGTGAAGTATAAGCCTAAGAAATAGAAGGCAATAAAACCTTGAAGCTCATTCCTAATATGCCTTTCATTAAAAGCATCTTCCACAGGGTGCCTGGGTGGCTCAGTCATTAAGCGTCTGCCTTCAGTTCAGGTCATGATCCCAGGGTCCTGGGATCGAGCCCCGCATCGGGCTCCCCGCTCTGCGGGGAGCCTGCTTCTCCCTCTCCCACTCCCCCAGCTTGTGTTCCCTCTCTTGCTGTGTCTCTCTGTGTCAAATAAATAAAATCTTAAAATAAATAAATAAATAAATATCATCTTTCAGAAGATGATATTTATACCTCTGTACATCTCTACTTATTCCATATGTGAATTTCAACAAAGATTCATCTCATTTGTCATATATATATATATATTTTCATTCAATGTTATTGAGATATAGTGACATACAGCACTACATAAGTTTGAGTATGCCATAATGACTGCATTTACATATATTGTGAAATGATTACCACAAAATTTGGTTAGCATCCATCATCTTAAATAGATAAAAAAAAGAAAAAAATGTTTTCTATCTTCTGATGAGAACTCTTAGCAACATTCAAATATACCATAACTATAGCGTTAACTATACTCATTATGTTGTTTATTACATCCCTAGTACTTATTTATCTTATAACTGGAAGGTTGTACCTTAATCACATTCATTCAGTTCCCCCACTCCTCACCCCATGCCCCTGATAACTACAAATCTGATCTCTTTCTCTGTGGGTTTGAGGGGTTGTTTTTGGTTTGTTTGTTTTCTTTTCTTTCTTTCTTTCTTTCTTTTTTTTTTTTAGATCCCACATACAAATATTTGTTTTTATGTCTGACTTATTTCATTTAGCATGGTGGTCTCAAGGTCCATCCATGTTATCAAATATCAGGATTTCCTTCTTTTTTATGGTTGAATCATATTCCAGTGAACACACACACACCCACACACACACATTTATCCTTCTGTCAATGGACACAGGCTATTTCCATGTCTTGGCTATCGTAAATAATGCTGTAGTGAAAAACGGGGTACAAATATCTCTTTGACATAGTGATTTTAATCCTTTAGTTATATACCTAGAAGTGGAATCACTGGATCATAAAGTAGTTCTTTTTTATTTTTTGAGGATTCTCCATGCTGTTTAAATAGTAGCTGTACTAATTTACAATCCATCAACAGTGCACAGGATTCTCTTTTTTCCACATCTTCACCAGGATTTGTTACTTCTTGTCTTTTTGATGATACCATTCTGAGACTATGAGGTGCTATCTCTTGGTGGTTTTGATTTGCATTTCCATATGATTGCTGATATTGAACACCTTTTCATGTACTTGTTTGCCATTTGGACATCTTTGTAAAAATGTCTATTCTGGTATTTGCCCATTTAAAAAATATATTTATTTATTTTAGAGAGAGAGCACACACATGAGTGGGGAGAGGGACTGAGGGAGAGAATCTCCAAGCAGAATCCCTGTTGAGTGCAGAACCTGATTTGGGACTCAGTCTCACAACCCATGAGATCATGAACTGAGCTGAGACCAAAAGTTGGATACTTAACCAACTAAGCCACCCAGGCACCCCACCCATTTTTTAATTCGAATTTTTTTTTGCTATTGTAGCAGTCTTTTATATATTTTGGATGTTAACTCCTTAGCAGATATATAATTTGCAAATATCTTCTCCAATTCCTTGTTTGCTTAATTTTGTTGATTATTTATCTCATTGGGAAGCTTTTTATTTTGATGTAATTCCACTTATTTCTTTTTGATTTTGTTGATTGCTCTTTAGGTGTCATATCCAAAAAATAATTTCTAGGTCTGATGTTAAGAAGCTTTTTTCCTAAGTTGTCTTCTAGTTTTATGATTTAAGGTTTTACATTTACATCTTTAATCTGTTTCAAGTTAAATTTTTGTGAGTAGTGTAAAATAGGTATCTAGTTTCATTCTATTGTATGTTAATATTCAACATTGGTGAGACTGTCTTTTCTCCAACTGAGTATTCTTGGCTCCCTTGTCAAGTATTATTTGACAGTAACACATGCTTTTATTTCTGGACTCTCAATTATATCCCATTGATTCATGTGACTGTTTTTATGCCAATACCATACTGTTTTGTTATCAATTTGTAATATAGCTTGAAATCAGAAGTGTAATTTCCCCTGCTTTGTTCTTTTTTGGGGGCATTGCTTTGGCTAATTGTGGTCTTTTGCAGTTTCATAAAAAATTTAGGATTGTTATTACTGCTTCTGTAAAAATTGCTATTGGATTTGGATATAGATTACTTTGAATCTATAAATGGATTTGGGCTTATGGATATTTTAGTAGTATTCTTCCAATCCATAAACATGGATTATCTTTTCATTTTTTCATTAATATCTTGTAGTTTTCAGTGTACATGTCTTTCACCTAATAAGTTAAATTCATGTTTTTGATATTGTAAATGGGATCATTTTTTCTTTTATAGGTATTTTTGTATACTGCAACTCCATTGAATTTCTTTATTAGATATAACACCTTTTGATGACATTTTAGGATTTTCTCTATATAAAATCATGTCATTAGCAAATAGGTACTTTTCTCCTTTTCCCTTGCAATTCTGATAGGTTTTATTTCTTTTTCTTGCCTGATTGCTCAGTCTTGGAATTCCACTATTATATTGGATAGGGGTGTTGAGAGTGGGCAGCGCTGTCTTGTCCCTGATTTTAGAGGAAATGATTTGAACATTCTATCATGCAAGATGTTGTTAGCCATGGCCTTGTTATATATGGCATTTTTGTTGAGATACATTCCTTCTATACATATTTTGTTGAGAGTTTTTATCATAAACAGATGTTGGATTTTGTCAAATTATTTTTCTGCATCTACTGACATGATTATGAGGTATTTTTTTTAAAGATTTATTTATTTATTTGAGAGAGAAAGAATGAGAGAGAGAGAGAGAGTACATGAGAGGGGGGAGGGTCAGAGGGAGAAGCAGGCTCCTTTGCTGAGCAGGGAGCCTGATATGGGACTCGATCCCGGGACTCCGGGATCATGACCTGAGCCGAAGGCAGTCGCTTAACCAACTGAGCCACCCAGGCGCCTGAGGTTTTTTTTTTCTTTTATTCCTTGTAATGTATCACATTTCTTGATACCTGTATGTTGAAACATTTTGCATTCCAGGAATAAACCCCACTTGATCATGATGAGTGATTTCTTAACATGTGACTAAATTCAGTTTGCTAGTGTTTTATTGAAAAATTTTACATCTATACTAATCAGAAATAATGACTTATAATTTTATTTTCTGGCTTTAGTATCAGGGTAATGCTTGTCTCTTAAAATGAGTTTGGTAGAATGTTCCATGGGCACTAGAGAAGAATGTGTATTCTGTTGCTTTGGGATGGAATGTTCTGAATATATCTGTGAAGTCCATTTGGTACAGTGTGTCCTTTAAGTCTTTATTTCCTTGGTGATCTTTTGCTTAATGATCTGTCCATTTCAGTGAAGGGGGTGTTAAAGTCCCCTACTATTATTGTATTGTTGTCGATGTGTTTCTTTGATTTTGTTATTAATTGGCTTATATAATTGGCTGCTCCCATGTTAGGGGCATAGATATTTACAATTGTTAGATCTTCTTGTTGGATAGACCCTTTAAGTATGATATAGCGTCCTCCCTCATCTTTTATTATAATCTTTGGTTTAAAATCTAATTCATCTGGTATAAGGATTGCCACCCCAGCTTTCTTTTGGTATCCATTAACATGGTAAATTTTTTCCACCCCCTCACTTTCAATCTGGAGGTGTCTTTGGGTCTAAAATGAGTCTCTTGCAGGCAACATATTGATGGGTCTTGTTTTTTAATCCAATCTGATAGCCTGTGTCTTTTGATTGGGGCATTTAGCCCATTTATATTCAGGGTAACTATTGAAAGATATGAATTTGGTGCCATTGTATTGCCTGTAAGTTGACAGTTATTGTATATTGTCTCTATTCCTTTCTGGTCTATGTTACTTTTAGGCTCTCACTTTGCTTGGAGGACCCCTTTCAATATTTCTTGTAGGGCTGGTTTGGTGTTTGCAAATTCTTTTAGTTTTTGTTTGTCCTGGAAGCTTTTTATCTCTCATTCTATTTTCAATGACAGTGCTACTGGGTATTTACCCCAAAGATACAAATGCAGGGATCTGAAGGGGTACATGCACCCCAATGTTTATAGCAGCAATGTCCACAATAGCCAAACTATGGAAAGAACCTAGATGTCCATCAACAGATGAATGGATAAAGAAGATGTGGTATATATATATGCAATGGAATATTATACAGACATTAAAAAAAAACAAAAATGAAATCTTGCCATTTGCAAAGACGTGGATGGAACTGGAGGGTGTTATGTTAAGCAAAGTAAGTCAATCAGAGAAAGACAGGTATCATATGATCTCACTGATATGAGGAATTCTTAATCTCAGGAAACAAACTGAGTGTTGCTGGAGTGGTGGGGGTGGGAGGGATGGTGTGGTTGGGTGATAGACACTGGAGAGGGTATGTGCTATGGTGAGTGCTAATGAAGTGGGGGGAATTGGAGGGGGAGATGGACCATGAGAGACTATGGACTCTGAGAACAAACTGAAGGTTTTAGAGGGGAGTAGGGTAAGGGGGTGGGTTAGCCCAGTGATGGGTATTAAGGAGGGCATGTATTGCATGGAGCACTGGGTGTTATATGCAAACAATGAATCATGGAACACTACACAAAATAAATAAATAAATAAGTTAATTAATTAGTTAATTTAAAAAATGAGTTTGGGAATGTTTTCTCCTCTGTGATTTTTTGGAATAGTTTGAGAAAGATTAGCATTATTATTTTTTTAATATTTGATAAAAGTCATTTAGTGAAGCTAACTGGGTCTGAGCTCTTCATTGGGAGACTTTTTTTTTTGAAAGATTTTATTTATTTATTTGAGCGAGAGAGAGAGCATGATCGGGGGAGAGGAAGAAACAGCTGAGCAGGGAGCCCAACATGGGGCTCGATCCCAGGACCCTGGGATCAGGGCCCAAGCTGAAAGCAGACACCTAACTGACTGAGCCACCCAGGCACCCCTCATTGGGAAACTTTTGATTACTGATTCAATATTTCTCCTAGTAATTGGTTTGTTCAGATTTTCTATTTCTTCATGAGTCAGTCCTTGTGGGTTGTATATTTCTAAGATTATATTCATTGCTCCTAGATTGTTTGGTTTGTTGGCATATAGTTTTTGGTAGTAGCCTGTTAGAATCCTTTGTAATGTCTCCTCTTTCATGTATAATTTTGTAGATTACAGTTTTCTCTCTTTTTTTCCCTTAGTTAATCTAGTTCAAGTTTTGTCAATTTTTTTTCAAAGAAATAACTCTTAGTTTTGTTCATCTTTTCTATTGTGTTCCTGTCCTTTATTTCTTTTATTTCTTCTCTGATTCATATTATTTCCTTCCTTCTGCTAAGCTGGGGTTTCATTTGTTCTTTTTCTAGTTCCTTGAGGTGTAAAGTGAGGTTGTTTATTTAATATCTTTCCATTTTCTTAACGTATGTGTTTATTACCATGAACTTTCTGTTAGAACTGCTTTTGCTGTATCCTGGAAGTTTTGGCATGTTGGGTTTCTGTATTTGTTTAATTCATTATACTTTTTATTTAAAGATTTTATTTATTTAATTATTTATTTGAGAGTGAGAGAGAGTGCACGAGCAGGTGGAGAGGGATAGGCAGACTCCCCACTGAATGCGGAGCCTGACATGGGGCTTCATCCCAGGACCCTGAGATCATGACCTGAGCTGAAGGCAGATGCTTAACTGACTGAGCCACCCAGGCACCCCTCATTATACTTTTTTATTTCCCTTTTCATACATTGGTTGTTCAAGAGAATGTTGTATAATTTCTAAGTATTGTTGAGTTTCTCAGTTTTTCTCCTGTTATTGATTTGTAATTTCATATCCTTATGGTCAAAGAAGATACTGTCATGATTTTAATCTTTTTGAATTAGTTAAGACTGATCTTGTGGGTGCCTGGGTGGCTCAGTTGGTTAAGCAACTGCCTTCGGCTCAGGTCATGATCCTGGAGTCCTGGGATCGAGTTCCGCATCGGGCTCTCTGCTGAGCAGGGAGTCTGCTTCTCCCTCTGACCCTCCCCATTCTCATGTACTCTTTCTATCTCATTCTCTCTCTCAAATAAATAAATAAATAAAATATTAAAAAAGACTGATCTTGTGACCTGATATATGATCTATTCTAAAATATGTTCTATGCAGACTTGAGAAGAATGTGTATTGTGCTTTTGTTGGATAAAATATTCTGTATAATGTTGTTCAAATTTCCTGTATCCTTATTAATTTTCTATCTGTATGATCTTTCATTAAGTTGGGGTATTGAAGTCCCCAAATATTATTGTATTGTGTTTATTTCTCCTTTTATTTCTGTATTTGTCTTGTATGTTATATTTGCGTGCTTCAATGTTAGGTGTATAAGTATTGACAATTGTTAAATCTTGATGGATTGGCCATTTTATATTATATAATGACCTTTTTTTGTCTCTCTTTACCATTTTTACTTTGATGTTTATTTTGACTGGTTTAAGTACAGCTACCCCTCTTTTGTTTGGTTACTCTTTGTTTGAAATGTGTCCATCCCTTCACTCTTGGTATGTGTGTCCTTAAAGCTAAAGTGAGTTTTTATAGGCTTCACCTCATTAAAAAAAGAAAAATCTAGTCAGACATTCTGTCTTTTGGTTGGATAATTAAATCTATTTAAATTAAGTAATTATTGATAAGTAAGGACTTACTAATGTCATTTTGTGTATTGTTTTCTAACCAATTTTGTAGAACCATTGTTCCTTGCTTTTTATCCTTCTGACTTCTTTTGTGATTCAGTGGCTTTTCTATCCATATTCTTTGAATTCTTCATCATAATCTTTTGTGTAACTATTTCAGCTTTTCTCCTTGTGGTTACCATAAGGCTTAAATAACATACTTAATTTGTTGGTTTAAAAAAAGGTACAATAATTTTTAACTTTAATAGCATTCCTAAACTTTACCCTTTTATTTCTCCTTCCCTTCTCATTTTAGGGTTATTGATATTACATTTTATATATTTTATATTGTTTATCTAATAACAGATTATTATGAATATTTTAAGACTTTTTTTAACTTTTAAATTAGGGTTGTATGTGAATTATACACTATAATTATGATATTACATAATTTGACTTTGTCTATATATTTATTATTACCAGTGAGTTTTATACTACTTTCATATGTTTTTACTATGTTAATTGGTATCTTTTAATGTTCACTCAAAGAACTCCATGTACCATTTCTTGTAAGGCAGGTCTAATGGTAATGCACTCAGTTTTTATTTCTTCAGTAATCTTATTTCTCCTTCATTTGTGTTCTTGGCTGACAATTTTTTCCTTTCAATATTTGAATATATCATTCCATTCTCTCATGGCCTGAAAAGTTTCTGTTGAGAATTCTGTTGATAACCTTATTGGGATTCCTTTGTATGTGACTTGTCACTTTTGATGCTTTATAATGTATCCTCATGCTTCCTATTCATTTTTTAACTTATGTGGGGTATTTTGGGCCTCATGGATCTAAATGTCCATTTCTCTTCCCAGTTTTGGAAAGTTTTCAGCCATTATTGCTTTAATTATACTTTCTGTTCCTTTCTCTTTCTCTTCTCCTCCTTGGATTTCCTTAATGGAGATATATATATATATATATATATATATATATATATATATATATATATAATTTTATGTTTTATAAGTCCCATAGGCATTGTTCACTCTTTCTTTTTCCATTTGCTCCTCTAAATAATTTTAAATATCCTTTCTTCGAGGCTTCTGATTCTTACGTATGATTGATGTGTTGTTGAAGCTCTCTATTAAGTTCTTTATTTCAGTCAATGTATTTTAGAGCTCTTGGATTTCTGTTTTTTTTATGGTTTTTATTTCTTGTTGGACTTCTCATTTTGTTCATGCATTATTTGTTTTGGCTATCTGTATGTTCTTGTATTGGCTAAACTTCTTTAAGAGGATTCTAAATTATTTGACAGTTCATAGATCTTTATTTAGGGTCAATTATTGGATATGTATTAGTTTTGTTAGGTGGTATATTTACCTGATTTTTCATGATCCTTGATTCCTTACATTGGTATCAGTGTATCTGATAAGTGGTCTTCTCTTCCAAGCTTTACAAATTTACTTTGACAGAGATTGTTTTTCACGATTCTGCTCATTGGAGTTCCTGACACATCAGTTGGTATTGTCCTTGGGCAGGTGGGTCTGTTTTTGGGTGAGGCCACTGCCCAAACTGTGAAGTTAGTGGAAGAGTGCCATGGGATGAGTACAGTTGGATAGGACTAATAGCTTGGTTCTCTGTCCAAGCATGACTGTAGCATGGGCTCCACAGTTACCTAGGTTTTCTGGTCAAGTTTTCTAGATGGTTGGGACTGGGCACTGTGTTCAGTAGTAGACAGGGCTATGAATTAGCTTCTCTGCCATGATGGGACAACAGAATGGGCCCCAAAGTCTGCAAGGCTGAGCTCTGAATTGCTGGCTAAACAGGCCTACCAGTTCCCATTCTGCAGACAGGGAAAGTCACAGGCTAATCTCTCCTTTCAGGTGTCACTATAAACAGGGCTATAGGATGTGCTAGGTTCCCTATGCTCTCCGGCTATGTTGTCTAGTTGGACCAGCTGAAAGCTATATTCAGAAGTGGCAGGGATACAGATTAGTTTCCCTGTCCTATAGGGGCTCCTCTACAGGCTCCAAGGCCATTAAATCTGGTTTGGAGATCAAATTATGCAGAACTGTGCACCAATTTTCCTGGCCTTATGGGTAATGTCTTAGCTTTGCAGATGTGTAGGACCATGAGTTGGGAGCTCCAATTAGGTTTCCTGGTCAGGTTGGGCTGGAGGCTGTTTTCAGCTTTGGGCAGGGCTTCAGACCAGGCCATGGGGACAGCAAACAAGGCTATTTATTAGGGGATACAATCAGACAGAACTAAATGCTAACCTCTCTGGAAAATAGAGGCTCTTTCTGGCTCTGTGGATGCAGTGCTCCTAATCAGGGTCTTTTGCTCAAGTGCCACTATAATCAGAACAGCAGGGCAGGCTACTGAGATTCCTGAGATCTCTGGTTAGGTTTCCTTGGAGGCAGAGTTGGACATTATTCAGCAGTAGGAAGGGCACAGATTAGTGTCCCTTCCAGGAAAGGTGGGGAGAGACACACAGAATAGTCCTCAAACAGTCATGTCTTTTCCATGAATAGTTCTTGTTCTTGTGAAGGGGAGTGAAGTTGGGAATGACATATGTTACCATCTTGGTGATGTCACTCCTCCCTACTGCTTTAATTTTAATATGAGCCATTGAAAGTATCATGTTCATTTTGGGCAATTAATTTTCCTGACAGTAGGAGTCATAATTATAAAATTTGGATGTCTTTGATATTTTGCAATAAAGGTGATATTTTTTAAAGATGCTTAAAGTAATTGTTAAGAACAAATATGTGTTTATTAAATAAAACGTTCACTGAAACATAGATCATAACTTTTTACAAAACTAGTCCCTCTTTTGTAGTTTTATTTCAAAGTTTAATTTGATAACCAATTAATTTTTAATTTCCCTGTTGATTAGTTCTCGATCAAATCCATCTTGACCAATCTTTAAGTCCCTTAGACAGTTCATTTCATTTATCTAGGCCACATTTTGCCCATTAGTTGAAAAAAGCAGAAGGATTACATTAGTGATTTAAAACTGGGTTCCCCCAAACCACAAAATTCAAAAGAAATTCAGTGTTTCACCAACATCTTATTTGCATTTCAAATGAAATTGAACTATATCAATTAACACTTTAATAAGCTAATAGACCAATGGGAGACTAACTGACTACATACTCATATTAACCTACTGGTTAGACCTCAAAATGAGATTACCAAATCCCAGTGCATATATTTGAAGATCTTATAAATGTGTCCTTGATTTTGGAGGTAGGGGTTTGGAATTTGTTTTCTTTTTAAAAGCCAAACCTGCAAATCTGCTTAGTGCAAATTGTACAAGCCAGTACTGTGTTGTAACCACACATGCAATACACTTGTGTGACTTCTAGGAAAGTGCATATACTATATTTTTGCTTTCTTCAAACCAAAATATACAGTTGCAAAATAGTATGTAATCTGATGATATACAATATAGTAGTTGTAATAGTAAAATCAAAACATTCTTCTTATTTAACTTTCAAATGATGAAAAAGTAAGTATCAGCCATATGATACCTAGGGATTCTGCTATTAAAAAGACAGAGGAAAGCAGGAAAAATGGCAAAGTGGGTGAATCCTGAGCGTACCTTGTCCCATGGACACACTGAGGCACAACTGTATGTATTGCACCTAACTCTGAAAATGACCTGAAGATTAGCAGAACAGATCTACCACAGCTAGTCATAGAGAAAAGGCCATACATATAGACAGGAAGTGAAATGGTAGGAAGAGATATTTTATGTAAATGAAAGCAAAAACAACAAACCAGAGTTGCAATTACTACATCAGACAAAGTAGACTTTAAAACAAAGACAGTAGCAAGAATAAAAAGAAGGGCATTATCTTATGATAAAAGGGATCAATCTAACAAGAGGATATAATAATTGTAAATATCTATGGACTCAACACAGAAACATTCAAATACATAAAGCAAATATTAACAAACATAAAGCGAGATATTTACAGTAATGCAATAGTAGTAGGGAACTTTAACACTCAGTTTGCATCAATAGATTGTCAGACAGAAAATCAATAAGAAAACAGTGGCTTTAAATGACATATTAGACTAGGTAGATGTAATCTATATATCTATTAAGTCTATCTAATAATAGTAGAATACACTTTCTTTTCAAGTGCATATGGAACATTCTCCAAGAGAGATCACATGTTAGTCTATACAAAAAGTCTCAGGAAATTTAAGAAAACTGAAATTATATTAGGTATCTTTTCTGAGCACAAAGACCTGAAACTAGGAATCAATTACAAGGAAAAAAAATGTAAAAAAACATAAATACATGGAGGTTAAACTTGCTACTTTAAAACCGGTGGGTCAACAAAGAAATCCAAGAGGAAATAAAAAAATACATGGAGAAAAATGAAACTGCAAAGACAATGGTCAAAATCATTGGAACACAACAAAAGCAGTTCTAAGAGGAAGTTTATAGAAATACAGGCCTAGCTCAAGAAGCAAGAAAAATTTCCAACAATTTAACCCTGCACCCAAAGGAACCAGAAAAAAGAAAAAAAAAGTGAGGAGAAGGGAATAAATAATAAATATCAGAGCAGAAATAAATGAAAGAGACCAAAATTAAAAAAAAAGAAAAGATCAATGAAGCTAAAAGCTGGCTCTTTGAAAAGATGAACAAAACATACAAACCTTTAGACTAATTGAGAAAAAGAGATGACTTAAATAAAATTAGAAATGCAAGAGGAGAAATAAAAACCACGCCACAGAAATACTAAGAATGCTAAGATGATACTATAGAAAATTGTATCAGAAAATTGAACAATCTAAAAGAAATAGATATCTCCCTAGAAACATATAATCTTTAAAACTAAATCAGAAAGAAATTATAAAATTTGAATGACTGGTAATAAAAGTGAATAATTAAAAATAAAAATAAAAATAACAAAAACAACTCTCAACAAGAGCCCAGGCCAGATGGCTTCACTGTGAATTCTACTGAAAAGAAGAATTCTACTAATCTTTAAAGAAGATTTAATACTTTTCTTCTCAAACTAATAAAAAAAAGAAAATAGGCCAGCATTACCCTGATACCAAAACCAGACAAAAGATACTATTTAAAAAAAAAAAACAAAATCAAACAAAAAACTACAGGCTAATATTTCTGATGCATATAGATGTAAAAGTCCTGAGCAAAACATTAGCAAGTTAAATCCAACAATATATTGAAAGAATCATGTACCACAATCAAATGAAATTTATTCTAGGGATGCAAGGATGGCTCAATATTTGCAAATAAATCAAAGTAATATATCACATTAACAAGAAGGATAAAAACCATACAACCATCTTGATAAATTCAGAAAAATCACTTGATAAAATACAACATCCATTCATCATAAAAACTCTCAACTAAGTGGGTTTAGAGGGAGCACACCTCAACATAAGAAAGACCATTTAACTCACAGCTAAACATCATACTCAGGAATAAGAGAAGGATGTCTGCCATCACTATTTTTATTCATAGTACTGGAAAGTCCTAGCCACAGGAATCAGATAAGAAAAAGAAAAAAAACATATCCAAATTGGGGAGAAATAAGTAAAACTGTCACTATTTGCAGATAACATAATAAAAAACTCTAAAGAAACCACCAAAAAGCTATTAGAATAAATACTGTAAAGCAGCAGGATACAAAATTAATACACAGAAGTTTGTTATATTCCTATACACTAATAACAAAGTAGCAGAAAGATAAATTAAGGAAACAATCCCATTTATAATTTCATCAAAAAGAATAAAATGTCTAGAAATAAATTTAATCAAGTAGATGAAAGACCTATACTTTGAAAACTATAAGATATTGATGAAAGAAATTGAAGATGACACAAATGGAAAGAGATACATACTTATAGGTTAGCTGAAATAATATTGTTAAAATGTTCAGACTACCCAAAGCAATCTACAGATTCAATGCAATCCCTATCAAACTACCAAGAGTATTTTTCACAGAACTAGTGCAGATAATAATAATAATAATAAAATGTATAGAACCACAAAAGACCCTGATTTACCAAAACAGTCTTGAAAAAGAACAAAATTGGAGACATCACAAAGCCAGATTTCTAGATATACTGCAAAGATAAAATAATCAAAAGAGTATAGTACTGACACAAAAAGAGACATATAGATCAATGGATCAGAATAGTGAGCCCAAAAATAAACCTATGTTTATATGGTTAACTAATCAGTGACAAAGAAGCAAGAATATACAATGGGGAAAAGACCACCTCTTCAATAAATAGTATTGGGAAAACCTGATAGCTACCTGCAAAAGAATACAACTGACCACTTGCTTACACCACACACAAAAATAAACTCAAAATGGATTAAAGACCCAATTGTGAAACCTGAAACCATAAAACTCCTAAAGAAAACAGGCAGTAATCCCTTGGCCATCATCAACCTTAGCAAGATATTTATGGTATGTCTCTTCAGGCAAGAAAAACAAAGGAAAAATAAACTCTTGGGATTATATCAAAATAAAAAGCTTTTGCACAGCAAAGGAAACCATCAACAAAATGTAAAGGCAACCTACTGAATGGAAGATTTTTGCAAATGATATATATGATAAAGAGTTAATATCCAAAATCTATAAAGAACTTACATAACACCAAAATACAAATAACCTGATTAAATGATGGGCAGAGGACCTGAATAAACATTTGTCCAAACAAGACATACAGATGTACAACA
The DNA here is from genome assembly GCF_009762305.2 of Zalophus californianus. Classification (NCBI taxonomy): domain Eukaryota; kingdom Metazoa; phylum Chordata; class Mammalia; order Carnivora; family Otariidae; genus Zalophus; species Zalophus californianus. Next base: position 141,807,431 of record NC_045596.1, on the reverse strand, counting down.
GACACATGAAAAGATGCTCAACATCACTAATCATCAGGAAAATGCAAATCAAAATTACAATGGGATATCACCAATCAGAATGGCTAGTATCAAAGGGACAAATATAACAAGGGGGTCAACAGGAATGTGGAGAAAAGGAAACCCTTATGCACTGTTGGTGGGGATGTAAATTCGTGCAACAACGGTGGAAAGCAGTATGGAAAGTTTCTAAAAAAATAAAAATAGAAATATTATATAATGCAGTCATTCCACTACTGGGTATATACCCAAGGAAAATGAAAACACCAATTTGGAGGGATATATCCACCCCTATGTTTATTGCAGTATCATTTACAATAGCCAAGTAATGGAAGTAACTCAGATGTCCATCTATAGATGAGTAGATAAAGAAGGTGTGGTATATATACACAATGGAATATTACTTAGCCATATAAAAGAATGAGATCATGCCATTTTCAACAACATGAATGGATCTACAGGGTATTATGCTAAATGAAACAAGTCAGACAGAAAAGACAAATACCATATGATTTCACTTAAATAGGAATTGAAAAAACAAAAACAAAAGAACAGATACAGACTTGTAACTATAGAGAATAAACTGGTGGTTGCCAGAGGGGAGGGAGTGAGGGATGGGTGAGATAGCTGAGAGAGATTAAGAGGTAAACGCTTCCAGTTACACAATAAGTCATGGAGATGAAAAGTACAGCATAAGATATAGTCAATAATATAATATTTTATGGTGACAGTTACTACATTTATCTTTATGAGCATAAGTAATGTACAGAATTGTCAAATCACTCTGTTATACCTGAAATTAATATAACTTTGCATGTCAAATATACTTTAATAATAATAAAGGTTTGGAAGGAGGAGGGAAATAGGTTTGGCTATATTATGTCTAGAAAAGAGTCAAGATTTGAAAAAATAAAGTGGAATATAATTTTCAAAAAAGAAAGCAAGCTTACTATATTTTATCAAACTTCCAAATTAATTGAATTGAAATGCATTTTTGAAATTTCATAGAGATTTGTAAGGACAGAAACAAGAAAGATATAAAAAGATAAGGAGATAAAGCAATGGATAAAGGGTAGAATATGAGAGGGAGAGAAGCTATTAGTATTTGCAACTCTTTATTATTTTTTCTGCACAGTGCAGCTAAAGAAAATACAAAAGTCAGTTGCTGAGGCTAGAATCACACTACAAATGGTAGCCATACATTATGTTTCAATTTGGAGTATTGCTGACTAAAAAATATATTCACCTCTCCTAGTCTGTGGAATTTTTGTTTAAGCAAGTTATGTATGCAAGCAATATTTGCTGAGTAGGATTTAAAAACCTGGAAAAACATATAATACTAACTAACTTTAGAGTACTTTTGAAAGAAAAACTAAATTAAATGAAATTATAAGCCAAAGCACTTAACAGTGTTTTTTGTTTGTTTTGTTTTTTATTCCTATGATCTGGAAACTTTGGGGCAGTCTGTAATTGAATTTTCAACATGGAAAGGGATGGAGAGCTGATTTCACACACTCAAGGAACAAGCTCCATTTGTATTGACCAAGTGTATTTATAGCTTATAGTGGAAAGTAAAATAAAATTGGTGGGACCAATTCTTAGTTCTAAGATTGGTGTCTCAACCCACTAGTCTAACAGGATCTAACCAATAATCTCAGATTCTAATCATTAGGTTTGTACTTTTCCTCCTTAACTGGGGCTAGTGAGAAATGGAAGGTGGACTTCAAAAAAATGAAATTTGGACAGAACTACCCTCTTCACCCAAACACATGACCATAATTTCCAACTTTTGAACGTATCAAAGAAGCTTCACTTTTCTTACTGATTTTTTAAAACGTGATGTTTACTTAAACTATCCATTTATAGTCAAAAGTCAAAGTGTCAAAGTGCTATAAAAACAAAACATCATCTACTTCCTAATTTTCACAAGAAATTATCTCAGAAAATAAAATTTTCTTTTTAAGATTTATTTATTTAAGAAAGAGATAGGGAGTATGGGGGAGAGGCAGAGGGAGAAATCTTCAAGGAGAATCCCCATGAGCACAGAGCTTGACAAAGGGACTCCATCTCACTACCCCTGAGATCATGACCTGAGCCAAAACCTAAGAGTTGGAGGCTTAACCAACTGAGCCCCAAAGCCCCAGAGAATATCATTTTCAATTCTATTATCTGTTGAACATGGTGTTTACTTCCATTCTTCAAAGTGCCTGCTGACACTTATAAGTTTTAGATATTATCTATTGACTTTTTTGAGGAAAGAATGGAAGTTAGCCCTCTTGTACTATGGCTCCGATTTCGTATGTCCCCATTATAAAAAAATATAGAACAGATGTAATGTTGGGTTACTCAATATTCAGTGTTTACAGTCTTATATCTATGTAAATGTCATTTCAGCTGAGCTATATGTATTTCATAATTAAATTTGCTATCTACAACCTATTTTTCTACCTCCAGTTAGAATTGTCCTGTAAAAAAAAATACTTGCTTAGTTTCTGTATTATTGCTAATTTGCTTCTAAACTCTTAGATCATGAATCTAAAAATAGGAGAGTCAGCTTTATTTTTGTCTTGGTGGATGTGTCTTAGAAATGCTCATTTCTCTGGTCGTAACTATACTTATTGGTCTCTCGTCTGGCCTGGGAATTTCCTTTTATCTCTTTATCAGATCTTCTGTTACTTGCTTTCTACATTCTTGGACTATTTTTCCATTTTAATGAAACAGTTTCTTCGGTTTCTTCTTAAAAAAAAAAATATATATATATATATATATATATATATATATATATATATCCCAAAGAGGGGACATTTTGTCATATCCCAATATCTTCACTGCCTGATTATATTTAATTAGTGTTTGCCTTAATATGGAATTCTGTCTTAAAATCATTTTTACTCAGAATTGATAAGGCATTGCCCTGTTTCTAATCTTCTCATGAGCACTTAGTGAAGTCCAAGCAGAAGAACTAGTGAGTTCATACTCTCATTGTGTTTGAGGTACTCGGTGTTCCCAACTTTCATGCTAGCCATCATTTGGCTATTAAAAGTTTATTACACTTTTGTTTCTTTCTTTTTTTTTTTATTTATTTATTTATTTTTCATTCTTTATTGTTATGTTAATCACCGTACATTACATCATTAGTTTTTGATGTAGTGTTCTATGATTCATTGTTTGTGCATAACACCCAGTGCTCCACACAGAATGTGCCCTCCTTAATACCCATCACCAGGGTAACCCATCCCCCCACCCCCCTCCCTTCTAGAACCCTCAGTTTGTTTTTCAGAGTCTATCGTCTCTCATGGTTCGTCTCCCCCTCCGACTTACTCCCCTTAATTCTTCCCTCCTGCTATCTTCTTCTTCTTTTTTTTTTTCTTAACATGTATTGCATTATTTGTTTCAGAAGTACAGATCTGTGATTCAACAGTCTTGCACAATTCACAGCGCTCACCATAGTACATACCCTCCCCAATGTCTATCACTCAGCCACCCCATCCCTCCCACCCCCACCACTCCAGCAAACACTCAGTTTGTTTCCTGAGATTAAGAATTCCTCATATCAGTGAGGTCATATGATACATGTCTTCTCTGATTGACTTATTTCACTCAGAATAACACCCTCCAGTTCCATCCATGTCATTGCAAATGGCAAGAATTCTACCAAACATTTAAAGAATTAATACCTATTCTCCTAAAACTGTTCCAAAAAATAGAAATGGAAGAAACTTCAAACTCATTTTATGTGGCCACCATTACCTTGATCCCCAAACCAAACAAAGACCCCATCAAAAAGGAGAATTACAGGACCAATATCCTTGATGAACATGGATGCAAAAATTCTCACCAAAATACTAGCCAATAGGATCCAACAGTACATTAAAAGGATTATTCACCATGACCAAGTGGGATTTATCCCTGGGCTGCAAGGTTGGTTCAACATCCGCAAATCAATCACCGTGATACAATATATTAACAAAAGAAAGAACAAGAATCATATGATCCTCTCAAAAGATGCAGAAAAAGCATTTGACAAAGTAGAGCATCCTTTCTTGATCAAAACTCTTCAGAGTATAGGGATAGAGGGTACATACCTCAATATCATAAAATCCATCTATGAAAAACCTACAGCGAATATCATTCTCAATGGGGAAAAGCTGAGAGCTTTTCCCCTAAGGTCAGGACGCGGCAGGGATGTCCACTGTCACCACTGCTATTCAACATAGTATTAGAAGTCCTATCCACAGCAATCAGACAACAAAAGAAATCACAGGCATCCCAATCAGCAAAGAGGAAGTCAAATTCCTCACTCTTTGCAGATGATATGATACTGTATGTGGAAAACCCAAAAGACTTCACCCCAAAACTGCTAGAACTCATACAGGAATTCAGTCAAGTAGCAGGCTATAAAATCAATGCACAGAAATCAGTGGCATTCCTATACACCAACAACAAGACAGAAGAGAGACAAATCAAGGAGTTGATCCCATTCACAATTGCACCCAAAACCATAAGATACCTAGGAATAAATTTAACCAAAGAGGCAAAGGATCTGTACTCAGAAAACTATAAATACTCATGAAAGAAATGAGGAAGACACAAAGAAATGGAAAAACGTTCCATGCTCATGGATTGGAAGAACAAACATTGTGAAGATGTCAATGCTTCCTAGAGCAATCTACACATTCAATGCAATTCCCATCAAAATACCATCCACTTTTTTCAAAGAAATGGAACAAATAATCCTAAAATTTGTATGGAACCAGAAGAGACCCTGAATAGCCAGAGGAATATTGAAAAAGAAAAGCAAAGCTGGTGGCATCACAATTCCGGACTTCAAGCTCTATTAAAAAGCTGTCATCATCAAGACAGTATGGTACTGGCACAAAAACAGACACATAGATCAATGGAACAGAATAGAGAGCCCAGAAATGGACCCTCAACTCTATGGTCAACTAATCTTCCACAAAGCAGGAAAGAATGTCCAATGGAAACAAGAGAGTCTCTTCAACAAATGGTGTTGGGAAAATTGGACAGCCACATGCAGAAGAATGAAACTGGACCATTTCCTTACACCACACACAAAAATAGACTCCAAATGGTTGAAAGACCTAAACGTGAGACAGGAAACCATCAAAATCCTAAAGGAGAACACAGGTAGTAACCCCTTGACCTCAGCCGCAGCAACTTCTTCCTAGAAACATTACCAAAGGCAAGGGAAGCAAGGGCAAAAATGAACTATTGGGACCTCATCAAGATAAAAAGCTTTTGCACAGCAAAAGAAACAGTCAACAAAACCAAAAGACAACCGACAGAATGGGAGAAGATATTTGCAAATGACATATCAGATAAAGGGCTTGTATCCAAAATCTATAAAGAACTTATCAAACTGAACACCCAAAGAACAAATAATCCAATCAAGTAATGGGCAGAAGACATGAACAGACATTTTTCCAAAGAAGACATCCAAATGCCCAGCAGACACATGAAAAAGTGCTCAACATCGCTCGGCATCAGGGAAATCCAAATCAAAACCTCAATGAGATGTTTCCTCACACCAGTCAGAATGGCTAAAATTAACAAGTCAGGAAACGACAGATGTTGGCGGGGTTGCGGAGAAAGGGGAACCCTCCTACACTGTTGGTGGGAATGCAAGCTGGTGCAACCACTCTGGGAAAACAGTATGGAGGCTCCTCAAACAGTTTGAAAATAGAGCTACCATATGATCCAGCAATTGCACTACTGGGTATTTACCACAAAGATACAAATGTAGGGATCCGGAGGGGTATGTGCACCCCAATGTTTATAGCAGCAATGTCCACAATAGCCAAACTGTGGAAAGAGCCCAGATGTCCATCGACAGATGAATGGATACATTTTTGTTTCTGATTTCTTCTTTCAGTGTGTGTGGTGGCCAAGTCTTCCTCCCCCTACTGTGCAGGAGCCAGAGTTCACATCCTGTCTCACCTTGAAGATTCCCGTCATTCCCTAGATTTTGGATTACTTGGTGAACTGGAAATATCTGTTCTCTGATGGGTTCACAAAAATTTATAATTTTTTAGAATTACTTGGGATGCCTAGGTGGCTCAGTTGGTTGAGCATCTGCCTTTGCCTCAGGTCATGATCCCAAGGTCCAGGGACTGAGTCCCGCATGAGGCCTTCCTTGCTCAGCGGGAAGCCTTCTTCTCTTTGCCTGCTGTCCCCGCTGCTTGTACTCTCCCTCTCTCTCTCTGACAAATAAATAAATAAAATCTCTAAATTTTTTTTTCTTATTGTTAGAGTGGACGACATGCTCTCTCCCGCTTTTCTTAGGCAGAATCCATAAGCTCATATTTTAGTTTTTTTGAAAAGTATATTTTGACAGAACTAATAAAATGAATTCCTATTAGAAAAATGTAACTTTTTGATTCAACTTGCAGACCATACTGGTGTGTATGTGTTCATTTTAAAATAAAAATGGATGGAATGGTTGATGCATTATCTGAATACTTAGAATATTAGGTGATGGGATGCCTAGGTGGCTCAGTCAGTTATGCATCTGCCTTCAGCTCAGGTCATGATCTCAGGGTCCTGGGGTGTCAGGCTCCCTTTTCAGTGGGGAGTCTGCTTCTCCCTCTTCCTCTGTGCTTGTTCACTTGCTCACTGAAAGAAAGAAAGAAAGAAGGAAGGAAAGAAAGAAAGAAAGAAAGAAAGAAAGAAAGAAAGAAAGAAAGAAGAAAAAAAGAAAAAGAAGAAAGAAAGAAAGAAGAAGAAAGAAAGAAAGAAGAAAGAAAGAAGGAAGGAAGGAAGGAAGAAAAGGAAGGAAGGAAGGAAGGAAGGAAGGAAGGAAGGAAGGAAGGAAGGAAGGAAGAAGAAGAAAAGAAAGAAAGAAAGAAAGAAAAGAAAGAAAGAAAGAAAGGAAAGAAAGAAAGAAAGAAAGAAAGAAAGAAAGAAAGAAAAAGAAAGAAAGAAAGAAAAGAAAGAAAGAAAGAAAGAAAGAAAGAAAAGAAAGAAAGAGAAGAAAGAAAGAAAGAAAGAAAGAAGAAAGAAAGAAAGAAAGAAAGAAAGAAAGAAAGAGAAAGAAAGAAAGAAAGAAAGAAAGAAAGAAAGAGAAAGAAAGAAAGAAAGAAAGGAGTATGAAGTGGGATAATTAAACTTTAAACTAAAGCATGCTGGATGCCTGGGTGACTCAGTTGGTTAAATGTCTGCCTTTGGCACAGGTCATGACCCTGGGTCTGGGAATCGAGTCCACATCAGGCTCCTTGCTCAGCAGGAGCCTGCCTCTCCCCATTCCTGGTCCCCCTGCTTGTGGTCTCTCTTCTCTCTCTCAAAAATAAATAAAATCTTTAAAAAAATAAAGCATGTTATTTTGATATCTAAAGATTTTAAAAATTAGTGTTGTAAATATTATAGCTCCTCAAATTCAGGCTGGACAAATTCAGATCTAGTGTCTATTGTTTCCTTTCTATTTGAGGGTATTTTTTTCCCAAAAAGATTGTCACCCTAGAACATTTCCACAGTTGCAACTGGGGGAAGGAGATTATCCCCATGTTATATTTGTAAAAGCGATGTAGGATTCTTCCTCCAAGGGACATGGCTTATTCTTGAATTAAGGGTACCCTGATATCAACTCCGATCTCTGAAGGGGACTAGATCTGAAAAATGAGTGAGAGCTTTTTAATCTCTATTTTGGTGACTCATGGCAGAATTCAAGTAATCTAACTGGAGCATTGAGTTATACAAACTGAGTAACATTTTACTAGTTGGCTCTGAATTTCATTACAATGATAAATTAGCCACTGATTTCTTATAATCAGTCTTATTTACACTTTTTCTGCTACTCATTTCTGGTATATAATTTATATAATTTGAATATATTTGAATATTAATGTATACAAAATACAAATGTACATGCTGGTAGTAGCTATTTCCGATAGCAAAAATCATGTTACAAAGCTGGATTTAAGAGCCCTTAAGAATAAAAAAACAAGCATGTTATTAATGTGTTAATGCCCTTACTTAGAAATGAGTATCTATTGCTCTACCAAAACAATGTTTTCTGAAGCACTTTCTTACTTGGGAGATTCTGATATTAGAAAAGAGTTTTAAGGTTGTTTCAGTTCATGTAGAGGAGTAATATAAATGTAAAAAATTATTAACAAAATATAACTACAAATGCTTTCTTTTACTATTCGCTTACACTCAGATTCCATAGAATCTATTGTCCTTCTTCCCCCAACCCCTGGAACATATTTTTTTTCTTATATAAAATTAATTGAAGAAAAAAAAAAAAAACACTATCAGAAAGAGCAGTTAGCCAAAGACCCCAATTTAGTAAGTTAATAATAAAAATAACCTAGGATAAAAAGTTGAACTAATTTTAGGAGGAAATGATGTCCAAATTACTGAAAACATGGAAATAAAATGTGTTTGTAATTATGCAAACCTTGTGAATACATTATAGATAAAGGTATTCAAAATAACAAAAACAATAGCAAGTTATTTCCATGGCAACCTCTGGATCATAATACATATAGTCCTTTATAGATTTCAAAAATATCCTTGCAGAAAAATGCAAACTCCTAATGTTGTAAAATCCCAGGAGGCAAAAATGTGTTACAGCAAACTACCACAGTTTAAAATTACATTTAGCTTAATGGTTATAAATATTTAGTATCTATTAAAAATAAACTTTCCTTAGGAAAAAATATGCAAACACGTATATTTGCAGCTCCTTTTTATCTTAGCATGTTTCATGACACGAAACAATATAAAAAATGACAAGTCATGTAACTAGAATAACTAAATAAATATAACTATATTTTCCAATGCCCCTTATTCTTCTTAAGATAAACTGGTAGAAAGAGTACCTGTATTAATGCTAGATGTGTGTCCTTTTTGGGTCTCAGGGTTATTTATCTATGAAATTCAGAGTGTTCTAGCAATGTGTCTTTAATATGTTTTTGCCACTCACTTGTTCTGGCATTCTAGGCAAATCATTAAATTTTCTCAAGTTGGTTACATTACATGTAAATGAAGGGACACGTAGGCAAACATTCTAGTAAATTTTATAAATTTAGTTGTTAAGAACACTTTTTATGTTCAAAGGACCAATAACACTTTATCTTTATAAAATCCTAAATAAAGTAAAAAAAAATCTTCTATTAAATAAATGAACCCAAAGAAACAAATGACTGTGTCTATCAAGTGCTGAAAATATTTTTTTCAGTCATAGTTTGTTTTTCTTCCTCCCTATAATTTGTTGACCATGTCATTCAGTTAGTATGTAGTAGTTCTAAATACAAACACATATTGCAGCATTTCCTATTATACAGAAAATGTCAATATTATAGTAATAGAAATTTTTAAAAATTGAGAATAAATGGAAAGGTAACATTATTTTTAACATTATATAGACCAGGAAACAACCCTATGTTGATCACTTACTGATTAAAATATTATTGTATAACCTTATGACAAAAATAGCAGGTCACCAGCGTGACATGAAAAAAAATACGGTGGAGGGGCACCTGGCTGGCTCAGTCAGTACAGCAAGCAACTTGATCTTGGAGTGGTGAATTTGAGCCCCATGTTGAGCAGAGTTTACTTAAAAAAAAGTATATATGGTAGGGAAGGAAGTGCCAGGAGTCTGTTCCCTCCACCTAGAAAATAATTATGTGGTACAAAAATGGCTGAAGTGACTATTCTGAAACACAGGGCTCTGTTTGAATGCTTACAGTTACCAGGGAAAGTTTGGCTGGTAAGTTACAGTGACTATTTGTGGAATTAAGTCTTCAGTATGATGGTGGATATCCAGCCAATATCCGTCATCCCTGTAAAAGGCAGCTGTGGAGATGACAACTAGTCTTTCTGGAATGGCTTTTTGGAGCCAGTGTGGGCAATAAGGGCTTTGTCCTCCAAATATTGAGCTTATTAGTTCTGATTGCTGATAGCTGCTTCTTACTGCCAAGATACAGGTACAGAGTCTGGCCATCATTGTATCACCCAGATGAAGAGGCCTCCAGGAGATTTGGAGGAGTCACATTTCTTTTTTTTTGTTTTGTTTATACATTCAAAAACAACAGGGTATATAGGGATATTTCGAAAAACACTGCACATTCCCAAAGAGAGAGTCAGTCTTAGAAAAGATCTGAGAAGACTGTAAGGTTTCACCTCAGTCTGGTTACCCAGCAGAAAAACAAAACAAAACAAAACTTTTCAACACTGAAATAAACAGAAAATCTAATGGGAGGGAAATAATATGAGTTTCAGAGTTACCACATTATAAAATTTAAATGCAATTTTTTTTAACAAACACAGACATATAAGGAAACAGGAAAGCATGGCTTATTCATAAGAACAAAGTAAGTTGACAGAAAACATACGTGAGAGAGACACCAGACTTAATGGACAAAGAATTTAAAACAACTGTCTTAAAAATGTTCAAAGAGATAAAGGAAGGCATCATAGGAAAAGATGTATGAAGGAAATGAGAATAAATAGATAAAGGTTATAAAAAGGAACCAGAAAGAAATTCTGGAGCTTAAAAGTATAATTAAAATTAAAAAATGCACTAGAGGGATTTAAGAACAAATTTAACAAGCAGTAGGAGTCAGCAAATTTAAAAGTAGAAAATTTAAAATTATTGAGTTGGAAAATAAAACAAAAATGAAGAAAAATAATATACAAAATGTCATCAATAAATTTATCAATTTCTCATCTGAAACCCTGGAAGCCAAAAGCTTTGATAAATTAACAGTTCTTCACAGACAAAAAAAAAAAAAAAAAGAAGAAGAAGAAGAAGAAGAAAGAAAACTATCAAATGAGGATTCTATATCCAGCAAAATTATCTTTAAAAAATGAGGAATGTATTAAGACAGTTGGAGATAAAAGCTAAAAGAGTTCGCTGCAACTTTATCTGTCTTGAAAGAAATGCTAAGAGGAGTCTTTCAGGTTGAAATGAAAGAAAACTAAACAGTAAATTTAAGCCATACAAAGAATTAAAAATCTCCATTAAAAGTAAATACATGGACAGTTATAATTAATTTTATTGTAGTTTTGAATATGTAACTCCACTTTTTATTTTCTACATCATGTAAAAGAAATTAAAAATAATATAAATCTGTTATTATGAAACCAATGTCTAATCATAACCTGTGACATCAGTAACAGAAAGGGTACTATTGAAATTAAGTTGATATAAATTCAAATTAGTTTGTTTTAACATGAAGATGTAATTGTAATCCTCATGTTAACCACTAAGAAAATATCTATAGATTAGACTGTGAGAAATCATAATGCCTGGCTAGATAAGATTTAATAAACACATGCCTCCCTGGATGAGACTAGTTGAAAAGCAAAGAAGGAGTGTCCAAAAATTGGGCCTCCTTTAAAGTTTCTGGGCTGAAAACAGCCAGATCCTTATTGCGGCTCAATACACTCATCCAGGGAGTAAATGCTTAGGAAAAACATCTATCTTTGGTCACACACTCCATGTATTCCCTGCCCACAAGTGCATCATGGACATGCACCCCATGTACTCCCTGTCTGCATACACAGCTTGTTCTAATCACACTATGCTCCCTATGTCACTGTCCTGATTATTAAGGCTTTTTTCTCCTTTTTGTTCTCTTATTCTCTTGTTGTATTGATAACATTCACAATAAAAGTGAGGCAAAGTTTAGCTTGGGGCCTTTTGCGACTAGAGCATCTGGTCCCCAGGCCCTCTCCTTTCTCCTACTTAGGTGTCTGGAGTAATCTTTTCATCGCTGCCTCAGGGTTTGCTGGCCAAACCTGACATATCCAATAGGAAATAGGTGGCAATCAAAATGTTTTACTGTCAAAAAAAAAAAAGTAGGCAGTAGAGGAGGAAATGAGGAACAAGAAAGCTATAAGGTATAATGAAAAAAAATAGCAGAAATTCCTCTTTGTCAGTAGTTTCTTTGAATATAAGTGGATTACACTCTCTAATCAAGAGACAGATTGGAAAAATGAATTATAATAATAGGAAAAGATACAGCTATATGCTGCCTACAAAAGATTCATTTTACACAAAGGATACAAAAAAAATTGAGAGAGATAGAAAAGATAATGCAAGCAAAGAGTAACCACAAGCAAAGGGTAACCAAAAGAGAATTGGGGTGGCTATCCTAATACCAGACAAAATAAGGTTAAAATCCAAAGGGTTTATAAGAGAGAAGATATTACCTAATATTAATTTAGCAAAATAATATGTTATAAACATTGACAGATCTAAAAAAAAATCTTCAAAATATATGAAACAAAAATTAATGGAATTCAAGTCTTCATTCCCTACTTTCAATAATAGATAGATCAACCTGAGGCACCAGGGTGGCTCAGTCAGTTAAGCGCCTGCCTTTGGCTCAGGTCATGATCCCAAGGTCCTGGGATTGAGCCCCACATTGGGCTCTCTGCTTAGCAGTGAGCCTGCTTTTCCCTCTCCCTCTGCCTGTGCACACACCCCTGTGCAAGTGCTCTCCCTCCTTCACTATCTCTCTGTCTGCCAAATAAATAAACTCTTAAAAGAGAGAGAGAAAGAGATCAACCAGACCAGAGAGAAGATAGATAAGGAAATAGAGGATTTGAACAACACACTAAGGCTAAACAGACACATACGGAACACTCCACCCAACTGAAGAAGAATACGGGTCCCTTTTAAGTTCACAAGGGGACATTCTCCACATTAGAACATATGTTAGACTACACACAATTCTCAATACATATAAAAATATAAATATACAAGGTATCATCTGAGACCACAAAGGGATGAAATTAGAAACCAATAACAGAATGAAACCTGAATATTCACAAATACATAAAAAAATTTTTAAAGCCTCTTAAATCAATGGGTCAAAGAAAAATCAAGAAAATTAGACTGATTACAGATGAATTAAAGACACATCTTGGGGTGCCTGGGTGGCTCAGTCAGTTAAGCCTCCATCTCTTGGTTTCAGCTCAGGTCATGATCTCAGGGTCCTGGGATTGAGCCCCAAGACAGGTTCCATCCTCAGTGGAGAGTCTGCTTGAGGATTTCTCTCCTTCTCACTCTGCCCTTACCCCTTCTCTCTCCCCCCCCTCAAATAAATAGATCTTAAAAAAAATATAAATAAATAAAAACACAACTTCAGACTTAGGGATGGAGTGAAAGTAGGGTTTAGAGAAAAACTTACAGCTATAAATGACTACCTTTAAAAAAAATAATAACCTAATTTTATACCTGAAGTAACTAAACAACATCATACTAAGACCAAAGCTAGCAGAAGGAAGACAAGAATAGATTGGAATGGAGATACACAAAACAAACAATAGAAAAATGGAGACAATCAATGAACCCAGTAGTTGGTTACTTGAAAGATCATCAAAATTGACTAACTTTAGCTAGCTTAACAATGATAAAATAGAGAAGATGAAATAACTGAAATCAGAAATGAAAATAGAGACATTACCATCAACTTTATAATATAAAAATATTATAAAATAATAATATGAACTATTGTACACCAAGTGGAAAAATTTCTTTAAACACTCAAGTTACCTAAAGTGACTCAAAATGAAATAGAAAATCTCAACAAACCTGTAATAAATAAAAAGATTGAATCAGTAATCAAAAAGTTTCAAAAAAGAAAATATCCTGGAGCAGGTAGTTTTATTGTTGAGTTATACTAAACAGTTAAAGAAGAATTAACATCAGTCCTTCTCAAAAACTTAAAAAAAAAAACTGAAAACGGGAAAACACTTAAAAAATTATTTATTTATTTATTTATTTATTTATTTATTTATTATTTGAGAGAGAGAGAGTGGGAACAGAGGGAGGGCAGAGGGAGAGGGACAGAGAGAGAATCTCAAAGCAGACACCCCACTGAGCACAGAGCTGGACATGGGGCTCCGTCTCATGACCCTAAGATCATGACCTAAGCTGAAATCAAGAGTCAGACGCTTAAATGACTGAGTCACCCAGGTGCCCCAAGAAAACAATTTTTAACATTTTTTGTGAAGTCATCATTATCTTGATACCAAAAATAGGGAAAGCTATCACAAGAAAATTACAGACCAATATTCCTTATATATATATAAAAAGACCTCAAGAAAATATTATCAAATCCAAGAGTATACTAAAGGGATTGTTCACTACAACTAAATGGCATTTATTCCAGGACTACAAGGGTGGTTTAACGTAAGAAATCTAATCAATGTAATATATCACGTTAATAGGAAGAGAAAGGGAAAAACACAAGATCATTCCAATGGATACAGAAAATGCATTTGACAAAACTCAACACATTTTCATTACACAAGCTCTCAGAAAATTAAGACTAGAAAAAAATTTCTTCAACATAATAAAAGATATTGATGAAAAAATCTAGGTAACACCATACTCCAGTGAAAGAATTAAAGTTTTCTCTCTAATACCTCAAACAAGTAAATGTTTTCTGCTTTCCCTTACTACAATTCAACATTGCATTTTAAATTCTAGCCCCAGTTATTAGAAAAGAAATAAAATATACCCACAATGAAAGAAGATAAACCATATCTGTTTGCAGTTGACAAGATCCTGTACATAGAAAATTTTCCCAAATCCACCAGAAAACTACTAGAACTAATAAAATAGCAAAGTTTCAAGGTACAAGATACTCTGTTTCTCTACATTAGCAATAGGCAATAAAAATAAATTAATACAGTAGTCAGGATGTATATACATAAACATAGTTTTTGGTTTCCAAGTACATATAGAAGTTATGTTTACACTGTACTACTAATTCTATTAAGTATACAGTAACATTATATTTTTAAAAATGTACATACCTTAATTTAAAAATACTTTATTGCTAAAAATGCTAACCATCATCTGTGATTTCAGCAAGTTGTAACTTTTTTCTGGCCTTGCAGGAAATACATCTAAGACCTGGAGTATTTGTACCCTACACATTTTGAGTGATGGCCTCAATGACCTAAGATATGCCCCTACATTTACATTCTACTTATTACTATGAAGATCCCTGACCCCAGAAGGAAAGTTTTGAAATGGCTCAGACTCATCTGTCCCTTGAGAGCCTATGTGTTCCTTGGGAATCTTCTTTTTTCCCTCAAGTTTTTATTTAAATTCTAGTTAGTTAACATATAGTGTAAAATTGGTTTCAAAAGTAGAATTTAGTGATTCATCACTTACATATAGCTCCTAGTGCTCATCATCAAGCCTCAGTTTTTTCCTAATAGTTAAGAGTCTCTTATGGTTTGCCTTCTTCTCTTTTGGGAATCTAACACATCTTAACATGTGGGAAAGTAATGGTGTAGACTGCAACATTATTAACCTTATCACACTCCATCCAGATTGTTCCACATAGACTTCTACTTTCAGGATTCTCAAGGTGAGGAACAGGGATCATTCTCTATGTCTATATATTCCCCCAAACTCCCAGATATTTTTTTCAAGTTCTCCCAAGAATCATCATTACACTTCCCTTCACAAGCCACACTTAATGGGCATATATGCTTCAGTTACCCCTAAATATCCAGTTGCCAAGAAAGCTGTTCAAGTCTCAGTCTGGTGGGTACCACTAAACTTAAGGATTTCTCTTATTTGGCTCAACAGAAGAATAACTCCATGAATGATAGAAGGGAAAAGTTAAAATACTAATCCCAACCTCTGCCAGGACTCCTTCAAACTCTCACATTTTCAGCTTTCTCTTTATATTGACTATTTTAGAATGGTGGTGTAAGGATCACAGCACTGGAGTGTTATGTTCTGAAAATATCTGGAATTTTCTGCATGCTTTCTGAAGCATGGGAGTACACTTAAATCTAGGGTTTTTTTAGGTTGGGGCCAAAGTCAAAAATCAATACCAAATATTTTAAGTGCACATGGAACATTCTTCAGAATAGATCATATGATAGGCCCCATTAAATTTAAGAAGATTGAAATCATGTCAGGCATTTTTTTCCCAACCATAATGGTATGAAAATAGAAATCAATTAGAAAAAAAAGGTGAAGAGAATCCCACAAATACATGGAGCAAAAAAACATGCTACCTAATAATAATTGGGTTAACAAACAAAAGAGGAAATGAAAAACAAAAACCCTTGAGATATATTAAAATGAAAACACAATATTTCATCATCTGTGGGATGCAGCAAAATCATTTCTAAGAGGGACATTCAAAGTAATACGGGTCCACCCCAAGAAACAAGAAGATTCCCAATCTAACCTAAGGAAAGTAGAAAATAAAATAGAAAAAGAAGTGCAAATGAAGTCCAAAGTTCCTGGAAGAAAGGAAATTATAATAAAGATCAGAGTAGAAATTAATAGAAGAGAATAAAAAACAATAGAAAATAAAAATGAATCTAAGAGACAATTCTTTGAAAAGATAAATAAAATTGATATACCTTTAGCCAGATTCATCAAGCAAAAAATGGGGGGGGGTCTAAAATAAATAAAATCATAAATGAAAGAGAAGTTACAACTGACACCACAGAAATACAAAGGATTAAAGAGACAACTATGAACAATTTATGTCAACAAATTGGAAAACCTAGAAGAAAACACATAAGTTACTAGAAACATACAGTCTTCCAAGACTGAATAAAGAAGAAAACGAATTCTGAACAGACCAGTTACTAGTAATGAAGTTGAATCAGCAATCAAAAAATTCTTCACAAACAAAAGCCCAGGACCAGAAGGGTTTATAGGTGAATTGTTTTGAATATTTAAATAAGAGTTGATACTCATCCTCCTCAAATTATTCAAAAAAATAATGAAAAGGAATGCTTCCAAGTTCATTCTAAGAAGCATGAATTACCCTGATACCAAAATCAGAAAAAGACACCAAAGGAAAAGAAAATTAAAGGCCAATATCCCTGATGAACATAGATAAAAAATTTATCATCAAAATATCAGCAAATTGAATTAAAAATATGTTGAATATCATTCACCACAATCAAGAAGGACCTATTACAGAAATGCAAGGATGTTTCAATATCCACAAATTAATCAGTGTGATACATCATAGTAACAGAGTTAAGGATAAAAAGCATACAATTATCACAATACATGCAGCAGAAGCACTTGAAAAAAAATCCAACATCTACTCATTATAAAAAAAAAAAGCAAAGTGGGTATAGAGGTAACTAACCTCAACATAATAAAGGCCGTCTGACAAACCCACAGCTAACATCATCCTCAATGGTGAAAAGCTGAAAATTTTTTCTCTAAGATCAGGAATAAGACAAGGATGCTCAATTCTACTGCTTACTCAACACAGCATTGGAATTCCTAGCCAGCAATCAGATGAGAGAAAGAAGTAAAAAGTCATCCAAATTAGTAAGAAAGAAGTAAAAGGGTCACTATTTTCGGATAACATAATATATACAGAAACTCTAAAGACTCCACGAAAATACTATTAAAAATAATAAATGAATTCAGTAAAGTTGCAAGATATAAAATTAGTGTACTTAACTTCGTTGTGTTCCAATGCACTAACTATGAGACAGAAATTAAGAAAAAAATTCCAGTTACAATTGCATCAAAAAGAGGGTGCCTGGGTGGCTCAGTTGGTTAAGCGACTGCCTTCAGCTCAGGTCATGATCTTGGAGTCCCGGGATCGAGTCCCATATCGGGCTTCCTGCTCAGCAGGGAGTCTGCTTCTCCCTCTGATCTTCTTCCCTCTTGTGCTTTCTATCTCTCATTCTCTCTCTCTCTCAAATAAATAAATAAAATCTTTAAAAAAAATCTTAAACAATTGCATCAAAAAGAATAAAATACCTAAGCATAAATTTAACCAAGGAGATGAAAGACCTATACTCTAAAAACTGTATGAGGCACCTAGGTGGCTCAGTCATTAAGCATCTGCCTTGGGCTCAGGTCATGATCCCAGGGTCCTGGTATAGAGCCAGGACCTATTGGGCTCCCTGCTCTGCAAGAAGCCTGCTTCTCCCTCCCTCACTCCCCTGGCTTGTGTTCCCTCTCTCTCTGTGTCTCTCTCTGTCAAATAAATAAATAAAATCTTAAAAAATAATAAAAAAACTATAAAACATTGATGAAAGAAATTGATGACACCAATAAATGGAAAGATATATGATGCTCATGGACTGGAAGAATATTGTTATAATGTACATAGTACCTAAAACAATTCATAGATTCAGTGCAATCCTTATCAAAATACCAATGGCATTTTTCAAAGGACTAGAATAGCCTAAAATTTGCATGGATCTACATATGAGACTGCATAGCTGAAGCAATCTTGAAAAAGAAGAACAAAGCTGGAAATATAATACTCCCAGATATTAAATTATATTACAAAGCTATGTTATCAAAACAGTATCATATTGACACAAAAAAAAGATACATGGATTACTGGAACAAAATAGAGAACCCAGAAATAAACTCACATATATTGATTAGTCAACCATTATATAGTCTATTATGTCATTATATTGTCAATTAACTACAAAAGAGGCAAGAATATAGAATGAGAAAAGGACAAACTCTTCAATAAATGGTGCTAGGAAAACTGGACAGCTACAAGCAAAATAATTAAACTGGACCAGTTTCTTACACCATATGCAAAGTAAAACCAAATGGGTTAGAGACCTAAATGTAAGACCCGAAATCATAAAACCGCTAGAAGTAAACATTGGTAGTAAACTCTTAGACATTAGCCTTAATGATATTTTTAGGGGTCTGTCTACTCAAACAAGGGCAACAAAAACAAATATATAGAATTGGGACTACATTAAACTAAAAAGCTTTTACACAATGAAGGAAAAGATCAACAGAATGAAAAAGTAATGCATTGAATGGGACAGAGATTTTTCAATCTCTCTGAAAAAAGGATTGGTATCAAAAACACCAAAAAACCCCAATCTGATTTAAAACTGGGTAGAGCACTTGAATAGGTATTTTTCTAAAGAAGACATACAGATGGCATCAGACACATGAAAAGATGCTCAAAATCACTGATCATCAGGCAAATGCAAATCAGAACCACAATGAGTTATCACCTCACATCTGTCAGAATGGTTAGTATCCAAAAGATAAAAAAATCACAAATGTTAAAAATGTAAAGAAAAGGGAATGCTTGGGTATTGTTAGTGGGTATGTAAATTACTGGAGCCACTATAGAAAACAGTATGAAGTTTCCTCAAAAAATTAAAAATAGGGGCACCTGGGTGGCTCAGTCCTTAAGCATCTGTCTTTGGCTCAGGTCATGATCCCAGCATCCTGGGATCGAGCCCCGCCTTGGGCTCCCCACTCAGTAGGGAGTCTGCTTCTCCCTCCCCAGCTCCCCCCTGCTTGTGTTCCCTCTCTCACTGTCTCTATCAGATAAATAAATAAAATCTTAAAAAAAAATTAAAATTGGAAGTACCACATGATCCAGCAATTTCAATTCTGGTTATATATCCAAAGAAACCCCAAAACACTAATTTGAAAAAATATATATGACCTACTATGTTCTTTGTAACATTATTTATAATAGCCAAGATAGGGAAACAACCTAATTCTCTATCAGTAGGTGAACTGACAAAGAAAATGTGATTACACACACACACACACACACACACACCACACACCCACACACATGCATATAAAATAGAATATTACTCAGTCATAAAAAATAATTATGCCATTTGTGACAACATGGATGGACCCAGAATGTATTATGCTAAGTAAAATTAATTAGAGAAAGACAAATACCTTATCATTTCACATATATGTGCAACCCAAAACAAAACAAACAAACAAAAATCAAAAACAGACCTCTGAATACATAAACAGACTGGTGGCTGGTGGTTGCCAAACAAGAAGGGAGGTGGGAGGATGGACAAAATAAGTAAAGGGGTGAAGAGTCATAAGTTTCCAGTGATAAAATAAATAAGTCACAGAGCTGTGAAGTAGTCAATACTATTGTAATAACCATATGGTGACAGTAATGAGACTTATTGTGGTGATCATTTTATAATGTATATAAATGTTAAATCAGTGTGTTGTACAGCTGAAACTAACATAATATTGATTTTCAACTTTACTTCATTAGAAAAAATCAAAAGGAAAATCTCAACATCTAGTCACAAGCACATTTATTTTGATTCAAAAACTGCATAAAGTAAAAACACAGTTTATAGTGTCAGATATGCAAGGGTATGGCAAAAACAAAACAACATAAACATAAATTAGAAATTACCTGAATTTGCTAAATTGGAGCATAATTGGCTAAATGGTTGATTTGGCACAACAAAATATTTATGTTACTCTTAAAATAATGTAGATCAAGATCTATGAATCTGAAGGAACTTTTACAATACATTTGAAATAAAAGAAAGATGCAGAGAGATATTAGAGGGTGATCCACTTTTTAGAAAAACAAGCAAAGAAAATCACCTTTATATTCATATAATCATAGACAATGGTGTGGAAAAATGCATGCCAAGCTTTTATCCTATTTTATGAGTAAGAGTTGCAGTGAAGAGAAAAAAGAAAAATACTTCATAAAATAGAAATAAAATATGCATGGTGTATATTAACAGAAAATATTTTTTTGTATGAAAACACTATAAAAAAGATTGAATAATACACAAAATACCAGAAAGCAAAAAGGAAACATAACGTTAATTTGATTTTGCTTTGGGATTGTGAACAAGTTACTTGGAATTTTGTTAATTTTCATATAGCTTCTTCAGTAAAGTAATTGGGGAAAAATGCCTGGGGTTTGTTTTGTGTAGATATTTCTCAGGTTTCCTTTCAATTGCAATTTCTTTATTAAGTCTTCCTTTCAAATTAAAGTACTTAATTCCCTTTCTAAAATATTATAGCAATTATGTTCTGCATAATGTAACAATTAAAACTATTAATCACCTACTGTCTCATGATATAACTTCTTTTCCTTTTTGACCTATATACATTTTAAATTTGTATTGAAATTTAAATATTTGTCATATTATCCAATTAGATTTTGAATTCCTTGTGGTTAGAAAATCTCTCTAATAAATCTTGGGTTTCTCTAATCACAACTTTGTGTTGCATGTACAGATGCCCTGAAAAAAATTTAGGGAATTAATTTAAGAGTAAGGACTTTTTACTTAAGGAGAGCAATCAATTTAATTTGTCACCCCATTCTTTCACTCAAAAAATATTTACTTAATTGGCACTTGAGTAAAAAGCGCTTTTGTGGGCATTTGGATTATTAGATAGAAAACTATCAAATATTACTCTCAATAAATAAAAATACAATTTACTAGCAGATGTTAATATGAGCAGTGAAGAACAAATAAGACAGGTTAAGAGGAGAAACAGGAGAAAGAAAAATAATTTCCATTTTGATGAGGTACCATTTGAGCAGAGACCTAAATTCTGTGAGAAAGGTATCTATATGAATAACTGAGAGATTACTTCAGATAGAATGAGTAATGCTGGCCATGTTCCTGGAAAGAAAGGTAGCCTCTGTAGCTTGAGTATTTATGAGTAAGAAGAAACATGGTAAAGAAAAAGGTCAGGTAGTTAGCAAAGAGTCAGATCATGCAGGTGCTTCTAGGATTTAGGATTTTATTCTAAAGTGTTAGGAAGCCATTAGAATGAAGAAGTGACATAATCACATATATATTTAGAAATCATTCTTCTGGCTTGTTCAGAATACACTATGGGTATATAAGGAGAGAAACTAGAAGAGTTAGGTGGTATTATGATAAACCAGGCAAGAGGTAGTGGTAGGATAAACTCCCCATAGAAGTAATGAGAAATGATCAGAATTAAAATATTTTTGGAAAGGAATTGTTCACAGATTCCATGTGGCATATGATTAATAGAAAAGATTCAAAAATTATTTCATATTTAAGGCTTGTGAAGCTAGCTGATTGATAGTACCCTATAATAAAATGGAGAATATTTGGAGAAAGTAAGTTTGGCATACAGAAATGAACAATTCTGTTTACAACATATTATGTTTCAGATGAATACTAAAAAGCAGTATTAGGTAAGCTAATTACATTAATACACAACTCTAAAATACCTGTGGCTTAAACCAACTAATAGCATTTATTTCTTGCTTATGTTATACTCTAACCTAGCTTGGTGATGGTAAGGGAGCAAGAAGGCTCAGATTCCTACTCTTTACACTTCTCCTTCCAGAAAAATCAGTATACATACATTAGATCTGCTTTTAACCAGATGAAGGGAAGCTTTAGTGCTCCAGATAAGTTTGTTAGAACCTAAGCAGAGTGAGGAGGATGTCTTATCTGAGATACAATCCAGCAAACAGTGTCAGAATCTGAGTGGCGTAAGGAGGGTATCCTCAGAAGTGATTTGCCTTGCATGAGGTCTGAGAACCAAAATAGAATGAGAAGGGCATCTCATTCTCAGAATTAAATGAGATGTCACAGCCCACACACAGGGTATATGTGGTGGGAGGAGAGTGGCAACACGGAGTGGGTTGTTGAAGCATGGACAGGTTGAGAAAAGAGTTACATGAATTGAGAGTCTAATGGGAGAGGCAACAGACTGGTTTAGGGTGTTAGATTCTGAGTGCAGTGGGGAGGACATTTTCTCAAGGCAGAGCAGATGGTAGAAACAGGAGACAGTTACTGTGGCACAACAACATGATCCCTGACTACCAGTGTTTGTCCACTTGTGTGATTCCCTTACATTGAATGTCACTGGAACCTGTGACTTTCTTCTAACATGCAAAATACAACAAAGGTGACAAGATGTACATGATTATTTATATATGATTTATTTCATAAGAATGTGGTACTCATCTTACTGAAGTTTCTATCTTGCTTGCTAACTTTGAGGAAGAAGGCAAAACCCATATAATGAGGAACCTCAGGCTAGAATTTAAGGGTGGCTTGTAGGCAACATCCAGCAAGAAAATGAGTTTTTCAGTCTGACAAGTACAAGAAAAGTAATTACTCCAACAACTGGAGTGAGCTTGGAAGTAGATTCTTCCTCATTTAAGAATTCAGATGAGACCACCATTCCAATGCTCAATCCCAGATTGCACCTTGATTGCTGCCTCACAGAAGACCCAGCTAACCTGTGTCTGGACTTCTGATCCATAGAAAATGGGACACAATAAATATGTAATGTTTAAAGCTGCTAAATTTGTAGTAATACTGTTAAACAACAATAGCTATCTATGCAGTTACATGCAGGGTAATTAATCAAACAGTTAAATATATTCAGGAAAATAAAAGCCAGGTCTCTTACTGTCACATGAGAGTTAAAAATATGGAAATATACTAGAAAGCTGGGGGAGCTATACTTACATCAGAAAAAAAAAACAGACTTTAAAACGAAGACTGTAAAAAGAGACAAGTGTATTACATAATGATAGAGGGGTCAATCCAACAAGAAAATATAATATTTGTAAATATTCATTCAACAGAGGGGTACCTAAATATATAGAGCACACATTAAAACATTTAAAAGGAGACATAGAGAGCAATACAATAATAGTGGGGGACTTTAATACCTCACTTACATCATGGACAGACTTCCAGACAGAAAAATCAATAAGGAAACATTGGCCTTAAATGACACATTGGACCAGCTGGAATCAAGAGAAATATGCAGAACATTCCATTTAAAAGCAAGAGAATACACATTCTTCTCAAGTGTATATAGAACATTCTTCAGAATAGGTTATATAGTAGGCCATAAAACAAATCTTAATAAATTAAAGATGTTTGAAATAATATCAAGCAACTTGTCTGAACAAATGTTATAAAACTAGAAATTAATTACTTTAAAAAATCTGAAAAATTTACAAAAGGGGGAGGGTACTTCCAAGTTAATTTTATTAGGCCAGCAGTACCTTGATACCAAAACCAGACAAGGATACCAGGGAAATATGAAATTATAAAACCAATATCCCTGATGAACATACAGATATAAAAATTATCAATAAAATATTAGCAAACCTAATTCAACAATACATTAAAAAGATCATACACCATGATCTTGGATTAATTCTGAGATGCAAGCATGGTTCAACATCCAGTAATCAATCAATGTGATATGCCACATTAACAAAATGAAGGATAAAAATTACATGATTATCTCAATAGATGCAGAAAAAGCATTTGACAATATTTAACATTTATGATAATAATACAACAAATTTGGTATAGAGTAAATGTACTTCAAAAATATAGTGGTCCACAGCTAACATCCCAACACTGAAAAGCTGAAAACTTTTTCTCTAAGATTAAGACAAGGATGTCCATAGTCACCACTTTTATTTTATTTATTGGAAGTCCCAGCCGTAGTAATTAGGCAAGAAAAAGAAATAAAAGTCTTCCAAATCAGAAAGGATGAAGTAAAACTGTCACTTTTTGCAGATATATATTATAGAGACCTCTAAAGACTCCGCCAAAAATCTGTTAGAGTATACAAACTCATTAAAGTTGTAGGATACAAATTAATATGTAAAAATTTGTCACATTTCTATACACTAATAAACGATCAGAAAGAGAAATTAAGAAAACTCTATAATTACATCAAAAGGAATAAAATACCTAAGAAAAATGTAACCAAGAAAGTGAGAGCCCTAAACACTGAAAACTGTAAGATACTTTTTAAAAAAGATTTTATTTATTTATTTGACAGAGAAAGACACAGCAAGAGAGGGAACACAAGCAGGGGGAGTGGGAGAGGGAGAAGCAGGCTTCCCGCCGAGCAGGGAGCCCGATGGTAGGCTCCATCCCAGGACTCTGGGATCATGACCTGAGCCGAAGGCGTAGACACTTAACAACTGAGCCACCCAGGAGCCCGAAAACTGTAAGATATTAATAAAAGAAATTGAAGAATACCTGAATAAATGAAAAGATACTGCATACTCATAAGCTGGAAGAATTAACATTGTTAAATGTTTGTATTACCCAAAGTACTAGAGATTCAAAGCAATTCTTATCAAAATTCCAATGGCATTTTTCACGGAAATAGAACACACAATCCTAAACTTTGTATGGAACTGCAAAAGACCCAAAGCCAAAGCAATCTTGAGAAAGAACAGAGCTCCCTAATTTCAAATTACATTTCAGGGCTATAGTAATCAAAACTGCATAGTACTGGCACATAAAGAGACACATAGATAAATGGAAAGAAAGCCCACAATAAACTCACCCTATATGGTCACTAATTTTGACAAAGTAGCCAAGAATATACAACGGGGAAAAGATAGCCTCTTCAATAAATGTTAATGGGAAAACTGGACAGCCACCTGGAACAGAATGAAACTAGACCATTATCTTTTCTTATACACAAAATAAACTCAAAGTGGATTAAACTCAAAATGGACTGAAGTGTTGAATATAAGACCTGAAATCATAGAGGTTTTAGAAGAAAACATAGGTAGTAAGCTCTTAAATATCAGTCTTGGCAATGTTTTCTCATATTTGACAAGAAAAGCACAGACAAAAAAGTAAAAATCAATAAGTGAAACTTCATTAAACTAAAAACTTTTGCACAACAGAAGAAACCATCAAAATCAACAAAATAAAAAGGCAACATATTGAATGTGAGAAAATATTTTTTAACCATATATCTGATAAGGAGTTAATATCCAAAATATATAAAGAATTCATAGAACTCAACAGCAAAAAAAAAAAAAAAATTCTGATTAAAAATGGGCAGAGGATTTGAATAAACATTTTTTTTTCGAAGGAGACATACGGATGGCCAATAGACACATGAAAGGATGCTCAACATTACCAATCATCAGGAAAGTGAAAAATAAAATCACAATGAGATATCACCTCATACCTGTTAGAAAGGCTATTATTGGGGCACCTGGTGGCTCAGTCCATTGAGTTCAACTCTTGATTTTGGCTCTGGTCATGATCTCAGCATTGTAAGATCAAGCCCGCCTCAGGCTCTATGCTCAGTGGGGAGTCTGCTTGAGGATTCTCTCTCCCCCCTCCCTCTAGCCCCTCTCTCTTTCTCTCCCCCTGCCTTAAAAAATACCGAGCTATTATCAATAACATAAGGAATAACAAGTGTTGTGATGATGTGGAGGATAAAGAACGCTTTTCTGTTGTAGGTGGAAATGTAAATTGGTGCAACAACTATGGAAAACAATATGGATATTTTTCAAAAAATTAAAAATAGAACTGTATAATCCAGCAATTCCACTTTTGTGTATTTATCAGAATAAAACAAAAACCTAACTCAAAAATATATCTGCACCCTTATGTTCATTGCAACCTTTTTTACAATAGTCAGGATGTAGAAACAACCTAAGTGTGCCCTAACAATGAATGGTTAAGGAAATGTATTATATGCAGTTGACCTTGAACAGCCAAGTGTTTGAAATGAGCAGGCCTAATTATACATGAAGTTTTTTGATAAATACAGTAGAGTATTATACATGTATTTTTTCTTCCTTATGATTTTCTTAATAACATTTTCTTTTTCCTAGCTCACTTTGTTCCAAGAATACAGTATATAATACATAAACATATAAAATATTTGTTATAAGGTTTCCAGTCCCTAGTAGGGTATTAATAGTTAACTTTTTGTGAATCAAAAGTTATAAACAGATTTTCAAATGTGCACAGTTGCTGCCTCTAACCTTCCTGTTGTTCAAGAGTCTCCTGTATGTTGAATGGAATATTATTCATCCTTATAAAAGAATTAAATCTGACTATTAGCAATAACATGGTAAATCTTAAGGTCATTATACTAAGTGAAATCAGTCAAACTGAGAAAGACAATACCATATGATCTCTCTCATATGTGTCAACTAAAACAAAACAAAAAAAAAGCTCATAGGTATAGAGAATAGACTGGTCATTGCCAATGTTGGGGGGCCAGAGTGGGGTGGAAGAAGTTGGTGAAGGAGGTCAAGAGGCATAAAGAAACAAAAACAAAAGCAAATTTAAAAAAATGTTACTTGTCCATAACTGTCTTCTTCCTTCTCCATTTATTTGTTACTACACAGTAAAATTTCCTTTTAGGATCTCCCATTCATTCATTTAAGTCATATTGTTCATCCTAATGCTATTATCAAGATAACTAAAGTTTTCTTTTCCTAAAAAGAGATCTGTTTCTAGTTTAATTATTTATTTGATAATATAGTGTGGGGAAGAAGGGAAGGTTGTAAATGTAAAACTATTTTTAATGGTTATCCTGCCATAGAAAGGAATTAATGTCATTTTTGAATCATAGGCTTTGGAATTATAGCAATATTTATTTATACCTTGTACATGCCATTTAGAAGTTTATGATATCAGACACATTACAAAGTTCTCAAAAACTATTTTCACCTTGAAAAAGTGAAAGTATGGGAATTAAATCTAATAATATACATAAAACATATTGTCCAATATTTGCCATTTCACTAAGTCTCCATATAATTAATTGTAGCCAAGACTTCTGCCTAATGGCAAAATAATACCCTAAAAAATATGTATTTTTCCTTTTCTTTCCTGAATTGTTTCTTATATGACCTTCTCATGACATGCTTCCTATTCTGCTTGGGAAAATACAATGAATCATAAGCACACACACAACACCATTCCACTCACATCAACAGAATGAAATGAAATGAATGAAATCCCAGTTGTCCAAGAAGATAAAACTTCTCATTTGTTATAGCAGAATCACTAATATGGTTGGCTATTATTTGCTTCTTTATGTATTGAAAATTTCCCAAATGTCTGTAATAAATGTATATTGCTTTTATAATTGGAGAAAATATAGTTTTATAAAATATATTTTTTGCTCACTTCAAATCTTAATTATTAATAAAATGGTAAATTTTTTAGTTTTTATTTTTACCAAAAAATGGTTAAAATGTAGGAAAATTGATGTAGTATGTATCTTACTCTGTGTTGAATACAGCTATCTAAATCTTCAATTTTATGGGACATTTGCCTTTTGTTCTTTGTCCTTATGATCCACAGTGACATATCCTAATAGTTTCAGGATATTTTTGAGTTTGGCAGGAAGACATACAAAGGAAATACTCATCTGAGCATTATAAAATGAGAATCAAAAACTCAGCCATAAAATTAATTGCTTGTTCAGGGTCTGGAAGGAATCAAGGTGTTCTAAAAATAACTAAGAAAATTTGCTTCTGCTTTCTCTATTCCTTAATTTTAGTAGGAAAAATATATTTTGGAAAATTTTTGTCCATATTTACCATATCTTCTTATTTCATTTTTTTTTTCTTTTTTAGCTTCAAGGATTAAAAAGTGTTAAGTGAGGTATTAGTTGAAGTAAAATAGATGCTTTGGGGAAACAAAATTTTTAATATTTAGGGTGTCTAAGAGTGTTCAAAATTAAAGTTACACCCATATTACCAAAATATGTCTCATATATTATGTATATAGTCGATTATAAGTATATTTTATTTTAATGTTTCTGATAAGCCAAAAATTTAACAATATAAAATTGCAGTTGCTATGAAACAAGTAGTTCATCTATCTTTGAAGTTATTGACTCTAACTTCACATTAAAATTCTCTAGGAAACTTTAAATAGTAATAATGCTCAGGCCCCCATTTGAATCCTGTCAACAGTAATTTTTAAGCTTCCCAATGTGCAGCCAGAATCAAGATCCACTGAATAGTAATCTATTTTTTCACAAAGTAAATTTAAAAATCAGCATAATCTAAGAAATAAAAATAAGGAAAGTTCCCTATAAAAAAAGAAAATCCAAAATTCCAGTAATCTGAATCCCAATATACTGATTTATACTAATTTTTATTTTATTCTAAAAACAAATGCTTTTAACCTTGTAATTAGATTTCCTTCTCTAAATATGCAGATAACAATAACACTTAAGGAGTAACTATTTAAAAAATTTGTGATAGTTTCAAAAAACACAAAAGGAATCAAATTAATCTTGAGTGTATTTGTAAAAAGAAAAAAGGAAAATCTGACTTCAATATTTACCAAAACTTTCGATTTGGTGCCAAGTTTTTGGTTGACCTTATTGTCCTTTACTCCCTCTATGAGCGTTTTGCCCAGAGTGGGGCCTTTCCAAAGTAGGAAATCAAACTGCCTCCTACAAAACCCTTAGACTGTTAGGCATTGGAATGTGGGGAACA
The DNA here is from genome assembly GCF_009762305.2 of Zalophus californianus. Lineage (NCBI taxonomy): Eukaryota > Metazoa > Chordata > Mammalia > Carnivora > Otariidae > Zalophus > Zalophus californianus. Next base: position 141,778,386 of record NC_045596.1, on the reverse strand, counting down.
ACAGAATATAACAGACAACAGTAAAGAGAAGTAATAAACTCATCAGTAGAAACCTTCCTGGTAACCAGTGCCAGAGTGGGAAAACCTAAACTGCAATTGATAAATTGCCGAAGACTCCAAATGGAAGAGTCCGAGAGTTAAAAAGTGCAGAGGGACCCAGTGATAAGGTGGCCCCAACAATTTTGTGAATTTTACTTCCAGGAACTCTACCTAGTCCTTAAAATAAACACCTAAGAATAATGTCTTTGCACTTTTGACAAGGGGAAGGAAAATGAACCGCCTTGAAATATGCCAAAGCATTCTATTATTCTTAGTAAGGCCTGCCCATAAGAGAAACTATTTTACTAGAGTGTTACCTGCTATGGTTTAATTAGGGTCTAAGTTACCTTGGTGAAGGGAAATACCCAACTCCAGTTGGCTCTAGGTATTCTGTCCCACCTGAGGAGGGGAAAATGAGAAGCACTGGTAAAGTTCACAATCTAGGAGCACAAGGTTAACCAAAAGACTGAGATTTAATCATAGGTCTGTAAACACCTCCCCTTCCCCACACCTCACAACGTTATTAAAGGCTTGTTTACCCAGTGCATTATATACACCTTTTAACAAAAATTACAATGCATATTAAAATGCAAAAAGCACAGTTTGGAGGGATGGAACAAGCCTCAGAACCAGAGTCCAATAGGAAGGCAATATTGAATATATCAGACCAGAAATTAAAAACAAAAACTGATTAATATGCTAAAGCTTTAATGGAAAAATTAAATGTCAAGTAAGAACAGATGAATGACCTAAGCAGAGAGAAACATTTTAAGAAATAATTTTTTAAAATGGTAGACATCAAAACATTGTAAAAGAAATTAAGAATGCCTTTGATGGGCTCATTAGAAAAGTGGATATGGATGGAAAATAAGGAAAGAAGCTCTAAGCTTGAGGTTATGACAACAGAAATCTCCAAAACTAAAAAAACGAAGACAAAAGAGACTGAAGGGGAAAAACCCAAAATATCCAAGAATGTGGGGCAACTACAAAAGATGTATCCTGTGTATGATGGGGATACCAAAAGGATAAGGAAGAAAACATAAGCAATATTTGAAGCATTAAAGACTGAGAATTTCACTAAATTAATGTCAGACACCAAATTACAGATCAGGAATCTCTGAAAGCACAAAGTAGAATGAATGCCAAAAATTCTACACCTAGGAGTATCATAATCAACCTCAGAAAATCAAAGATGAAAAAAAAAATACTGAAAGATGTCCAGGGGAGGGGGGAAAACTTATCTATATAGGAGCAAAGGTAAAAATTAAATCTCTTCTTAGCAACCATACAAGCTAGAAGAGAGTGAAGTGAAATATTTAGTTTTAAAAGAAAAAAACCCACCAGTCTAGAATTCTGTACCCTGTGAAATTATTTTCAAAACTGAAGGAGAAATAAACATTCTCATATACAAACAAATATCAAAGGAAGTATTGACTTGCAAGAACTGTTAAAAGAAATTCTTTAGAGAAAAAGGAACTAATATAAAGTCAGAAACTCAGATTTACATAAAGAAGAGCACCAAAAAAGAAATGAAATACAGATAATATAAAATATTTATTTTATTTTTAATCAATCTAAAAGATAGTTATTCACCATTTACATCAATGGACACATCATACAAAAAAATTAACAAGGACCAGATCGATTTAACAGACATATTCAGAACAGTCTATCCTAAAACAGCAGATTACATATTCTTTTTAAATGTACATGGATCACTCTCCAGAACAGACCACATATTAGACTACAAAGCAAGTGTCAACAAACAAACAAACAAACAAATGAACAAAAAACTGAAGTCATGCCATGCATCTTTTCTGACCACAATGCTATGAAAATAGAAATCAACCACAAGAAAAAAATATAAGACCACAAATACATGAAGATTAGTAATGTGCTATTAAACAATGAATGGCTCAACCAAGAAGTCAAAGAAAAAAACTTAAAAAAAGAAAAATGAAAATGAAAACAAAATAATCCAAAACATTTGGCATGCTACAAATGTGGTTCTAAGAAGGAAGTTTATGACAAAACATGCCTACCTCCAGAAGCAATAAAAAATTCAAATAACCTAACCTTACACCTAAAGGAACCAGAAAAAAAAAAAACAAAAACAAAACCCAGTAAAAGGTTATAAATAATAGAGATCAGAGCAGAAATAAATGATATAGAAACTAAAAAACAAAAACAAACAGAAAACCAATAGAACAAATTAATGAAGCTAGGATCTGTTTCTTTGAAAAGATCAACAAAATTGATAAATCTGTGGCAAGACCCATTAAAGAAAAAAGAGGGAGGACTCAAATAAACAAAAGTAGTAATGAAAGAGAAGAAATAACAACCAATACCACAGAAATACAGTTGTAACAGAATATTATAAAAACGTATATGCCAAAAATTTGGACAACTTAAAAGAAATGGTAAATTTCTAGAAAAACATAACCTACCAAAACTAAAGCAGGAAGAAATAGAAAATTTGAATAGTCCAATTACCAGCAATGAAATTGAATCATAAAAAACAAAAACAAAAACAAAACAAAACAAAAAACAACTCCCAAAAAACAAAAGTCCAAGACCAGATGACTTCATAGGTGAATTCTACCAAATATTTAAACTCATACGTCTCAAACTATTCTAAAAAATATAAAAAAATATAAGAAAAAATAAAACTATTCTAAAAAATAAGCCCTCAGTGGCTCATTCAGTTAAGCACCTGCCTTTGGCTCAGGCTCCCTGCTCAGTGGGAAGACTGCTTCTCTCTCTCTCCCTCTGCTCCTCTCCCTGCTCATGCTCTCCCTCTTTCTTGCTCCCTCTCTCTCAAATAAATAAATAAAATCTTAAAAAGATAAAATAAAAAATACAAGAGGAAGGAAAAGTTCCAAATTCATTCTATGAGGCCAGTATCACCCTGACACCAAAACCAGTTAAAGATACCACCAAAAGAGAGAGAGAGAGAGAGAACTACAGGCCAATATCTCTCAGATATCGATGCAAAAATCCTCAACAAAATATTAGCAAACTGAATCCAACAATATATTTTAAAAATCATACACCATGATCCAGTGGGATTTATTCCCAGGATGCAAGCATGGTTCAATATTTGCAAAACAATTAACTTGATACATCACATCAATCAGAGAAGGGGGAAAAATATTACAATTTCAATAGAGGCAGAAAAAGTACTTGACAAACTACAACATCCATTCATGATTAAAAACCCTCTGTAAAGTAGGTCCAGAGGGAAAATATCTCAACAATATAAAGGCCTTATATGAAAATCCCATAGCCAGCATCATACTCAGTTTTTCCCCTAAGGTCAGGAACAAGACAAGGATGCCCTGTCACCACTTTTATTCAACATAGTACTGGAAGTCCTAGTCACAGCAAACAGACAACAAAAAGAAATAAAAGGAATGTAAATTGGTAAGGAAGAAGAAAAAATTCTACTATATGCAGATAACATGATACATATCCTAAAGACTCCATCAAAACACTGCTAGAACTGTAAAATTAATTGTGTAAAGTTGCAGAATACAAAATCAATGTACAGAACTCTGTTGCATTTCTATACACTAATGATGAAGAAGCAGAAAGAAATCAAGAAATTGATCCCATTTACAACTGCACCAGAAACAATAAAATATCTAAGAATAAACTTAACTAAAGAGGTGAAAGACCTGGGGGTGCCTGGGTGGCTCGGTGGATTAACCATCAAACTCTTTAATTTGGTTCAGGTTGTGATCTCAGGGTTGTGAGATTGAGCCCTGCACTGGGCTCTGTGCTCAGCATGCGGTCTGCTTGTCCCTCTCCCTCCTTTTCTGTCCCTCCCTCCATGTGCTCCTTCTCTCAAATAAATAAATAAAATCTAAAAAAAAAAAAAAGAAGTGAAAGACCTGAACTCTAAAAACCATAAGATACTGATGAAAGAAATTCAAAATGATGCAAAGAAATGAAAAGACATTCTGTGCTCATTGATTGGAAGAAAAAATATTGTCAAAATGTCTATACTACACAAAGCAATCTACACATATAATCCAATCCCTATCAAAACACAAACAGTAGTTTTCAAAGAACTAGAACAAACAGTCCTAAAATTTGTATGGAACCACAAAGATCTCAAATAGGCAAAGCAATCTTGAAAAACAAACAAACAAACAAAAAAAAAAATTCCAGATTTCAAGTTATATTGCAAAGCTGTAGTAATTAAAACAGTATGGCACTGTCATAAAAATAGGCACATAGAAAAATGGAATGGAATAGAAAATCTAGAGATATTCAAAATTATATGGTCAATTAATCTTTGACAGAGGAAGGAATATACAATGAGAAAAAGATAGTCCTTACACAAATGGTGCTGGAAAAACTGGAGAGCCACTTATAAAAAGATGAAAATGGACCACTTTCTTACATCATACTCAAAAGCAAACGCAAAATGGATTAAAGATCTAAATGTAAAACATGAAACTATAAAAATCCTTGAAGAGAGCAGGGGTAGTAGTCTCTCTAACATTGGCCATAGCAATATTTTTCTAGATATATCTCCTGAGGCAAGGAAAATAAAAGTAAAAATAAACTATTGGGACTACATCAAAATAAAAAGCTCTGTACAGCAAAACATGTAAAGAACTGATACAATTGAATACCCCTAAAAAACCAAATAATCCAATTAAGAAATGGGCAGAAGACATGAATAGACATTTTTTCCAAAGACATACAGATGGCTAACAGACATGTGAAAAGATTCTCAACATCACTAATCACCGGGAAAATGCATATCAAAACTACAATAAGATATCACCTCACACTTGTCAGGATGGCTAAAATTAAAAACACAAGAAACAGCAAATGTTGATGAGAATGTGGAGCAAAAGGAACCTTCTTGTACTATTGGTGGGAATATAAATGGGTACAGCTACTGTGGAAAACAGTTTAGAGATTCCTCAAAACTTCTTAAAAATAGACCTACACTAAGATCAAGAAATTGCATTACTGGGTGTTCATCCAAAAAATACAAAACCACTAATTCAAAGGGATACATGCACTCCTATGTTTATTGCTGCGTAGCCAAACTATGGAAGTGGCCCAAGTCCATTGATAGATAAGTGAATAAAGAGGTGGCATATATACAATGAAATATTAGTCATCCATCAAGAAAGAATGAAATCTTCCATTTGTAGCAATTTGGATAGAGCTGGGGAGTATAATGTTAGACAAACTAAGTCCATCAGAGAAAGACAAATACCATATGATCTCACTCATATGTGGAATTTAAGAAATAAAACAGGAGAAAAAGAAGACAGAGAGACAAACCAAGAAACAGACTCTTTATTATAGGAAACAAACATGGGGGGAAATAAGAGATGGGGATTAAAAAGTATATTTATCACGATAAAAAACAAAAGGAAAAAAATTATAATGCTAGAACAACAAAAAAAAGATAACTGCTCAAAATAGTAATAACAATGTGTATGATTACATATATGCTTATGTATGTATATATGGTTATATAAGATATCTGCTTAGTTATAAATGAAATGAATAACAGCAATGATATAAAAATTAGGAGATAAGAAGTAGAAGTATTTTGTTATGACAAAATATTCCTACTAGTTGTGAAATGGTGTAGTATTATTGAAAATGAACTTAGGTCAGTTGCAAATGCGTATTGCAAACTATAGGGCAACCACAAAATAAATACATATATATATATATATATATATAATGTTTTATATATATACAGATAGAAGAAATATTATTGATATACTATGAAAGAAAAGAAAATGAAATTCTATAAAATGCTTAATTAAAACTACAAAAGACAGAAAAAATTTGGAAGAAAAATAGGAGCAAAGAATAAGGAAAAAAATAGGAAAGAGTAAAATACATGGTAGATATCAATCCAAGTATATCAATAATCACTGTAAGCTTCATGGTCTAAATACACCAATTAAAAGAGATTATGGCAGATTAACGAACAAAATCCAACTATACATTGTTTACAAGTAACTCACTTTAAGACACATATAGATTAAAAGTAAAGATAGAAAGACATATCATGCTAACACTAATCAAAAAAAAATAGGAGGGGTGCCTGGGTGGCTCAGTCGTTAAGCATCTGCCTTTGGCTCAGGTCATGGCCCCAACGGTCCTGGGTTCGAGCCCCACATCGGGCTTTCTGCTCAGTGGGAAGCCTGCTTCTCCCTCTCCCATTCCCCCTGCTTGTGTTCCCTCTCTCGCTGTGTCTCTCTCTGTCAAATAAATAAATAAAATCTTTAAAAAAAAAAGAAAATAGGAGTAGCTATATTAATTTTAAACAGCAGATTTCAGAGCAAGAAAAATTATCAGAGATAAAAGAGGTATTACATAATGATAAAGGGTCAATGCTCCAAGAAAACCGAAATCTTTACTGTTTTATGCCTAACAACAGAGCATCAAAATATGTGAGGCAAAAATTGTTAGAACTCCAAGGAGAAATTGATATATCTACTCTGGCAGTTGAAGAGTTTATACACCTCTATCAGAAATGCACAGATCCAGCAGGTAGAAAACCAGTAAGGATGTAAATGAACTCAACAGCACCATAAATCAAATGTATATAACTGACATCTATAGAAGGCTACATCCCCAAACAGCAAATTACCAATTCTTAATGAAAGAATTACAAGTTCACAGGGAACATTCATCAAGATAGATCACATGCTGAGCCATGAAACACATATTAACAAATTTAAAATAATATAAATTTTACAGAATCTGCTCTGAGACCACAATGAAATTTAAATGAGAAATTAATAACAGAAAGATAGCTGGAAAATTCCAAAATACTTGGAGACTAAACAGCACATTTCTAAATAACAAAGGGGTCAAAGAAGAAATCTCAGGAGAAAATTAAAAAATATATATCTTGACTAAAATGAATTTTGAAATAAAAATAAACAACAGCTAATCAAAATGTATGGGCTACAACAAAAGCAAGTTGAGGAAAATTTATTGCATTGAATGAACATATTAGAAAAGTAAATCACTAATCAAGTTTGCATTTTAGGAAACTTGAAAAAGAAAAGCAAATTTAGTCCAAAGTAAGCAGAAGAAAATAAATAATAAAAATTGGAGCAGAAATCAATGAACTTGAAAATATCTCAACAAAGAAAATCAACCAAACCAAATGTTGGTTTAAAACATCAGTAAAAGTAGTAAGCCTCTAGAAAGACTATCTGAGAAAAAAGGAGAAAAGACACAAATAATTAATATCAGAAATGAAAGAGGGAACATCACTACAGATCCCATGGACATTTAAAAGATAAGGAAGGGATATTATGAAATTTATGCCCACAAATTTGATAATCTAGATGAAATAGACCAATTCCATAAAAGACACCATCTTTCCAAATTCAAACAAGACAAAATAAATCACATGAATAGGCTTGTATCTATCAAAGGCATTAAATCAATAATTAGTAAAATCTTCCAAAAGAGAGTACCAGGCTCAAAAATTTACTGAAGAATTCTACAAAATATTTAAGGAAGAATCTATGCCAAATATCTATAATCTCATCCAAAATAGAGAAGAACTGTTTCCTAATTCATTGTTTAAGGCCAGTATTACCATGATTCCAAAATCAGACAAAGATATTACAAGAGAAAAAAAATCAATATCTCTTGTGAACATAGATATAAAAACATCAACAAAATATTAACAAATTAAGTTTAAAAATGTATAAAGGTCCTTATGAATTCACAAATTAAAGCAACAATGAGTAACTACACACTTGTTACAATGGCCAGAATCCAAAACTTGACAACAAATTCAGGGGAGGAAATAGAACAACAGGAATTCTCATTAATTAGTTGTCAGAACACAATAGGGTAGAGCTACATTGGAATACATTTGACAGTTTATTATAAAACTAAATATACTCTTACCATATGATCCAGAAATCACATCCCTTGGTATTTACCCAGAGGAACTGGAAACATGTCAACACAAAAACCTGCACATGGATATTTTCAGCAGTTTTATTCATAATTGCTAAACTTGGGAAGAAAAGCGTTGTCTTTTCACAGGTCAATGTATAAACTGGTATATCCCATCAATGGATTATTAGTGCTAAAAAAAAGTAAGCTTTCAAGCCATGCAAAAACATGGAGAAATCTTAAATGCCTATTACTAAGTGAAAGATGCCAGTCTAAAAAGGCTACCTACTGTATAATTCCAAATATATGACATTCTGGAAAAGGTAAAACTGTGGAGACAGTAAAAAAGATCGGTTCATTGCCAGGGGTAAAGGGATGGAAACATAAATAGGCAGAGAGCCAAGGAAACCTATTTTGTATTATACTTTAATATGGTTGATACATGCGTTATGTATTTTTTTCAAAACCATTGAATGTGCAATAGTAAGAGTGAACCGTAAGGTTAACTATGGACTTCGGGGGATAATGATGTGTCAGTGTAGTTTTATCAATTGTCACAAATGTGCCACTGTTGCAAGATGTTGATAATGGGAAAGGTTATATGTTACTCAGGAAAGTGGTATGGGATGCAGGTGTTATATAGAAACTTCAGGTAGTTTTCATTCAATTTTTCTGTGAACCTAAAACTGCTCATAAAAAATGAAGTTTATTAACTAAAGAAAGTGAATTGGAACTTCTAGCTACCAAAAAAAAAAAAAACCCAAAAAACAAAAACAAAACAGAATTTCATACATTGTATGTCCTTTTCCATATATGAGAGCCATGAGAACCATGATCCATTCTTTCAAAGAGAATTTGTAAGTTACAAACATTGTTGGGTCTAATAAATATTTCCAGCAAAGCATGACTATTTCTCTTGCCAGAATTCACATCTCCAGTTCTTTCCCTTGGCAGTTCATGAGCAAATGTTTCAGTAGACCTGTAACTAGGAGGACTTGCACAATGAACACTGGAAGAAATTCCAGCATTAGCACTGACATAAACACCTGAACTCACAGCATCTAGCATATTCTTTGTGACTGACGCATAGTTCTCCACTTCCTGAGGCAGCTGGTTGGATCTAAATATATATTTTTGCTCTTAATATAGACTTCCAAGTTAATTAAAAAAAAGAATTATAGTTGACACACAATGGTACATTAGTTTCAACTGTATAACACTGTGATTCAACAATGCTATACATTATGCTATGCTCATCCCTTCTGTCACCTTACAACAATATTACCATATCATTGACTATATTCCCTATGCTGTACCTTTCATCCTCATGACTTATACATTCCATAACTGGAAGCCTGTACTTCTTGCTACCCTTCATCCATTAAAAAAAAAACCCGTAAAGTTACTTTAAAATTTACAAAGTTAATTGACTTCACAATAAATAGGCTCTAATCCAGTGCTCTAACACATTTATGAATCAGTTGAAGATCTTGTTAAAATACAAATTCTTAGGTGGAGTCTGAGATTTCTAAATTTCTCACAAGCTCCCAGGAGTGGCTAGTCATACCAATAGGACGACAATATCTCTATAACAGGCTCTTGACCAAATTTTCCAAAGTGTAGTCTAAAAATAACCTGCATTAGAATTGCCTGTGGGGGTCATGAAAATTTAGGTTCTTTTTTTTTTTAATTTAGATTCTAAGGCTTAAGACCTACTAAATTATATCAGAATCTGCCTTTTAAATAAGTGCCCATGTGATTCTCATGTATATCAATATTTGAGAACTAGCATGTGTCTAAATAACTTAGCTCTGCTTAGATCTATGAAGCATTTTCTCTTTGGATTGAATTTTTTTAAATTTTTTAAAATTTTTAAAATTTATTATTATTTTTTTATTATGTTCAGTTAACCAGCACGTAGTACATCATAAGTTTTTGTTGTGGTGTTCAGTGATTCATTAGTTGCATATAACACCCAGTGCGCATCCCAAAACATGCCCTCCTTAATACCCATCACCCAATTAACCCCAACCCGCACCCTTATTTTCTTTCAAGTTTTACATGAAAATGCCACTTTGGAATAACTTTATAGAAAATCGGCTGTTATAAAAGGACTTAAATTTTAAAAGACTTAGAAAGTCAGATAGAGTGTGAACATAAACTATGTTTATATATTATTTGATTTATAGTGCTATTTAATTTTTCTGTCATTTCATGAATTTTAAATGCAAAGAAAAGGAATATCTTTGCTTTTGCCCTAGGCAGTATTTTGATTTGCAAACTTGATATCTAAACCCTGATGAAAACTGTTGTGTATCTTTATTGTGGATTGTCTATTATTCTAGAAAATTATTTGAGGAATAAAAAGCAAACTTTTTCATAATACACCACTTATTGGGAAGTCTGCCTCCAGGCAAATTCTACAGCTTAGAATGCAGCCCAAAAGCTCAAAATATACAACAGTGGGATCTTAAAAACAGAATAGCAGTCCTAAGGTCCCCCTGCACATGCACACACATGCACACACATACCTCTACATGTTTTACTTTAAGGCCTAAATCCCTAATTCAATCAAATCCATTTTTCTCTTTTATATCTTCTAGAATTTTTTTTAAGGATTATTTATTTATTTATTTGAGAGAGAATAAGAGAAAGAGCATGAGAGGTGGGAGGGTCAGAGGGAGAAGCAGACACCCCGCTGAACAGGGAGCCTGATGCGGGACTTGATCCCAGGACTCCAGAATCACGACCTGAGCCAAAGGCAGTCGCCCAACCAACTGAGCCACCCAGGTGCCCAAACTTCTAGAAATTTTATAAAAGTTTAAGGGAATAAACTATAAAAACTTGGGGCCAATTACAGGCATGAACAAAAGCAAAATGAAAGAAGTAAAGGCTAACAATTCAAAGCAAAAGGAGATAAAAATTTTAAGCTTTCAAGAATTTTTTTAAAAAATTAATTTTAGTTTTCCATATTTATTTGTGAATGGGTAGACATATTTGGATCAATTTTTATTAAAATTATTTTAATAATATATTAGATTATAATTATACTTCATGTATCTGAACATTTTATTCTAATATATCCTCATTTGAGTCTGATGACACTAAATATTTGTCTGTTTACCATTTTAAAAAAAATCCAGAGTATCAGCAGTCATATGTACTTACTATTTTCCAAATTAATAAGCATTTTATAAAAAACAATTCCCAAAATTTGGTTAGAGGTAGACTTTGTTTCCCATATCCCATTGGCCTTCTTTAATTATGACGCTAAAGAATAAAAGGGAAGTGAATCTTAATGTTTTCATAATCATGGAAGCTGCATTTTCCTAAATAGAGAGGACTGAGTATAACCTGAAACACTGCACACCTAAAGCAGGATTCAGCTAATCAAGCATGGCAAGTAGGAAAAGAAAAGAAAAACAAAACAAAACAAAACAATTCTGCAGAGTAAGACAGTCCATTTAAAATGGTAATAAACTCAATTGTCATCTTATTTCTCTCTTGACATTCTCCTGGCATTTATTCATGTCAGTCATTTGGTATAGTTTGTCAGCTGAATATCAAAACAATCATGACAAGCAAATAAATATAAAAGTCTGAGAAAATATACTCAGACAGGAGACATAGCTATGTATGAATGGCAAGTACCCGCTGATACTGAAGATTGAAATTTATTTTTGACTAGAAGTCTAAGAATCCTTCCTCTCAATTCTCTGTAGGTGGACATACTGTGATTTTTCTCATGTTAAACACACACACGCAGCATCTAAGCAGTTTGGAAATATTTCATTCTACAATAGTTAACTCAATAAATATACTTTCTAAGCCAATTATGTGGACAAACATGCCTGGTTTAAGTTCAGAATGAAGTAGCCAGGATCTAAAACATCAACCAGCATGACACTTCAATGAGCAGCAACCACCTGATCAGGAATCTTCATTGTTCATTTATTGCTTAAATAAGTTTCATCATCATTGAGGAAAAGATCATTCCATTCTGTAAAAGACAAACTTTACTCAGAAAATCCAGTGAACTGATTTGTCCATATTCTATCAATTGAAACCATTTCAAAGATCAATAAAATCATGAGAATAGACATTTTGAACAAATAATACATAGCATTATTTTTGGGGGAAAACTTCCATCAGTTCAGACAGAATATACTTAGATTTGCTGCATATAAAAATTCAGTTGTCTTTTAAGGCTCTCAATAATAAAAGTCTCATCTAATTTACAAAAGCAAATGCTTGGCAAGTTGACTGTTCCCACACATTTAGTGCCTGCCTTCTGAATAATGCATACATTAATGTATCCTTTCCCCATTGGTCAATAACAGAAAACACTATATTGCTAGGTAGAAAAAAAATTTTTCCCAGTGCTGAGGAATTGAATTTGTCATTCCAAGTGTATCCTGTGGATCATTTCTTCTGTGCTTTATCTGAACTCCACAGGATATTGTTTAGAGCCACAGAGAATCAAATCCTCCTACTTGGTTTTCACTGATTTTCAACTCACTAACCTTATGTCCAAATTAATGAAAATATCATTCAAAATCTCATACAGCAATCAAAGAGGGCAGATTTCTAAGAGCCCTAAATTATCTCAGAAATTCAGAAAAGCAAACTGTAGCAGCTACACACAGAGAAGTTCTGTGTGCTACTAGCCACCACAAAGAACTGTTAAAATTCAGGCTTATACTACTATGTAGTACTTCCTAATTTTTTTTCAAATGGTAAAGAGAAGTAACACAACTTTTTCCTGTGAATTAATATGAAAAAAAATATTTTCCTTGAATTAATATAAACACTAAATCTAACCAAAGGGTCAAATGATTAGACATACTTAATATATAAGGAGTATATTTCCCACCTAAAATGCAGCTTAATTTAATTTTTCAATGTTTTTAAAGACAACAAAGTCCTTATGATACCCCTGAAAATAAATCACTGAGTAGTTAATATTTTATTTTCAGTTCATTTGTCTTCTCCTTTGAATTTGAAGTATTTGAAGTATCTGAAGAAATAATTGTCATAGCTGATAAAGAATTATTATCCAAAATATACCAAGAACTCTTAAAACTCAACAATAACAAATAGTCTGATTTAAATATGGCTCAAAGACCTTAACAGAAACCTTACTAAAGGAAATATAAAAATGGCATATAAGCCTATGAAAAGATGTTCTATATCATATGTCATTAGGAAAATGCAATAAAAACAACAATGAAATACCACTACACACCTATTAGAATGGCCAAAATCTGGAACACTGACAAAGCCAATTGCTGGTGAGGATGTGGAGCAATAGGGATTTTCATTCATTGGTCATTAGAATGTAAAATGATAGAGCCAGTTTGGAAGATAGTTCGGTGGTTTCTTACAAAATTAAACTTACCTTACAATCCAGCAACTATTTTTCATTTTTCTTGGTATTTACCCAAAAGAGTTGAAAACTTATGTCCTCACAAAAATCTGCACATGGATGTTGAGAAGGTTTTTTTTTTGTTTTGTTTATTTTTTTTAATAATTGCCAAAACTTGGAAACAACCGAGATGCCCTTTAGTAGGTGAATGAATAAATAAACTATGGTACATCCAGACAATAGAATATTATTTGGCACTAAAATAAGATGACCTATCAAGCCATGAAAAGACATGAAGGAAACTTAAATGCATATTGCTGAGTAAAAGAAGCCAGTCTGAAAAGGCTAAATACTGTATGATGCCAAATATATGACTTTCTGGAAAAGGTAAAACCATAAACACAATAAAAAGATCAGTGGCTTCCAGGAGTTAAAGGGGAGAGAGGAATGAATAGGCAAAGTGTGCATGATACACATTTGAAGTGTGCAAGACACACTGCTCTGCATGATACAACAATGATGGCTATATGCCATTATGCATTTGTCCAAATGATACAGTGTATTATACCATATTATACCAAGAGTGAATCCTAATGTAAAATATGGAATTTGGGTGATAATAGTCATTGTACATTCATCAATTGTAACAAATGTATAATTCTGATAGAGGATGTTGATAATGAAAAGTTTATGCACAGTGGGGAATATTTGAGAAATCTCTGTACTTTCCACACCGTTCTACTGGAAACCTAATACTGCTCATAAAAAAAAAATAAATAAAAAAAATTTAAAAAATACACTCCAGGTCAGAAAGGACTGGCATGATATATTCAGCATGCAAAAAGGAAAAATATGCAGTGAAGAATACTTTATCTAGCAAGGCTATCATTCAGAATAGAAAGAGAGATAAAGAATTTCCAGGACAAACAAAAACTAATGGAATTTGTGAACACCAAAACAGCCCTGTAAGAAACATTAAAAGTGATCCTTTGAGCAGAGAGAGAGCCCAAAAGTAACAAAGACCAGAAAGGAACAGAGACAATACAGGAACAGTACAGGTAATACAATGGTACTAAATTCATATCTTTCAGTAATTACTCTGAATGTAAATGGATTAAATGCTCCAATCAAAACACAAGGGTTTCAAAATGTATAAAAAATCAAGACCCATGGATAAGCAGCTTACAAGAGACTCATTTTAGACCAAAACACACCTCCAGATTGAGGATAAAATGGAGAACCATTTATCATGCCAATGGATATCAAAAGAAAGCTGGATTAGCCATCCTTATATCAGACAAACTAGATTTTTAAACCAAAGACTGTAATAAGAGATGAAGAACACTACATCATAATAAAAGGGTCTATAAAATAAAAATATTTAACAATTGTAAATATTTATACCCCTAACTTGGGAGCAGCCAAATATATAAACCAGTTAATAACAAAATTAAAGAAACTTGTGGATAATAATAATGGTAGGGGATTTTAACACCCACTCAAAGCAATAGACAGATCATCTAAGCAGAAGATCAACAAAGATCTTCCTCAAAAACAAGGGCTTTGAATGACACACTGGACCAGATGGACTTAACAGATATAGTCAGAGCATTTCATCCTAAAGCAACAGAATACACATTTTTTTCGAGTGCACATGGAACATTCTCCAGAATAGAACACATACTTTAAAACTCAATGCTTTAAACCTTGAAGTCAACCACAAGAAAAAATTTGGGAGGACCACAAATGTAAGGCAGTTAAAGGACAACCTACTAAGGAATGAATGGGTCAACCAGGAAATTAAAGAATTTAAAAAATGCACGGAAGCAAATGAAGATATGACAGTTCAGACTCTTTGGGATGTAACAAAGACAGTCCTAAGAGGGAAACACATAGCAATACAGGCTTTCCTCAAGAAACAATATCAAATACAAAACCTAACCTTACACCTAAAGGAGCTGGAAAAAAGGACAGCAAATAAAGCCTAAATCTGGCAGGAGAAAAGAAATAATAAAGATTAGAGCAGAAATCAATGATTAGATATATATATATATATATAGAGAGAGAGAGAGAGAGGGAGAGAGAGAGAGAGAGCAACAACAACAACAAAAACCTAGCAGAACAGATCAATGAAACTAGGAGCTTACTCTTAAAAATAATTAATAAGATTGCTAAACCCCTAACCAGACTTCAAAAAGAAAAGAGAAATGACTCAAGTAAATAAAATTATGAATTAAAGAGGAGAGATCACAAACAACACCAAAGAAATACAAAGAATTATAAGAGAATATTATGAGCAATTATATATCTACAAATTGGAAGAAATGGATGCATTCCTAGAAACATATAAACTACCAAAACTGAAACAGGAAGAAATAGAAAATTTGAAAACATC
Organism: Zalophus californianus; assembly: GCF_009762305.2. Classification (NCBI taxonomy): domain Eukaryota; kingdom Metazoa; phylum Chordata; class Mammalia; order Carnivora; family Otariidae; genus Zalophus; species Zalophus californianus. Next base: position 141,762,673 of record NC_045596.1, on the reverse strand, counting down.
CATAACCAGCAAGCTAATCGAAGCAGTAATCTAAAATCTCCCAACAAACAAGAGTCCAGGGCTGGATGGCTTCCCAGGGGAATTCCGTCAAAGATTTAAAGAAGAATTAGTACCTATTCTTCCGAAACCATTTCAAAAAAGAGGATTTGGAAGGATAACTTCCAAACTCATTCTATGAGGCCAGCATTACCTTGATCACAAAACCAGACAATGACCCCACTAAAAGGAGAACTACAGACCAATATCCCTCATGAACATGAATGTAATTCTCAATAAGATACTAGCTAATAGGATCCAAGAGTACATTAAAAGGATTGTTCACCATGAGCAAGTGGGATTTATTTCTGGGCTGCAAACATAGTTCAATATCCACAAATCAATCCAAAGATACACCACATTAATAAACGAAAGGACAAGAGCCATATGATCCTCTCAATGGATGCAGAAAAAACATTCGACAAAATACAGCATTCTTTCTTGATAAAAACTCTCTGCTGTTTAGGGATTAAGGGAACATACCTCAATGCCATAAAAGCCATATATGAAAAACCCACAGCGAATATCATCCTCAATGGGAAAAACTGAACACTTTTTCCCTAAGGTCAGGAATATGACAGGTTTGTCCACTCTTACCACTGTTGTTCAACACAGTATTGGAAATCCTAGCCTCAGCAGACAATACAAAGAAATAAAAGGCATCCAAATCAGCAAAGAAGAAGTCAAACTTTCACTCTTTGTGGTGACATGAAGCTCAATGTAGAAAACCCCAAAGACTTCATCCCAAAATTGATAGAACTGATACAGGACTTCAGCAAAGTATAAAATCATATGCACAGAAGTCAGTTGCATTTCTATAAACTAACAATGAAGCAGAAGAAAGAGAAATCAAGGAACTGATCCCATTTACAATTGCACCAAAAACCATGAGATACCTAGGAATAAAGCTAACCAAAGAGGTAAAAAATCTGTACTCTGAAAACTATAGAACATTTGTGAAAGAAGTTGAAGAAAACACAAAGAAATTGGAAAACATCCCATGCTTATGGATTGGAAGAACAATACTGTTAAAATGTCGATGCTACCCAAAGCAACTTACACATTCAATGCAATCCCTATCAAAATGCCATCAACATTTTCACAGAGCTGGAACAAATAATCCTAAAATTTGTATGGAACCAGAAAAGACCCCAAATAACCAAAGGAATGTTGAACAAGAAAACCACAGATGGAGGCATCACAATTCCAGACTTCAAGCTGTATTTCAAAGCTGTAATCATCAAGACAGTATGATACTGGCACAAAAACAGACACATAGATCTGTGGAACAGAATAAAGAACACAGAAATGGACCCTCTACTAATCTTTGACAAAGCAGGAAAGAATATCCAATGGAAAAAGTCTCTTCTACAAATGGTTTTGGGAAAATTGGACAGCCACATACAGAAGAATAAAACTGGATCATTTCCTTACACCATACACAAAGATAAACTCAAAATGGATGAAAGACCTAATGTGAGACAGGAATCCACCAAAATCCTAGAGGAGAACACAGGCAGCAACCTCTTTGACTTTGGCTGCAGCAACTTCTTACTAGACATGTCTCCAAAGGCAAGAGAAACAAAAGCTTAAAATGAACTATTGGGACTTCATCAAGATAAAATGCTTTTGCACAGAAAAGGAAACAGTCAACAAAACTAAAGGCAACCTATGGAATGGAAGAAGATATTTGCAAATGTTTTATCAGATAAATGGCTAGTATCCAAAATCTATAAAGAACTTACTAAACTCAACACCCAAAAACCAAAAAAAATCCAGTCAAGAATGGGCAGACAAGATGAACAGACATTTCTCCAAAGAAGACACACAAATGGTGTTGGGGTTAATGTAGAGCATGAAATCAGCCATAATACCTGGCTTGCTAAAATGTAACACAGAGGCTGCTGGGGGCAATGGAAGGTTTCAGAGAAGGGCTTAGGCCTTTGGAATGCCGAGGCCTGTGTGACCACTCTGCCGTTGGAATGCCACGGGGAGTTGCCTTCCCAGAACTCGTAGAACTCACAGATTAGCATATCGTATCTTTCCTGTAAACAGATCCTCCCAGTTCCAGTAAGACCCCTTGCCACACATCACGTGCTTGAGAAACAGTGATAAGGATTTGTGATTATCCTGAAGGACCAACAAAAGCAGGAACAAAGAAGAGCAAAGGGTCTTTGTCTGTGAGCGTTGACCCCCTTGCCTTCTTCTCTCTTTCACAGCAAAGTTTGGAGTAATCTTTTCATCTGTTGGTACAGGGATTGCTGGCAATTCCCGGAAAAAAAGACTAACAGAAAAAAATGTTCAACATCACTTGGCATCAGGGAAATACAAATCAAAACCACAATGAAAACCACCTCACACCAGTAGGAATTAACTCAGGAAACAATAGATGTTGGTGAGGATGTGGAGAAAGGGGAACCCTTCTAAACTGTTGGTGGGAATGCAAACTGGTGCAGGCACTCTGGAAAACAGTATGGAGATTCCTCAAGAAGTTAAAAATAGAGCTACCCTATGACCCAGCAACTGCAGTAGTAGGTATTTATATAAAGGATACAGTGATTCGAAGGGGTACATGTACCCTAATGTTTATGGCAACAATGTCTACAATGGTCAAACTATAGAAAGAGCCCAGATGTTCATTAATACATGAATGGATAAAGAAGTGGTCATATATATTCCATATATAATGGAATATTAATTAGCCATCAAAAAGAATGAAGTCTTGCCATTTGCAATGACATGGTTAGAACTAGAGGGTGTTATGCTAAGCAAAATAAGTCAGAAAAAGACAAATATCATACCTTTTCACTCATGCAGAATTTAAGAAACAAAAGTGATGAACATAGGGGAAGGGAAGAAAATAAAATTAGATGAAAATAGAGAGGGAGGCAAACCATAAGAAAGTCTTAACTATAGGAAACAAACTGAGGGTTGCTGGAGGGGAGGTCAGTGGGTAGAAGGGATAATTGTGTGAAGGCATTAAGGAGGGCACTTGATATAATGAGCACTGGGTGTTATATGCAACTGATGAATCAATAGATTTTACCCCTGAAATTAATAATACAGTATATGTTAACTAAATTGAATTTACATAAAGAATAAAAAACAGAAACAAAAATAAATACACTCAAAATGTGTAAAATTTATGTAAATGTTCCAGATTCCATTTTCCAGATTGCAGTTATTATATTTTTGATGGTACTTGTGTGGCTTTAAATTTTAATATATTTTCTTCCATCTTCCATTTATTTTGTGCCAAAATTATAATTGTTAAAATATATTACTTCTTAATACTGTCTCTTTATTGCATTAAAAGCAAACTTTAACAGCAGAGACCATTTTGGGTAGGACTTTAGATATTTTGTTTAGGTATTAAAGGCAGAAAAATACCTAACAATGTGTTTTCTGTATCCCTAAGGAAAAAAAAAATTCCACTAAGTTAAATTATATGTTTTATAATTTTTATGACAGAACATTAAGAGGAAATGAATGCTTAGCAAATAAAATTCATAAAAATAAAAATTGGATCTTACCTATTTAAAAAATCCTACACAAAAAAATTGCTTGGAAGAAATGTGTAACTTTGTGACAGAGAAGCCAGTTGCACCGGTGATATATGAAGATAAATCTTAAAAGGGATGGTAAGTTTTTTATCTGATAATAAAAAGACCATGTAATAAATCCTTATTATCTAATACATTGGTTTTCTATTGAGACCACTTTTAGAATAAAAGATTTTATATTTCAGTAGATTGTATTTCAGTTAAATAATGATAAAAGAAATATGAATATATAAATATTTTAGAAGTTTTTATAAGTTGTATTTAAAATAAAAGATAAAAATCAAATATCTTTAAAAGGAAATTTTGAAAAGAGGCTATTCTATAACATAGGAAAGAAATATATTTTGAATAGAAAAGTTGCTGCTAACACATAAATAATGAAACTAGTTTGGCATATTCAAGATCCAGTAAATGGGCCAATGTGAACAAAACAAAAGCATTACACATTTTTCCTCCTTTCTGCAGATGGACAGATAGGAGAATTACCTAGTAGAGTAAATTAGCAGAAACTGATGACAGATTAAAGTTACGGGTTGAGAAAAAGATAGGATTGAGTTCAAGCTTCAACAACTGTGTGGATAATTTCTAAAATTAATTAGATAGGAAACAGAGAAAGGATAAATGGTTTTTGGAGAAAATATTATAAATATTGAAGGACAAGCAAAAGGGAGACCAGTGAGCAGTAAGATATATGGCGTCACAGAGAAATGGTATAGGAAGACACAAGATTGACTAGAAAGGGCAAACACTGAAGAACTTCAGCATTTTCTGAAGGGATGAAACACTGAAGGGAGAAATCAGAGAGGGAGATGAACCATGAGAGTCTATGGACCCCCAGGGAAACAAACTGAGGGTTTCAGAGGGGATGGAGTTGGGGGATCGGATAAGAGGGTGATGGGTATTAAGGAGGGCATGTGTTGTGATGAGTACTGAGTATTATACGCAACTAATGAATCATTGAACACTACATCAAAAACTAATGACGTACTATATACAGTGGCTAACTGAACATAATGAAAAAAAAGAAAAAGAACTTCAACATTTAAGGGATAAGCATGGGGAAAAAAAAAAAGATGAAATGGAGACTGAGAAGTCTGTCAGAGAAGTGGGAGGAAACCAAGGAGTGCATTCTCATCTGAACCAAGAAGAATTTCAGGAAGGAGCAATTAGAGGGTCAAATGCTGCTAAAAGTTCACAAAAGATGAGAAATGCCCACTATATTGAGCAAAGAGGAGATTTCATTGAAATCAGTGTCAGAGGACTGGTAGATGTAGAAACCAGAATGCAGTGAGTTGATGGGAAATTGGGAGGTGAAGAAAATAACAGTAAACAAAGGAACATGATTATGAAGAGAAGTTTGAATGGGTTGCAATTAAGAATAGGGTCAGAGAAGGTTTTTAATTTTGATAAGATTAAGTGAGGTAAGGTGAGTTAAGTTAAAATAAGGTAAAATGGGATAAAATTGCCTATACTTAAATGTATGGTACCAGTAGTAGGTGATACAAGTTACCAGTAAAATAATAAATAAAAAGAGAAAAGAAATAATTTATGAATTAATAGCCTACATATGTGTGAAAAGATGGGATTCTAAACTCAAGTAAAGGAATTAACCAAAGCCAGTAGGAGGGACACCTCAATGGCTTAGAAGCTGTAATCCATACTTAAAAGATTTATGAGCTATGTGACCTGGTTTAAATAATTTAATCTGCCTGTGTTCCAGTTTCTTTATTTGAAAAGTGAGTAAAATGATATTTACTTCAAAGGGTTTTTTGAAAGACCAAGTGGGCCAATACTTGTAATGCATTCAAACCATGTCTGTTACATAGTAAACTTCCAAAATATTTTTATTGTTATTGTTATTACAATATTAACAACTGAAATAAAACAACATTAACAATTGAAAGGATAGCTGGGCATATATTTAGGATTGTGGGATTATACAAACCAGTAAGTATGTGAAACAAGAAGTTTAACATCATTAGGGAAATGCAAATCAAAAATCACAATGAGATTCCACCTCACTCCTATAATAAAGGTTACTATGAAATGGAAAATCAAAAGTGTTTGGGAGGAGGGGCGCCTGAGTGGCTCAGTTGGTTAAGCGGCTGCTTTCGGCTCAGGTCATGATCCTGGAGTCCCGGGATCGAGTCCCGCATCGGGCTCCCTGCTCAGCAGGGAGTCCGCTTCTCTCTCGGACCCTCCCCCCTCTCATGCTCTCTCTATCTCATTCTCTCTCTCAAATAAATAAATAAAATCTTTAAAAAAAAATGTTTGGGAGGATGTGTAGAAATTGGAATCCTTATACACTGTTGATGGGTATATAAAATTATGCAGCTGCAATGGAAAATAGTATGGCAGTTCCCTCAAAAATATTAAAAAGACGAGTACCTTATGATCTTGCAATTCCACTTCTGGGCATATACCCCAAAGAATTGAAAACAGTCTTGAACAGATATTTTGTACACCCATGTTTATAGAAGCATTAATCTCAATAGCCAAAAGGTGGAAGCAAAACATGTCCCACAGTAGATGATAAATAAACAAAAGGCTATATACATACAATTCAGCCTTAGAAAGGAAGAAAAATCTGACACATGCTAAATCCTGAATGAATTTTGAAAATCTTGTGCTAAATGAAATAAGCTGGTATTCTATGATTCCACTTATATGAGCTACCTGTTGTAGACAAATTCAGAGTCAGAAAATAGAATTGCAGTTGCCAGAGACTGGGGAAGGTGGTAGACAGGCATTGCCATCTAATGGGTAGAGTTTTAGTTTTTCAAGGTGAGAAGAAATTTGGAGATGGATGGTGGTGATAATTGCACAATAATGCAAGTGTACCAGTATTACTGAACTGCACAATGGCTAAGACGGTAAATTTTATGTTGCTTGTATTTTACCACAATTTTGAAAGCTTTTTAAAAAGATTATAGGGTCTGTGGACAGCAGCAAGTTGTTAAAGTTCTAATCCTGTGTATTCTATTACCTCTGTGAATTAAAAAAGCAATCATCTCTTATGAATGAAGGCGGTAGTGTTGGATCAGAGCTTTGAGAAGCAGAGAGGTAAGCATTCTTCTATTAATTTCCTCATATTTGTATTCTTATTAAAATAAACTTGACTATAGATTCTTCTTTTGTATTAATACATATTTTAACTATAATATTTCATTTATAGGTGAGAAATAGGGGAAAAACAACTTTATAACAGCTATTTCTTGCTCTATACTTTGGCCTATTGAGAACATTTGCATACTGATTCACCAACTTCAAATCAAATAAGCCAAAAGTCAACAAAGTTTACACTGTTTCCTGATGACCATCAATCCCAGACTTTCACAACTACCCAGAGCTACAATTCTTTATTAGGAAACCGCTCCTGTTAAATCCAAAAATCAAAAGCCTGAAACTTTTATCAGGTCTTAGCTACAGGAAGATCTAGTTTCATCAACTACCCTGTGCTAACTATCTCCTGGATACCAATCTCTACACCACAGGGATTTACAGTCAGCAAAAGACATGGTCTATGCACTTAAAGCTGCTAAAATCGAAAATGAGGATTTTTGTCCTAAACCATTTAGGACTTAAACCTCTTAAATTGCACACCAATAACTTGAAATGAGACTGTTTCGTATTTATGTGAATCGATTCTACTTAAAATGTAGGCAGTAGCTTTCCCAACAACATTTACTAGGTAATTTTTGCTTTCAGGACTCAGATGTCTAAATGCCTACGGGTCCAAATGTGTTTTCCACATATCAGGCATTGTCCACCAGTGTGCAATTTGCACCCTCATAAATGTGTACACCAGTAGGGCTCAGGGGTGAATGATTGGATGGGGTGTCACACTATTTCTTTGGCTCATAAAGTGCACTGGGGATCCTATGGTGAAAGCCATAGGTAGAAAAGTACTTTGTGTTACTGGCAGATATCCAGGTCCTGTGGTGGCTGGACAAACTATAATCACTCCCTATTGCTGTTCATAATTGTTCTTTTCTTTTTTCCTTTGGCATGAATGACAAAGAATATGCCATGAAAAATACTGTGTGTTTTTAAAAGAAAATTAGGTAAAATTCTATGATTAACAGCTGATCATAGGAATTGCTGACAAAACCTAAATAACAGTAAAACCAGGCCAGATTTTTCATCTACATCTACATGTGTATCATGGAAATGATTTTTTAATTGCATTTTTACATACACTTTGTATTTCAGTTAGCAGTCAGTTATTTCCAAACAAATTATCTATTTCCTGAAGTCTACAAGTTTAGGTAAGAATACAGAATTTTATTGTTAGTAATTGCTAAGAGGTACACCCAGATGGAATTTATTTTTCTCTTAATTCCAAAATAAAGATTTCAAATATTTGGTACTACATGTCTGTGCTATATAAGTAAGAGTATTTTCATTACCTTCGCTGATGCTAGATATTTGACTGTTGAAATTGCTCAGAATTTGAGCTAGTGGCCAGTGACAACTTTTATTTACTTGTTCTATTTCAGCTGAAGTAAAATTTCACTTGAACTTTGATAGTTGCCTTTCATGTTTTGTTACTAGGATCTTTTTTGACCCCTCTGTAACTCACAGTGGTGTGATGTGAGACATTCTTTGTCATCACTATTGGTGTCATAAAGCAAACTTTTATCATGCATCTATTCCCTTGCAAATGGTACTTCCATCTAAACAAGCTCATTGTCCTTTCCAATCCCCTCCCACTTATGGGTAAGGTGATCAGAGGATCCTGAACACCAGTAAATGAGCATTCAGATTTTGCATTCCACCTCCAGCACCTCTCTAGGCTTGCTTCCCAGAGTCATTGCTTTACTAGATAGATATGCAAGGCTCGCTATGGTAATCCGACAAACTCCTGAATTTTCTCCTCTACCTACTGAAGTGATGGTAATTTAGATTTTATTTGCTTCTGAAATTTATCTTTGTTTCCTGCAATCTCCTTTCCTTAGCTCCATTTCTGCCCACCAGAGGGCGGCCTGGAATTGTTCCCTGTCCAGAACCTCTCAGTGAGTGACCTCTTCCAGGTCAGGACCTTTGATGACTTGCTTGTTCCTCGGGATGGAATTAAGGCAATTATCTCCCTATATAAACATCCTTGATGAAATTCCTCAGGCAAACTCAGGTTCAAGAAACATAAAACATAATTCTTTATAGAAAAAAGAAGGGCACAACACATCAGAAAGGGTCATGGAGACAGGTATACTACACTCAGATGAAAGAAAAATCACATAGTTGTTTCATATAAAGCACATGAGTGGATTATGGGAATGGAAGTAGAATGAGACCTCACATTCTAGGAATGCCAAAGTGACTACTTCAGATATGTAGCTCACTTTCCTATTTTTATATATTAGCAAGTGATACTGTAGAAACCACTATGAAAAATAAACATTCACACAAAAGTTAGTATGAAGCAGAACATCTATGGCGGAGTAAGTATATACACGCACTTTTACTGTTTGTACTTGTTGTTTGTACATGTTGCATGCACAAACATTAGGAACTATATACATTGGGGTATTTAATTATTGCACAATGATTGAGTGAGATGTCATTTCTTTATTAATACAGCTAAGGGCATTTATACACACACACATACATGGATGACACAGAGGATGGGTATATGAGAAATGGAAGTTGGGAGGAAGCAGGACGGAAAATGAAGAAATAAATGAGTATAGGATGACCAAAATCATGAACTTAATGATATTAAGGAATAAGTGAGAAAGAAGAGAAAGATTAAAATGGAGAGAGGAGATGTAAAGAGAGAGATACACATATACTCACACTTACACACACAAAGAGGAAGAAAAACATGAGGAAGAGTGAAAGAGACAGGAAGAAAGCAGAGGTAGATATTAAGGTGAAAAAGAGAAAGTGAAAAGATGATTTGCTACACGGACCGCTCTTCAGATGATCATAAGGCCCCCGTAGTTGGTTTTTGAAAATTAAAGTATTCATGCATGGTTGGGATATCAGCAAATAATTAATGATGTGGCTAATTTTGTGAATTTGACTATGCAGTGACTCTTAAGAATGCTCTACCTAATATTTTCCTTTTTACTTCATGTACTAAACAGAACTCACTACACCTCTTTATTAAGATCGCAATGAACAAGTTTTCTATTGGAAAAATGAAGACATTTGTTTGGACAATGAAGTAAGGCAGCATCTAAATACTTAGGTAGATGCAAAGAACCACCCCACAAGTTGTATCACATGTTTTCTCTGTCTATAGAGCTTCAGGAAGGATATAAATAACTTTGAAAGCAACAGAATTTAAGTGCTCAATTATGTCTCTTTACTTGCATCTATAAATTATGCACAAACATACCACATTCTGTGACCCTATTTATTTGAATTTGTATATATCTATGTACAAAATCCTATCAATTTTATTTCAAAAGTATTTCTGATATCCAGTCCAATATCTATATTCCATCACTCCTCTACTGGATTAGTAAAACACTTCTCTGTCCTGATTATACGGTATTTTCCTTGTTTGCCTGTGTATTATCTGTCATCCCTCCTTAAGAATATGAACTCCAAGAAAGCAGGGGTCTATCTGTCTTGTTCACAATTTCCCCATCACCTAGAACTGTTCCTTGAACAGAGTATTTGTTTAATGCTGAAACACAAAAAATCTTTCACTCACGGACAGTTTCTGAAGTGAACCTCTTCAGTTCATTGTTACTGCAAATCTATCCCTAGTTATTTCTTTTCCATTTTATATTTTAATAAATTAAATATGACTCTGACACTTTATGAAAATTATAGATTTTCTTTTTTCCCTGTACTACCATGTTTGTACATATACACTAGTTAATAAAAGTGAAAATATGTACTATCAGATATTGTTCTGATCATAAATCATTAAGCAGTAATTTAAAAATTTCCTATTTAATAATAATTGATGTGGCAAACACTGACCTTGAGTGCCATTTTACTGCCCAAAGGTAAATTGTCTACTGTATTCTTTTTCTATTTTGTTGTTTTCCAATTATTTTTTATTTATTTATTTATTTGTTTATTTTTATTCTTCTAGAGCTAGTACTTTATTTGCAGAGTCCACACATCAAAATGTAACAAACAATTATACATCAGGATTGGTAGGAATACCAAGTATTATTTCACAAGTGCCACTATGTGTTTCTTCTTCTCTGACACAATTGACACAGACCCAGGCTTGCCATGTTTGAGACGATTCACCTCCTTTGGTTGGCGAGCTTCCTTTATGATGTGCTGTTCCTGGATCTGGCTGTAGATAGATTTTGGTAGATGCCGGTGATGAGCAATGCCTTTTATATGAGGATGATGTTGAAATTTCTCCTTCAACTTCTGGTTATAATCTTTGGCTGCTTTTTCTCGTGATGTGAGCACACCCAATTTTTCAGAAGCATTAGCTTTCCATAGACGAATGTTCATTTCATCAGATCCACACATAATATATTTGCTGTCAGAAGTTCATTTTACACAGATAACATGTTGCATGTTCCCTGCTTCTACTTTTGTCTATAGGAAAGATACAAATAGATTTATCAAAACTAGCAGACACAAACTCTTTCCTAGTGGGAGAGTAATCCACATCAAGCACTGCAGATACATGATCCATATATACCATTACAGGAGTGTCCTGTGAATGCATATCAAAAGTACACAAGTTATAATCTTCATTTGCTGCAGTAAAAACGAAAGCTTCCTTAGGGTTCCAACAAACTGTATTTGTTCTCATATGTAGATGACCTTTTTCAGGGGAGTAGCTTTCCTCATATCATACAATACTCTATTCCTGTCAGAAGCACAACGTCCCAAGAGAAATGTCACAATTGGGTTAAATTTAACACTACTTATATACTGTTGAATCCCCAGTCATTGAACATATAGGACTTGTTCTTTGTTCATCTTAAATGTCTACTTGCTGTCGATATGTGGCAAAAACACTTCTTTCCAGTAATGATCAATTCCTATATACACTGTTTTTCTTAATATTGTATGCAATGGTTCTTCTTCTTCTCCATAGCCTGGTCCATCCATTTTCCACTGCTTCACAGTTTTATCATCCCCAACAGTAAAAAAAAGAAGTCCCACAAAAGTGACTACATATTCCTCGGACAAAACCTTCATGTGCTTGTATTGTATGGATATATTTTCATTTAGTCAAGTTCCAAATTCTAACCTCTCCATTACATGCCCCAGAAACGACAGTAGCCAGGATCTTTGGATGTTTTGCCAAGCAATTGACTCCATCTCAGTGACCATCCAGAGAAGCAAGGAATGATTTTGCAAATACCCATTCCAGTTTGGTAGCATTTAAAGCTCTTACATATTCTTGTGAAAAGGATGTAAGGTAGGATCATAGTTTCTTTGAACTCTTTGTAAGTCCAGTTCAGTTTCGCGGACATTGTTGTCCGGGTTCTGGCTCAGAATGTTCACCTTCATTTTGGCTTCTAGTTGTCCCTGACTCCCCAAGACTTTCCTCCGAGTTTGGGTTACTCTTCCTAATTATTTTAAAGCTCATCACTTATCCTATCTCTCTCTCAATAGACCACACATTTCTCTGTGTTTTCTAAATAGGTATTTTTTTTTTTTTAATTTTAAAGCCTCTTGCAAAAGGGTAAAATGGAGGGTGAATATTTTATTAACTGCAGTAGGATGAGCTGCTCACATTAACATATTGGGAAGTTATGACAAGATTATATATGTAATCTTGTATATATGAAGATTAATTTTTTACATGTGACATATGACTGTCTAAGTACTATTACTTTGGAAAACAATGTTCTTTTTTCTTATGATGTTAAAATATGGGATGAAGTTTGAAAAGAGATATATATTAACATGGATTATTGTTCTTGGCTTTCCTATCATGCACTTCATGTGATTCCTCACAATGTAACCAATGTTTTATCTATGCACTTTCAGTTAATAACAAGCTATGATTCGTCAGGGGATGTATTTTGTGCATGTTTTTTCAATCCTCAAAACTAAAACAAGACCCCAAGATCTCTATTTTTTTTCCTTTTGAAATGTCAAATTCACTGAATATCAGGTATTTATCATTTGTTTGATGAATCCTTTACATGAAGGCTTGCTATTACTAATATTGGAGAAAGAACCCAAACATATCTTAGCTTGGAGGCTGCTTTCCTTTTGATAGTTAACTGATGTTTCTTTTCTCCTATTATATATAATATAGTATGTTTTGTGTATACTTGACCAATCTTTAAACTAAAGAAAAATATTTATTTATGTATTTTTATTTCTCTGTGCTTTAGTATTGCATATGAAATCAGAAAAAAAATTGCATGTGATTAAATTCAAATATTTGCATCTTATTCTTGCACTGATAAGAAGGTAACTGCCACACATAAGCTCAAACCAATCATTTAGTTACATGACAAACCCATTAAAAAGGGAAAGCTAATCAGTTTTTACCTGCTTTCTTAAAAGTATGTTGGTACAACCTTGACACATTAACTTTAAAAAGACTTTATTTCAACTATGTGCAGAGCACATATACATACTCTGAATAACTTATTCCAAGTAAAAATTCATATCCTATTTGGGAAGTATTATTGGATGACACGAACTGGAATTACATTATAAATATAAATATAATTTCTATATTATATTTATAGAAATGAAGAAACAGTTTAAAATTCAGAACCAGTCTGCAAATTTTATTTTCTATGTTCATTTGTTATTCAAAACCCTTCCTCATCTTTTAAAAATATAAGCACTAAAAGAAGCCAGATTGATTCACTTCATCTCTCTCAACTGACTATGTCAAACGTAATATTGGGTAGTGCAAGGTGCCAAAAAAAAAAAAAAAAGAACAGCTGAATTAGAATTTATAAACTGGAACAAAATTTTATTCCACTTCTAACTCTATAATCAATGCACAAACTCAAACAGACCATTTCACAATTATTACTGAGTAATAATTAATATTAATAATTAACATTAACTTTTAAAAGGCCAACAACATCAATGTTGGCAAGAATTAAAAAAGAACTGAAACTGTCACTCTTTGCATTAAGTATGGAAATTTCTATTATCACTTTATAAAACTAGATTACTTACTAAAGGTGAACATATATCTACCTATATCAAGGCAGTTTCTTTGCAAAATTTGTAAGTATGTTTCCACAAAAAAAACTGCATAAAAATATTCAGAGCAGCTTTTTTATAATAGCTCCAAATGGGATACTATTCAAACATCCTTCAACTGTAGAATACATAAATAAATTATAAAATCATACAGAATACTTTGTAATACTGGCAATAAAAAAGAATGGACTTCTACCCTATGAAATAACATGTATAAATTTCATAAACATAATTGAGCAAAAGAAGCCAAACACCAAAGAGTAAGTACTAGATATATATTCTGCTTCCACTGAAGACAGAAGCTAAAAAGAATTTAAAAAAGAAAAGAAAAAGAAGAAAAGTACAGCACTTGACCTAGCAATGAGAAAAATTTGAGGGTAGTGCAAAACTAGATCTTTAATTGAACTCATCAGAGATCTAGTTTTCAGAACAACCAAGTAACCTGTCAAAAAAGGAACAGACATCTCCAAGGAGAAATGAAACATGTAGTCTGGTACATCTGTGACAGAGCATAGACTAGTAGGCATCAACTACTCCACAAATAGGTAAGAAAAAATGAGATAACCAATTCAAAATATGCTAAAGTCCACATGGCTTAGTATGATAGTATGGAACCAGTGACAGCCTGTTCAGAAATGAAACTTTCATGTTCTTTCTCAGTGGTTCTGTAAAAACACCTTACTCTTCTGAGACAGGGAAATATGATGTAAAAATAGGAAATATTGCTTTCACTTCCCCTGGGAGCATTTTACTTTTCCTATACCATTAGAATTAAACCAGTAGCCATTTTTCTAGTTTATTGTTCTCATCCAAAAGGATAATAAAACATCTCATATTTCTCATAAAGACAAATGGTTATAGCCTGGACTGGTCACCAGGTTAAGCCCCAAGGTGCCAGAAAGACTAGAGTGCTTGCTCTCTAGGTATTTACTTTTCTAATAGTATATTATATAAATATCAGATATATCTTTCTATTAGGAAAGCCAGAGACATCTGGGGCTTATCTGGCCCATGAAAAAAATGTATTTATATTCCTCAAGAGTAAGAATCCAAGATTTTTTTTCTATTGCATCCTGAAGTGGCAAAAGCTTGCTTTTTTTTTTTTTAATTCTTTCTTTTTTGGGAGGAAAATGGGACTCCTGTCTCTTACTGCATATAAATGGAGATAGTCTATCATTCTCCACCTTGCATATATGAAGTCTTTGGCTAGTTATCTAGGAACGTTTCCCATCTGGCTTTCATCTTACCACACCAGGGGTAATGTCTATAGAAAGCAGAGCTGTACATTATTTATTATAAGATAATTATTAAGAAACTGGTGTCAGGGCACCTGAATGGCTCAGCTGGTTAAGTGTCTGACGTCAGCTCAAGTTATGATCTCAGGGTCCTGGGATCTAGCCGGTGTTGGGCCCCCTTCTTGGTGGAGAGCCTGCTTCTCCCTCTCCCTCTGCCTGGCACTCTGCCTGCTTGTGTTCACATGTGTGTGTTTGTTCTCTCTCTCTCTCTCTCTCTGTTAAATAAATAAATAAATAAATAAATAAATAAATAAATAAAAACTTAAAAAAAGGAGAAAGAAACTGCTATCTATTCCAGAACATCATGTGTTCACATTCAGGGAAATATTAATAAAGATGAAAATTTAAAACTCAACAGAACTCCAAACACAAGGAGAGTTCACCCTCACCCATGGGCTATTTTCCATGAAACTCCTTAAGGTGGTCAGTAGAAAGATTGGATGGAGGTAATGTAAAGGACTAGAACTTCCCTCTATGATGATGGTGTATAGGAGATGATTAGAAGCTGCTGAAAGGCACAAAACCTCTGTCAATCTGGACCCATCTCTCACACAAAGCAAAAGCCCTAAAATACTGGGGAACTGACAGCAAGCCTTCTCACCCTCAAAGGAAAAGATTGACTGTGACTGCCAGAGTGTAGAAGTGGAGGGTGATAAAAAGAAATCTGCCCAAGAGATGAAGACGGGGGAAAGGATATAGTCCTAGACACATTATCTTAAACCAATACCATTAGAAATCTGCTACTATTGTGGGAGATGTGAAAAACTTTCTCCTGCACAATAAAAAGATAAAGGCAGAAAAAAAGGCAATATTTAGCTGCCACAGGAAGCAGGGCAGAAACAATGAATAAGCCCTATCCCCCAGGGCCAGGCATTCAAATCCTCCCTAAGACTGTTCCCAGATTAGAAAACAACTATATCTGTAACCCACCACAAATCTAGTAATCATTCAAATGACAAGCAATGAATGCCTTTTTTTTTTCCTCCAGAGGGGCAAGGGCATAAAGACATTTTATAGTAAAGACATACAGATAGAAGTGAAAACTGGCTATAAGGGGAGCCTGGGTGGCTCAGTTGGTTGGGCGACTGCCTTCGGCTCAGGTCATGATCCTGGAGTCCCGGGATCGAGTCCCACATCGGGCTCCCTGCTCGGCGGGGAGTCTGCTTCTCCCTCTGACCCTCTTCCCTCTCGTGCTATCTCTCATTCTCTCTCTCTCAAATAAATAAAATCTTAAAAAAAAAAAAAGAAAACTGGCTATAAAACATTAGTATACTCCAACATGCCAGCCTCCATCATAAACTCAAGGCAATGGCAGCCAATTTTGCTAGCAGAATTTAAAGCATAGCAACAAAATAACTTCATTTCAGCTAAGCTCCAGACTAAACTGAAGTAAAACACCACAGTGACTGCACGAAAGAAGAGGTATGGCTATTTTCAGGCATAAATATAATTTATTTAAGTCTCTACTGTACTACAAGTGATATTGAAGATTTAATAAGAAATTAAATACACACAAAAAAATCGGTTTAAAAAAGTGTCAATCGAGAACCAAAATAATAAACATAATAAGACACCAAAATGATCCAGGTGCAGGAATTATTAGACAAGGTCTTTAAAATAATGGTGATTAATTGGCTAATATAAACAACATGGATAAATGGAGAGTTTCAGAAGAGATGGAAAGTATAAGAAAGTGTCAAATGAAAATGTTAAAATTTAATAAAGTATCAGAAATAAGTCATTCCTTTGATGGCTCATAAATAGACTTAAGAGAGCTTAAAAATAATAAATGGATTTGGAGATATATTAATACAAGTTATCAAGGGGTGCCTGGGTGACTCAATTGGTTAAACATCTGCCTTCTGTTCATGTCAATGATCTTATGGGTCCTAGGATTGAGCCCCATGTTGGGCTCCGTGTTCAGGGGGGAGTCTGCTTCTCCTTCTCCCTCTGTCCCTCCTCCCCATTCAGGCCCTCTCTCTCTTTCTCTCTCAAATAAATAAATAAAATCTTAAAAACAAACAAACAAAAAAGTTATCAGAACTAAAAGACATAAGAAAACAATCCAAACAAAGGTTTAAAACACAATGAAAAAGAACTAACCATACAAGAACTGTGGGACAATATCAAACAATCTAATATATATACATATGAAGATCCATAGGAAAAGAGTAAAGGTGACAGAAAAAAATATTTGAAGAGATAATGGTCATGAATTAAAAAAAATGATGGACATTAAACTCAAAATTCATAGTACCATAAAAAGGATAAATGCAACAACAACAAAACTCTAAACATATTGTATTCAGACTGCTGAAAATGAAAGGTAGAGAACATTTTGAAGGCCACCATAAAAAAAAAGACACATTACATATAGAAAAACAAAGATACAAATTACAGTAGAGGGGAGGGTGGCCAAGATGGCAAAGTAAGAGGATCCTAAGCTCACTTCATCCCATGGATACAACTAGATAACATTCACATCAGTGTAAATACTCCCCAAATGACTCAAAGTCTGGCAGAACAAACTCCACAGCTAATGTAGAGAAGAAGCCACACTGAAAAGGGTAGGAAAGGTGGATACATAGTAGGAAGCAAAACTGTGGTCATCTGCTGGGTCAGGAAGGAGGAAGCTGCAGGCACAGACAAGGGGGAGAAACAGACTATCACACCAGGTAGGCTGCATGGGGAAGATGAGTCCCTATAAGAGTTGGCTTTGAAAACTAAAGGGCCTGAATTTTGTGAGTGCTTACAACCAGTGAGACTTAAAGCCTGGAACTTAAGAAAACCAGAGGGCTCAGCTCCCAGACAGCCCAGAGGTCAAGAGGAAGCTGAGTCCCTAACCTTAAAGAGACAGCATGATAAACAATTCAAGGATGTATAGAAACGGTTTGAAAAATGCTGGTGGCACACAGGAGGGAGAGTTATTTAGGCACCTCAGAGCATGTCCCAGGGCACAGTTAATGGAGGGACCTCACCAGGAACAAAGGAGCTATTAGATGCCATCTCCCTCCTCTGTCCCTTAGCATAAACACACAACCACCTGTGGGAACCAAGGTGGCACCCATATTCACTACCTAACATGCTTACACCAAACCTTCCCCCCTGTGCTTTGGCAGGCCTACCCTTCCCAGTCACATTTGCCTCAGTCCAGGTGCTATGGGACCCCTCCCCCAGAAGATCAGTGCAAACCTTGCCAACCCATGCATTTTGTGGGACTTTGGTCCCAGCAGCTGTGGTAGTGGGTCCTGCAGAAGCCTGAGGTACACCTTGTTAAAAGTGAACACCCCACCCATGTAGCCCTGGTCCTGGCAGTGGAAGTGGCAGGTCACATTTCACAAGCAGACTGGCCTGCCTGTTAAAATAGTGCACCCCACCCTGGCTGGGGACAAAACACTGCCCACAACACACAAAGAGAGCCTCTGCAGATAACTGATGGGAAAAGTGGCCAGGACTCAATAGTGGGGCATGTTCAACACACATAGAAGACCCCCTGAAGTGCAAGGGACACTGCACTACAGGACCTCTTCTTTATGAGGGCAATACTTTCAAGAACAGGAGACATAGCTGACTTCCCTAACATACAGAAACAAACAAGAGTTAGACAAAATGAGGAGACAGGGGAATATGTCTCATATGAAAGAATAGGGTAAGACTGCAGTATGAGACCTAAGTGAAATGGATATAAGTAATATGCATATAGAGAATTTAAGTAATGTTCATAAAGATATTCAATGGAATTAAGAAGAGTGGAGGATTTCAGTGAGACCCTTAACAAAGAGATTGAAAACATAAAAAAGAACCAATTGGAGATGAAGAACACAGGTGAAATTAAAAATATACTAGATGGCATAAATAGCTGCTAGAGGAAGCAGAAGAATAAATTAGTGATATGGAAGAGTAATGGAGGGTAATCAAGCTGAGCGTGTAAGAGGTAAAAATATGCAAAATGAAAATAGACTTAGAAAACTTAGTGACTGTATCAAGCATAATAACATTTGCATTATAGGGATCCCAGAAGAGAGAAAAGGGGGAAGAAAATATACTTGAAGAAATAATAGCTGAAAACTTCTTAAATCTGGGGAAGGAAACAGGTATCCAGATCCAACTGGCACAGAGATCCCCCAACAAAATGAACCCAAGGAGGTCCACACTGACATATAGTAATTAAAATGGCAAGAAGTAGTGATAAAGAGAGAATTTTAAAAGCAGCAAAAGAAGATAGTTACAAACAAGGGAAACCCCATAAGACTATCTGTGGATTTTTTAGCAGAGACTTGGCAGGCCAGAAAAAAGTGGCATAATATATTCAAAGTGCCAAAGGAAAAAAAATCCACAGCCAAGAATATTCTATCCAGTAAGGCTATCATTCAGAATAGGAGGAGAGATAAGTTTCTCAGAAAAACAAAAGCTAAAGGAATTCATGACCACTAACCAGATCTATAAGAAACATTAAAGGGGACTCTGAGGGGAAAGGAAAGAAGAAAAACAAAAGTAAGGAAAGTAGGAAGCATAAAAGCAATAAAAATAAATATATAGATAAAAATCAGTCAACAGACTTACAAAATAAAAGGATGTAAAGTGTGACACCATATACCAAAAACATGGAGGGAATGAGTAAAGAATGAGCTCAATTGCAGTAAAAGCAAATAGTATATAAGAACAAAATAAATAATAAAAAAAGACAGATAAGATAGAAACAACTAGCATGATGAAAATATAAATATAACCATATCAATAAGTAAATTAAATATAAATGGCTTAAAACCTCCAAGTATAAAGGGTCTAAAATACAGAAATTGATTCAATTTAAAATCAGGATCTAACTATATGCTATCTACAAGAAACATTCTACATATCAAGATATGGGCACATTAAAAGTAAAAATGTGCAAAAGGCATATTATTCAAACTCTAATCAAAAGGAAGCAAACATAGATATATTGTCAAATAAAGTAGACTTCAGAATACGAAATATTGCCAGGGATAAGCAGAGCCATTATATAATGATAATGTGGTGAGTTCATTGAGATGACATGACAATTTTCAATGTTTGTGCACCTAACAACAGAGCTTTAAAATACATGAAATACAAAACAATGGAACTGAAAGGAGAAATAGACAAATCCACAATTACAGTTGAAAAGTCAATATTCTACTCTCATTAAACAACAGAATAAATAGAAAATCTCAAGTATAGATAGTTTCCAACCTATGACAGTCTGACTTAACAATGTTTTGACTTTACCCAGTGTGAAAGCAATACACATTCAGTAGAAACCATACTTAGAATTTTAAATTTTGATATTTTCCCAGGCTAATGATATGCAGATGATACTCATGATGCTGGGTGGTGTCAATTAGTAGAAGCTCTCAGTGATTATGAAGGCAAACAAATGATAAAACCAGTCTGTATCCATAAAACAATTCTGTTTTTTTTTCACTTCCAGTATTGTATTTAATAAAGTACATGGAATATTCAACACATTATTGTAAAATAGACTGTCCATTAAATGATGTCCAACAGTAGGCTAATGTAAATGTTCTGAGCATGTTTAAGGTAGGCAAGGCTAATTTATGATGTTTGGTAGGGTTAGGTGTATTTTCTACTTATAATTTTTTTTAATTTATGATGAAATTATCGAGTTATAACCTCATTGTAAGTTGAGGGAGATCCATATATAGGAGATTTGAACATTACTACCAACCACCAAACAATAGGAGACACATGTTCTTTTCAGGAATGCATGGAATATTCATTATTATACCCATATTCTCTGGGGCATAAAACAAACCTGACAAATTTAAAAGAATTGAAATTATGCAAAATGTTTTTTTTTTAAGATTTTATTTACTTATTTGACAGAGAGAGACACAGCGAGAGAGGGAACACAAGCAGGGGGGAGTGGGAGAGGGAGAAGCAGGCTTCCCACTGAGCAGGAAGCCCAATATGGGGCTCGATTCCAGTACCCTGGGATCATGACCTGAGCTGAAGGCAGATGCTTAATGACTGAGTCAGCTAGGCACCCCCAAAATGTTTTTCTATCAATCAGATTAAATTTTAAATGAGTAACAGAAAAATATGTGAAATACACCCAATATTTGGAAGTTAACAAACTTCTAAATTACCTATGTATCAAAGAAAAAGTCACAAAGGATTTGAGAATATTATTTGAATTGAAAATTCAAATAAAAGTAGAGACAGAACACATGCAAATTTGGAGATCACAACCAGGTATGAGAAAAGTCTTTAGAAATTAAATAAATGGAAGGAATTTAGCTAGCTCAGTAGGTTAAGCATCTGACTCTTGATTTCAGCTCAGTTCATGATTTCAGGATTGTGAGATCGAGCTCCATGCCTGTCTCCACACTCAGTGGGGAGTATGCTTGAGATTCTCTCCCTCTCTCCCTACTCGTACTCTCTCTCTCTCTCAAATAAATAAATCTTTTAAAAAATTAAATAAATGGAGAATTATATAGTGTTTTTTGGATTGAAAGACACAACTTGTCAAAATATTAATTCCCTCCAAAGTGATCTTTGGCTTTAGTATAATCCCAATCAATTCCTTTTAGGATTTTGTGTGTGAAAATTGGAAGCAGTTTATTTGGAAAGGCAAGGGAAATAGACAGTTCAATTTGGAAAACAACTTAAGAATTTTGAGGCCTCTCACATCTGACAACATTTAATATGAAGCAACAGTAATAAAGATGGTGTGGTATTTTGTAAAACAAAGACACATAGACAAATGGCACAGAGTAGAAAGCAAAAAAATAGATCCATACATATTTGGTCAATTAATTTCCAACAAAATTGGTAAGGCAATTCAAAGGAGAAAGGATAGTTTAGTTAATAAATTGGTACTAAAAACATTGGGCATCCATATGCAAAATAAATAAAATTTAAAGATTTACAACATATTTAAAATTAAAATATATCATCAGTTTAAAACTAGAACTAAATTAAAGCAGAAAACTTCAAGAAGAAAACACTTGAGAATATGCTGAGACTTTGGGAAAACCAAAGCTTTCTTAGGTAGGACACAAAAACATAAAATAAAATTTAAAATTATATATTAGAGATGATCAAATTAATCTTGCCTGCTTTTTGAAAGACACCGTTAAGAAAATGAAAATAAAATGCATATCCAAAAACAGACTTACAGTGTATCCAGAATATACAAAGAACTAATATACATCAATGATAAGAGAACAAACAATGCAATACAAATGAAAAAAAAAATTGAATAAATATTTTATGAAAAAACACATAGACCTCTGAAACAAATAATGCAATATATGTTAAGAAAAAAAAAAAGAAGACAGCAGGAGGGGAAGAATGAAGGGGGGTAAATCGGAGGGGTAGATGAACCATGAGAAATGATGGACTCTGAAAAACAAACTTGAGGGTTCTAGAGGGGAGGGGGTGGGGGGATGGGTTAGCCTGGTGATGGGTATTAAAGAGGGCACGTTCTGCGTGGAGCACTGGATGTTATGCACAAACAATGAATCATGGAACATTACATCAAAAACTAATGATGTAATGTATGGTGATTAACATAACAATAATAAAATTAAAAAAACCACAGAGATAGCAAATAAGGGTGTAAATAAAATGGCCCTCAACATCATTAGTCATTCAGGAAAATGTAATTAAAACCACAATATATCATTATATGCTAGTGAAGATGCAGAGCAAGTATAACCCTCAAGCACTATTGGTGAAAAATGCAAAAGTTACTATGATTTTGGAAAACAACCTTATAACGTCTACTAACTATAGTTAACCATATATTTATCATATTACCTAGCAATCTTTCTTGTGTATTTTTACTCAGGAGAAATAAAAATTCACATCTACACAAAATTTTGTATGTAAATATCTAATCCCTGAAGAAATGCTTAGTTTTCAAGAAATTCTATTTTTTTTCTATTTTAACTGTATTTTGTGTTAATATTAACAATCCATGTTAGAGAAACCATGATAGGTTTCTTTTTTTGTGTGGGTTAGACAATTTTATAACTTCTGAGCTGGACACTAATTCAGAAACAAAGGGCAAAGTTCTGTTTGTTTACAACAGATACATGTAGATATGATTATAAAGGATATGACCATATGAATTGAATTTTCATTTATAAGCCTGAAATTCCACAAAACTTCCTATAACTCACCATGCCGTTAATGGTTTGTTCTTTCATTAAGGAGTACATAGAGTAAGCAAATTTTTGTGATTATCTCTTTTTTAAGAAAGCAAAACTAAAATTTGCAAGCATTTCTTTGGTAAGACAATATATACGTATATATTGCAGAAATAGAATGTGTGATGCTTACCAATTTACTGTGAAAAATATCTTTTCATTGAGTGTGCTTATTTACTATGTAATCTTGCTATTAGAATGTAGAATCTTTGATTAAACCTGCCAGAAAGTGGTAACATAATTAAAACTATATATTACAAATGGCCCATTTTCTCTGCTCTGAAACACACACACACAAACCTCAGACCAACAGTTCACTTTAGAGGGCAATAGCCATATTTTTGTCTCAAGAGTTGACTATGACTTGTGGACAAACTCTAGATTTGAGGAAAAAGTCATCCTGCAAGCAAATAGAAGATGTTAATTGAAGTGATATCTAAATTTATTCATTCATCCATTTAACAAATATTTATTGCATGCTTTTTATGTTCCAAATATTGTTCTAGCTTCTGAGAAGTAAATACTGTGATTTCAAATAGTGTTAATTTCTATGATGGAATTAGACAAAGGTAAGCATATGGAAAGTAACAGAACAACCTACTGAGAGGAATTTAAACAAAAAGATGAGTGATGAAAAGAAGGAGGGATTACCTCATTAATTTTTTTAGGAAATTGGTTGGCCACATTCAAATAAACATCACAAACTTAACATATCCAAAGACAAAGTCTTCAACCTGCAAAACTATTTCACTGCCAGTTACCTCTAATTGTTCTCAATTCATGGCATAATTATGATGCTATTTCACATTATAATGCTATTAATCTGACAACTATTAGGTAAAAATAGTATCATGGGTACAAAGTAGGATAAGATAAGCAGTAGATGTCCCTAGGGTAATTTAAACATAAAATAAAAGGCCAAATGCACTGATAATTATTTGAGAAGGCCATGTATTAATTTTCTCTGATATTCTTTGCTCATGGTTAATTCATACTTGCTGAGGGCAAAAACATGAAGACATGTTAGGAGTAACTCTAGATTTGTAATTGCAATTAAAATCTTTAGATTGTAATTCTCTTTTAAATCTTGAGAATTTTACATGACCATTTCTTTCTAAAAGTACCATAATCTCAATATCTAGGTGTGGAAATTTAAATGGCATTGTGAAATTAACCTTTTTAAAAGCATCTTAGATTCAGTCTAAGGCTAAAATTCTGATTTAAATGTATGACAACTGATTTAAATGTATGACAACCTATTCACCTAATCTAATGAAATAGCTATTACTTTGATAAAAATGTGTTAATAGAAAATTATATCAGTTGCTTTAATATTTACTTTGTATTAAGCATCATCAGCCAAAAAAAAGAAAAAAAAAGACATGCCCATTTTAAGTATTGCAATCATTATGACCTTTATCTTTTCAGAAACCTGATTGTGCATGTGTGCAATGTGTTTAGTTTAGACTTAACCTTCATTTACCTTAAAATTTGAATCAATTTTTCAGCCTATTACTCCAAAGCTATTTATTTTTCTAAAGTGTCTATCAGCCAAATGCAGGAATATTTAGCTCTTTAGCCCATACTTTAGAATTCTAATAAATAATCACCCCTATTTGAGGGTTTAACTTGTTAAGTACACACCCCCTCCCCACACACACACATTTTGGACTCTGAGTCACATGTAGATATGTTTCTATAAATATGCTTGAGGACATTTTGGTTTTCTATAATTTGTTATAATCAAAACATAGTAAATGTTAACATAATTGTTGCTGAATAATTTGTTGGGAAACCTTAATAAGGGATTCTAAAAATGGCCCAAGTCATAAGTAACAGTTAAGTTCCATGAGATCAAAATTAAACTCAAGATACCAAAACTCATCTCCTGAGGATAGCCTTCATGAGTCAAGCTCAACTGAGTTTTCATGAATTTTTTTCTGCAAAGGTTTAATAATGTATTACTTTCTATCTGGCATGGCTGTATGTCCTGTTAAGGCTATCAGTGAGTATAATTACCTTAAAAAAATAAGCCTGCTTACACAATGGCTCTGAGTTGCCAGCATATTTTTACACATAAGTAGCATCACTGGATTCAATCAGACTAAGTCATCATACTCCATATAGAGAAATACCAATAATATGAAATCAATGGTCAGTGTGATATTCTCTTATTTTGGAGGCTATTGTTGAATTCATACCTAAACATTTTTCCCATACATTTGAGCCAAATGTAGATTCTTGGGGGGGTTTAAATTTTAGGTAATCATTTTCATAACATAATTTTCACAGTTCTATGAAAAACAATTCCAATTACATGAAAAACTGAAAAAAAAAAAAAGAGGGAGAAGCAATGGAGGAAATTAAAACAACTGATTTCTAACTGTTTTGCCGGGTCCTCAAATTACTCATGAATAGTGAATTAGAAGCTTAGAAAATTGCTTCAATCTTTTCTAGAGTATAAATATCCTAGAAAAACATTAAAAATAATAGTTTGGAAAATAAATATAAGGCCATCTTCCACTTAGCCTTGGATTTTATTGATCCAAACAAAGGTTCAAGAGAATGGATTGAATAAAGGTGAAGGAGAAGGTAACTAAGAAATAGGACAACTTTACAAAACCTGGAAATTAATTATTTTGAAAAGGGAAAAATACAAGTAGTATGGAAGGCATTCAGGTCAGGAATGTTCGAAGTACTTTAAGTAGTTTTAATAATAAGGGCATACAACATGTTCTCAACCCTTAGATGATTAAAAAAAAAACTGTCTTGCTAATATTAGGTTTAAAATTATAAGGTTCACAGTGGTTCCACAAAACCCGATCTTAGGACATGGCAGTCACACCATGATAGGAGAAGCTCTGAAAACAATTCTGAAATTAAAATGGTGCAAATTCATCCTAGGAAAATTCTACAGTAGTGGGAAATAAAATCAGAAAAAAAAAGAAGCTAATATGGTATTCACATATTAATTTAATTATTTAGATTGTATAATTTTAATTATTTAGAATATATAAAGTCCATGTGTACTAGAAAAGGAAGCAAGAATAGAAACTATGAAGGGTTGGGAAAGCCCTGGAATTTGCTCTGGTTTTAAAGGGTTTGTTTTCTGTATTTTTCCTTACTTTTTTTTTTTTAATTCCCAGCATCAGGTATCCACACCTTTAGCAGAAATTAAATTCTAGCAGAGACATCTCTGGGGAGACATAATTGAGTATTTCTATACTAAGGCACTGATTCAGTTGTCTCAGAAGGAAGAAATAGAGTCCAGGAAAATACATTTCTTGGTGGTGATATATTAGGTAGAGTTTATATACCTAATATACCTATATAGTTTATATGCCTAATATATCATCCAATATATAGTATATAGTTTATATACCTAATATATGAACTACATATAGTTCAATGTGGTATGATTTTTATTTACTGTATTAATAAGCTCTCAAAGCCACCAACAAATTGAAGTAGTTCAATTTAGATTTACTAAATGACGTAGCATAAGCAGTATCTTTTCATTACATGCTAGTAATTCGTTCTCAAACTTATCTTTTATGTTCAATGGAATTAAATAGTCACTCAAGATTTTAGACTAAGTTAATGGTATTTGGGGAATGTCAGAGTCATTTAGGTCCTTTATACCTGATTGCTGCTTCCTATAAGATTGATAAGAGCTCATTAAGCTAAATCATACTTTAAATCTTATTTCTACTTCTTTTTCCTTCATTTTGTTTGTGAACACCCTCTTAGGGCTTGAGACAGAGAGATCGAATTTTCTTTAATCGCTTTACTTCCAGCTTAAATTTTCGTGGTATGACTGATGTAGTATATCTGGTGGTTAAGAGCTCTGTCACAAGAGAGCTAATAGATCATCAACAAGAAAGACAAGTAACCTGTGTGTGTTTGGAAATAGGAGCTAGCCCAATCAGATATTAAAACATAGTATAACATCCTATAACTAAAAACAGTGTGGTATTGACTTATAAAGTGGTAGAACAATTGAAAAAAATTTTTTTAAAACACCCAAATGATGAAAATACATTATATAATGTAGATGACATCTGAAATTGGTGGCACAAAATATTTTCAAGTGGATATCACATTGAAAAATATAAAATTTATCCAATTTCTTACCATATCCAAGAATATATTCTAAATGGATAATAGATCTAAATATTAAAAATGGAGACATTCAAGTATGTGTTAAGTAGTGGGTTCAGCTTGTTGAGGTTTGACTATGTTTTATTGAGAATCTCCCCACCATGCGTTGGTTAGAGTTGACCAAAAGAAAAACTATGGCAATATCCGGAAAGGTAAGTGGTCTCACTTTTGTGACTAAATATGATTGACTTATTGCATTATTAGCCAACAAACTGACTCATCCACCTATGTAGTATTTCAGGTGGACTCAGTAGTCACTTTAACTTAAAATAGGTGGCATTGATTTTCTCATGAGAAAGTTGAGTGAGGCAGAGAAAGTAGCTGAGAAATTAATGAAGTAAAAAAAAAGGGGGGGGTAAGCTAACCGTTCATGGAGATTGAAAAAGCAACAACTTGTTTGACCAAGTGGGAAGAATGGTGACTTGTGTTTGCAGTTGCAGAACAATTGGAAAAAACTGTCATCTACAGTAACTGGGAAGACAAAAAATTTTCTAATAAACTCTGTCACCCTGGAAAGATGATTTATAGGCAAAATATATAAAAGTGTCAATTCATGTTTTAACTGTCTATGATAAGATACAGAAAGAAAGATGATCTAAAGAATGAAATATTCAGTTTGCAAGCAGAATTTAGATATACTAGAGTAGCACCAAATATGATAAGTGAATCTGTTTCTTATCTCCAGACTCTCAGCAGTAAAAATCTCCCCAAATAGAAAGTTAAACAATGTCTAAGGATGAAGATTAAATCCATGGATAGGGCTGTAAGACTTTTTTAAGATCTTTATCGAATCTGAGTTAATGTCTAACAGCCTTTTAAGCTTGACAAAATGACTTAGAATTTTCAGTGTTTTCCATTGAAGATTGATATATCCTTGCAGACAAGATTCTGTCTTCATAAGAGTACAGAGGTGGCTTTGAGCACATGAAGTGTACCTGAATCAGATTCATAGAAAGCTGATAATTTTTTAAAGGAATTATACTAATGATTATACCACATGCTTAGTCTACAAGATACAGAAATTCTTTAAGAAGAAAAAAAAAATGGGAGCCTACAACTTTCTATAATCAGGAAACAGGTGGAGAGTGCTGTTCAGCTTTTGTTTTGGTGACCTATTTTGATGTAATAAATTATTCAAACATGTTCTCCTGGTTTTGCTAGTCAAAAATTAGGACAGAATTTATCTAGGTGCTTCTTTCCTTCCCTATCATGTTGAATGGGATAGTTCACTTGACTACATTCAGCTTGTACTTGCACTGGTCTGCAAGGTCCAAGAAAGCTTTACTAAAGTATCTGTCACCTTGGTGCTTCTATACATGGCATCTGTCTCCATATATTTATTTAGACTTCTTCATATGCATATTGGGACTTGTCAACTTGATGCTCTTAGAAAGTTTTTGACGACCATCATATGAAAAAACTCAAGCTAACCTTCTGATGATGAGGAACATGTGGCCCAGTTACTTTCATTTTTAATTCATTCAAAGCTTATTTCTATTGTATACTTTTGTCAATATTCTCAAAATTAGAAAGTTCTAACTACTTCCTTAGTATCTTGAAATTCTAAAGTATTTGCCTTGGCTTATCCTTAAAAAGAAAGATGAAAACCATATCCCATATTGTTTATATTTTTTTTCCCCATGGAGTTTGGTTACCAAGGTGACTCTTCCCATAAGAAATCTTAATATCAAGTATAGGGAATAATATTGATTTCATTTAAAAATTACTTCTATGAGAGAACTAGGATATTTTCTTTAGAAATGAAAAAGGTTTTCATGTTTATAACTATTCCTTATTTAATTGTACTTTCAATAAAATAAGGAACCTCAAAACATAATAATCCTTAAACTTCTTCAAGTTTTATTTTCCAAAGTTTTAAGATATTAACTTTGTGGTATTAGATTCTAGGGATGTATCACTTAAAGTGTTGCATAATTTATGCTCCAGTAGAAAATAGTTAATTTTTAAAAGGCTATTTTTAGGCTAATTCAGAATACTTATAGATTCCTATATAAATCTATTTTTGAAACGGTTTTACCTCAAGATACTCTTTTCAATATAATTTCTGAAATATAATATCCAACTACTATGGCTTCTTGACAACTTACTCAAATTTTAATTATATGAAACCAGAAATTTTGACAAAGAACAGTGGAGATGACTTGTTTCTTTTCAGTATCTGAGGTCTAAGCTAGAAAGCAAGACACTAAGGACTGTAATCACCATAAAGCTGGTGGTTGACAGTAGCTGTTGGCTGAAAACTTACCTATGTCTGTTGGCGAGAACATCAGAAGAATATAAAGACAAATAAACTGATAGGTGAGAAATGGTATCTCAGTGCAGTCTTAATCTATATCTCTTTTATTTAAAGGTTGATAATCATTTTTATGTTTAAGGATCATTTTTAATTATTATTTATATCTATTTTTTATTTTAGAACTATTAATATTTTCCTTCTCTTACTTTTAGAATCTCTTTATATACTGGGGACATTAATTCTTTATTAGTGACATCATTTGCAAGTATGTTTTCTTATTTTCCATCTGTTTTTCCATGAGAAATATTTTTATTTTTATGATACCAAAATTACCATTTTCCTTACATTCATACATATTAATTATGTAATAATTATGTAATATGTAATTATGTAATAATTAATTCCTTACATTCCATACATATTAATGATAGACAATTTTCCCCCACTTTCAGTAAAGGAACTTACTCATATTTTGTTCTTGTTATTTGTATTATATAGCTTTTGCTATGTAACAAAGCACTTGACTTTGAGTGGTTTAACGTGGGTTGGTAATTTTTTTTTCTGTAAGGGGCCAGAGCATAAGTATTTAGAGTTTGTAAGCTATATTGTACCTGTTTTGACTGCCCAACTCTGCCATATTTTGCTGACTCCTGTTCTTTTCCAACACCTTTGTTTTACACATAGATAATTTGGCATTATGCATGCACTTTTTACAGTTATTTGCTTCTTAGATGAAAGGACACAGAAGGCTGAGCCATGAACAATGGAAGACACTGGAAGAGAGAATCATGCTCAAAGAACAGAATAGTACAATGAGTCAAAATCCTTGAAGATACAGAGGTCAACTAACTGCAGTCATGTCTAGGGATAAAATCTGGGTTCCTCTTGGAAGAAGTTGCTGCGGCTGAGGTCGAAGAGGTTGCTGTCTGTGTTCTCCTTTAAGATGTTGATGGACTCCTGTCTCATATTTAGGTCTTTCAACCATTTGAAAATGGTTGAAAAAATAGACTTATTTTTGTGTGTGGTGTAAGGAAATGGTCCAGTTTCATTCTTCTGCATGTGGCTGTCCAATTTTCCCAACACCATTTGTTGAAGAGACTGTCTTTTTTCCATTGGACATTCTTTCCTGCTTTGTCAAAGATTAGTTGACCATAAAGTGGAGGGTCCATTTCTGGGCTCTCTATTCTGTTCCATTGATCTATGTGTCTGTTTTTGTGCCAGTACCATCCTGTCTTGATGATGACAGCTTTGTAATAGAGCTGGAAGTCCGGAATTGTGATGCCGCCAACTTTGCTTTTCTTTTTCAACATTCCTCTGGCTCTTCGGGGTCTCTTCTGGTCCCATACAAATTTTAGGATTATTTGTTCCATTTCTTTGAAAAAAGTGGATGGTATTTTGATGGGGATTGCACTGAATGTGTAGATTGCTCCAGGTAGCATTGACATCTTCACAATGTTTGTTCTTCCAATCCATGAGCATGGAACATTTTTCCATTTCTTTGTGTCTTCCTCAATTTCTTTCATGAGTATTTTATAGTTGTCTGAGTACAGATATGAGGAATTCTTAATCTCAGGAAACAAACTGAGGGTTGCTGGAGTGGTGGGGGGGTGGGAGGGATGGGGTGGCTGGGTGATAGACATTGGGAGGGTATGTGCTATGGTGAGTGCTGTGAATTGTGCAAGACTGTTGAATCACAGATTGTACCTCTGAAACAAATAATGCAATATATGTTAAGAAAAAAAAAAAGAAGAAGATAGCAGGAGGGGAGGAATGAAGGGGAGTAAATCGGAGGGGGAGACGAACCATGAGAGATGATGGACTCTGAAAAACAAACTGAGGGTTCTAGAGGGGAGGGGGTGGGGGGATGGGTTAGCCTGGTGATAGGTATTAAAGAGGGCACGTTCTGCGTGGAGCACTGGGTGTTATGCACAAACAATGAATCATGAAACACTACATCAAAAACTAATGATGTAATGTATGGTGATTAACATAACAATAAAAAATTAAACAAAAAAAAGAAAAAATATCTGGGTTCCTCTCTAAGTAAGGAAAAACTATCCTTAAATAATGCATAAAGTAGAATAACAAAATTATAAGATTTTTAAGATTGTAAAATTAGTACTGCTTATTTAAATTTATATTAAGTTATAAGTATATTGTAAAAATAAAGGAAAACTTATTTTTAACACTGAGCCTGAGTAGTATAGGTTTATTGATTTTAAACTGGGCATATTAAAATTGAAATGATTATTATGAATCTAATGTTTAAAACATTTTTCCATAAAACAAAGTTGCACCAAATATATACAACAATGAAAATCATAATGCCATGTGTTATTTTTGAAGCAAATTATAAATAAATTTAGACATCAAATTTGATAAAATATTTAAGAAGTGAAAATTGTGTTAGCAGTATATTAGGATGAATAATTTTATAATTATTACATAAATGTGAATTTGGAAAGTCACTTTTCTGGCACATGTTCTGAAAATTAATGATAATATTTGGGGGGAAAGAGCTATACTATAAATCACTTGAATAGGATATAATTCCAGATTATTGACTTTTATAGAGGAAATTACTCTAAAAATTATCTTAGAAGAGAGCACAGAAGACTAAGTATTTATTTAAAAATCTTTGTGTTCTAAAAGCATAACTAGTTATTTCTGAATGCAACTAATGCATTCAGAAACTATCTTTAAAAAATTATAATCAATTTCTATGATATAGGGATTCCTGCCTACATCTATTCTTTAGTGATAGTGTGTGTTTACATTTGTGTGTGTGTGTGTGTGTGCGTGCAGAAAAATGGAGAGAGAGAAAGAGGAGTTATACATTTCTCTTTGATAAATAAATTTTTTTTCACTGTGATTCTAAATCTAGTAGTTGTTCTGTAAATTTCTATAATGGTACCTTTATTTTCTCAACTGGAAATGATGTCCAGCTGCTCTCACAAGCTAAGAATTGGCCTAGTTAAATTCTACAGTCAGTAATAACACTTAGTACTATGATTATTATACCTTACAATCCATATTGCCATTAAATTTCAGTTTATATGGTAATCTTGGTGTTAATGGGAAATACTTCAGTCAATTTAATTTTTCTCTTCCATATTAAGAAAGATACTAATACCAAGTTTTATTCTGATTATTCACAGTGACCAAAATTATAACTAATTTTGACAGAATAGATAGTTCCCCAACTGTGACTCATTTTTCCAAAGGATCAGTGGTCTTTGGCTGAATTTATTAATCTCATAGAAAAAGCAAAACCTGAAGTCTAACTTGAGATATGCTTGTCGCTTGTTTGCCAATGTTATGCTCCTATGTGGTATATCAAGGACCCATAATGCCAAACATAGTTTACATGTATGATGTATTTTAAACAAAGGGACCTACGATTTGTCACATGGACTTTTGTTTGAAGTGACTATTAAATAATACAAATGATTTTAACAAAAAATTCATCAAAAATAAATATTTACATTATAAAACAATTATGTTGCAATTCCACTTATACTAACATTGCTACACAATTATTTTTAGTATTGCCTTTAGAGTTAACCCAGTGGTATATGGGAATTGGCTGGCACTAGCTCAAGCCATTTGTGCATATTGCTTTCCAACTCTGTGTTTGCTAATACTCCACATTGGTAGCTTAAAATTGACATTTGTAAGAGTATATATACCTCAGAAATTGTCAAATTTCTGTGAATTAAGGTTCTCCAACCTATGCAGATCTCATAGTTAAATAGTCACCGCCATAGCACACCACTGGTTTGGCTCACTTGTTTCTTTTTCAGTTCAGTCTATTGTAACGTTTTTTTTTTTTTACCATTTCTATTCTGTGCCAAGCCATTTATTTAGGATATATATACTAGCGACAGATTCCTTTACTTTCCATCTATCTGCGAATGTCTTGGTTTCTTCTTCGTTCTTAAAGGATATCTTTACAAGAGATAGAATTCTGGAATGACAATTCTTTTATTTCAGTACTTGAAAAGTGCCATGTCATTTTCTTCTGATTGACATGGATTCTGATGAAAAATCTGCTGCTATTTGTATTCTGTTTTCCCCTCAGCAAGGTACTCTTTCTTTCTCACTGCTTTCTAGAATTTTGTGTCACTTGTTTTCAGTTTGTGATAAATCTTCGTGTGGATTTCATTGGAATTATCCTCTTTGAGTTTGATAAGGTCTCAAATCTGTAGGTTTATGTCTGTTGGCAAATTTAGGAAATTTTCAGCCTTAACCTTTTCTTCCTCCCTTTCTGTGGCATCACTGATACAAATATTAGCTCTTTTAAGAAAGTATAGGCCACTGAGGCCTGTTATTCTTCTATAAAATCTATTTTCTCTCTGTTGTTCAGGTTGGTTAGTTTCTGTTGTTCTATGTTCAAGTTCACAGATTCTTTTTCCTGTCCTTTTCTTTCTGCTATTGAATCTATCCATTGAGATGTTTATTTGATTACAGTATTTTTCATTTTTTTTAAGAGAGAGAGAATGAGAGAGCAGTGGAGAGGGGCAAAGGGAGGGGAAAGAGAGAGATTCTTGAGCAGATTCCACACAGAGCACAGAGCCCAACACGGGGTTCGATCTCACACCCCTGAGACTGAGCCACCCAGGTGCCCCATATTTTCTATTCTAAAATTGCTTCCTCTATCTTCTATTTCTTTTCTAAGACCTTCCACTTTTTACTTACTTCAAACATGTTTATAATTGCACATTGAAGCATTTTACAGGATAGCTGGCTTAAAATCCTTTTCAGATAATTCTGACATCTGTGTTATCTCAATGTTGGCATCTGTTGATTGTATTTTCTCATTCAAATAGAGACTTTTTTGTTTATAGATAATGAGTGATTTCCTCATGTTCTGGATATTTGGTGTGTTATGGTTGAAAAATTGGGTCTTATTAAAATATGTTTTAGCAATTCTTCTAGGATACTGTGCCAGGGAGGGGAAAAGGAGCACTGTTTTTTACTGACAGGTGGAGACAAGAGTCAAAATTTCTCATTCATCCTCCCTTCAGACCAAAGGGAATTTCAGGCTCTGCACTAGATGTCCACTGATATCATCTTAACTGAGAGGATGAAGAGTGTGTCATTACTCTTCCCCATGTGGTCTCCACTGACGTGATAGGGAACAGGTTCATTACACTAGGTGGTAGTAAAAGTCCTGAATCCCTTCTGAGCCTCCTCTCACACCCCCAGTGGGGAGAAACAGGATGTTTTGTGGCTATTGGATGGGAATAAAGTCCAGGTTCCCCACATATTCTCCACTTACACCAAAAAGGAGGAAGAACATATTATTTCCCAGCAGGGGTAAATATCCTCAATTCTCATCCCATTTAACCTTCTCTGAAACCACTCTACCAGACAGTAGGCATTTAGGAGTTTCTTATAATAGCCTGGTGAGACAGGAGGTCTAATCTCCACTTAGTCTTTCCTGAGGGGGATAGTAACACTACAGTATTTTTTTGTGGTATTTTCCTGGAGTAGGGTCATCATTGTCTGAAAGCTTTCTGTCTTGCTTGGCTGTCACTTTCCTGGTCATTGAGCTACAGAAAGTAGGCTTTACATGGACTTTTTGGCTTATGGCCATTGGCATTCCTAAGTTACTGACTTCATCACTGAGTCTGGGATAAATAAGGCAAAAAAAGAAACTCAGGAAAGTCACTACTGTGTTATTCCTTGGTTATCACAGTCTCTAATAGCCTTCCTCTTCTCTCTACATTTCAGAATCTTCTTATATTTATTCTGTATATCTAATTTCTAGGATTTTTGACTCTACTAACTAAAGAAATAAGAAAAATGTATCTATCTCATGTTGTCTAGAGACAATTTCATCCAGGTTTTAATACCCAAGATATTGCCAAATCCAGGTAATTTGCAAGCAAGTGTGTGTGTCTGTGTGTGTGTGTGAAAATGTTATTCAGATGTAATACTGATGTATTGACACAGAGAACAAAGTGGGAAAGTGTCTATGATGCAATATCAAATATGGAATTTTCAAAATGTTTTGAGGTATGACAGTATTACTTGAAAAATGCATTATTCGCTAATTCAGTTTTTAAGAATCACAACACTCATTTAGATGTTTAGATTGTGTTTAGATTAGATTTTAAAATTAACTCACTGTTTTAAAATCTCTAAACAATCTCATTTTAGAGTTTTACACTTATGAATTCATAATTTTGTGAAGGGCTTCTCAGTATCTATATGGCCTCTAGTTATGATTCTTTTGCTATGAGAACACCAAACTTAAAATTTTATAATACATCAGAGAATGATATCCTGTCAACTATAGTAGCCACTAGTTACTAGATGGGACCGGAGTAGAGGAACTAAAGTACTTACCTCTCAAAGCAAATTGACTAAGCATTTGTTCTGACATTTCTCTCCTATCAGAATGACCTTGAGCAAGTTACTTAAACTTTTCATCATTCAGTTGCCTCATCTGAAAAATGAAGATAAAAGTATCCCCAAAGGACTATAATTATATTTCAATAAGATAATATATATAAATTCCTTAGGCAAGTAACTGGCACATAGAAAACACTCAGCAAAAATCAGCTATTAATAAACGTTACCTATTAATGTTATTACACTTAAGTATGAGCCAGTGTATTTTCATATTTTCATAAATAGTTTTATTCAAATATTCAAAATTATACCCTTGTCAAATAAGACATCATCAGAGAGAATATATTTCTTTTATAGTGCAACCTAGATCAAAGAATAGAAATATAAATATAAGTGGATTGTTTTATTTATTTTCTAACTCTCCAGTAAAATGGTTACACTTATTGGATGTTTATTAAATGCCACAGGTTCTTCTAAGTAATTTTTAAGGTA
Source organism: Zalophus californianus (assembly GCF_009762305.2). NCBI lineage: Eukaryota > Metazoa > Chordata > Mammalia > Carnivora > Otariidae > Zalophus > Zalophus californianus. The sequence goes on along the minus strand of NC_045596.1, from coordinate 141,726,195 downwards.
CTGCTATCTCCATTGTGGCGATTAGGCAACTGAGGCACAAAGAAGTAATGACAAAAAGTCACATAACTTTATGAAGTGGAATTAGTTTGCCACGTTTGCCATATTTTTGAGCAACACAATAAACTGTTTTGTATGTAATTTTTTTAAAGATTTTATTTATTTGAGAGATAGAGCAAGAGAGAGAGAGCAAGAGAGCACAAGCAGGGGGAGTGGGAGAGGGAGAAGCAGGCTTCCCGTGGAGCAGGGAGCCCGATGCAGCACTCAAACCCAGGACCCTGGGATCATGACCTGAACCAAAGGCAGACGCTGAACCAACTGAGCCACCGAGGTGCCTGGTTTTGTATGTAATTCTAATACAATCTTAAATCCTTTAAAATCATAAATCAGGAAAAATTATTATGTGTGTATTAAATCATTACTTTGTCATACTATACTGTATTATTCATATTGGCATAAAATACAAATGGTATGAGAAATCAACACAAATGAAAATCATTATATATATTTAATCCATCGGTGAAACAGAAATATGGGAAACATTGTTGAAATTAGAAACGATTCTCATTAAATAATAAAAAGGTAATTGTTAAAATTTTCAAATAAAACTATGAGTTTCAAGAAAAGCCATTTCAGGGGTGCCCGGGTGGTTCAGTTGGTTAAGCATCTGCCTTCAGCTCAGGTCATGGTCCCAGGGTCCTGGGATCGAGCCCCGCATCGGGCTCCTTGCTCAGCAGGGAGTCTGCTTCTCCCTCTCCTTCTGCTGCTCTCCCTGCTCATTCTCTCTCTTAAATAAATAAATAAAATCCTTAAAAAAAAAGTCATTTCTTATTTTTCTATATTTATATATACAAACATATATATACATTCACATTTATATATGTGTGTTCATATATGTATATATATATAAATAAATTCTGGTTATGTCCTTTAAAAATACTACAACAAAATTACTATTTGTTATTAAAATTATAATAATTTTTTGTATTTTAAAGGGATAGCCAGAATAATATATAATATGAATTATATATATACATTAATTTAAAACAAACCTCAGAAAAATAGTGTTCTCTTGTTTAATTCTAACTTGCAAACCTAGAGTGACTATAATGGTTACTATTGTGTTTCATTACAAATATATACACTTTAAAAAAAAACAACAAAAAAACATATAGAATCTTTTTTACATTTAGAATTTAAACATACCTTAAATTTATTTTTTCACCAATTTGCAATGAAATATTGAAATCTACATAGCAATCTTTTTGAGGGCTTTTTAAAATTTTCACTCATGTGTAACTAGGTTTATTAGAGTTGAATAATTCAGTAACCATGACAATGGTAAAATAATTAAGTTGACAATGTACCAGAAAAACTGTTATTAGAAAAATTATCAGTCATTTCTTTATATCAGTCTGTTGTATTTCTCACAGTTTTGGCATATTATATGTTGATGATCTGTTCTCTCATAGTCTGAAAACTATAACATTTTGTGATTTAAATAACTCTCATCATAACATTTCATGAAGTTGAATCAACCTATAATATCAGCAATACAAGAATGCATTTTGACATGTGCTAATTTATTTAAAATGCCATAGTTAAATTATCTTAATTAAAAGTTAAAATGTTTTTATTCAGTTTTCCAAGATTATTTGAATTGCCTTTTTTGCGAAGAAAGGGATTCTTTAGATGTTATTTTTTTTTTCTGTTCTTACTTTGTGTTGTGTATATAGTAGCTATTTTATATTTTTGTTTCAAGAAATGATGCTGAGTTTGGAAAATTATCCACATATGAGAAAAAAAAATCAGGTACAGAGCTATGAAAATCCAATTCACAATGGCACCATCATAATGATAGTGACATTAATACTGTAGTGACAAATAGAAAAAAAAGTCGAGAGGATATTTAAAAAGTTGAAGGTTAAAACATAAGATTTTTTAAATGATGCATATTTTTAAGCAGCTTACTCCAACATCTTTATTTTATAAATAGAAACCTGACACTGGGTGTGGTTTATCATGGTCCATGGCTTATTAGTAAATTTTATTCTTCAAATTGTTTATGTTAGTCCAATTAATGATTCTCTTTAACCTTGACAATGCTTAAACTGCACAACAAGAAGTGGTTGTATGGAACTGAATTAAGAATAACTAAGTAGGGGGCACCTGGGTGGCTCAGATGGTTAAGCAACTGCCTTCGGCTCAGGTCATGATCCTGGAGTCCCGGGATCGAGTCCCGCATCGGGCTCCCTGCTCAGCAGGGAGTCTGCTTCTCCCTCTGACCTTCCTCCCTCTCATGCTCTCTCTCTACCATTCTCTCTCTCTCTCAATAAATAAAAATCTTTAAAAAAAAAAAGAATAACTAAGTAAGCCCCAAGGGACTACTTGGGGGAAAAAATAAGCTTTTTCCTATACTCTCTTTTACCTCCATGTAGGCAAGAGGGAGATGAGTTAGAAGTCAGACATAGAAGTCCAAGTGATTGGTGATGCTGACCTGCACGAGAGTGATACAAATGATTGTGGAAAGAAGGGATGAATTTGAGATGTGGTTTTGAGGTGGAAGGGGCAGATTTGCTGACACAATTGGATGAAGGGGAGTTAAGGAAAAGGAGGAATAAAAGATGATAGGCTTCTCCCATCTGGCATGAGAAATTGGTACCATTTATTGAGACAAGTAGACTCTAAGTGGAATAGTTTTGGAAAAGGGAAGAGTTCAATTCTAGTCATAATTTCAGAAGTATTTGTGGCACTAAAATGGAGAGGTCACTTAAGTAGTTGGATGTAAAAGCCTAAAGCAGGGTAGTGGTTTTATCCAGAGCATCTATTCAAGTGTCACTATCCTAATGATATGATTCAAAAAAATAGAGGTAAATATGATCAATCAAAAGAGAAAATATAGATTGTTCCCCAAAGGTCCAATATTGATACTATTAATGAAAATCATAATAATGATATCTTAATAATATGTTAATACATTATATTAGTATTAATACTGAATATTAATTTATGTTTATAAAATGATGATATTAACACTATTAATTTTAATATATTAACATTAAATATTTATTAATATTTAATTAAGTTTAAAACCCCAATAACTGATACAGCTTGGTGGAAATTCAAGGTTCTAAGGATAAAGAGAAAATTCTTAATAAGATCTATAGGGTAGATTAATACATGTCAACAGCAAAAACCCTAAGGAGATAATAACCTTATAATCAACAATCTATTTCCAAGAGAATATGGATTAAAGTACAGTAAAACAAAAATTGAATCTAAGAGAGAAAAAAACTCCAGACCCCAGTAACCTCAAGTATACAAAGTTCATAGTAGAAGAACATTCACAATTATATTTTATATTGACTAGGGTTTAATTCATCTTTAAAAATGAATAGTCATGGGGGGCCTGGGTGGCTCAGTCGTTAAGCGTCTGCCTTCCCAGGGTCCTGGGATCGAGCCCCGGATTGGGCTCCCTGCTCTGCAGGAAGCCTGCTTCTCCCTCTCCCACTCCCCCCTGCTTGTTTCCTCTCTCGCTGTGTCTCTCTCTGTCAAATAGATAAAATCTTTTTAAAAAAATGAATAGTCATTACTGTACCTTATCTCATAATTCTCAATTCTTTTACCAGAAAAACAGAAATTTAAGGAAAATTGACAGGTACAAAATCAGAGTGGAAGATTTAAACTACATCTCTGTCATCAAATACTATGCTGAACCATATGAAATTGCCAATATTTGACTATTTTGATCTACAAAAAATGGCAATCAACTAAAAAGCAACATTACAGAGTTTGAAGAACACATTTAAAACTTCACTCTGTTTAAAAGTAATAAAGACAAAATCCCTGTTTTCACTGGGCTTACATTCTCCAAACAATAAATATGTTTGACCTAATGGATGTTAAAATGGGTTAGAGAGAGAAAGATAAAACTTTCTGAATTTCTCCATATTTCTGTAAGAAGGCCTGGCCGCCTCAAATGTATAAAGAATGTTTGTTTTCGTTTTCTCCAGAAATACTTCACTCATCACATACCATTAACATTATATTGGTGGTCATTTGTCTAGTTTATTGATTTTATCCAAAGGACAATAAAGGGGTGCCTGGGTGGCTCAGTCATTAAGTGTCTGCCTTCGGCTCAGGTCATGATCCCAGGGTCCTGGGATTGAGCCCCACATCGGGCTCCCTGCTCAGTGGGGAGTCTGCTTCTCCCTCTCCCACTCCCCCTGCTTGTGTTCCCTCTCTCACTGTGTCTCTCTCTGTCAAATAAATAAATAAAATCTTTAAAAAAAAAAGATAATAAAACTTACCTCCCAGAGAGTGCCAAATGGTTACAGCTCAGATTAGGTAAACTCTAGAGTGCCAGAGAGACTGGAACATTATAGATATTTACATAACAAAAAGAAGAAAGGCCTAGAATAGGAAACTATTTTTAAGTATGAAAAGATTAGACACAGAGATCATCTGGCACCTGGATAGATTTTATTTATCTAGATGATTATAGTTAAGATTCAAGTCCCTTACATTTCAAAGGAGACCTTTTCAGAAAGGGAGAAAGACAGCTGTCTCCTTCCTTTTTATAAGCAGAGAGTAATAATTTTTCTTCATCTTTTGCCTATGGGGCATCCAAGATTCATGTAAAACAATTGACCTGGAACTTTCTCCATTGCCCTAGGGATAAGGAGTACAGCAAGTGGAGGGTCAATGAACTATTTACAATGAGGTATTTAAGAATAAATTTCTTTTTGACCCAGAATACCTCATGTGATCCTGAGATAGTGAAACTGAAGAGACTCCACAAAGAACTGCTTTTTTTACTCCTTTTCCTGCTTCTCTTCTTGCTAAAACCTGTACCTCCACCTGATATATGCCTTATAGTACAGATAATGTACAGCCCCCTTGTAAGGGTCAAGGAGTTAATAATTTCTTTGTAGTCTTCCAGCACAATAAAAACATCTAAGGAGTGGCCAGGAGAAGTTGCCATTTTTGTTTTCCAGTGCTATTGACTCCAGATAATTTTGACACCAAGACCCCTGGATCCAGGGCATAAGTGACTTATGGAGGACATCTGAGCACTTATCCTTGTTTTGACCAGTTCCTGGATTCCCGAGAGGAATGTACACCAGACCATAATCCCCAGTAAAAACCCCATACCTGAAGTAAAGATGAAACTCACTCTTCCTTCCTTTCTGATTCTCCAAGACACTGTTTATATCTGCACTCTCTCTATATCTTCAATAAACTCTGTCTCACTTTGTCTTGGCTCATGTTTGATTTCTATTCTGCACAAAGCCAAGGACCCTCTTGTCTGGTCCTGCAGGACCCCCTCTGGGTCCTCAGAACCAGCCAGCTTACCCCAGTCATTGAGAATAAAATTAACAAAGGCAAATATTAAAACTCAACAGGTAACTTTGTTTCAAACAAAAATATACATATCACTTAAACAACTTTGAACTATTAAAAATAAGTAAATCTCAACAAATTCTGAAGACAGATATACAGTTTTTCCCCTTAACCAAGCACAAAATAGAATCAATAAGAGACTGATTGAATAAATTTTGAAACATCAGTACAGTGGAATATGAACCATATTTTTTCTTAAATCTGGTATTTCAAACATCATGTAGAATTTTTATAGATATACAAGTATAAGGAATCTTCATGTACCTAGTATGTAGCCTCCAAAACATTAAGCCATAGCTGGTCCTGCCCCTTCTGTAACCAATTAGGGATAATAATAGTGCTTACCTCCCAGAAATCCTATTTAATCTAAGATGAGGTTGCTGTAGCTGGTACTGTACCCACCCCAGAGGATGAATTCTAGATACTAACTTCTTCTGCTTGCCCCGGCACTCACAGAGCTGAGCCATGTTCCAACAAAAAGCATTACCAACAAGGCACCCAAAGGCACATTCCTTCTGACAAAAAGCTATCCTTTTCTGGAGCATGCCGTAAAGAGTAGTGAACTGGACAATGGAAATCCATTTCAGTTATCTCCTTTTTATTCATGTAACCAACACGATATGTTTTCCTCATATTTTTTTAGGTTCCTGGTGTTAAAAGATTCTTAACCTAGTTGATCTATGAAAGTGGGTTTCAGAATTTGAAAAAAAGGCTCTAAATTAAGTGGCCACAGAAGTCACTCTGCAGTAGTGCTAGGTCATTAGACAGAAGTGTTCAAGACTACATCAACCTTAGAAGCCCAAAGATGATAAAAATTCATAATTCTTATTTTAGAATAAATCCCCTCAGTATAATAATTTTACTCTCAACTTTTAAACTTGGTTGATTTATATAAAACATCAAACTGGTAATAAATAGCATTTATGATTCCACATACATGATAAAAGTTATCTTGTATGTTTATTTAATATTAAATGTGTAAAAAAGGCTGTGAAGTGATTCTTCTGGCCACAGGTCATAACAATTTTTTAACTTCCTCTTAAATAAATATTTAAACTAATCATACATATATGAGTGTGGTTAATTTCATTTAGGTTAGGTTAGCTCTTAAAATTCATGACAAAATAAACCACATATTATTATTCAAGTCATAAAGTAATGTAGGTCTAAAACAATATCATTTATACTAATCAATAACTGAGAAGTTGATTCAAGTATTCTGAAAAAAAACAAATAAATGTCAAGCACAGCAACAACAGAAAGAAGTAAATAATCATTTACATCAAATGACCTGGTTTTTGCAGATTAAGTTTGTCACAACTCTAAATTAATGGTAATTTATTATTGTGAAAAACAAAGCTGCATTAGAGAAACCACTAATAAGTTTTCTAATGCTCAGAGCATCAATCTCAAGAATTAAAATCTCAAGTCACAAGACCCAACATATTCATTTAAAAGAATCGGTCTCCATGCTTTGTGAACTTGTGAAGCAATCACAATTGAGCAAAGCAGTAGAATCCATGTACTTTCAGTATTAAAAATGGGTTGATCATAATAATTAATAGTTTACATGATTTAAAATTTTATTAAATGCCTTTACCTATAATAACTTAAATGTTAATAATAATCTATAAGCCAGTATCTTTTTATAGAAAACTTGATATACTGATCATTTATGACTACTAAATGTTGCTTTGCTCAAGACAGAAATCAAAGTGCTTTATAATCCACCCTGTTTTCCAGTCTTTATCTTTTCTCCTCTCCTACCTCTACATGCCCTATTTATTAAACAAGCCACATCTTTTGTTTTCATTTTTCTTGCAAAACACCCTGTACTCTCCTATATCCAGAGTCTTATTTAAACTCTTCTCTCTGAGTTCTCTACTCCTGCACCTGTCTTCGAAGCCTTATAAGTCCTATAATTTTCCAATAAAATTTGTAAGATCTCTGTCAGATTTACATTCTCACAGTATGCTTGTTTTAGAGTTAAGGGAAGCAGAAATCAGAGACAAGCAAGATTTTGCTATTGTCCTAGAAATAGTTTAATTCTCACAATTAAGAACAAAAGCTATTAAATAATCTGCCATCAAGAGGAAAGATTTCCCCATGAATAACATTTATCACATCTTGTAAAACTTATTTGAAAAACATAAGTTTGTAGAACTAGTCTACCCCAAACCCTCACGACAGTCAATTTAAGTCTGATAAGTCTGATAAGACAAAAGGTGACCTTCTGAAGGATTTCAGGGTGGGTGAATCAAATATATTGTCTTCCCTCACATCTCCCTGGTGTAAGAAGCAGAAAATCTTTTATCTTCCAAGAGAATAATGTATTAAGATTCTACTGTAAGAGATAACTGCATTTCTATTTCCATCTGGATACCTGCCTAGCCAGTGGCTTATTAATAGCTTCTAAATAATTAGGATTAAAAAAAATTGCGAATGATGGTGTCAGGTGATGGGCAAGATAGAGAGGTAGGACTTCACCCGTGGATTAAAGTCCTAAGAGGTTTGGAAGACAGTTCTGTACCTAGATGAATGCTCAAGAATTAAAAACCAACTCTATTGCAGAGTGGTAAAAAAAATCACGTATACTAATAAAATGAAGTTAATTGATGCAAGCAGGAAGCAGGGAAACAAACGACCAAATTTTACAAAGGCATGCCACCTAGGGAAGTTGTTGAATATAGACTCTCATCAGTATTTATTCTATTTTTTTTTGAAGATTTTATTATTTAATTCACAGAGAGAGAGAGCGAGAGCAGCAACACAAGCGGGGGAGTGGGAGAGGGAGAAGCAGACTTCCCGCTGAGCAGGCAGCCAGATGCGGGGCTCGATTCCAGGACTCTGGGATCATGACCTGAGCCGAAGGCAGACGCTTAATGACTAAGCCACCCAGGTACCCATTTATTCTTTTTTGTAAAGATTTATTTATTTGAGAGAGAGTGAACGAGCAGTCACACGACGCAGTGGGGAGGCGTTGGGGTGGGGGGTAGTCAGAGGGAGAGAGAGAACCCACAAGCTAACTCATCACTGAGCATAGAGTCCATTGCTGGATCGATCCCAGGACCCTGAGATCATGACCTGAGCCAAAACCAAGAGCTGGCCACTTAACGGACTGAGCCAACCAGGCGCCCAGTATTTATTCTAAATATTCAACTACCTACTTAAAAACAAGTTGAGATGAAACTTCATTTCTAAGGAAATACATGCATTTCTTTTGAATCTTCATTTGAGAAATCTTGTATGACTTTGATCTGCATTATAGGAAGTAAAGAAACTTTTATTGAATCCACACTAAATTGCAGTTATTTTTTTTCTGAATTTTCTGAAATACTGTTGATGAAGCAAACAACAAATCTCTGAAAGCCAGAAACAAAATATGTATTGCAATCTGACCTCTAATTATTTCTCCAAACATGTATGCCTCTAAACTTTGTGAAAAAAAACTTTACTTAACACTGCTAATAATTTACCACTAAACACAATTCCCAAGGATGGCAGTTTTGTCATATTTTCTAAATTTATCTCAAGTTGATTCTTGCCTCCAGACTCTTTCTGACACCATTCTTTCATCAGTAGTATGGCTAGAGAGGGCAGCAATAAAACAATTGCTGCCTTCATTAGTTTTTCTGTTGTTGCTATGACATGTTACCATAGACTTAGTGGCTAAAAACAACAAAAATTTATTATAGGGTTTTTTTTATTATAGTTTTATAGAACTAAAGTCCAGTATTTTTCTAGATGAGCTAAAATCAAGGTGTTAGCAGGGCTATGCTCCTTTCTGGATACTTCAGAAGAGAAATTGTTTCCTCTTCATTCAGATTGTTGACAGAATTCAGTTTCTTGTAGGATCAAGCTATCATTTATTTGCTGACAATAAATAGAAAGCCATTTTCAACATCTAGAAGCTGCTGCATTTCTTGTCTGTGGCCTCCTACTTTGTCTTCACTGCTAGCAAAAGTGTTAGTTCCTCTCATGTTTTGAATCTATCCAGCTTCTTCTTTAGTCTCATCTATCTTACTTCATCTGGAAAAGATACCACTCATTTAAGGGCTCATGCGATTAGATTAGGCCCATCCAGAAAATCCAAGATAACCTCCCTATCTGCACGTAGAAAATATACTTTTCCTATCTAAGTAACATATCCACAGGTTGCTAGGATTAGGGCATGACCTTCTTTGGGAAGTCATTATTTTGCCTACTACACTGCCTGTGAATATATACTCTGAAGGAGGAAAACTTATAACAATATGTAATATGTTGTCATAATAGCTGTTGACACTATGATGAACCTACATTAGAGGACAAGTTATGACAGCAGAGTAAAATTTGTTCAGTCCAGAATCTAACCAGAAGATAGAGCATGACACACACACAGAGCTAATAGTGATATAGAGGAACATTTTTATGTGCTGGCTTCCCCAGTATTCTTGATGGCATGCCTCTTTCTTCTTGCCTTTCTTGTCTCTTTTGGCACTTTCATTTTTTTATGTCCTGAGTAAAAATTTTTATTTCAAATAATCTGAAGCTATTAAGTCTAAGAAAAGCTTTCAAGAATTCCAGAACAATCCACATTTGCCAGAAGTACTACTGTTGATCATCCTTTCTACCAAGAATTCACTGAGGTGTGTTTTTACAATTGGGAGGCTCACAGAAGCATATGCAGTGTAGATGCCATTGGGATGTGAGAACATCCAGACATTATCACATGCCAAATGATTTCCAAAGTGAGAGAAGGTAGTCTATTTTTGAAAGTCTTTTAAATATAGTTGATTAAATAGGTCAAAGATACTGACAATAATCAGTATATGAAAAGTAATAATCCATAAGGACTTAGCAGGATGGAACAGGAAAGCAAGGTGTGGAGTGATGTGAGAGGAGAACTAAAGGAAGAATAAGAACGTATAAATGCTAACTTTATTTCAAAGAAGAGGTAGATTAGGTCATATTATCTGGCTTGTATTGCAATTACTTAAGCTTAATTTTTGGTTGTTTCAAGTGCTAGTAATTTTAAGGATTTTTTTTAAGATTTAATTATTTATTTGACAGAGAGAGACACAGCAAGAGAGGGAACACAAGCAGGGGGAGTGGGAGAGGGAGAAGCAGGCTTCCCGCTGAGCAGGGAGCCCCATGTGGGGCTGGATCCCAGGACCCCGGGATCGTGACCTGAGCCGAAGACAGATGCTCAATGACTGAGACACCCAGGCGCCCCAAGGATTTTGTTTTAAGAATGAATTGAAAAAACACAGTACAACAGTGTGCTTAAATCTAAATGTTCTACATTCAAAGGAATTTACAAGGTTAAAAATCATAAATGAGTGTTTATTCTAATAGAAGTTCATGTTCTGTTTTTTAAGATTTTATTTATTTATTTATTTGAGAGAGAAAAAGAGAGAGAGCAGGGGAGGAGCAAAGGGAGAGGGACAAGCAGACTCCACGCTGAGCAAGGAGTCTGATGTGGGCTCATTCCTAGGACTCTGAAATCATATCCTGAGCTGGAATCAAGACAGATGCTTAACTGACTGAGCCACCCAGGCACCCCTAGAAATTCATGTTCTATAATAAAAGTTATTTCAGTCATTTAAGCAACTTCTAAGGACAGATCATTTCACCTATGTAAAAATGATAGTGTTTGGAGAGGGAACTAATTCCCTATTCTTATGGGTAATCCTTGCAGTGTCTAGTTTTTGTTTTATTTTGTTTGTTTTTAACTACTTTGTACTTCAGTTTCCTTAAGAAATTATTGACCTAATGTCTTTACTACCTATTTGGTAAATTGATGGGACAATGGAATGTGAGTGTTTTAAAAGGTCAAAAAAAATCAGCACAAATTTTAATATTTATCATAAAAGACAATAATTTACATTATCCTTCTTTAATTAAAAAAATCTTACAAAAAAACCCCTCATCAACTATTCCCAGCATAAAATTCTGTCCATTTTTTCCTTGAAAATTTATCCAGATTTAAAGTAATTCTTACCACCTCCACAATCACCATGTTGGTGTAAGCCATCATCATTTTTTGCGAGACAATTGGAAAAGCCTTCTGGTTAGTCACTTTTCTTCTGCCCATATTCACTTCTATATATTTTCCACAAAGACGTCAAAATAAAAAACATTAAAATATAAATCAGATCATGACACTCCCTCTAATGACTTTTCATCATACTCAAGAGTAAAAATCAAAGTCCTTGTGACCATATACAAAGTGACCAAGCAATTTACCTCTCTGAATTCACCTCTTACTGATCTTTATTAGTCACTAGAGCATTTTGTCTTGTTTCCTGTTCCTTTTTTTTTTTTTTTTCTTGGCTGTTTCTTGAGCACAACAGGAATAGTTCCACCTAAGGGCCTTTGCATTTGCTATTTTCTCTGCCTGGACTGGTCTTCTGGGAAAACATGACATGGTTATCTCACTTCCTTCAAGATCTTCTCTAACTTAAATTATAATACCTCAACCTTATACTTGTTATCCCCTCGCTCTGCTATAATTTTCTCCTTAGAATGTAATACATTTTAAAAAACTGTATTTTTTTAAAATATTTTTAATTGTGTAAATATACTTTTCTCTCCATTGACATGTCTGTTATATAAGAAAAAAAAAATTGTCTTTTTATTTGTAGCTGCATCCCCATCACTTGGACTAGTGCTTGACAAAAAATAGTCACTCAAAGGTGACGAATGGTGCTTGAAAGAAAATAAACATGAATATGTGAGTATTTTCATTTATATCTCCTACTCTAAAATGAGATCAATTAAAGTGATCACTTCAGACTCTAACCATCCTATATAAAGTAGCACCCTCCCCAAAACACACAAACTAGTTACTCTCTATCATATCATTCTGTTTCTTACCTGAACTTTATCACGTAGGAAATAGCTCACTTAAATATGTGATAAAAAATCCTTTAAGACAAAAACCTTACTTATCTAGTTCAAAATGTAACTCAAGATATCACACTAGTTTATGAACTTCATAGAGCTCATCAAATGTTAATTATATGGAAAAATAAGTAATTATGAATAAATGAATGGACTCTGTATCTGTAGGGGCTCTGTAGAGTGCTCTTCTGCTCCTTGGTGATGACAAAAGGGGAATCACTTAGAGAGGAAAACAGAAAATGGGAAGAATTCACACTCTGTGCCAGTGCTCAAAAGAAAAAAAAATCAAATTGCAGTATAAAGACAAAAAAAAAATAAAAGGACCAGTGAAAGAAGCTCAGATATTTACATCACATTAAATGATTATATCTCCCTCCGACACCAAGACAAATAAATGGAACTATCTGCTGTATAAACCACTTACACGATATATATGGATTTTCTGATGTTTTCTTTTTCAAGATTATTAATGATGTTTCATTTTTCCTGATTTCATCTGTTTAAGAATGTACAGGTTAGGTTAGGCCTGAAAGGGGCACAGGATGGGATGGCCAGGGATTAGGGCTAGTTCTGCATCTCACTTCTTTGAAGATGGTCCATGGGGTCAATTAATGATCCTATTCTTTTGCTCCATTACTCACCTGTGTGAGCCTTTTTCATGTGCTATTTTGGATTTGTTGCTACCAAGCACAAGATTTGTAAAGGAAGAGAATACAAAATAAAATTCGCTATTAAATTATGATTAGGAAGTAATTAGAAAGTACAATTCTGAGTTTCAGTCTTAATTCAACCTATAAATTAGTAAATCTGCAATAAATGGATTAGCTAGTACTCTTATTTAAAAATAACACATCAATTTAAACAAAAAATGGACCTCATTATTCTTTATTTGTTCTTTGACTAGTACCAAAATTACAAGTTCCTATCAGAAAAAGACAGGTGGCTATTAGACAGACTGGTCTACAATATCACCACTGCACAAAATTCTCAATCTTCTGATATACCTATCCATCACTGCCAAGCTCTGGAATAATGTGATTGCAGTAATAGAATGAAATGGTTGTGCTCTTGAAGCAGTAGGTGGCTTTGCCTAGTGTAGATGAATTACTGCCAAGGAATACATTGGTCATGCACAAAGCAACTGTATTTTGCTTCCTCAGATTTAGTTAAACTACACTCTGAATCAGTGGTGCTCAAAATTGGTCAAAAGTCCCATCAAATACAGCAGCAATACCAATACAGGTTTAAGTCAGCTTGAAATTTGCAAACTGAAGTTAAAAGACTGCTTTTCAAAATGGGATTATTTTAAGAATTTTTTTCCTGGTAAATCTTTAAAATATAGTTTAAATGTTTTTAATGTTTTACTAAATACCATAAGAGTAAATTGTTTGCCTCTCCATTATTGGTATATAAATTTAGCAATGTTTATTTGTTATTTCAAAAAATATAACAAATGTTTGCAGGCAATTTTCTGCTCACTGTTAACAAGGAGGACCAACTCTTGTCCCTTGAGAGGCTTATATCTTACGGGGGGAAATAAACACTGCACAGATTATTAATTTAAAAAAAGATGTAATTTCAAAAAAATAAAAAAAATCGAAAAGATATAATTTTAGTTGGAAAAAGCACTATATGAAGACAAAACAGAATAATGGTTAAGAGTGACATGGGTAGAGAATAACTCACTGAGGAAGTGACATTTGTTTGGAGACCTAAGAAAATGAGAAGGAGAGCCATGCAAATATGAGAAGGGAGAATATTCCTGGACAGCAAGCACAAAGTTCTGTTGTGAAATGACCTTGATTTGTTCAAGGAATGACAAGGACAATATGATGCAGCAAGATGTGTGGGGAAAGAGATTAGAAAGTGATATTGATGGAAAAGAGCTAGGACTAGCTTTGTAAAACTGAAAGATTTTCAACAAGTGAGCTAAAAGAAATTATCTTTCAAAGAGTCAGGCAAGAATGGAAGCAACCCTTCATCAATTTAAAAAAGAGACAATAATTGGGAGGAATATATGGACAGCAGTGGAGGCAGTAAGAAATATTTGAATTTGGATTTATTTTAAATGTTTCAACAGATTTTGTCAATCTTCAGTATGCAAAAAAAAAGGAGTCAGTAATGACACTTGAATCTGAGGCCTTTTTATTTGGGTGAACAGTAATGCCTTTGAGGACAGTGAGGAAGACTAGAACAAGAGCAGGTTTGAGATGGGGAAATGCATCATTCATACAATACACTCATACCTTGGAGATACTGTGGGTTTAATTCTGGACTATTTTAATAAAGTGAATATCACAATAAACCAAGTCAAATGAATATTTTGCTTTTCTTGTGTGAATAAAACTTCCATTTAACCATACTGTAGTCTATTAAGTGTACAACAGCATTATTTCTAAATAAAGGAATGAGCATACCTTGATTAAAAAAATACTTTATTGCTAAAATTGTTAACCATCACCAGAGTTTTCAGGAAGTCATAATCTTTTTGATGGTAGGGGGCCTTGCCTCAATGTTGATAGCTGAAGGGTAGTAGTTGCGAAAGTTTGGAGTTGCTGTGACAATTTCTTAAAAGAAGACAACAATGAAGTTTGCTTCAGTGACTGATTCTTCCTTTCATGAATGACTTCTCTGTAGCATGCAATACTGTTTGATAGCATTTTACCCACCGTAGAACGTCTTTCAAAATTGGAGTCAATCCTCTCAACACTGCCACTGCTTTTATTGACTAAGTTCATATAATATTCTAAATCTTTGTTGTCATTTCAACAATCTTCATAGTATTTTTCACCAGGAGTAGATTCCACCTCAATATAACACTTTCTTTGCTCATCCATAAAAAGAAATTCCTTATCCATTCAAGTTTTATCATGAGCTTGTAGCAACTCAGTCACATCTTCAGGCTCCACTTCTAATTCTAGTTCTCTTGCTATTTCCACCGCATGTGCAGTTACTTCAAGTCTTGAACCCTACAAAATCATCCCTGATGGTTGGAATCAACTTCTTTCAAACACTTGTTAATGTGGATATTTTGACCTCTTCTCATGAATCACTAATTTCCTTCATGGCATCTAGAATTGGTGAATTCTTTCCAGAGGTTTTCAATTTACTTTGTCAATATCCATCAAAAGAATTATTATCTTTTGGCAGCTGTAGCCCTACAAAATGTATTTCCTAAATAATAAAACTTGAAAGTGGAAATTACTACTTGATCCATGGGCTGCAGAATGGATGTTGTGTTAGCAGGCATATAAAAAACATAAATCTCATTATCCAATCTCCATCAGAGCTCTTGGGTGACCAGGTGCAATGTCAATGGCAGTCATATTTTTATTTTTTTATTTATTTTATTTTATTATGTTATGTTAATCACCATACATTACATCATTAGTTTTTGATGTAGTGTTCCATGATTCATTGTTTGCGTATAACACCCAGTGCTGCATTCAGCACGTGCCCTCTTTAATAACCATCACCAGGCTAACCTATCACCCCATGGCTCTCCCCTGGAAAACACTCAGTTTGTTTCTCAGAGTCCATAGTCTCTCATCGTTCATCTCCCCCACCGAATTGCCCCATCCTCGTTTATCCCTTCCTACTATCTTTTTTTTTAATATAATGTATTGTATTATTTATTTCAGAGGTACAGGTCTGTGATTCAACAGTCTGACACAATTCACAGCGCTCACCATAGCACATACCCTCCCCAATGTCTATCACCCAGGCATGCAACCCTGCCCACCCTTCCCACCACTCCAGCAACCCTCAGTTTCTTTCCTGAGATTAAGAATTCCTCATATCAGTGAGATCATATGATACATGTCTTTCTCTGATTGACTTATTTCGCTCAGCATAATACCCTCCAGTTCCACCTACGTCGTTGCCAATGGCAAGATTTCATTCCTTTTGATGGCTGCATACTATTCCATTGTGTATATATATATATACCACTTCTTTTTTATCCATTCATCTGTCAATGGACATCTTGGCTTTTCCATAGTTTGGCTATTGTGGACATTGCTGCTATAAACATCGGGATGCATGCACCCCTTCGGATCACTACATTTGTATCTTTGGGGTAAATATCCAGTAGTGCAATTGCTGGGTTGTAGGGTCAGCTCTACTTTCAACTTTTTGAGGAACCACCATACTGTTTTCCAGAGTGGCTGCACCAGCTTGCATTCCCACCAACAGTGTAGGAGGGTTCCCCTTCCTCCGCATCTCCGCCAACATCTGTTGTTTCCTGACTTGTTAATTTTAGCCATTCTGACTGGTGTGAGGTGGTATCTCATTGAGGTTTTGATTTGGATTTCCCTGATGCCGAGCGATGTTGAGCACTTTTTCATGTGTCTGTTGGCCATTTGGATGTCTTCTTTGGAAAAATGTCTGTTCATATCTTCTGCCCACTTCTTGATTGGATCATTTGCTCTTTGGGTGTTGAGTTTGATAAGTTCTTTATAGATTTTGGATACTAACCCTTTATCTCATATGTCATTTGCAAATATCTTCTCCCATTCTGTTGGTTGTCTTTTGGTTTTGTTGACTGTTTCTTTTGCTGTGCAAAAGCTTTATATCTTGATGAGGTCCCAATAGTTCATTTATGCCCCTGCTTCCCTTGCCTTTGGCGATGTTTCTAGGAAGAAGTTGCTGTGGCTGAGGTCGAAGAGGTTGCTGCCTGTGTTCTCCTTTAGGATATTGATGGACGCCTGTCTCACATTGAGGTCTTGCAGCCATTTTGAGTCTATTTTTCTGTGTGGTGTAAGGAAATGGTCCAGTTTCATTCTTCTGCATGTGGCTGTCCAATTTTCCCAACACCATTTGTTGAAGAGACTGTCTTTTTTCCATTGGACATTCTTTCCTGCTTTGTCAGAGATTAGTTGACCATACACTTGAAGGTCGATTTCTGAATTCTCTATTCTGTTCCATTGATCTATGTGTCTGTTTTTGTGCCAGAACCATACTGTCTTGATGATGACAGCTTTGTAATAGAGCTTAAAGCCCGGAATAGTGATGCCACCAGCTTTGCTTTTCTTTTCCAACATTCCTCTGGCTATTCGGGGTCTTTCTGGGTTCCATTCAAATTTTAGAATTATTTGTTCCATTTCTTTGAAAAAAGTTGATGGTATTTTGCATCAGAATACACATTCTTCTCTAGTGCCCATGGAACATTCTCCAGAATAGATCACATACGAGGTCACAAATCAGGTCTCAACCAGTACCAGAAGATTGGGATCATTCCCTGCATATTTTCAGACCACAATGCTATGAAACTAGAACTCAATCATAAGGGGAAAGTCGGAAAGAACTAAAATACATGGAGGCTAAAGATCATCCTACTAAAGAATGAATGGGTAAACCAGGAAATTAAAGAAGAATTTAAAAAATTCATGGAAACAAATGAAAATGAAAACACAATTGTTCAAAATCTTTGAGATGCAGCAAAGGCAGTCCTAAGAGGAAAGTATATAGCAATACAAGCCCTTCTTAAGAAACAAGAAAGGTCTCAAATACACAACCTAACCCTACACCTAAAGGAGCTGGAGAGAGAACAGCAAATAAAGCCTAAACCCAACAGAAGAGAAATCACAAAGATCAGAGCAGAAATCAATGAAATAGAAATGAAAAGAACAGTAGAACAGATCAATGAAACTAGGAGCTGGCTCTTGGAAAGAATTAACAAGATTGATAAACCCCTGGCCAGACTTATCAAAAATAAAAGAAAAGGACTCAAATAAATAAAATCATGAATGAAAGAGGAGAGATCACAACCAACACCAAAGAAAGACACACAATTATAAGAACATATTATGAGCAACTGTATGCCAGCAAATTAGATAATCTGGAAGAAATGAATGCATTCCTAGAGATGTATGAACTACCAAAACTGGACCAGGAAGCAATAGAAAACCTGAACAGACCTATAATGACTAAGGAAATTGAAGCAGTCATCAAAAATCTCCCAAAACACAAAAGCCCAGGGCCAGATGGCTTCCCAGGGCAATTCTACCAAACATTTCAAGAAGAATTAATACCTATTCTTCTGAAACGGTTCCAAAAATAGAAATGGAAGGAAAACTTCCAAACTCGTTTTATGAGGCCACCATTACCTTGATCCCCAAACCAGACAAAGACCCCATCAAAAAGGAGAATTATAGACCAATATCCTTGATGAACATGGATGCAAAAATTCTCTCCAAAATACTAGGCAATAGGATCCAACAGTACATTAAAAGGATTATTCACCACGACCAAGTGGGATTTATCCCTGGGCTGCAAGGTTGGTTCAACATCCGCAAATCAATCAATGTGATCCAATATATTAATAAAAGAAAGAACAAGAACCATATGATTCTTTCAATAGATGCAGAAAAAGTATTTGACAAAGTACAGCATCCTTTCTTCATCAGAACTCTTCAGAGTATAGGGACAGAGGGGACATACCTCAATATCATAAAAGTCATCTGTGAAAAGCCCACAGCAAATATCATTCTCAATGGGGAAAAGCTGAGAGCTTTCCCCCTAAGGTCAGGAACATGGCAGGGATGTCCACTGTCACCACTGCTATTCAACATAGTATTAGAAGTCCTATCCACAGCAATCAGACAACAAAAAGAAATAAAAGGCATCTGAATTGGCAAAGAAGAAGTCAAACTCTCACTCTTTGCAGATGATATGATACTTTCTGTGGAAAACCCAAAAGACTCCACCCCAAAACTGCTAGAACTCATACAGGAAATCAGTAAAGTAGCAGGATATAAAATCAATGCACAGAAATCAGTGGCATTCCTATACACCAACGGCAAGACAGAGGAAAGAGAAATTAAGGAGTTGATCCCATTTACAATTGCACCCAAAACCATGAGATACCTAGGAATAGATCTATCCAAAGAGGCAGAGAAACTCAGAAAACTATAAAATACTCATGAAAGGAATTGAGGAAGACACAAAGAAATGGAAAAACGTTCCATGCTCATGGATTGGAAAAACAAATGTTGTGAAGATGTCAGTGCTATCTAGATTAAACTACACATTCAATGCAGACCCTATTAAAATACTATCCACCTTTTTCAAATAAATGGAACAAATAATCCTAAAATTTGAATGGAACCCAAAAGGACCCCGAATAGCCCAAGAGAAATGTTGAAAATAAAAAGCAAAGCTGGCGGCATCACAATTCTGGACTTCCCAGCTCTATTACAAAGCTGTCATCGTCAAGACAGTATGGTTCTGGCACAAAAACAGACACATAGATCAATGGAACAGAATAGAGAATTCAGAAATCGACCTTCAAGTGTATGGTCAACTAATCTTCAACAAAGCAGGAAAGAATGTCCAATGGAAAAAAGACAGTCTCTTCAACAAATGGTGTTGGGAAAATTGGACAGCCACATGCAGAAGAATGAAACTGGACCATTTCTTTACACCACACAGAAAAATAGACTCAAAATGGTTGAAAGACCTCAATGTGAGACAGGAGTCCATCAAAATCCTAAAGGAGAACACAGGCAGCAACCTCTTCGACCTCAGCCGCAGCAACTTCTTCCTAGAAGCATCGCCAAAGGCAAGGGAAGCAGGGGCAAAAATGAACTATTGGGACCTCATCAAGATATAAAGCTTTTGCACAGCAAAAGAAACAGTCAACAAAACCAAAAGACAACCAACAGAATGGGAGAAAATATTTGCAAATGACATATGAGATAAAGGGTTAGTATCCAAAATCTATAAAGAACTTATCAAACTCAACACCCAAAGAGCAAATGATCCAATCAAGAAGTGGGCAGAAGATATGAACAGACATTTTTCCAAAGAAGACATCCAAATGGCCAACAGACACATGAAAAAGTGCTCAACATCGCTCAGCATCAGGGAAATCCAAATCAAAACCTCAATGAGATACCACCTCACACCAGTCAGAATGGCTAAAATTAACAAGTCAGGAAACAACAGATGTTGGCGGAGATGCGGAGGAAGGGGAACCCTCCTACACTGTTGGTGGGAATGCAAGCTGGTGCAGCCACTCTGGAAAACAGTATGGTGGTTCCTCAAAAAGTTGAAAGTAGAGCTGACCCTACAACCCAGCAATTGCACTACTGGATATTTACCCCAAAGATACAAATGTAGTGATCCGAAGGGGTGCATGCATCCCGATGTTTATAGCAGCAATGTCCACAATAGCCAAACTATGGAAAAGCCAAGATGTCCATTGACAGATGAATGGATAAAAAAGAAGTGATATATATATATATATATATATATATATATATATATATATATATACACAATGGAATAGTATGCAGCCATCAAAAGGAATGAAATCTTGCCATTGGCAACGACGTAGGTGGAACTGGAGGGTATTATGCTGAGCGAAATAAGTCAATCAGAGAAAGACATGTATCATATGATCTCACTGATATGAGGAATTCTTAATCTCAGGAAAGAAACTGAGGGTTGCTGGAGTGGTGGGAAGGGTGGGCAGGGTTGCATGCCTGGGTGATAGACATTGGGGAGGGTATGTGCTATGGTGAGCGCTGTGAATTGTGTCAGACTGTTGAATCACAGACCTGTACCTCTGAAATAAATAATACATTATATGTTAAGAAAAAAAAAAGAAGATAGTAGGAAGGGAAAAATAAAGGGGGGGAATCGAACCCTGAGAGATTATGGACTCTGAGAAACAAACAGGATTCTAGAGGGGAGGGGGTGGGGTGATGAGTAAGCCTGGTGATGGTTATTAAAGAGGGCACGTGCTGAATGGAGCACTGGGTGTTATACGCAAACAACGAATCATGGAACCCTACATCAAAAACTAATGATGTAATGTATGCTGATTAATGTAACATAATAAAATTAAAAAAATTAAAAAAAAAGAAACGAATTTTCTTAGTGTTCTCTTTTAGGATTACAAATGACATTTTAACTTATAACAATGTAGACTGGATATTAATGTCAAATTCATTTTAATAGTTTAGGGTCATTTTAGATTTTATATAGATTGGCTTTTTCTTGGTGTTGCTATTACCACAAATTCATCTTTATACATTGTGTAGCCACCAATATAGATGTATAATTATTGCCCTGTGCAACTGTCTTTTAATTCAGTTAAATAATAAAATGAATTATGAACAAAAAAATACATTATGCTACCTTTTATATTTACTCTGCACTTACCTTTACTTTTGTTCTTTATTTCTTCAACTATATTTGAGTTCATGTCCCTTTCATTTCAGCCTTAAGAAGTTCCTTTAGGGATACCTGGGTGGCTCAGTTAGTTGAACGTTTAACTCTTGATTTCAGCTCAGGTCATGATCTCATAGGTTGTGGAACTGAGCCTGTGTCAGGCTCCTCGTTCAGTGGGGAGACTGCTTGAAGATTCTTTCCATCTTCTCCTCCTTGCCATTTGCTCTCTCTCTAAGATAGATAAATAAATCTTTTTTTAGAACATTTTATTTATTCATTTGAGACAGAGAGACAGAAAGAGACCATGAGCAGGGGAAGAGGCATTGAGGGGGAGGGAGAAGCAGACTCCCTGCTGAGCTGGGAGCCTAATGTGGGGCTCGATCCCTGGGTCTGAGATCATGACCTGAACCAAAGGCAGACACTTAACCATTGTAGCCACCCAGGCAGCTATAAATAAATCTTTAAAAAAAAATTCTTTTAGAATTTGTTATCAGGTAGGTCTTCTAATGACAAACTAGATGTTTTAGTTTCTTCATTTTTGAAGGATAGTTTTGCCACTTATATAATTCTTGGCTATATTATTATTATATTTTTTTTTGCCAACACTGAATTTGTCAATATGCTGCCTTCTAGCTTTCTTGTTTTCTGATGATAAATCAGTTGTTAATCTTTCTGAGTATCCCTTGTATATGTCGATTCAGTTCTTTTATGCTGCTTTTAAGTTTTTGTCTTTGTCTTTTGACAGTTGATAATAGTATACTTAGTTATTGATATCTTGAGTCTATCTTATTCAGAGTACCCTGAGCTTCTTTATGTGTAAATTAAATGTATTCATCAAATGGTGGATTTTTTGAACAGTATTTCTTAAAATATTATTTCTGCTCCTTTCTCTCTTCTTCTTCTGGAACTCCTATTATGCATAATTTAGTATGCAGGTCTCTTTGTGTTCATTTTTCTTCATCATTTTTGTTTTTGTTCTTCAGACTAGATCATCTCAATTAATGTGTTTTCAAGTTTGCTAGTTCTTTGTTTTGTCTTCTTGAATTTGCTGATAAAGGTGAGCCCCTTTATTGAATTTTTTGTATCAGTTATTTTACTTTTCAGTGCCAGAACTCTTATATGAACATTTTATATCTCTTTAACATTCTCTACCTTTTGAGATAGTACTACTTTGTTTTAGTTCTTTTAGACACTGTTTTCTTAGCTCATTGAAGATATTTTTTAAATGTCTGAGTTAAAGCTTTATCTAGAATGTCTACTGACCTTCCTCAAGGGTAGTTTTTTTTTGTAAAGATTTTTATTTATTTATTTGAGAGAGAAAGAGAGAGCATGAGTGGGGGAAGGGGCAGAGGGACAAGCACACTCCCCACTGAGTGAGGAGCCCAATGTGGGGCTCAATCCCAGGACCCTAAGATCATGACATGAGCCAAAGTCAGATGATTAACTGACTGAGCCATACTCTTCTCCCCTGTGTATGAGCCATACTTTATTTCTTTGCATGCCTCATACTTTTTGGTTGAAGACTAGACATTTTGAATAGTTTAATTTGGTAAATCTGGAAATCAGTTTCTCTTTTAAAGAGTTTTTTAAAGTATATATAAACCTCTTATTTTCCAGACTTTCCTCCAAGTTTTCAGTTAATTTATTGTTTGCCTCAATTGCTGTTTATAACCTCAGGCAGCAGCAAGTAAAACATTTGCCTGTAAATATTTTCAATATATGCAACTTTCCCTTTCCCTTTTGATATCAGATTTAGCACTGGGCAAGTTCTGAGTCAGGCAAAATAAAGATAAGTCTTTTGAATCAGTCTTCTAAGGAGCTACCATACAATTCAAAACAAATAACTGTACTTGGTTGCGAATAAGCTTCATTCTGTTCCTTATGGTAGTACTGGGAATATAAGCTGCTATTTTCAAGGCTACTAAGTTGGGAACAGGGAAGGAATGAGGTAAGTTAAAATGCTACAAATATCAATGTTCTTACCAAGATTCCATTTTTCTTGAATAAGCCCCAACCAGGTTCTAGAAGCCTTTGGTTAGTTTTCAGCATTTCCAAAAAGTGATTTTTAACAGTTTTTCCAGTTTTTTCATTACATTTCTTTTGTGAGCACAATATCAGAGCTTCTTACTCCACCATTTTGCTGATGACTCCTAATTTTTTTTTAATTTCTAATTTGTAATCCATAATTTAAATCTGCTTAGAAAGGATAATACTTTTTAATGCTTTATCTGAAAGGTTTATAGGCTTTTAAAAAATCATAATAAATATTAATTTAGTATACTTAAGCTGATATAAAGTCTTTTGGGATTTTTTTTTTTAAGATTTTATTTATTTATTTGAGAGAGAGAGAATGAGAGATAGAGAGCACGAGAGGGAAGAGGATCAGAGGGAGAAGCAGACTCCCTGCCGAGCAGGGAGCCCGATGCGGGACTCGATCCCGGGACTCCAGGATCATGACCTGAGCCGAAGGCAGTCGCTTAACCAACTGAGCCACCCAGGCGCCCAAGTCTTTTGGGATTTTTAAAAGATACTAATTTTCACTTTTCTGGGAACATTTATATGCAGTACCTTTCAAGATATTGACATATCCTATAAGAGTTCCAGTTTTTCAACTTACACCCAAAAATATTCTAAAAACAAAAATTGCAGGATCCTTCTTAGCTTCTAGCTTTTTCTGTTTGATATAACAACAAAATAAGGGGAAAAAGTATCAGCATATTTAAAAATGACTATTAAACAGGAGGATTTTTATTCTTCTGTGACTCTGAAATATAATATATAGTCACCCTACAGACATGTATAAGTGAAAGAAAAAACAGGAGCTTGGCATGAAGAATAATGAGTAATTGGATTTTCATATATTTGAAATTTAAGAGAGAGGAAACATTTAGCTGGCAGAGACTGTAATATGGACGATTTCCAATGTGATACTGAAATGAACAAATAGGTTATTTTTTAAGGGTGGCTGATGTAAGGGCATTGTTTCTTAAGAGAATCGGACTGAAACATTTTTCTTATAATAAAGTCTTAACTTCATGGAATTTTAATACTTGAAAGCAACTAGTGAATAGCATTTTAAACAGAAAAAAATAACAAATCCATTACATTAAAAACCACTCTAAAAAGTTAATATTTTATTCCCACTGTCAAAGCAAAATGAATGTTTGAATAGGTACTATTGGATAAGTTGTTTCAATGAATGTAGCAAATAATTTAAATGATCCATGACTTTCTTTTTATTATTAAAAAGTCATTTAGATACATAAGCAATTTAATTAGATAAGCTCAAACTGTGTATTTTTATATTTTAAAAAGAATAATTTATGGTATATGTTTTTTATAAAATCATCTTTTTATTGTTTGGAAAAACAGCATGTCAATGTGATGTTATACTATTCTAAGTATAGAATACTCTAAGCTTATCAAATGGGCAAATATTACCTACATGGATTAAGACAAAACCTTGGACATATCTATATTAATCACCACATATTAGAAAATAAAGGTACTATATAATTATTTATGCTATCAAAATGGCATAATAGTGAACACACACACATATACACACACACCAATCATTAAGATCCCAATGGAAGTAGAATTGAAGTAAAGAAAATTTAATTGGGACATATTACTTTCCACAAAATGTGTTTTTTATATTTCCCTAAACAAGTCTCCTCTGAGAAGAGTATTAAATAAGTACTTGTACCTAACCAATGTTTACATATAAGATAGTGGGAGAAAAAAGTTACATTAATTGAAAAACTGCATGCTCTGTTTCCCATATAATATTAAAGATGTCATTATAGAGAAGGCCATTGAACAAAAGTGAAAAGAAGCTTTGTTTCAGAGTACTTTTGTCCTATATGTTAAATTTGGGCCAGTCAAAAGCCTTGTTGCTGTTCTGCAGTGCTGGGTAGCATGACCCCAGGTTCTGGGTTATCTGTAGAGTGGAGTAACCAAATTAAAATATGTTGATATTTCTTGTTATGTTAAAATATTGAAAAACAAATATTTTAAACAACCAACTGATTTGTTCTTTGTGATTGATATATAACTTACATCATCTTAGTCATTTAAAAGTAAATATATGCCATTTATGTATGATCCGTAAACGAGATCATAGGGTATTGAATTTATCTTTTTAAATTACTCATATGATGTATTGTTGGTATTTAATAATTGTGTTGTATTGTTAGCCCTGAAAACTTATAATAGTGTCTCCTAAGAATGAAAATGTTTCCTTTGGTTTGGAAATATGAGATTTAAGTTTTCAGTGAAAGAAATATGTGGAGAAAACAATCAAATGAGTTCATTAAAGGATGAGAACACAAAAATTACAGAAAGAACATATGAAATGCTCAATAGAAATTTCTCAGAAAATTAAGTTCAAGCTTAATATTTGAATTTATTAATGATATTCACATATTATTACTTTTATCCCTATATTATATCCTAGTCATATGTCTAGGGTAACTCTAGCCTTACACTTTAAAATTTCTGTGTTCAAACATTTTATATTAGAGATAGACTCCATAAATTTTTATTTTCAATAAGGTCATATTGAGAGAAAATAATTTTAGTTATAGAATAAAACTTTTTTCTTTTAAGTTTTTATTGAAATTCCAGATAGTTAACATACCATGTAATATTAATTTTGGGTATACAATATAACGATTCAACACTTCAATACAATACCCAGTCCAAATCATAGCAAGTGCACTCCTTAATCCCCATCACCTATTTACCCCTCCAACTCCCTTCTGGTAACCATCAGTTTATCTCTGTAGTTAAGAGTTTATTTCTTGGGGTGCCTGGGTGGCTCAGTTGTTAAGTGTCTGCCTTTGGCTCAGGTCATGATCCCAGGGTCCTGGGCTCCCTGCTCAATGGGAAGCCTGCTTCTCCCTCTCCCACTCCCCTTGTTTGTGTTCCCTCTTTCACTTTCTCTCTGCCATTCAAATAAATAAATAAATAAATAAATAAATAAATAAATAAATAAATAAATAAATAAAATCTTTTTTTTTAAAGTTTGTTTCCTGGTTTACCTCCCTCTTTTTTTTCTTTGTTCATTTGTTTTTTCCTTAAATTCCACATAATGAGTGAAATCATATGGTATTTTTCTTTCTCTGACTGACTTATTTCAATTAGCATAATCTTCTCTAGCTCCATCTATGTTGTTGCAAATGGCAAGATATTCTTTGTTATGACTGAGTAATATTCCACTGTGTGTGTGTGTGTATGTATGTGTGTGTGTGTGTGTGTGTGTGATTAATTCTGTATCCATTTATCAAAGGACACTTGCAATTTTTCCACAGTTTGGCTATTGTAGATAATGCTGCTATAAACATATGAGTGTATGTATCCCTTCAAATTACTATTTTTGGATGCTTTGGGTAAATACCTGGTAGTGCATTGCTGGATTATAGGGTAGTTCAATTTTTAACTTTCTGAGGAAACTCTTTACTGTTTTCCAGAGTGGCTGCACCAGTTTGGGCACCAATAGGGGAAGAGGGTTCCCCTTTCTCCATATCCTTGCCAACACCTGTTGTTTTCTATATTGTTGATTTTAGCCATTTTGATAAGTGTGAAGTGATATCTCACTGTAGTTTTGATTTGTAGTATTTTCCTGATGATGAATGATGTTGAGAATCTTTTCATGTATCTTTTGACCATCTGTATGTCTTCTTCGGAAAAATGTCTGTTCATGTCTTTTGCTCATTTTTAATTGGATAATTGGTTTTTTGGGTGTTGAATTTGGTAAGTTCTTTATAGATTTTGGATACTAATACTTTTGCAAATATTTTCTCCCATTCCAGAGGTTGCTTTTTAGTTTTGTTTATTGTTTCCTTTGCTGTAAAAAAGCTTTTTATTTTGATGAAGTCCCAAAAGTTTATTTTTACTTTTGCTTCCCTTGCCTCAGGATACATATCTAGAAAAATGTTGTTATGGCTGATGTCAAATAGGTTACTTCCTGTGTTCTCCTCTAGAATTTTAATGGTTTTCTGTCTCACATTTAGATCTTTCATCAATTTTGAATTTATTTTTGTGGATGGTGTAAAAAGTGGTCCAGGTTCATTCCTCTGCATGTTGCCATCATTTTCCCAACACCATTTGTTGAAGATACTGTCTTTTTTCCATTGTATATTCTTTCTTGTTTTGTTGAAGATTAATTGACCATATTGTTGTGGGTTCCATTTCTGGATTTTTTATTCTGTTCTATTGATCTATGTGTCTATTTTTGTGCCACTACTACACTGTTTTGATCATTACATCTTTTGAATATAGTCTGAAGTCTGGAATAGTGATGCTTCCAGCTTTGCTTTTCTTCTTCATGATTGCTTTGGCTATTTGGGGTCTTTTGTGTTTCTATATAAAGTTTATGATTGTTTGTTTTAGTTCTGTGAGAAATACTGGTGCTATTTTGAGAGGGAGTCATTAAATGTGTAGATTGCTTGGGCAGTATAGACATTTTAACAATGTTTGTTCTTCCAATCCATGAGCATGGAATGTTTTTTCATTTCTTTGTATCATCTTCAATTCCGTTCATCAGCATTTCTTAGTTTTCAGAGTACAGGTTTTTCACCTCTTTGGTCAGTTTTATTCCTCGGTATCTTATTGTTTTTGATGTAATTGTAAATGGGATTGATTCCTTAATTTCTCTGCTGTTTCATTACTGGTGTATAGAAATACAACAGATTTCTGTATATTGATTTTGTATCCTGAGACTTTACTGAAGTCATTTATCATTTCTAGCAGTTTTTTGGTGGAGTCCTGGGTTTTCTGTATAGAGTATCATGTCATCTATGAATAGTGGAATTTTGACTTTTTCCTTGCTGATTTGGATGTCTTTTATTTCTTTTTGTTGTCTGATTGCTGAAGCTAAGATTTCCAGTACTATGTTAAATAACAGAGGTGAGAGTGGACATCTTTGTCTTGTTACAGACCATAGGAGAAAAGTTCTCAGTTTTCCTCCATTGAGGATTATATTAGCTATTCTTTTTTCATAGGTGGCCTTTATTATGTTGAGGTATGTTCCCTCTAAACTTCCTTTGTTGAGGGATTTATCATGAATGGATGTTGTACTTTGTCAAATGCTTGTTTTGCATCTATTGAAACGATCATATGGTTCTCATCCTTTCATTTATTAATGTGGTGTATCACATTGACTGATTTGCAAATATTGAACCACACTTGCAACCCAGGAATAAATCCCACTTGATCATGGTGAATGATTTTTTTTAATGTATTGTTGGATTTGGCTTATTAGTATTTTATTGATAATTTTTGCATCCATGTTCATCAGGGATATTGACCTATAGTTCTCCTTTTTGATGGAGTCTTTATATGGCTTGGTATGAAAGTCATGCTAGCTTCCTAGAATGAGTTTGAAAGTTTTCCTTCCTTTTCAATTTTTGGAACATTTTGAGAGGAATAGGTATTAATTCTTCTTTAATCATTTGGTAGAATTTACCTGTGAAGCCATCTGCCCGGGACTTTCATTTGTTGGTAGTTTTTAAATTACTGATTCAATTTTTTCCTGGTTATTGGTCTTTTCAAGTTTTCTAGGTCTTCCTCTTTCAGTTTTGGCAGTTTATATGTGTCTAGGAATTTGTCATTTCTTTCAGGTTGTTCCACTTGTTGGCAAATAGTTTTTCGTAATATTCTCTTATAATTGTATTTCCATGGTGTTGTTATTCTTCCTCTCTCATTTATTTTATTTTATTTATTTGAGTCCTTTCTCTTTTCTTTTTGATAAGTCTGGCTATGGTATTATCAATTTTATTAATTTTTCCAACAAACCATCTCCTGGTTTAATTGATCTGTTCCCTCTCTCTTTTTTTTTCTATATGATTTATTTCTTCTCTAATCTTTATTGTCCTTTTCCTTCCTTTGGACTTCGTTTATTGTTCTTTTTTAGCTCCTTTAGGTGTAAGGTTAAGTTTTTTTTTTTTTTTTTTTGAGATTTTTCTTGCTTCTTAGGGTAGGACTGTATTGCTATAAAGTTCTCTTTAAGACCTCTTTAGCTGCACCCCAAAGGTTTTGGATGCTTTTGTTTTCATTCTCATTTGTTTCCATGTATTTTTTTTTTAATTTCTTCTTTGATTTCCTGGTTGACTTATTGATTGTTTAATAGCAAGTTGTTTAGTCTCCGTGTATTTGTGGTCTTTCCAAATCTTTTTTTTTTTTTTTTTTTGTGATTGACTTCTAGTTTCATAGCATTGTGGTAAGAAAAAATGCATGTGATGTAAGGAGCACTGGGTGTTTTATGTAACTGATAAATTATTGGACACTACATCTGAAACTAATGATGCACTTTCAAATGGCTAATTAAATTTAAATAAAATTCATGGTATGATTTCAATCTTTTTGTATGTGTTGAGGTCTGTTTCACAACCTAATATATGATCTATTCTGGAGAATGTTCCATGTGCATTTCAAAGAATGTGCATACTGCTCTTTTAGGATGGAATGTTCTGAATATATCTCTTAAGTCCATCTTGACCAGTGTGTCATTCAAAGCTATTGTTTCTTTGTTGATCTTCTGCTTAGATGATCTTTCCATTGATGTAGGTGGAGCGTTAAAGTCCCCTGCTATTATCCTATTATTATCAATGAATTCCTTTATATTTGTTATTGATTGCTTTATATATTTGGGTGCTCCCATGTTGGATGTATAAATATTTATAATTGTATGCTTCCCTTTATGATTATATAATGTCCTTCTTTGTCTCTTTTTACAGTCTGTTTTTAAGTCTAGTTTCTCTGATATAAGAATTTTTAGTCTGGTTTTCTTTTGACATCCATTTGTGTGATAAATGTTTCTCTACCACCTCATTTTCAATATGCAGGTGCCTTTAAGTCTAAAATGAGTTTCTTGTAGGCAGCATATAGTTTTGTCTTTTTTTTTTAAATCCATTCTGACACCCTTTGTCTTTTGATTGGAGCATTTACTCCATTTACTTTCAAAGAAATTATTGACAGATATTTATTGCCATTTTATTACTTGTTTTGTTATTTTTTTCTAGAAATTTTCTCTGATCCTTTCTTGTCTTTGTTACTTGTAGTCTCTCCTTTGCTCTCAGAGAGTCCCCTTTAGTATCTCTTGCAGGGAATGTTTAGTGTTCAGGAACCCTTTAATTTTTGTTTTTTTGGGAAACACTTCATCTCTCCTATTATGAATGATAGCTTTGCTAGAATACTTTATCCAGAGTATTCTTGGCTGCACAGTTTCCCATTCAGCACTTTGAATATATCATGCCACTCTCTTCTGGCTTGCAAAATTTCTATTGAAAAATCACCAGCTAGCCTTATGGGTTTTCCCTTGTAAGGTAAGAATTTCTTTTGTCTTGCTGATTGACTTTTTTTAATCAATATATTTTGCCAATTTAATTACAATGTCTTTGTGTTGGCCTGCTTTTGTTGATTTTGATGGGAGTTCTCTGTGCCTCCTGGATCTGGATGTATGTTTCCTTCCCCAGATTAGGGAAATTTTCTGCTATTATTTCTTGAAATGAATTTTGTAGCCCCTTTTTTCTCTTTTTCTTCTGGGATTCCTATAATATGAATGTTATTATGTTTGATGGAGTCAGTGAGTTCCCTAAGTCTATTCTTGTGTTGCATAATTCTTCCTTTTCTCTCTTTTTTTTTTTAGCTTCATTATTTTCTATTATTTTGTCTTCTAGGTCACTAATTCATTCTTCTGCTTCTTCCAACCTTCCACTCATTGCATCAAGCTTGTGTCCAATCTCATTTATTGCATTCTTCATTTTTTAAAAATATTTCATTTATTTATTTAAGAGAGAGAGAGAGCGGGATGAGGGGCAGAGGGAGAAACAGACTCCCTGATGAGCAGGGAGCCCAATGTGGGGCTTGATCCTGGGACGCTGGGATAATGACCTGAGCTGAAGGCAGCCACTTAACCAACTGACCCACCCAGGCACCCCTCATTTTCATTTTTGATTGATTCTTTTTTAACTCTTTTATCTTTGTGGTAAGGGTCTCCCTGATGTCTTCTATTATTTTCTGAAGCCCACTAAGTACCCTTATGATTGTTTCTTTAAATTCTCTATCAGGCATGTTATTTATATCTGTTTTGCTTAACTCTCTGGCTTTGACCTTATTTTATTCTTTCCTTTGGGATGAATTCCTCCATCTTGGCATTTTCTCTATGTCTCTGCCTTCCTCTGTATGTTAGAAAAGCCAGTTATATCTCATGCTCCTGAAAGTTATGGCTTTATGAAAAAGAGGTTTTGTAGTGCTCAGACCCTGGTACTTTAGGATATGTCTCCAGCATGTTCTGTGTGTAGTCTGGTGTTGTGCTATAACCGCTCTATCCTTTAGGCCCATCATCTACAAAGGCTCTCTGTATCTACTGTGGGTAGTGTTTGGTCCCTGGCTTGAATGTGTCAAGTTTTAACTAGGTGTGCTCTGGTCTGCTTGTGAAATAGGACCTGACACCAACTCCACTAGAACTGAGACCCTGCAGAACTCTCTGGTTGAGAGATGTGATGTGGGTAAGTGTTGTGCTGGTCTTCTGGAGGAGGGGCCTGCCATGCTGGGACTGAGGCAAGTGTGACTTAGAAGGGCAGTCTCACCAGACTACAGAGGGTGAGGCTTAGTGTAAACAAGTTAAGCAGCCAATGTCAGTGCTGTGCTGCTTCCCTTCAGTTGCTCTGTGTTTAAGCTGAAGGGGGGGGAAGGAAATGGCATCAGCCAACTCCTTTGTTCCCAGGGAGGCATCTCTGTGGTTGCTGCCTCTCAAGGAAGCCCTCCTAGAATAATGAATAATCTCCACACTGTGTGCCCAAAGGGGTTTCTCAGTTCAGTTTCCACACCATTTGCACCCAGGCTGTTTGCCTGCCTTCTCTTCAGGATCAGCAGTGTACCCTCTGGGCTCTATCCCAGTCAAACTCACTGACATTTGAAACTCTAGGCTTTAAGCCCTGCTAGATGCAAGAACTCATGAAATTCAGACTTTCATTTTCCAAACCAATATCTTTGGGGATACATTCTCCTTGTGCATTCCCCTGGGTTCTCCTCTCTCTTGTCCTTCTTTGCAACCACAGTTTCTCTCTTCCACAGCACCCATTATCCATTTCCCCTCTAAATCACATCTCTGTACTTTCCACCTTCTTCAATGTGGCTGCTTCTCTCCCTTTAGTTGTGGAGTTTGTTCTTTCAGTCCTTAGGTTGATTTCTGGTATATTTAGGATGGTTTGATAGTTATCTAGTTGTTTTTGTAGGACGAGATGATCCTAGGGTCCTCCTACTCTGCCACCATCTTCCTTTCAGAATAAAAGCTTTTAAAACTTAGATTCTTATGCAAAATAAGACTCCATGAATATTAAAAAGTGGAAGGCAAAAATAAAGATATTTATCATTATATGCACATTTATTATAGACAAGGCACTATTTTAGATACTTTTGATAAAATAAAAATATTATATTTACACATGCTCATAGAGCTTACCCTCTGAGAAAATTGGTAATACAAAGGAAGCAGGCATGTTTCCTTCTCAAAAATAATTCAAATATATGTGAAGCATAGCTTCATGGACAATTTTTTTTTTGTTTTCTTAATTGAAAATATAAATAACTTATCTGTGCAACAATCCATCCCTCTTTTTTTTTGTATAATTTGGGAAATTTGTTTATGTTGAGGATCTACAGAGGAAATAAATAATCCTTTTTTGGTTCTCCTTAGTTCAGAACCATTGGGCTATATGGCACAGAAAAATGTGGAGACCCAAATGCTAATAAGCAGTTATTAGTAATAAAGCAGATTGAGAGTATGGTTTCCTATCTATAGACAGATTTGCTCATAACCACCCCTGAATTAGATGGGCACTCTCTAATCTTATAGGTCTTGCCCATGGAGTAGAGGCTACAGCAAATGTGAAATGGAGAAGCAGAGAACACTTTAAAAATGCATCTGCATCTAAGATGCAAACAAGAGACTAAGTATGATCAATTTCTTATCCAAACACACCAGCCAGATAAGTCACTGCTCCTAGGGACATGGGGAGGGAATGAAGTGGCAGAGAAGCCAGAGTCCTTCTTATTTATTTTTTTCTCCTGGCTGGGAATGAAAAATAAGTTTATTTTTTTATGTGACAATAGTAGGAGTCAAAGCTAAAACACTTCACACTTGTGCAGTTACTCCTTCAGCAGAGTGAAATACTATTAGAGTCCTTCCTCCTTTCCCACCTTTGCCGGTACAACTGTTGTAGTCTCACATATATTTAAATAGATATATTGTGTATATATACACATACATACATTTTATGTGCAGATATTAGAAAATGTAAACTTTTGCTTATAACTCAGATTATAGTGGTTGCCAAACAAGGCATATAACATATGGTGGTTTACAGCATATGTGGGACAGAAAGCATTTAATAGATGGTAGGATGTCAAATTTGGACAAAGTTGTTTTACTGTTAATATTTGAGTTAAAACACTTTAAGCCTTTCATTCCCACTATGAGAGCTACAGTTTACATCAAAGAGTATAAATATGAAAGTTATGTTTTTAAATATTCCTGGTAATTGTTTCTTTTCTGTAAAGTGAACAATATTTTCTTATCATAACCTTGTGTAAACTGTCTTCCAGTCTGAAGATAATATATTTTTAGCTATCACCTTAACTTTAATCAAAGAATAGCTGAAACTTGGAGTTGGAAGGAATATTATGATTACCTGGTCCAAATTCTTTCTTTCCTTATTTACTTTTTACCACTGAGGCCCAGAAGTCCAGACAAGTCCACTGGTTTTTACAAAGTCAGACATAAGTTTGATAGGTTAGGACTAGAAAGCCATTTTCCTCACTCCAAGTCCCTTGGTCTTTCTCATTTACTGACATAAGCTGTGTAACTTTAAATGAACTACTTTGTTGGGAGTGTAAAAATACATAGAGAAGTGTACTAATTATAAATATACAGCTCAGCAGATTTTTGCACAGTGAACATACCCATGTAATCTCCACTAAATTAATATATATTAAGCTCTTTCATGCAACTTCAAGTTACAACCCACTGTTCACCATTAAGATAAAACCTATCCTGATGACTATCACCAAAAAGAGGTCCCATCTCCTATATTTTATCTGAGTCGAATCATAGAGAATGTAATCTTCTGTTTCTGGTTTCTTTCACTCAATGCTCTGTTGTGTGATTCTTCTATTTTTTTTGCATGTAATATTTGTTTATTGTCATAGCTATATAGTTCAGGCTATTCTGTCTTGCATGGTTCTGATATGCACAGATTTGTTACCACAGTTTAGATAAATAACAACAGTCCCCAACAATATAATTCAAATTCAGTTTCCATGGTGTATTAAATGTGAGTATTTGCATAAAATAGAAACGTCACTGCTGGCTTTTCAGTCCACAGGTTGTTATGCAAATAGCAGTTGTACATCATGGTCACTGACCATTCATATCTTTCTTTCAAAGTCTGTCAGTGATTGGTCACTGTGCGTCTGTTATTTGGTTTATGCACAGAGAGCAAAGTGCTCAGTTGTTTTGCCTTCTTGACTCAAAGTGATAAACACATGTGACATACTAGAAAAATATATATAAATGAGAGGAAATTGTCCAATAAAGACAAGAGAGCAGCAAAAGAAAGAAAAGTCAGAATTCTGGAAGAAAAATTAGTCATTAGAAGATCTGAAAATGACAACAGCAAACCAGTAATAGGAAGAAACCTAGACATGCATGAAGTTATAATACAGACCATACTGAAAAGTATGATGAATATATTTTTAAAAGGTAGTCTCTTTAACGTCTTTTAATTGCCCTAAGAATTGGAAACTTGCTTATGATTGAAATAGAGCACTTATTTATTGAGGTAGACGGAATTAATGGCCCCCAAAGAGGTCAATGTCTTAATCTCTGCAACTAATGAAAATGTACCTTAACTGGCAAAAGGACTTTGCAGAGGTCATTAAATCAAGGACCTTGAGATGGAGAGCATATCCTGGATTGTCTAGGTGGACCTAATATAATCACAGGGTCTTCCTGAGAGGAAGGGAGAAGGGTCAAAGAAAGATAGCCAGATGAGCCCAATCTCATCATGAGTCCTTAAAAATTGATAATCTTTCCTGGCTAGAGTCAAAGAGAGATGCGAATATGGAAGAATGGTCAGAATGATGCAGTGTTGCTGGCTTTGAAGAGAGAGAAATGAGACTTGTGCCAAGGAATATTAGCAGTTTCTAGAAGCTGGAAAAAAAGCAAGAAGACAGATTCTGTCTTGGAGCTTCCAGAAAGGAACACCACCCTGCAGTCATCTGGAGTTTAACCCAGTCAGATCTGTGTCAGACTTCTAACCTGCAATATTTTGTTTGTGTTATTTCAAGTCACTAAATGTGTGATATTTTGTTAGTGTAACAACATAAAGCTAACACATTTGTACTTTGAATTGCATGCAGTATGGCAGAAATATTCACTGTATAGGGAAAATAACTTTGCAGAATTCAAATAGAATGTTAATAGAATTGTAGTATGAATAACTGGCTTGAAAAATGACACTGCAGCCATTCCAGCCACAGGAACTTCATAAAGGTGAACTTGTTGACATAAATGAGGAAAATGGTTGTGAAAAGGTGAAGATGCCCCAGAGGAAATGACAGAGCAAATTCTTCACATTAAAGGAACTCCCAGACGAATATCATGACACTGAAAACTCAAAGGATAAAAGAGTAAAAGTTTCATCTATTGTTAGAAAGAAGTCTGACAATATTCATTCTATATTATAAGTTATAGGATGAAAGGAAAGAAGCACTATTCCAATGACTTGTGATAAGCTTTTTACAACAAATAAAATACTTTAACTCTCAATATCTAATATTTTAACTTATAGTGGACCAAATACATTTTATTTTTACTATTGTTTCATTTTCCTATGCATATGTAACCAACAGTAAGATTTTAAAAGGTTGACACATGTTTGTAAAGGTCATGAAAAAATTCTAATGTTTCTTATTGATAATTATGACCATGTTGCACAGTGCAGTTTTCATGATCCGTTTATGATCTTTCATTACCATGCAAAGCAAGGGATTGCATGAATACAACAAAATTTATTTTTCTATTTAATTCTGGATAAGTATTTGGATTGTTTTAATGAATAGTACTATTGCATACTTTCTTCTACATATCCTTTGGTGAACAAATATATACCTGCCTGATATGTGTTAGGAGTGGAATTGCCAGGATAGAGGACAATATGAGGGTTCCGATTTAGTATGAACTGAACTGTCCAAGGTAACGACTGAAAGTAGCTGTACTAATTTACACAAATTCATGAGAGCTGAAGTTGTTTCACAATCATTCCAAAATTTTGTATTGTGTGTTTTTTTTAACCCATTTGGTTAAGTATGTAGTGGTATCTCATTGAGATTTACATTTGCATTTCTCTGATGGTTCAATATAATTTTATTTCTTTTAATTTTTTTTCTACTTAGTTATCTTTTTACTGATTTATGGGAAGTTTTATGCAGTCTAGCTATGAGTTATTAGTCATATTAACTCCCATCCCCATGTCTTGCTTTCTTAGTAGTGTCCTTTGATAAACAGAAGTTTTAATTTTTTATTCAGTCAAAATTTTAATCCTTTCATTTTCTGCTTAAGTGTTTTTGTGAGCCAGTTTAGTAAACCTTTTTTTCCATGCAAAAGCAATGATGCTACTGTCTTGGTTTTTGGTAGATCTGTTATTGTGTCATTTTTTTTTCACAATTTAGGTCTATAAATCACCTGGAAATGATTTTGTATACAGTGAGATATAAGGGTAAAGATTATCTTGTTTTGGTTTCATATGGACAGCCAATGGACCCAACATTTATTCAAAAGACCTTTTCCCAATTGATGTGCCAATTTCTCTCTTATGTTATCCCATCCTTTGGTCCCTATTCTCACACCTATACCACGATTACCCTCATACTTTTTCTATACATTTCTTTGACACTGTCCTGTAAGTTTTCTGGCTTGTTATCTTACTTGCTCTGAAGCAAAAGTCTGATGATTAGACAAAATAAACTCAGCAAATATGCATTACCAAATAAATGCCTCATGTTAGCATCTTATTTCTCAAACAGGCCCTCCATAAGAGGTCTCAACATGTATGGAAATGTGGGGAAGGAGATCCTTATTTTTACATGGGGATGTGTAGAAGACAATTTTAGAGAAGGTAGGGCAAGAGGTAGGGCTGGAAAATTAGGGAAGATGTTAATAAGTAAATAAGGAATCAGCATTTAGGAAGAGGGAACAACCAGAGTTACAAAAGGAGTTAATGAGGCTGTTTAGGGGATAGTGGATATGTCTCAAATGTGCATTTGAGGTTGTGTGTGTTTGTGCTTGAGTGAAAGAGAAATTGTGTATCACTGTGTATGTGTGCAAGAGAAAAAAATGAAAAGGGAAAACGTGTAGGTATGTGTGTATTTAGAGTGCTGAGATATAAATTTCAAAGGAGTTCAAGTTAAATTGGGTAAACATGCTTTGGAGACCATGAAAAGAAAGTGCACTGAAGTACAGGAGAAAATATTAAATCATTGATTTATATTAATATTTTTAAAGATTTTATTTATTTATTGAGAGTGAGAAAGAGAGGAGGGGCAGAAGGAGAGAGAGAATCCCAAGCAGACCTGGCACTGAACATGCAACCCGACACGGGGCTCAATTTCATGTCCCTGAGATCATGACCTGAGCCAAAATTAAGAGTCAGATGCTTAACTGACTTGAGTCACCTAAATACCTCTCATTGGTTTATATTTTTATCTAAATAGAAATGACATTGAATGCTACTAAAGTTTAACACTCATTTTTACCAGAGGCATCATTCGTCTTACATATGTCAGAAAATCCTATGTCAGTAAGAAAACTCAAGGTGTTCTGAGGGAAGAGTGAGTCCTACAATGAAAAAGCATTGTCAGTAGCTCCTGGATTCATGATTTTAATTCCAGTGATTGTGTCATGATTTAATAAATATGTACCTGGTTAAAATGAATTTGACTCTTGTTTATCTAGTTTTGACTCAGTTAGTGCTTGCAGAAGGGGCACATGGCTTATGATAATTATTATGCAAAAATGAAAAATTGAAAGTGCTAGTGATCATGCAAAGTAATGCAGATAAAAAAAAGTGGCAGAGCTGCATTTCTACACCCAGGAGGAGCTGTCCTCAGACACCTATGAAATATGTTAATTATGATAAATTCACATGTGAAAATAAGTAGGTAAAATATAAAGTTATGTCACTTAGATTATTGGAAATATGTTACTTTCTTTATCTCTCACAGTTAATAAACCTACCTTGTTTATTGTGAGATTATTTATTGAGAGATTAGTTAAGTCTATTATGAATTCCTCATGGTTCACACAACATGTAAAATTAAGGACCCAAAATCTAAAGACAAACATGTATGATGTTTTTCAGTTACATTTAAAATTCTGTGTCATGTTATACTTAAGCCAGTACTTTTTAAAGTTTAAAGTAAATAATCAATGTTTAGAAGCCTTATTAGTGTCTTAAAAAAACAAACATACAATTGAGAAAAATGAGTTCTGGTAGGAAAAAAATGGCTGAAATGATAAGCAGCAAAGAATATCAAAACAAATTAAATGCATTCACTGCCAGATTCTTCTACCAGAAGACATTAAAAGTGTAGTTGATTTGAAAACAAAAAGATCATATAATTAATACCAATTAGGAAGAATTTAGATAAATTAAAAGTGTGTGTGTATATCTCTCTATGTATATATACACATACAAACACACTGAATGGAAAATGTATATCCAGAAATCTGGATTTAGATTTCTCAGATTTAGATAATTATACAGAACCATAAGATATAAAACAACATGCAGTTATAAAAATAATTGGTAATAACATGAGGAGTGACAATGGAATATTTTTACCACATAGATGTTTGCTGGTGATTTTCAGATAAAATAGTTTTAGTAATTATAAGACTTCAAGATTAGTCAGGCAGTTTTCTTTAATAGAAAGGTTTTCCGAATTTGCTGACTTTTCCATGAAAACAAAGAGCTGTTGTTTGTAGTTCATGTAGAAGAATATTTAAAAAAAAATAATTTTAGAGATGTTGACAAACTAATACTTTAAAAAAAAAGATTTTATTTATTTATTTGACAGAGAGAGAGCACAAGTAGGCAGAGTGGCAGGCAGAGGGAGAGGGAGAAGCAGGCTTCCAGAGGACCCAGGAGCCCAGTGCAGGGCTGGATCCCAGGACCCTGGGATCATGATCTGAGACAAAGGCAGACACTTAACCAACTGAGCCACCCAGGCACTCCTTGACAAACTAATTCTAAGGTTTATATAAAGAAGCAAAAGACCTATAATAGTATGCCAACAAAATACTGACAGAGAAAAACGAGGTTGAAAGATTTATGCTACTTGACTTCAAGAGTTAGTATAAAGCTACGGTGATTAAGAAATTGTGGTATTGGTGAAAGAATAGACAAATAGATCAATGAAACAGAATAGAGAGCCCAGAAATAGACCTTCATAAATATAGGCAACTGATCTTTGACAAAAGAGCAAAGGTAATAAAGGGGAACAAAGATAGTCTCTTAACCAATGGTGTTAGAACAACTGAACATCTGCATGGAAAAAAAAAATCAAGAGACCTTACATCCTTCACAAAAATTAAAATGCATTATAGACCTAAATGTGAAATGCAAAACTATAAAACCCTTAGAAGATAATATAGGAGAAAACTAGATGATGTTGGATATGATAATGCCTTTTTAGATATAATACCAAAGATACAATCCATGAAAAAAATAATTGATAATTCAGACTTAACTTTATTAAAATTAAAAGTTCTGTTCCATGAAAGACAATATTGACAGAAAAGCCACGGGGGCACCTGGGTGGCTCAGTCGTTAAGCGTCTGCCTTTGGCTCAGGTCATGATCGTAGGGTCCTGGGATCAAACCCCTCATCAGGCTCCCTGCTGGGCGGGAAGCCTGCTTGTCCCTCTCTCCCTGCTTGTGTTCCCTCTCTCACTGTGTCTCTTTCTGTCAAATAAATAAATAAAATCTTAAAAAAAAGAAGACAAGCCACAGACTATTGGCCACAGAGAAAATATTTGCAAAAGACACATCTGATAAAGAACTGTTATCCAAAATATACAAAGAATCCTTAAAATTCAAAAATAAGAAAACAACCCTATTAAAATATAGATCAAAAGACCTAACAGATAGGAGAGCAAAGAAGACATACAAATGGTCAATAAGCATATGAAAAAATGCTCCACATCATGTCATCAGGAATGTATGGTGGCTTTTTCATGGGTGAATGGTTCTTTTAGAAAAGATAGTGATGTTTCTAACAGCCAAGTCTTAGTAAATATAAATCAGTTGAGGGATTAGCAAACAGGTATATAGCATTAGTGAGTGAGCTGGTGTGGTGGTGTGGTTTATGTTTAAGGTCACAGCACAGTTTGTCCTGGTACTGCCATTGAGCAGAGATATTAAAGGATGCTGTAGGAGAGGTTTCTAGATCAATTAAGCATCTCAGAAAAAGAAGCAAAATTTTAGCAATATCTTTTTAAACTGCATTACTTGTTTTTCAGCCAGGTCTTCAAAATAACTAATTTCCACATGGGTCAAAGTGAGTCAAAAGATGAAATTGTTGCCTTGAATTATGAGTCCTACACCTAGGAAGGCTGTGGCAAAATGACTGCCTAAATTCTTAAATGTTAAATGCTCTCAGATGCAAAAGAGGAAACTGGAGGGTCTCCTATTTTGGGTTTTCATGAGCTTGTCAGCATCTGCATTTTTTTTTCCTTGCCATAATTATAATTTGTTTACTTTTGTGACTATTACTGAAATGATTTTGCAATATCGAGGTGAGACTGTGTTAGAAATGATCAAATAGGGGAGCCTGGGTTACTCAGTCAGGCATCCAGCTCTTGATTTTGGCTCAGGTCATGGTTTTGGGGTCAAGATCCCGGCTCAAGGGGGAGTCTGCTTGAGATTCTTCCTCTCCCTCTGCTCCTCCCCTTGCTTGCTCTCTCTCTCAAATAGATAAATCTTAAAAAAAAAAAAAACTAAATGATCAAAACTCTAAGCACAAACTGATATGTATATAGTTATGCATACAAACACTGCAAATATTTAATCACCCTTTATAGTACATTATACACTAGCCTATTCCTATTTGTAATGTCTTAAATTTTAACAAAGCTGCTGCTTAACTCTCTTGGATGATTGCCAGACATCTCTTTGCTTGACTACTTGATGGTTCTGAGATAAATGTTAAGATGTGAATGCAGTCAGTGGTAATTTGAGTTGATAGTACCATCTGGGGTTTTGCAATTGAGATTGTTCAGTGCCCATTTTCTCTATGAAATAATATAATTGAATTGATTCTTATAGAGCTTATCTGAAGAACTCCAAGTGTCTTTCCTTTCAATCACTGTGTGATTGAAATATGCATTTGTTATGGACAACCAGTCTCTTAGGGCAGACCTTAGTTAATATTCTTATTCATTGTTCATGTGCATAATATATCTTGACATTACATTCTAATAGAAAAAAATTTCCTACATTTTAGCACTTTGTAATTATTAGTATAAAGTGTTTTAGCATACAGGGAATGAGTCTCTTCAACTGGCTGAAGACTTCCAATATTTTATAATATTTGGCTGCCAAAATTCGGGCATTGGCCAGAATTTTGTTTGGATTTACTGAAATTCCTTTGAGAAACATGGAAATAACTTTAACATTAACTGGATTCAATCACAAGATGGATGCAAATGCATCCTCAGACAGAACGACTTCTTTCTGCTCTCAGGACTCCCATCTTCCTCTTTGCCCTGCCAAGTGGAGTTTAATGAAGAAGAAGATAGAAACCCACAGACCTCAGGAAGATTCATTTTTACTTAATGGACCCTTAATTAGACAGAGAGGATACCTTAATAGGTAAAATTAAATAAAATAATTAGTCATAGGGGGCAGAGCAAGATGGCGGAGGAGTAGGAGACCTGGATTTCGTCTGGTCTCAGGAATTCAGCTGAATAGGGATCAAACCATTCTGAACACCTATGAACTCAACAGGAGATCGAAGAGAAGAATAGCCACAACTCTCTGAACAGAAAAGCGACCACTTACTGGAAGGTAGGATGTGTGGAGAAGTGAATCCGAGGTGATATTCGGGAGAATAGATGGCGGGGGGGGGGGGGGGGGCCTCCGTCCGCCGCTTCTGGCAAGTGATAGAGCCGCAGAGCACAAAATCAGAACTTTTAGAAGTTGGCTCCGCTGAGGGACGTCGCTCCAGTGGCTAAGCTGGGGGTGGAAACCTCACGGGACAGTGTGGTCTCAGGACCCTCGGGGTCACAGAAGGACCCGGGGGTGCCTGAGTGTGGCAGAGCTCCCAGGTATCAGAGCGGGTAAGCCGGCTGCAGAGATGGAGCCGAGGCCTGGGCTCTCAGCTGGGGGTTGCCATAAACAGTAATCCGCGGCACAGTTGGGCCACTGCTCCTGCAGCAGGGACCCAACAAGCGGCAGATCCGGGGAGACTCCCCTTCCTACTCCAGGAGGAGTGGCGGGAGAGCGCACCGCAGGGATCTGCTGGGTTTGGAGAATCCACACTGAGTCGGGTGCCAGAGATAGAAATGCTCAGTCACAGGCTGGGTGAGCATGGAGTGCGGCCGGAGACTGGGGACACGGGAGTGATTGACTGCTTTTCCCTGGGGGCACACTGAGGAGTGGGGCCCTGAGTTCTTGGCTCCTCTGGGGCGGAAATTGGAGGCTGCCATTTTCACTCTCATCCTCCAAAGCTGTACAGAAAACTTGCAGGAACAAAAGCTCCGGAGAGCAAACCTGAGCAGATTACTTAGCCCGGACCGGCAAGGGCGGGGCAATTCCGCCTCCGGCAAAGACATTTGGGAAACACGGCAACAGGTCACTCCCCCAGAAGATCAACACGAACATCCAGCCAAGACCAAGTTTACCCATCAAGGAGAATGGGAGGACTCCAGCACTAGGGGAATACTGCACAAAGAATTCATGGCTTTTTTTACCATGATTCATTAGTCTTTCTAAGTTAATTTTTTTAACTTTTTTTTTGAATTTTTCTTTTTCCCTTTTTAAACCAACATCTTATCAATCCCTTTTAAAAAAAAATTTTATTTTTCATTTTTAGAGTCATATTCTGTCCCTTCATAGTAGTTACCCTTATTTTTGCCATATATATATATATAAATTGTTCTCTCTTTAAAATTTTGAGGTACAGTTTCTTCTAACATATCAAAATATACCCTGAATCAATACCGTATGGCTTTGTTCTAATCTCCTGCTTGATCACATTCTCTCCCTCTTTTTATTCTTTTTTTTTTAAATCTTCTTTCTTTTTTCAAACAACATCTTATCAAATCCTTTTATAAAATCTTTTATAATTTTCATCTTTACAGTCATATTCCATCCCTTCATTGTATCAACTCTTATTTTGTACATATATAAGTCTTTCTTTCTTCAAAATTTTAGGAGGCACTTTCTCCTAACAGACCAAAATACACCCAAAATCTAGTGTGTGGCACTGATCTATGCACTGGCCTGATCATATTTGATCATATTCTGTTTTTTTTTTTGTTCTGTTTTTGTCTGTTTTTATCTTTTTCTTTTTCTTTTTTTTTTTCCTCTTTCTTTTTTCTTTCTTTCCCTTTCTTCTCCCCAGGTTTCAGGTCTTTTCTGATTTGTTTAGAGTATATTTTCTGGGGACGTTAACCTGATAGCATTTTGTTCTCTCATTCATCTATTCTCCTCTGGACAAAATGAAAAGACGAAAAAAATCACCTCAACAAAAAGAACAAGAGGTAGTACCATCTGCCAGGGAACTACTCAATATGGACATTAGTACAATGTTGGACCTAGAGTTCAGAATCATGATTTTAAAGATACTAGCTGGGCTTGAAAAAAGCATGGAGGTTATTAGAGAAAACCTTCCTGGAGAAATAAAAGAACTGAAATCTAACCAAGTCAAAATCAAAAAGGCTATTAATGAGATGCAATACAAAATAGGGGCACTAACTGCTAGGATAAATGAAGCAGAAGAGAGAATCAGCGATATAGAAGACCAAATGATGGAAAATAAAGAAGTGGAGAAAAAGAGAGATAAACAACTACTGGATCACGAGGGCAGAATTTGAGAGATAAGCGATACAATAAGACAAAACAACATTAGAATAATTGGGATCCGAGAAGAAGAAGAAAGAGAGAAGGGGGCAGAAGGTATATTGGAGCAAATAATAGCAGAGAAATTCCCTAATGTGGGGAAGGAAACAGGCATCAAAATCCAGGAGGCACACAGAACCCCTCTCAAAATCAGTAAAAATAGATCAGCACTCCAACATTTAATAGTAAAACTTACGAGTCTCAGAGACAAAGAGAAAATCTTGAAAGCAGCTCGGAAGAAGAGATATGTAACCTATAAT
Organism: Zalophus californianus; assembly: GCF_009762305.2. Lineage (NCBI taxonomy): Eukaryota > Metazoa > Chordata > Mammalia > Carnivora > Otariidae > Zalophus > Zalophus californianus. The sequence continues at coordinate 141,681,285 of NC_045596.1, read as the reverse complement.
GGTAGAAATATTAGATTGGCAACAGACCTATCCACAGAGACCTGGCAGGCCAGAAAGGACTGGCATGATATCTTCAGAGCACTAAACGAGAAAAATATGCAGCCAAGAACACTATGTCCAGCTAGGCTGCCATTAAAAATTGAAGAAATAAAAAGCTTCCAGGACAAAAGATAAACAAAAACAACAACAACAACAACAAAAAAAAAATAAAGGAATTTACAAATACGAAACCAGCCCTCCAAGAAATATTGAAAGGGGTCCTCTAAGCAAAGAAAGAGCCTAAAAGCAGCATAGACCAGAAAGTAACACAGACAACATACAGTAACAGTCACCTTACAGGAAATACAATAGCACTAAATTCATATCTTTCAATAGTTACCCTAAATGTAAATGGGCTAAATGCCCTAATCAAAAGACACAGGCTATCAGAGTGGATTAATAAACAAGACCCATCAATATGCTGTCTGCAAGAGACTCATTTTAGACCCAAAGACACCCCCAGATTGAAAGTGAGGGGGTGGAAAACCATTTACCATGCTATTAGACACCAAAAGAAAGCTGGGGTGGCAATCCTTATATCAGACAAATTAGATTTTAATTTGTAATAAGAGATGAGGAAGGACACTATATCCTACTTAAAGGGTCTATCTAACAAGAATATCTAACAATTGTAAATATCTATGCCCCTAACAAGGGAGCAGCCAATTATATAAGGCAATTAATAACAAAAGCAAAGAAACACATTGACAACAATACAATAATAGTGGGGGACGTTAACACCCCCCTCACTGAAATGGACAGATCATCTAAGCAAAAGATCAACAAGGAAACAAGGAAATAAAGACTTTAAATGACACACTGGACCAAATGGACTTCACAGACATATTCAGAACACTCCATCCCAAAGCAACGGAATACACGTTCTTCTCTAGTGGCCATGGAACATTCTCCAGAATTGATCACATCCTAGGTCACAAATCAGGTCTCCACTGGTACCAAAGACTGGAATCATTCCCTGCATATTTTCAGACCAAAACGCTTTGAAACTAGAACTCAATCACAAGAGAAAAGTCGGAAAGAACTCAAATACATGGAGGCTAAAGAGCATCCTACTAAAGAATGAATGGGTCAACCAGGTAATTAAAGAAGCATTTAAAAAATTCTTGGAAACCAATGAAAATGAAAACACAACTGTTCAAAATCTTTGGGATACAGCAAAGGCAGTCCTAAGAGGAAAATATATAGCAATACAAGGCTTTCTCAACACACAAGAAAGGTCTCAAATACACAACCTAACCCTACACCTAAAGGAGCTAGAGAAAAAACAGCAAATAAAGCCTAAACCCAGCAGGACAAGAGAAATCATAAAGATCAGAGCAGAAATCAATGAAATGGAAACCAAAAGAACAGTAGAACAGATCAACGAAACTAGGAGCTGGTTCTTTGAAAGAATTTACAAGATTGATAAACCCCTGGCCAGACTTATCAAAAAGAAAAGAGAAATGACCCAAATCAACAAAATCATGAATGAAAGAGGAGAGATCACAACCAACACCAAAGAAATACAAACAATTCTAAGAACATATTAGGAGCAACTGTATGCCAGCAAATTAGATAACCTGGAAGAAATGGGTGCATTCCTAGAGATGTATCAGCAACCAAAATTGAACCAGGAAGAAATAGAACACCTAAACAGACCTATAACGACTAAGGAAATTGAAGCAGTCATCAAAAATCTCCCAAGAAACAAAAGCCCAGGGTCAGATGGCTTCCCAGGGGAATTCTACCAAACATTTCAAGAAGAATTAATACCTATTCTCCTGAAACTGTTCCAAAAAATAGAAATGGAAGGAAAACTTCCAAAGTCGTTTTATGAGGCCACCATTACCTTGATCCCAAAACGAGACAAAGACCCCATCAAAAAGGAGAATTACAGACCAATATCCTTGATGAACATGGATGCAAAAATTCTCACCAAAATACTAGCCAATAGGATCCAACAGTACATTAAAAGGATTATTCACCATGACCAAGTGGGATTTATCCCTGGGCTGCAAGGTTGGTTCAACATCTGCAAATCAATCAACGTGATACAATATATTAACAAAAGAAAGAAAAAGAATCATATGATCCTCTCAATAGATGCAGAAAAAGCATTTGACAAAGTACAGCATCCTTTCTTGATCAAAACTCTTCAGAGTATAGGGATAGAAGGTACATACCTCAATATCATAAAAGCCATCTATGAAAAACCTACAGCAAATATCATTCTCAATGGGCAAAAGCTGAGAGCTTTCCTTTTAAGGTTAGGAACGCGGCAGGGATGTCCACTATTACCACTCCTATTCAACATAGTATTAGAAGTCCTAGCCACAGCAATCAGACAACAAAAAGAAATAAAAGGCATCTGAATCGGCAAAGAGGAAGTCAAACTCTCACTCTTTGCAGATGATATAATACTTTCTGTGGAAAACCCAAAAGACTCCATCCCAAAACTGCTTGAACTCATACAGGAATTCAGTAAAGTGGCAGGATATAAAATCAATGCACAGAAATCAGTGGCATTCCTATACACCAACAAGACAGAATAGAGACAAACTAAGGAGTCAAAACCATTTACAATTGCACCCAAAACCATAAGATACCTAGGAATAAATCTAACCAAAGAGGCAAAGGATCTGTACTCAGAAAAGTATAAATCTTTTTTTCCCCAAAGAAAGAAACCATTTCTTTCTCATGAAAGAAATTGAGGAAGATAGAAAGAAATGGAAAAATTTCCATGCTCATGGATTGGAAGAACAAACATTGTGAAGGTATCAATGCTACCTAGAGCAATCTACACATTCAATGCAATCCCCATCAAAATGCCATCCACTTTTTTCGAAGAAATGGAACAAATAATCCTAAAATTTGTATGGAACCAGAAGAGACCCCGAATAGCCACAGGAATGTTGAAAAAGAAAATCAAAGCTGGCGGCATCACAATTCCGGACTTTTAGCTCTATTACAAAGCTGTCATCATCAAGACAGCATGGTCCTGGCACAAAAACAGACACATAGATCAATGGAACAGAGTAGAGAGTCCAGAAATGGACCCTCAACTCTATAGTCAACTAATCTTTGACAAAGCAGGAAAGAATGTCCAATGGAAACAAGACAGTCTCTTCAACAAATTTTGTTGGGAATATTGGACAGCCACATGCAGAAGAATGAAACAGACACATGAAAAAGTGCTCAATATCGCTCGGCATCAGGGAAATCCAAACCGAAACCTCAATGAGATACCACCTCACACCAGTCAGAATGGCTAAAATTAACAAGTGAGGAAACGACAGATGTTGGCGGGGATGAAGAGAAAGGGGAACACTCCTACACTCTTGGTGGGAATGCAGGCTGGTGCAGCCCCTCTGGAAAACAGTATGGAGGTTCCTCAAAAAGTTGAAAATAGAGCTACCATACGATCCAGCAATTGCACTACTGGGTATTTACCCCAAAGATACAAACGTAGTGATCCGAAGGGGTACATGCACCCCAATGTTTATAGCGGCAATGTCCACAATAGCCAAACTGTGGAAAGAGCCAAGATGTCCATCGACAGATGAATGGATAAAGATGTGGCATATATACACCATGGAATATTATGCAGCCATCAAAAGAAATGAGATCTTGCCATTTGCAACCATGTGGATGGAACTGGAGGGTGTTATGCTGAGTGAAATATGTCAATCAGAGAAAGACAGGTATCATATGACCTCACTGATATGAGGAATTCTTTAATCTCAGGAAACACACTGAGGGTTGCTGGAGTGGTGCAGGGGTGGGAAGGACGGGTTGGCTGTGTGATAGACATTGGGGAGGGTATGTGCTATGGTGAGCGCTGTGAATTGTGCAAGAGTGTTGAACCACAGATCTGCACCTCTGAAATAGATAATGCAATATATGTTAAGAAAAAAAAAGAGAAGATAATAGGAGGGGAAGAATGAAGGGGAATAAATATGAGGGGGAAACGAACCATGAGAGATGATGGACTCTGAAAACAAACTGAGGGTTCTAGAGGGGAGGGGGGTGGGGAGATTGGTTAGCCTGGTGATGGGTATTAAAGAGGGCACATTCTGCATGGAGCACTGGGTGTTATGCACAACAATGAATCATGGAACACTACATCAAAAACTAATGATGTAATTATGGTGATTAACATAATAATAAAAAATTTAAAGTAAAATAATTAGTCATAGCTGCCTGTATATTTTTCAAAAATTCAGTGACTATGATACATAAATTTTATTTATATGGCATAGCACTTTTTCCCATACAACCACCTTAATTTTGGAAGGTCTTAGGCATATTGTATTGCGTTAGCTTACTTATTTTTTTAAGGTTTTATTTATTTGAGAGAGAGAGAGAGAGAATGAGCAGTGGGGAGGGTCAGATGGAGAAGCAGACTCCCCACTGAGCAGGGAGACTGACGTGGGCCTCAATCCCAAGACCTCGGGATCATGACTTGAGCTGAAAGCAGACATTTAACTCACTGAACCACCCCGGTGTCCCTGCATTAGCTTATTTATTAAAACCTAGTTCTCTCGAGGCCAATGTTACTGTTTCAAACTGATATTGGCATTATTCTCTATGGCCACACTCGGCCCAGGTGACAAAGCAAATTTGTACATATACCAATGCATATTTAAAATGCAGTTTTTTACTTGTATTGAGGTATATTTATTATGGTTTGTAATATGTTTCCTATGTAGCATTATATTTTTAGACACCAGGAGAGCACCCTGTATGTAATATATAGACAGTAAATGTTTTTTAAAGAAACTTTTTATTAAAAAAAAGGGGGGAACCCTCCTATACTGTTGTTGGGAATGCAAGCTGGTGTAGCCATTCTGGGAAACAGTATGGAGGGTCCTCAAAAGTTCAAAATAGAGCTACCCCATGACCCAGCAATTGCACTACTGGTATTTACCCCAAAGATACAAATGTAGTGATCCAAAGGGGTATGTGGACCCCAATGTTTATAGCAGCAACGTTCACAATAGCCAAACTATGGAAAGAGCCAAGATGTCCATCAACAGATGAATGGATAAAGAAGAAGTGGTATATATATACAATGGAATATTATGCAGCCATCAAAAGGAATGAAATCTTGCCATTTGCAACAATGTGGATGGAACTAGAGGGTATTATGCTGAGTGAAATAAGTCAATCAGAGAAAGACATGTATCATATGACCTCACTGATATGAGGAATTCTTAATCTCAGGAAACAATCTGAGGGTTGCTGGAGTGGTGGGGGGTGGGAGTGATGGGGTGGCTGGGTGATAGACATTGGGGAGTGTGCTATGGTGAGTGCTGTGAATTGTGCAAGCCTGTTGAACCACAGATCTGTACTTCTGAAACAATACATTATATGTTAAAAAAAAAAAAAAGAAGAAGAGAAGAAGATAGCAGGAGGGGGGGAAGGGGATGAAGGGGGGGAGTGAAGGGGGGGAAATCGGAGGGGGAGACGAACCATGAGAGACTATGGACTCAGAGAAACAAACTGAAGGTTCTAGAGGGGAGGGGGCTGGGGGAATGTGTTAGCCTGGTGATGGGTATTAAAGTGGGCATGTTCTGCACGGACAGTGGGTGTTACACGCAAACAATGAATCATGGAACATTACATCAAAAACTCATGATGCAATGTATGGTGATTAACATAACATAATAAATAAATAAACTTTTTATTAAGGTAAAATTTGTATACAACATTATCTTAGTTTCAGGTATACAACATAAAAATATGAGTTTTGTATACACTACAAAGTGATCCCCACAATAAGTCTAGTTACCATTTTTCAGCATACAAATGAACATCTTCACCCATTTTACCTGCCCCAATCCTCTTCCCTTATGATAACCATGAATCTGTTCTCAGTCCATGAGCTTTGTTTTGACTTTCAGATACCATAAGTAAAATCATATGGTATTTGTCTTTCTCTATTTTACTTATTTTACTTAAGATAATACCATTAAAGTTCACCCATGTTGTCACAAGAGGCAAGATTTTATTCTTTTTTATGGCTGAGTAGTATTCCATTGTGTATATATACCACATCTCCTCGGTTCATTCATCCAAAGATAGGCACTTAGGTTGTTTCTATATCTTGGTTATTGTAAATAATGCTGCAGTGAACATATGGGAGTATGTATCCTTTTGAATTAGTGTTTTTTTTTTTAATTTGAGTATAGTTGACAAACAATGTTACATTAGTTTCAGGTGTACAACATAGTGATTCAACATCTCTATATATTATACCAAGCTCACCACAAGTGTAGCTACTATATGTCACTATACAATACTATTACAATATCATTGACTATATTCCCTATGCTGTGCCGTTTCTCCTATTTTTTATTCATTCAATAACTGGAAGTCTGTATCTCCTACTCCCCTTTACCCATTTTGACTATTTCCTTAACCCCCTTCTCTCTGGCAAATATCAGTTTATTCTCTATGTTTAAGGTCTGACTTTGCTTTTTGTTTATTCATTTGTTTTTTTAGATTCCATGTATTAATGAAATCATATGCTATTTGTCTTTCTCAATCTGACTTGTTTCACTTAGCATAATACCCTTTAGGTCCATCTACGTTGTCACAAATGACAAGATCTCATTTATTTTGCTAATATTTCATTGAGGATTTTTGCCATCTGTGTTCATTAGGAATATTGATTATAGTTTTTCTTTTTTCATTGTGTCCTCTTTGTGATCTTTGTTTTGGTATAAGGATAATGCTGGACTCATAAAATGAATTTGGAAGATTTTTTTCCTTTTTTATTTTTTAGAATAGTTTGAGAATAAGTATTAATTCTTCTTTAAATGTTTGGTAGAATTCACCTGTGAATCCATCTGGTCCTGGACTTTTATTTTTTGTTTGATTTTAAATTACTTTCTTACTCATAAGTTTAAGGCATTAGATTTTAAATTACTGATTCAATTTTGTTACTAGTAATTTGTTCAGCTTTTCTATTTCTTCCTGATTCAGTTTGGAAAGGTTGCATATTTCTAGGAATTTACCATTTCTTCTAGGTTGTCCAGTTTGTTGGCATGTAATTTTTTATAATACTCTAGTTGTCCTTTGTATTTATGTGGTGTCTATTGTTACCTCTCCTCTTTTATTTCTGATTTTATTTGGATTCTTATTCTTTCTTGATGAGTTTGGTTAAAGGTTTGTCAATTTTGTTCATCTTTCCAAAGAACCAGGTCCTGATTTTATTGATTTTTTCTATTTTTTAGTCTCTATTTAATTTTGTTCTTTTTAAAAATATTTATTTATTTATTTGAGAGAGAGAGAATGAGAGAGATAGAGCACAAGATGGGGAAGGGTCAGAGGGAAAAGCAGACTCCCTGCTGAGCAGGGAGCCCAATGCGGAACTCGATCCTAGGACTCCAGGATCATAACCTGAGCCAAAGGCAGACGCTTAACCAACTGAGCCACCCAGGTGCCCCAATTTTGTTCTTATATTTATTATTTTCTGATTTCTAATCACCTTGGGCTTTTTTTGTTGCTATTTTTCTAGTTCCTTTACTTATAAGGTTAGAGTGAGTTTTTCTTGTTTCTTGAAGTAGACATGTATTGCCATATACATAGAACTGCTTTTGCTGAATCCCAAAGACTTTGTACTACTGTGTTTTCATTTTAATTGTCTTCATATTTTTCTTCTTTTTTTTTTTCATTGACCCATTGGTTGATTAGTAGCATGTTGTTTAGCCTCCACGTGTTTGTGTTCCAGTTTTTTTTTTTTTTTAATCATGTTTGATTTCTAGTTTCATACCATGGTAGTCAGAAAAGATGCATGATATGATTTTAATTTTCTTAAATTTATAGATACTTGTTTTGTGGCCTAACATGTGATCTATCCTGAAGAATGTTCCATGTGAACTTGAAAAGAATGTGTTTTCTATTCTTTTTGGATGGAATGTTCTGTAAATATCTGCTATGTCTATCTGGCCCAATTTGTCATTCAAAGACAATTTTCTTACTGATTTTCTGTCTAGATAATCTAACCATTGATGTAAGTGGAATGTTTATGTTCCCTACTGTACTATTGCCAATTTTGTTCTTTATGTCCATTAATATTTGCTCTATGTATTTAGTTCTCATGTTGGGTGCATAGTTATTACAATTGTTACATTCTTTTGAAGGATTGATCCATTTATCATAATGCAGTGCCCTTCATTGTCTTTATTATGCTCTCTGTTTTAATGCCTACTTTTGTCTAAGTATTGCTACCCTTTCACTTCCGTTTGCATGGCAAACAGTTTTCCATCCCTTCTGTATGTGTTTTTAGGTCTTTGGTGAGTCTTTTGTAAGCAGCATATAGTCTCCCCCCCCCCCCATTCTGCCATCTTGTGTCTTTTTATTGGAGCATTTAAGCCATTTATTTTTAAAGTAATTGTTGATAGGTTGATGAGGTATTTATTGTCATTTTATTCATTGTTTTCTGGTTGTTTTTGTAGTTCTTCTCTTTTTCTTTTTTCTCTTGCTGTTTTTCTTTGTGATTGATAAGTTTCTGTAGTGTTATATTTGGCTTTTTTTTCCTTTATTTTTTGTGTATTTATTACAGGTTTTGGGTTTGTGGTTACCATGAGGTTCATATGTACCATCCTAAGTATATAGCCGTCTATATTAAGTTGGTGGTCATTTTAGTTCAAATACATTCTGAAAAAAACTTCTTTTTACTCCTTCCTCCATGTTTTTTATATACACTGTCATATTTTATTCCTTTTTATTTATATTTTTATCTCAATTATGGCCTTTTCTTTTTCACTTAAAGTAGTCCCTTTAACATTTCTTATATGGCTGGTTTAATGGTGATAAATTCCTTTTACTTTTGCTTGTCTAGGAAACTCTGTCTCCTCCAATCTGAATGATAACTGTGCCAGGTAGAATATTCTTGGTTGTAGGGTTTTTGTTTTTGTTTTTTTCCTTTCAACACTTTGAATATATAATGCCACTCTCTTCTGGCCTGCAAAGTTTCTACTGAAAAATCATCTGCTAGCCTCATAGGGTTTCCTTATAAGTAACTTTTTGTTTCTCTCTTGCTCCTTTTAAAATTATTTTTAACCTTAGCCTTTGACATTTTTGATTATTGTGTGGTTGTGATGTGGACCTCCCTGAGTTCATCTTATTTGGAATTCTTTGTGCTTCTTGTACCTAGCTGTCTATTTCCTTCCCTAAATCAGGGAATTTTTTAGCTATTATTTCTTCAAATAACGTTTATATCTCTCTCCTTTTTCTGGAACCCCTATAATGTGAATATTTGTTTGCTTGATGTTGTCCAAGAGATTTCCTTAACCTATCCTCTTTTTTTTTTTTTTTTTCTTAAATTTATTTCCATTCTTACTGTTCAGCTTGGGTGCTTTCCATTACACTGTCTTCCAGATCATCAACACACTCTCTGCATCTGCTAGTCTACTGTTGATTTTTTCTAGTGTGTTTTTCAGTTATTGTACTCTTTAATTCTGAGAGGTTATTTTTTATATTTTCTATCTCTTTATTAAAGGTCTCACTGAGTTCTTCCATTCTCTCTAACTCAGTGAGCATCTTTACAATTATTTTAAACTCTTTTTCAGGTATATTGCTTATCTCAGATTCATTTAGGTTTTTTTTTTTTGAGGTTTTCTCTTTTTCTTCTTTTGGAGCATATTCCTCTGTCTTCCATTGTGCTTAACTTTCTGTGCTTGTTTCTATGGATTAGGCAGACTAACTACTTCTTCTAAGTTTAAAAGAATACTTTTATATGTGGTCATGTACTGTGTAGATTGTGTGTGCTTGGTGACTCTCACTGGCTAGCTGGAGCTGTGGCTGGCCTACGCTGGGGGTCCTGGGACTTTCCAGGCAGTGGGCACCATAGCAGGCTAGCTAAAGCTGAAGTGGGTACAAGCTGGAGTGTGCCAAGGCTCTACACGCAGAGGGCACTTCAGCATGATAGCTGAAGCTGAAATGGGTGTAAGCCAGTGTGTTCTTGGGCTCTCACACAGAGGGTGCCCTGGCAGGGTGACTAGAGATGTGGCAGGGTACAGGCTGGGAGGTCCCAAGTTCCATGCAGTAGGTACCCTGGCAGTACAGCTAGAGTGGGTGAGTTTGGTGTTGTCCCTGGGCTCTTCAAATAATGTGTGTCCTGGCAGGACAGTTGTGGTGGATGCAGGCTGAGGTTTCCAAGGGCATTCCACACAGGGTGAACACTGGTAAGTCTGCTTTACCTGAAGCAGACAGCAACTACAAGTCCCAGAGAGTTTTGTGCCAGGTATGCCCTAGTAAGCCATCTGAAACTGAAGTGGAATGGGACTGGAGTGTTCCTAGATGCTTATTACCTGTGTCACCTTGGTGCAAATGATAGAGCTGTAATGAGCTTTAACCAGGAGTGTCCCAGTGTGAATTGAGCTGTGGTTGCTTTGGTGGGATAGCTAGGCTGGTATGGGTTAGAGGCCTGGGGCTCACTGAAGTAGCACTGATCTGGGACTTCAAGGGGGGGTGTTGTGTTGTCCATGTCCACCTGGCTCTCCATCTTGAGAAAGTCGCACCAGCAACCTTGCCATTGGCAGAGTTCTAGGGCTGGATTTTTAATATTCTAGTTGGTCTTTTAAACCATGGCCTATTTTCTGTGCCCCAGAGTGTTCAGGGCTGGTGTGGGCTAAGGACCCAGGACTCACTAAAGCAGCAAATAAGCAATGGTGTCTGGACCCTGCTCCAGTCTTCACTTTTAAGGTAGAGGGAGCATAAACCATGTCATTTCTTGGCCCCTCTGTCCCAGAGAGAGTTCCAGCAGCTCTTCCACCACTTGGCAGAATTCTAGGGCTGAATATTTTATAAAATAAATCTTTTATAAATCTTGTATAAACTTTTAAACTGTGGCTTTTTTTCTGTGCCCAAAGACAAATAAATTTGCTCCACATCACTTGGTACTATTCTTCTGCACTGTAGTTTGCAGCACTGGTGGTGGGGATTCATTACTGTGTCTTCATCTTTCTTGCTGTTTTCTTTTGTTATCCTATCTTTTGTCATCCAGAAGCTGTTCAGTTGGCCCTCCATTACTCTTCAGGAGAATTGCTCTATAAATAGGTACAATTTGGTGCATTTCATGGAACAGGTGAGTCCAGGGTCTTATTAAGTCGCTATCTTCAAACAGAATCTTAGTGATTTTGTTTTATTTGGATATATATCCAGATGAATAGCTAGATTATTTGGTAGCTCTATTTTTAATTTTTTGAGGAACCTTCATAATGTCCTCCACAGTGGCTGCACCAATTTACATTCCCATCAACAGTGTATGAGTGTTTCCTTTTCCCCACATCCTCACCGGTTCTTGTAGTTTCTTATAGTTTTGATAATAGCCATTCTAGCCGGTGTGAGGTGATATCTCATTGTAGTTTTAATTTGCATTTCTCAATAATTAGTGATGTTAAACATCTTTGTGTGCCTTTTGGCCATCTGTATGTCTTCTTTGCAGGAGTGTCTATTCAGATGCTCTACCCATTTGTTAGATTTTTCTCATTGACTTGTAGGGTTTCTTTTTAGAGTTTGGATATTAACTCCTTATTAGATTTGTGATTTACATATATTTTCTCCCATTCATTAGGTTGCCTTTTATTTTGTTGATCGTTTCCTTTGCTCTGCAGAAGCTTTTTAGTTTGATGTTGTCCCACTTGTTTATTTTAGCTTTTGCTTTCTTTGCTTTTAGAGTCAGATAAAAAAAATAAGGGTGCCAAGACTAATGTCAAGATTATTGGCTATGTGTTTCTTCTAGGAGTTTTACAGTTTCAAGTCTTACATGTAAATCTTTCATCCATTTTGAGTAAAATTTTGTGTATGGTATAAGATAGTGGTCTAGTTTCATTCTCTTACATGTGGCTTTCCCAACGCCACTTATTGAAGCAACTGTACTTTTTCCATTGGATATTCTTGTTTCCTTTTTTGGAATTAGTTGACCATATATGTGTGGGTTTCTTTCTAGGGTTTCTATTTTGTTCCACTAAACAATGTGTCTGCTTTATGCTCATAACATACTGTTTTGATTACTATAGCTTTGTAGGATAATTTGAAATCACAGAGAGTGATACTTCCAGTTTTGTTCATCTTTCTCAAGAGTGTTTTAGCTATTTGTGGCCTTTTACGATTTCATAAAAATTTTAGGATTATTCTATTTCTGTGAAAAATGCTGTTGGTATTTTGATAGGGATCACATTGAATCTATAGATTGCTTTGGGTAGTATAAGCATTTTGACAATTATAATTCTTCCAATCCATTAGCATGGGTATCTATCCATTTACTTGCATCTTCTTCAATTTCTTTCATCAGTGTGTTACAGTTTTCAGTGTACAGCTGTTTCATCTCCTTAGCTAAATTTATTTCTAGGTATTCTATTATTTTTGATGCAATTATAAGTGGGATTGTTTTCTCTTTCTGATAGTTTGCTATTATTGCATAGATATTTAACAGATTTCTGTACAGTGGTTTTGTATCTTGCTACTTTAGTAAATTCATTTATTACTTCTAACAGTTTTTTTGTTTTGTTTTGTTTTGTTTTGGTGGAGCCTTTAGGGTTTTCTATACATAATATCATATCATCCTCAAATAGTGACAGTTTTATTTCTTCCTTTCCATTTTGGATGCTTTTAATTTATTTTTCTTGCTTAATTGCTATAGCTTGGACTTCAAATATTATGTTAAATAAAGTGGCAAGTGTGGATATCCTTGTCTTTTCCCTGATCTTAGAGGAAAAAATTTAAGCTTTTCACCTTTGAGAATGATGTTGGGTGTGAGTTTTTCATAGATGGCTTTTATTATATTCAGGTAGGTTTCTTCTGTACCCACTTTGTTAAGAGTTTTTATCATGAATGGATGTTGAATTTTGTTAAATGATTTTTACATATCTATTGAGGTCATATGATTTTTTATCCTTCATTTTGTTGATGTGATGTTTTACATTGATTGATTCATAGATGTTGAACCATCCTTGCATCATTGAAGAAAATCCATTTATCACAGTGTATGATCCTTTTAATGTATTGTTGAATTCAGTTTGCTAATATTTTGCTGAGGATTTTTGCATCTGAGGAGACTGGCCTAAAATGTGTGTGTGTGTGTGTGATATCCTTGTCTGGTTTTGGAATTGGTAATGCTGGCTTCATAAAATGAGTTTGAAAGAGTTCCCTGCTCTTAAATTTTTTGGAAGAATTGGAGAAGGATATTTATTAAATATTATCTGAATGCTTGGTAAAAACTCACCTGTTAATCCTTCTGGTCATGAGCTTTTGTTTGTTTTGGGAGCTTTTTGATTACCAATTCAATCTCCTTACTAGTAATTAGTTGATTCAGATTTTCTATTTCTTCCTGATTCAGTCTTGGTAGTATGTACATTTCTAGGAATTTATACATTTCTTTAAAAGATTTGTTTATCGTTTCAAAGAACCAACTTTTGTTTCAACAACTTTTTCTATTATTTTTTTGAATCTCTACTTCATTTATTTCTGCTCTGATTTTTATTTTCTTTCTTCTAGTAACTTTTGGATTTGTTCTTCTTCTAGGTCTTTTAGGTATAAAGTTAGATTTTTGAGATGTGTCTTATTTCTTGAGGTAGTCCTGTGCTGCTATAAACTTCTCTCTTACCACTGCTTTTGCTGCATCCCATAGAATTTGTAATTTTATACTTTGATTTCAAAAATACTCAAGGTTTTTTAAAAATTAATTTTCCCTTTTGATTTTTTTGCTGACCCATTGGTTGTTCTGTAGCATACTGTTTAATTTGCATGTGTTTGTTACTTTTCCAGTGTTTGTCTTGTAACTGATTTCTAGTTTTATACCACTGTGGTTAGAAAAGATGTGTGTTATCATTTAAATCTTCTTATATTTATTGAGACTTGTTTTGTGACCTAATGTGGTCTATCTACACTGACAGATGTTCCATGTGTACTTAAGAATGTGTATTTTGCTCTTTTTGAATGGAATAAACACATGTTCTGTATATATTTATTAAGTCCATCTGATCAAATGTGTCATTTAAGGCCATTGAGTTTCTATCTAATATGAACCATCCACTGGCATAAGTGGGGCATGAAATTTTCCTACTGCTACTGTATTGCTGTCAGTTTTTCCCTTTAGTTTTCTTAATATTTGCTTTAAATATTTAAGTGCTTTTATGTTAGGTGTGTAAATATTTACAAATATCATATCCTCATATTGGATTGACCTTTTTATCATTATGTAATGCCCTTCTTTTTTAAAATTTTTTTTTTTATTTTTTATTTTTATTTATTTGAGAGAGAGAGAATGAGGGATAGAGAGCACGAGAGGGAAGAGGGTCAGAGGGAGAAGCAGACTCCCTGCTGAGCAGGGAGCCCGATGTGGGACTCGATCCCGGGACTCCAGGATCATGACCTGAGCCGAAGGCAGTCGCTTAACCAACTGAGCCACCCAGGCGCCCATGTAATGCCCTTCTTTGCTTTTTATTAAAGTCTTTCTGTTAAGGTCTATTTTGTCTGAAAAAAAGTATAGCTACCTCAGCTTTCTTGTTGTTTTCATTGTATAATATACCTTTGTCCATCTTTTCACTTTCAGTCTGTGTCCTTAGATTGAGTGAATTGAGTCTCTTGTAGGAAAGATATACATGGGTCTTTTTTAATCCACTTGGCCACTCTATGTCATTTGATTGGAGCTTTTAGTTCATTTATATTTAAATTAATTATTGATAGGCATATACTTGCTATTTTGTTGATTATTTTCTGGCTGCTTTTGAAGTTTGTCTCTGTTCTGTTCTTCTTTTCCTCTTTCACATATGATTTGATGAGTTTTGTTTTGTTTTGTTTTATGTTTAGATTCCTTTCTCATTATCTTTTATGTATCTTCTACTATGTCTTGTCAATTGTAAGGCTCATTTTTATAAGAATAAAAATATATAAAGCTAGCTTTTATTTAATTGTAATTTAAGATAAATTTGTCCCTTAAATTCTCAAAAGACAGATAGTGAAAAATGATAAAGCAACAATTACTAGGTTCAAATCCAGACTAATTTATATACTAGAAAAGTGACTTTGGTTCAATCACTTCCCTTAACAAAAACAAACAAAATTCAGTATTCTCATTTGTAGTATAAGTAAAAATGACACCCACCTCAAAATATTTTTTCTCTAGTTTATATGTCATAATGTCTATAATAGCACTTTATATATGATAAACTGATTTTGATTCAAGTTGGCTATTTATCTTAACCACCAAGAAAGAAATTGTACCTGAATAGATATTTAAAAAATCAGAGTAAAGTTGTAACAAAATGGTGGCTGGACTGGCTATATAACTTAGATATTTTAAGTCTCAATATCTTTATCTGCAAACAGGGAGAAATAAAACTCAAATTATAGGGTTAGTTTTAGGATTAAATGAGATAATGTATCTAAAAATTATAGCACAGAGATTGGCACATGGTAAACATTCAATACAGTTAAGCTATTATTTTTTGTTTCATAAACTATGGTTGTTTGGCCTGTGTTCCCTGTTAATCAACAGATGAACAATACTGAAGATCCAGGAATGTTATGGTGGTGACTATAAAGTCAGTAATTACTATATTTATAGATGTTATTATATTCCCCAAGACCTAATTTTCTGTTCTGTGTAAGAAATTAGCATATGGAGGGGTGCCTGGGTGTCTCAGTTGTTAAGCATCTGCCTTCGGCTCAGGTCATGATCCCAGAGTCTTGGGATGGAGCCCTGCATTGGGCTCCCTGCTCTGTGGGAAGCCTGCTTCTCCTTCTCCTACTCCCTCTGCTTATGTTCCCTCTTTCCCTGTGTCTCTCTCTGTCAAATAAATAAATAAAATCATTTAAAGAAAAAAGAAATTAGCATATGGAAGTAGCTAGAATGTTGTAGCAATCTAAGTAATTGAATATATTAGAAAACACATACTAATCTCAAATACTTGTAATAATTGCTTCTTAATGATGAAAGTTGTCTACATTATGTCATAATACCAAAAGGAATTTGGTTATATTGTCCTCAATCACCTGCAGTAACTTCAGGTTAATAGCATTGTCCAAGAGCTTGTTATGAGGACTTATGATTCTATAATAACGTGGTACTTAGGGACTTAAAATAAGTTCAAGTATTTTTAATTAGCATATAATGTTACATCAAGTGGCCTCTATCTAGGCCAAATAAGAACCCTACAATAGCCTGTAAGTGTTTAAGTGAAAGGAAGAGTCACGCATCTCTCTCTCTCTCTTTTTTTTTCCCATGGTTGTAGAAGCAGTTTTTTTCCCTTTTATTATGTTAACCAACATATAGTATATCATCAGTCTTGATGTAGTGTTCAAAAATTCATTAGTTGCATATAACACCCAGGGTTCATTTTAAACCAAATGATAAAAATGATTAAGTTTAGTGAGAACGTATGTCAAAAGCTGAGATAGGACAAAAGCTAGGCCACTTGCACAAAAGTGGTGATGCCAGGGACCTTGGAGAAAATTTAAAATGCTACTCCAGTGAACACAGAAATGGTAGGAAAGTCAAAATCTTATTGCTGATATGGAGAAATTTTCAGTGGTCTGGATAGAAGATCAAACCAGCCACAACATTCCCATAAGCCAAAGCAAAGCCTAACTCTCTTCAATCCCAGGAAGGCTGAGAGAGGTGAGGAAGCTGGAGAAGAAAAGCTGGAAGCTAGCAGAGGTTGGATCATGAGGTTTAAGGAAAGAAGCGGTCTCCATAACAAGAAAGTGCAAGGTTAAAGAAGCCGGTGCTGATGGAGAAGCTACATTAAATTCTATAGAAGATCTAGCTAAGATAATGAAAGTGGCTACACTAAACAGCAGATTTTTCAACGCAGATAAAATAGCTGTATATTGGAAGACGCCATCTAGGACTTTGCCATGTAAAGAGGAGGAGTCAATACTTGGCTCCAAAGGACAGGCTGCCTCTCTTAGTAGGGGCTAAAGCAACTAATGACTTTAAATTAATACGAATGCTCTTTGACAATTCTGAAAATCTAGGTCTCTTAAGAATCAAGCTAAATTTACTCTGCCTGTGCTTTGTAAATAAAACAGCAAAGCCTAAGAAACAGCACATTGGTTGTCAATATGGCCTACTAAATATTTTAAGCCCATTGATAAGATCTACTGCTTAGAAAAAAAGACACCTTTAAATATATGACTGCTGGTATTTTGATAGGGATTGCATTGAATGTGTAGATTAATCTAGGTAGCATTGACATCTTCACAATATTTGTTCTTCCAATCCATGAGCATGGAACGTTTTTCCATTTCTTTGTGTCTTCCTCAATTTCTTTCATGGATATTTTATAGTATTCTGAGTACAGATTCTTTGACTCTTTGGTTAGATCTATTCCAGGTATCTCATGGTTTTGGGTGCAATTGTAAATGGGATCAACTCCTTCATGTCTTTCTTCTGTCTTGTTGTTGATGTATAGGAATGCCACTGACTTTTTTTTTTTAAGATTTTATTTATTTATTTGACAGAGAGAGACAGCGAGAGCAGGAACACAAGCAGGGGGAGTGGGAGAGGGAGAAGCAGGCTTCCCGCTGAGCAGGGAGCCCGATGTGGGACTTGATCCCAGGATCCTGGGATCATGACCTGAGCCGAAGGCAGACGCCTAATGACTGAGCCACCCAGGCACCCAAAATGCCACTGATTTCTGTGCATTGATTTTATATCCTGCCACTTTACCGAATTCCTGTATGAGTTCTAGCAGTTTTGGGGTGGAGTCTTTTGGGTTTTCCACGGAAAGTATCATATCATCTGCAAAGAGTGAGAGTTTGACTTCTTTGCCAATTCAGATGCCTTTTATTTCTTTTTGTTGTCTGATTGCTGTGGATAGGACTTCTAATACTATGTTGAATAGCAGTGGTGACAATGGACATCCCTGACATGTTCCTGACCTTAGTGGGAAAGCTCTCAGCTTTTCCCCATTGAGAATGATATTGGCTGTGGGCTTTTCATAGATGGCCTTTAAGATATTGAGGTATGTCCCCTCTATCCTCATACTCTGAAGAGTTTTGATCAAAGAATGGATGCTGTACTTTGTCAAGTGCTTTTTCTGAATCTATTGAGAGAATCATATGGTTCTTGTTCTTTCTTTTATTAATGTATTGGATCACATTGATTGATTTGTGGATGTTGAACCAACCTTGCAGCCCAGGGATAAATCCCACTTGGTCATGGTGAATAATCCTTTTAATGTACTGTTGGATCCTATTGGCTAGTATTTTGGTGAGAATTTTTGCATCCATGTTCATCAAGGATATTGGTCTGTAATTCTCCTTTTTGATGGGGTCTTTGTCTCGTTTTGGGATCAAGGTAATGGTGGCCTCATAAAATGAGTTTGGAACTTTTCCTTCCATTTCTATTTTTTGGAACGGTGTTAGAAGAATAGGTATTAATTCTTCTTGAAATGTTTGGTAGAATTCCCCTGGGAAGCCATCTGACCCTGGGCTTTTGTTTCTTGGGAGATTTTTGATGACTGCTTCAATTTCCTTAGTCATTATAGGTCTGTTCACGTTTTCTATTTCTTCCTAGTCCAGTTTTGGTAGTTGATACATCTCTAGGAATGCATCCATTTCTTCCAGATTATCTAATTTGCTGGCATATAGTTCCTCAGAATATGTTCTTAGAATTGTTTGTATTGCTTTGATGTTGGTTGTGATCTTTCCTCTTTCATTCATGATTTTATTTATTTGAGTCCTTTCTCTTTTCTTTTTGACAAGTCTGGCCAGGGGTTTAACAGTCTTGTTAATTCTTTCAAAGAACCAGCTCCTAGTTTCATTGATATGTTCTACTGTTCTTTTCATTTCTATTTCATTTATTTCTGCTCTAATCTTTATGATTTCTCTTCTCCTGCTGGGTTTAGGCTTTATTTGCTGTTTTTTCTCTAGCTCCTTAAGCTGTAGGTTAGGTTGTGTATTTGAGACCTTTCTTGTTTCTTGAGAAAGCCTTGTATTGCTATATACTTTCCTCTTAGGACTGACTTTTCTGCATCCCAAAGATTTTGAACAATTGTGTTTTCATTTTCATTGGTTTCCATGAATTTTTTTAATTCTTCTTCAATTTCCTGGTTGACCCATTCATTCTTTAGTAGGATGCTCTTTAGCCTCCATGTATTTGAGTTCTTTCCGACTTTTCTCTTGTGATTGAGTTCTAGTTTCAAAGCATTGTGGTCTGAAAATATGCAGGGAATGATCCTAATCTTTTCGTACTGGTTGAGACCTGATTTGGGACTAAGATGTGATCTATTCTGGAGAATGTTCCATGGGCACTACAGAAGAATGTGTATTCTGTTGCTTTGGGATGGAATATTCTGAATTTATCTGTGAAGTCCATTTGGTCCAGTGTGTCATTTAAAGTCTTTATTTCCTTGTTGATCTTTTGCTTAGATGATCTGGCCATTTCAGTCAGGGGGGGTGTTAAAGTCCCCCACTATTATTGTATTGTTGTAATTTTGTTTGCTTTTGTTATTAATTGCCTCATATAATGGCTGCTCCCATGTTAGGGGCATAGATATTTATAATTGTTACATCTTCTTGTTGGATAGACCCTTTATGTATGATATAGCATCCTTCCTCATCTCTTATTATAGTCTTTGGTTGAAAATCTAATGTGTCTGATATAAGGATTGCCACCCCAGCTTTCTTTTGGTGTCCATTAGCATGGTAAATGGTTTTCCACCCCCTCACTTTCAATCTGGGGCTGTCTTTCGGTCTAAAATGAATTCTTGCAGACAGCATATCGATGGGTCTTGTTTTTTTCATCTGATCTGATAGCCTGTGTCTTTTGATTGGGGCCTTTAGCCCATTTACATTCAGGGTAACTATTGAAAGCTATGAATTTAGTGCCATTGTATTGCCTGTAAGGTGACTTTTACTGTATATTGTCTGTGTTCCTTTCTGGTCTATATTACTTTTAGGCTCTCTCTTTGCTTAGAGTACCCATTTCAATATTTCTTGTAGGGCTGGTTTTGTGTTTGCAAATTCCTTTAGTTTTTGTTTGTCCTGGAAGCTTTTTATCTCTCCTTCTATTTTCAATGACAGCTTAGCTGGATATAGTATTCTTGGCTGCATATTTTTCTCATTTAGTGCTTTGAATATATAATGCCAGTCCTTTCTGGCCTGCCAGGTCTCGGGATAGGTCTGTTGCCAATCTAATATTTCTACCATTGTAGGTTACAGATGTCTTATCCTGAGCTGCTTTCAGGATTTTCTCTTTGTCTCTGAGACTCATAAGTTTTACTATTAGATGTTGGGGTGTTGACCTATTTTTATTGATTTTGACAAGGGTTCTCTGTGCCTCCTGGATTTTGATGCCTGTTTCCTTCCCCAAATTAAGGAAGTTCTCTGCTATAATTTGCTGCAATATATATTCTGTCCCTCTCTCTTTCTTCTTCTTCTGGGATCCCAATTATTCTAATATTGTTTGGTCTTATGTTATCATTTATCTCTCAAATTCTGCCCTTGTGATCTAGTAGTTGTTTATCTCTCTTTTTCTCAGCTTCTTTATTTTCCATCATTTGGTTTTCTATATCACTAATTCTCTCTTCTGCTTCATTTATTCTACCAGTTAGAACCTCCTCCATTTTTTATTGCACCTCATTAACAGCCTTTTTGATTTTGACTTGGTTAGATTGTAGTTCCTTTATTTCTCCAGAAAGGGTTTCTCTAATATATTCCATGCTTTTTTCAAGTCCAGCTAGTACCTTTAAAACAATCATCCTATACTCTAGTTCTGACGTCTTTATAATGTCCGTATTGAATAGGTCCCTGGCAGTCGGTACTGCCTCTTGTTCTTTTTTTTTTTTGAGGTGATTTTTTTCCATCTTGTTATTTTGTCCAGAGGAGAATAGATGAATGAGAGAACAAAATGCTAACAGCGTAACAACAACCCCAGAAAAATATACACTAAACAAATCACAAGAGACCTGAAATCAGGGGAAAAGAAAGGGGAAAAAAAGAAAAAAAAAGACATAAAATAAAAAAACAGAATATGACCAAATATGATCAGGCTGGTGCATAGATCATTGCCACACACCAAATTTTGAGTGTATTTTGGTGTGTTAGAAGAAAGTGCCTCCTAAAACCTTAAAGAAAGAAAAAATTATATATGTACAAAAATAAGGGTAAATACAATGAAGGGATGGAATATGAATATAAAGATTAAAATTATAAAAGATTTTATGAAAGGAATTGATAAGAAGTTGGTTGAAAAAAAGAAAAGAGAGGATTAGAAAAAAAGGAGAGAATGTGATCATTTAGGAGACTAGAACAAAGCCATACACTAGAGATTTAGAGTATATTTTGGTCTATTAAAAGAAACTGTATCCCAAAATTTTAAAGAGCAAACAACATTATATATATATATATATATATATATATATATATATATATTAAGGTTAACTACTCTGAAGGGATAGAATATGACTAAAAATGAAAAATAAAAAAAGATTTTTTAAAAAAGGGATTGAGATGATGTGGTTGAGAAAGAGAAAAATAAAAATTCAAAAAAAAAGAACAAGAAAATTAAAGAAAACTCTGAAAGACTAAAGAATCATGGGAAAAAAACCATGACTTCTATGTGCAATATCCCCCTAGTGCTGGAGCTCTGCTGTTCTCATCGATCAGTAAACTTGGTCTTGGCTGGCTGTTCTTGCTGATGTTCTGGGGGAGGGGCCTGTTGCAGTGGTTCTCAAATGTCTTGGCTAGAGGCGGAATTGCCCTGCCCTTGCCAGGGACCAGGCTAAGTAATCTGCTTGGGTTTGCTCTCAGAAGTTTTTGTTACTTGCAAGCTTTCTGTACAGCTTTGGAGGACGAGAGTGAAAATGGTGGCTTCCCAATCTCTGCCCCAGAGGAGCCGAGAATTCGGGACCCCACTCCTCAGTGCGCCCCCAGAAAAAAGCAGTTAATCACTTCCATCTCACCGTTCTCCAGCTGCACTCCGTGCTCACCCAGCCTGTGACTGAGTGTTTCTATTTCTGGCACAGGACCCCGTGTGGAGTCTCTAAACCCAGCAGATTCCTGTGGCGTGCTCCCACGCTGTTCCTCCCCAGGGAAGAAGGGGGGTCTCCCTGGATTTGCCACTTGTTGGGTCCCTGCTGGAAGAGCAGTGGCCTGACTGTGCCACAGTTCACAGTTTATGGCAACCCCAAGCTGAGAGCCCACTCCTCAGCTCCATCTCTGCAGCCGGCTTCCCCACTCTGATACCTGGGAGCTCTGCTGCACTCAGGCACCCCTGGTCTTTCTGTGACCCCGAGGGTA
Organism: Zalophus californianus; assembly: GCF_009762305.2. Classification (NCBI taxonomy): domain Eukaryota; kingdom Metazoa; phylum Chordata; class Mammalia; order Carnivora; family Otariidae; genus Zalophus; species Zalophus californianus. The sequence continues at coordinate 141,658,989 of NC_045596.1, read as the reverse complement.
CTGAGACCACACTGTCCCAGCAAGCGTTCCACCCCCTACTTAGCCACTGGAGTGGTGTCCCTCAGCAGAGCCGACTTCTAAAATTTCCAATTTAGTGCTCTGCTGCTCTATCACTTGCCAGTAGTGGCTGATGGAGGCCCCCTCCCCCGCCATCTATCTTCCCAAATATCACCTTGGATTCACTTCTCCACATGTCCTACCTTCCAGAAAGTGGTTGCTTTTCTGTTCAGAGAGTTGCTGCTATTCTTTTCTTCGATCTCCTGTTGAGTTCGTATGTATTCAGAATGGTTTGTTCCCTATCTAGCTGAATTCCTGGGGCCAGAGGACATTTAGGTCTCCTACTCCTCTGCCAACTTCCTCCTCCCAGTAAATTCAAGTTTCTTAATAGCCATGACAAATAAATTAACATGGTACACTAAAAAATATCTATTTAACACAAAATCAAGCAGTAAAGGAGGAATGAGAGATAAAAAGACAAAAGACATACAGACAACTAAGAGCAGAAATATGTCCTTCTTATTAACTATTGCACTAAGTATAAATGGATTAAATTCTAATTAAAATACAGAGATTAACAAAATGGATAAAAACAATCTAGTATGTGTTGTCTGCAAGAGACTTAATTTATTTTTTAAGGGATTTACTTTAAATTCAAAGACACAAATAGATTAAAAAATATATATATTCCATAACAGTAACAGAAAAGATCTGGTGCACCTATATCGATGTCAAAAAAATAAACTTTAATATAAGAAATATTACTAGGGAAAAATTAGGGCATTGTATAACACAAGGATCAATTCATTAAGAAAATATAACAATTTTAATCATATGTGCAACAACAGAATTCTGAAATATATGTAGAAGAAACTGATGGAAATTAAGGGAAATAGATAATTCAATAATAATAGTTTGAGATATTAATAATCTTCATTCAATAAGGAATAGAAAAACTAGAATAAAAAATTATAAGAAAATAAAATACTTGAAAAAAAACTAAATATCAACTAGAGCTAATAGACATATATAGAGCAATTCACCCAAAAGCAGAATACACTTTCTTCTCAATTGGATTTGGATCATTCACAGGATAGACCATATGTTAGGCCATAAAAAAGTCTCACTAAGAGCACCACTTTAATGAATAACTCACTATTTGGAAATTCTAGGGAAGGTGTTACTCCTGATGATATCACTAATATTTTAATATGCATGTATAATGAACACTTAGAAATAATTAAATTTTTAAAAAAGGTACATGAAAACAATTCAGTCAACCTTAAATATATAAATGAATATCTAAGTGACTATGTTCACTTTTATAATATATTTTAATCCAGAGTTTTAACTTCTACTAATTACATGATATTGGACAAATTTCCCAACCCCTCTCAACATCAATTCTCTTATAAAATGATGATCAGATTATTCCACTGAATTATTTTAAGAGTTAATTAAATAATATATGGACACTCTGACACATGGTAATGTGCTAAATATGTTTAATAAAAGCTTAATATCTTTAACAAATACAAATATAGGACTACTCTTTAGAAAGGAGGGTTAAACACTGAGTACCCAAATACAACTGGAGGACCTCTATTAGATACTCCACTTAAGGGAGAGAGTTTTTTAAATTAGTTTGATCTGCTTTTTTACACTTTGTCACCATCATTAGAAGCTTTTCTGTTTCATTTTGTATATAGGTTGGGTGTATCTTGTTGCATCATCATTCCCTTTTGCCTTCTGTGATTTATAGCCTCCAAATTACATATAGTTCAGTAGTAGTTGATATGGGAAATTTATGTAATTTTGAAGTTTCATAAAGTGTTTATTTTGAAAGGACAAATAACCGTCAATGAAATACATGCCTTCAAGCTATAACATACAATCTTTGTAAAGGCATAACTCCTTTTATTGTCCTTTGCTTTATTGTGCTTCATAGGTATTGCATTTTCAGATATTGCATTTTTTACGAATTGAAGATTTGCAGCAACCCTGAATCAAGCAGGTCTATCAGCACCATTTTTCCAATAGCATTTGTTCCCTTCATGTCTCTGTGTCATATTCTGATAATTCTCAACAATATTTCAAAATATTATCATTATTATTTTATTTGTTATGGTGATCTATAATCAGGAATATTTTATGTTCCTAGAGTAATTATTTTGTGATGCCACTAACTTAACCCAGATAAGAAAGCAAACTTAATTGATAAATGTTGTGTGTGTTCTGACTGCTCCACTGACTGGCCATTCCCCATCTCTCTGCTTCTCCTCAGGACTATCTATTCCCTGAAACCTAACAATATTGACATTAGGGCAATTAATAACCCTACAATGACCTCAAAATTTCAAGTGAAAGGAAGAGACTCACTAAGAGCACCCCTGTATTTCTTATTCTAATAATTCTATTTCAACTTACTGAGGTCTCTAATCTTTTGAACTCATCAGTTTTTCAGTGTCTATCACTGCTAAGAGAATACAAGTTATCTTTCAGCTCAAGATAACTTTAAAATGAAAAGAATACTCAAAAAAACCAAGATTACCTAATTATACAATATGTATTTATTAACAAATAAGCTTTACTATATAGGTGGACCTACATAATAGTCATTTTTATATCTAAAAAAATACTATATTGATTCTCTGCACATTAAAAATAGTATATGCTGAAATACTATACTGCTACAGATTCCCATATTTTAATCATTTCCCTAGACATACTTATTTCTAAAATTCTAGAATTTATCCTGAATAATTTACTTATTAAGTTGACTGTTTTTCCCAAAACTGTATTTATTACTAATGAATTTGGAATTGTTAACATTTTCAACTGAAGATTCTCTCTATATATACCATTTTTAATCGAGAAAAATTTTCTTATGTGTTTAAATACTGGTAAATGAAAAATGAATTTTGTTGAATGAAGGTCAGATGCAATTTTGCTTTTTAAATTGAGATATACAGAATTCATAGATACAGTCTTTTTTAATGTAAGGAGAAAATGCTATAAAGATAAGTCAGACTGTTACTTAATTTATAAACCTCCTAGAACTATCTTAAATATTTTTCAAAAATAAATTACTGACTTATAAGGAAAGTAAAGAAACCCAGAATTAAAAACTCAAATCACAAATTAAATTTCACAAGTGAAAAATATGTTCAAATCAATATAGTCCCATAGAATTTTTTTTTTTAGGTTTCTTTAATGTGTTCCAAACCTTTCAATACTCTGCTCAGTTCACCTTCTATCTCTTTTTAAACTTTAGTTAATTGAATTTATTTCATTCCTTTGAAAAATATGTATAGTGTGGTAGGCACTGGAATAGAGCAGTAAACAAAACAAAATTAACCAAAAATCACAGTCTTCATGGAGCTTAAATTCTTGTAAAGAAAACAGAAAAATAATAAGTGATTAACAATAAGTTAATTTGTAAATTAACTATAAAACAATAAACTAAACAAAATATATGCATGTTGAATAGTGATAAGCATTATGGAGAAAGATAAAATAGGGAAAGGGAAGAATAAGTGAGAGTGATTAGTTTGCAAAAGCAGATAGGAATTCCTCCATGAGAAGGTGACATTAAAGAAATAGAAAAAGTGAGTGAGACATCAAGCAGAGTATCAAGTGTTGAGGCACAGAGACGAGAGTATGCCTGGCTATGTACGAAGAACACTAAGGAGGCTTAGGTAGTCAGAACTGAGTAAATAAGATAGGAATAGGTGGTAATGACATAGAGGAACTGACAGCTGTTCCAGACTTTGTTATGCTGAGTAAGATGGTAAGCTGTAATAAGATACTGAGCATAGGTGTAACATGACCTAACCTTAGTTTTCCTTTCTTCGTTTTTCTTTTTATTAAGACTTATTTGATAAAGCTGTATGCACAGTTATAAGCACAGCTTTTTTATTGTAGTTATAAATGTCTTTTGGTGGGAAGAACACAGATTAGAATTTGCCATGATTTCTGTGTTTGTATGTCAGCAAATAGCAAGTACAATTCTGTTTCAAGTCATGTTTATGCTTTCCCATGAAATACATCAATGAAAGTAACAAAATTCATAGTGACATCTAAAGTAAGGACATCACTGAAGTAAGGACATCACTGAAAAACTGGGTAATGAATGCATCTATTTAAGAAGTAGTTAAAAATATTAATACATTGAACTTGAGATGCCTTGAAATCTTAAGTGTCACACGATGAGTATTATAATATTCAAAGATTATTCCAAAAGTGATCCAATAAACCTAATGTTTATATAGCATTGTTAAAACTAGATTGTGAAGCTGAAATTTCACAAATTTTATTTCCAAACTGAAAATGATTTTAAACTTTCAATCAACTGTTATGTGAAAGAGTAAATTGTCTTTGTCTTCTTTTTAAAAGATATTAAAGTCACCACATGAGAAGATTATCAATTAACATGCAGCCAAATATGTAAGAAGAAAATGCTCTAAAGATAGGTCAGGCTATTACTTAATAAACACATTATTTTATTTTATAATGTTTGTTATCCAAATTGTATAATATATTCTGGTTTCTTTTCTAATAAAACCAAATATTTACATTTCTACCTAATTTTATTTTCTAAAATTTGCATTTTGATCTTAAATGGCCATTCTAAGTTAAAAACACTTCAGGTTCTGGATCTGCACCAGTTATTTGAAGGCAGAACTGATAAGATTTACTGTTAGGTTGGAAATGGGGCATGAGAAAAAGAAAGGAATTAAGAACACGTTCAAATGTTTTGGTCTGAATAGCTAGAAAGTTAGAATTATAATCTATAGTATGGAAAAGTCTGTAAGAAGAGCAAGTGTGAGGAAACAATCAAGAGTTAAGTTTTGGACATGTTATGTTTAAAAGCATTATTTGTTGTGGGGATGTCAGGTAGGCAGTTTACAGTCCAGGTTGAACACATAAATTTAAGAAGCATCAACTAATAGATGGCATTTGAATTCATGAGATTTGATAAGATCCATAGCAGATATGGAACATACAGTTGAATCTATGAGTCTGAATTTTAGGGGAGAGATATGGAACAGAGTTAAAAATTTGAAAGTCATCAGCAAAGATGCTTCTTGTTAGATCTGAATGAGATTAAGTGAATGTAGATAAAAAAACATAAGTAATCCAAGGACTGAGCCTTAATCCATCCACCATGTAAAGGTGGAGGCAATGAGGGGAAACCCACAACGGAGATGACAAAGAGTAGTGAGCGGAGACAGTGGAATAAAAGGGTTTGTGGTGTCCTGGTGACACTCTATACATAACAAGAGGGTATGAAAAAATACATTACTCCCTTGGGGCAGGTCTTGCACACTGATATGAAATGGCTTGTAAGATCAGAGAAAGCAGAATGGATAGGTGTTTGTTTTTGTTTCTTTTTATTATGGCTTAGGAGGTAGGGTCAGGTTTGAAACACTCAGGGGCACCAAAGAAGGGAGCAGGTGAACTTTCTTATCAACTTGGCCCAGATGAGGGCAGAAAGGGGTGATGCTTAAAAGCTGTCATCAATATAAAAACATGGAGTCAAACTCCATGACAGAGTGGGGGCAAAAATCTGACCAGAGTGGCTTCAGGAGAGAAGGCAATGAGATAACTAGGAAATAGTAAGAGAACTAAATTGTCTGTGAATGGAAGGATAAAAAGGGGTGATGCTGGTGCTTGAAACTGGGTCAAGATGGAAGAAGTAACAGATATTGATGGGAATTGTTAGAAAGAGAAGCTTGGTATAAGAGATAGGAGACAGAATTGCTTGTGTGGGCAGAAGGGAATGTCATCTAAGTTCTATGACAACCAGATAGAAAGCAGAGTGTAAGGATACACAGCAGGGAGATATTTGGATAGTGACAGCCTGCAGAAGGCTGTCTGCTTGCTTCAGTTTTCTCAGTGAAACAGGAAATGAGGTCATCATCTGAAAGCAGGGAATGGGGGTAAGACTCAGAATTTTGAGGACAGAAGAAAAAAAATGAGCAATAGTCATTTCCCCTTGGGCTACACCTACATTGGAATTCACCCAGCCAATACAAAGAATGGTTTGACACAGTGAAAATGTCTTATCCCAAATGTTTCTAAATCCCTCTGTGTACCCTAAGAATAGTCATTCTTTATGGAATATGTTCCAAATATAGATATTATAAGGCAGAAGTGCCTGTATTTGTATTTTTTAAAAACTTACTTTTAAAGAAGCAAAACTACTTTGCCACTTGTAAACATAAAAAGACTCTAGCCGATTTTATATAATATTCTTTAAATTTAACCTAAATTGATCTCCTTGAAAAAAATGCATGAAAATATTTAAAATGCAATGCCTCAAGGTCACCACCAAGCATTTTTGTTTTATGTAGAGGTGCTATGTGCTTTCATACAGCATTTTTAATTTGCATGTTTGTTAACCTCTTGATACAAATGATTCTCTGGCAGGAATATCTTCAATTTCATGCAGTTTTAGAGAGCCATTTTTTTCATGCATTATCACAATCCTCTGATTAATTGTAGTGTACATTCTAAAAGTAACATAAATGTGTATATAATATATATGTACATACACATATATTTAAATATCCACCATAACCCCAGAAGAAAGAGAGATGTAGGATGTACCCATTTGAGAATGCTAGAAGCATCCTGCGTAGTGGATATCAAGAGTCATAAATTTATAATATGAAGCCATTGTGGCTTGAGGGATAAATATTCAGTACCTGGTATTACCTGATAAGGTCATACATATGTATAGCCCCATTTTATGTGATAATTACTGAATCTAGCTTAGCATCTGCTTTTACCAGATAAACTGAATTTATTATTTTGAATAAGGCAGTCACAATAATTCATAGCATTGCAAAGACTTGGCAAATAAAGGGGTCATAAGAAAGAGGAATGGTGAGTATGAAATTTTGTTAGAAATTTCAGTCAATATATAAAATGACTATTTTATTTTTATATAAATTTTTAGAAATTATCAATTGTATATTTAAACTCTATGTTTTCTAGGAAAAAAAAATTAAAATAAAGCTCAGTCCAAAGGCATGTGAAGGATTTCTGAACTATTCATTTTAGTCCTTGAATTTTAAAGTGACTTTTATTGTATTTCAAAATAGCTGTGCATCATCTCTCTACACTTACCAACAAATAATTGAATATGTTTCTTTATTTCTTGTTCACCTGCTTACCATCTAACAGTGAATGATAAGCTGAGGAATGTATTTTAGTAATGAAAGAGATAAGCTAAAAAATAATGTAGCTAGTTGTTCAGACATAGGTGTAATAAATCCACTTTCACATCTATAGAATTCCTCTGCTTAAAATGATCAACTTAAAGTTGAATTGTTAAGCTAACTATCAAAATACTGCATTGTTTTTCCTTGATAAAGTTCAAGAGCTCAGATTTACCTCACACTATCATTGTCTTACTATATTTTAAATGAAAACAATGTCTTCTTACCGGCTGACCCATACCAACATTCAGATTCCTAGTTTTAATAGAATTGTCATTGCTTTCAGTGTCGTAGAGATAGAAAATTTGAATAAATGTATAAACAGGAACATTAAAATAATTACAAGAAATAAAGATGAATATTTAATCCTGAACTAGGGATGCACACTCTACCCTTAGGGGAGTATAAAATCATGAAGAAATAATAAATTATATATATATAAAGTAAAAAACCTACACAATAAAAACAAAGTTTAACAGAAAACTAGAAAGGAACTTAAAACATGTATGATAACCAAAATATATAACCAACATTATATAAAGAATTCTTAAATACTGCTAAATAATAAACATCCAACAGTTAAAAAAATTTAAAAAAAAGCATTAAAAGAAGTAGGAATCTCTACTGAATATCAAAACATGTTCAACCCTCAATTCATCAAAAAAGTAAATTTTGGTAAGAATGGAGTAGTATATTTTTATCTACTCATTTACAAACAATCTTTAAAGGTGAATCAAAATATGCAGTGTTCATTTGGGGTCCAGTTACATATTACTAATGGAAAGTGCATAGTGTTAAAATTTCTAGAAAAGTGATTTATCAGTAAGTTTCAGAATCTTGCTATCTTTTGGTCTAACAATTATACTTGTTAAATTTCATTTCACAGAAAAAAAATCAAATATATAGACAGTAATTGTATCTCCTGGTAGTTTTTAAAAATCCGTATAGAGAGACATCTCTCTCTGTCTCTTGTCAGTTTCACTCCCTTTCTTCCTCTATATCTATTTCTCTATTTCTGTCTCTGCCTTTGTGCCCAGACACACACACAATTAACTGTACACATGAACATTTGTATATAATATGCCAGATTAACATTTTTATCTATTTGAAATATATAATGTATACACATACCCATAAAGTAGATAAATATGTTTTATGTTACTTAAAATAAGAAGCCTAACCGCTTTGCTTACTTTATTAATGGATCTTTCCACCATCCTCAAAATTCTGTATTTCCTTTATCAGCATCAGATAGGGCATCCAACATTTGAATACTCTGTTTATTGCTTATTCATCACATATATATTTTTTAATCACCTATCACATGCCAGACACTCTGCTGGACTTTGGTAATAGAGTATTAAGTTAGGTAAACAGAATTGTTGCCCTCCTGGATCACACAGTTCAGTGTGGAACATTGGTATTTAATAAATAATTACAAGCTCAAGGACTTATATGAAGAAGTTCAGAGTGCTACAGTATCATTAAATAAGCAGAACTGACGTAGTGTTAAGGGATAAAATTTTGCATAAAAAATTTAGAATTAAATCAATGGGATATAGATAAAAAAGAACTGGGAACTAAAACTTGCACAGGGTGAAGGGTATTATGAGAAAAAGGAAATTCTAAGCAGAGGAACCAACCCTCAGTTTCAGGAGTATACATAAGGAGAAATAAAAGGAGACTGGTATATTGACTATTACAAAGGAGAAGAATGCAAGACATGGGTCATAATACGGGATTTGTAATGGAATTCATAAAAGGATTACACATAAAATATTAAATATATAAAAATTTGTATTATAATATTTTTTTCCAGAATTTAAGAGTCCAGTATGAAGTTGTCACAATAGTCCAAGGGAAAATTTATTTTGATTTTTGCTAGTGTGAAGGAAATATGAATGAAGAAATGTGGACAGATATAAACCATATTCTAGAAAAACAAACAATGATACTTGCTCTTAAATGGTGAAGATGGCTAAAGGAGATTGGTATATCAAGGAGGAACCTCATAATTTTCTCTTGAGCAACTGACTATCTGTAAATGTGCTTTATTGAAATGTAGAAGATTTGGGTGGAGGAGTAAATATGAATAGTTCAATTTTGGACGTGTTAAGTCTGAGATGTTTATGAAACATCTAAAGAGTAATGTCAAGGTAGTAGGGTATCTAGAATGCAAAAAAAATTGAATTGGAAATATGTATCTGTGGATTTATCATATTTAATATCATGTATATGGATAAGACAATCTAAAGAAGAAACAAAAAGCCCAATCTATAATAATTAAATCCTGTGTTCCTTCAATTTAGGAACTTATTAAAATATAGATGCCTAACCTCAGTCCACTGAAAATCTTCAGTCAATCAAGGTTTTGTGAAACAAGAGTATGAATTAAATAAAAAAATCTCCACACTTTAAAATATGATCCCAAATATGTAACAAAAATCCTAAGATTTTAAAAAGAATTTGGCCAATTCTCCATAACTGAGTTTTAACACTTCTCACTCTCCAACTGATAAATAAAAAAAAATAAGAATTAGCTAGCATTTCAAACATATACATGAGATAATTAACAAACTTTTAGTATGTGTGTACATAAAATCTGAACTCCCCCAAGTAGAATAAGAAATTGTTTTTTGTACTACTAAACATTATTTTTGAATTGAACCAAAAAAACCCCAGAAAGACTCAAATTCCAAATACTAAATATCATAAGAACCTGTTCTATGACTATAGTGCAATAAAATTAAAAAATCAAATCCAAAAGATATCAAAATTTAAAAATTAATCACTTCTGACTAACTCTTGCATTAAAGAAACAAATACAATAGAAATGATGAAATATTTAGAAAATAAAAAAATATTTACTAAAAATATATAGGATAAAATTCCAAACAATATTTACAGGAAAATTCATAACCTGGGAAATATCAGAGAAATCCAATCATATTGAAAATAAACATTTAAAACAGGAAGATAGGAAATTTTGAAAAAAAGAACTAGTAATTTGAAAGAAAATAGAAGAAAGCAAAACTTGAGATCCAAGTAAACATTAATAAAATAGAAAATAATGAAAAAGGACTGATGAATAAAATGAAAAGTTAGCTCTTTTAAAATACAAATGAAATAGATGTGATCTAGAGAAACTGTTTAAAAAAAAAAGTCCTAAGTAAACAATTTTTGAAGTTTGAAAAGTGACAAGATTTACATTTAATAGAGATTTTTAAGGATCATAACATGGAAATACAAAAGATTAGAAGATAATACTATGAAAAATTATATACCAACAAATTGGACAACCTAGGAGAAATGGATAAACTCCTAAAACATACAACCTTCCAGAACTGAATAAGAACTAGAAAATCTAAACAAACTAATAGTTAGTAAATTAATAATAATAATAATAATAATAATAAACCAGTAATCAAAAATACCAAAAAATGAAGGTCCAGACCCAGATGGATTCATAGGTGAATTCTACCAAACATTTAAAGAATAATTAATACCTATTGTTCTGAAACCATTCCAAAAAATAGAAGATTGGAAAACCTCCAAGTACATTCTGTGAGGCCAGATTTACCTTATTATTAAAACCAGATAAGACACCACAAAAAGTAAAACTACAGGCCAATATCCCTGATGAACATAGATGCAAAAAATCCTCAACAAAATATTAATAAATTACATTCAACAATGCACTAAAAGAATCATTTACCAAGATCAAGTGGGAATTATTCCAGGGATGCAAGGATAGTTCAATATTTGTGACTCAAACAACATGATATACCACATTAACAGAATGAAGGATAAAAATCATATCATCTCAATAGATGCAGAAAAAACCTTTGACAAAATTCGACATCCATTCATGATAAAATTCCTCAAAAAAGTGGGTTTAGAGAGAACGTATCCCAACATAATAAAGGCCATATATGAAAAACCCACAGTTAGCAACATACTCAATGACAAAAAACTGAAAGCTTTTCCTCTAACATCAGGAATAAGACAAGAATGTCCACTCTTGCCACTTTTATTCAACATGGTACTGGAGCTCCTCGCCACAGCAATTAGATAAGAAAAAGAAATAAAAGGCATCCAAATTGGAAAGGAAGAACTAAAAATTTCACTATATGCATACAACATGATACTATATATAGAAAACTCAAAAGACTCCACCAAAAAATCATTAGAACTAATGCATGAGTTTTGTACAGTTGCAGGATACAAAATTTAATATCCACGGGTGCCTGGGTGGCTCAGTAGGTTAAGCATCTGCCTTCGGCCCAGGTCATGATCCCCGGATTCTGGGATCGAGGCCCACATCCAGCTCCTTGCTCACTGGGGAAGCTGCTTCTCCCTTTCCTTCCCTGTTCCTGTTCTCTATCTCACTCTCTCCATCTCAAATAAATAAAGTCTTTAAAAAATAATATACAGGAATCAGTTTTGTTTCTATACACTAAGAATAAAATAGCAGAAAGGGAAATTAAGAAAATAATTCCATTTACAATTGCACCAAAAAGAATAAAATACATAGGAATAAACTGAAGAAGTAGAAAGACCTTTACTCTGAAAACTATAAAATATTGATGAAAGAAATTAATGATATAAAAACTAAAAGATATTCCATGCTCATGGATTAGAAGAATTCATATTGTTAAAATGTCCATAATAACCAAAGCAATCTACGGTTTCAGTATAATCCCTATCAAGATATCAACATTTTTCATAAAACTAAAACAAATGATACTAAAATTTGTATAGAACCACAGAAGATTATGGATGGCCACAGCAATCCTGAGAAAGAACAAAGCTGGATGTATCATAATTCCAGATTTCAAGATATACTACAGAGCTGTAGTAATCAAAACAGTGTGGTACTAGCACACAAATAGACCCATAGGTTGATGGAACATAAGAGAGAGCCCAGAAATAAACCCATACTTATGTGGTTAATTAACCTTTGACAAAGGAGGCAAGAATATGCAATGGAGAAAAGACAATCTCTTTAATAAACGATGCTGGGAAAACTGACAGCTACACACAAAAGAATGAAACTGAACTCCTTTTTACACCACACATAAAAATAAACTTGAAATGTACTAAAGAGCTAAATATAAGACCTGAAACCATAAATCTAGAAGAGAACACAGTAATTGTAACATTTTTCTAGACAAGTACCCTAACGCAAGGGAAACAAAAAATAAGTAAACAACTGAGACTGACTAGACCAAAATAAAATGCTTTTGCACAGAAAAGGAAACCATCAACAAACCAAAAGGCACCCTACTGAACAAGCAAAAATATTTGCAAATGACATATTCAGTAAGGGGTTAAAATCCAAAATATATAAAGAACTTACACAACTTAACACTCCCCCAAAATAATCCAATTAAAAATGGGCACACCTGAATAGACATTTTCTCAAAGAAGATATGCAGATGGTCAACAGAAATGAAAACACACTCAACATCATTAATCATCAGGGAAATACAAATCAAAACCACAATGAGATATCACCTTACACCTGTCAGAATGGCTAGACTCAAAAAGAAAAGAAACAAGTATATGTGAGGACATTGAGAAAAATGAACTTTCATACACTGTTGGTAGGAAATTGGTACAGACACTGTGGTAAATAGTATGGAGGTTTCTTGAAAAATTAAAAATAGAAATACCATATGATCCATCAATTCCACTACTGGGTATTTACTCAAAAAATAAAAATAAAAAAACTAATTTGAAAAGATATATGCACCCCTAGGTTTACTGCAGCATTATTTCTAATGGTCAAGATATGGGAGCAACCTAAGAATCAATAAAGATGTGGAAATACATACACACAAACACACATATGTGTATAATGGAATATTACTCAGCCATAAAAAAGAATGGCATCTTGCCAGTTGTGACATGAATGGACCTAGTAGTATTATGCTAATTGAAATAAGTGAAAAACAAATACCATATAATTTCACTTACATGTGGATTCTAAAAAAAAAAAAGAAGAAGAAGAAAAACGAATAAACAAACAAAAAGCAGAATCAGACCTATAATACAGAGAACAAACTGAGGGTTGCTGGAGGTGAGGGAATGGGCAAAATGGTTAAAAGGGAGTGGGAAATATAGGCTTCCAGTTATAGAATGAATGAGTCATGAGAATGAAAGGAATAGCACAGGGAATGTAATCAATTGATTACATGTTGTAATAGCATGGTAGGTGACAAAATGTCAGTTACACTTGTAGTGAGGATAGCATAATGTATAATCTTGTTGAATCACTATATTATATACCTGAAATTAATGTAACATTGTGTGACAACTATGCTCAAATAAAAAAATCATAACATTTTCATATATGTTAATTTTTAAAATATAGAGGGATAGATGGTATATTAGAAATAAACTATCAAGATGTGAATATATTAATAATGAACATATAATTTATAATAGTAATTTAAAATAATGTCATGAGCCCTAGATGGCATTTTCATAGAGTTTGAGCAAAAATACCAATACCACTAGTTCCGTCTACAGATTTTCCATATGTTGGGAAAATTGAGATAGCTATCCAAATCATTTTAATAACTTTTTAGAACATTAAAATTCACAATTGATAAAAACAGTAAAAGAAAATCAGAAAGTAACACTGTTGTCAAAATACTTGAAAAACCCTAAATGAAGTATCAGCACATCACTAAAGTGATATAAGAATGAATGACCTAAGAGCATAAAGAACCCTTCAGAACAGAAGCAGAAACAGGTGTGTGTATGTTTTTCCCCCTGCACTTTGCTTTAAAAGACTCTTAAGGAAACAGGTTATAAGACCCTGTTTTATGACTACAGTGCAATGCATTTAAAATCTATTAGGATTTTGGGGCGCCTGGGTGGCTCAGTCGGTTAAGGGTCTTCCTTCAGCTCAGGTCATGATCCCAGGGTCCTGGGATCCAGCCCCGCATCAGGCTCCTTGCTCAGTGGGGAGCCTGCTTCTCCCTCTCCCTCTGCCTGCTGCTCTGCCTACTTGTGTTCTCTATCTCTCTGTCAAATAAATAAATAAAATCTCAAAAAATAATAAAATAAAATCTATTAGGATCTATCACATTTGGATTTCAGAATTTAGGAGAGAAACATTAGCCATTAGGCTGTGGGTTTTATAAACTGCATGATTATGGGTAATAAGCCTATTCTTTGGGCTGACCAAGCTTTGTACTGGCTGGACGCTTTACACTCACAGCTGTAGGATATGAAGGAAGCTTGACTTCCATCCTTGTTCTCCCACTTCATCAGTCATGGTTGGGATAGTATCAACCCCTCTCCTGGGGTGTCTGGGGGCCACAGCCTAAGTCCTGCAGCTGCAGGTGCATCGGCAAATAGCTTCCAGTCCTGATCTGCCACATCAGCGTTCTATCAGGATTGGTTAACTTCAGCACTTAGCTTTTCCTGATTTCTATAGAGAAAGTTTGTATTTCCAAATTATTCTCCTCTGTAAGAGCCAAACCCTTTTCACAGATGCCAGTTTGCAAGTGAGTCTTTTTAGATAAATTAACCACTACCTGTCAGTCTATCATCCTTCTTTGAACTGGTGGACTCTGCCCGTCATCCCCTATCATCTCAACCCTTTAGAGCTACAAGACTATTTGCTGGCACCCTGCAGAAGACACAGGAGAATGCAATGATTGGCACACAGGAAAGGGAATACTATGATTAACACCTGAAGCTGTCCCAATAATATGAAATAAGACCATATCTGATACTATACTGTACTATGATCACTATTTTATAGGAAGTTTGTTTTTTCATATGAGGGCCAGAGGATAAGTATGACAAGTTGGAAGGGGGACCCTAAATAATTTGGAATGGCTGAGTGATCGATATTTCAGAATTCTCCCAAACTTCGAAATCTAGAAAATTCTTGTCATCCAGTATAGTGGGGGATCTGTCCAACATGGAATGCTTAGTTTAGAAATCTGAAGACTATATCTGGCATTAGTTTGATTCACAAGAAAGGGTAATACTGCCTAATGGAGTATTCCAGAAAGCTAGTAAGATCTATAAGCAGAGTTGAGTCTTTAAAAGATATTGGAATGGCTACACCTTTCCCCTGCCTCGTTTGGTATCTAAGGAAAATACAACATCATAAAATAGTAGAAAAAGCCAGCCTCTATGAGGATAGACCAACAAATCCAGGGTAACCTGTGTGGTAATCTTCCTGGAATAATCCAAATGTAAGACAGTTAAAATATGCACAACTGTCTTTCCCTGGCTCTTACGGTTTTTAGCAAACATCTATTTCTTGAAGTATCATAGCTACTGGCTCACTCCTTGGGTAATCAGCCTGGCAAATATCCAGAAATTGGAGGCACATTCTTCACTCACATGATTTTTGATAGCTGGTTTTGATTTATTTTGTACCACACCAGAGTGATAACAACCAGCATAGTGCTTATGAGTCACTCTGAGTCACCCACCCAAATGTTTGAATTTGGAAATGAGTATCACAAGAGACAAGGTAAAGTGTAGGCTCAGGCTGGAGCCATGATAGATAGCCAGGAGAAAGCAACGCCTTCAAGTTGATGTTATCTACCCTTTCACACATGATAAAATCCAATATTCCCAAATGCCTGAGAAAATGAGATCAGAGGAAAAAAAGGAAAGGTAGAACCCTTCACATATTTCTATCACTCCAGACTTTTACTATATCCCCTAATTCTCTACTCTTGGCTCCCAAAAATATGGGAGAAAGCAAAAGATTACATGCAAAGCATGACTTTATGCAGAGTATGTATATTATTAGCCCAGCGGAGCAGCCAGTTGCCAATGGAAGGCAAATTTGCATTTACAAAGCAGAAATGCTTTTTGAGATAACTACCTCCTAGTTCTATTGCCCTTGTGCTTTGTAAGTGATGAGAACAGACTAGTCCCCTGACCTCACCTGTTTGGGTGATAGCTACATATCTCAAGAGTAAGCAGAGTTCTCTCTCTAAGGCTTCAGTTTTGTGTGTGTGTGTGTGTGCATGTGTACATGTATATGCACACATACACTTATTTCCACAGTTGAGTCTTCATCTCAACGTGAGTTATCAGATGACTCTGGACTTCTGGAGTCTTGGCACAATTGACTTGAACCATGCTGGGGACTACAATATGGACATATATATTTGAACTAAGCTAACCTCATTTAGACTAGATACAATTTAAGGAGATGAAGTGATTTTTCAGATGCCGTAACGGTCCCAAACCAGGTGACTTTGAGTTAGGGATATTGTCCAAATGGGCTAATCACACGTACCTTTTAAATCTGGGTCTAGGGATCAAAGCTAAGAAGTCAGAAACTCTGAAGTGTGAGACGTATTTGATATGCCATTACGTTCTTAAGGTTAGGGGGTGCTATGTGGCAAGGAACAGAGGTAGGTTCTAAGGTCCAAGAATGGCCCCAGCTCACAGCCAGCAAGAAATTGGGGCCTCCATGTTACAACCTCAAGGAATTTACTTCTTCCTGTAACAAGAATGAACTAGGGAAGCAGATTTCCTCCAAGCCTCCAGACAAAAACTCATCCTGGACATCTTGATTTTAATCTTGAGATCTCCTGAGGAGGGAACCCAGATATGCCATGCTGATTTCTGACCTACAGAACTGTTAGCAAATAAATGGGTGTCATTTTAAGCTACTAAGTTAATGGTAATTTGTTATGCAGCAATAAATAACTAATGCAATATTGTAAAAACAATATTCCCATTCAAATTTCATAATTAAGGGGCGCCTGGGAGGCTCAGTCGTTAAGCATCTGCCTTCGGCTCAGGTCATGATCCCAGAGTCCTGGGATCAAGCCCCACATCGGGCTCTCTGCTCGGCGGGAAGCCTGCTTCTTCCTCTCCCACTCCCCCTGCTTGTGTGCCCTCTCTCGCTGTGTCTCTCTCTGTCAAATAAATAAAAAAAATCTTAAAAAAAAACAAATTTCATAATTAAGTAGCAATTCCAATCAAAATCCAAGTATATAATTTAAAGGTACTTGAAAAATTAATTTTAAAAAATAGAGAAAAAAAATCTAGGACCAGACAAGATAATTGGAGGGAAAAAAAATCTTCCAGTTATTGAGATTTACTGTAAAACTGTATTAATATTATTACATTGGAACAGACAACTATATTAACGTAGTATGGCAAAGAGCTCCCAAACAGACAAACATGTATATGAAACCTTGGTACATGCAGAATCAGCATGAAAATAAATGGGAAAAACATCAATTATAAAATAAATAGTATTGAGACAACTGGATTTCCAAATTGAAAGGAACAAAATTTGATTCCAACCTTATCCCACACAGAATAAGAATTTCTAGATATTTTAAATATTTGTATTTCAGAAGTAAAATTTTGTAACTGTTAGTAAAAATTTAGATAAACTTTGACCTTTTTACAGAGGAAAAGCAGGAATTTTTGAAATATGTATGCAAACATGTTTAACAACTAGCAATTAGAGAAATATAAAAGAAAATAACAATGACAGACTACTGTTCACACATCAGATTGCAAAAAAAGAAGTCTTCAAATGCCATAAGGGTAAAGTCTTAGGGCTCTGCTAAAAGAAGAAACATTGGCATAACGTTTCTGTGATGCAATGACACACTTTCTAGTAAAATTAAAAATGGCTAGACCTTCAAACCCAGTAATTTCTCTCCTAAATTTATAATTTGAAGAAACTTTCACATCTACTCAAAATCTTATTTTTTTAAGATTTTATTTATTTATTTGAAAGAGAGAGAGAGAAAGCACGAGAGAGGTGTTGGGGACAGAGGGAGAGTGAGAAGCAGAGTGCTGAGCAGGGAGCCAGACAGAGGTTCAATCCCAACACCCTGGGATC
This sequence comes from Zalophus californianus, assembly GCF_009762305.2. Lineage (NCBI taxonomy): Eukaryota > Metazoa > Chordata > Mammalia > Carnivora > Otariidae > Zalophus > Zalophus californianus. The sequence continues at coordinate 141,640,908 of NC_045596.1, read as the reverse complement.
ATGACCTGAGCTGAAGGCAGATGCTTAACCAACTGAGCCACCCAGGCACCCCCCCAAAATCTTATTTTCAAGAACAGTGATTGCACTATTGTTTCTCAATAACCTAAACATTACAAAACAAAGGAACACATAGAATATTATATATGTATAAAATAGAATACTACACAATAATAAAAATAGATTGAATCTGCATGATTCAATATGGGCTTTGTCTTAAAAATAAATTGGTGAATGAAAAAACAGAATTAGGACTACTTGGAAAAATGGCTGATTTTAGGACTGGCACAGATAAATATAAAATAATCCTAGGACAACTTGCAATGCCAGAAAGATTGAAGGTGTTAGGAAAAAAAAAGCCACAATAATGAGGTCATATCAAAGGAACATAAAGAGCCAACTGAATAGCTCCCACTGAAAAGCCAAAGCTTGAATAATGTGAACAACCAAATACATAAAGTGGTTTTGGATTATAACCCAAAATATAAAATAAATATCCATGAATGCATACTGATATAAAATGTTTGAATAACTAAAAATAAAAATGGAAGAGAAGAGACAAATCTTTTGCAGAAGATTTTGAAATAATTTATATAGTCTGCTCTAATGAAGGGAGAGCATAACTCCCAATGTAAGCTGCATACAATGACTTTCTTCTGAAGAGTATAGTCTGAACAAAGGGTGGGGAGTAACTTTACAGTGGAGAAACCTGAAAAATACCCTTTACCATGTGGTCAAGACTAACATCATTAGTGGTAAGTCTATTAGATTTATCTATTAGATTGTTGGTACCCTTGAGGTCATGTGACAAGAAAGGTACTTTATGATCTTTCTCCCCAAAACCCATCATCCCATTCTAATCATGAAAAAAATAATCAGACAAATATCAAGAGCAGGACATTTTACAGAATTGTCAAGGTCATCAAACTCAAGGAAGTCTGAGGAACTGTCATGGCCTACAGGAGCCTGAGGACACGTGACTACTAAATGTAATGTGGTACTGTGGATCAAGTCCTAAAAGAAGGAAAGGATGTTAGGTACAAATTAAGGAAATCTGAATAAAAATATAGACTTTACTTAATAATAACGTAGCAACATTGGTTTATCATTTGTAATAAATGTACCATACTAATATAAAACGTTAATAGGGGAAACCTGGTGTGGGGTATATGGTAGTATATGGTATATGGTAGTATAAAGGTGGTTTATTTTTAGAAAAAAAGCAGACCTAATTGTTTAGGATGATTCCATTTTTCAAAAAAATGAAAGATAAAATTTTAAAGGTTATTAAATCTGGGGATACATTATTATATATAATATCACACTGTAGATTCTTACAACAGAATATTTTTGGTGTGTTTTGTTTAATTTTTTTAACCCTTAAAAAATCAACTTCACATTTTAAGAAGAAAGAAACTCTGCCAAATATCCTTTGATTAGATCAGGTTGAATAATCACTGATATGAACCATCATAGAACTGCTGACTTGAGTGTATATGATGCATTTTTCCCTCCTTTCACATCTATGTGTTTTAATTGAAGTAAGGAAGTCAAAGAGTGCTATTGACTATTTTATAAGTAATAGTTGTAATACCTTGACAAATGGAGACCTGCTGCAACACTCATTGCTTTGCAGAATCTTTTACAAGTAAACACTTTAGTTTATAATAAAGCCCCTGAAACCAGGCAACAGAGACAGCAGGTTTTCAGATCCCGAGTGCTAACAGGTAATTTTTACTTATAAAAATACTTCAAACAGCTGAAAGCCTACTACTATATGATGATTTGGAAATAATATTAGCATGTATTTATGCTATATTATAGATAACCTGACTAATTTCCTCCACTTTGTCTCTACAGGGGTCAAGGCTGCAGAGTGTGGAAGAAGCAAAAGTGCTCTTTGTTCTCTTCCTATACTCAATGTTCAAACTCACTGTACATGTGGACAGCCGAGAACAGCTTGGTGGATAATAGACAAGCTTGTCGTTTTCTAAAAGTTTCTGAAAGCCTTTTCTAAAAAGGGTAGTGGTAGCAAAGTGCCTAGCATTATGAAAAATATAAAGAAAAGAAAGAAAAAGAAAAGATAGATATAAAGAAAAAGAACAAGCAGTCTAGAGAATCAAGAGAAAGAAAAGCAACAGACTGAGAGTACAAAAATGTGGTTATCCAGACACTGAAAGACAACTCTGCAAAACTGATAATGTGTTAATTATTTAAGACTGCCTTAAGTGGACCTGACAGGTAATTACTAAGGACATTCTTATGGTTATGGCCCCATTGGGAATATGGATAAGCTGAGGCAAGTCATTTGTCTAAAAACATCTGGTTAAAGACTATCGTTCTCTCCGACCAAGTTGGAAACTAGTATTAATTAAAACCAAAGGGATGAATGCTTCTTTACATTACCAAAGCAATACAATAGATGGCCTCTTTAAATGTGGAATTTGCTTCACTGGTTCAACCTCATCTTCCATTCCTTGGTTTTAGTGAGAAATTAGCTTCAAGAACACATGGGGGGAGGCACTTTTCTAAAGCAAAGGCTTGTCTATTTATAAAACCTGGTTGGGGGGACATGTCTTTTTTTTTTTTTTTTACAGCAGTCGTTCTTAATTTTTTTTTTTTTTTTTTTTTTTTGTGAAAGGTGACAGACCCATTAGGGAATGTAATAAAAAATATATGAACTTTCTCTGCTGACCACAAAATGTGTACACATACTGACCTTTAGAATTTTACAAACAACATGGTGGAGGTCATCACACTCTGAAGTCCAACAAGGAATCATGGGTTTAGAACTTATTATTTTTTTCTAATCATTTAAACTCTGGCAACTGTTACCAATAATATAATGGTATAAGTGTTACTACAATCTTAAATAAGAAGAATTGTGAAAATAAGCACAATGCTGCATATTGTAAAAATTTGCATGAAACATTACACACAAAATAGATTTAGCACTTAAGAGGTAGGACATATGTTGGTTTTGTGATGGGGAACATCATGGCAACTAACAGCTTTAAAATGTGGAGGGAGACTTTTCACCTTAGGTAATTTTTAAGGTGAATAATTTTTCATCTTAAAATGTATGTGATTGGGAGCAAAGGGTTTACTAATTTAGAAATATAATCAAGAAAATATATCTAGGGATATTTTAAATAGTCTCTAGAAACATGTATATCAGATTTTGAATATATTTATATGACAAAAAATAAGACAAATCTCTTAATTTCATTTAAAGGGTTATTACAAGAACATAAAAAGCAAATTCACAAGTAAAAGAAGTAGATTACTGTACCAAAGCAGAAACTAGATGTTGACACCAGTCTTTGTAAGTAGATATGCTTATGCCTACAAATATACATATATCAATCAATTATGTCAATCTAAAAAGTGTTGCTTTGTTGCTTAGTTCAGAAAACATCAAAAATTTCTTTATTTCTCACTTGACAGATACGTATGGAGCTCTGGCCATCTTCCAGGGATTATGGTAGGTGATGGGAATACGGTAGCAAAGGAAAAGGCATTGTTCTTTTCTTCATGGAACTTGCAAATTCGAAGGGGGCAGAGTAGGGGCTTCATGTGACCAGATATTAGCCTGCTTTTCTGACCTTCTCTTATATCATTTCCCCTTTTTTTTGTCAATTCTACACATAAACTTTCTTTTAGGTCCTCTCTTTCCCGGCTTCCAGTATTGATTATATTTGGTGCTCTTCGGAAAACTTTATACACTGATCACCAGCCAGCACCTACCAGTTCTCTTCCAGCTAACTCCCAACTTTTTTTCAGGGCCCATTTTGTTTTTTCCTCAAGGTTACTTGAGCTTTTGTAATTCCCTAAATTTTTCTTTAATACTCAGTATGCCACAAATTATTTACCCCAAATCACAAATTATTTACCCCTAAATTCTGTTGAGATAGGGAAACTGAAGGGACTCCATTTTAGAAAGACTCCATTTCTGCTGTTTCTCTGCTAGACCCCATTTACTCACGTTCTATATTTCACCTTGCATCTGAGTAAACCAAGGAAGCTATGTTCCCACTCCAAGAGGGAAGCAAGAAAGTTAATCATTCTGAGTTTTGTCCTAGGCCCCCAAACACTTGAAAACATCAAAAAAGAACTGGATCCCAAACATGTTCCAAGAACATTAGCTTTAAACAAACTTTAGTGGACACTGGCATCAATACCCCCTTACCCTTAATGATTTATGGAGTAACACCTATTGTTCAACGGACACTCACCTTTGATTAGAGCCTCCCCTGGATTCCTGAAGGAACATGTACCCTAGACTACTTTTCAATATAAACTCTACCCCAAGTGATAACGAGACTCAATTTTCCTTTTCTGAAGCTCCCAGACACTCCAACTGTTATGCTCTGTCACTTACACTATTCAATAAATTCTGCTTTCACTTCCTCTTGGCTTGTGTTTGATTTCTATCATGTGGGAAGCCAAGGACCCTCCTGGCTGGTCTTGTGGAACCCCCGCTGGGTCCTCAGATCCAGCCTTCCTATGTCACTTTAATCCATAAAGACATGGATTCCAAGGCCCAGCAAAATTTCCAGAACAGAGTAGGTGGTTGATAAAAATTTAGAGGATAAATACATGATGATAGGGATAAATTAAAAAATTAGCTAATGTATTATTGAAAGAATACAATTTGTAGGAGCTTCAAGCGCTCTGTGACTAGAGTGAGACCTATAAAAGGAACATGTAGGTCTGTGGCTGACAGTAGATGCCATTATCACTATAGGCCAAAACCAAGTGTAGTGTTGCATATAGGAAGTCACAGGAAAAAGTGTTTGCTTCAGACCCTTAGCTCATGCATTTCTCCACCCATCGATAATAATATATTGAATGCCCAAGAAACAATAAGACTTTGCTCTACATCTGTCTTTTTCATAAGATTTCCTGCTATGCAGTATAATGTTTGGCATATGATAGGAGCGCAACAAATATTTGCTTGTTAAATGGTGAATGAATGCCCTGAGCTAGAGCCACAAAACTGAATAAAATGAAATAAGTTCTAAGATCAGGGTGAAAGAGATTCCAAACCCATATTTCCTCAAATATAAGTGTTTTAGCCAAAATAATCCATGTTGAATATTTATACTGCATAAGCATGTTGGCATTTTTAGAAATTAGACTTTCTTTTCCCTTCATTAGATGTCTTCATTAACTGATTTATTTCTAAGTTTAAATCTATTGAAAATACGCACAAATTAGGAGCAATATAGAATTGCACATTTGCAAACATTTAAAATCAAAACAGAAAAACAGTCATCATCTGTTCCTTTCTCATCATACCTTAATTTGATATGCAAATTAGCATGGCTTCTGCCCATATCTAAATTTTACTTGGCAATTTGCTAATTCACTTTACAAAATACAGCACACAGACACAGACATTTATACATAAAATTATACTAAGATCTTTTTATAATTTCTAATATTTTATTAACAGATGTTGAGTGTGATGTTTTTAATACTCCAAGGTAACCAACAATTTTACTGTAAAATTTTCTCTAATCTTTTTCCTGATTACACGTTTAGTTTTATTCCAACAAAATGACCTCATTTTCCTTTTATCTATTTTATATACAAGGGATAAAAAGCCCAATTTAATAACAATGGACTTTTTTAAGGAAGAGGAAATAAAACCCCAAAATAACTTTCTGAATATGAAATCTCCCTGTACTTATCCTTCATGAATAAGGTAATTAGCATCTTCAAACAACATATTAACCATAAAGAATTAGTAGCTATTTACTGCTTTCATACATGGTTTTGTAAAGCAGAATTATGGACAAATATTATCCAAACTTCCCGAAGAGAAAGTTTAATTATATCAGTTATTTTATCAACTGCTTTATATAAATTTTGTTCTTTACCTTTGAATTACTCATGTACAGTAATACTGGTTTTTTAATCTGTTAAATTGGTTACCTATAAGAAACATATGAAGATAACTGAAATACATAATTCAAACATCATTTAGCATCAGATGGTCTTAAATTTATCTAAGCAATAAGAAGGATCAATTATTAAGAATATTTTTTTTAAAGAGCTAGGAAAAGTCATGCCTAGCAAGTAATGATGTATCTTCACAATTGGCCACATTTATAAAAAAAAGAATTTGGTTTAAATTGCTTTTATACTCATTTAAAAATTAAAATTAAGTTAAAAATATTCTCTACTCCCAGAACATCAGATTGACTCAGAGTCACAATTCTCTGTACTTAACTCCTTAGCCTTTAGGCGTGTAAATCCTATACCTCAAAGTTGATCAAGGAATCTGTAAGAGCTCAATGTAATGTCTAAAATAGATTGTCAGAGGAGAGAGAAATACTTTAGCAATAAGAAATCAATCTGCCATTTGATTCCACTTTGACCTTGAACAACTTTTTTAAGCACTCTTTATTTCTACTTTCCCTTCTGTAAAATGGACATATTCATAATAAATTCCTCATATTGTAGTTCTGAGAATTAATTTAGATGACACATTTAATGTAAGTAGTCAATGCAGTGATTGGTCTATCTATGATAATCACTAGATGAAATTTAACTTGACTTAGCAATAGTGTTGTTGAATTAGTTTAAACAAGGAGTCCGTAAGACTGAGCTGGTTCTAATGCCCTAGAAGCCTGTGTCAGCCAACCAACCTTAAGCCTATAAATGCCTGAAAATTAAGAAATCAAAACCTAAAGAAGTGCCTGGATGGCTCAGTCAGTTGAGTGTCTGACTCTTGATTTTGGCTCAGGTTATGATCTCAGGGTCGTGAGACTGAGCTCACATCAGGGTCCACACTCCAAGATGGAGTCACTTATGCTAAACTCAACGTCCATAAACCAAAACTTAAGTAAGTTTTGATGCTCTGCTCTTCCAGAAAAGGAAGACTTAAGATTACCAATCAATGCTTGCCTGCTCAGCACAAATTACCTGAGCCAGCTTCAAGACTTCCATTTGCTCCATGTAAGGAAAGTAACCCTACTTTAACCAATCAGGAAATTCCCAGTATAACTTCCTTGTTCCTTTTCCCTTTGGTCTAGAAAACCCCCTCATTTTGCACAACTCTTGTTGTGAGTTCCTTTCTGCTTTCTAGACTGGATATTTTGAGGTTCATGAATCATTAAATAAAAATCAACTAGATCTGAAAATTAACTGTCTGTGAAATTTTCCTTTACAAATTCAAGGATTAAATATGTTTTATAAATAACCAAAACAATTGTCACCTTTAATTTCAATATTTGAATTTCAAAAAAAGGAAACTCCAATATTCTCTTCCACTCCAGTATCACTGCTATTATTCTGAGGTTTTCTAATGTGCTCTTGTTCCTATGGTCTGCTTCTGTTGGATATATAGCATCACACTGCCAGAGTAAGCACCTAGTTAGTCTTTAACAAGATGCCTGGAGGCCAGGAGAGGGGGAATCATGGCCCACTATCCAGAAAGTTAGAGGAGCATTCCAAAAACAAAACTACAAGAAGCCAGATCAAACCAGACAGACCCAAGACAAAGAAAGCCAGAAACCCTGACCAAGTATGGGAAGAAAGGCATGAAACTCTGCTCCTAAAAATATTCCTTCCCCAAGTAATAAATATTCCACCCCCTAGTTAATAACTGTTAATAAAGAATTGAGACCCAAACCCTGAGGTCAGCTCTCCCTGGAGCTTGCCCACACTCACATCTTGAGAGTGTACTCTCTCTTTTATAAGCCCTTCACTTGGACCACTCAACCACCGTCTGGTCCATCCTTGAATTCTTTCTTGTGAGGGGACTAAAAGCCTCTGGTGACATCCCGGGGTGCGCTCGGGGGGAGACCTCAGGGCCTTGGGTCTCTTCAGTTCACTCGGAAACAACACTAGCCTCATCCACAGAGACTGGCTTACCTTTTCACTCTACAAGGACTGAAATAAGAAACAAAGATCTTTCCCTCTGATTTTCCATAGTAATTCCTCACAAAAGATAGTTATGTGCTACAGACATTTTCTGTTAATGTAAGGGCAACACAGAGGACTCTAGCACAGGGGAAGCATACAAATTAATAATTTCTTTGTAGAGGGCTCACCCTTCCATCTCCAGAGTCCTTTGCCTTCTGCCCCATTCTTTTGAAATGCAAAATTTCTCACACTTTCCTGTGTAGAACAATTTTCCTTCTACAGACTCAGCTTGGGGGGCTACTTTCACATATGCAAAAATTCATTAAAGGTTCTGTAAAGCAGAGATTTACTGTAGAACTCCAACTTTAGCAACACAAAGCTCTGGCAAAAAGCTTCGAAAGTAAAATCCCCCTTTAATCTAGTCCACAAAACTTTCTAAGCATCATTCCATTCTCTGCTGGGTTATCTAAGTGAAAGGGAACAGAATTAAATTTATCCCTCTCTTGATTTTAATTATGGCACTTATATGGCAGAGCATCTTAATTCACTTCTGTTATTGTTACTCTACTCTAACTCACATTACAAAATCATAGCTATTTATATGATGTTTAGAGAGTATAAACCATGTAAAAATACAGAAGAGAGAACAATCAAACCAAAGACCCCTTGGCTTTTTTTTTTCTGTTTTTTTTTTAATTTTCATTTTCAGAAAGAACACATTAATCCATAAATATGCAAATCACTCAAATTATCTGTAATGCACCTCTCTAATCCCATTCCCTTTCTTTTTTTTTTTAAGATTTTATTTATTTATTTGAGAGAGAGAGAGAGAGAATGAGAGACAGAGAGCATGAGAGGGAAGAGGGTCAGAGGGAGAAGCAGACTCCCTGCCGAGCAGGGAGTCCGATGTGGGACTCGATCCCGGGACTCCAGGATCATGACCTGAGCCGAAGGCAGTCGCTTAACCAACTGAGCCACCCAGGCGCCCTCCCATTCCCTTTCTTGGGAATAGCTTTATTCAAGACTGCTGCAGTGGGGTTTTACAGTAGGAAAGAGAAATTGGGTTCAACTCAAATATAATGAGGAAAAGTGGGAATTTGTAGCCAAGGAGCAGAATGGAGAGAGTTTGGTGGATGGAAAATTATTTTTTAAAAGGAAACATCAGGGTAAGAAATGGATTCTGACTAAATAGAATTCTTTAAAAAAAAGATTTTATTGGGGCATCTGGGTGGCTTACATGGTTAAGCATCTGTCTTTGGCTCAGGTCATGATCTCCAGGTCCTGGAATGGAGCCCCATGTCAAGCCCCATGTCTGGGTTCCAGCTCAGTGGGGAATCTGTTTCTCCCTCTCCCTCTGCCTACCCGCCAACTTGTGCTCTCTCTGTCTCTCTCTTTCAAATAAATAAATATTTTTTTAATTTAATTTATTATTACTATTTTTTAAAAGATTTTATTTTACCTTATTATCTCTAATTATTGAAACTAAAGTAGTAAAAAGAAATGTTGCCAATGATCAGTTCCACTTTCTGTTTTCCAAGCTGATTTTCTATTTTTAAGTGAGTTATACCCCCTTTCAGGTCACTTGGAATGGGGTGCTTCATGAGTCAGGAGGGGAGTTACTGAAGGCAGTTAATCAGAAAGACCACTGGAACATAGAGGCCATCAAGCACTGGCTAAGGGGAACTCTCCATTGCTTGCACTATAGGTCCTACTGTTCATTCATGTGAGTGTCGGGTTTATGTCACTCTTTTACAACAACAGAGTCTGCTAATAGACACCTAACCTTGAATTTGATAGATGTGTTCTCCTCTGTATTTGACCCAGAATGTCTTCATCTACCCTCTCCTTATGCCATTTTTTTCTTCCTGTAGAACTTCCTTTTATCCATTTTCTCTAGTTTCAACTTTCCTTCCATAGCTAATGTACTTCTGACTACTTAAAAAAATCCAAAAAGCCTGGCTTAAATTAGTGTTTTTTTCTCTTAAGCCTTTCTAAATAGCCTTCACTGTCCCTTTAGTTCTGCCTCCTTTCTTTGTAACTGTAATATACTCATGTTGCATAAATATGAGATTCTTAGATATAAATGGAACTTCCCTAAATTATCACTTTCTCCTGTGCAGAGAAGCATGGCTAAAATACAATACAATATAAATTGGGTAGGGTGGTATTTCTTGACACAGGCTACATAATGTATAAAATAATTATTATTTAAATTTTTACATATTTACTTAAACTTAACCTTCTAATTAAAGAGTTTCAAACATGTATGTCAGGTATTAATTATGCATAATAGGCCAGATTTTATGTGTTGATGTGAATCACATGAATTATCACCTAACTGCAAAATTACTTTCTTTTACCTTATAATAGCATCCCTCCACCCCCTCTCATGCAATGAAACTAGATAAAATTATAACATTAAGATTAATTTTATAGCATATTCTATTTGCCTCAGAAATTTCTGAGCATTACTCTTATGCCTATTCTCTAACAAAACATTTTTTTATTCTTTTAAGATAACCAAGTCTATGAATTTATTCTGCAATCTCTATTTTCTTAGACTGGACATTTGCCAACATTATTATTTTATAAAAAAATTTAAAAATAAATGGCCATGACATTATAATAAAGTTGTGTTTGCATTATTCTCATGTGTCATAATCTTTATTCCTTGTTTGTTTTTCTATGAACGCTTATAATTCTGTAGATGAAAATGATAGGAAACATTAGGTAAGATGTATTTCCAAAGATAAATCTTTATTCTCAAACCACTTGCTTCTCCTCAACACCTGCCGTTGAACTGATCCCTGCATTACTCATCATCTCTGAAGAAAGAAGCCTCACAAGAAACTGAATTGCTCAAAATATGAATGATGCTAATAGATGGGAGAAGAGGAGGTCATGTTAAATCCATTAAGTTTTCAAAAACATCAGATGCTGCCAGGAAAAATGCTCCAGAGACACATAGTGCTTAGTTCATAATGAGGTTCCTCTGAATCAATTTTGTATAGTCTCCATATAAACTGTAGAGAGATTGCATATTAAGAGGTGGGATTGGGCGCCTGGGTGGCTCAGTTGGTTAAGCGACTACCTTCGGCTCAGGTCATGATCCTGGAGTCCCTGGATCGAGTCCCGCATCGGGCTCCCTGCTCAGCAGAGAGTCTGCTTCTCCCTCTGACCCTCCCCCCTCTCATGTACTCTCTCTCTCTCTCTCATTCTCTCTGTCTCAAATAAATAAATAAATAAAATCTTTAAAAAAAAAAAAAAGAGGTGGGATTGAGGGGCACCTGGGTGGCTCAGTCGTTAAGCGTCTGCCTTCGGCTTGGGTCGTGATCCCACGGTCCTGGGATCGAGCCCCACATCAGGCTCCCTGCTCGGCAGGAAGCCTGCTTCTCCCTCTCACACTTCCCCTGCTTGTGTTCCCTCTCTCGCTGTGTCTCTCTCTGTCAAAGAAATAAATAAATAATCTTAAAAAATAAAAGAGGTGGGATTGACACCCAGCAGAACAGTGACAAGAATGTCTCATCCCTCCAATCTTAATTTACTGATGTTGACAGTGCTGGTTCCTCTACTAGGTGTCTCAGTATTAGGAAATTTTAACCCCTAAATGTGTCCAGCTATTATGACTTGCATCACATGCTCTACCTTAGTAATACTTTGCCTCTCTTGTGATCTCATTTTTTCCACTTACTCACAGAAGTAGGACCAGAAAGAGGTAAAGAATGAGTATGTGACATTAATCTGCAGTAGTTTACCAGTTCAACACCTTAAACCAAGCCCTAGTTTAAATGAGAGAATCTGAAAGAAGTAAACAAGTTGAATGCTAAAATAGCCACAATTCAACATGATTATTTTTATACCAACATATTTATTAGAAGACAACCAGCTTTGTTAGATCTGACTTACCCGCAGGGACTTCAGTAGAATGTTTGATATGGTCTGGTTATAACCTTATTGATAAGTCAAATATTATCTCTATTTACACAGGGAAAAGCAAACTGGAATTACCTGTTCAACAAATATTTATTGAGTGCAGCCTATTGTCCAGGATTATACTAAACACTGGAGACTCTGCAATAAACAGAATAGTCTAAAATCTCTGTCCCTGTGGTGCTTATTTTCCAGTGTGTGTATTTGTATGTGTGTGTGCATATGTGTCTGGTAAATAGGGTGGGGGTTGGGGCAAAAGACAGACATTAACTGAGATAAATACACATACATATATAGGTATATGTATACCTATATATGTATATCAGATGGAGATAAGGGCTATTTAAAAAAGAAAATCAAGCAGAGAGCTAGAAAGTATGAAAAGGAAAAGTTTGGAGGAGGTGGCAATTTTAAAATAGACCTTGATGTAGATCTCACTGAGGTGACATTTAAATGAACATGATGAGAAAACGAGCCATAGAGGTAGCTGGAGAAAGATCTTTCTGACTATAATAATTGAGATCATTGAGATTGTGAAGTAAAACTGAAGAGTTCAGCTAGGGAGGAAGGCAAGATCATTAGAGGAGAATGGCTAGGATGTTGATGAGTTTTGGGCTACCTTTCATGTGTAATAGTACCCTCCTTTCATGTTTAACAGTACACTATTTTCCTTTAAGAAACAACATGCCTACCTTATCATTAGACACAAAAATCATGTGGAATTGACTTCTTTCACACATATAGGGATGGTCCCTGATTGTGATCATATTTGAGGATACAGTGTTTTAATCTCCAATAAGAAATAATGTAATGAAAGTAAATATTTACATTTACATATTGGGGACAAAGAGAAGCTTCATCCTTTTCCACAATAACTATTAGAAGATATATTTCCTTGACCTGAACGTTATGTGTAAGAGTACTTGAAGGAACTGCATGGCACTCCTATGAAGAGCCAGCATGAAGTCGCAACTACACTAGTTACATCCTAGGAAAGAGGGGACTTGTTATTGAGTCCCTAGATCAAGTCTTGCTTGAAGATCTACCTCGGAATATTTCAGTCCTGGAAGATGTGTATATTCTTTCCATTATTAATCCAATGGGAATCTTCAATAATGCATTGAATCTTATTCTGCAGAATCTGGCTATAGCCTCTGAAAGTAGCAAATGACTTGAACTAAAGATTAAGATTGAAGATGGTATCAGAGACAGACTTAAAGAACAGTATTACAATGTGTGATTTGGTAGGAAATTGAAACTTATCATTGGGCATATTTGGAGATAAAAAATTTAGAGGCAGTTTGAGTTAATGATAATAAAAGAAATAAAAGCTTTATGTAGTTATTGCTGATAAGAGTTCAGGACATGGTACCCCAAAATATGGCACCTTTAGTATATTTTAAAGTGAAGGAGTTTAGCCCCAGAAGTTTCTGCTTTGACCTTCCCTCTGGAACTCCTTCCCTGGAACAGGTCATAAAACCAGCATGTGACAGGTGTCTGACTTATACCTGAAGAAAAAAAGCATCTTTATCTCCAAAGGCAAAAGGGAACTGAGAATAATCCAAATAAACAGGTAAGTTAGTAAGTTTGTCCTAGTTTCTCCTTGACCTATCATTTTTCTCCGTAACTGTCCACACTTCATTAAACCTAGCATAAATATACTTGGGTTTAACTGTCTTTCTGTCATTTCTTTATATAGTCTTTGGTGTCATGTAAAACTTATATCAAATTACTGCATCCTTTTCTCCTATTAATATGTCTTTGTCAGCTTAATTCAGACCTAGCTGAGAACACTAAAATGGTCAAGGAATATTTCCTCTCCTATGTTGATATATTGAAAAAATTAATATTTTCTTCCCATTTGTCCATTGAATTATATTTGTCCAATCAATTAATTGGAAGTTTGGACAGCAGAATCTGCTAATGTAATTATTTCCCTACACATGGATTTTCTTCCTTTCAGAAACAACATGGAGCATAGTGTTGTAATATGCAAAGTAAAAGTGAGTACGAACAAGACAAAATTCATGTTTAGACATCATGAATAAATCCCATAATAGTTATATGATATGCTTATCAGAGAAAATATTAGCAAGTGACCTCAACTGTAATCCACAATTTTGTGGACACCTCTGCAATTATTCCCATGTTTTATTGTAAAATTGGCCTTGTTGCAAAGTATTCCTTTAAGACTAACATTCTAACTCAAATCATTTCTTATGTGTTGCTACTTTCACTGCCTGCAATTAATGGTATGCTTTGTTCGATATGTGTAGTTGATAGAATAATCCATTATTTCATTGTAAACAATTCATAAATCCTTAAAATCTATTAGAAAGTATGAAAATAATTATTTTACCCAAAAGATTAAAAATAATTTCACATTTGAATGCAAGAAATAGCAAAACATGAAACATTGTCCTCCACAGACCATTTTCTACTTTTGGAATTAAACTTTCACATTAACGGGTTACACTGACACAAGGCATTACAATCAGGAATTAGTTATATTGTCAGTAAAAAGATGATGTTAAACTTATTTAAACAATGGAAGTACCTTAATGACAAATACATATATTTATTTGGGAAAATATTTTAATAGCTGCTGAGTGTTTTTGGTTTTTAAAAATGTGAATGATTGATTACTCTTTAAGAGTACACTCTTAGAGCTTTCAAAGAGATTTATAGGTCTGTTTTTCACAAATGATGTTTGACAATAGACATTTCACCAGATTTGTTTATAAGTAAGTTCTAGAGATAATATTTGCTTAGCCACTGTTTCACTCTCCCCTTTCAGCTAGTTCATTTTCTCATCAAGCCTTTCATCAAGGACAGAACTAGCAGCTCAGGCTCAACCACTCTACACTGAGGTCTGCTTCTGGGATCCTTCTGCCAGCTCCCAACCCAAGGTAGTGGTTATAGAAAGGAAAGGTATATTAAGATCTTCAGAGGGGATTTAAGGTGATATAAACAAACAAAATAAAGTGATACAAACAAATCCTCTGGCTGGCTTTGGCCTTGGGGGAGCACATGAAAGTCTAGAGTGGTGAAGGCGTGAAGGGTGGAAATTTAAAGTATACAGCTGGAAAAATTTTTCCAGGTAAGTCTGGTGTTTCAGTGCTTTCTCAACTCTTCTGTCCATACGCCAACCACAGTATTCATGGAGCAGGCCTGTTTCAGTAAATACTATACTCTGCCAGCTAATCTTTTCCTTACATATATATTCACTCTAGGCACTGTTATGTATAGTTCTCACATGCAGTGTATATGCCTTCTTCTCACAGCTGATTTTCTACATAAAATATTTCTACTCTGTCAAAAAAAATTGAGAATAAGAAGGAGAGATTTTATTCAGAAGAATGATTGCAATAAGGAGAGAGGGACTGACCTGAGCGAAAGGTAGACGCTTAACTGACTGAGCCACCTAGGTACCCTGACAAATTCTCTCTTATAAGGGAGAGGTAAACAAAGCTAGAGAGAACAAGACATGTGCGAGTGAGATGATGAGCAGGTGGCTTGATTGGTTGATCAGTGGTACAAACAGAGCTGCTAATCATTTATGAGGCAGCAAATAGGACTTTGGAGGGTCTGCACCTGCCTTTGTCTTCAGTAAAAATGGAGACATCTTCCAGTCTTAATCAGAGTCCTATCTATGGAAAAGAGTGGTGTTTTACAGTTAAGCTATTTCCATGAACTCAAAAGGGTTGTGTATGTAAGGCGGTGAGGAGAGGAAAGAGGTAATCTAAATTGTCACTGTGTTCCAGAAACACAGGGCTCAGATGAAATTCAACATTATCAGACTGGGGATGGTGGGGGAAGCCAGACAATAGAAAAGTAAGATAATCATTTGAAGGACACAGTCGTTGGCAAAAATGTCTCAGAAGAATCTTTGCTACTTATTTACCAATTATATAACCTGCAGTGAATGCTAGCAATAACAAGAAAGAAAATCAGCTGCATAAACATAAAAGGCTTTCCATAGAGTAGAGTGTCGTGGATGATGTGGAGGAGGAAGAACAAGATTAAAAGTTCTTCCTGCCCCCTCAGTCCTAGGACTGATGTGTTTAATTCGGGAATCACACAAACTCTGTGGAGTGAATCTCATTCACTGGACGGTTGGAGAAGGCAAAAAAATCTATTGAGTACTTGTTCATAGACTTCTAGAAAAACTGGCATTGTTTTCCTAGAGAGGGGTACCTTCTTTCTATGCAAAGTCACAGTAGTTTGATTCATTGGAATTTGGAATGATAATTCAAGCCTATGCAAACTCTGCTAAACCCATTTCCTATAACTGACTAGTTATGCTGTAAGTCTCAAGATCAAATCTTTTCTCTTTTCTCTTTTAAATCCCCCAGAAGTATTTTCTAGATCTTAAAACAATGAAAAGAAATCTTCTACATCCATTTTTCTATTAGATTATATTCATCCCCACCCCTGGCTGACTGTCAACTTCCCTCATTACATCCACTTTAAAACTGCGGTCCTAACAGCTTATGGCTTGGTGAGCATGTCAAAACAGGGTTATGTTTTCAAACATTAAATTTGAAACCTCACTGAGTTCTAAAATATCCTTTGGCAAAGGCATGGCTATAGGATATTTTCCCCCCTGAAATTTCAGAAAAGGTATTTATTTTTATCATTAACATTGTTCATCTGTCTATTCTTATTCATTTATCAAATACTATGCCATGTGCTAGGTGCTAAGAATATAGAATGGAAATATATGCCCTCCTGTTCTTAAACACCTGAAAGTTTACTAAAGTCACAGACACACACAGAATTACACCACTGCGTGCTAAAATCTTAATGTTTATAAGCTCAAGTATATGGGGGGAAATGTGCTTAATTCAATTGCTTTACATTTTAACATGCCATTTAAAATCCATGACAAAGTACAAATTAATCATTTTTATTCCTTTATAAGGTTCTTAAAGTGATTTATCCTTAACAGAAACTATAGATCAGAAATACAGGAAGTTTGGCACAACACGACTCCTATGAGGATTAGCTTACGTAGAGAAAGTGCCATTTAGAATTTAGTGAGTCAGGGCATCAGGAGGCTTACACCACCTGTCATTCTCTCCTAACAGCTTTGATCTTGGTCAACTAAGAATATTATTGCACCATCTTTCATTCTCTGCCTGCAGTAGCTTAACACAGTCACTGACACTTTTTTTTTTGGCAATCTAAGTTGGTATGGACAAGCATTTTTGAAGGCAGCCCTAAGGCCAAGAAGACTATTTATATCTACTGCCATGGAGAGAATAACTGAGTCAATAAAGCACTTGATAGATGTTACACTTTTCCCATTATGTTTCTGGGCTTCCTGTGGGTATTCTATGAAAGACTGTGGGTGTTCTTAATCAAGAAAAACAATATATTTCTTCCATCATTCTGTATTTGCTATGTTTTCATTTATACAGATTTCATGTCAAGTGATATAGAAGTTTCAAAAATATTTTCTTTATCCACTGGAACATGTACAATGGCTCTAATGTATTGGTATTCATTGACCACATTCAATTAATTTTGATAGACTGGAAATGCATTGAGGTTTTTCACATAAAAGAGTTCTTTCTTAATATAAGACTACATGAAATTCAGGCATTGCCAATGCAGCTAAAAAAGCAAGTACCCAGCAAACCTCCAGTGTGAATATAAAAATCCCAATTTCCTTATAGTTGAAAACTATGTGGAATGCTGAAGTGTCTAAGATACTAATTGAATTTCTTTATTTCAGTATGGAGAACTCTATCTCCAAGGCTTCCTGGCAGCCCCAACTCTTGGTGCTTCCAAAACCTCTCTAAGATAGATTTGTTAGATGATAGATAGGTAAAGGAAACAAGGGGAAACTAGATATTGAATCTGCCAATATCTACAGAGTACAATCTACCCACAGAGTTTGATTTAAGCAACTGAAAATATCTTTTGGTTAAAGAATTAAGTAAGGAATCCATTACATTCTCACCCATTATGTTTTCTCACACCAGAAATGGAAAATAATACAGGGCTATTGGAGGAGGGAACAATAAATAAAAATGGGCTAACTTCATCAAGTGTATCATGAAGATGAACATACTAAAGAATTCACATCTTTCTACTCTGAAAACATATTTTAAAGATTTATTTATTGGGTGCCTGGGTGGCTCAGTTGGTTAAGCGACTGCCTTTGGCTCAGGTCATGGTCCTCAAGTCCCAGGATCGAGTCCCGCATTGGGCTCCCTGCTCAGCAGGGAGTCTGCTTCTCCCTCTGACCTTCTTCCCTCTCATGCTCTCTCTCTCTACCATTCTCACTCTCAATAAATAAATAAAAATCTTTATTAAAAAAAGATTTATTTATTTATTAGAGAGAGAGAGTGAGCAGGGGGAGGGGCAGAGGGAGAAAGAGAGAGAATCTCAAGCAGACTCCCCACTGAGTGCAGAGCCTTACTCAGGGCTCGATCTCACAACACTGAGATCATGACCTGAGCCAAAATCAAGAGTCTGACCCTTAACCGACTGAACCACCCAGGCACTCCTCCACTGTGAAAACATTTTAATTCATAAATCTGTGATGATATATCTAGGATCAGAGCAAACTGTTTTATGCAATACTCATTTCTTCCCATACTTTCATCTGATCTTAATGTGAAGATTCTAAAACATAGAATTTGAGGATTCTTAATAAGATTTAGCCTTTCTTTTGATTACTAGATGCCAACTCTCCCCTTTATACGTCTAGATCTCATCAGAATCTGTAAACTGCTGTTTTTACCTAACTTACTCTTTATTTGCAAAGATTATGGAGAACAAAGAAAAGAAATTACCCTGTTTGAGTGGTAAAGTTATGTTTTTTATTGTTCTTGAGAAATAGAAGATGCAAGAAAAATCCCTTTCTTTATGTCATAGACTTCATTTGGATAATGACTAATTAGATTATTAAGTAAATTGTCTAATATGCTAACCACCTATTCTGAAATTCTTAGCAAGCATAACTTAAATTATATGAATTTACAGAAACAACATGCCTTCAGTTACAAGTCACTGCAGCAGTGATAAATCCCTCATACAGGAATTACTTGACTGATGCTCGTCATGGATAGTTGGCAGGAAGATAAGAAGAGGGATAATGTTTTCTATATTGGTTTTAGTAAACTGATAAACACACAGGGAATGTGACAAGTGATCTGCACAATCAAATCTATCAGACTGTGGGAAATTGAAACTACTCTTAAAACAGAAGTAAAGCTGGAAAATCCCTTTGAGTTTGCTGAATTCAAATATTCCTTTTCATTGTCTCAGATTTGTAAAAATTAAAATATTATATATTAGTCTAGAAACTCTGCTACAGCTTAATTTATTATAAGACTTTCATCTCAAGAACTTGGTTATTTTTTTAAATGCAAAGATTAAATAATGCAAGGCATGCCACTAAATGGCCTTCTCATATAATGAAAAAACTCTAGCTCATCAGAACAAATAGATTACATAGCTTGCTCTTTTATCATTGTTTTACTATATCTAAAACATTATGTTTAATGATCCAATGTGATTCCTTGGACTTAGCAACATAAAGAACCCAGCATCACCTATGAGTCCTAATTTCATAAGGGCTAAAAATTTCAAGGTCATGGAAAGTTCTGGAACCCTTTATGAATGCTATGTATTCATTTACACTGTGTAAATTTTTTTTTTTTTTGGTCAAATCCTGAACAAAGAATTGTAAAAGATCCTATAGTCAATGCCTTAAAATCACCATGGAAAATTTGAATTCTTTTAAAAGAATCATTAGAATTTGAGAAAAAAAATGAAAAATATGGGTAATAATGAAAGATGATGGAATGGAGATAATTTTGTCCAGAGAATTTATGAACCTGAATTCAGCCAACTTCTGTAGGCCAGATGCCACAAACCTACAAAGCAGTAAAAAGAGTGAAGGAAGCCTTCTCATATAGGATCGCATATTAATTCATCTCTGAACCTTTACGGAGGACACTATAGGCATCAAATTTCATTAGACATCAACGACTCTGGATGCTTTCTTTTTGTCTAAAGAAAAGAACATGCTTACTCTTTTCTACCTTTCTTGATTTTTTCCCTTAGCTTCTCTGACTGAAAATATCTGCCCAATCCCTCTTCTCTAGTTTTCCCTATGGACTAGCTATGTTTTCATACATTTAGCAAATGCTAACTGAGCACCCACCATACTTTATGGTCAGTGGCAATGCAATACTGAACAAGAAAATGTCCCTGCACTCATGGAGCTTACATTCAAGTGGCAAAGTTGAAAAAAAAAATGAACAAGTAAACTTACAATGTTAGGTATTGATAGGTGCTATGGAGAAAACGTGGCAGGATATAGGAAATGAAGAGAGAGTGGTAAAGACACTAGGGCACTCTTTTTAAGGAAGCCCTACTAAGAAGCAGGGGAGCTAGTCCATTTTACTATTTAGAGAAAATATTCTGTAAAGATATCAGCAAATACCAGAGACCTGAGGCGAGAACCAGACTACTGTGGTGGAAACAGAACAGAAAAGAACAGAGTGGTGGCAATGGGATAGTTCAGATCCTACTGGATCAAAATACTAAATTCAAGTCGGTAACAACTTTACAATCCTACAACAGACTTCAAATAAAGTGATTTGCCATTTTTCTCTAAAAACATAGAACATTCTTTCAAATTAAAACCTAAAGTTCAAACATAAAAACTAATATTTTGTAACAAATATTAATCACAAGAATAGATTACTAACAATAGCTGTATAATCTTTTCAAAAGATCATATTTATAAATAATATTTATTCATTCCCTAAACATTCTTAGGCTTCTGCAATATGTATATATTAATATTGGCACTTAAAATATAGTGATAGAGGCATAGTTTCTGCTTTCAAATTAATTACTTTAAGAACTTTGCTAGATAAACATAAGATATTTAAAGAAAAACCAGATGCTCCCTGTACTTTCCCTTCACATGAGTATAATATTGCATTGGTATTGTTTAGTTATTTCTTTCTTTCTTTCTTTTTTTTTTTTTTTACAGTCTTGAGGTCTTTTATTTTCTTTACATTTATCATGCCATGAATTGATAGGGAATGGGTTCCAGCAGTTCAGGCTCCTTTCCATTAGTTCTCACAAAGTGTGCTTCTCTGGGTGGGGCAGGCTGGTGCTTCAGTTGAACCCGAGTACCTTTCTCTTTGGCTTCCTTCTTTTTCTGATCATTTTCCTTCAACAACAATGCCAACAGCATGTTGAGTAACATTGTAGACTCTTCCAGTTTTGCCATGGTAACATTTGTGGGGCATTCCTTTTTGAACAGTGCCCATTCCCTTGATGTCCACAATATCACCTTTCTTACAGATCCGCATGTATGTGGCCAAAGGAACAACTCCGTGTTTTCTAAAAGGTCTAGAGAACATATAGCGGGTACCTCTCCTCTTTCCCTTTGTGATGGTCATTTTGGCAAATTACTGGAACATGGCGGTTCCGGCCGAAAGGAAGCGGTATTGTTTAGTTATTTCTAACCGCTTCCCTCTCTTATTGCAAGTTTAAAAGCAAAAATTTTGTCTGGTTTATTTATTGTTGTATCTTTGCCTCAGAACAGAGTTTCAAATACAGTTAGCTTTCAATAATTACTTGTTGCTGGAAAAAACAGACTAATAAAACCAATAATCACACAATGTGCAATAAAGGAAATGTGACACATTTTAGGTGACTTTAAAAAGGGTTTCCAGACAAGATTATGGCGGAGTTGAATTTTTAGGCACCTGAAAGAGTTACTAAGAGAAGTGAAGGGAAGCATTTTAAAGAGACAGAACAGTTTCTATGGAGGCATACAGTTGAGAGAACATTTCATTCATTCTCTGTTACTCGAGCAAAGGATATCTATGAAAAAAATGGTTTGCGATAAAAGAGTCTTATATGTCATGCTAAGTAGTTTGTATTTCATACTGAATGTGATAATTGACTGAAGGAATAGCTCCATTATGCTGCAGTTTAGCAAGATCAATCTAGTGGGAAGAGGAGGATACTCTGTAGAAGGCAAGAACAGGGCACAAAACCCAGACAGGAAGTGTTTGCAGTACTCCAGTTAGAAACAATTATAGTAGTGATGGGGGGAGTGAGGCAGAAGGGGGATGGAAGAACATACACCAAGACATGATAATTGCACATCCAGAGTAAGAGGATGAGAGTTGTCTAGGTCAGTTCAACAACTGTTCACTTTGGGGCAGCTCTGAATTTGTCCAGGATTTATCTCTACTAAAGGGAGAAAACAGACAAACTTTCTTTTCTTTATGCCTAATATTATCTTTCTCCTTCACCTTCTCTTTCTTTCTTTGTTCTCTTTCAACATAATGAAGTAGCTTATAAGTGCCATATTAATTCCTCCTCCCTACTAATGAATGATCTATTAGAGAAACCAACAAAGCTTTAGAATATTTCATGTATCTAGACCATAGGAAGTATACATATATTTAAATAGTTACACAGTGTGTCACAGAACACAAATTTTGATATTAATAACAATGGTAACAGTAAGAAGTTGATTTTTTAAAAGGTTTAATGAGTTTCAGATTTAATGAGCTTTGTATTATTTTATTTAATTCTTATTATAATCTTGAATATAGGTGATATTATCCAATTTTACCTGGACACTGAGTCCTAAGGAAGAATATGTATCATACTTAGTGTATGAAGTTGGAGATCAAATTCATACAAGTATGTCTCCAAATACTTTGCTCTTAGCATTCACTCTCTCCACAGAAATATAACCGCTGAGTCAAAAACACAATTTTGCCAGGCTCCTACCTACCTCTTTCTAAGTTTGTTCATTTTATAAGCATATATTGGGCATGGTACTGTGTCTGATCTTAGAAAAAAGCCACAACAACATATATAGGTAATGCAAATAAGTATTAAACAGATATATGTAAATAAATTATAATTATTTATAAATAAATATAAAACATTCTACATATGCAATTATTTTGAAATTAAAGAATTTGCTAAACAAAGCATAAAGACATACAAATATACAACATGTTCAGGAAAAATCAAATACTCCAAGGTATCAAGAAAACAGTGTTCTTGACCTTGGGGAATGCAAACCCCTAAAGACTATCCAAGGGTAGCAGGGCCTAGAGGGTTTAAAGTTAGTGGAGGGCTTAATGACACATATGTAACAGGGCTTTATGCTCAGAGTTTCTGACACAGTAGGTCTAAGTTGGGGCAAGAAGTAACATTCAACCATGAATACATTAAACAGTATATATAGAAAGAAAAAAATACATCAATTTTATTATTAGATGTATTTCAAAAAAATTTATTTATATCAGTAACACTAATATATCAATTCCTGTAATATGTTTAGGTTTGATATATATATACATGTTTAGATTTTATATGTATATAAATGAATGAGCTCATGTCATTTGTGACAATATGAATCAACTTAATGTATTATGCTAAGTGAAATTAGTCAGACAGAGAAAGATAAATACCATATGATTTCATTTATATGTGAAATCTAAAAAAAAAAAAAACACAAACTAACAAAAAAAGAAGAATACAGAGACTAAACTGGTGGTTGTCAGAGAGGAGAGGGGTGAGGGCTGAGCAAAATGGGTAAAGGGGAGTAGGAGGTACAGGGTTCTAGTGATGGAATAAATAAGTCACAGGAACAAAAAGAACAGCATAGGGAATATAGTTGATGGTATTTTAATAGTGCATGGTGACAAATGCTAGCTATACTTACGGTGAGCATAGCAAAGCATAGTTGTTGACTTACTTGAAACTAATGTAACATTGTGTGTCTATACTTCAATAGAAAAATAAATAAAATGCCAAACCATACCAAAAATAAGTTTCATATGACAACTTGAGTTTGACACATTGATATCTAAAATATACTGCAAATCATATTATTTGTAACTAGTTACAATTGTGATAAAAAGGACTTAACTGTTATCTTAAAATGTGCAAGGGATATTATATTTATTAAAAAATTCTTAAAAATATTCTCAAACAAAAATATATAATGTACTCTGGCATAGATTATATAAGAAAGGTGTAAACTACTGAAAAGATATAGAATGAGCACTTGGTACAAAACATGGTGTACTTTAAATACTTTGCTAAATCTTAAATTTTCTGCAAACAAGGATTTTTAAATTAGGGAGTGACCCTGTTGGATTTGAGTAAGAAAAAGATAACTCTGGTTGTATTGTAATAAATGGGATGGAATAAGTGAAAAACCAGAGGCAGTTGGGATGCATTTAGGTGATTATTACAGTAGATAATTGCAATAAATAGTCCCAGCTAAAAATAATGATGGTTTCCTTGTGAAACAGTGATAGTAAGGATAAAAAAAAGCCTGGGTGCAGGGGTGGAGGAACTTATGGAGGAAAAATGTCCACAAAATGGGGGAGTGGATACAAGAAACAGTAGTTCCCCTTCATCTGCAGTTTCATTCTCTGTGGTTTCAGTTACCAGTGGTCAATTATGGTCCTGAAGCGGATGATCCTCCTGACATTTCATGGGAAGGGCAACAGTAGCCTAATGCTATGTCACAATGCCTATATCATTCATCTCACTTCCTCTCATCATGAAGGCATTTTATCATCTCACATCATCATAAAAAGAAGGGAGAGGGAGACCACATTCATACAACATATATTACAGTGTATTGTTATTATTGTTCTATTTTATTATTAGTTACTGTTGTTAATCTCTTACTATGCCTAGTTTATAAATTAAACTTTATCATGGGTAGGTGTGCATAGGAAAAAACATAGTGTAAATAGGGCTTGGTACTATCCATGGTTTCAGGGGGTCTTGGAACGTAGCCCCCACAGATAAGGGTGAACTATGGTAAAAGAATAAGTGATGACTCTCAGTAGGCAACACTCAAATTTTTTTCTTGGTATCTGTCTATCTACCCACCTACCTACCTATCATCTCTCTATATCTATCTGTCTTATCTATCTATCTATCTATCTATTTATCTATCTATTCATCCTGTCTCCCTGAACCATTTGAATGAGCTATGTATCTGTTCATCTACTGTCCTGGAAGCCTATTTGGATATTTCAGTAGCGAATGTCCCAAATAGAATTAATTATCTACCCATCACTATACAAATCTCTTCTTCTCCACACTCTCATATATTCTTGAAAACAATATTCATTCTTTTGTTGTTGGGTAAAGAGTTCTTCATATGTAAATTAGATCTTATTGACTGATGGTGTTTGACCAGCTCTTCTATAATCATTCTGATTTACTGCCTGTTCCATCAATTACTCAAAAGAGGGTGTTGATAATAAATGTCATATATGAAAAACCCACAGCTGAGATCATACACAATGATTAAAAAAACTGAGAGCTTTCTCCACAAAATCAGGAACAAGACAAGGATGTACACTCTCACCACTTTTATTCAACACAGTCCTGAAAGTTCTAGCTACAGCAATCAGACAAGAAAAAGAAGTAAGGGGTATACATATTGGTAAAGAAGTAAAACTTCCACTATTTGCTGATGAGATGATACTATATATAGAAAACCCTAATGACTCCACCAAAAAAACTGCTAGAACTGATAAATGAATTCAGTAAGGTTGCAGGATACAAAACCAATGTGCAGAAATCTGTTGCATTGCTATACACTAATAATGAAGCAGCAGAAAGAGAAATTAAAAAAAGAATCCCAGTTACAATTGCACCAAAAATAATAAAATACCTATGAATAAACTTAACCAAGGAGATGAAAGAACTGTACTCTGAAACCTAGAAAACCTTGACGAAAGAAATTAAAGATGACACAAATGGAAATATATTCCTTGCTTATGAATTGGAAAATGTTGTTAAAATGTCTATACTACCCCAAACAATCTACATATTTAATGCAATCCCTATCAAAATACCAACAGCATTTTTCACAGAACTAGGACAATCCTAAAATTTGTATGGAACTACAAAAGACCCCAAATAGCCAAAGCAATCTTGAAAAAGAACAAACCTGGAGGTATCACAATCCCAGATTTCAAGATATACCACAAAGCTGTAGTAATCAAAACAATATAGTACTGGCACAAAAAATAGATCAATGAAACAGAATAGAAAGCCCAGAAGTAAACCCATAATTATATGGTCAATTAACTTTCAACAAAGGAGGCCAGAAAATGCAACTGGAAAAAGACAACCTCTTCAACAAGTGGCATTGAAAAATTGGCCAGCTATCTACAAAAGAATGAAACTGGACCACTTTCTTACACCATACAAAGAAACAAAAACAACAAGAACAAAAAAGCCTCAAAATGAATTAAAGACCTAAATGTGAGACATGAAATCATAAAAATCCTAGAAGAGAGCACAGGCAGTAACTTATCTGACATTGACTATAGCAACATTTTTCTAGATAAGTCACCTGAGGCAAGGGAAACAAAAGCAAAAATAAATTCTTGGGACTACATCAAAATAAAAAGCTGCACAGTGAAGGTAACACCAAAACTAAAAGGAAACCTATGGGTTGGTAGAAGATACTTGCCAATGATATATCTGATAAAGGGTTAGTATTCAAAATATATAAAGAACTTATACAACTTAACACACACACACACACACACACACACACACACACACGCATAATCCAGTTAAAATGGGCAGAAGATATACACAGATATTTCTCCAAAGAATATATCCAGATAACCAATAGACACATGAAAAGATAATCAACATCACTCATCAGGAAAATGCAAATCAAAATCACAATGACATATTACCTCATACCTGTCGGAATGGATAAAATAAAAAATGCAAGAAACAGCAAGTGTTGGTGAGAATGTGCAGAAAAGGAACCCTCATGCACTGTTGGTGGGAATGCATATTGGTGCAGCCACTATAGAAAACAGTAGAGGGAGGTTCCTCAAGATGTTAAAAATAGAACTATCTTAAGATCCAACAATTGACCTACTGGGTATTTAGCCAAAGAAAATGAAAACACTAATTCAAAAAGATATGTGTGCCCCTATGTTTACTGCAGCATTATTTACAGTAGCCAAATTATGGAAGTAACCCAAGTGTCCATTGATAGATACATGGATAAAGAAGTTATGGAATATCATTCAGCCATAAAAAAGAGTGAAATCTTGCCATTGGCAACAACATGAATGGATCTAGAATATAATGCTAAGCCAAATAAATTAGAAAAAGACAAATACCACGAGTTCAGTCCTATGTGTAATTGAAGAAACAAAGCAAAGAAAAAAAGAGACAAACCAAAAAAAAAAAAAAAGACTCTTAATTTTAGAGAAGTGATAGTTACCAGAGGGAAGGTGGATGGGGGATAAGTGATATAGGTGAAGGGGATCAAGTGTGCACTTATCATGATGAGTATTGAGTAATATACAGAATTGTTGAATCACTGTATTTTACACCTGAAACTAACAGAACACTGTATGTTAACTATACTAGAATTAAATTTTAAAAAAGAGTGTTGAAGTGACAAAGTACAATTGTGAATTTGTTACATCTCTTTTAGTTCTATCAAGTTTTGCTTCACATATTTTGAAGTCCTATAGCTTTATGCATACTTATTTATATCTCATGTCTTGGTAAATTGACCATTTTATTAACATGTAATGTCCCACTTTGTCATTGGCAATATATTTGCTCTTAAATCTATTTTGTCTGATATTAATATGGTCACTCCAGTTTTCTTTTGTTGAGTATTCACATGGTGCATAATTTTCTCTTTTTATTTGTAACCTACCTAACATTATATTTTAAATACATTTCTTGTGGACTGAATATAATTGGGTCATGATTTTTTTATATTTTTCCAAAGTTCTTACTTTATTTAGTGTGTTTAGACCACTCACATTTAATGTAACAACTGATATTATATGATTTGATCTGCTGTGATTTGTTTCCTTTGATTTTTAACTCTTGTTTCTTCTTTCTTGCTTTCATTTAGGTTACTTTTTTTTTTAGTTTTCTATTTTGATTTATCTGTAGTATTTTGAGTATATCTCTGTATATTTAATGGTTTCTTTAGCAATTACAATGCACATAAGTAACATATCATAGTCTATTAATGCCAACATTTTTTCATTCAAATGAAATCTATAAAACTTACCAACAGATCCTTGACCTTTCTTATTTATGACATTACCTTAAATATGAGCCCTATATACACTGAAATCAGACAATTCTGTAACTATTGCTTTCTACTATCAAGTATAATTTTAAAAACTCAGAAGAGTCTATTTTTTCTTTCTTTTGCTCTTTCTTTATTCTTGATGTTCCAGGTTTCCTACTCTTATCATCTCCTTGATGCTTTAACAACTTCCTTTAGTGAATCTTATAGAGCAAGTTTGCAGGTGCCGCATTATCATAGCTCTCCTTTAACAGAGGTTTATTTCACATTCATTCCTAAAGGATAAATTCTTGAATGAAAGGTTTTTGTTTTGTTTTATTTTTCCAATTTTCCCCCTCTTTCTTTTGGCCTCTTTTGATGAGAAATCTATTGTCATTTCATTATTCTTCTATAGGTGAGGTATCTGTTATCCTTGGCTCCTTTCAAAACTTTCATTGTCTTTAGTTTTCAGAAATGTAATTATGTTATGTGTTAACCTAGATCTCTCCACATTTGTTCTGTTTGGAGTGGCTCAGCTCCTTGAATTTTTAGATTTGGATATTTTGTCAGATTTTGGGGGAGGTGGGGGTTATGCCATTATTTCATTTCTTCAAAACTTTTTTTTAGCACCACACTATCTTTTCTTTCTGAGACACTAATGACCAGAATACTAGAATATACATATTGTCCCACAGGTGCCTGATCTCAGTCCACGTTGTTCAATCTATTCTTTTTTGTTAACACTGAATAATTTCTATTGCTCTATCTTTAAGTTCACTGTTATTTTTCTCTGTCCTATTTATTTCACTAATGAGCTCTCTAGTTATTTTTTTCTTTTTCAGTTATTGTTTGCCTAAGTTCTAAAATTTTTTATTTGGTCCTTTATTATTTATTCTTTTTCTTTGCTTGGATTTTCCATTTGTTTTAAGAGTGTTCATAATTGTTGGAACATTTTTATGATAACTCTTTTAAATGCTTATCAGGTAGTTCCAACATTGTGTTATCTCAGTGTTAGTATTTACTGATTTTCCTTCCTTATTCACGTTCAGGTGAATAACTTTGGATTATATCCAAAATGTTATGAGATTCTGGTTCCTATTTAAATCCTGTACTTTAGTAGGTAGTCCACCTTTTAGGGTCAGGATGTACATCTTGGTTCCCTTGTGTTGGTTGTGGTTCAAATGTCAATTTAGTTTTCAAAGTCTTTGCATGCTATCCTACACTATGTTACCTAGAGGCCAATCTGAAACCCGGGTGTTATTTCATAAAGTAGTTCAGTCTGTAAACATTTGTTCTGTTATGTCTGAATGGTTTCACAGATAAGCCATACAAATTCCTACCAGGACTTCATACACAGAGTTAAAGAATCCTTTTTTCTAGCTCCTTCCTCTCCATATTCCTCCCTTAATTCTCTAGCTGGGAGCAGTGAGGAGGTGTATTTTTGTTGCCTTTCATTTAGGAAAGCCAATAGGGCTCCATCCCATAGTTTCTGCAGTGACTCATAGGTATGAGAAGGAAAACCAACCATTAATGTTGAATGGGGATGTTTGGCAAGGCTCTACTTATAGTCTCCATGGTTACAGCACTCAGTGGGGAAACAGAGGGACAAAGTATTTTGCATAATGTTATTCTTGAATGAAGCAGATGTAGTCAAAAAGGTTTTGTCATGTAGAGCTATGCGTCTTTTTCTTCTCTTTTCAGAGGCTTCTCATAAATGTTTTATATTTTCTGGGGTTTTTAGTTGTGTTTAGTCGGAAAAAAAAAAAAAAAAAAAAAACAGGATGGACTGTGCTTGTTCCATCTTGTCCAGAAGTAGAAATCTCATCTGCTCTACTTGTGTTCCCAAAGAAAATAGAGAACACCAACATCATTCATTAGGTTGACCAAACCAGGAACTGAGTTTGAGACCAGGTCCTACAAACCCCTAGAAGTTATGTTCTCTTCATCACCAATGCCATTTACCTAGTTCAAGTACTGTTCATTGTTAATTATTTTTTTTGTACTGATAACTGAAAATTTTTCATGGACGTTCTCTACTTCTAATATTTTTCTACTTTCAGTCTATTCTCTATTCTCTAATCAGAATAAACATTCCAAACTGAAAATCTTATCATATTACTTTACTTAAAAATTTTCAACAGTTTCTGATTTAATTTAGGAAAACTCTAACTCTTTACATGGTCATTTGTCATCTGGACTCTCCTACTTCACTCCTGCTTTTATACATTCTGTTCCAACTACAAGGAGCTTCATTCACTTCCTAACAGGCCATGCTTTTGCTTTTCCTAACAATAGCCCACCCTTTCACTTGGATAGATATAACTCATCATCACCACCTGCAGAAAACAAAACAAACGAACAAACAAAACACCTGTTCCTAAGTGTTCCCTGTTACTGTTCCTTAAAGAACTCAAAAAGTAGCACTTATCACTCAGTATTAGCCAAGGTTCTGTCCTCTCCAATAGACTATAAGCTTAATGAGAAAGTTGCAATTTCAATCTGTTCATCATCTCTTTCCAGAACCTGATACATTGTACACTTAAAAAAAGAAATGGTTTGAAGGAATGAATGTTAATCAAAGGGCTTGAGCCTGGGTGACTGAGGAGATAATGGTATCATTACCTAAGTTAGGGAACCCAGTAGGAGATCTGATTTCCTGGCAGATGAATTGGAGTAAATCCTTCTTTGAACTTAATGGCTTTGGTGTGGCAATAGCACTTCCATTCCCATATATATCTATGTAAGAATGAGGGTATGTGGGTGTGCCTGCATGGTAGTTTCCTACATAAACAAATTGCAGATAGTAATATGTGCAACTAAGCAGAAGATGAGGCGAGGGAACTATTTTAAGTTCATGAGGAAGAAATACTTCTGGTAATATAAAGTCTGAACATGTTCAGTTGAAAAATATGTGCTATTATAAAAAAATTGAATATAGACTTGTAGCTGTAAATCCAGGAGAACAGAGGGAATTTGCAGAGGTCAATAACACATGAGGAAAGTATAGCCTCTATAAATGAGTGGGATTATTGAGCGAGAAGTATTGTTTGTCCTTGGGCCGGAGGTTTCTATAATTCAGTGTTTCTATGCCCAAAGCCTAATGTTAACAAGTCTTTACTAGTTCTTAATATATAACAAACAAGCAATGTGATATAAAAGAAATCTGAGAAATTAATTATTTTTAATGAAAATGTATAGACATTAAAATACAGCTGTTAGTTCCAGTATTTCCTCTTTTTTGAAGTTGATAATATCAAACAATTTATATGGAAAGTGCAGTAATGATAAAAAAAAAAAAAGGACAAATGAGACTTCTGGTGTCCCTGGCATATAAGGGACTTAGAAGTCTTCACTCATCTTAACAAGTAAAAAGATGAATTGAAACAAGTTTTAGTTTCCTATATTTCCCATGGCAATGCTTGACCTTCAGCTTTATAATAAACGTAAAACATTAACTACATGTGTAGGTCAAAATAATCATAAGCAATCATAATAATAGAAATCAAAGAAATCATAAGAAAAAAATCTTAAGTTCATTTAAGGGGCTATGACAGAAGGAGGCAAAATTTATTTTGTAAAAAGTATTTAGAGTGAGGCAGGACACATTTTAGGCTTATTTCATGGAATATTAAATCACTGAAAAGGGTTCAGTCCTATTCAGAAGGCCTATGTGCCTCTAACAAGCTTTGTATCAAATGTACAGACTCATTTTTTTCTCCTTTCCTTTTTTTATTCACTTTCTTATTTACAAAGAAGTAATTTATCCAAACATGAAAATATACAAAATGACAACAAATTCTTTCATATTTTGAAGTTCATTTTCTAATAAACTCACCTCATAGTCATCTAATTCTCTCAAGGGATAAAATATTTGTTTAATGCTTTGCAGCCCCACAATGTTAGAAATTAAAACACTGAAAAATGATAAGCTATAAATTGTGGCCTATAGAAATGATAATCCTGTAGCTTCTGGTTTTGTTAGTCTGCAGAAAATTAACCAGTCTTTTAGCTAACAAGGCATTCTTACTTTTGCATTCTTTCTTTAATGAGTTATTTAGATACCTATAAACATGACCTACCGTCTTTCTGCTGGTGCATAATCAGTAAATAGAGAAAAGTTTTGATCTGAGAAAAATGAAATAAACAAGAAAAACCACGGAACTAAACAAACCCTTTGAATATTTTTCATTTACCCATCCACCTTCCCTTTAAGTTCTCCTTCTTTCCCTCCTCTTTACCTTTCTACTTTCCTTTTTCCCCTTATTCCCCGTCTCAACTTCCTTTGCATTCTGTTAAGTACTTCCTTCTTTCCCGTTCTTTTCCTTTTTTTTTTCTAACTTTACCTATTTTTGACCAAGCTATAGAGTACTACCAATTTTTTATGCACTAACAATATTTGTTATCTCATTGTTGCCTTGTTATCATGCAGCATGAAGTTCTTATACTTCATGTGATTATCTTACCTCTGGAAGTAATAGAAAAATATAATAAACTATTCTGCTGTATAAATTATGAATATTGATTATATTTACTTATCTTGAAAAAGTAAATTAATGAGACATTCAGGTAACCTGGGAAACAGACTCTCAGATTCTCTGCATGCAGAAACAAATAGCACTTGTGAAAACTGAGGAAAAATAATTAAAAAGAGAAAGAATCTGAATTGCAGTTTACTATTTTAGACATTACATATAAATGAAATTATTCCAAAAAAAAAGAAAAGAACTGATACTTCAGAAATTGGAAAATAAATAATGAATATCAGTAGGCAGTGAACTTATTGTTAAGATCATGGGTCCTTGTATAACTGGTTGTGAATGTGAATATTACATTGCAGAATAGGATGCTGCATTAATAGAACACCAATTTAATGTAATCCTCAATAAAAAATCTGGTTTCTGACAAATTTTACTTTTTATATTCGTATTCTCAGCAATGGCTTTGCCTTAAACGGCATTATGAGGGACAAAAGTGAAAAAAGAAAAATGTGTGGCTAATGTAAAATTCAGTTTCCACAGTCCAACAGCTAAAATAATAACACATTCTAAAAATAGAAAAATAACAAAACATAAACTAAAACCAAATGTTTCTTTGCTAGTAATGGCATTCATAAGACACCCACAAACGTGACACTTTTGTAAACTTAGCTTGGATTTTTAGAGTCTAACTACTGGGTCATGCCCATGTTTCCTTATTTTTCTATGACCATTAGCATGATCCACAAAGCCTAAAATATTTATTCTCTAGTCCTTAACAGATACTGTTTGCTGACCACGAGTCAAGACTGAAGGTTTGAGAGAGCCTCTGCTTTCTCATGAGCCTAGATTAAAATCTTGGGAATTTCTACCCTTCTGGTTAGCTACATGTTTCAGGAGATACAAGTACATTTAGGCATTATTGCAGTCAAGATCCCAACAGAAAACATGGGTCACTTAAAATTACTTCAAGAGACTTTAGCAATAAAACATGGGGCGCCTGGGTGGCTCAGTTGGTTAAGCAACTGCCTTCAGCTCAGGTCATGATCCTGGAGTCCTGGGATCGAGCCCCGCATCAGGAGCCTGCTTCTCCCTCTGACCCTCCCCCCCTCATGTTCTCTCTCTCTCTCATTCTCCCTCTCTCAAATAAATAATAAATAAATAAATCTTAAAAAAAAAAACCAAACATGTATTTGCAACAGTGTGAATGGATGTAAAGGAACTATACGGAATACATAATAACCTTGGCCTAGTAATGGGAGAGGACTGTTACCACCCTGAGACCCAGAAGTAATGAAGGGGAGAAGCAGTTACCAGAACACAAAGGTGAGAGACTTGTAGAGAAGTTTGCTTTTAGAGAAGCAATAACCTTTGGTCCAGGAACTCAGTAATTCTGAGGTACTTCCCAGGGAAAGAACCAGAGAGGTAACTCCCTGATCTCACTTTTTCCCTTCCTTGAATCCCCCTTACTGTGGTATCCCAGTGGGGACTGAAATGGAAGCCAGAGGGCACTGAACCAGGTCTCCAGCTGTAAACCAGCTCAGTGTCTTAGGGCATAAGGCCAAATGAAGAAGGGTGAAAAGCGGATCAAGGAGAAGAAATGAGAAGACAGAAAATATGGTTAAAATAATATGAGTGACTTTATAAAATAAGTTGGGCCACCTGACCAGGTATTAATAAAAATATACCAATCAGTGACCTTTAATCTTACTAGCATAGTGTGTGTGTAAGAACAAGACAAGAGGCAAGAATGGCTGAGGAGTTCACCCCAATGTCTGTAACAGGCACACAGGCCTACACATACTGGTATAAAGGGAAATAATATAAAAGGAATTTAGCTATTTCCTCTAAATACACAAATTCCTAACATGATTTCTTCCAGGTTCTCTAGTTGATTTAGAAGTTTACTGAATACTTTCAAAAAACACTGAAGATATTAATCCCTCAGTATGTTGTTGTCAATTCACTATTTAATGGAAAAATTTTCAGTAGAAACTGTAACCAAATTCAAACAAGGACATCAAATTTTGGGGAATAATTTCTGTCCAAAATTATTTACAGAGTTTGCAGCAATTACAAATTATATCAGCAATCTCTAAAATTCACCCTTTAATTCATATATTTGTTCCATGAAAATATATTTAACAATTAAGTCATTTGCTTGGAAACATAATTTTTATCTAATCATCCCTTTTGTTAATCATAGCATCATGAGTTTTTGTTTTTTCTGTTTGTCTTTTGTTTTTGTTTTGTTTTGTTTTGTTTTTCCCAAGTATTTCCTCTGCAATTTCATAGAGTCGGGGAAATTCGTGAACAACTTTGAAATGGGCACAAAAGATCACCGGGTAGCCATTTTTGTCTTTTATTTACTCTGAGACATTTTGCACATCTGTAAATTGTTAAAAACCTGATAATATTTCAAACAATTTTGCCCACAGATATGAAAATAAATTCTGTCCAGTGGAAAGTAATTGATTATTCCGTGTGGATACTGACCAGTTTTTCTTCTATTTATGAATTCAGCTCTGCATTACTGAGTTACTTATATAGGTGTGGTTATTTGAATTTTCCTTGAAATCAGCTGTAACATCTTAATGTTTTCCTCATTAATTACTGATTAAGCAAAATCTTTAACTTGTGTCTATTAACTATTTGTATGAGAGTCACAATTTCACCATTCATTTTTTTTTTCCTTTACTGATAGTGTGGCTAGAGCCAAGGGTCAAGATTTAAACTGAAGAAATCACATTGGTTTCTCAGGAAGCCTTAAAAGATGTTGCTGATTCCCTAGAGGGTGGAAGAAGGATTGCTCAGCAGCAGTTCAAGTAAACATCAATTTAAGCACCATAGGCTTTATGTGTCAAGTTGATAAAAGAAACAACTTAAAAAGACAAACGCATACAAAGCTTCTTAACTTGATCTGTGATTTTTATGATCAACTACGGTATTTAAAAAGCCTGCTGTGTAGTATGTTGAAAATACCTTAGAGAATGACAGGGTATGATTTCTGTTCTTTTTTATGGCAGAGGAAAAAAGTAATTTTATTTTTGTTTGAGTATTTTTATACACATCCTTCACGCTTGGGCTCCCTTATCATGAAAATTGTGGGTTTCCTACTGTTGCATACTGTTATCGGGTTAAGGACAAAAGGTTTACATCTCATGCAAGATTAATTAGGTTTTTGCCAATTTTAAAGGTATCATCTATATCCTGTAGGCTCAGAGAGAATTTGGCAGCATCGTCAATCACTTCCCACTTTGCCTGTATACTAGTATATACAAATAATCTGAAGGCAAGCATGCTTTGTGTATAATCACAGAAAGAAATGTGTTTTTTTCTAAATTTTTCAATTTCATGTAAAAATGAACTCACAAGTACATTTGATAACAGCCCAAAGCTTCAACTTATATGAAGTGCCCATACTAAAATAAATATACATACATATATATATTGTGTGTGTGTGTGTGTGTGTGTGTGTGTGTTCTTTGGCATGGAAATTAGGGTTAATGCTATAAACTGTAGTTATATGAGATGAGCAATTAGAAATAAAAACTAATGTATCTAAAGACTGCTTAGTAAGTGGCACTGTGGTTTAAACAAACAAAAGAGTATGTGGTTAGAATTTAGATCTACTAACCCCTTTTGACATATGAGGAAATGTTAAGGGAAAAGGTGATTGTTAAATGTTAATGTTAAATCTAGTTAAAAAAATTCTACAACATTCAGCTACAGAGTATAATGTTAAGTGGAATAAGTCAGTCAGAGAAAGACAAATATATGATTTCAATCGTATGTGGAATTTAAGAAACAAAACAGATGAGCAAAGGGGAAAAAAGAGTGAGAGAAAGGAAAAACCAAGAAAATAGACTCTTAACTATAGAGAACCAACTGATAGTTACCAGAGGGGAGGTGGGTAGGGGGATGGATGAAACAGGTGAAGGGGTTTAAAGAGTGCACTTACCATGATGAGCACTGAATAATGTATAGATTGTTGAGTCACTACACTGTACACTTGAAACTAATATAACACTGTTTATTAATTTTAAAAAATTCCACAATAGAATTAGACATTTTTCATTCCTTAGCTCCTAAAATATGGGATAAAATCCTTTATTCATCCTCATTCCCTATAGACCCTGAAGCTTTGAATTTATTCTTATGGGCTGATGAAAATAAACATAATCCCAGGGCAGCTGGGTGCTCAGTGGGTTAAGTCTGACCTCAGCTTAGATCATGATCCCAGAGTCCTGGGATCCAGCCCCGCATTAAGCCTACATGGGGCTCCTTGCTCAGCAGGGAGTCTGTTTCTCCCTCTGTCCCTCACTCCCTGATGCTCTCTGTCTCTCTCCAACAAATAAATAAAATCTTTAAAAAAAAGAAAAAAAAACATAATCCCAATGCTTCTCTCTCTCTCTTTTTTTAAAGTTTTATTAATTTTAGAGAGAGGTTCTAGAGGGGAGGGGGTTGGGGGGATGTGTTAGCCTGGTGATGGGTATTAAGGAGGACACGTATTGAATGGACCACTGGGTGTTATGCACAAACAATAAATCATGGAACACTACATCAAAAACTAATGATGTAATGTATGGTGATTAACATAACAATAAAGAATTAAAAAACACTAATGATGTAATGTATGGTGATTAACAGAACATAATAAAATAAAAAAAATAATTAAAATCTTAAAAAGTAAAGTAAAATTGATAAACTATAAAAAAATAAACAGATCTATTGACCTTGATGCTAATTACTAACAGTTTCTTTACTTGGGTCAGCTTAATAGTTTCAAAGTGGAAGACTGTCATTTAAAATGATTACGAGCCAGAGGGTAGTCCAAACTTACAATGCATATGCTTACTAGTAAACAAGGAGATACTTTATCAGCTACCGATTAGATTTCAGGCAGCAGAGTAGGCCTGGAATGGGTTGCTTCTATTTGCGAAATGAATTAAAAAAATTAGCAAGAAGTTAATTTGATAAAAAAATAGAATGATTTATAAAATGTGCCATTGATCCCTGTTATATGTTGACATATTTTCCCATTATCTTTTTGGATGGATGATCAAGGACAATTTATGGGTTTCTATCCGCAGGGTAAAGTGAATTTGCCTTTATCGGCATTTATAGTGTTAAGATGATGTGATATGTGATATTTGATTGAATATAAGGCTAAGCATAAAATGCAGACATATTTTAAATACTATTCCTTACTTATCACAGATTACACAAACATACATATAAAAAAAGTATAGAAAAAAATATTGCATAGCTTCTAAACCTCCAAAAATAATTTTAGGTTTGAAATCTGTTGGGGCAATAAAAAGTTGCATTAGTCTTTTTTGTATTGACCAAACTTATAGTACAGGACTTTTATACACTTGTTTCACTACTGTATTGAGAACTTATACATTCTAATTATGTCAGCTATACATCATTTTGACTTCTCCTTTTCAGTATCATTGTGGTCTTAAGGTTACTTAAAAGATTTATCTTGCTTCCGGTGGATAAAATCTTTGCTTTTCATTCTTAATGTGTTTCTACTTTGCCACTCATAAGAATGGGAATTAACTGGGCACTGTCCATTTTAATATAGCAGAAATTTCTGAGAGCATCATTGCTTCCCATTAGCCGTGAAATGCCCCAGGGTCTCCTTGTTTTTCCAAGTACAAGGTCCAGTTCTCCTGTCAAGGAAACCCTGATTCCTGCAGTAAACTATAGTGTAATGAGAAGAAAGGGCATGGGGAAAGCAGATGTGAATCTTACCTGCTGGGGCAGCCAGGTGACATCAGAGAAGCAGTGACTTAATAAAAGTTTGAACTTGTAATATTACCAATTATCAGCTTTTCTCATTTTACTCTAGAACATCCTGTAGCCAACTTAACTACATCATGTTTAATAATGGATTGACTAATATTGCCCAACACTTTATATTCACATCACACATGGTCAAATCCCAAGCTATATCATCCCTTTGTGTGTAAGGGTGGGGAGGTTCGTGGGGGGTGGGATGGGGCTTCTGGTTTAAGGCCCTGAATTTACTTTGAGTGATCCTATTTCACTTTATTCAATTTACTAATAATATTTCCATATATGGCATGTACAGAATGATAGCAGTGACAATTTTATAAGATTGGATTACTTATCTACAAGTTTTGAAACATATAGAAGGAGTGTAAACTAACTATAAAACCAAAATTTTTATGTATTTAAACTAGCATCCAGATCTATCTACTATGCACTAATTGAAAACAGAAAGCAAATCATGGAATCGATATCATCAGATATTCAGAGCAGTCCATGTATGCTCTATGTTGTAAAGGAAGCAGTCAAAGAGGAAGCAGGGATTTTTCTGTGACATTTTATTGTCTGTCCCATTCGTTTCTTCTAATCCTTCTCTTGGGATCATTTACTCCGCATCTCTCAGATGAGAGTAAGGAGTTTGGCAGCTCTTCAGAGTGACACCACTTTTTATTTAATGACAAACTCCACTCTGCCCTTTCCACGTTGTGAGATAATGCATCTTCTATCACAGACATGGTAATTGAAAACTGTTTAATGGCCAGATACTTAACCTCAGCCAATGATTTTTTTCTCCTACAACCGATTCCCCATCAGCAACATACAGAATTGCTTTATTTTAGAAGCTTAATAGTTGCAATCAAATTTTCCCTAAAGTAGGAACCCAGCTACTCCAATTTATACAGATTATCTACTGACATCTCTTCTATTCCTCCTCTGAGTAGATGGGCCAAACTGAAGGGAGGGTCTGCTTGATGGAAGGTCTGATCACCAGGCCAAACTCCACCTTCCCCCCGACAAAAAAAAAATCTTTAAAAAGTCTGTAACTGGATTATAGTAAGGTGGTAGATTTCATGGCTAATGGGAAGGACGGAGGCTACTCAAGAGCATCTAATTTAAAGAAACAAAAACAAAAACATACCATCTGTGCTTATAGCAGGCTTATTTTTTAAACCTTACACGATGCACCAAAGCTGAAAACCTGCTTGCTAGTGCGTTTCTTTCTTTGTTTATAATAATTACACTTCTGATGTGATCCATTATCTACATACTTGTAAACAGATCTATATAGGGATGTCCCTGTGAGCAAGCAGAATGTTCCTACAACAGACTACAGGCTTTGTCATATATCTTTATCCATACAGTCTCTACCATAGAGCCATTTCATATGCTGTTCTCTGTTCTCAAACCCAAAATGCTTCTTTCATGATCCTTATACTCAAATGATTAACTCTTTGCTTATTCATTAACAAAATTAAAACTGGAGAAACTTTTCATAACTTCCTACAATCACATCTACTTACCAGCTTACCTCTGAGTCCATATACTATGCCCTTCATCCTATTATTTTAGGTCTGCCTAAAATAATACATATCAGTTACTAGCTAAGGCCAAAATTTCCATTGTGCCCTGGTTTTCACTCCTTTTGCTTACTCGGGAACATTGCATCAACAAGACTCTTGCATATGTTATGCATCATTAATGTATTTCTCTTCACTAAATTATTCAAAGCAGCACATAGTCATGGCTTAATTTCTCACATATTTAAAAAAATAAAAAAATTTCTGTGGACCCCACATATGCTTCAAATGACCACACCATCCTCTTATTACCTTGTCTCCAATATAAATCTTCTTTCATCTCTAAAATAGCTGAACTCCTCTAAATATGTTTCCCCTGTTATTCTAGTGAAATGGTTTTCTTCCGAGTTCCAGTCACATGTATATCCCTAAATCAAAGACAATTTAACCAATCTCATCACACTTGTCTTATTAGCAGCATTTGGCTCAACGTATTTGTCCTTTAATATTCTTTCTTCACTTGACTTCTAGGATACCATGCTTCTTGAAAAACAAGAATACAGGGCCAAGTATGAGACTATGGGAATGTTAGGGAAAAGATTTTTTCAAGATCTTACATTTTAAATTAAGAAGCTTGAATTTGTCTGTAAACCTCGTGGAGCCAAAGCTAGCAAACAAACAAAAAACATGGCGGAGGTACTTTTGACGCTGCTTTCCCTCTCCCACAATACCTCACGCTCTTCCTTTCCTACCAGGGCCCGGTGGAATGGCTCCAGAGAAGAAGGGTGGCGAGAAGAAGGGCGGTTTTGCCATCAACGAGGTAGTGACCAGGGAATACACCATCAACATTCCCAAGCCCATCCATGGAGCAGATTTCAAGAAGCGTGCCCTTCGGGCACTCAAAGAGATCCGGAAATTTGCCATGAAGGAGATGGGAACTCCAGATGTGCGCATTGACACTAGGCTTGACAAAGTTGTCTGGGCCAAAGGAATAAGGAACGTTCCATACCGTATCCCTGTGCGGTTGTACAGAAAACATAAGGAGGATGAAGATTCACCAAACAAGCTCTACATACTGGTTACTTATGTACCTGTCACCACTTTCAAAAATCTACAGAGCGTTAATGTGGATGAGAACTAATCGCTGATTGTCAAAGGTATAAAACTGCAAAAAAAAAAATAAATAAAGGAAGGGGAATTTTACTATTGTTCCCTAAAATTCAGTCCCTCCCCTGTAAAAGAATTATACATCTATACTCTTTGCCATAAGAAACAAAGTAGCTCTCTCTAGATAGATAATACTTCTATATCCGTCTTTATGCTTGGTCATGTAACATACCTCGACCAGTGAAACATAATTAGACTTGAATTATGTCATGTTCAAGCAGAAGCTTTAAATGTAATTGTGTGTTTTCCCTTGTCCTATTGTTTTTCTGTTTTGTTTTGTTTTGTTTGGCCTTCTAAAATGAGAACAGCATGTCCCCGGGATAATTATTTCTTTAGCCTGGGTCCTAGAAAGGAAAAACACATGGGAGAGGAGCAAGGAGAGCCCAGCAGTCATAGCCAACTCATAGATCTACAAGCTAAAAATGATTTATTATTAAGTCACTGCAGTTTGGAGTCAAAGACAGGCCTAGGTGTTTCCCAGAGTAAATTTGAAAGAACTCGGTAATTAATCATTTGAAATATAAACAAAGGGGAGTGAAAGAATGTTGTTAGGGGAAGATAAGCTTTATTTCAGAAATGTGTAAACATAGTTAAAGATACAGTCATCTTTCTCCAGAAATTATATTGAAAGCAGAAAATCAACGGAAGCCAGAAAAACAATGACCATGGAAATGAACTCTGTCATTCTCAACAGTGCAAAACTGTAGTTGAGAGGAAAATAAAAATCTTGGAAACATATATTTAAATAAACACACTGGTACTTGTAATAGAAAAAATATTATTTCAAAAATTATTTCTAAAACAATTTTTAGATTTAGGATGAAGAATGGCAATAGTTTACTGCTAACATTATTGAAGAAATCAACATTTTTGCTCAAAATTTGGTTAGAATAATATATAATTTAGGGCTGAAAAATCTGAACTTGTCTTTGGGATTATAGATTGTTCTTCTATAAATCTAATAGCCAAGTATCTAACCAAAGTTATCTGGAGAATCTGTTTAACTATTTCTAAATAATGTGAATGACTGGCTCAATATCAGAAAACAGAATGCAGCTCCTTGAAGAACAATTAAATTATTTCCTTTTTGCCTATTTTTAAAAAGTCAAAATGCATAAAGCATATGAACTAATCTTGTTTAAACCTGACAATAACCTCACTTTACTTGCTATGCCTCATTTAATCCTCATAATAACCAAAAATAGGTACTATTTTTATTTTCCCCATTTTAAAGGTGAGCCTAGGTAATTTTCCCAAGCTCACACAATAAGATGGGAAGCTGGCATCAAACCTAGGGCTGTTTGCTCACTACACAAATGTTCAGCTTCTATGGGAACTATGTAGGCATTTAATCATGAAAATATTGTAATTTGCAATCCATGGATTTTAAATACTACATATCAAAAGAAAAGTAACAAATGCTAAAATTATAATAGATACAGATTTTATCTCAGGATAAGCTGAAAATCCATTATTTGAATATTAAAGCACAAAGTCAAGCTGGAGTTAGTTATTATAGTGATATCTATGGAATTGCTTAGAAAATAATTTCACCTGACATCCGCCCCCCAATGTATGCATGCAAATGTGCACCTGTGCACACACATACACACCTTTATCTCATGGCGAATTATTTTCCCATAATTGTGTGGTTACCAAACATCTCTCTGTTATTATAATATTACTCTGCCCACTTGCTATAGATAATTGTTGGCTCCAGGATATGCAAGGCCACAACAGAGTATAGCCCTTAGATTTTATATTTTGAAACTTGACCTGAGAAAGTTATTCAATCTCACTTTAGAGCTAAAGTTATAAGTTGGACAACTTAAGGAGTACTGGTGGCCATGAGTCATTCAATGACAGATTCAGTTAAGGAACAAACAAACAAACAAATAAAAAACAAATAAGGAGCTTGGGAAAATGGCAGAGTAGGAGAACCCTGAGCACCCAGTCCTATGTTTTCCACTAGTTATCATCCATATCCAAGTCAATAAAGTGGAAAGTAATCCAAAAACTGGCAGAAAAAAATTCCACAACTAAATTTAGAGAAGAAGCTGCATGGAAGGGT
This sequence comes from Zalophus californianus, assembly GCF_009762305.2. Classification (NCBI taxonomy): domain Eukaryota; kingdom Metazoa; phylum Chordata; class Mammalia; order Carnivora; family Otariidae; genus Zalophus; species Zalophus californianus. Next base: position 141,597,963 of record NC_045596.1, on the reverse strand, counting down.
TAGAAGGGTCAGAAAGGTGAGGGAGGCTGCCCAGGAAGGAGGGAACTGCTTGCATGGAGAAGGCAGAGAAATGGGCCCTTGTACCAGGGAGCTCAAAGGAGGAAGACTAACCCCTGTAACTTTTGGCTTTAAAAACCAGAGGAGCTGAATTCCATTAGTTTGTAAAACTAGTGGGACTTGGAAGGGTTTTTTTTTTTAAGATTTTTATTTATTTATTGAGAGAGATAATGATAGAGAGAAAGCATGAAAAGGGGGAGAGTCAGAGGGAGAAGCAGACTCCCTGCTGAACAGAGATCCCAATGTGGGACTCTATCCCAGGACTCCAGGATCATGACCTGAGCCAAAGGCAGTCACTTAACCAACTGAGCCACCTAGGCACCCGGAACTTGCAGTTTTAAATGTCACCTGACTCAGCACTAGGTGAGCGAAGTGTCAGTGATATCTGGGTCACTGCCCTTAAAGAGACAGCAGCCTATGCAGATAGGTAACATAAAAAGGGCAGTTTGCACAACACAGGGGCTAACTGGAGCCAGATCTGCTCATGATGATTTTGGATTGTGTTGGGCGGGTGTTAGCTAACCTGCTAATAGTGTACCACACCCATGAGTCCTGAGGACTCACCCATTCCAAGCCTGCTAACTTCTGCCCTGGGTTCAGGGCAAATTTTGTTAAAGCCAAGCATGTGCCTTGCTCAGGTTCCAGATGCTCAGCTGCTACCATTCATCATGCCTAGTTAGGATGCTGGGCTCAACTACCACATGGTGCCCAGCCTTGTGCCCCTGGCCATCCTGGCACACAGCCACCAGCCACCGCAGTGTTTCAGGGGCTCTGGCTTAGGACTAGTCACCCAATACAAATTTTGCTAACACTATTGCTCTGCTCCCAAGTTCCTTTGTCAGCATGCCCCCTCAAGAGCTAGCCTGCCTGGATCCCACTAATACCATAGAGAGCTAGCACAGCCCACAACAAGCAGAGAGTCAATGCAGACAACTGCACTTAAAGGAAACATAACTCAGACACAAAATAAGGATATAAGCGACACACATAGGATATTCTCCAGAAGTATCAGGTTCTGAACAGGAGGCACTGTACTACAAGGCACTCCAGAACCTCTTTTTCATAAAATCACTACTTTCAAGAGAAGACACAGCTGACTTTCTTAACACAGAGAAACAGAGAGAGGCAGACAAAAATGAGGAGACAGAGAAATTTATCCCAAATGAAAGAAGAGGATAAGGCCACAGCCAGAGATCTACATGAAACAGATGTAAGTAATATGCCTGATGGAGAACTTAAAGCAATGATCATAAGGATACTCTCTGAACTTGAGAAGAGAGGAGAGGACCTCAATGAGTCCATTAATACAGAGATAAGGAAAAACATAACAGAGATAAAGGACACAGTAAATGAAATGAGAAACATACCTGATGGAATGAACAGCAGGATGGAAGAAGCAGAAAATGAATTAATGACTTAGAAGACAGTAGTGGAAAATAATCAAGTTGAATGAAAAGAGAGAAAAGAATCATGCAAAACTAGAACAGACCTAGGGAACTCAGTGACTCCATCAAATCTACTAACATTTGTATTATAGGAGTCTCAGAAGAGGAACAAAAAGAAAAGGAGGCAAAAAATTTATCTGAAATAATAACAGCTGAAAACTTCCCTAAATTGGGGGAGAAAACAGATATCCAGATCTGGAAGACACTGAGAACCCCCAACAAAATCAATAAAAGCAGACCCACACCAAGATATATTATAGTTAAATTGGCAAAATATAGTGAGAAGGAAAAAAATTTTAAAAGCAGCAAGATAAAATAAGTCATTAACTTACAAGGGAAAACCTATAAGGTTAGCAAGAGATTTTTCAATGGAATCTATGCAAGCCAGAAGGGAATGGCATGATATATTCAAAGTGCTGAATGGGAAAAGCCAAGAATACTCTATCCAGCAAGGCTATCATTCAGAATAGGAGAGAAAAAGAGTTTCCCAGACAAAAATTAAGGAGTTCATGACCACTAAACCAGCTCTGCAAGAAACATCAAAAGGGACTCTAAGTGGAAAGGAGAGACCAAAAGTGACAGTATAGAGATGGGAAACAGAAAAACAGTAAAAATGAATATTTCTGTAAAAAAAGGTCAAGGAACTCACAAAAAAAGATATAAAATATAATAACATGTACCTAAACATGGGCAGAAGAGGAGAAAACAATGGGTTCAAACTTACACAACCATCAACTTAATATAGAGATATTAACATAATATACAATATATGCAGAAGAGGTTATATACAAACCTAATGGTAACCATATATCAAAAACCACTAATAAATATGCAAATACTAAAAAGAAAGCAATCCAAATATGTAATTAAGGAAAATCAGCAAAACATTAAAAAGAGGACAAGAAAGGATCAGAGAAAATCTTCAGAAACAACCACAAAACAAGTAATAAAAAAGTAATAATACATAATTATCAATCATTACTTTGGGTATAAATGGACGAAGTACTCCAATCAAAAGACATAGTGTGATAGAATAGATTAAGAAAAAAAAAACCCCACAAACAAACAAGACCCATCTATATGCTTCCTACAAGACACTCATTTTAGACCTAAGGACACCTACAAATTGAAAGCAAGGGGATGGAGAAATATCTGTTATGCCAATGGATGTCAAAAGAAAACCAGAGTAGCAGTAGATATATCAGACAAAATGGACTTTAAAACAAAGGCTGTGACAAGAAACAAAGAAGGACACTACATAATAATAAAGGGGACAATCCAACAAGAAGATGTAACAATTGTAAATATTTATTCACCTAATATAGAAGCACCCAAATACATAAAACAGTTAATAACAAATAAAAATGAATTAATTGGTAATAGTACAATAATAGTAGGGGAATTTAACACTCCACTTACATCAATGGACAGGTCATCTAAACAGAAAATCAATAAGGAAAGAATGACTTTAAATGACACACTAGACCAGATGGATTTAACAGATATATACAGAATATTCCATCCTTAAACAGCAGCATACACATTCTTTTCAAGTGCACATGGAGCATGCACCAGAATACATCACATATGAGTCCACAAAGTAAGTCTCAACAAATTCAAAAGATCAAAATCATGCCATGCATCTTTTCTGAACACAATGCTATGAAACTAGAAGTCAAACACAGGAAAAAAAATCTGGAAATAACACAAATACATGGAGGTTAAATAACATGCTACTAAACAATGGATGGTCAACCAGGAACTAGAAAAATTAAAAAGTACATGAAATAAAATGAAAATGAAAACACAATGGTTCAAAACCTCTGGGATGCAACAAAAGCAGTTCTAAAAGGGAAGTTTGTAGCAATATAGGCCCACCTCAAAAGAAAAATTTCAAACAGTTTAATCTTGCATCTAAAGGAGATAGAAAAAGAACAAACAAAATCTAAAACTAGAAGAAAGAAGTAAAAACTAAAGATTAGAACAGAAATAAATAATAGAAATTAAAAATGAAAACAAACTCCCTCCCAAAAAGCCAAAAACAATAGAACAGATCAATGAAACCAGGAGCTGATTCTTTGAGGAAAAAAATCAATAAAATTGATAAACCTTCAGCCAGACTTATTTAAAAAAAGAGAGAAGGGACTCAAATAAATAAAATTACAAGTGAGAGAGGAGAACAACTAACACCACAGAAATACAAACAATTATAAGAGAATATTATTAAAAACTCTATGCCAAATAATTGGACAACCTAGAAGAAATGGATAAATTCCTAGAAACATACAAACTACCAAAACTGAAACAGGAAGAAACAGAAAACTTGAACAGACCCATAGCCAGCAAAGAAATTGAGTCAGTAATCAATAAACTCCCAACAAACAAAAGTCCAGACTGGCTTTACAGGCAAATTCTACCTAATATTTAAAGAAGAGTTAATACCTAGTCTTCTCAACTTTTCAAAAGAAGAGAAAAGGAAGGAAAACTTCCAAATTCATTCTATGAGGCCAGCGTCATGCTGATACCAAAACCAGATAAAGGGACCACTAAATAGGAGAATCACAAGCCAAATTCCTTGATAAGCATGGATACAAAAATTCTCAATAAAATACTAGCAAGCCATAATCAACAACACATTAAAAAAATCTTTCCCCACGATCAAGAGGGATTTATTCCTGGGTTGCAAGAATGGTTCAATAGTCACAAATCAATCAATGTGATACATCACATCAATAAAAGGAAGGATAAGAAACATATGAACATCTCAATAGATGCAGAAAGGGCATATGACAAAGTACAACATCCATTCAAAATAAAAACCCTCAACAAAGTAGGTTAGAGGGAACATACCTCAACATAATAAAGGCCACCTATGAAAAAAACATCCTCAATGGAGAAAAACTGAGAACTTTTCTTGTACGGTCTGTAATAAGACAAGGATGTCCACTTTCGCCTCTGTTATTTAACATAGTACTGGAAGTCTTAGCTTCAGCAATCAGAAAAGAAAAAGAAATAAAAGGCATCCAAATCAGTAAGGAAGAAGTAAGATTTTCACTATCTGCAGATGACACGATACTATATATAGAAAACCCAAAAGACTCCACCAAAAAGCTCCTAGAACTGATAAATGAATTCAATAAAGTCTCAGGATACAAAATCAATGTACAGAAATCTGTTGCATTTCTACATACTAATAATGAAGGAGCAGAAAGAGAAATTAATAAAACAATCCCAGTTATAATTGCACCAAAAATAATAAAATACCTAGGAATAAACTTAACCAAGGAGGTGAAAGATTACTCTAAAAACTATAAAACCCTGATGAAAGAAATTCAAGACAACACAAAGAAATGGAAAGACATCCCATGTTCATGGGTTGGAAGAATAAACATTGTTAAAATGTCTATACTACCCAAGGGGATCTACACATTTAATGCAATCCCTATCAAAATACCAACTAGAACAAAACAATCCTAAAATTTTTATGGAACCACAAAAGACCCCAGATTTCAATCCTGAAAAAGAAAAGCAAAGCTGGAGGCATCACAACTCCAGACGTAAGTATATTACCAAACTTTAATGATCAGAACAGTATGGTACTGGCACAAAAACAGACACATGGATCAATAGAGCAGAACAGAAAATCCAGAAATACATCACAATTACATGGCCAATTAATCTCTGACAAAGCAGGAAAGAATATCCAATGGGAAAAGTGTATCTTCAACAAATGGTGTTGGGAAAACTGGACAGCAACATGCAAAAAAATGAAACTGGACTATTTTCTTATACCATACACAAAAATAAACTCAAAATGGATTAAAAACCTAAATGTGAGACCTGAAATCATAAAAATCCTAGAAGAGAACATAGGCAGTAACTTCTTTTACATCAGCCATAGCAACATTTTTCTAGATATGTCTCCCGAGGTGAGGGGAAACTCAAGCAAAAATGAACTATTAGGACTTCATCAAAATAAAAATGTTTTGCACAGTGAAGGAAATGATCAACAATACCAAAAAGCAACCTATGGAATGGAAGAAGATATTTACAAACAACATATCTGATAAGGGGTTAGTATCCAAAATATATAAAGAAATTATAAAACTCAACACCCAAAAAGCAATCTTGTTGAAAAATGGGTAGAAAACATGAACAGACATTTCTCCAAGGAAGACACCCAGATGGCCAACAGACACATGAAAAGATGCTCATTGTCACTTATCATTAGGGAAATGCAAATCAAAACTACATGGTCAGAATGCCTAAAGTCAACAACACAAGAAACAACAGGTGTTGGAGAGCATGTGGAGACTAAGGAACACTTGTGCACTGTTGGTGGGAATGCAAACTAGAGCATCCACTGTGGAAAACAGTATAGAGGTTCCTCAAATGTTAAAAATAGAACTACCTTATGATCCAGCAATTGAACTACTGGGTATTTACCCAAATAATACAAGAACACTAATGTAAAATGTTACATGCACCCCTATATTTATAACAGTATTATTTACAATAACCAAGATATGGAAGAAAGTGTCCATCAACAGATGAAGGGATAAAGAAGAGGTGGTATATAAGTGCAATGGAATACCATCCAGCCATATAAAAGAATGAAATCTTTCCATTTGCAATGACACAGATGGAGTTAGAGGGCATAATGCTAAGTGAAGTAAGTCAGAGAAAGACAAATACCATATGATTTAACTTATATGTGGAATTTAAGAAACAAATAAGCAAAGGGAAAAAAGAGGGAGAGAAACCAATAAACAGACAATTATAGAGAACAAACTGGGGAGGGGAGGTTGGTGGCAAGATGGATTAAATAGGTGATGAGGATTAAGGAGTGCACTTGTTTTTATGAGCACTGGGTGATGTATGTAATTGTTGAATCACTCTACTGCACAAAACTAATATAACACTGTAAAACTAATATAAACTAAATACTAATACTAAACTAAAACTAATATAACACTGTATCTTTAACTGGAATGAAAATAAAAACTGAAAATAAAATAAAAATTAAAACGAAATTTTAAACTAAGCAAATTAAAATTTCTCAACTTGATGAAAGTCATATATGACATATTTAATGATAAAATATTGAATGTTTTCCCTCTAGGATAGTGAACAAGCTAAGAATGTCTAACCAACCAACTTACTGATGTTCGTGACATTTTGAAATGTGTAAATATTTAAGATGGAATATTTGATGAATAAAGTGATGGACAGATAGAAATGTGATAAAGCAAACCCAGCAACTGTGAGTTATAGACTCTAGGTGGTAGGTATGTGCATGTTAACTCTGTAATTCAACTTTTCTCTGTGATTGAAAACACTCATAATAAAATGTAGGGGAAAAGATCTGCAAAGTCCTACATTAAAAAACAACAAAAAACAAAAAACAACTAACTTTGTTTAAAAAAAAGAGAGAGAGAAGAAAAAAGAGCTATTCTGCCTCAGAAAGAGAATGAAACTGACAGCCAGTGTAAAGCAGAGAAAAGAGAAGCCCCGGTGGGGTTCATGTCTCTGGTTCCAGTTCCTGAATTTCCTGTGGTTTGTTCCACGGTTGCTTAGATTCCCTGAGGAAATGAATTCCACCTTTTACTTAAGCTGGTTTGAGTTCAGATTCTATCTATCACTTTTAACCAATATGTTCCTAACTATGGTAATATTTTAGACAGCCTTTATCTTAATTTAATGAAGTTATCTCTAAAACATTTATTACATACACATTGCAGGATGGGCTCAGAAACTAGAGGACAGAGATAAAGCGTTGTGCCTTTCACAATGGAGAGAAGAGAGAGATGTTCATAAGGAGAAGCAAATGATTTTTCCATAAATGTACAGAAATTGCTACAAAGAATAATGAACTTTGCATAATTTATCTAGCTAGTGGTTAGATTTAACAAAATCCTTGGCATCTTCCAGGGTAAATATGCATCATAATCAAGGATGAATTAGCTTTTTTAAAAAGTCCATTAATGTGAAAAGATCATAAAGATGTCAAAATAAAATTCTCCATCACTTACACACAGAAAAGGGTAAAATGCCAAAAAGGAGTACTCCCAAGTGCTCAGTCAGTAATTAGAAACAAAGGAAATAAAAATACAACCATAGCATTTATGTTGAGCTTGAGATGATTGGAAATTTTTAAAGTTTTATCTCCCTTCCATAAACTAAAATTTGAACAAGCATATATGTATGCATATATATGCGTGCATATCTATATGTATATGTTTTATATGCATATGCTCAACTCTAACCACCCTGATTTGTTACAATTTGTTTTTTTAATTTTTCAGTGAAATTTAATAAATAATTCTCCCCCATACATTTTTTTTTCCTTTTTGTTCATTGCTCTATCCCTCACAACCAAAAATTATTCCTGATGGTGCAGGTATCAATAAAGAATTGCCAAACTGATAGATTCTATTAATAGAAATGATATTAAATAATGTTGAAATGAGATTTCTCAAGAAGCAATGAAAGAAATAGGTGTGAACTGCCACAGCAGTTCATCGAACATTTCTCAGCATCTAATTTCTAAAACGCCCAGTGTCCACCTGAGTAGATTATAAGGTTTTATCCAACAGGTCAAAATTTTGAGCTTCATTCCTATCTATACATTCACATATTCTGACCAATCTATGATCCCAGTAAGAAGGAAAAGGCAAAACTGAAATAAAGAGGCATATAACAAAAATGAATACATCAGTATATGGGACAATGGTGGCAGATGGGATTTTACAGAAGGTGATCGATTTCTGCTGGTTTGTAAGCACTCTTGCAAACACATGAAATGTGCACCTTTGACAAATATTTAACATATTTTCTTTTGTTTCTATTTCTTTCTTCTGAATCATATTTTCAGAGATTAGTTTACAATGGAAAGGAGAAATAAAATTCCCAAAGAAGTTCTTTGGAGCCTAGATGTGTGGGCCACATTATGTCAGAACAGGAGAGAAAACACATATTTGGATGAGGATGATTGGTAGTGTTAGAACGGCCTGTATAATATGAAGGAATTTGTCACTGAAACAAAGTTTTAGCTTTAGTCAAATATATATGTATGTTATATTTACTACTGTATTATATGTTATATTACATATATAAATAACCTCCTTATTAAGTTTTATAAAGTAAGGAATCAAACAGTTTAGAACTCAGCAAGCAAATAGCTTTGTCTAAAAAGCGATTTATGTGAACCATTCACATGGTTCACAAAATTGTTCACATAAAAATGTATCTCTGATTCAGACTTAATCTCTCACTCAGAAACATATACTCACTGAGTGACAAAACATGCTATTTATCTAACAAAATAAAGTTATATTTAATAAGTCCATACATAGTTACTTTAAAAAATCTATTTGATAATCAGATACTAGTATGAGAAAATGTATGAAGTGACTCCTTTATGCCTCCCATCTCCCCTCTCTTGAACAGGATTGTCTACAAGTATCCTAAACCTGTTCCAACATTACACTGGTTTGTGTGGGGTGGTATTTTATAACAAAATAAAGTTATATTTAATAAGTCTATACATAGTTACTTTGAAAAATCTATTTGGTAATCAGATACTAGTATGAGAAAATGTATTTGAAAATTTGATTAAATTTTGAAAGTGAGATATTCTTATCTTTTTAAATCATTTTTCTTATAATGCTTATTCTAGCATAACAATGTGAAGAGGCTTTCTTCGAGAGAAAACACATTACTGAACTATTTATGGTTATGTTTTTTCCCGAAGAGTGCGAAGTGCTCTGATATTTGTCCACTGAGGACTCAGTAGGCCTCCTGACAGTACTGAAGAGAGGAAAAAAAGAGTATATCAGTTACTGATGAGATTTATTGGATTCGATCCAGGGTCTATCATAGAAATAAACCAAGAAATAGCAATGAAATAAAAGGAGAAATGTGGAATCAAATTAAAATTTACCTCCAAAGTGTATTGAGCACCACATATAATAAATAATGGTCAGGATAATTACTCTTACATAGGCTAAATATTTCTTTTAAAGTGTCACAGTAAATGTCAAACCTAAACTTTAACCTAGATGTTTTAGGCCTCTATTGGTTATTTATTTCTGTGTACTCTGTCCTCTGAGTCCAATCATTTGTATTCCTCCCAGAGCCAAATATCCTTACCTTCTCTCAAGATCCCCCCAAATCTCATCCCTTTACAGTATTAGTTTAAAGTTTAGAATCTCATTATCTATCTCAAGCCTTGGTGGGGATGAAGTGTCTGGGGTGTAGTTCCTTATGGGGCACCTGGGTGGCTCAGTCATTAAGCATCTGCCTTCGGCTCAGGTCATGATCCCAGGGTCCTGGGATGGAGCCCCGCGTCAGGATCCCTGCTCATTGGGAAGCCTGCTTCTCCCTCTCCCACTCCCCTTGCTTGTGTTCCCTCTCTCACTGTGTCCCTCTCTATCAAATAAATAAATAAAATCTTTAAATATATATATATTTATGTATATATATACATATATATGTATATATATATATACAGTTTCTAGAGTGCAGTTCTCACTCTTTAGATCTAGGAAACTAAATAGACATGTTCTTTGCCCCCTCACCTCCACACCAATGTAATGTTGGAACAGGTATAGGATACTTGTAGACAATCCTGTTCAAGAGAGGGGAGATGGGAGGCGTAAAGGAATCACTTCATGGGGCACTTGGGTGGCTCAGTTGGTTAAGGGTCTGACTCTTTCAGCTCAGGTCATGATCTCAGGGTTGTGAGGTTGAGCCCCGAGTTGGGCTCCATGCTGGATGTGGAGCCTGCTTGGGATTCTCTCTCTTCCTCTCCCTCTGTCCCTCTGCCACCCCCTTCATTTTCTCCCTCTCTCAAAAAAGAAAAAAAAAAATCACTTCGTAGTAATTCTGAAGTCTAGCTGGGTGGCACATGCTGGAAATTGTTGATTAGGTTTCAAGAATGGAAATAGCTCTCCCTGGCCCCAGGCTATGCTACCAGACTCTGGTTTTTGCTCTGAATCATCCCTTTATTACCCACTCCTCCATGAAAACTAACATGGGTTTTCAAATAAGTAGTTTTATAAGCCTACTTCCTTTTAGTAGAATTTTATTGATCTGAAGACCTCTTTTCATTTTGTACTGTTTCTGTTCATTTCAGTTAAAGATATTATTATTTAAAGATAATATAAAGATATTATTCTTAAATTGTGAATATAATTCTCTCAATATCATTGTGGTCCTTCTATAACTTTTTGAAGATTATTCATTTAGTTGCCAAAAGATACAACCACGAGTCTCTTCGTGATAGGCTCTTCTCTACTTTGGGCTCCTGTCGAGACTGCTGTGGTATATAACATTGCTTCTTAGATGTTTTTTGTTTTGTTTTGTTTTTTAAATTCAGAGGATCTGTTATACACACCCTTGATCTCCTGAAAGAACCTTTGATTTGGCACCACCTTTGGCTCTTCTGACATCTTAACAAAAGCTTTACAATTACATCCTAAGCTTAATCTCTAGACCATATTTTCCTGGAAATGTTCTGTATTGAACATTTGCTCCAAAGCCAATTCTTAATTTTGGCATCATTTTTCATTTGGAAAAGTTTTTTATTTTCATATTTTGCTATAAAAAGCACAAAGAAATCAGGTGTCATATTTAACACTTTCCTTAGAAATCACCTTTGCTAGATTGCCCAGGTAATTGGGCACATTTTTACTTCATATTTTAGTGCACACAGTAGTGTTGCTAATCATTTTGATTTTATCAGATAGATTTCTCTTCCTACAGTTTCCAATAACATATTCCTTACCTCCTTTTGTGGCCTCAAGGACACTATCCGCAATGACTAGAATTCTATGAATAGTCTGTTGAAGGCAGCTTAGACTTCTTCCAACATAGTCCTCAAAATTCTTCCAAACTCCTTCCATGCTCAATTCCAAAACCACTACCACATTTTAGGTATTTGTTATGGTACCACTCAACCTGCCAGTACTTGATTTTAGTTACTTATTGCTTCATAAAAAAAAAAACAAAAAAACACCCCACACCCTAGCCAATTAAAATAAGCAAACAACAACAACAACAAAATGATTATTTTCTCATAGTTTTTATGGGTTGGGAACCCAGATGTGACTTAGCTGGTAGCTCTGTGTCAGGGCACAGTAGTCTTCCCTTATCTGCAGTTTTATTTTCCAAGGTTTCAGTTACCCAGGGTCTAGAAGCAGATGATCCTCAATAGTAGCCTAACACTACACCACAATGCCTACATGATTTACCTCATTTCATTTCATTACCTAGGCATTTTATCATTTCACATCATTGTAAGAAAGATAAATATTGTATAAGACATTTTGAGAGAGAGAGAGACCTCACATTCACATAACTTTCATTATAGTATATTGTTGCAATTTCTCTATTTTATTATTAGTTACTGTTGTTAAACTCTTACTGTACCTAATTTATATATTAAACTTTATCACAGGTATGCATGTATGTATAGTAAGAACATAGTGTATACAGGGTTTGGTACTATCTGCTGTTTCAGGCATTCACTGAGGGTCATGGGATGTATTTCCCACAGATAAGGAGAGACGACTGTACCTTGAAGTGTGCAATGAAAATATCAGTTAGGGCTGTGGTCTCATCAGATGACTTTATTGAGGGAATATGTGTTTCCAACCTCATTCACCTGGTGGTTCACAGGATTTAGTTTAGATATTTTGAAAATATCTCAGTCTAAACTGAGGAGCACCTGTTTATCCTGGAGCATAGCCCGAGAATCATTGCAGTATTCCACGCACCCAAACAATAAACAATTGTGTATTTAGTCATGAAATTAGTGACCTTATGCCAAGGGAAAGTGAGCTTGGCAAAAATTTGTTATTGTCTAGTAGAATCCTGATGATATCTTAAGATGATTATGCAGTTATTCTGTTAGGAAATTCTTAAGTAGATAAGTGTCTATTCACTCAGTCATGTATCCTTTAACTTAACTGACTTTATTTAGCATTTTATTAGTAGGATTTAACAATGAAAACAGAAGCCACTCTACGTATTCTGGGTGGGAAGGTATTTAATACTGGAAATTATATAGGCTTTCAAACCACTGGTAACATGGGAGAACAAAGTTTGAGGCAGTTTTCAGGAAATTCCAAATTATAGTGATGACAAGGTAACCACCACTAATAATATTAGTTACTTACAGCTCTGAAGTGGAGAATCCTCAGGAGGATGCTTCAAGCCAGAGATGAAAATTCATATTTGTTATCTCTCAAAGCCCATATATTCTATTCTAACAGCAGCATAGTAGCATTGCCTTTCTTTTATGTCCACCAAATTTTGCCCAGTTGCCTCCACAAATAGAATGCAATTCAAGCTCAATATCAAAGTGTCCTGATACTATAGTTTCTAGACTTCACCTCCTTGAAATACAAGGGATAACTTAGAAGAGTGGAAATGGTATTGAGTATCAATCAGTGATATCCAAGAGTCCACCCTTGATTACCTCGCACCTTTATACATCTTTCTTTTTTTTTGTTTGTCCACACTATTCTTTTTTTTAATAATTTTTTAATGTTATGTTACTCACCATACATTACATCATTAGTTTTTGATGTGTTCCATGATTTATTGTTTGTGCATAACACCCAGTGCTCCACACAGAACGTGCCCTCTTTAATACCCATCACCAGGCTAACCCATCCCCCCGCCCCCCTCCCCTCTAGAACCCTCAGTTTGTTTTTCAGAGTCCATCGTCTCTAATGGTTTGTCTCCCCCTCCGACTTACTCCACTTCCTTCTTCCCCTCCTGCTATCTTCTTCTTCTTTTTTTTTTTCTTAACATATATTCAATTATTTGTTTCAGAGGTACAGATCCGTGATTCATCAGTCTTGTACAATTCACAGTGCTCACCATAGCACATACCCTCCCTAATGTCTATCACCCAGCCACTGCATACCTCCCACCCCGACCACTCCAGCAACACTCAGTTTGTTTCCTGAGATTAAGAATTCCTCATATCAGTGAGGTCATATATTACATGTCTTTCTCTGATTGACTTATTTCACTCAGCATAACACCCTCCAGTTCCATCCACGGCATTGCAAATGGCAAGATCTCATTCCTTTTGATGGCTGCATAATATTCCATTGTGTATATATACCACCTCTTCTTTATCCATTCATCTGTCGATGGACATCTTGGCTCTTTCCACAGTTTGGCTATTGTGGACATTGCTGCTATAAACATTGGGGTGTACGTACCCCTTCCGATCCCTGCATTTGTATCTTTGTGGTAAATACCCAGTAGTGCAATTGCTGGATCGTATGGTAGCTCTATTTTCAACTGTTTGAGGAACCTCCATACTGTTTTCCAGAGTGGTTGCACCAGCTTGCATTCCCACCAACAGTGTAGGAGGGTTCCCCTTTCTCCACATCCCCGCCAACATCTGTCGTTTCCTGACTTGTTCATTTTAGACATTCTGATGGGTGTGAGGTGGTATCTCATTGAGGTTTTCATTTGGATTTCCCTGATGCCGAGCGATGTTCAGCACTTTTTCATCTGTCTATTGGCCATTTGGATGTCTTCTTTGGAAAAATGTCTGTTCATGTCTTCTGCCCATTTCTTGATTGGATTATTTGTTCTTTGGGTGTTGAGTTTGATAAGTTCTTTATAGGTTTTGGATACTAGCCCTTATCTGATATGTCATTTGCAAATATTTTCTCACATTCTGTCAGTTGTCTTTTGGTTTTGTGGACTGTTTCTTTTGCTGTGCAAAAGCTTTTTATCTTGATGAAATCCCAATAGTTCATTTTTGCCATTGCTTCCCTTGCTTTTGGCGATGTTTCTAGGAAGAAGTTGCTGTGGCTGAGGTCGAAGAGGTTGCTGCCTGTGTTCTCCTTCAGGATTTTGATGGACTCCTGTCTCACGTTTAGGTCTTTCAACCATTTGGAGTCTATTTTTGTGTGTGGTGTAAGGAAATGGTCCAGTTTCATTCTTCTGCATGTGGCTGTCCAATTTTCCCAACACCATTTGTTGAAGAGACTTTTTTCCATTGGACATTCTTGGCTGCTGTGTCAGAGATGGGCTGACCATAGAGTTGAGGGTCCATTTCTGGGCTCTCTATTCTGTTCCATTGATCTATGTGTCTGTTTTTGTGCCAGTACCATACTGTCTTAATGATGACACCTTTGTAATAGAGCTGGAAGTCCGGAATTGTGATACCGCCAGCTTTGCTATTCTTTTTCAATATTCCTCTGGCTATTTGGGGTCTCTTCTGGTTCCATACAAATTTTAGGATTATTTGTTCCATTTCTTTGAAAAAAGTGGATGGTATTTTGATGGGGATTGAATTGAATGTGTAGATTGCTCTAGGTAGCATTGACATCTTCACAATGTTTGTTCTTCCAATCCATGAGCATGGAACGTTTTTCCATTTCTTTGTGTCTTCCTCAATTTCTTTCATGAGTATTTTATAGTTTTCTGAGTACAGATCCTTTGCCTCTTTGGTTAAATTTATTCCTATGTATCTTATGGTTTTGGGTGCAATTGTAAATGGGATCGACTCCTTGATTTGTCTCTCTTCTGTCTTGTTGTTGGTGTATAGGAATGCCACTGATTTCTGTGCATTGATTTTATATCCTGCTACTTTACTGAATTCCTGTATGAGTTCTAGCAGTTTTGGGGTGGAGTCTTTTGGGTTTTCCACATACAGTGTCATACCATCTGCAAAGAATGAGAGTTTGACTTCCTCTTTGCCGATGGATGCCTTTGATTTCTTTTTGTTGTCTGATTGCTGTGGCTAGGACTTCTAATACTATGTTGAATAGCAGTGGTGATAGTGGACATCCCTGCCACATTCCTGACCTTAGGGGAAACGCTCAGCTTTTCCCTATTGAGAATGATATTCGCTGTAGGTTTTTCATAGATGGCTTTTATGATATTGAGGTATGTACCCTCTATCCCTATACTCTGAAGAGTTTTGATCAAGAAAGGATGCTGTACTTTGTCAAATGCTTTTTCTGCATCTATTGAGAGGATCATATGATTCTTTTTCTTTCTTTTGTTAATATATTGTATCACGTTGATTGATTTGTGGATGTTGAACCAACCTTGCAGCCCAGGGATAAATCCCACTTGGTCATGGTGAATAATCCTTTTAATATACTGTTGGATCCTATTGGCTAGTATTTTGGTGAGAATTTTTGCATCCATGTTCATCAAGGATATTAGTCTGTAATTCTCCTTTTTGATGGGGTCTTTGTCTCGTTTGGGATCAAGGTAATGGTGGCCTCATAAAATGAGTTTGGAAGTTTTCCTTCCATATTATTTTTTGGAACAGTTTCAGGAGAATAGGTATTAATTCTTTACATGTCTGATAGAATTCCCCTGGGAAGCCATCCGGCCCTGGACTCTTGTTTGTTGGGAAATTTTTGATGACTGCTTCAATTTCCTTAGTCATTATAGGTCTGTTTAGGTGTTCTATTTCTTCCTGGTTCAATTTTGGTAGTTGATACATCTCTAGGAGTGCGCCCATTTATTCCAGGTTATCTAATTTGCTAGCATAGAGTTGCTCATAATATGTTCTTATAATTGTTTGTATTTCTTTGGTGTTGGTTGTGATCTCTCCTCTTTCATTCATGATTTTGTTGATTTGGGTCATTTCTCTTTTCTTTTTGATAAGTCTGGCCAGGAGTTTATCAATCTTGTTAATTCTTTCAAAGAACCAGCTCCTAGTTTCGTTGATCTGTTCTACTATTCTTTTGGTTTCTATTTCATTGATTTCTGCTCTGATCTTTATGATTTCTCTTCTCCTGCTGGGTTTAGGCTTTATTTGCTGTTTTTTCTCTAGCTCCTTTAGGTGTAGGGTTAGGTTGTATATTTGAGACCTTTCTTGTTTCTTGAGAAAGGCTTGTATTGCTATATACTTTCCTCTCAGGACTGCCTTTGCTGTATCCCAAAGATTTTAAACAGTTGTGTTTTCATTTTCATTGGTTTCCATGAATTTTTTTAATTCTCCTTTAATTTCATGGTTGACCCATTCATTCTTTAGTAGGATGCTCTTTAGCCTCCATGTATTTGAGTTCTTTCTCACTTTCCTCTTGTGATTGAGTTCTAGTTTCAAAGCATTGTGGTCTGAAAATATGCAGGGAATGATCCCAATCTTTTGGTAATGGTTGAGACCTGATTTGTGACCTAGGATGTGATCAATTCTGGAGAATGTTCCATGGGCACTAGAGAAGAATGTGTATTCCATTATTTTGGGATGGAATGTTCTGAATATGTCTGTGAAGTCCATTTGGTCCAGTGTTTCATTTAAAGTCTTTATTTCCTTGTTGATCTTTTGCTTAGATGGTCTGTCCATTTCAGTCAAGGGGGTGGTAAAGTCCCCCACTATTATTGTATTGTTGTCAATGTGTTTCTTTGCTTTTGTTATTAATTGCCTTATATAATGGCTGCTCCCATGTTCGGGGCATAGATATTTACAATTGTTAGATCTTCTTGTTGGATAGACCCTTTAAGTAGGATATAGTGTCCTTCTTCATCTCTTATTACAGTCTTTGTTTTAAAATCTAATTTGTCTGATATAAGGATTGCCACCCCAGCTTTCTTTTGGTGTCCATTAGCATGGTAAATGGTTTTCCACCCCCTCACTTTCAATCTTGAGCTGTCTTTGAGTCTAAAATGAGTCTCTTGCATACAGCATATTGATGGGTCTTGTTTTTTAATCCAATCTGATAGCCTATGTCTTTGGGGCATTTAGCCCATTTACATTCAGGGTAACTATTGTAAGGTATGAATTTAATGCCATTTTATTGCCTGTAAGGTGACTGTTACTGTATATTGTCTGTGTTCCTTTCTGGTCTATGCTGCTTTTAGGCTCTCTTTTTGCTTAGAGGACCTCTTTCAATATTTCTTGTAGGGCTGGTTTTGTGTTTGCAAATTCCTTTAGTTTTTGTTTGTCCTGGAAGCTTTTTATCTCTCCTTCTATTTTCAATGATAGCCTTGCTGGATATAGTATTCTTGGCTGCATATTTTTCTCGTTTAGTGCTCTGAAGATATCATGCCAATCCTTTCTGGCCTGCCAGGTCTCTGTGGATAGGTCTGTTGCCAATCTAATATTTCTACCATTGTAGGTTACAGATCTCTTCTCCCGAGCTGCTTTCAGGATTTTCTCTTTGTCTCTGAGACTCCTACGTTTTACTATTGTATGTCGGGGTGTTGACCTATTTTTATTGATTTTGAGAGGGGTTCTCTGTGCCTCCTGGATTTTGATGCCTGTTTCCTTCCCCACATTAGGGAAGTTCTCTGCTATAATTTGCTCCAATATGCCTTCTGTCCCTCTCTCTCTTTCTTCTTCTGGGATCCCAGTTACTCTAATGTTGTTTCGTCTTATCATATCGCTTATCTCTCGAATTCTGCCCTCATGATCCTATAGTTGTTTCTCTCTCTTTTTCTCAGCCTCTTTATTTTCCATCATTTGGTCTTCTATATCACTGATTCTCTCTTCTGCCTCATTTACCCTAGCAGTTAGTGCCCCCATTTTTTATTGCACTTCATTAATAGCCTTTTTGATTTCGACTTGGTTAGATTTTAGTTCTTTTATTTCTCCAGAAAGGTTTTCTCTAATAACTTCCATGCTTTTTTTAAGTCCAGCTAGTATCTTTAAAGTCATGGTTCTGAACTCTAGGTTTGACATCGTACTAATGTCAGTATTGAGTAGGTCCCTGGCAGATGGTACTACCTCTTGTTCTTTTTGCTGAGGTGATTTTTTTCATCTTGTCATTTTGTCCAGAGGAGAATAGATGAATGAGACAACAGAATGCTAACAGGTTAACAACGTCTCCAGCAAGTATACTCTCTACAAATCAGAAAAGACTTGAAACCAGGGGACAAGAATGGGAAAGAAAGAAGAGAAAAAAAAAAAAAGGAAAAGAAAAAGATACAAACAAACAAAAACAGAATGAAACAAAAAAAAAAAAGAATATGATCAAATATGATCAGGCCAGTGCATAGATCAGTGCCACACACTAGCTTTTGGGCATATTTTTGTCTGTTAGAAGAAAGTGCCTGCTAAAATTTTAAAGGAAGAAAGACATATATGTACAAAATAAGGGTTGATACAATGAAGGGATGGACGATGACTGTAAAGATGAAAATTATAAAAGATTCTATAAAAGGAATTGATAAGTTGTTTTTTTAAAAAGAAAGAAGATTGAAAAAGAAAAAGAAAAAAGAAAAAAAAGAAAAAAAAGGGGAGAGAATGTGATCAGGCAGGAGAATAGAACAAAGCCATACACTAGTGATTTAGGGTATATTTTGATCTGTTAGAAGAAATTGTATCTCAAAATTTTAAAGAGAGAACAACTTATATATATATGCCAAAAATAAGGGTAACTACTATGAAGGGATAAAAATATGACTCTAAAAATATAAAATAAAAAGTTTTTTTTTAAAAAGGGATTGATAAGGTGTTGTTAGAAAAAGGGAAAAAGAAAAATTCAAAAAAAAAAACAGTTAAAAAAATTAACTTTGAAAAACTAATGAATTATGGTAAAAAAGCCATGAATTCTATGTGCAGTATTCCCCTAGCGCTGGATTTCTCCCGTTCTCCTTGATCGGTAAACTTGGTCTTGGCTTGCTGGCTGTTCATGCTGATCTTCTGGGGGAGGGGCCTATTGCCGTGGTTCCCAAAGTTCTTTGCTAGAGGCAGAATTGCCCCGCCCTTGTGAGTCCTGGCTAAGCAAGCTGCTCCGGTTTGCTCTCAGGAGCTTTTGTTCCCTGCAAGCTCTCGGTACAGCTTTGGAGGACCAGGGTGAAAATGGTGGCCTCCCAATCTCCACCCAGAGGAGCTGAGAACTCGGGGCCCCGCTCCTCAGTGTGCCCCCAGAGAAAAGCAGTCACTCCCGTCTCCCCAGTCTCCGGCCGCACTCCGTGCTCACCCGGCCTATGACCGAGTGTTTCTGTCTGGCACCCAACCCCGTGTGGAGTCTCCAAACCCAGCAGATTCCTGCGGTGTGCTCCTACACCGCTCCTCCCAGGGGAGGAAGGGGAGTCCCCCGGATCTGCCGCTTGTTGGGTCCCTGCTGGAGGAGCAGGATCCCGACTGGGCTGCGGATCACAGTTTATGGCCACCCCGAGCTGAGAGCCCATGCCTTGGCTCCGTCTCTGCAGCCAGCTTCCCCGCTCTGATCCCTGGGAGCTCTGCCGCACTCAGGCACCCCCGGTCTTTCTGTGACCCCGAGGGTTCTGAGACCACACTGTCCCGCGAGGGTTCCACCCCCGGCTTAGCCACTGGAGTGACGTCCCTCAGCGGAGCCGGCTTCTAAAAGTTCCGATTTTGTGCTCCGTGGCTCTATCACTTGCCAGAGGCGGCTGACAAAGGCTCCCTCCCCCGCCATCTATCCTCCCGAATATCGCCTCGGATTCACTTCTCTGCACGTCCTACCTTCCAGAAAGTGGTCGCTTTTCTGTTCAGAGTGTTGTTACTATTCTTATCTTTGATCTCCTGTTGAGTTCGTAGGTGTTCAGAATGGTTTGATCCCTATTCAGCTGAATACCTGAGACCAGACGAAATCCAGGTCTCCTACTCCTCCGCCATCTTGCTCCGCCCCCTTTATACATTCTTCTATAGAAAGCCAAAAACCGGGGCTCCTGGGTGGCTCAGTCAGTTTAACATCTGCCTTCAGCTCAGGTCATGATCTCAGGGTCCTTGGATCGATCCCCACATTGGGTTCCCTGCTCAGTGGGGAGCCTCTTCTCCCTCTCTCTCTGGCCCTCCCTGCTGCTTGTGTTTTCTCTCTCTCTCTCTCTCTCTCTCTCTCAAATAAATAAATAAATAAATAAATAAATAAATAAATAAAATCTTAAAAAAAAAAACCAAAAACCCACACCCAAACAAACAGAAAATGCTAGAGTACAGATTTGAAGTTTAGAAAAGACATAAAATAAGTAGATGATATAAGGATTCTATGTCATCTAAGAAGTTTTATACAATGACATTCAAATTCTGATTAAATGAAATGGAATTTTATACTCCATTTCCTTCTTATTAAGATAAATTTAAAAGTTAAAGGTTAACATCCCATTGGCCTGGCTCTTTGATTCCAGATCTATGGGGTCTACATTTCCAGAAAATATACTGGGACAACACCCTGAATTCACAAAGTATTGTCTCCTAGATGATGCCAACCTGTATTTAAATAAGCCACTACTCGGGGCGCCTGGGTGGCTCAGTCGTTAAGCGTCTGCCTTCGGCTCAGGTCATGATCCCAGGGTCCTGGTATTGAGCCCCGCATCAGGCTCCCTGCTCTGCGGGAAGCCTGCTTCTCCCTCTCCCTCTCCCCCTGCTTGTATTCCCTCTCTTGCTGTGTCTCTCTCTGTCAAATAAATAAATAAAACCTTTAAAAAATAAATAAAAATTAAAAAATAAAAATAAATAAGCCACTACTTTATTCTACAAGGTCACATATTTCTGTATGTTAAGGTTCATATTAAGGCTGGAGAATATTATACTTATTATTCCCATTGCCTAACATTTATCACTGTGATGTGATTTCCTTATTCAGAACATTGCTACATGTAATACTATAATAATGTACAGTAAGTTGAACATATACATCTGGAAGAGACCTGATTGGCATAGGAATAAGATATAAGTTCAGAATGTGTTAACTTAATTGAGGACAAATTACTACCTTTTGCTTTCTGGCAGGAATCTAGTATAATTTACTTATCATTAGGTACCTGGCTAGTTCCACTAAGGTATGGCCATACTGGAAGCTGAGACAAACTGGGCATTTGGCAGTGCCCAAGTCAACCTTGGTGAAGCAAACTCCTTATTATGGAGTCCATGTATGTTTTTTGTCCTTATCTGTAGTCACTTAGTTTGAGAGACCAAATGATCATGCAATGAGGAGCCAAGGAAAAGTAGGTTGACTGAAATATACAGAAAAATTATGGATAATAAACAGCCTTCTCTGTAGTAATGCCCCTTTGGTAAGCATTCCTATGGGACACACATATTAACTGGACCCAGTTCACTGTGTTTTTCTATTTTTTTTATTATCAATCTCCTTATCTGTCCTTTCAAGTCCTTGGTTATCTTAATAACTGTTGGCTCCTTGCATCCAACCATCTCTATTTCTATGAAGAGTAGAAAACAAGATCTTCCAATATCTTTCACTTTGAAGATTTACTTTGTTAATGTCCCTTATAATCATCCCAAATGGAATAGTATGGTAATAGACTATATTCAATATATGCCACTTATCAACCAGAACTTTCTGTAAAAGAGGCTTTTTTTTCTTACTTATATAACTGATGGCCTAAAATTTTTGCAGACATATATACATGTCGAGACAGGCACTTCATTGGGTCCATAGTTGAACCACAAGGCCTATCAAGAAATTTCTATCCTGAAATTTACTTGTGTCTGAAGTAACTATTCAAGCTAGACATCAGATATGTCAATTCTAGTTAATCGAGTAGTCCCTGATATTTAGGTCTCTGTGGCTAGATGTATCTGAAGCCACTTGATTCATTTTGGGCAGCTCTGGCCACATGATCAAATGTCACCTAAGAGTCATAATTCACCCTCTATCATATCCTGGAAGAAATCCAAAAGGCTGATTTGTCAAAGATGTTACTTTATTTTTATTTTATTATTTATTATTTTAAATAGCTGAAGATTTCAAGTGTGATTGTACCAACACAAAGCAGAGGTCCAGCTAATTGCCTTAAAAACCTAGACTCAGACTTAATGTATTTTCCCTTCTACTGCATTTTGCAGGTAAGAATAAGTCATGACTTTCACCACAGATGGAAGAGAAGATGACATAGACTCCTGTCTCAATGGGAGGAAAATCAAGATTTTTTTTATATGTTTAAAACTGCCAAGTTTCCTTGCTAATGGGTTTCTTCTTAGCTCCCTTGTGTTAGTTTCCTATAACTGTTGTAACAGATTACCACAAACACAGTGACTTACAAAAACACAGATTTATTACATTACTGTTCTGGAGGTCAGAAGTCTGAAATGGGGTCTGATGTGGCCTTAATCAAAGTATGCTTTCCTTCCAGAAGCTCTAAGAGGAGAATTTGTTTCTGGCTTTCTCTAGCCTCTAGAAGCTGCCCACATTCCTTGGTTCCTGGACATATCACTCTGACCTCTGTATCCATGTATCACATGTATCACATGTTTTTTCGACTCTAATCCTCCTCTCTCCTTTTTATAAGGACCCTTGTGATTACATTAGGCACAGAAGATAACCCAGGATAATCTCTCCATCTCAATATCTTTTACTTAATCACATCTCTACGGCCCCATTACCATGTAAAGTAACAGGAATTAGAAAGTGGATATCACTGTGGCCCATCATTTGGCCTATCACACCCCTTGATGAAAACTAGAATGCTCACAACGTCTTGATACAACAGTTTGCATGTAAACAGAACAGACAGATATATGAATATTGATCAGTTGGTCACCTCAGTCTACTAGGATCTATAGTTTAAAAATGTATTAATATTGATTTTTTAAGATATTTATTTGAGAGAGAGAAAGAGAGGAAAAAAAGAGAGCACACACATGTGTGAACAGGGGGAGGGGCAGAGGGAGAAGGAGAAGCAGACTCCCTGCTGAGTAGGGAGCCTGATTTGGGGCTCAATCCCAGGATCCTGGGATCGTGACCTGAGCCAAAGGCAGATGCTTAACCGACTGAGTCACCCAGGTGCCCCTCAAAATGTATTAATATTCATAAGAGCATGTCAAGATAATTTTGCTCAAGTCTATCATTTTATAAGTTATAAAGCTAAGTTTTCATGAGATTAAATAATGTATTCCAGCCAACAATGGAAAAGGCATAACTAGAACCTGATCTGCCTTGCTCCTAGCCTATTGTTTATTTAATTACACCACTTGCCCTGCAAGTTAGCAGAAAGTCATAGTCTTGGTGACACTGAGTTCCAAGAAAAGCAGTGAAAAAAGCATTCAGAAAGAATGAATCAGGGCTTAATAGAAAATCTAAACAGACCAATAAGAGTAAAGAGATTTAATAAGTAATCAGAACCCACCTCACACAGAAACCCTAGAACCAGATGGCTTTACTGGTGAATTCTACCAAACATGTAAAGAATTAGCAACAACCCTTCTCAAACTCTTCTAAAAAAATTGAAAAGGAGCGAACACTTCCAAACTTATTCTATGAGAATAACATTGTCTTGCTATCCAAGCCAGATAAGGATACTATCAGAAAAGGAAACTTTGGACCAATGTCCTTGATGAACATAGGTGTAAAAATTTTCAACAAAATATTAGCAAACTGAATTTTAAGAACTCATTTAAAGAATTATACACCATGACCAAATGGGATTTATCCCTGTGATACAAGGGTGGTTCAACATATGCAAAGTAATAAATGCATACAACATATTAAAAGAATGAAAGATAAAAATCGCATGATTTTTGCAACAGATGTAGGAAATCACTTGATAAAATGCATCTTTTCATGGCAAAAACCTTCAACAGATTTGGTATAAAAGGAACATACCTCAACATAATAAAAGCCACATGTGACACACTCAGAGGTAATGTTATACTCAACAGTAAAAATTGAAAAGAATATTCCTTTAAGATCAGAAAAAAACAAGGGTGCCTACTCTCACCACTCTTATTCAATATAGCACTCAAAGTCCTAGCCAGAGCAATTAGGCAAGACAAAGAAATAAAAAGGCATCCAAATCTGAAAGGAAGAAGCAAAATTGCTGTTATTTGTAGATGATATGATCTTATCCAGAAAATCCCAGAGTCCCCAAAATGCCATTGGAACTAATGAGTTCAGTAAAGTTGAATGATATAAAATCAATATATGGAAATAGTTGCATTTCTATACTCTAATAACAAAACATCTCAAAAAGAAATAAAAACTATCCCATTCATAATAGCATCAAAAACAATAAAATAAATAGGAATATATTTAACTAAGGAAGTAAAAGATCTGTATAATAAAATCTGTAAAACTTTGATGAAAGAAATGGAAGCCATGAACAAATGGAAAGACATCCTCTCTTCATGAATCAGAAGAATATTATTAAAATGTTTATACTTCCTAAAGCCATTTACAGATTTAATGTAATCCATATCAAAATCCCAATGGCACTCTCCACAGAAACAGAATAAAAAACAATCCTAAAAGTTGTATGGAACCACAAGCGACTCCAAATAGTCAAAACAATCCTGAGAAAGAAAAACAAAGCTGGAGGGGCGCCTGGGTGGCTCAGTAATTAAGCGTCTGCCTTCAGCTTGGGTCATGACCCCAGGGTCCTGGGATCAAGCCCCACATCGGACTCCCTGCTTGGCGGAGAGCCTGCTTCTCCCTCTCCCACTCCCCCTGCTTGTGTTCCCTCTCTCACTGTCTCTCTCTCTGTCAAATACATAAAATCTTTAAAAAAAAAAGCTGGAGACAGCACACTTCCTGATTTTAAACTATACTACAAAGCTATAGTAACTAAAACGGTATGGTCCTGGCATTAAAATAGACACAGACCAACAGAACAAAACAGAGAGCCCAGAATCAAATTCCTGCATTTATGGTCACCTAGTATGCAACAAGAGAACCAAAACACCCAATGGGAAAAAGACATTCTCTTCAATAAACGGTGTTGGGAAAACTGGATAAACATATAGCAAAATGAAATTGGACATTTGTCTTACATCACTCACAAAAATTAAGCAGAAGTTGATCAAAAACTTAAACATAAGACCCGAAAACATAAAACTCCTAGAAGAAAATACAGAGAAGAAAGTCTTTGGTATTGATCTTGGCATTGGATATGAGACCAAAAGCTCAAACAACAAAAACAAAAATCAGTAAGTGAGACTAGATCATTTTTAAAAGCTTCTGCATGACAAAAGAAACAATAAGATGAAAAAAAAAACCTTTCAGAATGAGAGAACATTTTTGCAAACCATACTGGATGAGGGATTAATATCCAAAATACATAACTCATACAACTCAATATCAGCAACAAAAACAATCAAATTTTAAAAATGGGCAGAGAAACTAAGTAAATATTTCTCCAAAAAACACATCTAAATGACCAACAGGTACACACAAAAAAATGCTTAACATCACCAATCATCAGAGAAGTGCAAATCAAAAAATATTTTTAGACATAATCATGTATAGTTCTGAAAGTAATTGAATAATTCATTAAGTGCAAATTTTGGAAGTGTTTGGTATTTTACCCTAATCCATCACACTAAAATTAAGGAATTATGCATATCTTATTAAAAATGAAGAATTCACAGGGTTACTAAAAATAATTATTTGACATGTTTCAATTTCAAAATTAATAAAAAATTCATTTGAAAAAACAGGTTAAGTTTAAGTGGACTGGTAATTTTATTTTTTTATTTTTTTTTTTTTTTTAAAGATTTTATTTATTTATTTGAGAGAGAGAGAATGAGAGATAGAGAACACGAGAAGGAAGAGGGTCAGAGGGAGAAGCAGACTCCCTGCCGAGCAGGGAGCCCGATGCGGGACTCGATCCCGGGACTCCAGGATCATGACCTGAGCCGAAGGCAGTCGCTTAACCAACTGAGCCACCCAGGCGCCCCGTGGACTGGTAATTTTAAATTCTTTTTTTTTTAAGATTTATTTACTTTAGAGAGAGAGAAAGCACCAGTGGGAGGGGTAGAGGGAGAAGGAGAGAGAATCTCAAGCAGACTTGCACTGAGTGTGGAGTCTGATGTGGGGCTCAATCTCCTGACCCTGAGATCACAACCTGAGCCGAAACCAAAAGGCAGACCCTTAACTGATCGCATGACCCAAGAACCCCATTAAAAATTTTTTTTTTATATAATAGTATGTAACATTTCTCTGTTCATATTAAAATATATTTTAAGACTCTAAATAAGCTTTATCATTGAATTTTAGAGCCAGAAGTAACTGCCATTTTCACTTACTTTACTACCTGATTTTGTGTAAACATGATGTTAGAAATAAAACTCAAGTTAATACAATGTACTAGTAGCAGATGTAGAACTAAAATCAAGATCTCTTTTTAGTCTTTAAAGGTTGGTGGTTTTTTAACGTTCCATAACATCTGGAAGTCCTGGAGATATTTTTCAGGACTGGAGGCAAATTATGTTCAAGAAAACCAAAACTAAAAGAGTATTTTAATTTCACTATAGCACAGCCCAGTCTCCTTTTGTTTGGGATTAGTGAAATAGTTTACTAACTGGTTCCTTTGCTTCTATTCATGCTCCCATGCCACACTTTACCAGAAAAGTGATTTCTCTCAAAAATATAAATCAATTCACATCTGTTACTTGCTTGAATTTCTTTAGTGTTACCATCACATTTGGAATAGCACTCAAACTTTTTACGTGACCTACAAGGTGAGAGGTCATCCTGTCCTAACTACTCTTGGACCTCATCGACTACAAGTGCCGCAGAGGAAGACCTTCCTTCAGCTCCTAGTCTCTTCTGAGGACTTTTGATATATTAGTCAATACTCAGTACTTACAGTGTTTCTAGGAGACAGGTGCGCTCTTAGTCCCATCTGACAGATTAAATACCCAAGTTTATAGGGACTAAATAAATTGCCTAGTGTTATGAAGTAGTGGAGCAAGATTTAATTGAGGCCTTCTGACTGTAGGCTTTGTGCTCAATGTCATGTTTGGTTTAGCTGTTTTCCTTCTACTTCTGCAGCCAAGACTTGCTGTTCTTTGGTTTCTTCAGTATTCCAGATTACTCTCTTATCCGAGCCTTTTGAATGCCTTTCCCTCTGTCTAGAATGCTATTGTCCGGAGTCATTGCGTGGCTTGGTTTCATACATTTTTCAAGTGTTAAGTTCAAACATTATTATTATTATTACCATAGGCTTTATTTATCATCTAAATAGTCTATTTCTCTACCCACCTCCATTTATAACTACCAACCTAGATCTAGAGCATTCATTAATTCTGGACGTATTGTTTTCTTAGCCCTTAACATTTCCTGAAATTATATTATGTTTCCTCATTTACACATGTAATGTCTATAGCTTTTACTAGAATGTATCCTAAGGATAGCAAGGTTTGTTTGTTTTTTTTCTATTTACTGTTCTAATTCCTCTGTCTAAACTGTTAGAATAGATACCAAATAAATATTTCTTAATTTTCTTATATTCAGAATAACTTCTGGAAAAATATTTTATATGCTTTAGAAACTGGCAAAAATAATGTTGGATTATTATTTTGGGATCCTATACATGTTTTATTATAATTATATCTTCCCTTCACTCAGATTCAGCTAATTTATTGAATTATCATAAAATTTAATTTACTATCTTGATTTTAACAGTCAATTCTATGTTCCTTCAGACTATGTTGTGTTCCTGTTTCATTCATAGATACTCTACAAAAATAACAGCATGGAGATAAAAGGTGTTCCTGTTATTAATACAAGGATTTTTGTCTAAGTTTGATATTCTTTTAAAAGGGATAGCATATATATTCATAAAAAATTTGCATAGATATAAAAACTCTTAAAATGTTATAATTACAACATTTGACTATAGGTATGGAGGTGGCTACATAAAGAACGAAAAACATAAAACAAGCAGTGTTTTTGTTTTACTACTCTGTCTTAAATCTAGAAACCCAATAAATCTAATGAAACTTTCTATCAACCTCATAACACAGTATTCTAGAGCCATGGGACTACAGAAGAAAAAATGTATAAGGAGGTATCTCTGTTGGAAAATGTCATCTGTGAGTTGAAATTGGATTTTGGTACCATGGCTTAAAGATGTTATTATTTTAGTATATTTATGAATTCAGCATCTGTAATCCAACACAGTGAGGATGAGTAATAAGTAAGCCTAAATTGAGACTCTAAAACAGAACAGTAAATATAATTTTATTGTTATCACTGTAACTTTGTGAAATGGAAATCAAGATTGGAAAATGGCAATGTGCTATGGGTATTCCATTTTCAAAAGAAATGTACTTCTTAAGAGGAGAGGCAGAAGAAAAAATTTAGTACTTGAAAGCATATACCTTCATGGAAATATATAAATATGAAGGTAGAAACTTGCTGATAACCAAGGGAGAATAAGACTGAAGTTATATGAATAAGGGAATGTGCTATGTGCTTTTATACAGATGGAAAAAAGATAGTTTTTGAGAGAAGACAAAATTTTCATGGAAGTACTTCAAATAGCCAGCTCTACTGAAAATGTGTTTGCTTAAAATATAGTGTCTGAGAATTTCTTGAATTATTTTGCCCATAAATTCTTCTCTCAGAAATCAGAATAACAAGTTAGGGCAACTTCTCCATTTTTATTCTGACTTAGCAAAAAAGAAATATCTATCTATCTATCTATCTATCTATCTATCTATCTATCTATCTATCTATATTCAGTACAATGGTAGAGATGCTTCCATAGAAGAATGAAATATTTTTGTCTTTTAATTCTTGACAATCATAAAAGAAAATCCATAGACATAGTAAGATATAAATCCTGAATAACACTAAGCAAAAGTTCAAATTAAAAAAGTGATGAATTCAAAAATTTCAGAGAAAAGTATAGACTGATGCTAAACATTGCCCAAAGTGGGTCCTATGTACACTACTCATACATAATGCTTATAGAAGAAGATCTGAGAAAATAATTTCAGGAGGCAATGTGTACTTTATTCCTCTTAAGAATTTCATTGTATCATTAGCTAATGGAAGGACATTCTAGTATTTATTGCTAAAAGAACACTCTAAAAGTCAATGCTTAAATCTATGATGAATTAATTTTGTTTGTCTGCAACTTAAGAAAGGGACAGCTCACTGGGCACCAACTGGGTCTGGGCAAAAGTTGGGAGCTGGAACCACCTTTACTTTTACTTGGTGTTATCTCTCATAGTTTATGTGGTTGTTAGCTGGATCCTCCCTTGGAGCTGTTGCTGGGACACCAACATATGGATTTCCCATGTGGCTGTTTGGCTTTTGCATAGTATGGTGGCCATAATTCAAAGATGACCATCCAAAGAGTAGAGAGTGTCTGTGAAATCTACATGTCCTAGCAGCTTTTATGACCTAGCAGATATCATGCATTATCATTTCCACCTCATACTATTGGTTTAAATTGAGTTGTTTAGGCCAGCTCATATTTAAGGGAGGATGGTTAGATTTCTTCTTTCCATGAAAAGCTGATCAAAGAATATGCAGATGTGTTTTAAATCCAACACAGATGCTTTGAATTTTTTAAGACCATGAAATCTGTTTAACCTAGTATTGTCTGATTTTCTTGCTCTTCGTGCTCATGGTTTTCTCTGAGATGACACTAATTAACACCTTGAAGATACTTTTCTAAAAAAAAAAAAAATCCTTTTGAGGGAGTCATACTATGAGTCATATATACTTCTTCAAGTACATAGTATGACTGAGTTTATTTGAGCAGCAGGAGCTTAATGAATGGGATTAGAGTGAACTGCAATGTATTTCTAAAAAAAACTTAGTGATACAAAAGTCTAAAACTTTGCTCACATTTTGCCCATTCTGTAAAGAAATAATGTTGCCTTTTTCTTTTACCCTTCTTCTTCAATTTGGTGCTCATCCATCTTTTTGCCATTAGTAAACATTTAATATGTTTGAGCAGAGTGGACACAGACACACACACCACTAGCAAGGTGGTCTTTAAATAGAAAATAAGATCTATTGAGTAAAACTTACAGCAGAGAACCTTTAAATCATTCACATGTCTTCCAATCTCTCATTATTTTATAAATAGATATGTTTAGGCCGGATATACTGACTTGGCCACACTAACACAGAGGACTACAGAAGAGAGACCATACCTTGGGTAATATTTTACATCTTTATATGAAAAGGAAGAAAAGGCACCTAGAACCTAGACTTGACTGTGTCACAAGTTACTATTTTAAAATATGATAGTTAGCCTGGGACATTTTCCCACTAAGCATTTTTTTTTTAAGATTTTATTTATTTATTTGACAGAGACACGGTGAGAGAGG
Source organism: Zalophus californianus (assembly GCF_009762305.2). Taxonomy (NCBI): domain Eukaryota; kingdom Metazoa; phylum Chordata; class Mammalia; order Carnivora; family Otariidae; genus Zalophus; species Zalophus californianus. The sequence goes on along the minus strand of NC_045596.1, from coordinate 141,567,474 downwards.
GAACACAAGCAGGGCAAGTGGTAGAGGGAGAAGCAGGCTTCCTGCTGAGCAGGGAGCCCGATGCGGGGCTCTATCCCAGGACCCTGGGATCATGACCTGAGCTGAAGGCAGATGCTTAATGACTGAGCCACCCAGACGGCCCTCATGAAGCATTTTTTAACTCTCCAAGGAAGAGGTGCCTTCCTCCTCTGTGTTCCCATAATATTTTGAATAGTTTCCTATCTCTTCAAAGCCCTTTTCCTCATCTACTCTTATTCCTATCTTTACCTTCACATCTATACTGGCTCTTTTTTTTTTTCCCCCAACATAAATCTATCTCTGTCATATTTAAATGAAAATGAAATATCTAGAATATACATTTTCTGCTTACCATTAAACTCTTCTGCCTACAAAGCAATGTATATTTTGCAGATTGTTATGTTGAATTCACTACAATAATAAATTTTCTTTACCATTCCATTGAAACTCCTCCTCCCAGGTCACTGAAAGTGTCCTACTTAGGAAATGTAGAGGCTACTTTCAAACTCTTTATCTAATCTGTCTTTTCTCTTGCATTTGACATGGTTGACCACACGTTTCTTCTCTTCTGCTTTCTATTAATGTTTAGCTATCTCCAATCTCCCAAAGTGAATATGTGGTATTTCCAAAATCTGTGCTGTTTTAGAAATTTCATATCTCAGGAAATTATATTTTCATGCTTTTGGTTTTTCCAAGAATAGCTCCTAAAGACTTGGAGTCTTTCTTGATACCTCCTTTCTCTCACCTACCATTTCCTACCAGTCGCCAAGGATAATCAACCCTTTATCTATACTCTGTCTTAAGTTCTTTTTTTTCTTAATACTTTCCCTTTATTAAGTCAGGGCATCACATTTTTTTTTCCTCTGGATTATTAATAAAGACTGCTTCTAATATCTGTCTTCCTTCTGTCAAGCACTTTTTAAACTATTAACCCAACTGTTTTAGAGGGAAAATGTTTACTTGCTGAAAATCACTCACTGTCTACAGCCATATTGACCAAACTGCCATTTCCAGAACTCCATAATCGCTTTATCGTCTCTGTTTTACTTGATGCCCCTTCTACTGCAATTGCTTTTCTTCCCCTCCTTTACCTGATAAACTCCCTGCCCTTGATGACTGGGTTTAAAAATCACGTGCTCTGAGAATTCTCCCTTATATCACTCACTTCTATTTTATTAAGATGCACTGATAATATGGTTCTATATTATCTTCTTGAGCTCTTTCAAGTATTTATTTCATGGATTCCTTGTAAATGGATTCCATGTTTCTTATTTTCTTAACCATAGAACCCAAAATGTTTTTGCTTAGTGAAGGAATATGGTAAAACAGTGAACTGTCATATTCTAATGTAACCATTTTTCATAAGTCCCCATCACTTAATCAAATTTAATGTACAAGAACCATATTTTGTTTATTTATAATCCCAGTACACAGAGCATAATGTGGTTTTTAAAATATATTGAATAAATGACAAGTGGAGAGGTGGCATCTTGGAGAATAAACAACTCTGAAATGAAGGCCATTAATAATATTTTCTTTTATATTTAAATTTGGATATAGATGAGATCAAGAGGATGCTAGCATAACATTCATCCTGGAAAAATGCAAAAAAGTCTTTATTTCTTTTTTTCAAATTTTAATTTCAGTGCAGTTAGCATACAGTGTTATGTTAGTTTTAGGTGTATATATAGTGATTCAACAATTCCATACATCACCCAGTGCTCAACATGACAAGGGCATTCCTTAATCCCCATCACCTATTTCACTCATACTATATGGTATTTGTCTTTGACTGACTTATTTCACTTAGCATAATACTCTTTAGTTCCATCCATGTTATTGAAAATGGCAAAATTTCATTCTTTTTTATGGCTGAATGATATTCCATTGCATTTATATACCACATCTTCCTTATTAACCTGTTGATAGACACATGGGCTGCTTTCATAATTTAACTATTGTAAATAATTCCACTATAAACATAGGGGTGCATGTATTCCTTTGAATTAGTGTTTTTGTATTTTGGGGGTAAATACCCAATAGTGTGATTACTGGATCATAAGGTAGTTTCATTTTTAACTTTTTGGGGAACCTCCATACTGTTTTCTAGTGGCTGCAGCAATTTGCTTTCCCATCAAAAGTGCAGGAGTGTTCCTTTTCCTCTACATCCTCACCAACACTTGTTGTTTCTTGTGTTTTGATTTTAGCCATTCTGACAGGTGTGAGGTGATATCTCATGTGGTTTTGATTTGCATTTCCCTGATGATGAGTGATGTTGAGCATGTTTTCATGTGCCTGTTGGCCATATGGATATCTTCTTTAGAGAAATGTCTGTTCATGTCTTCTGCCATTTTTAATTGGATTATTTGTTTTTGGATGCTGAGTTTTATAAGCTCTTTATATATTTTGGATACTAACCCTTTATTGGACATGTTATTTGCAAGAATCTTCTCCCATTCTGTAGGCTGCCTTTTAATTTTGTTGATTGTTTCTTTTGCTGTGCAAAGCTTTTTATTTTGATGTAGTCCCAATAGTTTATTTTTGCTTCTTTACCCCCTTGTCTCATGAGACCTATTTAGAAAAATGCTGCTATGGTCAATGTCAGAGACCTTACTGCCTGTGCTCTTTTCTAGGATTTTTATGATTTCTGGTCTCACATTTAGGTCTTTAATCAATTTTGAGATTTTTGTGTGTGTGTATGGTATAAGAAAGTAGTTCAGTGTCATTCTTTTGCATGTTGCTGTCCAGTTTTCCCAACACCATTTGTTGAAGAGAATTTCTTTGTCCCATTGGGTATTATTTCCTGCTGTATCCAAGATTAATTGACCATATAATGGTGGGTCTTTTTCTGGATTTTCTATTGTGTTCTATTGATCTGTCTGTTTTTGTGCCAGAACCATACTGTTTTAATTACTACAGCCTTGTAATTTAACTTGAAATTTGGAATTGTGATACCTCCAGCTTTACTATTCTTTGTTCTTTTAATATTTTGAGGAAATATTATTAATTTCATTCCTATGCATAACTATTTAATTGGTTCACTTTTTCTATATTACGTTTGCAATTTCACAGTCGATTTTCCAAGAAATCACAGGAAATCTGTCTTTGGGTTTAGCTCACTTAACGAAGGTCTTCATTATGATACCTCAAAAAGATTGAAAGAATAAACAAATCAGTGTAAGTCTGAGTAAAATGGTAATACAGTAACTTTTTCTAATCAGAAACACTTGCCTCTGAAAAAGCATACTAAATTCTTAATGTGAAATTTGCTAGGCTATTTTAGGTACTATAATGCAAGACTCACTAAAACTCAAAATGGGGGGGCGCCTGGGTGGCTCAGTCATTAAACATCTGCCTTTGGCTCAGGTCATGATCCCAGGGTCCTGGGATCCAGCCCTGCGTCAGGCTCCCTGCTCAGTGGGAAGCCTGCTTCTCTTTCTCCCACTCCCCCTGCTTGTGTTCCCTCTCTTGCTGTGTCTCTCTCTGTCAAATAAATAAATAAAATCTTAAAAGAAAAATAAAAAATAAAACTCAAAGTGGGTCTATCCCTAAAAGTATTTTATTTTGTTAAAAATGATATTAAAATGCTGTTTCATTAAAAATGCTGTTAATGACATGCCATTTTATTAAAAATGTTATTTATTATTGCTACTGATATAAAAAAATAGAAAACACAGAAATAGAACTCTTATGTCCATGGAAGCTGACTTTTTTCCTTTTCTTTCTCCCTCCCTCCCTCCCACCCTTCCTCCCTTTTTTTCCTTTCTTCCTCTTTTTTTTTCTTTTTTTAAGTAGGTTCCATGCTGAGAGTGGAGCCCAATGTGGGGCTTGAACTCATGTCCCAAGATCAAGACCTGAGCTGAGATCAAGAGTTGGAACTAACTGAGCCACACAGGTACCCCCATGGTAGCTTTCTTAATTCCTATCTCTATGCCCAAAGTTGGTTCTTGGTAAATTTTCAGAATATTTACTACTTTACAGAAGAAATTATCATTCCACTTAAAATCTGATATAGATCTAAAAGTACAAAACAGGGAATTCATTCTGAGAGGGCAGAGCTTTTCCTGAGTTTTGTTTCTTAATATGCCCAAAGAATCTGGGACAGTGCAGGACACTTAATAGCCACATAATACATATTTGTTGAATCAAAAAATCTGGTTTGAACAGATAGTAATATTTCCATTGATATCATATTCACACTCTCTCACAAGAGACTGTTAAATGACCAGCCTATAAATTTAATACATTTTCAATCTATCACAAAAAAATCTATTAAGATTTAACAGAAATTTTTTAAAAAAAAATAATAACCAAAAACACTTTTGTCACCACCCTAAACACTTTTTTTTTTTACACTAAACACTTTTAATAACCACAAATACTTTCATGATATCTAAGGACATGATAGCTTTTTTTCATTCACAAAACATGTGATATAATGAATGTTTTGGAGGAAGGAGGCTTAATTAGGTAACTATGAACACATGGTCTCACATCACTAAAGGTTTGCCCTGCCTCCAAGGTATGTAAAGTTCATTTTGCAAAGATTAAGGGGACCCATGAATAATCCTTCATTGTGTAGAAAAAATGCTACTATTGTGCCTGTATTTTTTCTTTCATACCCTTAGAGGGTAATCTGCATTCCTAAAACAAGAAAATCAGACTCAATTACTTTTCTAGCTACACTAAACTCCTGTGCAACCACTGTTCATGAACCTACTACAGGCCCTTTGCTCTAGGTCTTCCCTTTAGATTGTCATTTTCCTTCACTATTTGTTCAGCTCACTCAGCTCATTTAGATCTATGGTCAAGTGTCAGATCCTTGAACAGGTCTTCCCTAGTCAACGCATCTTCCTCACTCCTGCTTTATTTTTTTCATAGCACTTACTGCTACCTGCTATTGCTACAGAAATGTATATGCATTCATTTGTTTATTTTACTTTCTAACATTAGAATGTAAGCTCCATGGGGGCAGAAGCTTTTTCAGTTATTTTTAGTGCTATATCCTGAATAGTTATTAGCATGCAGTATGCACTCTATCCATAGTTTTCAAGTAAAATAAGAAATAAATAGTAAACAAGAGGGTGGATTTAGTTATGGGAAAATTGGTAGGACATATTTTATTTAAGGCAGAGTGGGTAAGTCTTCACCAAATTAGGAGGGATTTTAAGAAATAGTCTTATAAGTTTCCATCCCAGCAAGAAGTAGCCAAATGCTGATTCCCTGTATATCTTTTTTGTTTGTTTGTTTGTTTTTCTGTAGACGCTTAAGTATTCAGTTTATTTGGATAGTATACTTGAACATATTAAAAGTTACAAAGCCTAAAATAAGCAAGCAACAAGTCAATAAAATCACAACTCAGAATTCTAACATTTTCACATGGTATCACTGACTATGAAATGCAAAAAGACTATAAATGTTTTAAGTGGAATGATCTCTAACCTAATAAATTACACTAGTATGACCAAAACAAATGATCACATACTGTAGAATAGAATAGAACATGAGCTGTTCTCCAGGACTGCTTTTTCAAAGCTTGAAAAATTAACTGACCCATCATTTTAGGGGGGAAAAAGAGAAGTATGTATTACGAGGCTCTACATGTAGATTTTAAAAATTCTAATTAAAATATCTTAGACTATTTTAGATGTTTACTTGACATTGGAAATGTCAACTATCAAAGTATTTCTCTTCATCACAAAAATTCCATATATTAAGGATTTACACAATCCAGGAAAAAAAAAAAAACAAAAAAACAAAACCCTAGAAACATTTTTGTTGCCTGAGCAAGTAATTTTCTAAAAAGTCTCTCCAAAATCTTGACTAGAGGTGTCATACTCTGAAATGAAATGCTTGAGTTCTTCAACACACCGCTCATCTATTTCATGTCAATTCTGTCTCAATGGGAACTGTACAGACTTTTCTGATGAAGGATCTTTTTCAATCAGCATTTTCACAACCATCCCAAAAGTTTCACAGTCTTGTCAGTAAACCTGTTCAATCTCTTTTGTTTTTGGTGCTATTGCTTTAGAGCGACTGCTTAGTTGACTGTCTTCAAATAATTCTATGCCATCTGTTGCATTTGACTCAGGTTCCTGTCACGGCTCAATAAACAACGGTGCTGTGGATACTGCCTCATACTCAATTTCAGGTAAGTTACACTCATCTGCCTTCTCTAGCTTTTCAGCAGCCCACTTGCTTGCAGCCTCAGCAGGTTCCTTTTTAGTTAGACTACTGGGTTTGTCTAACACCTTTGATGGAGGAACTGCTGAAGAACTTGAGGGTGAAGTGTCTCTTGATGTTTTCAAAGACTGAACAGGTCCCTCTTTACCTCTTTCTGGATTTCCTTCATTCTACCGTTTGTGGAAGGCATCAGCACGGATGGACTTTATATGTTGAGACTGATGGAAAGAGTACGTTTTGCTTCTTTCTGGAGAGTAGCTTTTACTACTGACACTGGAGCCAGACTTGCTGTGTGGAGAATCCTTTCGACCTACAGGTGATTATCTGAAAAAAGGAATATCTCTTTTATAAGGAGACTGGTCTCTCGTGTAATGGTAAGAATAGAAACTTTTTCTTCTAAAGCCATCTCTCATGTCTCTGTACTCAGTCTGTCGACTTGCAGAATGATCATCTCTTGTCCACCTTATAGCCAGATTCATCTCCTCTATGAGGTGGACCACTTCTTCGATCATGAGAAAAACTGCGGCTCTCGTCATATTCTTGGTAATCAACATGACTGTAATATCTATTGTAGCTTCCTTCACCAGGTCTGTCTAGCAGTGATGGTTTCTTTGGCACAATATTAACTACTCTATGGTAGCCATCATTGGGGTGATTTCGAGGAGGTACTCGTTCTCTTGGAAGTCTTTCATAGTCATATCTTCCTTCAGACCACATTTCATCTCGTCTGTAAGCCATTGAGTCCTTTCAGGAATCAAATTTAAAGTTTTCAACAATCTCCAACTCTGGGCCGCCGGGAGACCCCGTAAATGATTCCCTGTATATCTTTATGGAGACCAAGTGGAGTACCATTTCTTAAAAGAGCCCTTTCTAAATAAGGAAGGGAGAAGAATTTATCCTAAAGCTCCCTGCTAAAACCCGTCTTCCATTGGTCAGTGTCCCCATGGGCATAATGCCCCTATATATTATATATCAAAACTTCTCCAGCCTGTCACTAGGCAAGCCAAGTCCTCTGTGTGCCCATTCCGGCTGGTGCCCTGCTGCAATGGACTTGCCTTGTCAATCAGTGCTGCCAATATGGGGTTCTTCAACTGGTAGCAGCTGCAGCAGCAGCAGTGACCTGGCTTCTTGGTCATTTTGAGCTTGTTTAGGATCATAACATAAAATATTTAGGTTCTTATTAGGTCCAGGCTGAAATACTATAACTTTTTCTCATTCAGCTTCTCCTCATGCTCAATTTCAAACCAAAGTTTGACTAAGATATTCCAAAGATCTGAGTGGTGTGACCTCATCCAAATGATAAACAGATATTTAAGTTTCATAACTATGATATGCAGTCCAAGAGTTCTTGACAGGCAAAACATTCACTAGTCTAAATCTCTAAGACAATTTGGCTTCTACAAGTGTTTAAGTTGTGTTAGTTGATCAATTTCATAGCCTTAGTCACTAAATGTTCATTTTGTGGATTCATCTTAAGGAATTATTTGCCTACTGAGGGAATATCCTTTCTAACCCAAGATTGGCTTTTCATAGAAGAAGCAATACAAAGTAAATTGTTAAATATTCTGGCAAGTGTATTTACAATTGTTTTAGGCAAGTGTAATTACAATTATTTGAAACACAGTGTTTGCTAATTATCTTTAATTACTGACATGAGTTAAGTGGTAAGTATTGAGGAGGCAGCCACCATGTACCCAAACCAACATATTTATCATAACTTGTTTAGCTGTTGAATCCAATGAAGTAGAACTTCCATTAAGACAGAGAACGGTTCTATTTTATTCACCCATTATATAGTAGGTCCCTAAAACATATTTATTGTGGCTAGAATCACTAGCTGCTTAGAGGTGGTCTAAAGAAACACCTTTTCCTGTTCATTTTACTAATTTAAGTCATGTTGCCTATCGTCAGTTTTGTGTTCTGCTTCCTTGTGCAAATGCACTTTTTTTTTTAAAAGATTTTATTCTTATTTACTTTAGAGAGGGAGAGTATGCACGAATGTGGGGAGGAGCAGGGGGAGAGGGAGAGGCAGAGAATCCCAAGCAGACTCCTTGCTAACCATGGAGCCCCACATGGGGCTTGATCTCACAACCCATGAGATCGTGACGTGAGCCAAAATCAAGAGTCAGTCACTCAACTGAATGAGCTACCCAGGCGCCCCTGAATCTTTTTTATATATATGTGTGTCTTCTTTCTCTCTCCCTCTACTCTCCTTCTATGTAAACGTGCATATATACACGTAATGTCTATATCTATTCCATAATATACATTGATACATGTCATATATATGCAAATATAAAGTTCCACCAATTAGAATATATACAAATTATCATTTAATACCTGCATTGTGGAGTCTTTAATATTGAGATTTGTCTTATCACCCAAAGAGTCTTCTTAAATTTATCCACTTCAATCTTGGATAATATTTTTTTTCAGTGCAAACACATTACATTGTTTAAAGATAAACCAATGCCTGGGTGAAAATTTGTTACTAGCATGACAGGAGTTACATTAAAACTAAAAATTGACTCTCATAACCCAGATCTATAAGTGAATGTAAGCAGATTAAGCAGGGTCTTTAACTTCTCTCTTTATTGCCAATCATAAATAAATACTAACTAGAAAAATGTCCTTGGAAAAGCTTGGTCTCTGGACTCTGAGAGATTTGAATTTGAAACATGAGCCACCATTTTCTTGCAATGAAACTTTAACAAATCAATCCTTAGTTTCCTCATCCGATAAACGGAGGTATTTATTGGACCACATTTTCAAGGGTAGTGTGGAGTTAGATAGAACAAATTATGTGGTATATATTAGGCATGCTACATTTAGATATTTGGTACAAGAGACATAGAACCATCAAAGTATTTATATGTAATCTATTTTGGAATTTAATTCTTTTGACATTTTCCCTTTGTAAAATCCTAGGCCATTCTCTTCTTTTGACTTGACTTTTCCTCTTCTGTAAAGAACAATATAAGGATTATGTTGAATCTCATGGCTGGGAAAAGGTAGTTTGTATATGCAAATACATTAAATGAGAATTTTTCTGTTAAAAGTTTGGGCAGATATCCCAGTGGATTCCTGTGGAAAGGCAAAATGAGAGCTACATCCCCTAAATCATACTGGATAAAATATTTTGAAACTGGTTTGTGACACTTAGTTTATTGTCCAACTCAGAACACAAATGAGATTTGTTTGAAAGTTGTAGAGACTGCAGAGCATGGATTTATTTCAGAGGAATTGTCTGCCTATTGTGCTTTTGAAGATAAACCTATATAACTTTAAGTTATGTGAAGGAAAGTTCAAGATAACTATTTGTGGACTTTGGCATGTGTGCATTGGAGATGGAATAGTTCAGGGAATGATATCTGACTCACTTTTGAAATGTCTAGCTTGGCATCTGTTTTGAGACTAAAGATCAAGAAAGGATGCTTAAGGATTTAGGGGGCCAGACATAGACCCTGCAAAATAGGATCAACTATGAGCTATTTTGAAAAGAACCCCACACAAGAGATCCTTGTTCCCAGGGGCAGGTTGATATCAGCAGAACAATGTTGACATGTATATTTAGATAAGAAACCAAGGTATAGGTTGTAAATGTCAATTAGAAGTGGCATTTCCTACAACAAATGGCAGCTCAGCCATCCCAGATTACTACAGGAGATATAGAGAAGAAAGGGATCATGTGCCTTGATACCTACAGGCTTCCCAGGGGGAAGGAAGACCAAGTTATGGAAGAAGGATATTTGAAACTGAGAGTGTAGGGTTTTTTGTTTTTGTTTCTATTTTTTTGGTTTTTACTTTACACAGGACTGGATGTTTTAATGCCCAAAAATCATGTATTTCCTGAGAGTAAATGAAAATGTAAAAGTTGATGAGGATGTGGTCCATGGACATGGGTAAAGATATTTATTTTTTTGTACTGTAATACATACTGTATATATATATATATATATATATATATTTCAGATAAATTATGAAATTTATTTATATTTCACCATTTAAAAGCCAGAACATAACAAATTTCACTTTCTGGAAAGTCATTTTATTAGAAATACATGAAGTGCCCTTAATACAAAGAAATCAGTTTCTTGGTACCACCAGTGAAATGGACACATTCTCATCCATTCCCTCAGATGAAGACTTTGTCAAATTTCCCTCCAAACAGACCTCTCAATTCAGGGAGGTCAGAGTGAAGTTTTTCCAGAAATTACACTGAAGACATGGACCTTAACATTTAGGCCCTCCCAAGCAACATCACATTAGAAAAAATTATTTTGCCCACAAAGGGCCCTGTCTTGGCTGGTTACTAGGCATTCTTTTAACAAATAGTTCCATGAACTTAACATGGAGCTTAACTCCTTGTAACAGTGGAGTTGAACAAACGTATTCAGTTAAGCTTGGTGGGATTTTTTTGTTTTTGGAAATTGATTTGAACACTCATCAGGTGAGCTAGGAATCCATGAGGATGATGTTGGGAGGGTATCATAGAACAGACATTATCATCTGTGTTAGGCACAGAGATGTACCACCCAGAGCTCTCTTCAAGGAAGGACTTGTTGCCTGGTAGTAAGAAGTACATTCAGTAGATACCTCCTTTGGAGATTTCCTCAATAAAGAACCACTTTGTCCAAAGTTACACCCTTCTCAGAAAAGTCCATATCTTCTGTCTGAGCTAGGCACAGCCCCTTCTACCTATTATGGAGCAATCTGTGTGACAATAATTGTTCTAGATCTCTCTACCAGGTTGACCGAAGTTTTTTCGGGTCTATATCATACTTTTAGCTTCCTTTTATTTCCCCTTCTTTCCACAGGTACTGATCTTTATCATCATGCACTGAAATCTGTCTCAGCACTTGCTTCTAGACAACCCACCAGCAATAACATGGTTAACATGGGGTTTTAGAACTGGATTATTCATTGCTTGGCTGCAATGAAGACTCTATCAATGATACAGGTGAAGCATAGATAGACCCCAATACAAAGTGACAGTTGTAAAAACGTTCACCAGCATGACTTTTGATTACTATGAGCTCAAGCAAATACTAGCCCCAATTGCACCTGTGATACCAGTTGCAGTATTTTCTTCCTGTAGCAGTCTTGTATAACACAGGTAGGTGATATGAGCCAATGATTTGGTGGATAAATTATTTTTTATCCCAATTAGCAAAGAGGATAAGAAATACTTCAAATTCACATGGAAAGGAAAAAAATAAATAGATAAACATCTACAGTTATTGTCCCAGGCTATATTAACTCTCCCACCTTCTAATATAATAGAGTCTAAGAAAATATGGGCTATCTAGACATCCTGCAAAGTATTACACTAATCCATTACATTAATGACATTATACTGACAGTCCAGATGAACAAGAGGTAGCCAGCAACTTGAAGCAGTAGTAAGACACATGTGCTCCAGAGGTGAAATATAAACTCTATAGTTCGAGACATAAGCATAAATTTTAGGAGTCCAGGAGTCTAGTGCCCAGGGCAATATTAGATATGCCCTCTAAAGTTAAAGGTAATTATTATACTTTGAATCTCCTAGCATGAAAAGGATGAACATTACATGTAGAATCTCTTTGGGTTCTTTTTTTTTAATTTAATTTAATTTTATTATGTTATGTTAGTCACCATTTATTACATCATTAGTTTTTGATGTGTGTTCCATGATTCATTGTTTGTGTATAACACCCAGTGCTGCATTCAATATGTGCCCTCTTTAATATCCATCACCAGCCTAACCCATCCCCTGACCCCCCCTGCCCTCCAAAACCCTCAGTTTGTTTCTCAGAGTCCATAGTCTCTCATGGTTCGTCTACCTTTCCGATTCCCCCCTCCTTCATTTTTCCCTTCCTACTATCTTCTTTTTTTTTTTTAACATATAATGTATTATTTGTTTCAGAGGTACAGGTCTGTGATTCATCAGTCTTACACAATTCACAGCACTCACCATAGCACATACCCTCCCCAATGTCTATCACCCAGCCACCCCATCCCTCCCACCCCCCACCACTCCAGCAACACTCAGTTTGTTTCCTGAGATTAAGAATTCCTCATATCAGTGAGGTCATATGATACATGTCTTTCTCTGACTGACTTATTTCGCTTAGCATTATACCCTCTAGTTCCATCCACGTCATTGCAAATGGCAAGATTTCGTTTTTTTGATGGCTGCATAATATTCCATTATATATATATATATATATATATATATATATATATATATATATATATATATATATATACCACTATTCTTTATCCATTCATCTGTTGATGGACATCTAGGCTCTTTCCATAGTTTGGCTATTGTTCTAAATTCAGCACATTCCACATGTAGGAACATTCTCTGGTCCTCTGTGACTTAGTGGTATGAAAGGCTACCTGTTTTGAGTGGAGCACAGAGCAGGACAGAACTGTGCAGGAGGCACAGCTGGTGTCATAAGAAACACTGCTAAATGGGCTACATGAATGAACAGACTCTCACCATGTAGGAAGTGGTAAAAGAGATTGATTCTGGAAAGAGAAAAAAACTGAGTCTCTACTCACTATCTAAAACCTTAACCGTTCAAAGGAAATATTGGATAGCTTTCTTTTGATAGTCAAGATCTTCATATCAGGCTTTACAAGATTCATGGAAAGTGCGGAGAATCTTAAATGCTATGGTTCCTAGATTGACTGGGATCATATATAGTATCAGTTAGTCCACAGAACTACTCACTGGAGATAGTGAGATTGGACAGATGGTAATTCAAAACAGAGCAACCCAAAATATGACATTAGCCTCTTGAAGTAGTACATGTGCCATTTTAAAAGACTATTATTGTTATATTCCTACAGATTCTTCTAATTTTTAATTTTGGCAGATTTGGGAAAAAATGAAGAAACTGTGATATTAGGTAATTTGGCTAATGCCATATGTCTTGTTTTGAGAGTTCTTCATACTGGGGATAAAATCTCTTCTCCAGGTTGAGACCTGACACTCTTGGCCCTTGACTTAGAATCAAGTCACAAACTGTAGCCAGTATCCTTCTGTTAATATTTTAATCTGCAGTGTTCAAATATGTCATCTCCAGAGGTGTTGAATCCATGAGATGATGTGACAAATAATATCTCCCAAAAAGAAGAGAAAACCTTGACATATATGCAATTTTTACATGTAAAAAAAAAAAAGGTACACACAATAACATGGCTAAATTTCATAGACATAATGTTGAACAAAAAAAGTCAGACAAAATAGTATTCTTTATAAGTTCATATTTATAAAAATATTCAAAAACAGGCAAAACTAACAAAATGAGTAATAGAAGTCAAAATTGTAGTCACCTCAGAATGAGAAAAAGTTGAGGGTTCAAGGTGAAGGGGAATGAAGGAAACTTCTGGATATAGTATACATCTTGATCTTGATGATAAATACATGGGTGTATTCACATGTAAAAATGTATAGATGTGTACACTTAAAATTTGTGCATTTTATGTATGTCTCAAAAGTATTAAAGACAAAAAAGTACAAACAACAACAACAACCTTAGAAGGAAACCAGGGGATGGCAGACACAATAAAATATTGAAAGATACTGGGAATTTGTACTTTATCAGGTCATACTTAAGACTGATTCTGCATTCTAGTCCCAGCCCTAATTCCTAATGTCTTCCATTCCCAGGCAAACCATTTATAAGGTTTTTTGAATTATTTTTTTTTGAGCTAGTGCTATACTTATGATAAAACTATCATTCTGGCCCCAAAGTTATCATACATAAACACTCTTCAATATAAATATTTTAATATAAAATAAGTCAGTTATAATTTCATCTTTTGGAAAACACCGAATTTTCCTTATGAAATACTTATTTATCTGCTTAATGATTGACTATTAATTATAAATATTAGATTTCCATGTTAAAAATAATAATTTTATACTCAAAGCAGGGATCTACCTCACATAGTGACTTTTATTATGTGAAGATTAGACTTAGGATGTTCATGCAATAGCTGAATTATAACTGGGAATGAAAAGTCACTAATGAAATTTCTGGAAGTTTTTCACATCATTAGGAACCGAAACAAATTTGGTAGTTATGTAACAATATGTTACTCTTGGTGCTTCTGCTTCACATATTGATTTTTCTCGATCTATGTGATAAAATTTTATGACTCTCTTAAAACTCCAAATTAAGATTTAAACTAATGTAGAAGTAAATTTTGGGATCTTAATTCTGGAATTTAAAAAAATGCTAATATAATCACCTGAATTGGAGACAAGGAATGGAAAAATGAATAATTTTAAATAATAAATGTTAATTGTGCAATTTTGTGTTTTTGTGGGGGTTTTTTTGGTATATTTACAATCTGAGAATGAGTGCTTAATCATTCCGTTTTTCAAATACATTGACTATCACAGACAATACAATTTGGAGTTTTATTGGGTTAAAAGAAATTTTAACTAGGTATTGTACCATGATATATCCAAACACAGCCATTAGGTATTTAAATCTTATTAAAATGTACATTGCCATATGGGTATTTGTGAATAATTGAACAACTCTTTACCCATAGTGGAATACCAAGAAACTTTTTAATCACCTTGCTATTTTGGCACTTATGTATCAATGTTCTTCTAACCTGCATTTTTAATTTTAATTTTCTTGATTTGCATCTATTAAACTTTCTAATTTAAATTTTAGTTTTTCATTAAAAAGGCTTAGGCAGTGATGCAGGAAAGGTACTCTTGGGGAATTTTTTTAACCAATTTTTGTCACCTATGAATTTCATCCCCTACTAAGTCTTGAGTAGAAGTACCTTCTTAGCAATATATTTTTATAATTGCAAAATACATTCCATGTAAAAAGAACACCAGATATTTTAAAATTTATTTCTCAGGCACCTGGGTGGCTCAGTTGGTTAAGCGACTGCCTTCAGCTCAGGTCATGATCCTGGAGTCCCAGTATCGAGTCCCGCATCGGGCTCCCTACTCGGCGAGGAGCCTGCTTCTCCCTCTGACCCTCCCCCCTCTCATGTACTCTCTCTCTCTCATTCTCGCTCTCGGAAGTAAATAAATCTTTAAAAAAAATTTTATTTCTCTCCTAAATTAGCACTGTGATCACTTTTAGAATAACACTAGAAATTAATACGTAAATATTGTCAAGAGGGATCAGTTGTAGGCTTAAAGACTTTTTTTTATATGTCCTACATCTGCATTGAACACCAAAAATTGTATGTACTTCACATCTACTGATTTTTCATCTATGTCTTTATCTGTATGCTCTTTTAAGCTACTTATTTTTTATTTTATACATATATTCCTACATGCTGATTTTTTGACATATATATACACATACATATATATACACATTTTTTTAAATTAACAGAGTACAATATTAGTTTCAGGTGTACAATATAGTGATTCAACACTTATGCTGACTTTATATAGTTATCCACAAATATATGTAGATTTTTTCACAGATATAAAAGTTTTTTTTCTTTAAATTTTTTATTGTTATGTTAATCACCATACATTACATCATTAGTTTTTGATGTAGTGTTCCATGATTCATTGTTTGCATATAACACCCAGTGCTCCATGCAGAGCGTGCCCTCTTTAACACCCATCACCAGGCTAACCCATCCTCCCACCTCCCCCTCCCTTCTAGAACCCTCCGTTTGTTTTTCAGAGTCCATCGTCTTTCATGGTTCATCTCCCCCTCTGATTTACTCCCCTTCATTCTTCCCCTCCTGCTATCTTCTTCTTCTTTTTTTTTTCTTAACATATGTTGCATTATTTGTTTCAGAGGTACAGATCTGTGATTCAACACTCTTGCACAATTCACAGCTCTTACCATAGCACATACCCTCCCCAATGTCTATCACCCAGCTACCCCATCCCTCCCACCCCCCACCACTCCAGCAACCCTCGGTTTGTTTCCTGAGATTAAGAATTCCTCATATCAGTGAGGTCATATATTACATGTCTTTCTCTGATTGACTTATTTCACTCAGCATAACACCCTCCAGTTCCATCCACGTTGTTGCAAATGGCAAGATCTCATTCCTTTTGATGGCTGCATAATATTCCATTGTGTATATATACCACCTCTTCTTTATTCATTCATCTGTCGATGGACATCTTGGCTCTTTCCACAGTTTGGCTATTGTGGACATTGCTGCTATAAACATTGGGGTGCACGTACCCCTTCGGATCCCTACATTTGTGTCTTTGTGGTAAATACCCAGTAGTGCAATTGCTGGATCGTATGGTAGCTCTATTTTCAACTGTTTGAGGAAACTCCATACTGTTTTCCAGAGTGGTTGCACCAGCTTGCATTCCCACCAACAGTGTAGGAGGGTTCCCCTTTCTCCGCAACCCCGAAAACATCTGTCGTTTCCTGACTTGTTAATTTTAGCCTTTCTGACTGGTGTGAGGTGGTATCTCATTGAGGTTTAGATTTGGATTTCCCTGATACTGAGCGATGTTGAGCACTTTTTCATGTGTCTGTTGGCCATTTGGATGTCTTCTTTGGAAAAATGTCTGTTCATGTCTTCTGCCCATTTCTTGATTGGATTATTTGTTCTTTAAAAGTTTGTTTTTAATTTATATGTCGGTAAAGATAATGACATTGACCTTGACAAGGAGATAATAAAAGTAAAGTTAAAATTGTTTAAATCATAATATCTATTACTTATCTAAATTTAGAATACTAAATTTGCTATTGAGTGCCTTCTATATGCAAATCATTGTGCTTATGTGTAATTAAAAAAATGGCAACTTTGTCTACAAAGAAGTATAATCACAAGGAACTTATACAGTTGAAGAGGAAATTTGTATTTCCTTTTTGTGTACATTTTGAATTCATTATAACCCACTGCTCTGCTTTTGTAACTTCAAGTTTGGAAAGCTGGTAATAATTTTTATATGATGTATTCCAATCCTTTAGCAGGATTTGGTGAATACTGAATCTAGGTGCTCTAGCAAGATTCCTAGTGATAACTTGAAATTGGAATTATGAGATTTTATATTTGTTTTTTCTAGTACCTTAACAGAACAAATATAAATTTAGGACCCATGATATAGCCATGCTCTCTATACAGTGAATATTAAGAAGCAGAGAAATATGATTTGAGAAATCAGAGAAATTTTCACTGAGCTTTCACACTAAAAGAAAGAAAGAAATTTTATCATATAATCACAAAATTATTCATTATTAAAACGTGAAAGTTCTTATTAAAAAGAGGAAAAGAGAGAAGTATGTTGGATATGTTAATGTGCCAGTTAGAGTGTACTATAGGTTCTCAGTTTGTTCATCTGTGAAATGGATGGGTTGGGTCACCTGACCTCTATACCTTTCTGCTAAAATTTTCTTCATAGCCTTTTATAGCCCAGTCCTTAGGTTGTGTGATAAAATGTAGCTTTATTACATATAAATGATAATATGCACAAAAAATAAGTTGGATACTATTATGCTTTTTGGCCTGCTTTTATTTCAATACAAATTGATCTATTTTGATTTAAGTAATATATACTATTTGGAAATCTAGGTTTAAGTAGAGGATAAGAAGTTGATAAAGATGTCATGATTTACTGAACTGAAAATTACTTTTTGTTGAGGTTTTGTGAAATAAAAAATAGTTCCTCAGCAATATTTGGAATATCTAATAAACAAAAAAAGGAAAGCACTTTAAAAATTTCAACCCATTCTTTACTTATTTCCTGGATTAGAATCCTACACTGCACCTAAATTGAAGTGCACTCCCAAGCCTGAAATCAGGTTTTGCTCCTGCTTTCTCAATAGAATCACAGTCCTTTGGGAGCATTTTCCTCTCACTGAGCTACATCTCAATCAGCAGACAATTTGCCACTGAGACTCAGTTTGAATTCTTGCTTCATCTAGTTACACTCAATTGAACATAGAGGCTTGTGATCATTAAAGTCTACTGCTTTCTCCTGACAGCTTCATGGAAGCGATCCAGAGCTACTCAGTATCCGAATTTCATATTCCCTTGAAATTGGAGCTGCACACCGTGCAGGGCTGTGACCTTTTCCTTTAGGTTCTTCTTCTTCTTTTTTTTACCCCCTCTGTGATTTGAAAGGTATAGGCACATCAGAAAAATCTCACTAAGGACAATCACATAATAAAAAAGTGATAGGAAAGGTCATAACATACAGTAGAGATTAATTTAGTCCAGATAGGCAGCTCTACTCTATACATTATTAAATGTTTGGGATTGAGTGATTGTGGGTACTGCTTTTGTTTGTAGTTATTTAAATGGAAATATTTGAATCTTAGAACTGTTTGTTTTTATTCAGGAAAATGTAAGATCCAGTTTTCAGTTGATTTGTTGGGTTTTTAATTGACAGTCCAGAGAATCAGTGTATAGTCTATAAGTATTTAACTGTTCTTAATTGATTTTAAGCTGTGACTCAACCTATTTCAAATTACGTATTTCTTATCCATTCTTTTATGAATAATGTCTTGACTATATTTTAAACAAGTTAGGTTTTTTCTATTCCTAAGTTATGACCTAGTTACCCAATTAGCTATTAGTGGTACACCTTTAATTAATTCTTGTGTAAGCAAAGGCAACAACTTACTAAATACACAAAAGTCCCTTCTTACACATATTTGTGTCCTAAATACCACATAGCCCATGTATTTGTAGTAGTCGTTTTGGGTACCACTGAAGAATAAAGCTGAGGAAAAGATGGAGATGGTGTGTGTGACCCTGGAAGGATATTTAAGAAAAATTAGACCCTTAAAGACCTAATCTTCCCTAACTCAGTTAAGAATATCCCATTTATATCATCATTTCCCTTTCTAGATGGGAGAATGTGGATACATGTATTTGCAAATGAGTTTCCTGGTCTCATGGAAAAGAAAAGTAAAGAAAGAAAAGGAAGAAAAAGAGGCACGGGTCTATTAGCTCCAACACCTGCATCCCCAAACAGGGATACTCACTGTAGGCAAAATCGTTAAGAGAAGTGGTGGGTTAGGATTTTGTGTGAGCTTTTCCTGAAAATCACTTTTGAGCCAGGTTTCTCCATTGTAAGATGAGCCTGGCAATAATGACTGCCCCTGAGAAGGACTGCAAAATCTAATATTGGAAATGTTACAATGGGCTTATTCCTCCCTGAGTTGGTGTTATGTAAAACGTATAAGTTCTGTGCAAAACACTAAAGGATTAAATAAAAGATATATTCCTGGACCTTTTCTCCCAAATCATTGATGAGGTCATTTGTATATATCTTCTAACACTGAATGAAAGCCAATTCCACATGAACACAACAGAATATAGAAAACACTGAGCACATTGTCCATGGTGTAGCTGAGGAAACTCTAGCAAAACATAAAATATATGTTGAAAAAAATTATTTCTTGAAAAGAAAATACTTTCTCAAAATTCAACTTTCATTCACTATAACACAAAGGAAACTTTTAGTAAATAAGAGCTTTACACACGACGGATCTGAGATAATAAGGGTTTTGAAGAGATAAAATTTGGAGGGGGGAAGCAGTTGTAATGATGCTATTCATGTCAGTTCCCTTAGGGAGACAAAGTACTTCAGCAAATTTCATAAAGTAGTATAGGAATTGCATGAAGAGAACTAGGTCTCATAACTGACCTAAATCCATAAATTGAGTTGTAAATAAAATTTAGGTCTATTTTTATGACTCTACTAAGACCAGACTCTACGGTGACTATAATGGGACTCTGTTTCCCGGCTCATCTATTGGCTGCATTGGAGTCATCTGGGGGAGATCAATAATAAGGATTCCTGGTCCCTATCCTGAACCCACTCCACCAGAATCTCCAGAAGGGGAATGCAACAATCTGTATATTTAACAATTTCAGCAGTTTTCTCGGGATAAAACCAGCATAAGGACACTGTGAGAGGACAGGACAAAGAGAGCAGAGCAGAGCTAAATGAAGGTAATGACATGCAAAAATTGCTTCTACCCTGCAGGCAAAAAGCAGGCCTAGAGTCTCTGATGTACCATTGCTCTATGATGCCCTTCGAAATACTGTTCTTAACATGGATAACTTCAGTTCTTGAGGCACACTCTTTCTTCTGTGTGACTTAATCCTTTTTCTGGTGTTTAAAAAACATGCACTAACAGTATCCCTGAAGGTGCTCTTTAGACTGAGAAATAAATGTGGTGCTTTATTGATTTATAGGAAAAATAGCTGCACTGGAAGAAAGGCAAGGAATGGGGGAAAATAAATAATATCTGGTCCTTGTGTAACATATTTTCAACTTATAAACCAGTTTTTCCAGTATAATGTGCAGTCATTCTGACAACAACCTTAGGAGGTTGAAGAGCCACCTTATAGTTCACTCTGTGGGTTGTTGACCTGGGACTTAAATTCTGTGGCTTGATACTGCAGAAATATGATTGGTGTCCCTAAACCATCTGTCATAAACATAGAAAATTATTTTGAGTTCTTAGAAACATAAATGAATAAAGGAGTCTCTTAAGAAAGAAAAAAATAGGGGCGCCTGGGTAGCTCAGATGGTTAAACAACTGCCTTCGGCTCAGGTCACGATCCCAGGGTTCTGGGATTGAGCCCCGCATTGGGCTCCCTGTTCGGCGGAAAGTCTGCTTCTCCCTCTCCCTCTGTCTGCCGCTCTGCCTACTTACGCTCTCTCTCTCTACCTCTGTTAAATAAATAAATAAAATCTTTAAAAAAAAAAAGAAAGAAAAAATTGTGTACCTCCATGTTTACTCAGTAAACTAACTTTAAAAAAGATGTATGGTATTATGAATTCTGCAGCTTCAGCAAATACTTTAGTCCTTTAGGAATTAGTGCGGGTTAAAGTGAAAAGATACATCCAGTTCTAGGACTGAGGCACTTACTTAGGCTTAGTCCAAATGGAAAATAAAATCATGTATATATGCTGTTAAGGACTGAAAATAAATAACAAGTCCACAGGGGATAGAAACAAATAAAATGATAAAGTAGTTAGCTTGGTTTAACGGTGGACAGTAGGTATAGGTGATTAGTTTTAATTTTGGTACTGTGGAAAAAAAAAATGCAACCAAATAAATTTGAAGATCTAATTGGCTTTATTAAATGATTCATGAATTGGGACAGAATCCTATCTTGTAAACTCCAAGGAGTTGCACAAAATGGAAGGTTTTTATAGAGAGAAGGGTGGGACAAGAAGTTATTAGCAAAAGGAAAGACAGAATTGTTTCAGGAAGGTTAGCTTCCCTTAGGGAGAAGGGCAGGAAGTTTTATGCAGATTACTTTGTCTTGCTTAGGGGGATGGAGAGGGCCGGTGTGACAGATTACCTCATTGGTGCTTATCAGAAAATTCCTGACTGACCAGTTAAGACTAGGTTTCTGGCAGAGCTGTGAAGTGCAAGTAGGTTATGTATTAAGCCCCAAATCAATAACTTGGCCTAAGTGACCCCAATTTAGGCCAGTGATTTTCTTTTTAGCTGCACCATCATTGTGAACATCCTTTTTATGGCAGTCTCTCATCCTGATGAAGTTAGCATAAAAAAAAGCCTCGAGTCTAAATGATTTTTCTCTATTTTTTTAAATTTAAAAATAAATAGTTGAAATATATTTGACATACAACATTGTATAAATTTAAGGTTTAACAACATTGTGTTTGATACATTTATATATTGTAATATTGCCATTGCAGTGATAATTAGCACCTCTATGGTGTCACATAATTATCATTTCTCTTTGGAGGTTAAAGTAATTAAGATGTGCGCTCTACGCATGTTTGTTAGCAGATAGTCCTGTTCCCTGGCCCGGGTTCTTGAGTTCCACTGAGAAAGAATTAGGAGCCAAACTCTGAAGCAAGCAGGAATTTAATAGCGGACAAAGCGAAAGTATACTCTCAGAGTAGAGCGGGCAGCGGTGGCACCTGCACCGGGGGTCAGGGTTGTATGGTTGTTTATAATTGCAAGCATTATGGGTCTCCGACCGAGGCTGCCTCCAATCTTCTGAGGAACTCTTCCTACCGGTTGGGAGGGGGAGATGTTAGCCCTATGTGGACGGTGTTGGAGCTGTCATGGCAGCCATCCTCCCAAAGGGGGACAAAACCGCAAAGTAAATGTATTATAATGAAGTTAGAGGTTACTTTAGGACAGTGGTTATAGGGAAGAGTACTAGCGTATTCCTTGGGGTGGGGACTTCTCCAGCTGCTTGCATTCTGGAGGTGGTTGGTGGTTTCTGTCTTTTTCAACAATGGAACAGTCCCATTCCAGGCTCATATCTAGCTAACTGCCTACTCTATCATGTTTGAGGATGCTAATACAGTATTGTAATCTATATTAATGATACTGCACCTTAGTTCTCTGGAGCTTATTTACTATTCATTTTAAGTTTGTATCCTTAAAAAAAAAAAAAAAAAACTGTCCTAACCTCTCACCCCCATCCTTTGGTAACTACCATTTTACTTTTTGTTTTTACTAACTTGTTTTTTTTTTTTAAGATTTCACATATAAGTGATATCATTATAGTATTTGTGTCTCTCTGTCTGACTTGTCTCACTTAGCATTATATCCTCAAGGTCTATCCATGTTATCACAAATGGCAGGATGCCCTTCTTTATTGTGGGTGAATAATACTCCAATATTCCATTGTATATGTGTGTGCAGATGTGTATTTATATTACATATATAATATATATATGCATATGTATATTACATATTTTTATGCATTTTTTGGAAGACACTTTGATTGTTTCTGTATCTTGGCTATTGTGAATAATGGTACAGATGTATTTTTGATATCCTGTTTCCATTTCCTTTGGCTACATCCAAGTGGAACTGCTGGATCATATGGTAGATCTATTTTTACTTTTTGGAGGAACCTCCTTATTGTTTTCTGTAGTGGCTGAACCTATTTACATTCCTACCAACAGTGTACAAGGGTTCCCTTTTCTCCATATCTTTGCCAGCACTTGTCATATCTTCTTGATGATAGGCATTCTAACAGGTATGAGGTAGTATCTCATTTTGGTTTATAAAGGCATCTCAAGAGTGCACATGAATAATGATTTCTTCCTGTAGACCACAGTCCCTCACTAGCATTTAGCCTTTCTCTGCTTCTGTGTCAGCTTTCTCTTTCTCTGTTTATTTCCCCATCCCTTACATATTCTTGTTTATAGCCAACAACCCACCTTCTATATCAATTCTGTCTTGTTTTTTCTTAAGGCATCTCATTTGGTCATTAAGCATTAAGGCATTTTATGGAAATACATAAGCACTGCAAACTTAGTAACAAAAATAATTTTAAAACTTGTATGACTTAGAGTTGGAGTTCCTTCTGAGGCTTTAAATTTTCTGGTTTTTCTGATTAAACTTCAACAGCAAGGATTTTTCACAAAAATATAACTATTTTTCATTTGTTGCATGTTTTTTGTTTTGTTTTTGCTAAATAATAACATTAAAAATTTGTGGCTATAAAGTTCTTAATATCAGGCACTTGTTATTTAAAATATTATATTGCCAAGGAATATTTAAACCAGCAAACCTAGTATTAGGCTAAGTTAATCTGTATAATAGTCACTGAATAATAATTTGCCCATAGTTCTATATAAAATACAGAATCCATTTTCTTCCAGTAATATCACATATCTTGATGGGTGTTAGAAAGTACTCAATGGTTAGGTTTATTTGAATTTGATGTAAATTTTCTTTCTTCTTTTATCATTTTTATTGCTTTGTAACTGATAATGTTAATTATATAGGTAGTCCTTAATTATTATCAAGTACATTTTTAGGTAAACATCCATAAACTTTTAATAATGTGTTTAACCAAAAATATTCTTGAAGAACATAATAGATACTTTTAATATTAAAAAATGACTGTGAAATACAATTTGTGAAAAAGGAAAGCAAAAGCACAGTTTCAAAAACATATCCCCAAAATTCTCTAAATATCATTAGAATAAATGTTTTTCATAATAATAGAAAGCTAGAGAAAAAACAATAATCCATTTTTGAAATGCTTCTGAACTAAAATAATACCATTACTATTATACTCCATAGAATATTTGAATTTACTTGCTCTCTGAAATTACAATATATTCAAGAAAAAATTAAATGGTGTTTATTATGTTGTCTTGAATATGATGAGGCAATTTTGGTCCTTACCAAGAAAAGAATATTTCTGTGTATATTAACGTTAGTCTTATAATAAGACAATGGTTACCCTCCCATTTCATATATCTTCTTTTTCTTTGTTAAAATAGACTATAATAGTCAGGCAAGAGAAGAGAAGACTCAGAGGCAATTTTGTTAAGTGCTAAAAACAATGGCATCCAATTCTTCCTGGTTTAGGTGATGTGAAGACATGGGGAAGTAATAGAGGGATGCTGGTAGTGCTTAAGATAAACTCTTGAAAAATGAAAGTGAAAGCAAAATACAGACACAGGTTTAATCTAGAAGGGCGGTAAAATATTCTCTCCCCAATATTTTGGAAAATTGGCTCTAGAGGTCCATCTAGTTTTAAAAGTAAAGGCAAAACAGTTAAGATTATATGTTAGGCCTTTTTTTTCCTGGCAAATTTCTCTATAAAACAAAATATCCTTCATACTTTAGTTATCAAATTACATTATAACTGTTTAATAGGGTAGTATTCTCTAAGGAAATTACTTATATTCATGATATTTGATGAAACTTTGCTTTCGACTTAGTAACATTTAAGCTGATTAATGATTACAGATCCATCTATCAAAAAAAATTAACACTTATACTACTTATTCTCCATAGTTGGCAAATTAGAGGTATTCAGAAGTTTGGTAGATAACCTTTTAAATCAAACAATTACCTTTGAAAGCAAAGAAATCATATGAAACCTAAATATAAAAAAACCCAGTATAGTTCTTTAAGTTGGTACATAATTTTATAATGAAATCCTCTGAGCAGAGTATAAAGGATGAAGTTTGAACACGTTAGTGTGGAGATAAAGGCCTATGGATTCATTTAGGGAAAAGAAACTTGAAAAACATTTACTTTTAAATCGGTGTTTCATAAGTTGGCTCATTTGCTTGGAGAAAAATTACTAAAGTATTTAGAGCATAAAAAATACACCAAGGTGCAAGTTTCAGACTATGTTGTGATGTTAAATAGGAAAAAAGATGACAACTGTAATACTCTTCAATATCTGTAGCTATGCATTAGTGCAGAATCGTCTATATGCAAATATCTGACATGCTAAACCTTATAGACTATAAGATTTAGAAAAACACATGTATAAAAATTCTTGTTCAACTCATAGCACTGTCAAACCAGTCACCAGACAAAGTTAAACAGGCAAGGGAGACTTCCGTCAAGGCGACTGCAATAAGCACGAACAGCCAGACTATCTGAGCTTAACTTTGCCAAAACAAAGGGCAGGAGAGTTTTTAAAGGGAGTAGGAAGAATCTTTAAGTCCTCTGTGTTCTCTAAATGTCCTTATCCAAAGAAAAAATAAACTGACTCTTATCTTCATGACAGGAGGCAGTTTTCCAACTTGAAGCAAGGAGCCCGCAAAAGTTAGGCTCTTACCAACCACAGATCCTGGGAGCACTATCTGCCTTGATGGTTTCATTTCAAAGGGATGGCTCTTAGGTCATTGAAAAAGACAATCGTGGATTGTAAAACCGGCTAGAGACTTCAGAAAATTTACATCTCAAAGGGACAGAGAAAGAACTTAAAATTTTTTTAGGTTAAATGCTCTAAGATAAAGGAGATCAGGGCCTAAAGTAAAGGAGCCTATATAAAGTTTAGTCAAGGACAATGTTAAGAGCATCTTGGTCAGCACACACACACACACACACACGCACACACACACACATTCTTACACACACGTGCACACACACACATTCTTACATACTGGCATAAAAGTAATAGTGATAATAGAGCAGGAGAATGCGGTATGTTTATTATCTTATTTAGTAATCTGATTTGATCCTCACATCAACCCTATGCTCTCTTCCCTATCATTATTCCAATTTTAAGATAAGGAACCAGAGCTGCCAGGTTGGTGAACAGGTGGAGATGCAGGAAGAGCGGTGGTCTGGAGAGGGCAGGGAAGCTGCATGCCTTTTCTCCATACCTTACCCTATGTAACTCTTCCACCTAACTGTTTCTGCCTGAGTTACATCCTTTTATAATCAACTAGTGTGATTGATCTGTAAGCTTTATGCCCAAGGTGGGGCTTGACTTGAAGATCAAGAGTCACAGGCTCTACCAACTGATCCAGCAAGGTGTCCCAGGGTGTTTTCACCAGTTGATGGCTCCAGGGCTTCTGCTGTTACAGGTTGCATAAGAAGGAGAGTACAGTAAGAAGAAAATGATGGTGGTGATGATAGTGGCAAAGTTGGTGACTGCTGGACTGGAAGTGAGGGGGCAGCAAGTCAGTGGAGATGATTTCAAACACAGCAAGCTTGCCTGCATTTACCATTCTTTCATGCTAGGAATTAAGTGCTGAATTATCTCTCACCAGCCACCGTACTCAATTGTCATCCTACTCTAATGGGTGAGTAATTGTTTGGTTGGAGAAAAGTATTCAGAGGATTTCTTGTTGGAGCAGAATGCTCTCAAAGATGACATTTTTGTGGCTTTTTGAAAACTTTCAATTAGAAATAAAGCTAAAGAGTTGGGGGGAAAAAGATAAGAAACCTGAAGCTTGGGTACTTTAAGTAACTTGCAGAAAAGTACTAGAACATAAATTCAAATTCACATAGCTTGACTTAGGGACCCAAGCTCTTAAAAGTAGGTACTGTCAAAATGCCCTTGACTCAAGGTTGTGTTAGTTCTTTCTGTCTCTGGGTGTTACTGGGCCCCTTTCCTCAGTGATGAAAGTCATAGAATAATACTGGCTGCTTCTACTCAGCCTAACACTTTTGACAGCTTTATTCCGTGAGAAAGAGATGATACTAAGGCATTTCTCCCTTCTTGTGGAAGCTGGAGTATATTCGTTCATACTCACAGGGAGACTTTCCCACCACTTTGTACCTTCTTATTCCTGCATGTGGGCTTAAGATATGTCTATAAAGGGAAAAGAATACTCTTCTTCCCTTTCCTCTAGAGAACATGAGGCTGGAGGGTGAACATAAGAGCACAGACCTGAAGTGGAAGGGGCCTTATAAGATTAACCTTGTTCAGTTCATAGGATTAACCAGGGGACAAGTGGAAGAGCCACAGATAGTTTTAAAAATCAGGGCATGCATTAAACACACCTATACACCTCTTTTAAAGCCTTCTGTGCCAAGGTAAAATTTTCCTCCCTCCTCTCTGCAATCCAAGAGCCTCATCTTAGTTTAGCCAAATATATTTCCATTTGAAAGCAAGAGGAATGCAGTTCTTTGTGTTGTACACCTTAGGTCAAATGATGAAAGGAGTTAGGGGTTAGAGCAGGTGTACAGAAACAATAGGGAGTTTGCCATCTAATAGACTTTCATTTGCTCTATTCTACATCAGACATGACATCTTCCACCATGACTCTCAGGGCTTTATTTCAACTGATTCTAGCTAGATTCAGCCAACTGAAGACATTGCTGAAAGATTAGATAATTGTGAATTTTTCATAATTCTGGAGGTTAGATACACATGATCAGGGTCAGAATCTGAGCTCTCTTTCTGGTTCATACTTGGAATTTTTTCACTGTGTCCTCACATAGTAGAAGGGACCAGGGATCTTTCTTTCTCTCTCTTTTTTTGGGGGGCGGTGGTTTGGGGGAGAGAGGTCTCTGGCAGGGAGAGAGAGAATTTAAACAGGCTCCCTGCCCAGCACAGAGCCTGGCAAAGGCTCGATCCCATGGCCCTGAGATCATGACCTGAGCTGAAACCAAGAGTCAGATGCTTAATCAACAGAGCCACCCAGGCGCCCCAGCCAGTGTTACCATTTTTAAAATTAGTTCATGTCATTCTGCCGTTCAAAACCCTCTATCACTCAAAGTAAAAACCTAAGACTGGGGAAAAGTCTTCAAATGAAAACTGATGAGTTAACAAGTTGTTTCACCTTATAAAAGGATGTTGTCAGATAAGTGACATTATTTCAAATAAATTGGCTTAAGAAATTTCCTAAGTTGCTGTTTTAATATCTTTATTTTCCTAGCTGAGAATTACCTAGACTAAATAGCAAAGTGCTTTTGATAAGAATGGTCTTAGTTCTCAGGCAACTTAAAGTCCTTTTTTAGCACAAGTGGGAGCTTAGATCATTCCCCTCTGGGGACCTAATCTATAAGCCAGCCCAGATCCATACTAATATTTGTGATGTTGTCATATATCAAGTTGTTTGTCAGTTGAGTCAACCTCTATTCATATCTTATTTTTATCCTCTTAGTCTAATGACAAATTTTGGATCATTTACTGGGACTAGCAGCTGCATAAGGACATTTGGACTATGGAGATCACATATTTAAATACTACAAAATAGACTATGAAGATGAAAATTATGAGTTTATAGTTCATTTATAAGTCAGGAGCTCAGAATTCCCAAATTAAACCCAGAGTACAGATACTATCTCTAATTCAAAGAGTCTATAGTACCTAATAATGGGCACGTTAGGAAATTCACCTGAAATTTCCTCATTTTTACATTTGTTTCCTGGATTATTTTGGTACATTAAAGTCCCAAGTACTGTATTGCTGTAAGTACAATTGTTTTTTCCTCTAAATAGTACATATCACCTTTATCTCTAGCAGCTTGGCTTTGAGCCACTAACATTCATGAGTCACATGAAACTGTTACATGAAGAATTCTATGGCATTTATGACATTATTAGCATCCCTGGTAATCGTTGAACCAGAGAGTATGGGAATGTCATGACTTTTGGAGCTTCTTATAAAATGTGAAATGGAGTGGCATGAAGATAGAGGAGAGCCAAGGGAAATTCATAATTTCCCTTGGGTAGTTAATTTTTCAGAACTTAAGTCAAGGTCTGGTTTTTATTCTTTCAAAAAATTATTTAATGTTTTCTTTTTCCATGAAGGAAAATTGATAGGCCAAAATAAAGTCTGAAATAACAAATTTTTCTCCATGTTTCAGGTGGGACCCAGTAGGCTTTTTTTTTTTTACAGCCATATTAAGGTTGTGGTGGAAAAACTCTTAAGGTGACCACCAATAATTCTTTCCTGTTGGTATTCACACCTTTGTACATCCTGTCCCCTTGAGTGAGGGCAGGACCTGTCATTTGTTCCTAACCAATAGACAATTGCAAAAGTGACAGTATGTCTGTCCTTCCTGTGATTATATCATGTTATGTGAGACTCCATTTTAGCAGACAGGAGCTAGAGACACTCTTTGCATGTTTGATGAAGCAAGCAGCCACGCTGAAGTCAACGTGGTAAAGAAATTTGGGCAGCAAGTATCCTCCTCTAGGACTGGAGTATGGCAACCTGCAAAAAGCAGGGACCCTCAGTCATATTGTAGGGATGTGAGTTCTACCAACTTAAATGAACTTGGAAGTTGATTCTGATCTGGTCAAGCCTCAAGATGAGGATACAGGTTGCCGCTATACCTGAAATCCTGATCCACGAAAACCAAGATAATAAATGTGTGTTATTTTAAGCTGTTAAGTTTGTGGTAATGTGTTATGTGGGATAAATACCTCATACAGAGGTATAACTGAAATACAATAAAATGAAGATAAAGTGTACACTTTTATATGTTATAACATATGCATATACCTAGGAAACCATCACCACAATACATCACACCAAAAGTTTCCTTGAGCCTTTGTAATTTCTCCCTGATTTCCCTTTCTGCATCATCCTCAACTCTTCATTGACTTACTGTTAATATAAAATAGTTTTGATTTTCCAGAATATTATATAAATGGAATCACATCCATACTTTTTTTTTTTTTTTTTGGTGTAGTCTCTTTCATCTAGCCTAATTATTCTAAGGGCTATCCACCTTGATGCATGCATCAACAGTTCATTCCACCTCATTGCTGAATAATATTCCATTGTATGATCACATCAAAATTTATTTACTGATGCATCTTTTGATGGATATTAGTTGACAGACTAGGTTGTCACCACTTTTAGCTATTATAATTAAAGCCTCTATGAATATTTGTATGAAAATATGCTTACATTTCTTTTGGGTATGTCTAGTAGATTGGATCATATGGTAAGTGGAAGGTTTAATTCTTTTTTTTTGGTAAGGAACTTCCAAATTACTTTTCAAGGTGATTATGCTATTTTGTTTTATATTTTTCTAGCTTTATTCAGGTATAATTGGTACACAAAAAACTGCATAGAATGTATACCATTTTGTGAGTTTCAATATATGCATACATATGTTACCATTGTTTATTACCACAATCCAGGTAATAACTATATCTCTCTCTCCAAAAGTTTCCTTGTCTCCCTTTTTTGGGGGGAGGGGTGTTTGTGGTAAGAACACAACATGAACTTTACCCTCTTAACAGAATTTTAAGTACACAATATATTATTATCAACTATAGACACTATGTTGTACAGCAGATCTCTGGCACTTACCCATCTTGTGAAACTAACTTCATACCCATTAAAGAACTTCCCAACCTCCCTTCTTTTATTCCTGGGTAATCACCATTTTTTGTCTACTTCTATACCTTTGACTATTTTAGATGCCTCGTATAACAATAATCATGCAAATTTGTCCTGCTGTGACTGATTTATTTAGTACAATGTCTTCTATGTCCATCCTGGAAAATATTGTTGCAAATGGTAGTATTTCCTTCTTTTTTAAGGCTGAGTGATATTCTATTATGTGTATATGAAACATTTTCTTTTTTCATTCATCCATCAGTGGACATCTGAGTTGTTTCCATATGTTGGCTATTGTGAATAATGCTGCAATGAGCATGGGAGTGCAGTTATCTCGTCAAGATGTTGATTTCAGTTATTTTGGATATATACCTCTGTTAGATCATATGGTAGTTCTAGGTTTTAATTTTTTGAATAAACTTCATACTCTTTTCTATAGCAGCTGCGCCATTTCACATTCCAACAGGGTTCTGAATTCTCTACATACTCACCAACACTGTTTTTTTAATAGCCATCCTGACTGGTGCAAGGTGATATCTCATTTGGTTTTGACTTGCATTTCCCTGATGATTAATGATGTTTAACATCTTTTCATGTACCTCTTGGCCATTTAGGTGTCTTTTTTTTAAAGGGCTGTACCATTTTATATTTCCACCAGTAATGAATAAAATGTCCAGTTCTTCCACATCCTTGCTAACACATGGTATGGTCAGTATTTTTAGTTACAGTTTTCTACTTTTCTACTACCTGTATAGTGGTATCTCATTGTAGTTTAAATTTACATCTAACTAATGATTAGGGTGATAGTGAACATCTTTTCACTTGATTTTTTGGCTATTTGTATTGTTCTTCGATGTCTGTTAATATCTTGGCCCACTTTAACTGGATTGTTGAATTATTGTAATCGAGTATTAAGAGTTCTTTATATATTCTGAATATAAGTTCTTTATCCCTTAAGTGATTTGTAATTTTTTTCCAGTTTATGTCTCATATTCTTTTTCAAAGAGTAGAAATTCTTAATTTTGATGTATCCTAGTTTATCAACTTTCTTTTATGGATTGTGCTTTGGTACTATGTATAAGAATTATTTGCCTAACCCAAAGATTTTCTCCCAATTTTATTGTAGACATTTTTTTTAATTTTGTGTTTTATATATTTAGGCCTGATATACATTTTGAATTACTTTTTGGATATAGTGTAAGGAATGGGTAAAAGTTTTTTTTTTCTTTTGAAAATTTGTATCCAATTCTTCTAGCAACTTTTTTGAAATGATTATTCTTTTCTACATAATTGCTTTTGAATGTTACAAAAAAAATCCATTGATTAAATATATGTGTGGCTATTTCTGAACTCTCCATTCTGTTCTATTGAGCTTTTTGTGTATCTTTACACCAATACCACACTGTATTGATTACTATAGCTTTGTAATAGATCCCATTATCAAATGGTGATTGTCAATTTCTACAAAGAAAAAAAATGACTACTTATATTTTGATTAGATTGCCTTCAATCTAGGCAATAGGCAACATTGGCTATATTGACAATATTGAGTCCACCAATCCATGAACACAGGATTAGTCTCCACTATGTAGGCCTTCTTTCATTTCTCTCAACAGTGTTTTATAGTTTTCTATGAACAGGTTTTATACATATTTTGCCCTATTTCTAAATATCGTTATTGTGGGCGATACTGTTTTGTTTTTTAGATTATACTAAACTCAATACCAGTGAATAGGGACGACCCACTGATTTATTTCTTGCCAAAGTATTTTTGCTGGGTTGCTTGGGCGACTGGCTTTGGCTCAGGTCATGATCCTGGAATCCCAGGATCAAGTCCCACATCGGGCTCCCTGCTCAACAGGGAGTCTGCTTCTCCTTCTGACCCTCTTCCCTCTCGTGCTATCTATCTCTCATTCTCTCTCTCTCAAATAAATAAATAAAATCTTAAAAAAAAAGATTTAAGCTCTATTCAACAAGAGTGGAAGCCTGCCAGATAATAAGATATCTTGTATCAAAATAGTAAGGTAGACATAGCAAAGATATGTATCATAACATTCACCTAAATATTAAGACTTCTTAGAGACTATTTCATGGTTGTTTATGGGTACTTTGAAAATATGTGTATTCTGTTGTTCGGTTTTCTCGTTTATATAATTAATTACATCAAATTGTTCCATAGTGATACTCAAGTCTTCTGTTCTTTTTACTGGCTTTCTATTTACTGATTCAATCAATAAATGAAAAAGATTGTTAAAATCTTCAAAAATAATTGTGGATTCATCAATTTCTTATTTTAGTTCTATCAATTTTTGCTTCATTTGTTTTGAAGCTTTGTTATCATGTATTCGTTTATAATTCTTATGCCTTTTTGCAGACTAACTTCTTTATCTCTAGAAAATGCCTCACTTTATTTTTGTTAATATTTGATAATTTTAATGCTATTTGACTGGTATTAATATAACCTTTCTAGCTTTCTTAGAATTGGTATATATATATATGGTTTGACTTTTCTGTCCTTTTATTTTCAACCTACAAGTTTATTGATATTTAAATGTGTTTCTTCGATACAGCATCTAGTTGGGTCATCCTTTGATATCCTGTCTGATAATCTTTTCAAATAATCAAAAATACTTAACGTATCAGTGATATGTTTGGGCCCAAATCTACTATCTTGCTACAGCAGTTTTATATGTCTACTTTACTTAGTGAAGATGATCATATTCTCCAAACCTTTAAGGAACAATGTCTCTTAGAGTCTGTGCCATGATGCTAAACCCTTTGTCATAGAAAAGTGTTTGAGTAAAAAAGTTCCTTATACATAAAATCATCTTAATAAGTTCAGAAAAAGCATTTGACAAAATACAGCATATTTCCATAATAAAAACCCTCAAGGAATTGGATACACAAAGAATATACCTCAACATATTAAAGGCTTTATATGAAAACACACAGCTAACATCATTCTCAACAGTGAATGATTGAAAACTTTTCCTCTAAGATAAGGAAGAATGCAAGGGTGCCCACTTTCACTACTCTTATTCAACATAATGCTAGAAGTCCTACCTAAAGCAATAGAAATAAGAGGCATTCAAATTGGAAAGGAAGAAATTGTCATTAGTTCAGTAAAGCGGCAGGAAAAAAAATCAACATACAGAATTAGTGGCATTTCTATACACTAACAACAAAATATCTGAAAAAGAAAACTTCCCATTCACAAGAGCATCAGAAACAAAATACTTAGAAATTAATTTAATCCAGAAACTGAAAGATTTGTACAAGGAAAACTAACAGACTTTGATAAAATAAATCAAAGAGGACAACAAATGGAAAGATATGCTGTGTTCATGGACTGGAAAAATTAAAATATAAAAATTAAAATCATTAAAATGTCCACATTACCCAAAACCATCTATAGATTCAATGTAATTCCCAACAAATTCCAATGTTATTTTTTATATAAATAGAAAAGACAATAATAAAATTTATATAAGATCATAAAGATCCCAAAAAGCCAAAGTAATCCTGAGAAAGAACAAATCCAGAGGCATCACATTCCCTGATTTCAAACTATATTACAAAGCTATAATAATTAAAACAGTACAGTACTGGCATAAAAATAGACACATAGAACAATTAAACAGAATACATAGTCAGATATAAACCCTGCATATCAATTAATATTTGACAAGGGAGCCAAGAACAGAATTGGGAAAAGATAGTTTCTTTAACAAATGCTGTTGGCTATCCTTGGTAACCAAGGAAAAATAAAATTGGACCTCTGTCGTACACCATTCATTAAAGCTAACTCAAAATAGATTAAAGACAAACATAAGACCTGAAAACATAAAACTGCTAAAAGAAAACCTAAGGGAGAATCTCCTTGACACGGGTCTTGACAATGCAAATAATTTTTTGGATAGGACACCAAGAGCACAAGCAACAAAGTGAAAATCCACAAATAGGACCAAATTAAACTAAAAATCTTCTACACAGCAAAGAAACAGTCAACAAAATGAAAAGGCAACCTTCAGAATGGGAGAAAACATTTGCAAACCATATATCAAATAAGGGGTTAATATCCAAAATGTATAAAGAACTTATACAACTCAACAACAAGAAAAAATCTGGTTAAAAAATGGGCAAAAAAGCTAAATATACATTTTTCCAAAGAAGATATATAAATGGCCAACAGTTACATTAAAACATGTTTAACATCACTAATCATCCAGAAATACAAATCAAAACCACAATGAGATATCATCTCACATCCATTAGAATGTTTATCCAAGGAGATAAGAAATATGTCTTGGCAAGGATGTGGGAAGAAGGGAACACTTATACACCATTGGTGGGATGTAAATTGGTACAGCCATTATGGAATACAGTGTGGACGTTCTTCAAAAAATTCAAAATACAACTACCATATGATCCATCAATCCCAACTTTGGGTATATATCCAAAGGAAATGAAAGTAGGATATCAAAGAGATAACTGCATTTCTATGTTCACTGCAACATTATTTACAATAGCCAAGATATGGAAACAACCTAAATATCCATTAATGGATGAATGGAAAAATAAGATATGATTTATATATATTATATAATTATATATATTATCATATGTATAATAAAATTATTCAGCATGAGAAAGAAATCCTGCCATTTGCAATAACATGGATGGATACTAAAGGCATAGGCTAAGTGAAATATTTCAGACGAAGGATGACAAATACTATATTCTATCACTTATACATGGAATCTGAAAGCAAACTTGAATGAAGTCAAATGGTGGTTACTAGGGACTGGGGATGGAGAAATTGGGAGATGATCTTTAATGGTATAAACAGGCAACTAGTAGATAAGTCCTGAAGATCTAAAGCACAGGTAGTAAGTATAATCAACAATACCGTTTTAGACACTTCAGCGCTGCTAAGACAGATTTTAATGGTGCTCACCACAAAAAGGAAATGATAATAATGGGTATGATAGAGGTGTTAGCTAATAATATCACAATATATAAATGTATCAAATCAACACATTTTATACCTCAAACTTCCACAACGTTTTATGTCAATTACATCTGAAGTAAAAAAGAAGAGGAAGAAGAAGAAAGGAGGAGGAGGAGGAGGAGGAAAGAAAAGATCTGCTTTGTAGCAGCCACTGTGCAGACCAGACTTCACTCTCTTGGGTACATGCATTGCTCCACTCTCTCTGCAACCAGGTCTAAACCCAATATGGCTGAGATGGAGAAATTTGATAAGTTGAAATCAAAGAAGAGAGAAATACAACAGAAAAATCCACTGCCTTCAAAAGAAACAACTGAAGAGGAGAAGGAATCAGATGAATCATAATAAGGTGTGCACTTCCCATAAGCACTGTACATTACACAAGTATTCCCTTCTTATCTTACTTCTTTTAGCTTTCTAACTTTGTAAGATGCAAAAAGGTTGGATCAGGTTTAAATGACTGTGCTGTTCCTTTTCACATCAAAGAATCAAGAACTACTGACAGCAAAGGCCACACTTCCCTCTTCCACCTGCCCCCTTGGCTGGCAGGGAAGGAAAATAACTTGCTGGTGAAGGAAGAAGCTGGGTGAAATCTAGAGTAAAAACCAAGCTGGTCCAAGGTGTCCTGCAGGCTGTAAAATGCAGTTTAAATCAGAGTGCCATTTTTTTGTTCAAATAATTTTAGTTGTTGGAATGCACAATTTTTTAATATGCAAATAAAAAGTTTTAAAACCTGAAAAAAAATTTACTTATCCAACTTATATCTTACCCCTATGATCTAGTGTCTCCTTGATCCAATACACTGAAGATTTAAAAATCATTTCTGGAGATTTCCTACTCTTACAATTAAGTCTTGGGACCTCATTCCCAGCTTTTCTACCCTCCAGTTTTAGAAGATATAAGTCTTTTTAAGTATTAGCAAAAAGGTCACCTCTTTCATATCTGCTTTAAATTAGTGGTTAATCAACTCTGGCTTTCATTGTATTTTATTTCTCAAATACATCTAGTGATTCTCAGCAAAAGCCATCCAATTACATGTCTTCATAATTCCTACTTCTCAATAACTTCTTAAGTACTTGAGATATGGCACATAGCAGTGTATTTCCTTCCAGCAGTACTCCATCCTAGTTTACCAATAATGAAAATTTTAAAGATTGCAGAAGCTATCCAAATTCTGTCTGCCGCCAATGATGGGGTCCTTATTACCAGATGGCCCCAGTCACCAGTCCCAAAATTCTATTATAGAATCGGCTCCTATTGACCATTCCTTGCTGGTACCAACCCTCTCAAGTTGGTTTCCCTGGGAAACAGACTCTGAGGCAGACATCTGTTTTCCTGAAGTGTGTTGGGGAGTGTGCATAGGAGCAGCACCTGTAAGGGACTGTAAGAAGGATTACAAAAGGGAGAGATGAAGCAACTATGATTCATTTGCAACAGGGGCTTCCTCTGGTTCTATGTGGAGCCCTGGAGCTACAATGACCATTCAGAGTTGTCCTAAATTGAGGTTAAGGGCTGAGTCTTTGCATCTTCACGTTGACAGTCACTGAAATTGGATTACCTTTAAGAAGGGACATAACCTTCCTTGGGTAAGAGTTTCCTCCCCTCAGGGAAATGGGTGGGGAAATAGGTGGGGAGAGATTCATCTGAACATGATCAGCAGGCAATAAACAGTCCCAGCAGTGGAGGGGATAATTGTCTCAGTCCTGAAGGTGAGGATATGGGGTTGCATCACAGCTTTCACCTCACTTTCGTAATGGACCAAAGGATAAAGGGGGAAGGAAGAGGTATAGAATCATCACCCAGGAAAGCAGGAAAAAAGTCTCACTCTGAACAGTAATAGATTAAAAGGCTGTGTTCAATGCTCATTTGAGATTGAGGATCAGATTGCTGAAGTGAGACCAGTGGCACAGACAAGGTTTTAGGGAAGGCATTATAGTTTTACCAATGTTAGAGTTTTGCTAAGATAGAATGAATGAAAGAGAAACAGGCAAGGGAGTCAAGGATAATTGTAGAGGAATGATAACGATGGCTCAAGGAATCTCACAGGATAAGGAGTATATACAGTAGGGAAATGGAGGAAATACTTCAGGAAAAATGGTAGGACCAGCAAGTATTTGCCAGGGTATAACAATCATGAACATCTTCTGTCTTTTAATTTTGAATTCACTGTTTCTCCCAAATCTCCATGTGTTTTCTTTCTCCATTCATTTCTATTTTGTGTCACCAGTAAATTAAGATTGAATGAAGTCACAATTTTTCAGTTTATACCAATTTCTCTGGACAAATATTAACATAAGTAAACAAATTATATTTTAATTTTCCCTGCCCCAAGTTCAGTGGGAGGTTTCCAATCACAAATGAAATTTGCAGGAAGAACTTATATTGGAATATTCAAAGTTTAGAGAGAATAAATGAAAACTGAGGCTTTTTTATGTTTCTTTGTTAAGTCTATTGATAAAAATATTTCCTCACATGAAAATTTATATCTTTTGCTATAAATAATACTTCATTTTTAATTGGATAATTTGGTGTTAATTTTACTGAGTACACATTTTCCATTTTTTATGTTATGACATGGTAGCTGCTATAGTTAATGCTGCATTTGCAGTATTTTATGCAGTATTTAATATTGCAGTACATTATCCATAGGTTGATTTCTACATTATCCATCATTTAAATGGAAATGTTATGGAATTCAATGAACCATTGCTTGATATGCAGAACGAATTATCTCAGGTTTATAATTGATGTCATAGGACTCCTATAGCAATTTGAATAGT
Source organism: Zalophus californianus (assembly GCF_009762305.2). Classification (NCBI taxonomy): domain Eukaryota; kingdom Metazoa; phylum Chordata; class Mammalia; order Carnivora; family Otariidae; genus Zalophus; species Zalophus californianus. Next base: position 141,528,996 of record NC_045596.1, on the reverse strand, counting down.
TAAGAATTGATTATATAACTTTCTGAGATTTTTTTTTTAACCAAACACTGTCACTGCTGACCTCTTTATTTGTAGTTAGAGAAATATTTTTTTTAGCCTATGACTTGAAATATCAGCTATAAGCAAAACAAAGTTTGTTGTTTTCATGAAACCATCACCATTCAGTGCCTCTAGAACTATCATACAAGAATAGCATAAATTTTTCATGAGAAACTAAAGCAACTCTGCTTGTTCATTCAAGATTTGGGGTTTTCAGGAAAACTTGATCCATGACATTTTTTTTTTTCTAATTTGGGAAGCAATGAGAAGAATATATAAACGTGCATATTTTTATTTAATTGTGTGTATGTAACATTTCTATGCAGGTTCTGGTTCTTACAAGTTAATGCAGAGGGCTAGTAATCAATTTTAGTGGAAGAATAATATTTAGTATCTGGTCTTTGACTCTTCTTATTCTTTCTGAATCTTTGCACCTTCTGAACTGATTACAGTCGACCTTTGAACAATGCAAGGGTTAGGGGCTCCAACCTCCCCATACAATTAAAAATTGATGTATAACTTTTGATTCCCCAAAAACTTTACTAATAACTTACTGTTGGCCAAAGCCTTACTGATAACATAAACTGTCAATTAACACACATTTTATATATTATATACTGCATTCTTACAATAAAGTAAGCTAGAGAAAAGAAAATGTTATTAAGAAAATCATAAAGGAGAGAAAATACCTTTACAACACTGTAAAAAAATATATACATATAAGTGAACCCATGCAGTTCATACCTAAGTTGTTCAAGGGTCAACTGTATAGGGCATGAAGCATGAGTCCACAGATAAGGAATTAGTATGTGAGCCTTAGAAGCAGTTTGCTCTCCCATATCACACCCAGTCTGTAAGATTTCCATAATGGAAATACTTTGTCATTAAGGATAGGGCAATTTTTAATATATCAGAACCCCTAAGTGTATTAATTAGCCAGGCAAACGAGGCAATACCTGAACTCAGCTTTGTTCATTCTATGCCTGCAGTAAATTTGTAGTAAGGCATTAATCAAGGTGTAAAATTCATCCATTAGTTCCTGTGTTTCTCTATGTGTTTCCATATGTCTTGCAAAGTTGCTTCCTTTTATTTTTCTTACTAGCTTCATTTCCCTGAATAAAAGCTATAGTGAAAAAAATAATAATAATAAGCCTTTGATCCAAATGTACAGCTGTTGAAGAAACTGAAGTTGATTACTCCTAAGGGCAAAGAGTTCCATTTTTCCAGCCATAAATGGGCAAAAAACATACACAGTCTCTGATCTAGTGCTTTGAATTTTTAATGATGACAGCTAAATAATAAAAGTTCCCAAAAGTAGCAAACACACAGTAACATACTGGAGGGTCTCTTTAGTCAGATGTGGAGACAAAACACCTGTGAAAGATGTTTTTCTTTAATACTATGGAAGATGTGACCTTTAACATGTCTACAAAACCACATATTTAACTACATGCTGAGAAATAGAGGGTAGTGTTTACATCGAAATGCTTCTATTCACGCAAGTAGGAAAAAGTGGGGAAATCCAGGGTTACCATGATAGATTACATAAAGTTAAGAATAGTGATGACTTTTAACCATCTCAACTTGTTCTTAAATCTATTTATTGCATTGCTCTGTTTGGAGAATGATCAACCCGTGGGAGAAAGTAAAGCAAAGGATGATTAAGAACCAAAGACTAATGGAAATGACTTAAAATGATAAACTCAAGAAATATTAGAAAACTGGAAAAATGTGTTTAAATAAAGTGTTTGAATGGTACCATTTAGGAATAAATATGACTAGAAGACATTTTAACACATTAAACCCAAAAGAAATACATTTTGAAAGCAAAACCTCTTACTGTTATTTAAAATTACAGTTGATACCTTAAGGGAAATGTTCCTGACTTTCAAACACTTGACTTTCATATAACCTATACTTTCATATATTAAACTTTGATGCCTAAAATTTTCACATTTATACAAAGTGTTGTTTTTCATACGTCATTTAACCAAATATTTTCAACGAAGCCTGCCAACCTCTGATGTTGGAAGAAAGGTTCAAGTCTCATCCAAATTGAAAAATGGTGTTTGTCAACTTCCAATGTGCCCAACAAGGGCTGTGCCTAGTGTAAGTACCTCTGTACCCTTTACTTGCTGCTGTGTGAACCATAAGTTTATATCATGGTTTTAATTAGTTTTGACTCTTCCATATATAATTAACCTCAGAAAATACATCTATAGGTGATTCTTCAGATAGTCAGCTTTTTGTTTTCATAAATGCAAATCAGAAACCACCCTACCTAAAAAAATAAACCCAAGCTAACTTGATTGATCATATGATTTATCTTAGTAAAGGCATTTCAGGAAATTTATTTATAAACTTCATTAAAAGATTTTCAATATAAGACCAATCACAATTATTTCTTATACCATGACCTGCTTTTCCTGATTCCAACAGCCTATCATTCATCTGAGCAGTTATATAATAATATCCATAGAATGTCCAGAATACCTGTATTGATACTAATAAATGGTATGTGATATTTTCAAAAATCACAACCTTCTTCTGGAAGCCCTAATAAAAACAATGTTTGGCAACTGGCTTCAAATAACAACATCTTTGGGTGCCTGGGTGGCTCAGTTGGTTAAGCAACTGCCTTCAGCTCAGGTCAATATCCCAGGGTCCTGGGATTGAATCCCACATCGAGCTCCCCCTGCTCTGTGGGGAGCCTACTTCTCCCTCTCCTTTTACTTGCCAGTGCTCTCTCTCTCTCTCTCTATCAAATAAATAAATAAAATCTTTAAAAAAAACAGCATCCTTCCTTTGGATCACATTAATTTTAAAGAATTCCTAATGTTAACACTCCCCCCCACACTGTTTTAGAAAGGAAATGGATTTATATAAAAGAGTTCTTTATTATTATGTTATCTTACTTAGAATGGCTCTGACCCCTAAGAACTTTCATTCTTTTCTTCCAGTGTTGAATTCATTTTTCCCCCCTCTGTCTCTTCTGCCCATAGTTTCACTTTAAATACAGAATTGGTATTCTCCAAATCCTTTCTAAAATACCGATGTGTTACTGAACAGCACAAATTCTCAGTAACTTGGTAAATTTAATCTGATGCTGGGTGCCAGAGGAACCAACAACGGGAAGTAAGAGTTAATCAAATGTGCCTTGAACGTTTTGGGGAAAGCTCTACACGCTATTTGTATTGGTGAGAGGTGAGGAAAAGCACAACGAGTTGATGAGAGAGAGAGAGAGAAAGAGAAATGGGGAGAGAGGTTTCTACATTATGGCTTCCTTCTAAATAAATAACAATAATGATCTGGTGTTGGGCCACTTGGTTTGAATCCTGGCTTTGCCAATTCCTAGCTATGTGGTTTGGGACAATTTACCTAAACATTCTATGCCTCAGCTATCACATCTATGAAATGGAGATGAAATTAGTAACACTGACCTCACGGGGTTGTTCTAATAATTAAATAAGTTAATGCTATAACCACTTAGGATAGTGTCTGACACATAATTGCACAATAAATGCTAGGGATTATTATCTTTTTGTGTGTAAAGTCCTACTGGCTTGCCACCTATAGAATGTCCAAGTCAGAAAAGAAGGGTCCATAAGGTCATCTATCGTAACTATTCAATCATGGCTGAATCTTTCCCACAATAATCCTGTCAAGCAATTATTTATTCTCTGCCTCCACCATTTGTTCTATCCATTTTTCATATACTTCTGAGTGTCATCATTATCCCATCTTTCTTGACCTTAGTCCACCTGTGAACACCCCATTAGAATGTGTGCCTAGAGCAAAACAAAAATGTTTCACTATGAAATATCAAATAACTAACTACTGAGTTAAATGTTCTGGATGCTGCTTCCTTTTCTTATTTGTGCAGCTTAAGATAAATTAGATCCTTGGGAGCTATAGCACACCATTGGTTCTTTTTCCTATTCAATAAACTGTTACTTTGACAACTTTTCAACAACTAACTTTGTGATGGACAATATGCTAAGAAGTAGGATTGGAAGTCAATGTTCTTCTTGAGGAACCAAGTCTGGTAAATGAGCTACCTGGAAACTCTGCTGAGGAAATCACTAGAAGTCTAAAATCCCATCTTTTTCATGAATGTTACTAAGACATCATCTCACCAAATTGGTTTATTTATCACTTTTAGGAAAAAAAAAATACAAGACCTACCTACAATTTGAGTTAATAATTTTGCATATCGTTGAGTTTGATCCAGTTATTGATCCAGGCTTGCAGGAACTTATCTGTTCATTTGGTATATTATTTCTAATATCTATTAGTTTTAATGTTATCTATGCCTTCACTCAAGCAATTAATAAAAATATTATTGCAAGGTAGAATCTAGTCTTGCTCCCTTACACACAATTTTTCATCCTGAAGCCAGGGTGATATTTTTGACAATAGTATTTATCTTTTTATATAATAGGCATTGATGAGAATTTTACTTATTTTCTGGGAATTGTGTCTAAAGTCAGGTACCTGAACTTCAGAGATATTGACTGCTACCATTTGGAGCTAGTCAATGTCCTGTAGATGCCAGAACTCACCAATCTGCCAATATTCCACCCTTCTCCAGGCAGTAAAGAAGATTGAGAAGTGGGTTTGTTGTCAGCCTTGTGGGTAAAATGTGCAACATTGTGAGAATTCTCTCCTTTCTTCAGGGGGAGAAAATAAAGGTACTTTCCCCTTCAAATCAACCGAGTAAGGGATTCCAAGAAAATCCTTCCTTTAGAGGAATAAAGTGGTATCTCATTTCCTGATGGATGGTACTGATATGCAGAACTTATAGATCTACCCTAATGCCACCATAAGAATGAAGTGTAGTGAGTTCATAGGAAAACATTTTGAGAGCTTCAGAGAATAGTGGGTTGTGTTGGTAAAGAAGAGTGGTGGCATGCTTAACAAAAGATCTCTGAAACTGGGGGCACAAAAACAGCCTTCTAGAGATCTCTGAAGGCAGGTGATATGCAAAGAGGGCTCGCCATTTTTGTGTTTCTCTCCTAGCCCAGTGAATGGTGGTGGGCAGAAGCAATGTGTCTACACAGACAACTACAAAGCCAGGCAATTATTATGCCCACCTTAGAGAAAAGATGAGGTATATACATAACAGAGGAGGACAAACGGGCACATGAGATAACTCTTTGTGAAGAGGAGTTCTTGGGCTAGAAAGAGCAATGACAAAATTCAACATTTATCCAAGGAACACAAGCACACCAACTCAGAGACTACAGTATAATCAGAGCCACCAACATTACACAGATACTGAGTGAACCTGAGGAAGACCCTGGACTTCTTTTTACCATGTGTTTTTAACTCCACATAAGGAGGCATCTCTCATCTGGTATCTCTACCCTCAAACTCAAAGATAATCATGCCTAGAAAACAGATGAGAAGCCAGGACCTTGGAGTCTGACCACACCCACTTTCCTCTATTCCAAACAGCCATAAACACTTCAGTAACTATCTCTTGTAAAGAGGAGATTGGTTTTTAACTGAATGTAAGACCAAATTTTGAAATACAAGCCTGAGAATTAAATACTGAAATTATACTCTCCTAATAAACCAAAGTGACAAAGTAATTACAGAACCAGAAGAACAAAGTGTTATGAAAGATCCAGGCATCCAGTCAGAGAAAGGAACAGTTACTAGAAGAAATAAAAATATAAAATAGCTAAGACTGGCTACACATGTAATAGACACTTAACAAATGGATTTTATCTAAGCTCTCAGAAATGCTGGTCTGCACAAAGGGATTATGGTCACAGGGCCCTGGCCTTGGGGTGAGTATAGATTAGGATTTTTTGAAGGAAAACTAACAAGTAGTCAAGTCACAGTGTGTACAAAATTCCAGAGCATTCATTATCGCATAGATTAGACTAAGCCTTGCTGGAGAGTTTACACTGTAATCAACATTCCAGTAGCAAATCCCCATGGCCCGCATATTTATAGGGAAGTTGGAAGACCACTTATGCCTCTATGTAACAATAGCAGCACTCTAGTGGCCCAAGGAGGTGACTTTATTAGCAAGGGGAGCCTCTGGAGCTCAGGGCTGTCATCAAACAATTCTATCCAGGAGTTAACTCAAAGCTCCTGAGCCAAATCCCTGCTAAACTCTCAAAAGGAACTGTGAGTCCCCCAGGCCATCAGATCTGTCACAATCTTTGCCCTCATGTGTTTGCATTTTACTGCTATGCTGTATCTGTTTTCTCTGATCTGCTGTTCTAGTAAGCCTGCCCCAAAAAAGAAATGAGGTTAGTTGACACGAATTGCACTTCTGTTGCCCATACTAGGTCTTAATGAGTAGGCCTTCCTCTCCTAGTTGCTTACAAATCATCTGCTTAATAACTGGATTTAGAAACATTTGGGGAATTGATGTCAAGGTCACAGACATGCAGTTTACATAATGCACCTGCTTTCCCCTTCAGAAGATCAGAGCAGCCAACTACCAGACCCTCTCCTGTTTGCCACAGCTCATGCAGAGCCCCTGCCTGTGATCTCTCAGGTGAAATGTCTCAGTGCCCTGAACAGTCCTTGCCTGATTCTAGAGAACGGAACTAATTTAAAGTTGCTAGGGGGGGTTTCTTATAAACTCCTCACCCATCTGAGGTTCAAATTCATTTCCCCAATGTTCATTCAAAATTTTTGTCAGAAATTCATTCTATAAAAAGAAAATGGAAGTAAAATCAATGCATTGATATTCCTTTGTTGAATGAGAGCAATTTTACATCTTACATAGTCTTTTGATGCATTGAGGCTTGATGCTACTCAGTTATGACAACTTATGCTCTGCTTCCGCATGAAACGTTGCTAATAAATGTCCCCTTATTACTTAGCTTTGAGAGATCTAACTCATCCATTAGGGCCCTGCTGAGGCATATGCAATGTCTAACATTTTTTAAGACAAAAAAGCAAAAAAATAAAATATATGTATAAATGTCAAGCCAAATTTCTAAAATCCAGTTTCAAGAGCTGGAAACAAGTCTTAGAAATATTTGTGGTAAGACAAATAATGTATCAGAGTCAACCTTTTTTTTGGTTTAAATTTGTTTCATTTTATTTCTCACTTCTTTGAGTACCTTACATTTTAACATCCAAGATCCTGCCTATATATAGGTAGTTATTTTAACTCTATTGAGTGAACTAGTATATTTGATCAACAAGCAAAGCAAGGCCCTATCATGTGGGAAAGCTTAAATAAAACTCTTATCAAAAAAGTCTTTAATTAAAATTGTAAAAAGCTCCTTTATTTGTAACTCAGTCCTAGATTTTCTTTACTGTACACCATATTTTTTTTTTTTTACTTATTCTTATGTTTCATGCATATGGTTCTTTTTCTTCTTGGTACAATTTCCTATAATATTTCAAAATGCACCATACTGTTTGGTAAGTAGTTTGTTTTTTGGTTTGTTTGGTTTTTGCTTTATCACATCCAGTGTGAAGTGATAGCAGGAGACTGACTTCCACTCATGAAAGCTCCAGGTATTAATATATTTCCCAATATCAACTTAATAGAGTACCAACAATGATAATGACAATGACCACTCCTTCCTGCCCATACTCCTTTCTATTCTCACTCCCAGGAGTAAGTAAGTAGTAGTTGTAGGGCAAATTTTATTTTTAAGTTATATACTTAGACTAATAGTTTTTAAAATGTTATTGATTCTAAAATAATTGCAGTTTAAAATTTTTTCTAAAGTTTTTATGATTAATAAACCTATTGTTGATTATTAGTAGTAGTATTAGTAGTAGTATATAAGAATAGTCTTTCATATTTTTTTATGGCTTGGAAAATATAACCTAAACTTAAAAACTCAACAAAATAAATAACACTATACATAATAGATCTTAAGCTTTTCAATTAGTTTGAACTAATAATGCTTTAGCAAATACTTCAATAAATACTTTAAAAGTTAAGCAAATAAGACAGATTAAACTCATGTACTAATTATAACTTACATGCTTATAATCACCTACAAAGTCAAGCTGCTATCATGTGAAAATACATATGGGAATATGAAAACAACATAAACATAGGACATCTGAAAATATGTAAGATAATGGAATTGAAAGGTTTTTTCCTAATTAATAATTAGCATTAACATCTGTCCATTTGTATTTTCTAGATCTTTAAACCTCACATGCAAAATTCTGGTCATGATTTATCCAGTAACAGTTCTAAAAGACCAACCAAATGAAAGACACCTTGTCATTGAACTATATAGCTAGATATTTACAAGATCCCAGAGAAGGAATTATTTATCGATAAGGAGTATATACTACACCACTTAAATTTGCCAGGTGAAATTTGTCTGGGTCAAAGTAGGAAGAATGGAAACCTCAAAATTTTACTGAGGGGAAATAACTTCACTATTTAATTATTTATAACATGCTTTATTCCAAAACTCCTTGAGGAAAAGCATGGTGCCATCTTTATAACATAAGGACAAATTACTTATGCCTTAGTTTGTTCCATCTGGAAAGAAAAAAAAGGTTCTCCTAAATAGATTGTAAAATAAAAAAATAAAATTGTACTCATTCATTTGGAAGTGCATGAACTTAATATAGTTTCTAGAATTCAAAAAAAGTTTACTGATGTAAATGGTGCAATGGTATAAATAGAGTATGGTGATTGCAATTCTCAGGAGCATAATTTTTACAGATGTAAACTCCCTCATACACAGTCAACTAACATTTAATAAGGAAGCCAGGAATATCTAGTGAGAAAAGATAGTATCTTCAACAAATGTTGCTGGGAAAAATGGATAACCACATTAAAAAAAGCCAAACAAACAAATGAAATTGGACTCTTTTTTTTTTTACACCACTCACAAAAATTAACTCAAAATGGTCAGACTTAAACATAAAACCTAAAAACATAAAACTCCTAGAAGAATACATAGAGAGGAAGCTTCTTGACTGTGGTCTTAGAAATGCTTTATTTATTAATTTTTATAAAATTAATTTTATTAATATGACACCAAAGAACAAACGACAACAAAAATAAACTCAACAAGTGGCACTATACCAAACATCAAAGCTTCTGCATATCAAAGGAAATCCTCAACAAAATGTAAAGACAACTTACATAATGAAAGAGAATATTTGCAAACCATATATGTGATCAGAAGTTAATACTCAAAATCTATAAAAAACTCCCACAATTCAACAACAATGAAATCTAATTAATAATAGTCAGAGGAACTAAAATGCATTTTTCCAAAGAAGACATCCAAATGGCCAACGGGCACATGAAAAATTGCTCAGCATCACTCATCATCAGGGAATGCAAATCAAAACCATGATGAGATATCACCTCATGCCTGTAAGAACAGCTATCATCAAGAAGACAAGAGATAGGGACGCCTGGGTGGCTCAGTTGGGTAAACATCTGCCTACGGCTCAGGTCATGATCCCAGGGTCCTGGGATGAAGCCCTACATCGGGCTCCTTGGTCAGCGGGGGTCTGCTTCTCCCTCTGCCTGTTGCTTCCCTTGCTTGTGCTCACTCTCTGATGAGTAAATAAATAAATAAATAAATAAATAATCTTAAAAAAATGAAAGACAAGAAATAACAAGTGTTGGTGAGAATATGGAGAAAAGGGAAACCTTGTGCACTGTTGCTGGGAATGTAAACTTGTTTAGCCACTATGGTGAATAGTATGGATGGTTCTCAAAAATTAAAAATAGAACCATCATTCGATTCATATACCCATATGGGTATATATGCAAAGGAAATGAAAACATGTTACCGAAGAGACATATGCACTCCCATGTTCATTGCAGCGTTATTCATAATAGCAAAGACATGGAAGACATAAGTTGTTTCCTAAGTGTCCGTGAATAGATGAATGCATAAAGAAATTGTGGTATGTTTATACAATAGGATACTAATCAGCCAGGAGAAAGAAAATTCTGTCATTTGCAACAATCTGGAAGAACCTTGAGGATATTATGCTAGGTAAGAAAGTTACACAGAGAAAGACAAAGACTGTATCATCTCTCTTATATGTGATATCTAGTAAAATGGTGGTTTCCAGGGATTAGAGGTTAGAACAGGAGAGATGTTAAGGGTACATACTTTCAACTGGTAGATAAAGTCCTGGGGACCTAATACAGAGCACAGTAATTATACACAATAAAAGTGTATTATAAACATTAAATTTGCTAAGTAGGTAGATCTGAATTGTTCCCAAAACTAGAAGAAATGATAATTATGCAACATAACAGCAGTATTAGCTAATGCTGCAATGACAATCATACTACAGTCAATCAATACATCTTACAACCTTAAACTTAACACATGATGTTGTATACCAGGTATATCTCAATAAAAAAATAATGACTTGTCAGCACAAAGGGAATTTCTATAATATGGCAACAATTTATTCTGACATAATTGCAGAAAAATTCATTGTTTTTTTTAAGATTTTATTTATTTATTTGACAGAGATAGATAGCGAGAGCGGCAACACAAGCAGGGGGAGTGGGAGAGGGAGAAGCAGGCCTCCTGCTGAGCAGGGAGCCCGATGCGGAGCTCCATCCCAGGACCCTGGGATCATGACCTGAGCCGAAGGCAGATGCTTAACGACTGAGCCACCCAGGCACTCCAGAATTCATTGTTTCTTTACAAAATATCAATGCTTTGTTGAGAGAAAAGCAATCACAAATGTATACTGACCAAAAGAATGAAAACTACAAGAGTAAAGTAAAAATAGTATATTTGAAACTTTAATCAGAAATCACCTTCTGAATCAGTTTATTATTCTCAAAAGTAAAGCAATATAATTATTTATGAATTACCTTAGTAATTTCTTATGTTAAATACGCAAGGCATTTTGATTGCTTAAATGACTTCTGTCTAATAAGTGTTATTTATTATTCTTAAATGGAAGAAATTGCCACAACTGAAAAGATCTAAAAGTACAATCTAAAATTTATAAGAAGGCACACAAAGAAAGTCCTGAAGCATCTGTAAATATAAGTATCATGGGAATATACAGAACAGGGTCACATACATCATTTTTATCAACACAGTTTTCCTACTTCACCATTATAGTTTGTAGCATTTATAATTTCTCAACATTATAAAATATGTCAAAATAGGAGAACATGAGTCCTATGCTGTCTTTTTGTGTTACTGTAGTCTGAAATAGAGTCAACAAATGTATTCTAAAACTTTTACAAATTTAATTTTATATTACTGAAAACAAATAATGGTAATACATGAAAATAGTTAAATGAAACATAAAATCAATATAAGTGACTTAAATTTTCTGCTACTTTAGACTATCTATTCAAAAGTTCTGATATGGACAATCAAGAGTTGACTATTTTCTAATAAGTAAATAAATATCTTCTACACTCATCATGGAGATTTTTCTACAGGAAAATAATTAGGATTGCCCTTGGTTTTGTATTGCATATTCCCCACAATTACTATGATGTTGGAAAACACACACACTCACACACACACACACACACACATATAGTGTGTGTGTGTATTTTTTTTGAGAATAAATTTAAAATTATACCTGCAGTTTGCTTGAATTCAAATTCAGCCTCCACAACTAACTGTGAGAATACTGTTCAGTTTCTTAATTGCTGTTGCCTCTGTTCCATCTGCTATAAAATGAGAATAACTTTAGAAGCCCTTTCATGTGGTTAAGCTTCAGATGAGATAATGTATGTAAAAGTGTCCAACTCAAGGCCTGGCAAGTAGTGAGTGATTAAGAAAATTGCCTGTTCTTACCTGTTTTGATTTTTACTTATAGATTGGAGAATCTCTGTCCCATACACAAATAGACCAAGAGCAGAACTCATGGCCTGTGCCTACATCTTTGGGGACATGCAGCAAGAGTAGAGGGCTTCAACTCTTTTGTGGATGAGTAAAAAAACAGCAGAGGTAATGAGGATGAGTAAACAAAAATAATGCAAGGTATTTGGAAAATTACTGTGAATGGGAAAAAAGGAGCTTTGGTACATGCTGCTCACTCTGCCTGGAAAGCTTTTTCACTATATAGGTATACTTCCTTTCTTTATTATGGTCTCTATTAAACATCACTTTCTCAGAAATTCCTTTATGGATAATCCCATCTACTGCTACTACTTTCTTTCACCTAATCTTGCTTTATTTTTCCTTTCTTCTATTACTTGTGACTACTTGGCCATTTTAAATCTATTAGTTATGGCCATCTTGGCTATCTATTTTTCATCTGTCTGTCTAGGTTTTTATTCCTTCCCACTGATACATGAGCCTTAACAGCAGTGACTGTTTTCTTATTGTTCGATATCTTACTGTTTCTTTACTGTTCAATGTCCAATAAACAGAAAAGTAGGTACCACATAAATGTTTGAGTGAGTGGATTAATGTATACTATTTGAAAGAAGTATATTATAGATTTTTGTTCTAAATCAGTCAAAGGCAATAGTTCCTCTTAAGGCAAGGCTCTGACCAATGTATACATCGTATAGAGGTATTTGCAACTAAGTATCACTAACATTTACTATCAAATATAGGCCAAATTTTGTGTTATGAACTGCACATCTATTTCTTTACAGTGCCTCAGTGAAGCAGGTAAAGTTTAGATTTCCATTTTGCCAATAAGAAAATGACTCTTAAAGTTAAATAACTTGGCCAGTTAGTGAGTGAAAAGCCAGGATAATACTTTGTGCCCAATTTCATTTCATAAAGAGATACACACATGAACCATATGGCACAAATCGACCCTACACCCAGAAGAGATACTCAAAGATCACATCCTTCCATGATGGCTCAATAGCACCATTTTCAGGTACAAAGACAAAAATATTATAAAGTACACTTGAAATCCTGACCTACTTAATGCCAGATCAAAGAGCTATGCGTATTAGCTAATTAGGAACTAAATAAAGATCTTTAAATCCTCTAAGTAATGTGTTTTATATAGAAATTAGTAAAACCATTGCCAAATTACAGGTTCATTTGACTGAACAGTTATATTTTGCTATTAATAACCAGTGTTCCAAGTATTGAAAGCTTTTAAAAATCAATGAATATTGCTCCTGTGTAATCATCAGGCTGCAAACCACATAGAACTACATCATAGATTTTCAATAAGGTGGTAATTTTGGACAAAACTGCAATGGCAATTTACTCAGCAGTGATGTATTTTCATAATACCTGTGCTCACTGAGAATTCTTACAATCTCCTTTTTTTCCCTGAGAAATAGGAGATTATGGATTGGAGTTAATTGTTAAGATTTTATGATTATAATCAGCCTGTTCTTATTTAAGGAACAGGTGTTTCTTATATTCAAAATACTATTGGTAGTTAGCCCGGTGATGGCTATTAAGGAGGGCACGTACTGCATGGAGCACTGGGTGTTATATGAAAACAACGAATCATGGAACACTACATCAAAAACTAATGATGTACTGTATGGTGATTAACATAACATAATTAAATTAAATTAAATTAAAAAAACACTATTAGCCAAGAGAAACTGATAATCTTCTTGGCATCTTATGACTTGAGTGCTTATTTCTGATTCTCATTGCGAAATGTGAAAATTGTGAAATGCAATTATCGATACCATCATCAGAAATTCTACAATATGTACATATTATCAGATACTGGGACACATGAATAGTTTGTAGATTGAAATTATCTCTAGAAGAATGGCACAGGTAAGCCAAAGATGGAAAGAATGTCAGCTGTGGTTGGAGAGATACATTAGTAATTATAATTATTTTCCTTGCTTTGAAAATATTAGATATATTGAAATAGTGAATAGATTCAAAAATTAAGTCTGTTACTCATGATCTCTGCAGAAACAGGTTTTCCTTACCAATTATTAACTCTCCTTCCCCCTACTCCCCACCCCGCCTTACTACCACATGCAAACTCAAACCAAATTTATTGTTTCAAATACTATTTTATCAGCTATTGACAATGTTGATTACTTATTCCTTCCTAAGCGTTTCCTTTCACTAGCTTTTCTAACACCACATCATACTGATTTTCCTCTTAAAGCCATAGGTAGGGCGCCTGGGTGGCTCAGTTGGTTAAGCGTCTGCCTTCACTCAGGTCATGATCCTGGGGTCTCAGGATCGAGTCCCGCATTGGGCTCCCTGCTCAGCAGGGAGTCTGCTTCTCGCTCTGACCCTCTCCCCTCTTATGCTCTCTCTCTCTCTCTCTCAAATAAATAAATAAAATCTTAAAAAAAAAAGCTGTAGGTAGTCCTCTTCCTGTTTTGAAGTCTTGCCTTTGTTTACTGGGTCAGTAAATGCTGATGTTCCTCAAGTTTGGGTCCTAGAACTTCATTTTATTTACCATTTTCAAGACCCATGACATCAGAATCTACCTATAAATGCACTATACATAAATGTATACCCCTAGCCCAGAAATTTTCTATTAGCACCAGACTCATAGCTTTTCATAGGCAATATAAATTATTTTTATTTCAAAAATGAATTTATGATCTTGCTTTCAAGTCTCAACAATTTCCCGTGATATTCATCTTACTAAATGGTATCACACTCAATCCTATCATTCATTATTCTCTTTCTCCTCTAATTCCCCATATTTGATGCATCACCAAATATTGCTAATATTATATCCTACATCTTGAATCTTTTTATTTGGTTCCATTCCTATCACAATCATCCTACCCAGTCTGTCTCCTGATTTAACAAAATAGTCTCCAAACTGTTAGCAGCCGTGTCTGCACTGTTCCCTCTTCCAAGCTCTTCTCTACAATGCAACTAACACAATTATTCCTGAACTCAGGGCTAATAAAGCTAGTACCTTGCTTAACTCCCTTCAGTGGCTTCCCACTAGGCTTCATTCAGAGAAACAGAAAAGAGAATAGGTCTTTCAAACAGAGATGATTTAATTCAAGAAATTGGTTATTGCCATGCTTGAAAGCTAAAAGAGCAAAAATTGAAATAATCAAGAGTTTAAACTTGGGCAAAAACTACCATATTCGGCACTGAGGAAACAAAAGGGAAAAGTATTATAAGAATTTAGGGACCTAGAGGAGGGATACTACAGGAATCCTGATCAGATTTCTGAGGAAGCTTCATGCAGCTGGTGCAGAGAGAGGCAGTAGAATTTTGGATCCTACTGTTGCTGCCACAATGCTGATGGAAACTGGGAAACAGGAGGAAAATCCTAACTTTCTTCTTCCTACCTTCCAATTTCCCTCTAGCCTGCTTTCTTAATGGCATAGTTTAATAGAAAGGACCGTGCCTCCCAAGAACTATGTCTCAGTTTGTTCTGATTGCTACATCAAAAATAGCATAGACTGAATGGCTTATAAACAACAGACATTTATTTCTCACAGCTCTGGAGCTGGAAATTCCAAGATAAAGCTGCTGAAAGATTCAGTGTCTGGTAAGGGCCTGCTTTCTAGTTCACAGAGGACCATCTTCCTGGTGTATCCTCAACATGATGGAAGGGGAAAAGGAGCTCTCTGGGGTCTCTTTTATTAGGCACTACACTCATTCACTTCCCAAAAGATGCATCTCCAAATACCACCACATTGGAGATTACAATTTCAACATAATAATTTGGGGAGGCAGGGGATGACACAAATATTTAAACTATAACATTTTCCCCCTGGATCCTCAAAATTAATGTTTTCTTACATGCAAAATACACCCATTCCATTCCAGTAGCCCCCCAATTCTTGACTTGTTCCAGCATCAACTCAAAAGTCCAATGTCCAAAGTCTCATCTAAATCAGGGGCACCTGGGTGCCTCAGTCAGGTTAGTATCTGACTCTTGGTTCTGGCTCAGATCATGATCTCAGGGTTGTGGGATTGAGCCTCTCATGGGGCTCTGTGCTCAGCATTGAGTCTGCTTGAGATTCAATCTCTCTCTCTCCCTCTGACCCTCCCTGTGCTTGTGTTCTCTCTCTCAAATAAATAAATAAATAAATACAATCTAAAGAAAAATAATTATCATCTAAATCAGATATGGGTGAGATTCAAGGTGCTTTTCATCCTGAGGTAGAATTCCTCTTTAACTGTAAAACCAAATAAATTATGTGCCTCTAAAATAAAATGGTAAAGGGGCACCTTGGTGGCTCAGTCAGTTAAGTGTGACCTGCCTTTGGCTCAAGTCATGATCCCAGGGTCCTGGGACTGAGCCCCACATCAGCCTCTCTGCTCGGTAGGGAGCTTGCTTCTTCTTCTCCCTCTGCCTGCCGCTCCACCGTTTGTGTTCTCTCTCTCTGTCAAATAAATAAAATCTTTAAAAAAATTAAAAAATAAAATGGTAGGAAAGGCATAGGATAGACATTACCATTACAAAAGGAAGAAATGGGAAAGGAGTGACAGGTCTAATGTAAGTCCAATTCCAAATGGTGCAAACAACATTAAACTGTAGGGCCCAACTATAATCTCCTTAGGCTCAATCCTCTGCCTTCCAGGTCCAGTGGATTGGCAATACCCTCTCAGCTCAACCGATGGCCTCATAGTGGCACTGCAGCAGCTCTTTGGTGGGAGCTTGTGCCCACAACTGTGTCAAGCAGCCTGTTCTTTGAATTCTAGGTATTGGCAGCATGCCCCATGGCTTGTGACCTCTGAGCACTAGCAGACATTGTATTATAAAGATACCATCGATGTTTCCTGTGTATACATTTCAAAGGGGCAATCACCATGACCCATAATGCACAGGGCCTATTAGAGCCAAATAATGAATAGCCAAGGAACATGGCACCAAGGTGAGGAGTAGAGCCTGAAATGGGAGGTAGCACTGGGCAGAATCAGTCCCACAGATGCCTGCAGCCCCTCCTCCAAAACTACTTTGTCCCTACCCCCATAACCCCCTTACCCACTCCTCCTCCTTCTCCTACATATACCCACCCTGCAACACACACAGTGTGGGTCTGTGATGGGACTGAAACTCCTGATGGCCTTCAGGGTCATTCTTCCATTGTCTTGGAGAATAGCTCCTAGCTTCTGTTGAGATAGTGGCTTCACACTATAATCTATCAAGGGTTCCTCCTGAACAACTTTTCTCATTCTTTTCAGTATGTCCAGCCTGTGAATTTTCCAGATCTTTAAATTCTGCTTCCTTTCTGATTAATGGTTCCATCTTTAAATCATTTTTCTCTTCTTGAATTTTACTGTAAGCAGTCAGAAGGAGTGAGACTTCTCTTCAACACTTTGCTTAGACATTTCCTTAGCCAAATATCCAATTTCATAGCTTGAAATTTTACCTTCCACAAAACATTAAGACATGAACATAACTCAGGCAAGTTCTTTTCCACTTTATAACAAGGATCACCTTTCTTCAAGTTTCCAATAATGTTCCTCATTTCTGTATGAGACCTCATCTGAATAGCCTTTACTCTTTATTCTTCTGTTAACATTCTATCCAAGATTACTTACTCTCCAACAGGATGGAGGCTTTCTTTCCAGCTCCCTTTTCTTCTGAACTCTCACCAGAATCACCTTTCATGGTCCATTCACAACAATGTAGGCTTTTTTTTTTTAACATGCACCTCCAAAATCTTCCAGTGTCTATACACACTACCCAATTCCACAGCCACTTCTACATGTTTTAGGTATTTATTACTGCAGTGCCCCACTTCTGGTACCAATTTCTATCTCAGTCTGTTCTGATTGCTATAACAAAAATATCAGACTGGGTGCCTTATAAACAACAGAAACTTATTTCTCACAATTCTGTAGGTTAGGAAGTCCAAGATCAAGATGCTGACAAATTCAGTGTCTGGTAAGAGCCCAACTTCCTGGTTCAAAGATTGGCCATCTCCCTGAATTTTCATATGGTAGGAAGGGGGGAGGGCACCCTCTGGAGTCTCTTTTATAAGGATACTAATTACATTTATGACAGCTTTACTTCCATGACCATTATGATCACCTCCCGAATTCCTTAACTCCAAATACTGTCACCAGCTAGACTCCAAGACCTGACCTTTACTGCCTATCTGCTTGTATTCACCAAATTTTGTCCCACATTTTTCCTTAACCTTTACTTTCTAGCTTATCTCTTAACTCAAGCAAAAAACCTGACAAGTATAGCAACCCATATGAAAACTGAAACTACCCACTCAGCAATAACGACTGCCTGGACAAAGAGTTCCAACCAGCCTGGACCACCCAAATCAGTTTGAATTTAACCCTCAACTCATGCCTGTGAAGATGGGCCATGGAATGACCTGTGGAGTGATGGAGAGTTACCTTTATCATCTCCACCTAAGGAAGAGCACAAGCCTCATATACATAGCATATATGCATACATGCATACAGGCATGTGTATGTGCTTAAGGTGTATGTGCAACCTTATGCCCACCTCTACATATGATGATGAGGCTCCCCTTTCTAAATATTTATTCTAACTCTAAATAAAAGGAACCCATTCACCTTTGCTCAGTGAGTCACAGCTTTGGAAGTTATTCCCTCTAATCTCCTTATCTGCCATAAATGAAGCTTATTTTGTACAACTCCACCAAGATAAGAACACAGTTTGGTTACAAGCAGGATTGTAATACAATCCTGCTGAAGGAAAAAATTTCAACCTATGAATTTTGTGGCGGGGCGGGAAGAGCAAATATTCAATTTACAGCAGACCTTGATGGGAAGCAGTGAGAAAAATGGTATTTTCCTGAGAATAAATAGTAAAAACTGCCTACTTATCATTCTGAAAAGAAATTTAAGTTAAGTTTTTAAGAGCAGATACCATACACAAGGGGAAAAAAAAGTGGTATTTGTAACATTGACTAAAACTCTGGTTACCACAGGAACTGCCACCTCTGCCTTTTATACCATCAATTTAAGCCATTCCTTTCCCATGTTAACTCAGGGTCAAGTTTGGAAACCATAAGAATTAGTCATATTACTTCTCTGACATATTGTTGAATATGATTAAATAATCATCTAATGCCTTCCAATAAAATAAAATTGAACCTAATGCTTACAGCTTACTTAGATGGTTGTGTAATTCAGTTTTCCTTCTTCAGGTTACCACAGGGCAAAGGTAAAATTTCTTTATTGAGAGATAATATAATTACTCTAAATTTCTTGGAGCTGTACTTTAGTGACATATGACAGTTTTCATTAGTGGAAGCAGTGCTTAATAGATACAAAAATTAAATTGTTGCATTCTAAAATTTTCCTTGATATCATGAAAATGTAATTGGAGAAAATTTTAAGTGGGATGAAAAGCGAAATTATGTTGGAAGGTGATATTATTAATAACATTTTCCTCATTAGAAAGCCAGGAAAAATGTCATAATTATATATTAAAACCAATTTAAATATGTTCCCTTTAGTTGTACTGCCAAAGTACAAAAAGATATAAAAATTAATTGTACTCAAAGCAAAAAGTGTCAATAGAAAGGTTCATCAAAAGGAGGTTTATATCTTCAGGACTTATTCAAAAATTTAATGAAGGATTACAACTGGGACCTACAAAAAAAAAAAGCACTCTGTGGATTTAGCTTGAGAAAAACCATTTTAGACTGGAACACTGATGATTTAAGGATTATAGGATTTAAGCTATTCACTTTTTTGTGTGTATTAAGATTATTTTATAAAACCTTTATTAAATTTTGTCTGAACCATTAAGGAATCATTTGCCAAAACAATTTTTCAGTATTGTCCAGCTATGTAGTGATTTTCCCTTTGGTTTTGCAGATTAGAAGTCTCTCCTTCCTTTTATTATAACTGAAAATATTTTCCTTTCAGTTCACATCACTTTTTTTTAAATATTAAAGTTACTAAAGAAATGATTAACTTAATTTTTAAGACAGTTTTATTTCTCATGGTTCCAACAATCAGTTCACTTGAACATTGCCTGTCAGTTATTTATATTAATAACATTATGAATATTTATTAGCATTCTGATTAAAAAACATAAAAAATGATAAGCACTTTACAACCTTACTATTTGCTCTTGATTATGTTTTAAAAGCTTAAATATTCTATTTTGAAAAACAAGATTTTTAGAGGAAATGGTTTAAATTACTTATTTTATGAGTACATAAATGTACATTAGATACTAAGGAAATAAATTAAGCAAGATAAAATTTCAATGGTAGATTTAATGGTTTGGTGGCATGTAAAACTTTGAGACACCCATAATCGAAGTACTGGATTTAGACTCATAATATGATTTTATACAAGGACTGAATTTTCCTCTATTTCAATTTGAAAAACCAAGTATTCCATATTTGGTTATTTATGCTACTGTCATTTCTTCTGTATTATTGCTTATTAAAAGATGACACTCAATTTGCATTCAAAAATTTTAAGACTGATTTTCACTAAGTATGAGACATCTGCAGACTCTCTGCTGAGACTGTCGGTACTACAAACAATCAGAGTAGACATATTATACATCTGCCATCCTTTATAATCTAAACTGCAGCAAGAAGGAAAATGCATTTATATTTCATAATGAAAAGGAAGTGTCTGAATGTCAATTAGTACACACAAAAGATTGCTATCTGAGTTGCTAAGCTTAGATTGTTTGACATTATATGTTTAGCAGCTAATTCTTATGAATTATTGATGTTCTCATCATTTAGCAAATGGATCACGTCACTATAGTAATTAGCACCCTGCCTCTTCTGCTTATCATAGTTAATGTGTCATGAAAGAGCTTAGTTTAGGACTTTAAAAAAGATGAGATTGTTTTTATTCAATTCCTAAACAGAAGATACTTAATCTAGGTCTTAGGGATAATGTTCAACAGGTTAATGGTCTCAATAGGGTGTGTACGGAGCCACTGTTTTTCTTTCAAATATTGCTTTGGAGGAGTAATAACCATCTGTTAATTTGGGGAGATTGAACTTTAAATGTTCCCAAGTTAGCAAAAATCACATCACTCCTAATCATGCAATTGATTTAAGTCAGGCAGAGGAAAATTATTTTCAAAAACAGTTACTACTCTATAACGAGGTTTATATCTATTACTATTCTTTATTACTGATAGTTATAATTGAAAATATTCTACTTTAAAAATACCTTAAGCAATTCTAACCTAAATAAATGCTAATACCTAAAAATAATGATACATATTATAGATAGTATTCTTTATTTTTGGTTTTTAACCCTAAATTATAATGTAGCAATACCATCAAGACTTCAAGCATCATTCTTACTTGGATTACATTTAAGAGTTTTCAAGAGAGCAATATAGTCTATAGGGATTTAATAGTCTTACAGTAATTTTAATAAGCAAGGTCCATTTTGTTACAAAATTTCTTAATGTACTTGATATTGCAAAACAATTCAGTTTTTGCAAAAGTCTAGTATCCTTACCAGTCAAGTGATATTTGGCTTTGAACATCCTCTCTTAAGAAAGTCATTTAATCTGGGAAGAAAAAGCATGTCAGCTGCTCTTATACCTTGCCTAATTGAACATCAAAAATGAAGATCCAGGATTTCTCACAAATAGCTCTCCAGCAGTTTGTCCATTTCCACTGGCAGTAGAATTGTTTCTGATTGTCAGCCAAGTGATTGCATGTTTTTTGAGGTCCTGGAGTTTTAGGAATGTGATAAAACAAAAGCCAAGAAGTATACCCAGAAAATATCTCTGTACTACCTATTTGCTTTTGTCTATAAAATAGTGAAAACTACATTTGCTTTCTATCTATAGTTCCCAGGTACTGGGCTGTCAGAACAATAAGAATTGCTGGAGCAGGAAGTTGTTTTATTGACTGATACTAATTATATCCCTAATAGCTTGAGGGAGTGTGTGTACCTGTAGGAGAGCATTACATAGAAATTGCCTTTGCCCTATAAAGTTTGAAATTTAAGGCAACCAAAGTTGATCCTGGTAATCACAAAAGATACATACAAATCATGAATACAAATGGTGAGAAAAAAACTAAATCAAGATAAAACATCAAGTGGGAAAATTGCAAAATTTTTTATGATTAATGGTAAGTGCCTTATAAAAGTGAATATGAGCTCTGTAACTATAGTTGAAGGTTTTTTTTTTTTTTTTCAGAAAGTATTCAGTTATACTACTCAATGCTCTTTGATTTCCTCTTTGAGGAAATTGAGAGACCTCTTTTGAGAGGTCTCTTTTGAGACCTCTTTTACATCAACCCGAGAGCATACCTCAGACCTGGAATTATTAAGTCTCTGACTCAAGGGAGATAGTTTGTGATTGCACAAAAACAGTTCTGTATCACAGTTTGGTATGAAACCTTTAGGCTAGTTAATCTCTTCTGGAACTTAAAACATGAACAGATTCACCTGAACTCTATTCATTACAGAAACTATCTACTATTGTATGGTATTAATTCAAACCATGCTATCACCTCCATTATCACTATAAGAATATGGAAGTTGCATTCTTAGATAGTCTCTTTAATAATGAATGCTTATTCTACATCCATATGTTAAATCAGGGCTACTTTATTGGTCTAAATAAAAACATCTATTTTTCTGTTGGACACAACCTTATCCTATAAAATATAGCACAGAAGACAGCATCAAAATTTCTTCAGTGATCCAAGTTACAGTCTTTAAAGTAGTTAATAATCCATTAAAATATATTTTTTGAAGTGTTCTATATACCAAACCATGTGTTGTAGATACAAAAAATATAATAATGTATAAGACACACTGAGTCTCTGACTTCAAGTAATGATCTTCTTTCTATTCAGAAAACTTGAGCAAAAATTCACACAAAGTAGTAAATAAAACCATTTTTCGTACTAATGAAAAGGTAGTATAGGATGTGTGATAGAATTTTGGTGGAGGATAGTGGGTGAGTGGGATGGGAATTGAAATGTTCCCCTAGCCAGCGTAATATTGAGAAGATGACATTTGAATCGAGAAAGACACAATCATGCAAAGATTGGGGAGAATAGATTTTAGGCAGAAAAGAATAAGGACAAACAACTTGATATGAAGATTAGTATGTTATGTTGAATGAACAAGAACTGGCAAATATGGCTAGAGCAGAGGTAATCAGGAGTAAAGTAGATAAATAATGAAAGATAGCCAGGATCCTGTATCCATGGGACAAGTGCAAGGTAAGGAGCTGATGAAACAGATTTGGATTGACCCACCGGCCTCAAGCATTTATACAAATATTCCTTCTTTTTTAATCATTTGAGCTGATGGGGTTTTAGCTCCTCTGAAAATTGATGCTCCCTAAGTGTTTAAAGGTGAAATCCTTACCAGAGGAGTTTCCTGATAGTAGCAAACAATGAAAACAGTCAGTAGTGGTACTATGATGTTTTGGTCTCACCTATCCTGGATTTATATACCATTTTTTCCTTAATTCTATAGGACTGTCACTGAGCCTGGCTTTTTAACTCCTCTCTGACACAAAATACCAAACAGATTAGCTGGTAACCTCAAGGTAACATGAACACACAGGTCAAAATAACTAGATCTCTCAAAATAAAAACAACACACTGCACAACACATACCAGCTAAAGCAGACTTACTGAAAGAAAAAAATAATTAAAAATAAGCCAAAATGTACACAAAACATCAAGGAGGATATTAACGATATGAAATAACACAAGAAATGACAATAAGGGGCTAAGTGAGACCTGATTGGTAAGTAAGATG
Source organism: Zalophus californianus (assembly GCF_009762305.2). Lineage (NCBI taxonomy): Eukaryota > Metazoa > Chordata > Mammalia > Carnivora > Otariidae > Zalophus > Zalophus californianus. Next base: position 141,505,396 of record NC_045596.1, on the reverse strand, counting down.
GAGAGCTAGGGGGTCCCAACACACATCTCCCCCTGAAAAACTACAAACTGATGAAAAATGCTCTGGAGTACTGGGGAGGAGTAGCAGAAACCCTGTGAAGCTCAAGAAGTACGATGGCTCCATAGAAAAAGTGTAGGAAGCATTTTATCTGTCTCACCTCATCCCCCAGTCCTAAGCAGTTCAGCATCAGTAGGGAGCCCTTCAGAGGGATTTTACACCATGGGGACAAGGAGAGCAAAAGAACCCCAACGAGATTCACATCAGCAGATGTGTGCAGCCTTTGTTATAGAGGACTCCCAATCTTCACCAATGCTAATCACAGCAGCCCAGAGCTGCCAAGAGTCACTGCCACTGCATCTTCTCTGCAGAGATGGAACTATCACTGCAGTGAGACCTATCTCCAGGGGCTCCAGTCACTACTGCTATCTGTCTTTGGGATCAGGAAGCCACAGTTCCTCACCACCAGAGCTGTTACTGTTCTGAGCCCCACTTCTGGGTCTCAAACCCCACTTCTGGGTCTCAAGACTTGAGACTTGAGACCCAATATTCAATCCAATATTGCCAAGGCCACACTACTGCTGCTCTGTACACTTTCCCTGGGCTGCTGGTTAGGGTTTTGACCCATCATTATTGGGGCCATGGAACCAAATCTCTGCACTCCACCCCCTAGTTCCTAACATATAGATTTACTGGGCAATGACTGCTGCTGTTCTGCCACTGCGCCCTAGGGCCAGAGTTGGAACATTGACTCATCATCCCCTAAATGCGTTGTTACTGCACCTTGACCACTGGGACCAACTATTACCCCATCATACCAGGGCTTGCACTGCTATTGCATCCCTCCCCCAACTGAGTGCCTGAAAGAACCCCAGAGACCCAAGCCCCTGGTTCCATACAAAATTTGCTCGTGCTTCTATTCTTGATATAAGCACCACTTCTGCAGCAAGTGCACCTGTGATGAAGGACGTAGGTACTTGTGTTCCACATGTGCCTGATTCCACGACCCTACCACCATAGACGCTCTAAGTGTCAGAGCACTAGGCCTAGAATCAAGAGAGATTCACCTTGGCTAGAAATTCCTCCAAAGTGTAAATAAGAACAAAAGGACCCCAGCATGCTTTGCCTTTGAGGAACACAATGGTCTTGGCCAGCACTGCCACACTGAGAACTCCACCATTCTTGTCCACAGAAGACCACTATAGTCTCTGCCAACACTGAAGATAGTTGGTGGAGCTGCATGGATATATAATGCTGTGGTTAATCAGAAATTAAAGATGGTACACCTCCTCCAGCTAATGCCCTAACAGACACCTTCAAGTGAAAGTATTTCCCCAACAAAGCCCATCTTAAAGACTGGAAGATAGGATTGGTCTCTCAAATGTGTAGACATCAACACAAAACCATCACAAATGCACACACAAAAAAAGCAAGGAAACGTGACCCCACCAAAGAAATACAGTATTTTTCCAGTAACTGACTACAAAGAAAAAAGGATCTGGTAATTAACTGAAAAAGAATTCAAAATAATTATTTTAAGGAAGCACACTACTACTCAAGAGAACACACATAGACAACTCAGCAAATTCATGAAAACAATGCATGAACAAAACAAGAAGTTAAAGAGATAGAAATTGTAAAAATAACCCAAAAGATCTGGAGCTGAAGAATACAATAAATAAAATGAAAAATGCAATAAAAAGTTGCAACAACAGATTCAATCAATGAAATAATCTGTGAACATTAAGACAAATCTCTAGATATTTTACAATCAGTGGGGAAAAAAGAAAAATATTAAAAAGTGAATAAAGCTTCCATGAATGATGGGATATCATGAAATGAGTCAATATTCACACTATGGGAATTGAGAAGGAGAGAGAGAAAGGGACAGAAAGCTTAAAGAAATAATGGCTGAAAACTTCCTAAATCTAAGGAGAGATACGACCTTCCAAGGTACATGAAACTCAAAATGCCCCAAAGAGATTCAATCCAAAGAGATCTTTACTGAAACACATTATACTCAAATTCTGAAGAAAAAAAAAAAAAAGATAATTTGAAATTAGCAAGAGGAAAAAAGGACTCATTACATAAAAGGAAACACCAGTTAAGCTATTAGTAGATTTTCTAGCAGAAATTTGCAGACCATGTGAGTGGGATGATAGTCAAAGTACTCGAATTAAAAATAGCCAACCAAAAATACTTTACCAAGAAAGGATTCCCTTCAGAAATGGAGACATAAAGTCTTTCCCAAACAAAAGCTGAGAAAATTTATCAGCATTAGACCTGCCTTACAATAAATGCTAAAAGATGTTCTTTAAGCTGAAATAAAAAGATGCTAATTAGTAACATGAAAACATATGAAAGTATAAAGTTAACCAGTAAAGGTAAATTTATAGTCAAATTAAAAATACTCTAATACTTCAATTGTCATGTGTAAATCACTTTGAAGTCTAACACATAGGTTAAAAAGCAAAAGTGTTAATAACTATAGCTACATTATTTTTTTAAATAAATGTCATATAGAAAATGTAAATTGTGATAACATAAAATGTAGAAGGGGCAAATATATGTGTAGAAAAATTTATGCAAATGAAGTTAAGTTGTTATTAGCTTAAAATATACTATTATAATGCATATTATAAAAGCCTCATGGTAATCAGAAAGAATAGATACACAGATTTATAATAGATACACAAATGATAATATTAAAAGAATCAAAGACTATTTCTACAAAAAAATCACTAATTCACAAAGAAAAAAAGACAGCAAGAGAGGAAGAAATGAACAAAGGAACTACAAAACAATCAAAAGGCAGCTAACAAGATGGCAATAGCAAGTCTTTACCTATAAACAATTACTCTAAATGTAAATGGTTTAAATTCTCCACTTAAAACACAAGCAGCAGTTGACTAGATTAACCAAGAATGACAACAACAACAACCACAGCTACAACTACATGGTGCCTGCAAGAGACTCACTTAGGTTTTAAGGACTATCATAGGTTGAAAGTGAAAGAATGGAAAAATAAATTTCATGTAAGTTAAAATAAAAAAGAACAGAGGTAACTATACTTATATTAGACAAAATAAACTTTGAGTTAAAAGTTGTAACCAGAGACAAGATGATGATATAATGATAAAGAAGGTGAATTAATCAAGAGGTTGTAACAATTATAAATATACATGCAGCCAACTTTGAAGAACCTAATATATTAAGCAAATACTAACAGATATGAAGGGAGAAATAGACATTACATTAAAAGTAAACGACTTCAATATCCCATTTTCAACAAATGACAGATCATCCAGACAGAAAAACCAGTAAGAAAATAGACTTCATTTATACTTAAGACCAAATGGACCTACCAGACATATACAGAACATCTCATCCAAGAACAGAATACACATTCTTCTCAAGCATAGACAGAATATTCTCTGTATAGATTATATATTAGGTCATGAAACAAGTCCTAACAATTTAAGAAGATTGAAATCACATCAAGTATCCTCTTTGACCACAATAGCATAATAGAAATCGCTAACAAGACGAATGCTAAAAAAAATCATAAATATGTAGAAATTAAGCAACAAACATCTGAAAAAATAATGGGTCAAAGTGGAAATCAAAAGCAAAATTAAAAAAAAATCTCAACACAAATGAAAATGGAATCACAACATAATGAAACATGGCATGCAGCAAAAGCAGTTTTAAGAGGGAATTTTATAGGGATAAACATCCACATTAAGAAAGAAAATAAATATTTCAAATAAATAATCTAGCCTTACACCTCAAGGAACCAGAAAAGAAATTCTAAGATCAAATTTAGCAAAAGGAAGGAATAAAGCTTAGAACAGAAGTAAAGGAAATAGAGACTGAAGAGTAATAGAAATGATCAATGTAACTAAGATTGGTTGTTTGAAAAGATAAACAAAATTGGCAAATCTATAGTCAGACTAAGAAAAAAAGTCAGGTGACGAAAATTAGAAAATTATAAGTGAAAGACGAGATATTATAGTGTTACCACAGAAATATAATGGATCATAAAAGACTGAACAATTATATGGCAACAAATTTGATAACTTAAAAAAAATGGGTAAATTCCTAGAAACATACAGCCTAAAAAGACTAAATCAAAGTAAAAGAAAATCTGAACAGAATAATAATAAGCAAGGAACTTAAACAGAAATCAAAAATCTCCTAACAAATTTGGCTTTATAAATAAATTATACCAAACATTTGAAGAATTAATATTAATCCTTCTCAAATCTTCCAAAAATTTGAAGAAACACTTCTAAATTCATTTTATAAGGCCAACATTATCTTAATACCAAAGCCAGATAAGGACATTACAAGAAAATAAAATTACAGTCCAATATTCCTAAAACTGATGGAAAAATCCCAAAAGGGGGAAAAAAAAACCCCAGCAAACCACACTCAAGAGCACATGAAAAGTTCATATCCCATGATCAAGTGGAATTCCTCCTCAGGATGCAGAGATGCTTCAACAATATGCAAGTCAATAAATATGATACACCACATTAAAAGAATAAAAGATATAAATATTATGATCATCTGAATACATGCAGAAAAGCATGTGACAAAACTCAACATTCCTTTTGATGAAAAACTCTCAACAAATTAAGTGTAGAAAAAAGAGGATTTCAAGTTAATAAAGACTGTTTATGACAAGTCAACATATAACATCATACACAACAGTAAAAAGTTAAAAGCCTTTTCTCTAAGATAAATGGTAAGGCAAGGATGCCCACTTTTGCCATTTCTACTTAACATAGTATTGGAAGTCCTAGCCAAAGCAATTAGGCAATGAAAAGAAATAAAAGACATCTAAGAAAGAGGGAAGAAGTAGAATCATATCTGTTTGTAGAGGACATGATCTATACATAGAAAATGTAGAAAACCATAAAGATACTGTCAAAAAACTTTAAGAATAAATGATTCAGTAAAGTTGTAAGATGCAAAATCAATATACAAAAATTAATTGCATATCTATATACTAACAGTGATCTTAAATAGAAACTAAGAAAGCCATCTTAATTATAATAACATCAAAAACAATAAAATATTATAAATAAACTTAACCAAGTTTGTACAAAACCTGTATATTCAGGTCTATGAAGACCTATATTTTCAGGTTTAAAACTATGACATTTATTTAAAAAAATAAATGCCAAAAACTAACGTAATGATATCCTGTTTTCTTGATTTAGAAGAATTAATGCTGTGAAAATGTCACCATACCATTCAAAGTTCAGGTTCAATGAAATTCCTATTGAAATTCCAATGACATTTTTCAGAGAAAGAGTCAAAGGTATTCTAAAACTGGCATGGAAGCACAAATGACCCAACTTAGCCAAAGAAATCTAAAGAATAAAAAGCTAGAGGTATCATAATTCCTGATTTCAAGCTATATTGCAAAGCTGTAGCAATCAAAACAGTATGTTACTGCCATAAAAAATAGTCACATAGAATAGTGCATTCAAATAGAGACCCAACATATGAACCCATTCACATAAGTTCAACCAATTTTTTACAAAAGTGAGATGAACACACAAAGGAAAAAGGATAGGTATTAATGGTGTTGGGAAAAGTGCAAGACATGTAAAATAATGAAATTATACTTCTCTCTTACACCACTCACCCAAAATTAAATTGAAATGGACCAAAGACTTAAATATAAGAACTGAAATTATAAAACTCAAAGAAAACAGGAAAAAGATCTTTGAGTTTGGTCTCAACAAGGATTTCTTAGATAAGACACAAAAAGCACGGGCAACAAAAGCTAAAATAGAAAAACAGAACAACATCAAACTAAAGAGCTTCTGCATAGCAATCAGTGAATTACAAAAAAAAAAAATCTATGAGATGGGAAAAATATTTGCAAACCATGTATCTAATAAGGGTTTAATATCCATAATATACAAAGAACTGATACAACCCAATAGGAAAATAGCAAATAATCCAATTTAAAAGTTAGTAAAGGACTAGACATTCTTTTTCTAAAGATGACATTCAGATTGTCAATAAGTATATGAAAAGGTACACACCATCAGTAATCATTGGACAATTACAAATCAAAACTCCCATCTGGTAAAATGGCTATTGCAAAAAAAAAAAAAAAAAAAAAAAACAATGGATAACAGACTGTTGTAAGATTGCTGCAAATTAGGAAGACCCTAAGATTTCCTCATCCCATGAATACAACTAATAAATGTCAAATCACCCTAAACAACCAAGGAATTGACTTAAGACTGGCAGAGCAAACTCCACAACGAAAAGTAGAGAAGAGGTCACATTAAAGAAGGTAGGAATTATGAACACATGGTTTGGGATGGAAACAGATCATGGTCACAGTGGTGGGGAGGGAGCCACAGTCACGGAGAAGGACAAGACAGATTAGCACACAAGGGAGCACACAGGGAAAAATAAATACCCATAGTGTGAGAGGGGCTGAATTTGATGAGCCCCAACAGGGCTTACAGCTTGAAGTTTTTAAAGGTGATCAGGCTTGACTGAGGTAGACCCCAGAGGACATTGCATTGCTCCTGGTGAAAAAGCAGGCAAACAACCCACAGACATGCAATGTGGAAACAGCTATCTGAAGAGCAGCTGGGGAACACAGTGAGGAGTTAATTTGCTCACTATGGAGCATGACCCAGAGAGAGAGCATCCACAGAGAGACTCCTGGCACCAACCATTTCCTTCCAGCACCCCTCAGCAAAAGCACAGGGCAACCTGCTGGAACCAGCACAGCCAAACACTTGCTACCTAATGTGCTTACACCAAGTCCTGCCCCTCTGCACTCTGATGGAACCACCCTTCCCAGTCACATTTGTTTCAATCCCAGCAAGGCAGGTCCCCTTCAGCAGATGACTAGCCCAAACCTCTGCTCAAACCATGTCTCCCAATGCAGGAGTTTTGCAGAGCCTTGGTTCTGGTGGTGGCAGTGGCAACAGGATTCATTTCACAAACAGACCAGAGCACACCTAGTTAAAATGTGCCATATTCAGGCTAGGGACCAAACATTGCCCCCAATAGTCAAGGAGAACCTCCACAGACAACTGGCCTGAAAGATAAAGCAGGCAGGACAAAATAGCAGATTGCACACAACATACATTAGAGAAACTTCCAGAAATGCCAAGCCCTGGGGAACCGGGAACCCTATGCAGCAAGGCACTATAGGACCTCTTCTTCATAAAGACATTGCCCTCCAGAATAAGATGTACTGACTTTCCTAAAACAGAAAAATGGGCACATAGACAAAATGAAAACACAGAAATTTATCCCAAATGAAAGAAAGGGACAAGGCCACATCAAGAGATCTAAGTGAAACAGATATAAGTAACATGCCTGAGAGATTTTAAAGTAATGATCATAAGGATACTCACTGGACTTGAGAAAAGAGTGGAAGACATGAGTAAGACCTGTAATATAGAGATAAGTAATAAAATGGCAGAGATAAAGGGTTCAATAAAAAGCATGCTTGATAGAATAAATAGCAGAATGAAAGAAGCAGAGGAATGAATTAGTGACCTAGAAGACAGAGTAATGGAAAGTGATCAGGCTGAACAAGAGAAAAAAAGAATTATGCAAAATTTGAATAGACTTAGGGAACTTAGTGATTCCATTAAATGTAATAGCATTCATATTATAGAAGTCTCAGAAGAAAAGAGAGAAAAGGGAGCAGAAAATTTATTTGAGGAAATAATATCTGAATTTCCCAGATCTGGGGAAGGAAACAGATATTGAGATCCAGGAGAACAGAGAACCCTTAAGAAAATTAACAAAAGGAAATCCACACCAAAACATATTGTAATTAAATTGGCAAAATATAGTGATAAAGAGAAAAGAAAGAAAAGAAAAGAAATAAGGCAAAAGAAAAAGCAACCTACAGGGAAACCCTATAAGGCTATCAGGAGATTTTTTAGCAGAAGCTTTCCAAGCCAGAAGAGAATGGTGTGATATATTCAAAGTGCTGAATGGGAAAAATCTGCACCCAAGAATATTCTACCCAGTAAGGAAATTATTCAGAATAGGAGAGATAAAGGGTTCCCTAGACAAACAAAAGTTAAAGGAATCCATCACCACTAAACCAAACCTGCAAGAAATGTTAAAGGGAATTCTTTTGAGTTGAAAGGAAAGGCCATTATTGAGAGTTAAGAAAAGAAAGGAAAACAAAATTCACAGGTACATACAAACATAATAAAGTAATAGATTAATCACTTATAAAATCAGTATGGAGGATAAAGCACAAAAGCAGTGAAATCAATTGTATCTATAAAATCAGTCAAGGGATTCACAAAATAAAAGGTTATAAAGTATGACACCATGTATATAATACACAATGGGAGGGTGGACTAAAATTTTAGTGCTTTTAGGATGGGTTCAAACTTAAAATGACTGTCAATCTAATATAGACTACGATATGCATAGAACATTACATGCTAACGTAGTGATAACCACAAATCAAAAGCCTGTCATAGATATGAAAAAAATAAAGAGAAAGGAATTGAAGCATATCACTAGAGAAGGCCATCAACTCACAAGGCAAGAAAGTAAGAGAAAAAAATAACAGAGAAGACCTATAAAAATAACCATAAATGAGCAACAAAATGACAATAAGTACAAAACTATCAATAATAACTTTGAATGTAAATGAACTAAATTCTCCAATCAAAAGACATAGGGAAACTGAATGGATAAAAAAGCAAAATCCATTTATGTGCTGCTGACAAACTCATTTCATACCAAGAAACACACGCAGATTTAAGGCAAGGGGATACAAAAACATTTATCATGCAAATGAAAGTGAAAAGAAAGAAAGTTGAAGTAGCAATACTTATATTGAAAAAAGTAGACTTTAAAATAATGACAGTAACAAGACACAAAGGACACTATATAATCATAAAGGGAACAATCCAAGAAGAGCATATAACAATCATAAATATTAATGAACCCAACATGGGAGCACCCAAAACATAAAGTAAATATTAATAAACATAAAGGTAGTAATAAACAGCAATACAATAATCATATGGGACTTTAATACCCCACTTACATCAATGGAAAAATCATCCAGACAGAAAATCAACGAGGAAAGTGTGGCTTTGAATGACACATTGGACCACATTGACTTAATAGTTATATTCAGAACATCCCATAATAAAAAGGTAGAATACACACTCTTTTCAAGTGCACATGAAACATTCTCCAGAATAGATAACATGTTAGGCCACAAAATCAGTCTCAACAAATTCAAAAGACTGAAATTATATCATGCATCTCTTCAAACCACAATGCCACAAAAGAAGAAATCAACCACAAGAAAAAATATGGAAAGAACACCAATACATGGAGGTTAAATAACATGCTACTAAACAATAAATAGGTCAAATAAGAAGTCAAAGAGGAAATCAAAAACTAAATGGAGACAAATGAAAATAAAAACCCAATGATCCAAAATCTTTAGGATGCAGCAAAAGCTGTTCTGAGAGGAAAGATTATAGCAATGCAGGCTTATTTCAAGAAGAAAAAAAAAATCTCTAATAAAACAACCTAACCTTACACTTAGAGGACTTATAAAAAGAACAAACAAAATCTAAAAACAGCAGAAGAAAGGAAATAATAAAGATTAAAGCAGGAAAAAAAATGAAATCAAGACTAAAAAATACAATAGAATGGATCAATGAAACCAGGAGCTGGTTCTTTGAAAAGGTCAACAAAAATGATAAGCCACTAGTCAGATTCATCCAACAAAAAAAAAAAAAAAAGAGAGAGAGAGAGCGAGATCTCAAAATCAGAAAGAAGTACAACCCACCACAGAAATACAAAGGATTGTAAGAGAATATTATGAAAAATTATGTCAACAAATTGGACTACATAGAAGAAATGGATAAATTCTTGTAAACCTCTCATGGCAGGGAGGACTTAAGATGGTGGAATAGTAGGGGGATCCTGGGTTTGCCTCATCCCTTGAACACAGCTAGATCAATATCAAATCATTTTGAATAACTAGGAAATTAATCTGAGGATTAAGAAAGGATCTGCACAATTGGAAGGAGAGAATGAGGCGGATGCAAGGTTCAAAAATGTGAACAGGGGAGAGAAAAGCCATGGTGCTTCAGGGGGAAGGGAGCCCTTTTCATGGAAATTAGTCCAGAAGAGAGGGAAAGAGTGGGAGGGAGAGCAGCCTATATGGTTTGTGCAAGATACTGTGGTGTGGGGATCCCCCTAGGTCACACCAGGAGAGAGTGTTTCTCTTCCTGGAGTAGATTTGGAAAAGTGTATAGTGTCTCTTCAAGGACCAAAGGTCCACCAGGTGCCATTGAATGGCCATTCAACAGCAGAGAACAGAGAAGTGTGCAGAGGGCAGATAACCTAGTCACAGGTTTTTGCTGTGCTTCACCATGGACTCCAGGCACCTGGGTGACTATATGACTGCCTTTTGGGGACAGAATGGGGCCTGGCACAGTAATGCCAGGCTCTCCTCTGGGAGGGGAGTGGGTCCATGTCTTATCAGGTCCTTTAAGATTTGGAGATTTCAATCCCAGCCATTAGCCAGAGAAAAAACATAGGAGAACTATGGCTCTAAGTGTGCCAACAGCCCAGGCACAGACAGGTTAAGGGCAGGGATCTGATAAAAACCTGGGACACAGGATGGGAGATTGTTCACTTTTCTTTGAGGGCCTCCTGGAACAGCAGCAGCCACGAGTTCCTTTCTCTGGAGATGAGAGGGTGGGGTGGTGCCATCTTCCACATCCCCCCTTCCCAAGCCCATCGACAGGGTCAGACTTCAGAGAGAAACACAGTGCCTCCAGTGGAGGCTGGAGTCACTTATGCCAAACCCTACCCCCTGTACTGACCCTGCAGGGCTGTCTTTACTTGGGCAGGCGTCTGTCTCAGAAGGGGAAGGGAACAAGCATTCGAGTCCAAGAGGCACAGAGAACTCCCCTCAAATCAACAAAAATATGTCAACACCCAGACATATCATAGTGCAACTTGCAAAATACAATGATAAAGAGAAATCTGAAGGCAGCTAGGGACAAAATGCCCTTAACCTAAAAGGGTAGACACATAAGGTTAGCAGCAGACCTGTACACAGAAAGTAGGTAAAAGGAGTTTGTGAACACTAAACCAGCTCTGCAAGAAAAATTAAAGGGCACTCATTCAGTGGGAAAGAGAGACCAAAAAAACAAAGACTGAAAGGAACAGACACAATCTACCAGGACAGCAACTTTACAGGTATTACAATGGCACTGAATTCATATCTATCAATAATTACTCAGAATGTAAATGCTCCAATCAAAAGACATAGGGTATCAGAATTGATAAAAAAAAAAACATGGATATGATGCTTAGAAAAGATTCATTTTAATTTTTTAAAGATAATTATTTATTTATTTATTTATTTATTTATTTATTTATTTATTTGACCGAGAGAGAGAGAGAGAGAGAGAGCACAAGCAGGGGGAGAGGGAGAGGGAGAAGAAGACTCCCCGCTCAGCAGGGAGCCCTATGTGGGCCCTGATTCCAGGACCCTGGGATCATGATCTGAGCCAAAGGCAGACACTTAACAACTGAGCCACCCAGGCGCCCCAGACAAATTACATTTAGATTTAAAAAAAAAGACTAATAAGAGATGGAGAAGGGCACTATATAAAAATAAGGGAGTCTATTCACTAAGAAGATCTAACAATTGCAAATTGCCCCCAACTTGGGAGTAGCCAAATATATAAATCAATTAACAACAAATTTAAAGAAACTCATTGATAATAATGCAATAATAGTAGGGGACTTTAATACCTCACTTATAGCAACAGACAGATCATCTAAGAAGATCAAAAAGGAAACAATAGCTTTGAATGACACATTGGACCAGATGGACTTAACAGACTTATTCAGAGCATTTCATCCTAAAATAGCAGAATACACATTCTTTTCGAGTGCACATGGGACGTTCTCCTGAAGAGATCACATACTAGATCATAAATCAGGCCTCAATCAGAACAAAAAGATTGAGATCACAGGATGCTTATTTTCAGACTACAATGCTATTAAACTTGAAGTCAATCGTAAGAAAAAATTTGGAAGGACCACAAATATATGGAGGTTAAAGAATATCCCACTAAAGAATGAATGGAAATTAAAAAAGAAATTAAAAAAAATACATGGAAGCAAATGAAAATGAAATCACAATATTCTAAAACCTTTGAGATGTAGCAAAGGCAGTCCTAAGAGGGAATTATATAGCAATACAGGCCTTCCTCAAGAAACAAGAATACACAACCTAAAGGAGCTGGAAAAAGAACAGCAAATACAGCCTAAAATCAGCAGGAGAAGGGAAATAATTAAGATTAGAGCAGAAATAAATGATATAGAAATTAAAAAAATAGAATAGATCAACAAAACTAGGAACTGGTTCTTTGAAAGAATTAACAAAATGATAAACCCCTAGCCAGACTTATGGAAAAGAAAAGATAAAGGACCAAAATAAATAAACTCATGAATGAAAGAGGAGCAATCATATCCAACACTAAAGAAATACAAACAATTATATGAGAATATTATGAGCAATTATATGCCAACAAATTAGGTAATCTGGAAGAAATGGATGTATTCCTAGAAACATTCAAACTATCAAAACAGAAACAGAAAGAAATAGAAAATCTTAACAGACCCATAACCAGCAAAGAAATTGAATCAATAATCAAAATTCTCCCAACAAATAAGAGTCCAGAGCCAAATGGCTTTCCAGGGGAATTCTACCAAACATTTAAAGAATTAATACCTAATCTTATGAAGCTGTTTCAAAAAATAGAAATGGAAGGAAAACTTCTGAACTCTTTCTATGAGGCCAGCATTACTTTGAGTGTATAATGCTAAGCAAAACAAGTCAGAGAAAGACAAATATATTATTTCATTCATATGTGGAATTTAAGAAACAAAACAAGTGAGCATAGGGGGAGGGAAGGAAACATAAAATAAGATAAAAACAGAGAGTGAGGTAAACCATAGGAAACTCTCAAGTATAGAGAGCAAACTGAGGATTGCTGGAGAGGAGGTGTGTGGGAGGATGGGCTAAGTGGGTGATGGGTATTAGGAAGACGCTTGTTGGGAGCAGCAGTAAGTGTTATATGTAAGTGATGAACCACTAAATTCTACTCCTAAAACCAATACTATACTATATGTTAACTCACTTCATTTTAAATAAAAAATTAACATAAACATCTCAAGATTGAATTAGAAATAAAAAATTTTCAGACCACTATTAGCAATGAAATTAAGTTAGTAATAAACTCCCAAACAAAAGTCCAGGACCACGTGGCTTAACAGATGAATTCTACTAAACATTTAAAAAATAGTTCATACCGGGTGCCTGGGTGGCTCAGTCGTTAAGCATCTGCCGTCAGCTCAGGTCATGATACCAGGGCCTTGGGACTGAGCCTCACATCGGGCTCCCTGCTCAGTGGGAAGCCTGCTTCTTCCTCTCCCACTCCTTCTGCTTGTGTTCCCTCTCTTGCTATGTCTCTGTCAAATAAATAAATGAAATCTTTAAAAAAAATAGTTCATACCTTGTCTTCTCAAACTATTGCAAAAAATAGAAGTGAAAGGAGAGCTTCCGAATTCATCCCATGAGTCCAGCATTACCCTGATACAAAAAAAAAAAGAAAAAGAAAGAAAGAAAGAAAGAAAGAAAGAAAGAAAGAAAGAAAGAAAGAAAGAAAGAAAGAAACGAACCAAACAAACAAAAAAGAAACAAAGAAAGAAAAAGAAAAGAAAGAAAGAAAAGGAAAAGACACTACAAAAAGCAAAAGCAAACAAACAAATACTACAGGTCAATATCTATGATGAACATAGGTGCAAAAATTCTCAAAATATTAGCAAACTAAATCAAATAATACATTAAAAGATATTTACTATGATCAAATGGAATTTATTCCAGGAACGCAAGGATGGTTCAATATTCACAAATCAATCAACATGATACAACCATCAACTAGAGAAGATAAAAATTGTATGATATTTTCAGCAGATGAAGAAAAAGTATTTGGCAAAAGACCATATCCATTCATGAGAAAAACTTCCAACAAAGTAAGCTGAGGAGAACTACCTTAATATAATAAAGATCATATCTGAAAAACCCACAACCAATATCATATTCAATGGTGAAAAACTGAGAGCTATTCCTCTAAGATCAGGAAAAGGCAAGAATATCCACTCTTGCCACCTTTATTCAATACAGTACTGGAATACTCGCCTTTGCCATCAGACAAGAAAAAGAAATAAAAGGCATCCAAATTGGTAAGAAAGCAATAAAGTTTCACTACTTGTATATGGCATGACACTATATATAGAAAACCCCAAAGACTCCATACAAAAAAAAAGAAAAAACTACTAGAACCGAGAAATGAATTCAGTAAAGTAACAGTATAAAATATCAATATACAAAAATCGGTTTCATTTCTCTACACTATAATGAAGTAGCAGAAAGAGAAATTTGCACCAAAATAATAATATATGTAGGAATAACCTTAAACAAGGAGGTGAAAGATGTGTAAACAAAAGTATAAAACACTGATGAAATAAATTGAAGATAACTCAAACAAATGGAAAGATAGTCCATGCTATGGAATGGGAGAACAAATATCGTTAAAATGTTCATAAAACACAAAGAAATGTTCAGATTCAATGCAGTCCCTATCAAAATACAACAGCATTTTTCACAGAAGTAGAACAGATAAAACTAAAATTTGTATGTAACTACCAAGATCCCAAATAACAAAAGCAATCTTGAATAGCAACAAAACTGGAGGTATCACAATCCCAGATTTCAAGATATACTACAAAGCTGTAGTAATCAAAATAGTCTGGTGCTGGCACAAAAATAGACACACAAATGGATAGAACTGAGTAGAGAGCCTAGAAATAAACCTACATGGTCAATTAATCTATGACAAAAGAGACAAGAATATACAATAGAAAAAGGCAGACTCCAACAAATGGTGTGGGCAAAACTGGATAGCTACAGGCAAAAGAATGAAACTGGGCCACTTTCTTACATCATATACAAAAATAAACTCAAAATGTAGTAAGATCTAAATGTGAGGCTAGAAGCCATAAAATTCCTAAAATAAAACAGTAATTTTTTGACACCAGCTGTAGAAAAAGTTTTTTAGATATGTCGCCTCAAGAAAGAAAAACAAAAGCAAAATTAAACTATTGGGACTATACCAAAATAAAATGATTTTGCACAGTGAAGGAAATCATCAACCAAACAAAAAGATAAGCCATCAAATGGAAGTAGATATTTGGAAATGGCATATCCGATAAGGGGTTAATATCCAAAATGTATAAAGAACTTATACAACTTGAAACCAAAAAAGCAGATAATCTAATTAAAAATGGGCAGAAAACCTGAATAATTTTTCCAAAGACATATGGATGGCCAACAGACACATTAAAGATGCTCATCATCACTAGTCATCATGGAAATTCAAATCCAAACCACAACCTCACACTTGTCAGATTGGATAAAATCAAAACACAAGGGAAAAAAGTGTTGGCAAGGATGCAGAGAAAAAGAAAGCCCCATACGCCATTCGTGGGATTGCAAGTTGGTACAGCCACTGTGGAAAATAGTATGGAGGTCCCTCAAAAAATTAAAAATAGGAACACCATATTGTCCAATAATTCCAGTGCTGGGTATTTACCCAAAGAATATAAAAATACTAATTCAAAAAGATATATGCACCCCCATATTTATTTCCCTATTATTAACAATACCAAAATATGGAAGAAACCCAAGTGTCAAGCCATAGATGAATGAATAAAGAATGAATGTATAAATATATACATACATACACACGTACACACACAGTGGAATATTTTTCATCCATTAAAAAAAAAGACTGAAATCTTGCCATTTGCAGCATAATGGATAGCATGTATAATGCCAACTGAAGTAAGTTAGAGAAAGACAAATACCATATAATGCCACTCATATATGGAATTTAAGAAACAAAAGAAAGAAAAAAAAGAAAAAAACAGACACTTAAATATAGAGAATCAACAAGTTGTCAAAAGGGAAGTTTGTGGGAGGATGAATGAAATAGGTGAAGGGGATTAAAAGTACAACTATTGTGATGAGCACTAAATAATATATAGAATTGTTGAATCATTATATTTATACACCTGAAGCTCATATAATACTGTGTGTTAACTATATTTGAATTAAAAAGTTAAAAATTTAAAAATTAAATAACCTGATTTAAAAATGGGCAGTATACTTGAATATACATTGTTTTCTTTTCTTTCAGTATTTTATTTATTTATTTGACAGAGAGCACAAGCAGGGGGAGTGGCAGGGAGAGGGAGAAGCAGCCTTCCCGCTGAGTAGGGAGCCCCATGTGGGGTTCAATCCCAGGACCCTGAGATCATGACCTAAGTGGAAGGCAGTGGCTTAACTGACTTAGCCACCCAGGTGCCCCAAATATACATTGTTTCCAAGAAGACTTAGAGATGTTCAACAGGTGCTTGAAAAGATGCTTAATGATCACTAATCATCAGAGAAATGAAAATCAAAACCACAAAAATAGCACCTCACACCTGTCAGATTGGCTATTAATACAAATACAGAAGTAACAAGTGTTGGTGGAGTGTGGAGAAAAGGGAATCCTTCTACACTGCTGACAGAAATGTAAATTGGTACAGCCACTATGGAAAACAGTATGAAGATGCCTCAAAAAATTAATAATGGAACTATTATGTGGTCTAGGATTACCACTTCTGGGTATTTATTCAAATGAAATGAAAACACCAATCCAAAGAGATATGTACACCCTCTGCTCATGGCAGCATTACTTCTAATAGCCAAGACATGGAAAACACCTTAGTGTCTATCAGTAGCTGAATAACTAAAGAAAATATGTTATGTATATACAATAGAGTATTACACAGCCATAAAAAAGAATGAAATCTTACTTTGCAACAATATAGGTGGACCTAGAGGGTATTATGCTAAATTAAATAAGAAAAAGAAATATACTGTATGATTTCATGAATATACACAATCTAAAAAGCAAATGAAAAAACAGAAACAGTATGTTTGTTTGCATGAGTCACTGCCCATTCTGGGAAGGACTCCTCCTATTGACACCTTTGGCTCAAGGACTCAAAATTAACCAAGTAGAATCTTCCCTGGAAATGTGCTATAATTTAAGATACTTCCTACTCTTTCCTTCCTTTTGTCCTACCTTCCAAGTTGTAAAATATACATCATTTTCTGAAGTCCTCACCTGCTTTCTTCCCCTAAAATATCTTGTACATACTACCAAACTTAGTGTCTGCTTCTTGGCTGACCTGAGCAAATGTAAATGCTACCAAGAGTTGTCTAAAAACATATTAAAAGGGGATTTTTTCTGGCTCACTCATTGCTGGAAAGGCAAAAAAAAACATTATTCTGTGTCATGGAACAAAGACAATCAGTCACATAAGATGGCAGCCATTTGCAAAAGGTTTTACTTATGGTGATACGGGAAAATGGCAGATGCAGGGGAAGTATAGGTGTGATGTTCAGAAATTTGTAAAATACCAGAGGAGGGGAATTTGTAGGGTGTCTACAAAGACAGTGGAGTTGACTGGTTACTATTTAGTTATATCAAAGTCCTCTAGAGGGATAAGAGGAAACTAAGGGCTCCTGACAAACAATTCAAGATGAAGTGCAAGAGTCAGAGCACTTCTTTGGTAAGTTACAAAGGGACATTTATCTCCTTCATTAGAAGAGCAGTCACAATTGAGCAACAATTTGAAAAGGCAATAATATCACAGAGCTACAGACATTTGAATGTACAGCAATATAGATATGTCATGCTATCTTTAGGGCCTAGGACCCTGAAATATGGGATAAGGACTTCTAAACTGATATACATGAGGGCACTGGCTCTGCAAGGCAATACATGCCCCATTAAAAGATGGTGTATGTCCTCTCTTACTGTGCATTATAATTAGGATTAAATACTATCATAATTCCAGTGGACATTTACTGGGCTTGGGAAAGAGGAAAAACTATATATTGAAGGAGTTGCAAAAATAAGCTGGGAGAGAAATACCCCTGGGATTGGTTGATCAAGACAGCTGAATACCAGACTGGGTGAGAAATAATTCATTGATCTGGGGGCACTTTCTAAGGACATGGAATTTAACAAAGATTGAAAACCTGTCACAGTTAGCAACAGAATAAAGATTGTCTAATGCTGAAGAAGACATTGATCCTGGAGGTGTAATGGACATTTATGCTACTTTATCAGAGGAGGTAAAGATTGCTCTTGTCCATGATGGCCTAGCACATGGAATTTACAAAGCTACCCAAGCCTTAGACGAGTGTCAAGCCCATTTTTGTGTGCTTGCATCCATCTGTAATGAGCCTATGTATGCCAAATTGGTGGAGGCCCTTTGTGCTGAACACCGAAACAACTTCATCAAGGTTGATAACAAGAAACTAGAGGAATAGATAGACTTCTGTAAAACTGACAGAGGGAAAATGCTGAAAGTGGTTGGTTGCAATTGTGTGGTAGTCAAGGACTATGGCAAAGAGTCTAAAGCCATGGACACCATTGAGAAATACTTCAAGTTCAAGAAATGAACAAATAAAAAAAAACTTGGCTTTTATTCAGTAAGAGGAGGCAGGGGAGGGAGCAGGAGAGGGGGGAGGAAGAGGGAAAGCACATAGCTAGAGAGACATTTCAGTATACGGCCAATGTAAATATTTCACTGGAGACCTGACAACCTGGCTCCAAGTGGTACTGGGGTTATCTTAGTAAGAGACTATTAGAAAAGAACTATAGGATTTGGGTTTGTGTTTAGTCATTTCATTTTTTGTAGCATTTAGGAAAGTGAGACTTGCTTTATTTGAACATTATAAGGAAGTACAGGTATTTATATGATTAGTGTTTAACAAATCTACCTAGAAAAAGACTAGGTCTAGGCCAAAGCTTTGTTTGGTAAAGAAACCACAGTCACTTATATTAGCCAGGATAGAAGTATGTTTGGCCATTTTTGTGTTTTAGACAATGTTCGTGTTTTACCTATATTCAGGTATAATTTCAGAATGATCTTGTTTTTGTCTTGATTCATCATTGTCACAGAGCAGCCTTGTTTAATGTTGATATTCTGTGAATTATTTTTTTATATTCAACCTAGAACATAAGACCTAGCTGAGCATACTAGGCTACTTCCTAAATGTCACTGCTGCTTTTCTCTTTCTCAGTAGTACTTGTATTTGAAAGCAAATAATTATATTAAATAAATATGCATACAGAAATACATGTGGGTATGCATTGGCTAACTCAATTACTTTTAATTTCAGTGGAAATTTTAAGTTGAATAATGACAGTATTGTAATACATTTTTTTTCTGAGTTCTGTCAAACCTCCTCCCACAGCATATTTTTGGATCTATTTTTGGATCTACTTTTTGTTATTCATAAAATATATGGTTACCAGATAACATAATTACCTATTGTTGCAGTAGAAATTTTTATAAACAAAATAAACTACTGTATTTTTACATTTGCTTCCTTTATTTAAAATCACATAGAAAAAAATTTTAAATTGTGTTTCTGAAATATGTTTCAATTTTTTACAACTTGTAGCTAAAGGCAACAAATATAAAATAACTCAGATAAAGTAATGTTAAAAACTTTAATAAATTAAAAATAATATATACTTGAAGGTCTTCTTTCAGATGACTCTGGGGGTAAGAGTAGTTGAATAGTTTGCAATATAATGGAATCAATAAAACAAAATATATACATAAAAAAAGACCTCCCAAAGCAAAAGAAAAAGAAAAGTCTCTAAGTATGAAATGAGTGCAATACATAAGTTTAGGAGAGAAAGAAAATCCATTCCCATGACTCAAAGAAATTTCTTTCTGAGATGAATTTTGAGTTAGGATCTGGAGATTTGGATAGGTTGAGAAAGAAGAGCACATCACTAAATGGCATGTATTAGGTGCTTGATACCCTACACTATATAATATAATCCTACCACAAGGCAATTAACTGAGGCCCAGACAATTTAAGTAAACAGTCATCTTTCACACAGCTCTCTATTTGCAGAGTCCTTATCTAGACCCAGATATTGACCCTCAAATCCATATTCTTTCCATCATTTGGTGTTGGGAACTACATCTAGAGATAGGCATGTGAGAATAACGAAATTGAGGGAAGGGATGAGATAAACAGAATTAAAGCATCCAGGATTTGTCCAAAATATTTTCACAGGATCATATGGTTGGTTTGAGCGGAAGAGGCTAGAAGAAACCAAAAGATAAATGGAAGATAAGGCTATAATGGTTGAACTTGCCTTAGGCATTATTGAAAACAATCGATGGCCAAAGGAATGAAATGATAAAGACATCAGTTTAAGAAGATTAATGCTAATAAGCAGAAGTGATTGACTAGAAAATAAATTAAAGGTAAGGAGCCCTATTAATTATGACAAACATAAAGTAAAATCTGACAGAATTTTGGAAGAATTTTCTAAGAATCTCAAGATCTGAAATGTCACAAAAATAAAGGAAAAATATTAATGTTCAATTGACTAGAGTGTTTTTATTTTAGGTTGGATAATTACCTTGGAAGCACTTCAAAAAGGAACTGAGTCACTTCCATCTTATGATCATAGCAAATATAGAACAGTATAAAAAATGTCCTTTATACTTCAATTTTTGGATGGCAGTAGAAAATTAATTAAGGATACATATGTGGAAAATGAAAGTAGTATATACTTATTTTAACATTTTTACAACATTTAACCTCTTTGCCAACATTAAAATATCATCTTATTTAATTCTTACAACAATTCCATGAATCGGCATATATGCTATTGTATATAAATTTAACAGAGAAATAAACCTAAGCACAGATAGGTTAAGTAATGTTTCCAAGGTAATACACAGTGGATAATAAATTTGGGGTTTGAGCCCAGGTAGTAAAGTTCTCAAGACTAGACTCTTAACACCATTTTACTAAGTTGACCCTGTATTGCTCCTAATTTAAATGATGGATACAATAATACAGCAAGCATATTTTAATTATTTTCAGTCATTATAATTTCTTTTTTAGAAAACATAACTGGTCTATTATTCAATAAATGAAAATATTATTATTTTTTCTGTAAATTCCATACATGAAGTTTTTATTTTGTGGTCACAAATATAATTTTTCCCATATTGGCTTAAGGTAATTCTTGATTTTAAGAATATGTAGATAAGAGGCCAAATTATAGAGGTTGCACAGGCCCAGTCAAAACTATATAGAAGGAGGGAATGAGGTTAAATGCAAATAAATTCAAATTGACATATTTTGGGTTCCTATTATGTGCAAGACATTATGACAATTGTGTAATATGCAATTCATCTGTGTTCAAGGAGATGGCAATATAGTGATAGATTAAATAATGATATAGATATTGGTTCTCATAATGAGTGCCATTAAGGTATATAAACACAATCATAACTGAAATGAGGGAAATACCAAGTTCTGGGGAAAGAATTAGAAAGTGCTTTCAGCAGAAGATATTTTCTAGTGCCAACTTCAAAAAATGAGTAGAATTTTTTTGTAAAGATTTTATTGATCTATTTTACAGAGAGAGAGAGAGCCAGAGAACACAAGTAGGGGGAATGGCAGAGGAAGAAGGAGAAGCAGGCTCCCTGCTAAGCAGGGAGCTGATGCGGGGCTTGATCCTAGGACCTTGGGATCATGACCTGAGCCAAAGGCAGAGCCACCCAGGCACCCCAAGAAATGAATAGAATTTTAACAAGTTTAAAATAAATTAGAAATATTCATCTAGAGAGAAGTAAAAGTATGGACTGTAACAGTAGGTCAAGACATAGAAGATAATGCTTTCAGGCATACTGACTTGGAGTGTAGCAAAAATGTTAGAGGACTTTTTACATCCCCTATAGTACTAGCTAAATAAAGACTCTCAGTGGTTAAACCATTTCCTATCTCAGTACCTCAGTACATATGGCTCAGACTTGTTAGGACACACTAAATTTGAAACCCTGATGAAAGGAATCAAAATATAAGAGGTAGAATATGTTAAAAAAATACTTGATAAGTCAAAATATGGAAGCCCCAAATAGTTGGGAAAATATTTCTTCCTATCATAAAAACAGGCTGAAAAGGTAAGGTATCAGTGAATTTGATAAAATATTTTTGGGGTAACTCAGTACTTTCAGCTCGCCAGTAAGACATGATAAAGTGATAACCCACAGTCAAATTGTAAGAGACTTAAGAACTCTTACTTTGAAGAATGAGATATAGAATAAAAGCTGAACACACAGATTGCTGAATAGCAATGAACTATCAGCCGAGATTAGGTAACATGAATTCCAAATGTATATGATAAAGATTTCAATACTGCCCAGAAAACTTCAGGAGCCTGAAATAGAAGTAAAGAAATGGCCAATGAGCTGCTTCCTGTATCTACCAATTATAAAGTTATCAGTTAGACCAAATCAGTCAATATTTAAAAGTATTTTTGCATTCTTAATTTTCTGTCTACATGTTACACCTGTTACCGATAAAGAAGAATTAAAATACCAACTACAATTAGAATTGGCTATTTTTCACTTTGGCTAATTTTGGGTTTACGTTTTTTGAACCATCTAGAGTATGGTAAGATATGTAAGTATATGATCCAGGAAAGGAGGTTAAGATATAAAGAGATAAAACAATATGCCCAAAAGGCATAATAATTTGGAATATAGCAAAATGTTATATATAACATCCTAATAAAACTTTGAGGCATTTGTACTGAACAGGAAATAGTCAAAACCTTACAGAGCCTTATTTTTGTTTTTTGTTTTGTTTTCTTGTTTTTAGGGTTGCTATGTCTTCTTAACCAATTGACATATTGATCATTATGAAATGTCCTCTTTTATCCCCGGTGATATTCCTTATGCTGTATTCTATTTTGCCTGATAGTAATAGACATTTTCTTGTTTGCTTTTTTTTTTTTTGCCTTTAGTGTCTTTATGTAGAAAGTATATTTTTTACAGATGTCATATAAATAGATATGTCCTATTTTCTAATTAAATGAAAATCTCTGCTTTTAATTGGAATGCAGAAAAAATTTAATGTAATTTTTGATATAGCTGGGTTTTTTTTTTAATTTAAATTCAATTACCAACACATAGTACATCATTAGTTTCAGATGTAGAGTTCAATAAATCACCAGATGTGTATAACACCCAGTGCTCATCACATCACTTGCCCTCCTTAATGTCCATCACCCAAAAACTCCATCCCCTCAGCAACCCTCAGTTTGTTTCCTATAGTTAAGAGTCTCTCATGGTTTTTCTCCCTTTCTGATGACTTCTCATTCAGCTTTCCATCCCTTCCCCTGTGATCCTCTGCACTGTTTCTTATATTCCACATATGAGCGAAACCATATAATTGTCTTTCTCTGCTTGACTTATTTCCCTCAGCATAATACCCTCTAGTCCCATCCACATCAGTGAAATGGTAAGTGTTCATCCTTTCTGATGGCTCAGTAATACTGTATTTCTTTATCCATTCATCTGTTGATGGACATCTCAGCTCTTTCCAGTTTGGCTATTGTGAACATAGCTGCTATAAACATTAGGGTGCTGGTACCTCTTTGGATCACTACATTTATATCTTTGGAGTAAATACCTAGTAGTTCAATTTATGGGTCATAGGGTAGCTCTGTTTTCAAATTCTTTAGAACTTCCATATTGTTTTCTAGAGTGGCTGTACCAGCTTGCCTTCCCACCAACAGCGTAAGAGGGTTCCCCTTTCTCCACTAATTTTAGCCATTCTGACTGGTGTAAGGTGGTATCTTATTGTGGTTTGGTTTGTATTTCCCTGATACAAAGTGATGTGGTACAATTTTTCATGTGTCTGTTGGGTATTTGTACATCTTCTTTGGAGAGATGTCTGTTCATGTATTCTGTCCATTTCTTGACTGGATTATTTGTTCTTTGGGGGTTGAGTCTGATAAGTTCTTTATAGATCTTGGATACTAGCCCTTTATCTGATATGTCATTTGCAAATATCTTCTCCCATTCTGTAGGTTGCCTTTTAGTTTTGTTGACTGTTTCCTTTGCTATACAGAAGCTTTTTATCTTGATGAAGTGCCAATAATTCATTTTTGCTTTTGTTTCCCTTGCCTCTGGAGATGTGTCTAGCAAGAAGTTGCTCTGGCTGAGGTCAAAGAGGTTGTTCCCTGTGTTCTTCTCTAGGATTTTGATGGATTCCTGTATCACATTTATGTCTTTCACCCATTTTGAGTTTATCTTTGGGTGCAATTGTAAATGGGATTAACTCCTTAATTTCTCCTTCTTCTGTCTCATTGTTAGTGTATAGAAATGCAACTGATTTCTGTGCATTGATTTTTATATCCTGCCACATTGCTGAATTCCTGTATGAGTTCTAGGAAATTTGGGGTGGAGTCTTTTGGGTTTTCCACATAAAGTATCATGTCATTTTTGAAGGGTAAGGGTTTGACTTCTTCTTTGCCAATTTGAAAGAATTTTATTTCTTTTTGTTGTCTGATTGCTGAGGCTACGATTTCTAGTACTATGTTGAACAACAGTGGTGAGAATGGGCATCCCTATCGTGTTCCTGACCTTAGGGGAAAAGCTCTCTTTTATAACTTAAAAAAAAAAAAAGTTTTCCCCTCTGAGAATGATATTTGCTGTGGGCTTTTCATAGATGGCTTTTATGATATTGAGGTATATCCCATTATCCCTACACTGAAGAGTTTTAATCAAGAAGGGATGCTGTAACTTTGTCATATGCTTTTTCTGCATCTATTGAGAGGATCACATGGTTGTTGTCCTTTTATTAATGTGATATATCACGTTGATTGATTTGCGAATGTTGAACTGTCCTTTCATCCCAGGAATAAATCTTACCTCGTTGTGGCGAATAATCCTTTTAATGTACTCTTGGCTCCTATTGGCTACTATATTAGTGAGAATTTTAGCATCTATGTTCATCAGGAATATTGATTTGTAATTCTCCTTTTTGGTGGGGTCTTTGATTTTGGGATCAAGGTAATGCTGGTCTCATAGAACGAGTTTGGAAGTTTTCCTTCCATTTCTATTTTTTTGAAACAGCTTCAGAAGAATAGGTATTAATTCTTCTTTAAATGTTTGGTAGAGTTCCCCTGGGAAACAATCTGGTGCTTGATTCTTGTTTGTTGGGAAATTTTTGATTACTGCTTCAATTTGCTTGATGGTTATGGATCAGTTCAAATTTTCTATTTCTTCCTGTTTCAGTTTTGATAGTTTGTGTATTTCTAGGAATGCATCAATTTCTTCCAGATTGCCTAATTTGTTGTCATATAATTGCTCATAACATTCTCATATAATTGTATTTCTTCAGTGTTGGTTGTGATCTCTTCTCTTTTATTCATCATTTTGTTTATATAGGTCCTTTCTCTCCTTTTGATAAGTCTGACTAGGGGTTTATCAATCCTATTAATTCTTTCAAAAAACCAGCTTCTAGTTTCATGATCTATTCTACTGTTCGTTGGGTTTTGTGTTTCATTGGTTTCTGGTTTAATCTTTATTTCTCTTCTCCTGCTTGGGTTAGGCTTTATTTGCTGTTCTTTCTCCAGATCCATTAGGTGTAAGCTTAGCTTGTTTATTTGAGACTTTTCTAACTGTTTTAGGAAAGGCTTGTATTGCTATGTACTTCACTTTTAGGACTGCCTTTGTTACATCCCAAAGGTTTTGAACAGTTGTGTTTTCATTTTCATTTGTTTCCATGAATTTGTTTCTTCTTTAATTTCCTGATTGACCCATTCACTCTTTATTGGGATACTCTTTAACCTCCAATTACTTGAGTTCCTTCCAAATTTCCTCTTGTGATTGAGTTCAAATTTCAAAACATTGTGGTATGAAAATATGCCAGGAATAATCCCAATCTTTTAGTACCAGTTGAGGCCCGATTTGTGACCTAGTATGTGATCTATTCTGGAGAATGTTCCATGTGCACCCGAGAAGAATGTGTATTCTGTTGCTTTAGGATGGAATGCTCTGTATATATATATATATGAAGTCTATCTGGTCCAATATGTCATTCAATACCCTTGTTTCCTTATTGATCTTATGCTTAGATGATCTGTCCATTGGTATGAGTGGGGTATTAAATTCCCCTACTATTATTGTATTATTATCAATGTGATTTTTTTAACTGTGTTATTATTTGGTTTATATAATTTACTGTTCCTAATTTTGTAGCATAAATATTAATAATTGTTAAAAGGTCTATCCAACAAGAAGTTCTAAGTATGATATAGTATCCTTCTTCATCCCTTACTACAGTCTTTGTCTTAAAATCTAATTTGTCTGATATAAGGATTACTATCCCAGCTTTCTTTTGATGTCCATTAGCATAGTAAATGGTTTTTCACTCCCTCACTTACAATCTAAAATGAGTCTTTTGTAGACAGCATATGGATGGATCTTGCTTTTTTATCTAATCTGATACCCTGTGTCTTTTGATTGGAGCATTTAGTCCATTTACATTCAGAGTAACTATTGAAAGATATGAATTCAGTGCCATTGTATTTCTTGTAAAGTCCTTGTTTCTGTGGATTGTCTCTGTTTCTTTCTGCTCCATGTTACTTTTTGGTTCTCTCTTCACTTAGAGGATCCCCTTTACTATTTCTTGCAAGGCTGGTTTGCTGATCACAAATTCTTTTAGTTTCTGTTTGTCCTGGAAGCTCTTTATTTCTCCTTCCATTCTGAATGACAGCTTTGCTGGATAAGGTATTGTTGGCTGAATGTTTTTCTCATTTAGTACCCTGAATGTATCATGCCAGCCCTTTCTGGCCTACCAGGTCTCTGTGGATAGGTCTGCTGCCAGTCTAATGTTCCTACCCTTGTACTTTAAGGACCTCTTGTCTCAAGCTGCTTTCAGGATTTTCTCTTTATCTCTGAAGTTTACCAGCTTCACTGTTATATGTTGGGTGCTGATCTATTTTTATTGATTTTGAGGGGCGTTCTCTCTGCCTCGTGTACTTGAACCCCTGTTTCCTTCCCCAGATTAGGGAAGTTCTCAGCTATGATTTGCTCAAAGACACCTTCTCTTCCTCTCTCTCTCTTTCTTTTTCTTCTGGGACCCCAATAATTCTAATATTGCATTGCTTTATGATATCACTGATTTCTCAAAGCCACCCTTCATGATCCATTAGTTGTTTTTCTCACTTTTCCTCAGCTTCCTTCTTTTCCATAATTTTTTCTTCTATGTCACTGACTCTCTTCTGCCTCATTTATCCTAGCTGTTAGAACATCCATTTTAGACTGCATCTCTGCCAAAAGATTTTTAATTTTGGCCTTATTAGAGTTTATTTCTGCACTAAGAGATTCTCTAGTGTCTTTTATGCTTTTTTCAAGCCCAGCTAGTAACTTTATAATCATTACTCTGAATTCTATTTTGGACATTTTACTTATATCAATATTGATTAGAACTATGGCAGAGAGTATTACCTCTGGTTCTTTCTTTGGCTGTGAATTTCTCCTTCTAGTCATTTTATTTAGAGAAGAATAGATGAATGAGAGAAAAAAATAAAAAATATATCAACCACAACCTCATTGAAATACTAGACAAATCTGAA
This sequence comes from Zalophus californianus, assembly GCF_009762305.2. Classification (NCBI taxonomy): domain Eukaryota; kingdom Metazoa; phylum Chordata; class Mammalia; order Carnivora; family Otariidae; genus Zalophus; species Zalophus californianus. Next base: position 141,477,728 of record NC_045596.1, on the reverse strand, counting down.
GAGGTCAGAAACCAAAAAAGAAAAAAAAGGGGGGGAATAAAGAGAATATAATCTCACAGGTGGACAAAACAGGGTGATCCACTTGGTCCTAGATGTATTTTTGTCTGTTTGTTAGAAGACACCAAATCCCAAAATTGTAAAGAAAGAAAAACTTACATATATAAACAAAAATAAAACTGAATATATGAAAGGAAGCCAAAAATGAAGAATATATCTATAAAATGTAAATGTAAAAATGAAAATTTAAAAAATGACTTAAAAACAAAGAGTTGATAAAATAAAAAACTTTCGAAAAGGGGGTGCTTTTCTATTTGTAGAATTGCAACAATTATTTTCTTACATCTCAAGTTGAATTTTGAATTCACAGATGTTCAGAATGATTTGATAGATAACTATCTGAATTCAAGGGGCCAGATGAGACACGCGTCCCCTATTCTTCCACCATTTTCCCTCTCCCAATTGATATAGCTGGATTTAATCATCCATCTTGGTATTTATTTTTATTTGTCCCATCTGTTTTTTTGTTTCCTTTTTCTTTTTTGCCCTTTTTAAATTGAATACAGTTGCTTTTCAAGTATAGTATATTATCTCCACCATTGGCTTATTGGCTATATCTTTTTCTTTTGCCTTTTATGTATTTTCTCTAGTGCTTAAAGTATTTCATTTTAACTAATTTCATTCTACCTTTAAATACGTTATGTTATTTACATATATTATAAAAAAATTTCAGCAGTGCATTTCCACTTCCCTTTACTTTTATTATTCTGTACATTTGTATATTTTATTTTTCTTCATTCTGACTTGATTATCTTGACCACTTCTTTTTTTAAAAGATTTTATTTATTTGGCAGAGAGAGACACAGTGAGAGAGGGAACACAAGCAGGGGGAGTGGGAGAGGGAGAAGCAGGCTTCCCACCAAGCAGGGAGCCTGATGTGGGCCTTGATCCCAGGACCCTGGGATCATGACCTGAGCCAAAAGCAGACACTTAACCAATTGAACCACGTAGGCACCCCTCTTGACCACTTCTTAGTTGTATATACCTTATTTTTCTTTAGTGGTTACAATGGTGGTTAATGACAATACTTAAGAAAATATGGAACTCATAATTAAAAGACCACAAACCCATTTTCTCCTCAAAAGCATTTGGTGATTAAGGGAATTTAAATTTTCTTTATTAACATTGTGAAGTAAGAGAAATAGTAAGTAAAGTGCAGGGTTTTTAAAAGTGGGATATTTAACAAGAGTGCATCTCATAATAAGTTGGATCCCTAAAGGTCCATTTTGAGACATGTATTACAGAAATGTACAGCCCCTAATGCAGAATTAATCTCCCCCCCCCCAAAATTAATCATTTTAAAATTTTGGGCATCCAGGGAAAACTTAAGCTTTAATATTGATTAAACATTGCCTGAGATTTATCAGGTACCTGGAATAAGTAAATGGTAAGACTCTTTGTAGAAAAGATTTCTTACCTATATCTTTGGAATTACAAATAATTACAAAAATAATTAGGTCATATGAAGTGCTCAGTTTAAACCACACAATACTGAACAAGATTGGAAGACAATATTAAAGCCAAGAACCAGGGCAACAAATAGAAAAAAAAATATGATAGATACAAATCAACTTTATCAGTAATCACTTTGAACATTGATGGTCTAAATGCTCCAATTAAAAAAACAGAAATTGTCACAATGCATCAAAAAACAAGACCCAACAATATGTTGTCTACAAGAAACCCACTTTAAATATTAATATATATATAGCTTAAAAGTAAACTGATGGGGGAAAATATACCAGGTGAATACTAAACAAAAGAAAAGAGTAGCTATATTAATTTCAGACAAAGCAGACTTCAAAGCAGGGAAAGTTACCAGGGATAAAGAAGAACATTATATAATGATAAAGGGGTTAATTCTCTAAGATGTAACACTCTTAACAAACCATCAAACTATGTGAAGCAAAAAGTATTGGAATTGCAAAGGGAATAAGATGGAGCCACTATTCTCCCTGGAGACCTAAGACCCCTCTATCAGAAATTGACAAGTCTAGCAGAGAATCAGTAAGGACATAGTTGAACTCAATATCATCATCAATAAAATAGGTATAATTGACACCTGTAGACTATTTCATCTGACAATAGCAGAATACACATTCTTCTCAAGCTCATATAGAAAATTCACCACCATAGACCACATTCTGGGCCATGAAACATAACTTAATAAAATTAAGAATAGAAATCATACAATGTCCACTCTCAGACCACAATAAAATTAAACTAGAAATCAATAATGGAAAGATAACTGGAAAAATCAATACATGGAGATTAACTTTTGTATATAACACATGGGTCAAAGAAAAATCGTAAGAGAAATTTAAAAATATTGAACTAAATGAAAATGAGAACACAACTTTCCAAAATTTGTGGGATGCAGAAAAAAGCAGTTTGTAGAGGGAAATTTCTAGTATTGAATTCATATATTTGAGAAGAAGAAAAATCTAAAACCAATAACCTAAGTTTCTACTTTAGGAAACTAGAATAAGAAGGGCATATTAAATCAAAGAAAGCAGAAGAAATAAAAATTAGAGCCAAAATCAATGAGACTTAAAACAGGAAAATAATAGAAAAAAATCAATGAAACCAAAAGCTGGTTCTTTGAAGAGATCAACAAAATCTATAAGCCTCTTGCCAGGCTAAGAAAAAAGAGGACATAAATTATTAATATCATAAATTAAATAAGGGTATCATTACAGATACTATGGACATTAAAAGGATAATAACTATTAACAACTTCATGCCCACAAATTTGAATACCTAGATGACATGCACAGTTCCTTGAAAGACACAAGTACCAAAACTCAAAACAGGAAGAAATATATAATCTGAATAGAACTATTTCTTTTTTTAGAGAATGTGTGCATATATGTGCATGAGTGGGAGAGAAGGGGCAGAGGGAGGGGGAGAGAGAGAGAGAAAGAATCTCAGGCAGGCTCTACACCCAGCAGAAGCTCAGTCTCACAAACCCATGACCATCACCTGAGCTTAGACGCTTAACCAGCCTAGTCACCTAGTCACCCTTGGATAGGCCTATATTAATGAAATTGCAACAATAATTGAAAATCTAAAACAGAAACCACCACGTACTGATGGGTTCAGTGGTGAATTCTACCAAACATTTAAGGAAGGAATTATACCATTCTTTTCATTCCTTTTTAAGACTAGAAAGAAGAAATATTTTCTAACTTGTTCTATGAGCCTAGAATTATCTTAATACCCAAACCAGATAAAGACATTACAAGAAAACTATAGACCACTATCAGTAATTAACAGATGCAAAAATCCTCAACAAAATATTAGGAAATCTGATCCAACAATGTATAAAAAGAATAATACACCATGACCAAGTGGACTTCATTCCAGGTATGCAAGGCAGATTCAATTTTCAAAAATAATTAAAAATAAGTTAATGTAATCTATCACATCATCAGACTAAAAAGTCATATGATCATATCAACAGATGCAGAAAAAGCATTTGACAAAAACCAACACCTATTCATGAAAAAAAAAAGAGTCCATAAACTAAGAATATATGGAAACTTTCTCAACTTGATAAAAATCTTTAAAAAAACCCAACACCTGGGGAGCCTTGGTGGCTCAGTCGGTTAAGTGTCCAACTCTTGGTTTCTGCTCAGGTCATGCTCTCATTGGTCTTGAGATCAAACCCTGATTTAGGCTCCACGCTTTGTGGGGAGTCTGCTTGAAGATTCTCTCCCTCTGCCTCTCCCCCCAATTCATGTGCTTTTGCTCATGTTCTCTCAAATAAATCTTAAAAAAAAAAAAAATCCCAAAACATAACAGCTTACATATGGGCTAGAAAATCAAAGCTTCTCCACTGAGATCAGGTACAAGGGAAGGATGTCCCCTCTCACCACTCCATTTCAATACTATATTGCAAGACCAAGCTAGCACAGTCAGGCAAGAAAAGGAAATAAAAGGTATATGGGTTGGGAAGGAATAAATAAAACTATTTTTATTCATAGATGATGTAATTGTACACCATCCAAAAAAAAAAATGACTAAAAACTCCTGAAACTAATATGGAATGATAACAAGGTTGCATTATACAAGGTTATTATACAAAAGTCATTCACTTTTCTGTATAACATCAAACAAGTAGAATCTGAAATTTTTTTATTTTTATTTTTTTATTTTTTTAAAAAAGATTTTATTTATTTGACAGAGAGAGATACGGTGAGAGAGGGAACACAAGCAGGGGGAATGGGAGAGGGAGAAGCAGGCTTCCCACAGAGCAGGGTGCCCAATGTGGGGCTCGATTCCAGGACCCTGGGATCATGACCTGAGCTGAAGGCAGATGCTTAAAGATTGAGTCACCCAGGTGCCCCTAGAATCTGAAATTTAAAACAATACTATTTATATTATAGCATCTTCCAAAGTGAAATACTTAAGTATAATTTTTTTTTATATATATATAAGATCTTTATGAAAAAAACTACAAAGCAATATCCACAATATACCTTGCTGGAATTTATTTTTTATAATTTTTATTGTTATGTTAATCACCACACATTACATCATTAGTTTTTGATGTAGTGTTCCAGGATTCATTGTTCGTGCATAACACCCAGTGCTCCACGGAGAATGTGCCCTCTTTAATACTATTCACCTGGCTAACCCATCTCCCCACCCCCCTCCGGTCTAGAACCCTCAGTTTGATATGCAGAGTCCATTGTCTCTCATGGTTCGTTTCCCTCTCTGACTTACTCCCCTTCATTCTTCCCCTCCTGCTATCTTCTTCTTCTTCTTTTTTCTCTTAACATATATTGCATTATTTGTTTCAGAAGTACAGATATGTGATTCAACAGTCTTGCACAATTCACAGTGTTCACCATAGCACATACCCTCCCCAATGTCTATCACCCAGCCACCCCATCCCTCCCACCCCCCACCAACTCCAGCAACCCTCAGTTTGTTTCCTGAGATTAAGAATTCCTCATATCAGTGAGGTCATATGATCCATGTCTTTCTCTGATTGACTTATTTCACTCAGCATAACACCCTCCAGTTCCATCCACATCGTTGCAAATGGCAAGATCTCATTCCTTTTAATGGCTGCATAATATTCCATTGTGTATATATACCACCTCTTCTTTATCCATTCATCTGTCGATGGACATCTTGGCTCTTTCCACAGTTTGGCTATTGTGGACATTGCTGCTATAACATCGGGGTGCACGTACTTCTTTGGATCCCTACATTTGTATCCTTGGGGTAAATACCCAGTAGTGCAATTGCTGGATTGTATGGTAGCTCTATTTTCAACTGTTTGAAGAACCTCCATACTGTTTTCCAGAGTGGTTGCACCAGCTTGAATTCCCACCAACAGTGTAGGAGAATTCCCCTTTCTCCACATTCCCGCCAACATCTGTCGTTTCCTGACTTGTTAATTTTAGCCATTCTGACAGGGGTGAGGTGGTATCTCACTGAGGTTTTGATTTGGATTTCCCTGATGCCGAGCGATGTTGAGCACTTTTTCATCTGTCTATTGGCCATTTGGATGTCTTCTTTGGAAAAATGTCTGTTCATGTCTTCTGCCCATTTCTTGATTGGATTATTTGTTCTTTGGGTGTTGAGTTTGATAAATTCTTTATAGATTTTGGATACTAGCCCTTTATCTGATATGTCATTTGCAAATATTTTCTCCCATCCTGTCCGTTGTCTTTTGGTTTTGTTGACTGTTTCTTTTGCTGTGCAAAAGCTTTTTATCTTGATGAAATCCCAATAGTTCATTTTTGCCTTTGCTTCCCTTGCCTTTGGCGATGTTTCTAGGAAGAAGTTGCTGCGGCTGAGGTCGAAGAGGTTGCTACCTGTGTTCTCCTTTAGGATTTTGATGGACTCCTGTCTCACGTTTAGGTCTTTCAACCATTTGGAGTCTTTTTTGTGTGTGGTGTAAGGAAATGGTCCAGTTTCATTCTTCTGCATGTTGCTGTCCAATTTTCCCAACACCATTTGTTGAAGAGACTGTCTTTTTTCCATTGGACATTCTTTCCTGCTTTGTCAAAGATTAGTTGACCATTGAGTTGAATATCCATTTCTGGGCTCTCTATTCTGTTCCATTGATCTATGTGTCTGTTTTTGTGCCAGTACCATACTGTCTTGATGATGACAGCTTTGTAATACAGCTGGAAGTCCGGAATGTGATGCCACCAGCTTTGCTTTTCTTTTTCAATATTCCTCTGGCTATTCGGGGTCTTTTCTGGTTCCATACAAATTTTAGGATTATTGGTTCCATTTCTTTGAAAAAAGTGGATGGTATTTGATGGGGATTGCTTTGAATGTGTAGATTGCTCTAGGTAGCATTGACATCTTCACAATGTTTGTTCTTCCAATCCATGAGCATGGAACGTTTTTCCATTTCTTTGTGTCTTCCTCAATTTCTTTCATGAGTATTTTATAGTTTTCTGAGTACAGATCCTTTGCCTCTTTGGTTAAATTTATTCCTATGTATCTTATGGTTTTGGGTGCAATTGTAAATGGGATCGACTCCTTGATTTGTCTCTCTTCTGTCTTGTTGTTGGTGTATAGGAATGCCACTGATTTCTGTGCATTGATTTTATATCCTGCTACTTTACTGAATTCCTGTATGAGTTCTAGCAGTTTTGGGGTGGAGTCCTTTGGGTTTTCCACATAAAGTATCATATCATCTGCAAAGAGTGAGAGTTTGACTTCCTCTTTGCTGATTCGGATGCCTTTGATTTCTTTTTGTTGTCTGGTTGCTGTGGCTAGGACTTCTAATACTATGTTGAATAGCAGTGGTGATAGTGGACATCCCTGCCGCGTTCCTGACCTTAGGGGAAAAGCTCTCAGCTTTTCCCCATTGAGAATGATATTCGCTGTAGGTTTTTCATAGATGGCTTTTATGATATTGAGGTATGTACCCTCTATCCCTATACTCTGAAGAGTTTTGATCAAGAAAGGATGCTCTACTTTGTCAAATGCTTTTTCTGCATCTATTGAGAGGATCATATGGTTCTTGTTCTTTCTTTTGTTAATGTATTGTATCACGTTGATTGATTTGCAGATGTTGAACCAACCTTGCAGCCCAGGGATAAATCCCACTTGGTCATGGTGAATAATCCTTTTAATATACTGTTGGTCTTATTGGCTAGTATTTTGGTGAGAATTTTTGCATCCATGTTCATCAAGGATATTGGTCTGTAATTCTCCTTTTTGATGGGGTCTTTGGCTCATTTTTGGATCAAGGTAATGGTGGCCTGATAAGATGAGTTTGGAAGTTTTCCTTCCATTTCTATTTTTTGGAACAGTTTCAGGAGAATAGGTATTAATTCTTCTTTACATGTCTGATAGAATTCCCCTGGGAAGCCGTCTGGCCCTGGGCTTTGGTTTGTTGGGAGATTTTTGATACCTCCTTCAATATCCTTAGTGGTTATAGGTCTATTCAGGTTTTCTATTTCTTCCTGGTTTAATTTGGTAGTTGATACATTTCTAGTAATGCACCCATTTCTTCCAGGTTATCTAATTTGCTGGCATAGAGTTGCTCATAATATGTTCTTATAATTGTTTGTATTTCTTTGGTGTTGGTTGTGATCTCTCCTCTTTCATTCATGATTTTGTTGATTTGGGTCATTTCTCTTTTTTTTTTTGATAAGTCTGGCCAGGGGTTTATCAATCTTGTTAATTCTTTCAAAGAACCAGCTCCTAGTTTCATTGATCTGTTCTACTGTTCTTTTGGTTTCTATTTCATTGATTTCTGCTCTGATCTTTATGATTTCTCTTCTCCTGCTGGGTTTAGGCTTTATTTGCTGTTTTTTTCTCTAACTCCTTTAGGCGTCGGGTTAGGTTGTGTATTTGAGACCTTTCTTGTTTCTTGAGAAAGGCTTCTATTGCTATATACTTCCCTTTTAGGACTGCCTTTGCTGTATCCCAAAGATTTTGAACAGTTGTGTTTTCATTTTCATTGGTTTCCATGAATTTTTTTAATTCTTCTTTAATTTCCTGGTTGACCCATTCATTCTTTAGTAGGATGCTCTTTAGCCTCCATGTATTTGAGTTCTTTCTCACTTTCCTCTTGTGATTGAGTTCTAGTTTCAAAGCATTGTGGTCTGAAAATATGCAGGGAATAATCCTAATCTTTTGGACCGGTTGAGACCTGATTTGTGACCTAGGATGTGATCAATTCTGGAGAATGTTCCATGGGCACTAGAGAAGAATGTGTATTTCATTGCTTTGGGATGGAATGTTCTGAATATGTCTGTGAAGTCCATTTGGTCCAGTGTTTCATTTAAAGTCTTTATTTCCTTGTTGTACTTTTGCTTAGATGGTCTGTCCATTTCAGTCAGGGGGGTGGTAAAGTCCCCCACTATTATTGTGTTGTTGTCAATGTGTTTCTTTGCTTTTGTTATTAATTGCCTTATATAATTGGCTGCTCCAATGTTAGGGGCATAGATATTTATAATTGTTAGATCTTCTTGTTGGATAGACCCTTTAAGTAGGATATAGTGTCCTTCTTCATCTCTTATTACAGTCTTTGTTTTAAAATCTAATTTGTCTGTTATAAGGGTTGCCACCCCAGCTTTCTTTTGGTGTCCATTAGCATGGTAAATGGTTTTCCACCCCCTCACTTTCAATCTGGGGCTGTCTTTGGGTCTAAAACGAGTCTCTTGCAGACAGCATATTGATGGGTCTTGTTTTTTAATCCAATCTGATAGCCTGTGTCTTTTTATTGGGGCATTTAGCCCATTAACTTTCAGGGTAACTATTGAAAGGTATGAATTTAGTGCCATTGTATTCCCTGTAAGGTGACTGTTACTGTATGTTGTCTGTGTTCCTTTCTGATCTATGCTGCTTTTAAGCTCCTCTTTGCTTAGAGGAGCCCTTTCATTATTTCTCATAGGGCTGGTTTCGTGTTTACAAATTTCTTTAGTTTTTGTTTGTCCTGGAAGCTTTTTATCTCTCCTTCTATTTTCAATGGCAACTTAGCTGGATATAGTATTTTTGGCTGCATATTTTTCTAGTTTAGTGCTCTGAAGATATCATGCCGGTCCTTTCTGGCCTGCCAGGTCTCTGTGGATAGGTCTGTTGCCAGTCTAATGTTTCTACCATTGTAGGTTACATATCTCTTCTCCCGAGCTGCTTTCAGGATTTTCTCTTTGTCTCTGAGACTCGTAAGTTTTACTATTAGATGTCGGGGTGTTGACCTATTTTTATTGATTTTGAGAGGGGTTCTCTGTGCTTCCTGGATTTTGATGCCTGTTTCCTTCCCCACATTAGGGAATTTCTCTGCTCTTATTTGCTCCAATATACCTTCTGCCCCTCTGTCTCTTTCTTCTTCTTCTGGGATCCCAATTATTCTAATGTTGTTTCGTCTTATCGTATCGCTTATCTCTCGAATTCTGCCCTCGTGATCCTGTAGTTGTTTCTCTCTCTTTTTCTCAGCCTCTTTATTTTTCATCATTTGGTCTTCTATATCGCTGATTCTCTCTTCTGCCTCATTTATCCTAGCAGTTAGTGTCCCCATTTTTGATTGCACCTCATTAATAGCCTTTTTGATTTCAACTTGGTTAGATTTTAGTTCTTTTATTTCTCCAGAAAGGGTTTCTCTAATAACTTCCACGCTTTTTCAAGCCCAGCTAGTATCTTTAAAGTCATGATTCTGAACTCTAGGTCCAACATCGTACTAATGTCCGTATTGAGTAGGTCCCTGGCAGACGGTACTACCTCTTGTTCTTTTTGCTGAGGTGATTTTTTTCATCTTTTCATTTTGTCCAGGGAATAGATGAATGAGAGAACAAAACGCTAACAGGTTAACAACATCTCCAGCAAATATACTCTATACAAATCATAAAAGACCTGAAACCTGGGGAAAAGAAAGGGAAAGAAAGAAAAAAGAAAGAGAAAAAAAAAAAAGAAAAAGAAAAAGATAAGAACAAAGAATAACAGAACAAAACAAAAAAACCAGAATATGATCAAATATGATCAGACTAGTGCATAGATCAGTGCTACACACTAGATTTTGGGCGTATTTTGGTCCTTTAGAAGAAAGTGCCTCCTAAAATTTTAAAGGAAGAAAGACATATATATGTACAAAATAAGGGTTGATACAATGAAGGGATGGAAGATGATTGTAAAGATGATATTATAAACCTTTTTATAAAAGGAATTGATAAGAAGTTGTTTGAAAAAATAAAGAAGATTTCAAAAAAAAGAAGGAAAGGGAAAAAAAGGGAGAGAATGTGATCAGGCAGGAGACTAGAACAAAGCCATACACTAGTGATTTAGTGTATATTTTGATCTGTTAGAAGAAACTGTATCTCAAAAATTTAAAGAGAGAACAACTTATATATATATGCCAAAGATAAGGGTAACTACTATGAAGGCATAAATTATGATTCTATAAATGAAAAATAAAAAATGTTTTTTATAAAAAACGGATTGATAAGATGCTGGTTGAAAAAGGGAAAAAGAAAAATTAAAAAAAAAAGTTAAAAAAATTAACTTTGGAAAACTAATGAATCATGGTAAAAAAGCCATGAATTCTATGTGCAGTATTCCCCTAGAGCTGGAGTTCTCCCGTTCTCCTTGATCGGTAAACTTGGTCTTGGCTTGCTGGCTGTCCCTGTTGATCTTCTGGGGGAGGGGGAGCGGTCTGTTGCCGTGGTTCCCAAATGTCTTTGCTGGAGGCGGAATTTCCCCGCCCTTGTCGGTCCTGGCTAAGCAAGCTGCTCGGGTTTGCTCTCAGGAGCTTTTGTTCCCTGCAAACTGTGGGCACAGCTTTGGAGGATCAGGGTGAAAATCGTGGCCTCCCAATCTCCACCGGGAGGAGCTGAGAACTCGGGGCCCCACTCCTCAATGCACCCCCAGAGAAAAACAGTCTCTCCCGTCTCCCTGGTCTCCGGCCTCACTCCGTGCTCACCGGGCCTGTGACCAAGCGTTTCTTTCTCTCGCACCCGACCCCGTGAGGAGTCTTCAAACCCAGCAGATCCGTGCGGTGCGCTCCAGCTCCGCTCCTCCTGGGGGCGGAAGGGGAGTCTCCCCGGATCTGCCGCTTGTTGGGTCCCTGCTGGAGGAGCAGTGGCCCGTCTTTCACCAATCACAGTTTATGGCAACCCCAAGCTGAGAGCCCGCGCCTCGGCTCCATCTCTGCAGCCGGCTTCCCTGCTCCGATCCCTGGGAGCTCTGCCACACTAAGGCACCCCGGTCTTTCTGTGACCCCGAGGGTCCTGATACCACACTGTCCTGCGAGGGTTCCACCCCACGCTTAGCCACTGGAGCGACATCCCTCAGCGGAGCTGACTTCTCAAATTTCTGATTTTGTGCTCTGCAGCTCTGTCACTTGCCAGAAGCGGCTGACAGAGGCCCCCTCCCCCGCTGTCTATCCTCCCAAAGATCGCCTCGGATTCACTTCTCCGGATGTCCTACCTTCCAGTAAGTGGTCGCTTCTCTGTTCAGAGAGTTGTTGCTACTTTCTTCTTTGATCTCCTGTTGAGTTCCTAGGTGTTCAGAATGGTTTGATCCCTATTCAGCTGAATTCCTGAGACCAGACGAAATCCAGGTCTCCTATTCCTCCACCACCTTGCTCCGCCCCCCCTTGCTGGAATTTTGATTAGGATTAAATTAAATCTATAGATCAGTTGGGAACTGATATCTTGACAATATTAAGTTTTCACATCAGTGAACATGGAATAAGTCTCCATTTGTTTAGTTCTTTCATTTCATTCATCAGGGCTTTGGGTGATTATGATCTATCAATGTAGGTTCATCAGTTGTTGTCAATGTATTGCTCTGGTAAGGGATATGGGTAATGGGAGGCTATGCATGTGTGGAGGAAGGGTATATGGGAAATATCAATATCTTCCCCCTCAATTTTGCTAGAAACCAAAAACTGCTCTAAAAAAGTAAATTCTTAATTAAAAAATAATCATCCCACATCCAAAGATAAAGAGACACATAAGAAAACTAGAATTTATGTATCAGAATAAGAAAATATAAGACAACCAAAACAGATCTTGAAGTATTAAGATTCTAAAATTATCACATGAGGCTTTTAACTATATATAAATATTTTGTAAAAAGAAATGAGACAAGCTTTAAAATATTTGGGGAAACAAGAAGCCATTAAAAATAAAATTTTGAAAAATAAAGAAATCTTATAGAATATATAAATATACACATATATATTTATATATAAAAGCCCATAGAAATTAAAAGCTTGTTGATGGACTTAGCTGAATTAGTGTACTAGAAGTTAAATTAAAAAGGATAATCCACACAGAGCAACTTTCAACAGTTTAATGTGTAGGAGTAAGAGCTATATATATAGATGAAGCAGCATTTAATGCTTCATATAAAGCAATGCATATTTTTAAAAGTTAAAATGCACATATCTACATAGATGTGTTTTGCTGAGATTTTAGGTCTGTTGTAAACCTAAAACCATATGTTGTGATTTCACATATTATTTTTTCTTAGACATTTCTACTTCCAGTAAACATAGTTAATATGCAAATAATGTACATATAGATTTTTGGAGTGTTTGTTATTCAATGTATATACTCTCACAACTTTCACAAAGAAATACCCTATTATCTATCAGTATTTTGTGGTAAAATGCATAGTAAAATTGGAAGGTATATGGCCAAATTGCAAATACTGTGTTCACAAAATAAAAATCCATTGTTCAAACAAATAAAAAAGGTGGATGATCCAGAGAACACATAGAGGGAATGAAACTTTAAAATACAGAGAAATGGTAAGAGACATGAGGATAGAGTGATTAAAGGATAGAGTCCTTTATCTGAGGATAGAGTCCAATGCATATTTAATATGTTCATGACAAAACCTGATTTGTCCACCAGTTTGTTATAGTTTTCATCTCATATCTTTGTAATCTACATAAAGAATAAAAGTTTGTCAATTTATAAAATGCCAAATATAGTATATTTGTAAAATAACTCTGCCTAGAAGTTTAAAAAAATACTACATGTTTTATGAATTATCAAAGATAAAAGTAGCTTGATAATTGAGAATCAAATGAAATTGGCTCCATGTATTATGGAGTTTTACATCTACCTAAAAAAGGAATAAGAGAAATAGATTGGTCTTCATATGCTATACATAATTTATTATTTATATCCTGCATATTAAAATTTAACCACATCAATTTTGTCTTTGTTAAATAATTATCCAAAATATTGTGAAACTGTCTTATGATTCTGAAGCTACTAATTCCCCTGTATTCTTGAACTAGCATAAAAACACATTTTCAGGTTATTTTCTATGTTTATATTAATAAAAGCTAGCCAAAGGAAACTTTGTTAATAACAAAAAATAACATATAAAGAAATAGAAACAAAATTAAAATACAAGAGTACCAGAGTAAGAAGGAAGAGGTCATGCTGAAGATGTGTTCATGTATCCTAACATGCAATATCTTTACCTTGTAAAGGATTTTTTGAATCCATTTTAATAATGAGCTTAAAATATTTCCAAAATCAAAATATTATCTCAGTAGCCTGCATTTCTATGACAAAGATCATGACACCGCATGATCCCTTCAAAGACTTACACTGCTAGTAGGAACATTCAACAGATATAAATAACACATGTGGCCCCAATCAGAGAAACAAAATTGCAATAAATCTCTTGGATGTTTCCTAGTTATTTGGTATTTAAAATTAAAGGAAGGAACCAAGATCATAAATCTTATTGCATCACTTATTTCTTATTAATCAAGAAAACAATTGAATCAGAAGTCTGCAAATGTAATAAAAAATTATAGGTTTCTTTTCTCTAACTCTTTAATATATCTGAGCTGAAAATTAACTTCAAAATTAAAGAAAAGGACTATGCTTTCCAATATTTGAGAAGAAAAAAAAAACACACTTAAATTGGAAGCGATTGCATGGCAACAAATCCAAACTATGAAAGACTTGAGTATCTGTTAAAATGTGACGTTTATGCCAAGAGAGGGATAGGGAGAAAGTTACGTATTCTTAGATCTCAGAATGATATTGAAATATCCCTAAAAGCATGTGTTAGGGTTCTGGAAAGTCCTTTTAGTGATTCTTTGAGTAGAATGAAAAGAGTCCGGCAATGACAGAAGTGGAGACTATATCTGTAGAGATCCAGTATGATGTAGAATGGGAATAAAAGTGAACCCAAGTAGAAATCATGCTGATACTTCTTTTTCTTTTTATATTATAGTTTACTATCCAAAAATGACTCTTACTATTGTAGAATATTTTTAACAGATGTTTCATTTAATTCCCATAACTGGTATATAGGAAAAAATATTGATTATCTTGAATTTCTGTTACCCAGTCATTTTACCATATTATTTAAACATAAATATTTTAAATTATGATGATTTTAAGTATGTAAAAGATATTTGCAGTGACATAGACTGTTTTCTTTTCAAGTTTTATCCATAGCCATGTCCTTCTAGGTCATTAACTAGAATTTCCAAATAACACTGATCGATGGTGGTAATCTTGACTACCTATGTTCATTTTCTCACTGCCACCAACTACGCTGCTTCTGTAGTCATACCTCCAAGTAAGAGTTGTGCAGAAAGGAATTCAAGCAGCAACAATCTACATTGATCTGAGTTCCTACCCAGAACACTAAGTCACATCTTCAAAATTTCTGCTGAATTTACTAATAACTCTTTCTCTGATATTGATGCCATTTTCAACTATAAATAGACCCCTCCCTTTGATCAATACTTCCTATTAAATGATGGTAGTGACCATTTATTTGCAATGATTTCAATATTTCATGATTAGTTAGGAAGACTCTTTATTCTATTAGTTTTATTCTATTCTTGGGAGAATTTTACATAAATAGCTGCTAAATTTAATTAAATGGCTCTCTGGCATTTTTTTTATATAACATATGATTTGTTTCAATTTAATTTTTGTAATGTTAATGCTAAGTCCAACACTTGTCTGTAATGAGTAACCTGTGCTTTCTATCTGGAAACCTGCAATTCTTTTTTTTTTTTTTTTTTGCATTATCCTTGGCAATTAGTAAGTTCATTAGGATAAGTCTAGGGTGATGCATGCATTTGTTAAACAGCCTGGACTCATTGACCCCATTTAATGTGTAGGTTGAATATATTACTAAGTTTAGATACATTTTTTTAATTATGTGTAGTAATTACTTCTCCTGCTCCAGCTTTTAACTTATCTGGAAATCTTATTGGGTCCTTTTTAAGTGTCTGGCTCCTCTTTCTAATCTCTCATCTTTTCTCTTATTGCTTTCATTTTTGTCTATTTTTTATTTTTTTATTATTTTTAAAAGATTTTATTTATTTATTTATTTATTAGAGAGAGAGACAGAGAATGGGAAACAACATGAGAGGGAAGAGAGTCAGAGGGAAGTAGGCTCCCTCCTGAGCTGGGAGCCCAGTGTGGGACTCGATTCCAGGACTCAAGGATCATGACCCGAGCTGAAGGCAGTCACTTAACCAACTGAGCCATCCAGGCATCCCATCATTTTTGTCTATTTTTTAAAGGGTGGAGTAGAAGGAGAGGACTTTTGTTTTGTTTTGTGTTTGTGTGTGTGTGTGTTTTGTTTTGTTTTCTATTCTTTGTTTTTATTCCAATTTGTGAAATATTTTCACTTGGTTTTACTGATTAAAAACGCAAGCAATGATTAGTCTCATATTCCATTTATCTATTTTTAAAAATTTATCATCCTTTAAAAAATCAATAGATGCACTGAAAAGGGTAAGAAGAATGGTTTCACTTTTTCAGCATCCCTCTCCCCTATAGAAGCACAACTCAGTGCCAAGAGAGACTCCTTAGTCTATGATTTCTCCCATAGGGGAAAGTAAGAAAGGAGTAAGTGCCTCATTGTGGAACAATGTCCAAGGGGCTCACTTCTGCCTGGTCCCACCCAGATCAGTGAGGAAACTGATATGACTGAACAGTCTTGTGGGAACTAGAAGCAAGGGAATAGTGTGGGAACTCACAGTAAATGAGCATAAAACTCAAAAACCACCCATAGAACCCACAGATTCTAGCAAGGGGCCTTCCCATAAAGTCAACGAGATGTCTGACTTGCAGCCCATACAAAACTGGCCAAAAGGCTCCCAGGAGGGGCACCTGGGTGGCTCAGATGGTTAAGCATCTGCCTTCAGCTCAGGTCATGATCCCAGGGTCCTGGGATCCAGCCCTGCATCAGTCTCCTTGGACAGTGGGGAGCCTGCTTCTCTCTCTTCCTCTGCCTGCCACTCCCCCTGCTTGTACACACTCTCTCTCAGTCAAAATAAATAAAATCTTTAAGAAAAAAGACTCTCAGGAGATGGCACATCCAACTAGTGCAGACAGTGTGCATACTCCCATAATGGTGCATGCAAGCCTCTGCAGATGGTGTGTATGAGCCTTTAAGAGGAGTTTTGCAAGACCCTACAAATAGTAGCAACTCAACTGCAGGATTGGGAGAAGGCACACAACCTTGAACATTACAGGACACTACCTGGAGGAAGAATGGGAGGATCTCAGCACCTAGACTGACTTTGCAGGATTGAGAGAAGGCACAATCCTAAGACTTATCTATTAAAAGGGAACAAGAGGAGTAGGGAAGGAACTTCCATAGAAAAAATCCTGAGTAACTCTAAAAATCTCTAGCTGGGCTAACCGGTAAATGTCTTTTACTCCTGAAGCTAGTTAGTAAAGACAAGTTGGAGACACCTTCTTGAAATGTGAAGAGAGCAATGTAAATCTTTAAGGGACATGAAGAATCAAAACATAACACTAACCAACCATTTTTAGTCTTCTTTTGTGTGTGGTGTAAGGAAATGGTCCAGTTTCATTCTTCTATATGTAGCTGTCCAATTTTCCCAACACCATTTGTTGAAGAGACTGTCCTTTTTCCATTGGACATTCTCTCCTGCTTTGTCGAAGATTAGTTGACCATAAAGTTGAGAGTCCATTTCTGGGCTTCTCTATTCTGTTCCATTGATCTATGTGTCTGTTTTCATGCCAGTACCATACTGTCTTGAGGATTACAGCATTGTAATAGAGCTTGAAGTCCGGAATTGTGATATCACCAGCTTTGCTTTTCTTTTTCAACATTCCTCTGGCTATTTGGTTTTTTTTTTTCTGGTTCCATACAAATTTTATGAATATTTGTTCCATTTCTTTGAAAAAAGTTGATGGTATTTTGATAGGGATTGCATTAAATGTGTAGATTGCTCTAGGTAGCAGTGACATCTTCACAATATTTGTTCTTCCAATCCATGAGCATGGAAAGTTTCTCCATTTCTTTGTGTCTTCCTCAATTTCTTTCATGACTATTTTATAGTTTTCTGAGTACAGATTCTTTGCCTCTTTGGTTAGATTTATTCCTAAGTATCTTATGGTTTTGGGTGCGATTGTAAGTGGGATCGACTCCTTCATTTCTCTTTCTTCTGTCTAGTTCTTGGTGTATAGGAATGCCACTGATTTCTGTGCATTGATTTTATATTCTGCTACTTTACTGAATTCCTGTATGAGTTCTAGCAGTTTTGGGGTGGAGTCCTTTGGGTTTTCCACATAAAGTATCATATCATCTGCAAAGAGCGAGAGTTTGACTTCTTCTTTGCTGATTCGGATGCCTTTTATTTCTTTTTGTTGTCTGATTGCTGTGGCTAGGACTTCTAGTACTATGTTGAACAGCAGTGGTGATAGTGGATATCCTTGCCATATTCCTAACCTTAGGGGGAAAGCTCTCAGTTTTTCCCCCATAGAGAATGATATTCACTGTAGGTTTTTCATAGATGGCTTTTATGATATTCAGGTATGTACCCTCTATCCTTATACTTTGAAGAGTTTTTTTCAAGAAGGGATGCTGTACTTTGTCAAATGCTTTTTCTGCATCTATTGAGAGGATCATATGGTTCTTGTTCTTTCTTTTATTAATGTATTGTATCACATTGATTGATTTGCAGATGTTGAACCAACCTTGCAGCCCAGGGATAAATTCCGCTTGGTCGTGGTGAATAATCCTTTTGATGTACTGTTGGATTCTATTGGCTAGTATTTGGTGAGAATTTTTGCATCCATGTTCATCAAGGATATTGGTCTGTAATTCTCCTTTTTGATGGGATCTTTGTCTGGTTTTGGGATCAAGATAATGGTGGCCTCATAAAACGAGTTTGGAAGTTTTCTTTCCACTTCTATTTTTGGAACAGTTTCAGAAGAAAAGACCTAAATGTGAGACAGGAATCTGTCAAAATCCTAAAGGAGAACACAGGCAGCAACCTCTTTGACCTCAGCCACAGCCACTTCTTCCTAGAAACATCGTCAAAGGCAAGGGAAGCAAGGGCAAAAATGAACTATTGGGACCTCATCAAGATAAAAAGCTTTTGCATAGCAAAAGAAACAGTCCACAAAACCAAAAGACAACCGACAGAATGGGAGAAGATATTTGCAAATGACATATCAGATAAAGGGCTAGTATCCAAAATCTATAAAGAACTTATCAAACTCAACACCCAAAGAACAAATGATCCAATCAAGAAATGGGCAGAAGACATGAACAGACATTTTTCCAAAGAAGATATCCAAATGGCCAACAGACACATGAAAAAGTGCTCAACATCGCTCGGCATCAGAGAAATTCAAATCAAAACCTCAAACAGATATCACTTCACACCAGTCAGAATGGCTAAAATTAACAAGTCAGGAAAAGACAGATGTTGGCGGGGATGTGGAGAAAGGGAAACCCTCCTACACTCTTGGTGGGAATGTAAGCTGGTACAGCCAGCCACTCTGGAAAACAGCATGGAGTTTCTTCAAAAAGTTGAAAATAGAGCTACCATATGATCCAGCAATTGCATTACTGGGTATTTACCCCAAAGATACAAATGTAGTCATCCGAAGGGGTATGTGCACCCCGATGTTTATAGCAGCAATGTCCACAATAGCCAAACTATGGAAAGAGCCAAGATGTCCATTGACAGATGAATGGATAAATAATTGGTGGTATATATATATGCAATGGAATATTATGCAGCAGTCAAAAGGAATGAAATCTTGCCATTTTCAACAATGTGGATGGAACTGGAGGTATTGTGCTGAGTGAAATAAGCCAATCAGAGAAAAACATGTATCATATGATCTCACTGATATGAGGAATTCTTAATCTCAGGAAACAAACTGAGGGTTGCTGGAATGGTGCGGGGTAGGAGGGATGGGGTGGCTGGGTGTTAGACATTGGGGAGGGTATGTGCTGTAGTGTGTGCTGTGAAGTGTGTAAGACTGTTGAATCACAGACCTGTACCTCTGAAACAAATAGTACATTATATTAAAAAAAAAAAGAAAAAGATAATAGGAAGGGTAAAATGAAGGGGGTGAAATGGGAGGGGGAGACGAACCATGAGAAACTATGGACTCTGAGAAACAAACTGAGGGTTCTAGAGGGGAAGAGGGTGAGGGGATGGGTAAGCCTGGTGATGGGTTTTAAAGAAGGCACATATTGAATGGAGCACTGGGTGTTATACGCAAACAATGAATCATGGAGCACTACATCAAAAACTAATGATGTAATGTATGGTGATTAACATAACATAATAAAATTTTAAAAAAGATAACACTAACTAAAAAAACAAAATAAAGCTCTAGTGATTAACCCCACTGAAATAGAGATCTACAATAACAACAGTAAACCCTTAGCTATGAATAATTACTTTACATATACACAGATTGAATTCTCCTGATAAACACGGATGTGAAATTCTCAACAGAATATTAGCAAACCAAATTCAACAGCACATGAAATGTTTCATAGACTATGATTGAGTGGAATTTATATCTGAGATGCCAGAGTAATTCAATATAAGCAACCGATAAATATAAAAGACTACTCATTGGAATGAATGGAAAAAGTCATATGATCATCTCAGTAGCTATAATTAAAACAGTGTGGAAGTAGCATAAAAATAGACACACATATCCAAGGAATAGAATAGCAATCCAAGAAACAAATTCACACATATATGGTTAATTATCCTTTGACAAGGTTACCAAAAATACACCACTGGAAAAGGAGGGTCTCCTCAAGAAATGATACTGGGAAAACTGACATCCACAGTCAAAAGACTGCAATTATCTCACAATATATAAATAAATCAATTCAAAATGGTTGAAAAACTAAATATAAGACCTGAAACCATAAAACTCCAGAAGAAAACAGAGAAAACTCCTTGACATTGATCTTGACAATAAGTTTATGCATATAACACCAAGAACAGAGGCAACAAAAAATATCAACAAGTGGGACTACATCAAACTAAAAACTTCTATACAACAAAAGGAACAATCATCAAATTGTGATTTTGTGTGTTTTTAAGTTCCCCTATAAAGTCTTGAATAGTCCATTAGATTTAGAAAAGCCAAAACAATACAGAGAACAAGTATGGAAAGAGAAAATGCAAGTCCTCATTTCTTATTTAAACTCCCTACATTTTCTTTCCTTATTTTTATTAAGACTTTTTAGAGTGGTTTTATGTTCACAACAATATTGAGGGGGAAGGCACAAAGATTTCCAATACACTCCTCTTCCCACACATGCATAGCCTCCCTCATTATCAATACCTCCCACAAGAGTAGTACATTTGTTACAATTGATGAACCTACATTGACAAGCCCTAATCATACAATCCATAGTTTGCATTATGATTCACTCAGTGTTGTACATTCTCAGGTTTTGGAGAAATACAATGTATTTCTCTAAAAAATGTATTTCTCCACTACTCAAAAAACCCTGTCCTCTGCCTATTCATTCCTCCTCCAACCACCAACCCTTAGAAACCACTGATTTTTTTTTTTTAGTGTCTCCATAGTTTTGCTATTCCAGAATATCATATAGTTGGATTTGTAGTCTTTTCAGATTGGCTTCTTTCACTTAGTAACATGCATTTAAGTTTCCTCCATGTCTTTTCATGACTTGGTAGTTCATTTCTTTTTAGTGCTGAGTAATATTCCATTGTCTGGATATACAATTGTTTAACCATTCATTAAGTGAAGGATATCTTTGTTGTTTCCAAGTTTTAACAATCATAAAGCTGTTATAAACATTCATGTACAGGCCTTTGTATCAATATAAATTTTCAGCTTCTTTGGGTAACTACCAAGAAGTGCAATTTCTGAATTATAGGTAAGTTTTATAAGAAAACATCACATTTCCTACCATTGCACCAACAATGAATAGAATTCCTCTTACTCCCCATCCCCAACAGCATTTGATATTGCCATTGGTCCAGATTTTGGCCATTCTAATAGTGTATCATGGTGTCTTGTTTTAATTTGCATTTCCCTGATTATGTGTGGGGTGGGGCATCTTTTCATATGCTAATTTGCCATTACAAATCTTCTTTGGAGATGTTTATGTTGAGTTATTTGGCCCATTTTTAATAGAATATCCAAAGTCAATAAAAATGATCCTATGTATATTTTGGATCACAGTCCTTTATCACATGTATCTTTTGCAAATAATTTCTCTCAGTCTGTGCCTTGTCATCTTTCTCTTGAGACTGTCTTTTGTACAGAAGCTTATCATTTTAATGCAGTCCAACTTGTCTGTTATTTTTTTTCACAGATGGTGTCTTTGGTGGTGATGTACCTAAAAAGTCATTTTCATACCCAACATCATTATAGATTTTCTATGGTCTTTCATTTTATATTTAGGTCTAGGATCCATTTTGAATTAACTTTTGTGAAAAGTATAAAATCTGTGTCTAGACTTTTTTTTTTTTTGCATGTGGATGTCTAGTTTTCTAGCACCATTTGTGAAGAGATTCATTTTGCTCCACTGTATTGCCTTTGCTCTTTTGTTAAAAAATCCATTGACCCTCTTTATAGATGTCTGTTTCTAAGATCTCTTCTGCTGCAGCGATCTTCTGATTCTTTTACAAACGCCACATTGTCTTGATCACTGTAGCTTTATAAGTCTGGAAGTTAGGTACTATCAGTTCTCCAATTTTATTCTTCAATATTGTGTTGTTTATTTTGGGTCTTTTGCCTTTCTATATAGAAAGTTTATATAAACTTTTGAATTAGTTTGTTGAAAACCACAAAATAACTTGCTGGAATTTTAATTGATATTGCATTAAGTCTATAAGTCAAGTTGGGGACTGACATCTTGACAATATAGGGTCTTCTCCATGAACATGGAGTATCTCTCTATTTGTTTAGTTCTTTGCTTTTGTCTAGTTTGTAGTTTTTCTTAAACTTAGATCTAATGAACTACATACAAGATCTATATATCAGTTTTTTGGAGTGCTAATGTAAATGGTATTGTGTTTTAAATTTGATTCCACTTGTTCTCTGTTATATGGGAAAATGATTATTTTTTTCTTAAGTTATTTGGTTCTTTTCAATATTTTGTCTTTCTTCAAATCTAAGCAAAAATTTGTTAGTATTATTAAACTTTAATTTTGTGCTTTAAACGTTTATATTTTTCATGTAATTTTTCTTTTGTACAATTATCTTGCATCATGTTTTTCTTTAACCTTTCAATCATTAGATCAGATAAACACTTTACTTCTTCTACTATATATCCACTTAAGAAGGTCTTAAATCAGTTTAATTTACTAGAATAGTCTTCTTCATATCAAGCTATGTTTATAAATGCTATAATGTCCAAAAAATAAATTTTACTTATTTTAAGAGCTTTTAATTGTTTTCCTACATCTTGTTTTTTTTACAATGTTCCACCCTCCTTTTACTATATTTTGTTACCTCTCATTCAGGATGCTGTTTTCTAATAATTAGATATTTTAGCAGCATTTTCATGTTTATATTTGAAAACTTCTGTTTATCTTTGAATCCTTTTATTGTACATATTTATCACTGATTTTTATTATTTGTTTCTGAGTCAGATATTGTCTGCCCTCTCTTATAAGAATTCTTAAAATGTATAGCCCTAAAGAAGCCCCCCTTCCTACTTTCTGTGCTTATAAGAAAATCTAAAAGATAGATGTGTGTTTAACTTCTTGTATTAGTTTTCCACTTAAATATTAGTTCTCTTTTACCATAAAATTCTGAATTTTCTACTAAGCTTGTTGACATTTCTTAGCTTCTATTTATTTTTAACTGAACATAAAATCTTGCAAATAGTTCCATTACCTAGGTATTTCATCTTTACCCCTTATATTGTCTGAACTATGTAATCAAATCAATTATTATAATAAATTATTTTCAGTTTTGTCCAGGTTTAATTTACTTTGGATGCATTTTCTTGATAATATTTAATTGGAAATGGAGATAACTAGACATAAAACTGCAATACATATCACAAATCATGGATTTTGATTTATAAGAGATAATTTTTATTGTATTCTTAAACCTTTGAAATATAACTAAAATAATAGTTTAGAGAGAGAAAGAAAATTATTTATTTTAGCTCACTTTATTAAAGAGGTTTCATTAGTTTAAATGCATGAGAAAGATATATAATAATGCATAACATATGCAAATTTTAAAAGGAAGTAATAATATTATGACCAGGATTTGCAAAGTTTCTAAATCCTATTTTCTATCTGTAATTTTGACAGACTACTGTCTTACTATTGCTATTGTGGTTATAACTGATAGATTAGTAAGCTAAAAGTACTAGTAAATAGTATTGGCAAGATAAACTGCCACATCTCAGAGATTGAACATTCTTCTATATATTTGTTCAAGGATATCTTTTTCAAAAAAATAGAAATTTCAGGTACAACCTGAATATATTAGATTTAGACAGGATGAAATGGTAAATAGAAATAGAATACATTGACTCTTAAACAACATGGGAGTTAGGGGTACCAGCAACCCCACAGTCAAAAGTCCACTTATAATTTTGACTCCCCAAGAACTTAATAGCTTAATGTTGACCAAAAGACTCACTAATGAGTCAAGTAACATATATTTTGTATTTATTGTAAGAATATAGCACACAACATATATGAAGCTAAAGAAAATGTTATAGAATTATAGGGAAAATATGTTTACAGTACTATACTGTATTTATCAAACAAAAATCTGTGTTTAGGTAGCAAGCCTGTGTTGTTCAAGGGTCAACTGTACAAGTCATATTCAGAAAACTACTAGTACACTCTTTAGGTGGATAGAAGACATGGAAAGCATTCCTTGGTTTTTCCTCTACCCCATCTTCTCTTCCTCTTTGGTTATTCCTTATGTATTCTGCATCCCTTGTTTTCTTAATCATTTTGAAGGTTGTCCCTATACATTTGTTCAGTTACTTGTATACTGCTTAGTACTTTCAAGGAAAACCAAAAGTTGTCTATATATTTTTCAAGGGGATCAAATAGTTTAGGAAATATGTTGCCTACCCCAAAGACTCAGATTTTTGGAGTAGATGCTGAGTTTTCATGAAGAAAATACATATTCTGCTGCTATACCATGTAGCATTCTCAAAATATCAATAATTTCAAGCATACTGTTGGTGTTTCTTAGGTCTTGATACCCTTACTTTTTTTTTTTTTTTCCTGTCTGGTCCTTTTATTGATTAGATACAAGCTTATTAAATTTTCCAGCTATAATTTTGGATTTGTCTCTCTTTTGTATTTTGAAGTTCTCATGGTATGTGAACACACATTTAAAATTGTTATGTGTTCTTAATTAACCCTTTATCATATGTAATGTTCCAGAGACAAAGGATGATGTTACATAAAGAAAAAAGTACCAATCTAACAAAAATACATAGCCACCCTTATTGTGTATGTATAAAACAGAGTTGAAAAACGTGTAAGGCAGGGCGCCTGGGTGGCTCAGTCGTTAAGCGTCTGCCTTCAGCTCAGGTCATGATCCCAGGGTCCTGGGATCGAGTCCCGCATCGGGCTCCCTGCTCCTTGGGAGCCTGCTTCTCCCTCTGCTTCTCTCCCTCTCTCTCTCCCTCTGTCCCTCATGAATAAATAAATAAAATATTAAAAAAAAAGTGTAAGGCAGAAATTGCTAGTACTACAAAAAAAAAAAAACAGGAGAGTTGGACACCTCAGCACTCCTCTCTCAACAATAGAACAACTGTACAGTGACATACAACTCAGCACCATCAGCTAACAGATTGTAACTGACACTCACAAAATACTCTCCAAACAAAAGCAGAATAAACATTCACTTCAAGTTCCCACATGTATGAAAACAGACTGAATACTGAATTATAAAACAAATCTCACCAAATTTACAGGAATTGAAATTATACAGAGTGCTGTTTGGACACAATGAAAACAAACTGGAAACCAATGTAAGAAGCAACAGAAAAGTCTCCAAACATTTGGCAACTAAATAATACTTCTAAAAAAAATTCCTGTGTCAAAGAGGGAATTGCCAGTGAAATAAAAAAAAAAAGACATTGAATTGAATGCAAATGAAAATATCAGTTAAAACAATGTTGAGAAGAAAATTTATAGAACTATATACATGCATCAGAAAAGAAGCTTCCAATGAATAATTTATGCTCCCACCTCAAGAAAAAAAATAAAAATAACCAAAAATAAATAAAAGGAAGTAGACAAGATATTTGCAGAAATCAATGAAATTAAGGAAAAAAATAGATATATTAATGAAACAAATAGCTATTTTTTAAAAATCAATTTTTTAAAAGATTTTATTTATTTATTTGACAGAGAGAGAGAGAGTACAGGCAGGGGGAGCAGCAGACAGAGGGAGAGGGAGAAGCAGGCTCCAAGCTGAGCAGAGAGGTGGTGTGGGGCTTGATCCCAGGACCCTGGGATCATGACCTGAACCAAAGGCAGATGCTTAACCAACTGAGCCACCCAGGAACCCCTTAAAAATCAATTGTTAAACCTCTAGCATGATTAATAAAGAAAGAGACAAATTAACATTAGGAATTAAAAAAAAAAGACTACTGCAAACTCTGAAAACATCAAAAGAATAATAAGGGAATACTAGGAATGATACTACACCCATAAATTTGACAAGTTATTTCAAAAACTCCCAGAAAAGAATCACTAGGCACAGATGGCTCTACTGGAGAATTTTACCAAAAATAAAGAACCACCACTAATTCTACAGAATATCATTGAGAAAAAGTGTAAGGAAGGAACATTTAACAATTCACATTATGAAGATGGTAGGACTCTGACCTCAAACTCAGACAAAGCTAGTAAACACACACCCCCACAGGCTATGATTCATCATTAATGTAGATGCAGAAATTCTGAAGTATTAACAAGTAGATATATATTGTATATATATTTATATAAATATATATTTTTATATATGTATAATACACACACACACACACACACACACACACACACTGAACAAGTTGAGTTTATCCCAGTGATGGAAGGTTGATTTATAAAAATCAATGTAATCCTCCTACAGGTTGTAGAAGGAATCACATGATCATATCATTTGATGCAGTCAAAATATTTGACAAAACCAATACCTATTCATGGTAAAAAAAAAAAAAAAAAAACCTCACCATGACAGGAATAAAGGGAGATTTACTTGAAATTATAAAGAACAACTATAAATATCCTATAGATATCCATTATACTTATGATGAAACACTAAATGCTACTATCTGGAAGAAAGCAGGTACATATACTCTCATCACTCTTACTCAAAATAGTGCTGGAAGTTCTAGCCTTGTTTAATGAGAGAAGGAAAAATAATGGCATATAGATTGGGAGTAAAACTGTCCAAATTTTCAGGTGATGTGATTGTCTACATAGAAAATCCCAAGGAAGAATCTCAAAAAAAAAAAAAAAGATCATTAGAATAAGTGAGTTCAGCAAGATCACAGAATACAAGATAAATATACAAAGATCAATTGAATGTATCTCTACTATCTGAACACGGAGATGCCAAAATTACCAATACAAAACCACTTAAAATTACTCAGAAAAATGAAAGTCTTAAGTATGAATTTGACAATCACATGTACAAACTTGAATGCTAAAAGCTATACAACACTAACCAAGTTACAGGTGAAAGAATGAAACTGGGCCACTCTCTTACACCATATACAAAAATAAACTCAGAATGGAGTAAAGATCTAAATATGAGATGTAAAACCATAAAAATCCTAAAGGAGAGTACAGTTGCAAATTACGTATCTGATAAAGATATCCAAAATATATAAGGAACTCTTATAATTCGACAACCAAAAAACAAATAATCCAATTTAAAAATGGGCAGAAGACACAAACAGATATTTCTCCAAAGAAGACCTCCAGATAGCCAACAGAAACATGAAAAGATGCCCATCATTCATCATCTGGGAAATGCAAATCAAGAGCCCAGTGAGATATCACCTGACATATGCCAGAATGGCTAAAATTAAAAATACAAGAAACAGCAAATGTTGGTGAGGATGTGGAGAAAAAGGAACCCTCATGCACTGTTGGTGGGAATGCAAATCAGTGCAGTCACTGTGGAAAACAGTATATAGCCTCTAAAATATTTAAAAATAGAGTTATCATATGATCCAATAATTCCACTACAGGGTGTTTACGCAAAGAAAATGAAAACACGAATTCAAAAAGATATATGCACCCCTATGTTTATTTCAGTATGATTTACAGCAGACAAGATCTGGAAGTAACCCAAGTGTAGGTCTATAAAAGAATGAATGGATACAGCAAATGTGAACATACACACACACACACACACACACACACATGAATATTAGCCACCAAAAAGAATGAGATCTAGCCATCTGCAACAACATGGACCTGGAGGTTATAATGCTAAGTGAAATAGGTCTGTCAGAGAAAGCCCAATACCATATTTCACTCATGTGTGAAATTTCAGAAAAAATGAACAAAGAATAAAGAGAAACAAACAAACAAAGAAGCAAACAAAACATGGACTCTTAAATACAGAGAACAAACTGGTGGATGCCAAAGGGCAGGTAGGCAGGGTGAGGAGTAAAATAAAGGTGATCAAGAGTACATTTATCTTGATGTACACTGAGTAATGTATAGAATTGTTAGATCATACTGTACACCAGAAACTAATATAACTGTGTGTTAATTATATTTCAGTATTTCTTAAAAAATCATTTTTATCTGTTGAGGAAAATGTCAGGTTTTTATTTTTAATTTGAATCACTAAGTTATTTATTTCCTTGAATGTACTTTTTTTCCCCTCTAATTTAGAATTCCTGTACACAGGAAGAAGACAGGATCTGAAAAAGAAATATGAGTAATATTTCTAATTATTTGATAGAGAGGGAAAGAAATCAGCAGAGAAGTTGATGGCAAGGTTGAAAATTGATAAGTGGGAGGCAATAATTCATAAGGTGGGAGGATAGGACCCAGAAAACAAATAATCCACCTTCAAATTAAGGATGGATGACTCATTTTCTTAGAAAATGAATAACTGGAGATACAATTATAAAGGAGGAGAAGAAAATTGAGAAAATTTATATGACAAACTTTATCTTGTTGAACTGATAGATTAGCTTATTTACTGAAAACCACAATGAGCAAGAAGTAATCAATGGGTTCAGGTTGGTAAACAGCCACTAAGGAGATTACAAACTAAAGATAAGGATAACAAATGTAAAGTAGGAATGACATAAATTTAGACTTTTGTATTCATTTGAAAAAAGGCATACAAATTTTTTTTCTCCCCCTATCCGCTGTTGTAGCTTATTAGTGCTGTTGGTATAAAGGGAACCAGGGGTCTCTTGACCAAAGTCACCAGTCCTTCATAAGAATCCTGATTAAAACAAAACAAAACAAAACAACTCTTATTTATTTTCGAGCATAAATTGAATTCATCTTTGGGGTTATCTTTTTTTTCTGTTTTCTCATATAAAATGCCCTATGAAATCTATTTCATAGATTTCATATATGAAATCTATGCCTCAGATTATCTCAGGCATAATCTGAGATTCAGATCAATTAGGAAATAAAATTATATGATCCTGAGAGAGGTTATCTTCTTTTGGGATGGACATTATTTTATGTTAAGTGTACTACAGTTTCCTCTGGCCATGGAGGATGGAAGGCTGTTCAGGAGAAGGGGCTCTGAGGTAAGGAAAATGCCCAATTACAAAGTCATGGGCCTGGAGGCTACGTTCAAGGAGAATATACAAAATGCCAGAAGGTGATGGAGGAGATTTCTGGTTTTCAGTTTTAATTTTTTTTTTTCCTGCTCTGTGCTGTATTTCCTTCCAGGAAAACTTCATTATGTAATAAAACTCAGCACTGGTCCTGTATTAACTGTGACTAGAATATAATGGAAGAGATCTGTCAGTGTTTGGGACAGAGTGGATCAGTGAGAGAGAGAGTTTAGAACATCCTTTAAGAAGGGGCTTAGTAAGCTTTCAGATGATTGCAGTGCAGCTGTTCCTAGTAGTTAAAATAAGAAGTAATGTGCCACACAGGTTATAAACAATCTATACTTCAAAAATCTTCAGAAATAGTTTGGTGGAAACTGAGTCTTGTATAATTAATTAGCAGTAGTCTATCCTATCATCAATGAGGCATGGCACCTCCAAAAGAAAGGTAATCTCAGATGGCCATAGGATTTCAGGTTATGTTGAAAGTAAAAAAAAAAAAAAAAAAAAATCAACTATAACTACGCTGCCAATGAACTTCTCCAATATCTTATAATTAATGTCAATTGATTATAAGTCAATCTATAACGTCTCTAGAAATTAAGTAATTTCCAATGGTATTACTCACTCCCTAGTGCTTTAGGGAGACTTACACTCTGTTGAGGAAATAGGTTATAATTTTTATAACTACCTAGATACCTAAATTAGTACTTAGACATTCCTCTAGAAATATATGTGAATTCATTATCAAAAATATCTTAATTTGAAGAGAGTTTTATAACTGTCCTATAATTGATCATAGACTTGAGCTATTAAAATTATTTATGATGAAGAGAAAATATGATTAAGTCTAACTCAGACCACCTTAAAAATGATCAATTTCATTCCTACTCCAAAAGTGCAGTTGTTTCTTGAAAGGAACACAGTTGATTAACTGGCTACTATTCCACTGTGTAAGGAAATTTTTTTTTTTCAAATTAGTTTATAGGCCAGACAAGAAATGTGAGAGCAGACCATAAGACTTAGAAAAGGGGTTGCAACTTAGTTTTCTATTGAAATGTATTCTTCAAATGACCATGTAGTTCACTAGGAATTTTATTATTTTAATGACAAATATTTTTCTCCACTTGGAATTCTAGAAGTTTCAAAAATTCATTTATTCCAAATGGTATTCAATAACTTCTAGTATCTCTATCTACAAACATTCTATGGCATTATACCATAAGTGCTATATAACCAAGAAATACAAAAGAATATTTCTTCAGAGAAGTGCTTTTAAAATTAAAAGAATGTATACTAGTAAAGCATATGGCATAATACCGAGAACACACCAGAATGTGCACCAAACTTTGAGTCCCAGTTCTCACAAGACACTCTAATGAACTGTATAAATGGAAGTTTATAAAAGCTGTGCTTTATAAAACTATAGTATATGGAGTTTTTAGAGCAAGAATTTAGGTGTTAGATAGAATTTATGAGGTAATTTCAGAAAGTAAAACCACTAGCTCATTGATTCTATCAATATTTTAGATGCCTCCTTTTGGTTTAGCCCCAGTGTTAGGACCTGGAAGAAAATGTTGAACAAAATCAGATATGATCTCAGCCACTATGGAGCATACAATCTTATAAAGTAGACAGATATTGATCAAGTGTTCTGCAGCTACATATGAAATTCCAAAGGTGATAAATGCATTGAAAAGATTTCTGATGCTATTAATGCTTCTAAGAGGGGGATCTGACCATGCCTCACAATTTCTTTTTATACGGTTTCAAGACATTAAAAGCTCTAGCAGTTTAACAAGAATCTCTTTCTCTTTGCTCTTATATATTTTTCTTTCTTTCTTAACTCTGACTCTAAAAGACAACATACCATTTATACAATCTATTCTATTTTAAAGAGGTTCTTGCTTAAACTTACAATAGTGGTGAATGGATTTGTTTTATGAACCATAGTTGAACACTTACTTTAAAATTTACTATATCTTTCTTCTGCGCTGTCCATTCCATCAGATATTTCTCCATTCAAGTTACTTTCTCAGAAACATGAAATAAGTGTGCTTTACCAAACCTAATTGTACTTGTCAGAAGAAAACTGTATTGTTGTTAGAAAAATTGTCAGAACAAATTAAGTCATAGAGAACGTAATAATTCATTTGGGAAATAATCTTTTACAATTTGCTTCATTTTCTGTAGTTTAAAATAATTCTAAAAAACATACTCTTTAGAAAATGTATGAACACCATAAAGGATGACAGTTTTGTGTAAAGCTGTCTCTGGCTAAATGATATCTACTTCCAGACTTGAAAAAAATAAATAAATAGTATATTAAAGATTGATAAAAAATTTATTATCTTTGACTGCCATATAAACATCTTAGCAATGTGAAGCCTTTAGAAGATATGCTCAATTTCTCTGCCAAGAAAGTTTGTGAAAAAATATAATTAAATGTCTGACACCATATTTCCGTCACAAATTCTACATTAACATTTATCACTGGACAGAAAATATAGTGAAAGATGAAAAATGATTAAATCATTTTTCCAATTTCACTGTTCTAACTTACACATTGAGAATGGATGGTACTGGCATAGACACCTTAGAACGAAATACAATCTTTTAAGGCTATAATAAAGTACATATTCGCATAAACTCTAAGTTGATATTGTTATTAAAAGTCAAAAAGAGCATTAGAAACAATCTTCTGAATGTTCTACTTGTGTGCTGGTACTTATTAGTTTAAATGAGAAGAGTTAAGGAGGCAGCAAAAAAAAAAAAAAAAAAGCAGTAGAACATAGATATGGGGGCCAAATAACTGGAGTTGAATTCTGCTTTCTACTTACTGGCAATACTAAAACAAAAGCAAACTATACTAATTATACTAAAGTCAGTATAAACCATCTCTGAGCCTCAAAAAAAAAGAGGGGGGGGGAATAACAATGGTTGTCTTTCTGGGCTGTGGAAATGTAAAAGATAATAGTTTTTTTAAGTTTTATTTATTTGAGAGCATGCACAAGAGAACACATGAGGGGGGCAAACAGAGAGGGAATGGGAAAGAGAGAGAATCTGTAAGCAGACTCCTCACAGAGCATTGGCCTCAGATCATGACCTGAGCCTAAACTAAGAGGCAGACACTTAACCGACTGAGGCACCCAGGCACCCCAAAGATAATACAACCCCAAATAGTACCTGGTACATACAAAAAGGCAATAAAATGTGGATTTTCGTTGCTCAACATTAGCTAAAGGAATTTTGATCAAAATTTGGGTAGTGAAATCATTTCAGGAAATCAGTATCTAAAATTTATGCTGGTGATATCTTTAAATATCAGTCATGATCAAAGTACCAATCTTTTCAAAACATGGAATACTGTATTATTTTCCCCAACATTCTATTATAAAAAAATTAAAACATATAGGAAAGTTGAAAGAATTTTACGGTAAGCACTCATAAACTACTACTTAGATTCTACCATTAACATTTTATACTTTGTCATATATTTATCATTTATCTATCCATCCATTAATGCGTCTTGTATTTTTATGCATTTCAGAATAAGTTCCACATCTCTATTCTCCTCCCCGAATATCTCAGCATGCATATTATATAGATAACCATATTTGTTTACAGTTTTCTTCTTTTGATGTAAAACTTAGGTATAATAAAATGTAAATCTTAAGTGCATGTTTTCTTTTTGACACATGCATACATCTGTGTATCCCAAACTCCACAAAACATAACCATTACTACCTTTCCACAAAGTAAAACACTTGGAATACAAGATACTTTAGTCATCTTGTGAATCAAAGTACAAGAATTATGCATTGATTAAAATTCACATTAGAAATCTATAAAAATAAATGAACTAAAAGTCTTGAAATTCTTAACCATGACAACTGGAGATAACAGAAAATGGAGACTATTACAAACAGGAGTCTACATACAAAGATGAGAGTTGATAGGAAACTCATTCACCCAAGAACCAGAGGGTAGTGACCGAATAGTGCAGAAAGGGATCATTTTAAGCCCAGGAATCAGAATTCAAAGAACAAGAAATCATTGGATATGTTTGTGTATCCAATGACAAAATGCATTCACATTCATGTGTATGTACTCAATATCTGTATGTCTCATTTAAAAAGCGAACATTTCGATTTTATTATTAAGGAACAAATTTAGATACAATGTGTCAAGCAGAAGTAATACTAGGATGAGAGAGGAAAAAAACAAACAAAATAAAACAAAAAAACCAAAAACTTAAAAACAAACCAAAAAGATTTGAGAAACAGGTTTTGTTTTCTTTTCCATTCTGAGTTCTCTATTTCTAACCAATTTCAAGAGGCAGGTGACTACAACCAGACAGCTTTCTAAAAAAATTGTTCCTTTTCTGGGACACCTGGGTGGCTCAGTCAGTTAAGCACCTACCTTCGGCTCAGGTCATGTTCCCAGGGTCCTGGGATTGAGTTCGGCATCAGGCTCATTGCTCAGCAGGGAGCCTGCTTCTCCCTCTGCCTGCTGACCCCCCTGCTTGTACACTTTCTCTTTCTCTCTCTCTCTGTCAAATAAATAAATAACATCTTTAAAAAATTGTTCCTTTTCCAAATTATTATGTTGACTTCCTTCTTTCTAGTTTTCTATATCTAGGGTTTTGTCATCCAGATATAAGCTGCAATGTTTAAAGTTAGGAAATTCGAAGGCTTGAGAGTTGGAGGTTAGTAGAGTAACCAATCATGGAAAACATTGAAATAAAGGGTAAGCAGAGTGTAATCATGAATGTGCAAGACAAAATAGCAGTTGAGTACTGCTTCTCATGTAGCTGCAGAAGGTCCTGTTGGAATCCCTACCAGAAAAAAACTGACTGTAATAAAGCCATGTGGAATTAGAATGTGTAACTAGTTCCAAGGTCATTAATAGATAAATTAGGTCACAACTTGTATAGATTAGCAATCAGAAGAGTGCCATTCTTCATTCACCATATATATAGCTATCCATAAAAATATCAAGAACAATAAGAATTTTTAATAGCACAAGTTAATGGCAAAAAGTACTCATTATACTAAGTAAAATAAGGTGTTGATCTTTGCTTATGTGATATTCTAGTCTTGTCACTCATTAATAGGCTTCAGTATAATCACATGAATTAAATCCTGATGCTATTTCTTCATTTAACATGCCCTATAAACACATAGTTACAATTTATATACACACAATTTTTGATTCAACTATTTTAAATACTCTATTTTCAGTTCACTCCCTGGTATTGCAAAATCTCAACCCTAGCTCATTTAATCTCTGTACGTTCATGAAACTTCCAAGGTGACAAGAGTCAGTCTCTTTTGCTGATCCACCAGTCCCTAAAAGACTGATGTTTCCCCTTTCATGCCCCAAATTTCTTCCTATTGTCTGCAAGACCCACATTTTTCCCACACATTCATAATATATTGACTAAACTTGTTTCATAATTGTACTCCATCTATTCCAAGATCCTCCAAACTACATACAGCAACACTATTTTCATTTATCCAGGAAGTGGGGAAAATATGGACCTTCTCTAAATCCTACACCTGAAGGCTCCATTTTCCCAGATAAAATGATGAATACTTGTGGGAGGCCTCAACTAGAGGGTGGGTGGATCTGGATGCTGTTGTATTCAAGCCCAGATATCTCATCTCTCTTCTGTGCTTGTTGTCAATTTGTATTGATTTGTGGGTACTTTCATGTTTGTTACCAGAAAACTTGCCCTGAACATCATGAAGGAATGTTTTAAAAAATTTGTAGTCCTTAGGCACCACAACTTTTTAACCCATCTCTTTATATCATGTCAAATATATTAAACTTTACAAATATCCCCCCCCTTTTTTTTAAGTAGACTCCATGCCCAACCAGGGCTTGATCTCCCAATTCTGAGATCAAGACCTGAGCTGAAATCAAGAGTCAGTCACGTAACTAACTGAACCATCCAGACACCCTTACAAATATCCCACTTTAAACACAATTTTGCTGGATATCTTTAAGATTATTTTTTATTGATTAGAATTATATTAAAATAAATTATTATATGATATACATTTTATTTTATCAACATAAATTTAATTAAATATGAACTAATGACTATGTTATTTTTTATGTATTTACTTTTTTCTTTTCAAATTTGTATTTAAATTCTAGTTAGTTAACATATTATATATATGTATGTTAACTATTTAAATTATGAAAAACAAATTTGTTATATATAGATAGATAGATATAGATATAGATAACATACTAACATACCATAATATTGGTTTCAGGAGTAGAATTTAGTGATTCCTCATTGACATATAACACCCAGTGCTCATCAGAAGTGCCCCTCCTTAATACCCATCACCCATTTAGCCAATCCCCCTCCTACCTCCCCTCCATCAACCCCCAGTTTGTTCTCTGTAGTTAATAATCTCTTACTGTTTGCTTCACTCTTTTGGTTTCCCTTCCCCTATGTTCATCTGTTTTGTTTCTTAAATTCCACATATGAATGAAATCATATGGTATTTGTCTTTCTCTGACTGACTTATTTCACTTGGCATAATACACTCCTGCTCTATCCATCTTAATGTAAATGGCAAGAATTCATTCTTTTTGATGGCTGAGTAAGAGTCCATTGTATATATCCATCACATCATCTGTCTCTATTAATTAGTCGATGGATATTTGGGTTCTTTCCATATTTGGCTATTGTTGATAATGCTGCTATCAACATCAGGGTGTATGTGCCCCTTCCAATCAGTATTTTTGTATCCTTTGGGTAAATATATAGTACTGCAACTGCTGGGTTCTAAAAAATTACAATAATCAGCCCCTCCGTTTTCCCACTCAATTGTTTGGGGGAAGTGCTTTTCCCGTGCAATCCCCTGTATGCTGTTCTCTCTCTCTCTCTCCTCTCTCCGTGATCAGGGCTCCCTCTACTCTGCTGCACCCGTGATTCTTTTTTCCTCCAAATCATACCACCACACCTCCTACTTTCCACCTTGTGGCCTTCTTCCCTCTCTGGTTGTTCAGTTTGTTCTCTCAGTCCTCAGATGGAGTTCATGGGTGTTCAGAATGATTTGATAATTATCTAGCTGTGTTGCAGGGATGAGGAAAGCATAAGGTCCTCCTACTATTCAGCCATCTTAACTCCTCCCTAGTTCATATATTTAATTTAAAATTTGTTTTTCATAATTTAAATAGTATAAATTCATTTATGTTTGTGTGTGGTGTGCATGTATTATGTATGCGTGCCTGTGTTTGTCTCAAAAAAATTTCTAGATTGTTGTAAAGCTTAGAAACTTTTGATGCTAGGTTTATAATACAGTCTTTAAAATGTTTTCCCCAAAATTTAACAAACAAAGGAAAAAACAAAAACAAGAGAAACTAAAAACCAGACTCTTAACTATAGAGAACAAACTGATGGTTACCAGAAGGGAGGTAGATGTGGGAATGCATGAAACAGGGGAAGAGGATTGAGTACACTTACCTTTTTTTTTTTTTTTTTAAGATTTTATTTATTTATTTGACAGAGAGAGAGGCAGCAGCAGTGGAGGGAGAAGCAGGCTCCCCCCTGAGCAGGGAGACCCCTGTGGGACTTGATCCCAGGGTCTGAGCCAAAAGGCAGACGTCCAACTGACTGAGCCACTCAGGCATCCCAAGAGTACACTTATCTTGATGAGCACTGAGTAATGTATAGAATTATTGAATCACTATTCATATATTATTGAAACTAATATTTTTTGATGCCTTTTTCCTTCCCCAAAATTAGGGAAGTTCTCTGCTATAATTTGCTCCAGTATACCTTTTGCCCCTCTCTCTCTTTCTTCTTCTTCTGGGATCCCAATTTTTCTAGTGTTGTTTTGTCTTATGGTATTGCTTATCTCTCGAATTCTTCCCTCATGATCCAGTAGTTGTTGATCTCTCTTTTTCTCAGCTTCTTTATTTTACATCATTTGGTCTTTTATATCACTAATTCTCTCTTCTTCCTCATTTATGCTAGCAGTTAGAGCCTCCGTTTTTATTTGCACCTTGTTAAATAGCTTTTTTGATTTCGACTTCATTAGATTTTAGTCCTTTTATTTCTCCAGAAAAGGTTTCTCTAATAACTTCCAGCTTTTTTCAAGCCCAGCTAATATCTTTAAAATCATCATTCTGAACTCTAGTTCTGACATTGTACTAATGTCCGTATTTAGTAGGTCCTGGCAGTCAGTAGTGCCTCTTGTTCTTTTTGTTGAGGTGATTTTTTCCATCTTGTCATTTTGTCCAGAGGAGAATATATGAATGCTAACAGGGTAACAACATCCCTAGAAAATATACTCTAAACAAATCAGAAAAGACCTGAAACCGGGGGAAAGGAAAAGGAAAAGGAAAGAAAGAAAAAAGAAAAAGATAAAGATAAAAACAAACAAAACAGAACAAAACAAAAAAACAGAATATGATCAAATATGTTCAGGCTGGTGCATAGATCTGTGCCACACTCTAGATTTTGGGTGTGTTTTGGTCTGTTAGAAGAAAGTGCCTTCCAAAATTTTAAAGAAAGAAAAATTTATATATGTGCAAAAATAAGGGTTACTATGATGAAGGGATGGAATATGACCATAAAGATGAAAATAAAAAGATTTTATAAAAGGCAGTGATAAGAAGTTGTTTGAAAAAAGAAAGAGGATTTAAAAAAAAAAGAAAAGGAAAAGGGAGAAAATGTGATCAATTAGGAGACTAGAACAAAGCCATACACTAGAGATTTAGGGTATATTTTGATCTGTTAGAAGAAACTATATTTTAAAATTTTAAAGAGAGAACAACTTTATACATATATATGTATATATATATATATATATATATGCCAAAAATAAGGGTAACTACTATGAAGGGATAGAATATGACTCTAAAAATGAAAAATAAAAATGTTTTTTGAAAAAGGGAAAAAGAAAAATTAAAAAAAAAAACAGTAGAAAAAAAGTTAACTTTGAAAGACTAAAGAATCATGGTAAAAAAGCCATGAATTCTATGTGCAGTATTCCCCTAGCACTGGAGTTCTGCCATTCTCATTGATCGATAAATTTGTTCTTGGCTGGCTGTTCTTGCTGATCTTCTGTGGGGGGGCCTGTTGCTGTGGTTCCCAAATGTCTTTGCCGGAGGCGGAATTGTCCTGCCCTTGCCGGTCTGGGCTAAGTAATCTGCTTGGGTTTCTTCTCAGGAGCTTTTGTTCCCTGCAAGCTTTCAGTACAGCTTAAACGAGAGTTTCAGGACGAAAGTGAAAATGGCGGCCTCCCAATCTCCACCCTGCAGGAGCCTAGAACTCAGGTCCTGCTCCTCAGTGCGCCCCCAGAGACTAGCAGTCAATCACTCCCGTCTCCCCAGGCTCCAGCCGCACTCCGTGCTCACCCAGGCCTGTGACCAAGCGTTTCTATCTCTGGCACCTGACCCCATGTGGAGTCTCCAAACCCAGCAGATCCCTGCGGTGTGCTCCCGCGCTGCTCCTCCCGGGGAAGGAAGGGGAGTCTCCCCAGATCTGCTGCTTGTTG
Source organism: Zalophus californianus (assembly GCF_009762305.2). Taxonomy (NCBI): domain Eukaryota; kingdom Metazoa; phylum Chordata; class Mammalia; order Carnivora; family Otariidae; genus Zalophus; species Zalophus californianus. Next base: position 141,439,134 of record NC_045596.1, on the reverse strand, counting down.
GGTCCCTGCTGGAAGAACAACAGCTTGACTGTGCCACGGATCACAGTTTATGGCAACCCTGAGCTGAGAGCCCGCTCCTCTGCTCCGTCTCTGCAGCGGCTTCCCTGCTCTGATACCTGGGAGCTCTGCCACACTCAGGCACCCCCGGTCTTTCTGTGACCCTGAGGGTCCTGAGACCACACTTTCCCAGCAAGGTTCCACCCCCCCTTTAGCCACTGGAGCGACGTCCCTCAGTGGAGCCGACTTCTAAAAGTTCCGATTTTGTGCTCTGCGGCTCTATCACTTGCCAGAAGCGGCCCACGGAGGCCCCCTCCCCCGCTATCTATCCTCCTGAATATCGCCTCAGATTCACTTCTCCGCACGTCCTACCTTCCAGAAAGTGGTTGCTTTTCTGTTCAGAGAGTTGCTGCTATTCTTTTCTTCGATCTCCTTTTGAGTTTGTAGGTGTTCAGAATGGTTTGATCCCTATTTAGCTGAATTCCTGAGACCAGACGAAATCCAGGTCTCCTACTCCTCCGCCATCTTGCTCCGCCCCTATAATACTTTGTCCTCTTTTTACAGTTGAAGATAGTGAGGCAGGAGGAGGTTATATAATATTCTTTTGTTTAATTAATTATAGTTTGAGTGCCTATTATTCTAGGCCCTGCATTAGTTTCAGAGACTAGAACAGTGAGAACTACCACACAATCCTCTGACATTAATGACAGGCCAGGATTTGAAACCAGTAGGACTCCAGAGCATAGGTATTTATAATTACTCAATGCTACCAAGCTTCTGCTTTCCAGTTTTGTGACTGTATAAAGAGACAATTTGTTATTTCTCCCACGACGTCCTAAATGTACAAATATTTTAGCAATTTTTGCAAGTTAGTGAAACATAATATATAAATATTTTATGACCATTAAATCTAGCAAAAGATCTCCTGTGAAATGTAAAAGGAAGGATGTAAGTATATAACACATGTTATAATAAGATGAAGTGAAGAATAGGATTACAGAAGAGCTTAGGGCAAGATAACAGACAATAAATCATACAATTAGGTTTCTAAATTTGAGGATCAACTTTAGTAAAAGAAGGTCCACAAGACTTTATTCTACAATTTCCCCATTTTAAATCTCTTACTTTCTAGTCAAAGTTAAGCTGGCTGGAGAGTACCTTCAATAGTTCTTTTTAGTGTAACTATATGGGTGGTATATCTTCTGAACTGTTACATATAAAGCCTTTTAGCTTCATGCATGAACAAAAAATCCAGATTTTTCTTCAAAACTCCGAGAATATTGCTTTCTTGAATTTAGTGTTTCATGATGGCATGCTATCACTCAGACTGATTTTCAGAACATAGTCTCTTTTAATGATTCCAACACCTATATAAATTGGTCATTCTGATGTTTGCTAGAAATTTTTCAAATTTCAGTCTATAGACTAGAAGGTACCAGTTTCACTTACAAGAAAGAATACCAAAATGAAGAGAGGAGGAAGGATTGAATATTATATTCTGGATTCTGAATCATCAAAATTATCTTTTCTTATTTCACCCTCTAGGCAAGAAGTTAGATATAATTTGTTGAGGAACTTTACGAATACAAGAAGGAAAAATCTACTAATAATGAAATGGAGCTCCTCATTTTAATGCCCATTTAGAATACCCAGTAGTGAAATCAGCAGTTTATCATTACTTTCCTCGTGTTCAGAATTGCCAATCAGATTTAGTCTCCAAGAACAAATAACATGGTGGTAGCTTTGAGCTTTGACAGCCTGTAGGAAGATGTGAAAAGGTTGGGAATCCACTTTCCAAAAATCAAGTATAAAGCTGAACAAAACAGCCAAAAAACCACTGGTCTCAAGGGGTCTCTCTGTAAATCGCCCAAACAATAGATGAGCATTTACTCATGAAAAAAAAAAATGCTAGGATTTTGGGTAAAAAAGTAGAAGACTGCTAGCCTTATTGTCTACAGTTGCTACCATTTCCCCAAATCCAGCTCAGAGGGAAGTGTTACCAAGGCACAGCTTACCATGGAAACCAGCAACTTCTACACCACACATTGTGGACAGTATTTTAGGAAGAGTGCAAAAATTCATACCTGGTGTCATTTTTAAAACAAGTAACAAACACAAAAGGAAATGAATGTGAAGACACACTGCTTATCCCAGAAACTTATCCCAACTAGGGTAAGAGCATTTCTCTATTGCAAAGGCCCTGTAGACTTCCAATCTTATATAAGGGGAATGGAAAAGCTATGAGGCTGGAAAAAATATTTGTGAAAGTAGAGGGCAGAGAATGCTTTCAATGGACTTTTTGGAGAAACAGACGATTTTAGGCCTGGGCAAGAAATGTAGAGATGTGCCTGAAACATCTTATAGTGCCAGAAAGTAAAGAAGTGCTAAAAAAAAAAGAAAAAATACACCCCCCTCCCTGCCACAAACACAAACACACACACTCTACATTGTCCATGGCACACATAAACCAATTGAGCTCCCACTGGCCAAAGCAGGAGCACTATGAGAAACAAAATAAAGTAGTATTACATTATAATCCAAAGTATAAAATAAATATCTATGACTCCCTGACTTCCAGCTACTAAGGGCAAATGAGTGAATAAATAAATGGGAAACAAGAGACAAATCTGTGTAGAAGAATTCCAAATAACTTATGTAGATACTTCTCCCTCAAGGATATAGAGTATAATTCTCAATTCCTTCGGTGTGGTTTGTGCATAGGGAATTCATTCCCAAAGTACACGTGGAAAAGGGGGAAAAGAGTAACTTTGCAGTGGAAGAACCTGACAAAAAGGTGATTAAGGTTAACATCAACCATGAAAGTCACGTTGATAGTAAGTGACCTTGATATGATAAAATGAAAATGGCACTTTATGTGGTTTTCCTCTCAAAAACACATAAATACAATCCAATAATGAGGGAAAATATCAGGCAAATCCTAACAGAAGGACACTTTAAAAAATACCTGATCAGGATTTCTCAAAACAGTCATGGTCATGATCACAAAGAACCTAAGGAGACATGAGTACTAAACATAATGGGATGTCCCGAATGGGATCCTGGAACAGAGAAAGGACATTAGGTAAAAATAAAGAAAATGTCAATAAAGTATAGAGTTAATACTAATGTATTAATATTGGTTCTAAAGTAAGATTTAACAATAGGGAAACTATTACAATTTTTTCAACTAATTTAAAACCATACTAAAATTAAAAGTTCATGAAAAAAAGAATGAGGCATGTTGAAAGGGCAGAGAAATCAATCTGAGAGATTTCCCAATGTCAAAAACTGGAAAAATTTGAGCAAGAAGATGGATTAAATCTCAATGCATTAAAAAAATCCATATATATACTAATATAAATGAATAACTGAATAAATAAATAAATATCTGAGAAGATACAGCTCTCCTATACAGAAGATTTCAAATTCACAAGTGTAGAAGGAACAAAGGAAATAGAAAATTATCATTGGAAGAACACAGAATAATTGTTTCATTGTCAAGATCCAATAATGCATGCTACAATTTGTGGGCAAAAGTTTAAGAAGAAATAAGATATTTGCAGAATGTATTAGTATCTCTCCAAGATTTTTACCGATTACTAAGGGAAAACAGTTACTTTACAGTTGGGAAACCTAGCAGACACCACCTTCTGCAAGGGACTAAGGTTAATATCATCATTAATAAGATATATCAACCTTACTTACTCTCAGACATAATGAATTATAGAATCCTCACTTCTGTGGTATTTTTATCAAAAATAACCTTAATCAAATCTTGGGACAAATCAGGTAAATCCAACTGGGAAATCTCTATCAAAATAAATGACCAGTACTCTTCAAGTTTCAGGACTAAGAAAGATTGAGGAATATAACTCTCTCCCTGGTGGAACCATGCTAACTTCTGGCCTGGATCCCTAATCTAGTAGAGCCTTAGTTTACAGACCCCTCCAGATTCTAACTATTGGTGTGGATTCAGAATATTTGCCATTGGATGCATGCAAATGTTACAACCTTGAAGATGGTGCACTCCAATATGGCATGATTCCAACGCTAACTTCTTAGCTGAGTCTTTAATAATGTATTCTAATGTTCTATTTGGCTGCATCAAAGTGATGTAGAAAACTGGGTGGATTTCATAAAATTGCCTTGAACAAATCCTTTGTGAAACCCATTGAAATAAATCAGCCATTCTATAAGATTACTCCAAGAGCGATGAAGCAGTAACATTATAGGCAGAAAAGGCAAATCCACATCCAATTTGAGTTATCAATCCAGTAAAGACTAATTATAGACACCTTCAGAGTGGCAAATCCTGATGTAATCATCTCAACACTAAGTGGACAACAGGTCTTCTTAAGGAATGGTACCATATTGAGGTCTCATCTCTGGTCTCTGTTCTTGACAGATTGGACAAGCAGCAGTATGAGAAACCTTATCAATCTTGGTGAGAAAGAAATGCTGTTGAATCCTAGCTTCCAGCACTGACTCTATTTATGGGCCTATAATGCAAGCACTGAGATGTAGATATTCTGAAAATCAAACTTGTGGCATACATTTTTACATTTTTTATAAACTTGCTATCAAAGCTGATATTACTTAATTATATTAATATACAAATGTCTTTTTGAATGAAAAAATTATTTTTATAGTTTAATATCAGGAATAGTTCCCGATGTTCAGATATTTTCCCTTATTAGATATAAAAAAGTTGTATTCCATTATATTGCATTTATATATTCCAAGGATTCAGAGCTGAATTTGGTTTTCAAATATAGTAACGAAGTTTTATGTAGTTTTTCTGCACCCTCCTTCAATTTATTACATGTCTATTGATCTACTCACCAATCTATTTTTTTTAAATTGCAAGTATAGAAAGAAAGTGTGTTGTAGAATAAGCAGCAATAAAGTTAGCTGAAATATTGAAACTTGAGAAAAGCTTTACCATGCAGTAATTGGTCATAAAGCTTTGATCTCTATGAAATATACATATATATAATAATAATATTTACATGAGGCTTTTGAAGAACGAAATAAAATTATCTTTTTTATACAAACTATAAGAAATTAAGAGAGTTTCTTATAAACCATCTGCACTTGAGTTTTCATAATTATATAATTGGCTAAACCTGAAAGCAGCCTACTTTATAAAGTGACAAGAGAATAATTTTATGTTAAATATATTTTTCAAAAAGCTAAATAGTTATTAAACATATAATTATAATGTCAGATAAAAACAAAGCATTTAAATTAGAACAAAAAGCTCATCATTTAATCACCCTCACTTTCCAATAAATGTGAAATTTTGCATACACTATGACAATTTTTGTCTTCCAGAATGGGCTATTCTAATTTACATTTTTAATTTATACTTTTGTCAAATAACACTGTTATAATCATATCCAAAAAAGCAATTGAGAATCACTAAATTAATAAGTCAAGCAATAGGAAAAAAAACACAAAATTTGAATATAATAGCAAATGTGATTTTACCATTCTTATTATTGGCTAATATGTAACCTAAAATTATATAAAATCATACCTCTTCAATTTCAGTGAAAATCATCTAGCTGAGAATTACAAAATGTAATACAGATCATCATTGTTCTTATATATCCAATGGATTGAAATAAAAATTAAATTCAATCATTATATATAAAAATTTTAGTACCAGCTTTTCCAAGTTATTTCTAGACTGAATCTTTCAGCTTCCTGAAAACATTGAACTATGTTGCTCTTTAAAAATGTAATGCCCACATTTCAGCAAACTGCATGCTTTTGGCATTCAACAGAAAATGACTAAACAACATAAGTTTAAAACTGAGTAACCTGTGACTACAAATATTTCTTTAATTGGGGTGCATAAGAGTATGTAAAGGCTGATCTAAAGGATATGAAAGATCTGTGAAATTTTAAATTTTTGAACTGCGCTTGAATTATTTTATAAGGACTTAACAAGTACAATCAACAGAAAGAAAAAATATTCAACATAGCACCAATATAAACTAGTTTCACTCTGTTCTATGGAAATTAGCAGTGAAGTATTGGGTTTTGATATTTTGAATAGAAGTGTGGTAATAAATAAGTCTGGTCAATGAATCGTGGATCACTACATCAAAAACTAATGATGCATTGTATGGTGACTAACATAACATAATAAAATTAAATTAAATTACAAAAATAAATAAGTCTGGAAAATATGATAAGAATCATTGTCCACAACACTTTCAGTCTTAGCTTCTAAACATGATCACATCACATGTTTACAAAATCTTCAGTTTTGAAGATACAATAATTAATGAACTGAAATTACAGGTTGAAAATTAAATTATTTTCTCAGAAGAAGTATATTTTAACAAATAGGATCTTAGAACTATCAGAGCAATAAATTGCCTTAGATAATTTTAATCAAATTTAATAACACTTAAATAAAAATCAAATCACTCTGATTATGTCAAAGGATGCGTGGCATAAGCATGCTTGCATAATTTTAGCATCTGGAAAGCTTTATGTATTGCAAAAGTACCTGAAAAATAAAAGCCTATACTCAACATTTGAGAATATTTTATTCAGCCTGCTCATTTTTAATTGCTATATCTCAGGTTCCAGAATTCCCAATTTCCCAAGAAAGGCAAATGGATTAAAGTATTAATGACTAACATATCAATATCTACCATTATGTCAAATAAATCAACAGGGATAATAAATAATTTAATGCTTCAATGCATACAGTTATACAAATATTTATTCATGTTATGTCATAAAGTTTTCACAGTTGATCAAAAATTATCTGAAGTGAAAACTTTCTCTCTTAATTATAAGTTTACCTTTGGTATCCTTTTTAATTCACATATAATAGATAATATATAATTAATACATATAATATTTGTGTATATAATATATATAATTTTTTTCTGATGTGATATTTAAAAGATATTGTGATTTTATGAATCTAGACCTAATTGAACTAAAAAAACTCAATCATTGCATAATAATAATAACTGAACATCAAGTCAAACTTTATATTTGACCAAAATACATACTTAGCTTTTGATTAACAGTTCAGGACATACTCTATAAATTATAATCAATCAGTATTTATGAATAAGTTGGTTATAATGTAAGCTTCTCTGTTAAATTTTAAAGAGATGAGTTAACACAAAAACACACTACTGTTTCTATAAAATTGTTTTCATATTCTCTTCAGGGCACCAAAATTTAAGTTTCATGAGAGCAGAAATTTGTCTATCTTGTTCTTTTATATATTCCAATCACTAGGAAGAGTGTCCAGAAGGAATTAAATGAATCCTCCTCAGAGAGGCATTAGTGGCAGGCTATTGAACTCTTTCCCAATCCTAGAATTTCACATAAGGTCATGACCTATGTTCTGACCATATTTCTTTATTCCATGTCAATAACTGATCATTGAACTACAAAACATTTTTAAGAAACAAAATTTTTAAAAAACAAAATTTCAAAACAATAAAGAGTATATGTTTACGCAAACCTTTAAAAGGAATGTGGCTAATGAAAAGTTGTAGAGTAATATGTATAAATTTTAAATAAGTAAAATTCTTGATTAAAAAAATGTGAAGGTGGGGCGCCTGGGGTTAAGTGTCTGACTCTTGATTTTGGCTCAAGTGATGATCTCAGGGTTGTGAGATCAAGCCCCACATCAGACTCCATCTTTAGCACAGAGTCAGCTTGAGATTTTCTCCCTCTCCCTCTGCTCATGCTTTCTCTCTCTCTCTCTCGCTCTCATATAAATAAATAAAATCTGAAATAAAATGTGAAGGTATTTAAAGAAATCAATACAGTAGCCAGGTTGCTTTATGAAATTACAGACTTTGAAAAAACAGAGTGTGATGAAGTAGCTAGAAATAAGAGGAAATGAAAAATACTAAAATAAACACAAAATAGCTTCATGCCACCTCCTTAGTTTTATCTCTATGTTCTTCCATTCACTCTCCCTGCCTCTTTCTCCCTCTTTGCCTAAAGTAAATAAATGTATAAAAATAAAAAGGTAAAATAAACCCATAATAATTTTGTCAGAATTATTAAGCATAAAGTACAAATCACGAAGAACTAAACACAACATTTTTCTCAGTTCTGCTTGAAACATGAAAGAAATGCATAACTCTAGTAGACAGCCAATGTGTTAACAGATGACAGGAAAGAAAAAAATTCACATTTCTCTTTAACTTCTGTACTTCCTGATGAAGAAGTTAATCTTCAATTTGAAAGAACAAAACAATATACAAATAGATTTGGAATTAAAATTCATGGTTGAGGAGGATCTGATTAGAGTTCATCACATCCCTTTAAATGTAATTTAGGTCTCCTGGCTAAGGTGAGTTAAGTCACAAGATCAAAGGTTTGCAAAAATGATCTTGGGTCGAGACACAGCAATGTATTTGAGCATTCATATGACATGACCGAGTTGACGGAAGATTCGATCTGGCCAAATATCATGAATTTCCAAAGGAAAAATTTATAAAGGCCAGATAATTGCTAAGAGCTATACCAGTCTACATATTCGCATTCTACTACAATGTGTATTAAGTTATTATTTAGATAATTTGTGGAGTTACTTAGCAAAGTATAACTGGATTCTAAATACCATTCGTTAAGACTACAATGATAATCACTTTTCCCTTTTCCATGTTTTTTGATGAAAAATAGAGAATTGATATAAACATACTCTTCTACATTTATTGCATTTTTTGCATGAATGAATAACTATTGTGCATGTTGGAAGGTTTTGTAGTTAATTACAGATTTATCCAAAGGACATTGCCTAACAATAAGGAATAAAACTGGATAGAAGGCAAGAGGTCTGTCTCTGGCCCTGTCTTATTCTATATTTCAATTAATTGCTTAGATCAAAATATAAGATGCAGGTATATCACAATATTAAATGATATGCATTCAGTTGAAAGCATATATTGTGAGGATAACTGGAAAATTATAGAAGATCCCAAGGTAATGGCTAAGAAGATGAAGGCAAGCAATAAATGTAATGATTAAACAGAAAAATAAATATAAAAGAACATAAAATATCTAGTCTAGAGAAGAAGAAATGGAGATCATACAAAATCAGGGATATGATGCAGTTTGAGGTCAAAAAAGAGTATTCTAGACTAAGATTTTGAAAATCAAGAATCTTCCTTTATCTCTCAATATATGCCAATCTAGAGGTTCACATGTGTAAATAAGTAACAGAAAAAGGCAGAGTGAGGTATGAGTCAAAAGAGAAGAAAATTGGCATAAGAATAGTGTAAAGAACATGGACTTGTGATAGTGTTGCTGGATGGTATACAAATTATGAAATAATGGAAATTTAGTCATATGGTCGTGGGCATTGGGTAAAAGAATTTCCCAGATGGAAGAATAAGCATAGAGAAGGCAGTCATGGGAAAGTGAGAAGCTCACTTTGATATAGCAAACGTTCAAATTAATTAAAGTTGTGCCCATAAAGGGTAATAATCACAAAAATTGTTTTAGTTTTGTTTTATGGGAGGGGTGATATAATTAAATCTATGCTTCAGAAAGTATAATCTGGCAGTGATAGTTGAGGCAAGATAAAAGATTGTTATAATGAGATTTAAAGCAAGACAAAAGAGGTAGGAGTAGAAAAGAGGAGTCAAAGATATTGTACGACAGAGTTGACAGAACTTTACAATTAACTCACTGTCAAAAAAGAGAACCCAATAATATACAGTCATATTTCAAAAGGGGGGGGTCAGTGATGCTGACGGGAAGAATTTTGCCATTACAGAAATAAGGTCCAGGGAACACCAAGCAGGTGAAAGAGGAAAGGAGAAGACACTTTTGCACATTTCAAATTTGGGGCACTTCTCATGCATGAGATATTTCTATCTGTTTCGGGGAACATTTCAATTTGGACTGACTTGTTATCCATTTACTTTATTTCATGTAGCTATAGTTCACATTATACAATATAAATTATCTTGAGGCCATATGTGCACATTTTTTTAAATTACATGTTGACTTACACTCTACACTTTAGAGAAATTCTTCTGATTTTTTAAAAAATAGTGTAAAACATACATGCATGAAAAAGACATAAACTCGTGCATATATAATTGGATGAATTTATAACAAATGAGCTTATCTGTGTAACCAGAACCTAAATCCAGATATAAAACATTTTTATTACCATAGAAGCCTCCACTGAACCCCCTTTAAGTATACAGCTCTCCTTCAAGTGTAGCCACTACTCGAATTTCTTTTTTTTTTTTTTTTTTTTAAAGATTTTATTTATTTATTCATGAGAGACAGAGGGAGACAGAGGGAGAGAGAGAGAGAGAGAAGCAGAGGGAGAAGCAGGCTCCCAAGGAGCAGGGAGCCCGATGCGGGACTCGATCCCAGGACCCTGGGATCATGACCTGAGCCGAAGGCAGACGCTTAACCATCTGAGCCACCCAGGTGCCCGCCACTACTCGAATTTCTAAGTCTGCTTTATATTTTATATAAATGGACCAATACAGGATTTCTTCTCTTATGTCTTTTTCCTTTTGCTCAAAATTATGTTTATAAGGCAGTCATATTGCTGTACACAGTTTAAGAGCTTTCATTCTTATTGTTAAATATGTGTGAATATATCATAATGTATTTATCCAATCTACTCTTGATGACATATGATGGGTACTTGGTAAATTTCTAGATTTTGTATATTACTAATTATGCTGCTATAAACGTTCTTATATATGATGTCTGATAAATATATTATGAATTTCTTTTGGGATTATGCCTTATAACTACAATAGGAATCACTGGGTCAAAGTTATGTATATGTTCAGTTTTAGTGGACAGTGCTAGATTTCCAAAGTAGTTGTACCATGTATATTCCCATAAGCAGTGTCTGAGACTTCTGGTTGCTTGACATTCTCACCAAACCATGAAATAATTATAGGTTCTCATTTCAATTATTCCAATGTGTGTGGTGGCTTTAATTTATGTATCTCTAAAGACTAATGAATTTAAACATCTTTCTTACATGTTTATTGTCAGGTATATAGTCCATTTGATAAAGTGTCTATTTAAATAATTTATTTTTCCACAGATTTTTCTTCTCTATGATTGGTAGTAGTTCTCTATATATTCTGATGTGAGTCTTTTATCTGATATATGTATTGCAAATATCTTCTATTCTGTGGTTTTTGCATTTCACCTTTTCCTTGTGACCTTTTAGAGAAATTTCTTTTTTTAAAAGATTTTATTTATTTATTTGAAAGAGAGAGAGAGCACAAGCATGGGGAGCGGCAGGCAGAGGTAGAAGCAGACTCCCTGCTGAGCAGGGAGCTTGATACAGGGTTCGATTCCAGGACCCTGGAATCATGACTCGAGCCGAAGGCAGACGCTTAACCTTCTATACACTGTATTGTTTACCTTTTACATCTAGACCCGCAATGTACTGGCAATTTATTTTCTGAATGCTGTGAGAATTCAGTCAATACGGGTTTTGAAATATGAATTTCTAAAAGACAAAGTCATTTATAGAAAGACTGTGTTAAAAAAAATAGACTGTCTTTTCTCACTGTTCTACAGTGTCACTCTTGTCAGCCATTTAGCATCTTTATATATGTAGGAGTCTGTTTCAAATCCATTCTGTTCCATTGATCTATTTTTCATCTGTGTAAATAAGACTGTGCTGTTTTAATTAGTATTCCTTTATATAGGTTTTGAAATGCCACTATAAGATCTCCAATTTTGTTCTTTAGGCTGCCTTGATGTTTCTTAGTTTATTTTTTTCTACCTTCATTGAGGACTAATTGACCAACATAATTATAAATTGTATCTATTTAAAGTGTGTATTGTGATGATTTGATATGCATGTACATTATGGAATGATTACTAAGATCAAGATAACACAAACATCAGCTCATATGGTTAAGTCTTTTTAATTTGTGGTTAGAATGCTTAAGATCCATTCTCAGCGATTTTCAAGAGTACAGTACTATATTATTAACTATAGTCACCATGCTGTTTATTAGATCCTCAGAACTTACACTTCTTATAGCTGAAAGCTTATACCCTTTGAGGTATATCTACCCATTTCCCTTTCACCCCAGTTCCTGATAACCACCATTCTGTTCTCTGTTTCTATGAAATTGTGTATGTGAATATATATATATATACACACACATATATACATACATACATACATACATACATACATATATATAATTTTTTAATCCACTCATCCATTAAGGGACATTTAGGTTGTTCGCATATCTTGACTATTGTGAATAATGCTGCAGTGAACATGGGAATGCAGACATCTGTTTGATATTCTGTCTTCATGTTGTTGTCTGTTTGTTTGTTTTTGGATATGTACTCAAAAGTGGGATTGCTGAATTATATGGTAGTTCTATTTTTAAGTTTCGGGAAACCTCCATACTATTTTTTTCTTAAAGATTTTATTTATTTATTTGAGAGAGAGAGAGAGAGAAGGAGAGAGAGAGAGCACGTGAGGGGGGGAGGGTCAGAGGGCGAAGCAGACTCCCTGCTGAGCAGGGAGCCCGATGAGGGACTCGATCCAGGGACTCCAGGATCATGACCTGAGCCGAAGGCAGTTGCTTAACCAACTGAGCCACCCAGGCGCCCCATACTATTTTCTTAATGGATGTACCAATTTACTTTCCCAGTGCACAGCATTCCCTTTTTCCACGTCCTCACCAACATTTGTTACCTCTTGTCTTGAAAATAACCTTTCTGACAGGTCTGAGGTAATATCTTACTGTGATTTTGATTTACATTTCCCTGATGATTAGTGCTGTAGAGCACCTTTTGTTTACTTATTGGCCATTTACATATCTTCTTTGGAAAAATGTTGAATAGGTCTTTTGCTCATTTTAATTGGATTATATTATTTTTGCTATTGACTTGTCTGAGTACTTTATATATTTTGGATTTAACCCTTATCAGATATATCTTTTTGTGTTTAAGAATTTGATTATATTGTGTCTTGGTGAAGAACTCTTTGGTTTGAATCTGAGCATTTTGATGCCATATCTTTAGGATCATACCCAGATGACCAAATCTTTCCGCAAATTTGGGATGTTTTAAGTCATTATTTCCTTAAATGAGTTCTCTGTCCCTTTCCCTCTCTCTTCTCCTTCTGGGACTCTCATAATATGAATATTGGTTCATCTCATGATGTCCCACAATTCACATAGGTTTTCTTTACTCTTTTTCCATTCTTATTGGTTTTCTCTTCTCTGATAGGATGGTATTATGAGATCTGGCAAGCTCACAGATTCTGTCTTCTGTTTGATTGTTGAAGCTCTCTATTGCAGTTTTTATTTCATTCATCTGTTCTTCAGCTCCAGAATATTTGTTTGGTTCTTTTTAAGATTTCTATTTCTTTGTTGAACTTCTCTCTTTTTTTTTTTCATGCATTGTTTTCCTGACTTCATTGGTGTCTCTCTGTGTTCTCTTGAATCTTACTGACCTTTCTTAAAATAATTATATTAAATTTTCTTTTCGGGTGGTTTTCAGATCTCCATTTCTTTGGGGTCAGATACCGGAAAGTTATTGTATTCTTTTGGTGGTGTCAAGTTCCCTTGCTTTCTCATGTTTCAAATGGCTTTGCACTGACATCTGTGCGTTTGAGGGAACCGTTACATCTTTTAGGCTTATCTGACTGGCTTTGGTGCAGAAAGACTTTCACCAGGATGTGGCTGTGAGGGCATTGGCTGGATTGGGTGCAATGTCTCTGGCTCCTGGGATAACACATTGGCATAATCTTCATGTAACTCTATCATCTGAGGTAAATGACGGGTAAGACTGCTGGGTGGGGTAGGATCTTCTATAGACAAGATAATGGAGATCCTGTATGTAGCAGTGATGGTGAGTTTTCTTAGGGCCCTTGGAGATGAAGATGGCTGTGTCTTGTCAGTGGTAGTGGACCTGGGATTCTGGGATTAGATACACACAGAACTACCACAGCTCTTGGGTTCCAGGGCATTGGGGCACTTACTGTGGTATGGCACCAGAATCTAAGGTGTGAGCATGTGCAGATTTCCCATGGAACTGGGATCTGGTTCTCTGGTACCACAGAAATGATTCATGCCCTAGGTGCACAACAATGGCACAGGCCCTAGGATGACAGGCAGGAGCAGGGGCTTGAGCCTAGGAGGCAGGAAGGAACAACATCACACTCTGGATGGTGGCTTGAAGTTCCAGCTCTGGTCCTGTGCAGTACTTATAGACCAGCAGCAGCTTACCCAGTGATGGCAGCTGGCAGCTTCCACTAAGAATCATGGAGCGAGGCACAGAACTGCAACAACAAAGTCCCAGGGATGATGGGTCAAAGCCAAAACTTTGGACCTGGGGTTGGGGTGCATAGCATCAGGAGCAGCTTCACTGTGGTTATGGTGGGTCACAGCCTCAAATTCAGACTCTGGGACAGAGTGCAGAAGAGTGGCACCGCAGTCTTGGTAATGAAGGTTCAAAACGAAGACTTGGGACCTAAGGGTAGGGTGCAGAGCAGCAAAAGCTCTGGTATCTCAGATGACAAGGTGCTGTGGTTATTGGCAGCCTAATCCCAGATAGCAAGGCACAGAAGTGACTAGAGAACCTGGGCCCACGTCTCACTGTAGTGACATATCCAGCCTCAGGGAGGAAACACAGTGGCAGAGACTCAGGGCAGCTCTGTCAGCTGTGTGTTCAGCATTGGTGAAGATACGGAGGTCCTCAGTAGCAAAAGCTAAGATACCCATGGAGTGAAGCTTGCTGGGATTCTCTTGCTCTCCTTTACTCAGTAAGGTGAAATCTCTCCAAATTATACTACTTGGCACCATGCTGCTCTAGGCTTGGATATAGGGTGACATAGGTAATACGCTTCCTGTGTTTTTCTTTGTTTTGTTCTGTTGTTGTTTTGTTTTTGTTTTTGATCTTTTATGTAGCCATCATCGGTTTTTGAATTCCTCGGGATTCCGGCTGCTTCTTCATTATAGCTCAGGGCTTTCCCATGAACTATTTTCACTGCTTTATTATTATTTATTTTTTATTGTTTTTATGTGGGTGATGATCATTGGTTCCTTCTAGCCCTTCAACTTGCATCTTGCTAAAGTAACCTTAGCTTGCAGTTCACACACACACACACACACACACACACACACACACACACAGACTGAGATTTTGATTGTGATTACATTGAATCCATAGATAAATTGGAGAGAATTGATATTTTTACAATACTGAGTCTTACTATCCATACACATATAATCACATTTCTTAAGATATTCTTCAATTTTTCCAAATAAAGTATAAAAATTTTATCTTTGTAGATGTCTTGCATATGTTTTGTTAGATGTATTTGTAAACATTTCTCTGATTCTCTTTTAAAAAGAACTTTTTGGTAATTGAAAAAATATGTCATAGTCCAATTATTTTATAGTTTTAGATGTTTGATATGTTGTGTTTACTTAAAGAAGTGTTCTGTGAACTGTTACTGTAGGTTTGCCTTTAGTTCCCATGTGTTATTTCCATAAGGTCTTCTTCTTTGGTGGATGTCTTTAGTTCCTTGATATTTTCTTTAGGATGACAAAAGATTATGAACTCTACCATTCTCATTATACAGTTAGGTTGCAGAGTTCTCTAAACCCCATGCTGTTCAACGATTCCTTAGGTCAGCAGTTTCTGTCACAGCTGTCACCTGCAGGAATGACAATGATAAAGTAAACCACCTGTTTGCATTGTGGCAAGGTCACAATAACATTTGTGTTTTCTTCTCCCAGCTATAGCAGCTATTTACTTAGATAACAATGACTGATAATAAGATATATACTAGAGGATTTCTTTTCAAACATTAATGCCAGGAAATACTCTCTAATGATATATAAATAAATAATGATGAATGCTTTGAAGAATGCAAAGAGTTTCACTGATATGAATGTTATCTATGCAGTACATATTTCTCCTTGAGTCACCCATCATAATAACAATGGTATAAATATAAAGTAAGATAATGTAGGAGAGTAGTAGAAGTAAAATCAATTTAAGAATCTAAAACACAACCTCTCCCCACTATCCGTGTTGGACACAAGTCTTAATGGAACACTGGTGATAAGGCAAGCACATGTAATTTTTTTTCAGTCAGCCAGTCAGTCAGTCAGGAAAACACTGCTTTTGTTTTTGTTTCAAATATTGAGGGTCCACTATAAAGAAAACAACTGTTCAAGAGATCTCTCACTTTTAGAATAAAGATTGGTTTCAGCTGGGAATAAACATGACTGTTTTGGTTTAGATAAGATCAAATTCTGGTTTTATTTTGATTGTTCTCAAATATTTATCAAATATATACTCTATGTGAGAAGAAAAGGGTGAGGGAAGGAAGACGAAGAAAGGGAAAGGAAAAAAGGAAAGGAAAAAAAAAGAGGACATATGTTTCTTGTTCTCTATGAAGTCTCATGCGGTGGACGTCCAACATTCTAATTTATAAATTGTAGGTTGATACTGAAAACAAATAGAATATTATCATTGTAAAATAAGTTATTGGTTTGTAACAGTGAATATATAATGAGGGTCTGGTATGCAAATTTCAGAGGGTAAGAGGCGAAAGGATCCACTTAATTGGCATAAGAAAAATCTGAGATCTTTCCAATGTTATTGAGGATTCATTTCTGATACTCTGGAGCCAGTGTTTTTGAATATTGACTTTGTAAAATTTTTGGTAATCTTAGAAAACTCAGAGAGAGCGAGCAGTTATCTGAGGCATGCACCTCTTTCACACAACTGTTAAGTTGCTGATGATCCAGAGGTGAGTAAAGCGATTATGTTCCTACCTCTATGAAGGTTTCTTGAGTGTCCAGGGTCCTCAAGAATCCCATTCACAGAAATATATATTTGCCATATTTCTTATTAAGTGTAATTGTGAAGCTAGGTTTTGGAAGATAATATATATTTGTTTTTAAAGAGATGATAAAATTCTAGGTGTTCTGGCTGCCTCGGTCAGTAGAGCATGCTATTCTTGATCTCAGGGTTGTAAGTTCAAGCCCCATGTTGGGATAGAGCCTACTAAACAAACAACCATGATATTCTAGAACACTAGGTAAATAGAAAACTTTCAGAATTGTGAATTTTAAACACTTTTTTTCTAAGTTATATTTCTTCTTTGAAATGAAGCAATAAAGGACAGTTAGGGTTACATTAGTTGTTTTTTTTTTCCCTCTTGCTCTGCCCTACATATCAATGCTTATCTATAAATGTATTTTATAAATTTAGTTTATGAAATTGTTCTATGACAATTCATTGAATTCTCTATCTACTTTATTTGGGTAACTTCATTCTCTAAGTATTTCAGAATAATACTAGTAAAATTCAACATCTGAATGATTTTCATGTTTGAAGTTAGCAGAAAATGCTATTTCAATCAGTTTCAGAAAGCAAAATTCAAGACTTACTAAGTTATTGTTTGAAAATTCCTTTCCATTGATTAATTATAACCACAGGGAAGAGTTTTTTTATTTCCTAATTTTTATTTTTAAGATGAACGTCACTTGAGTTATACAAATATATATATTTATTTATGAAAAGAGAACAGGAACTCAAAGAGAAGAAAGTAGGAAGAGGCAGGAGGCTCTAGATAGTGCATTTTAACTACAGAACTAAAGACATCTTCTGAAAGAACTTAAAAAAAAAAAGATAAATCAAGAATTTACCCTTAACCGTGTGTTATTCTGCTTGATAAATAATTATTTTGACCAGCAAGAACACTGAACAATTGAAAATGAACTTAAACCTATAATAAAATGCTCATTGCCCTAGGCAGCCTAAAATAAAATGATTTCTAATTTTAGGATTGGCATCAATCTACTTGTTTTTAATTTTTTTTTTAATTTTATGATCTAGTAAATAAATTCTAGCTGCTAATTGTGAGATACCTGTTAAGGAAAATTGCCACATTGATTGCCTTACCTTTTCTTAAATTAATATGTAAAGTACTTTGTTAAGCTATGGTTCTCAAATGTTGACATAAATGAGCTTGCTTTGAAAAAAAAAATCAACCTATGTAGTTTTAAACTGTCTTTGAGAACTATCATTTTTTTCTGTTTAAAAAATATTTAACAAAAAAAGAAGCGCCTCCATAGAAATTTATTTTAACATTCTAGATTTTTTAGTTGAGTATTAATATTGTATTAATTTATGTCAGTTTATAGCCCAGGATAGTCTCTAGAATTTTGTTGCTTATTTAATGCAGTAAAGCAAGTAGCACATTTACTCATATATTTGTTTATCATACAATGACATGAGGAATCTAGTCTCATAGAACTATTGTTTTTCTATTTATTTGTAGATAGTAAACTATTTCTAATGGCTCAAATAGATTTGAATAAATTTGCTAATGCCATACTAATTTTTAACTGTTGTTTTTTTTCTCCCTATAACCATTTCCATCACCAGGTTATTGGAGAAATAGAGTAATACTAAGCAGGAGTTCTAGGTCTCTGTTTCAGATCTTTTATGAGAACATAAGGTACATGTGACAGACAATCCAATTTTCCTTTGGATAAGATGGGTGTAAAAATATAGACTTGATTCTAATCATGTGTTTCAGTCCTTGATGTAACATTAACCTCTAAGCCGCCAGTACTCTAAGACTGATACAAAACATCCTCAATATCCAAATATTTATGAATAAAAGCATATAATGTCTTTTCATGTCAGTTTTACTCTCCAATGTACACTTTAATGACTACTCTTCCATTTTTCTCTGTGCACCTTTGTAGGGTATGAATGCTGCACACATAAAGACATCAAAAAATAATGTTAACTTGACATTATAAATGTGTTCTGTGTTCTTCTACTATTATACCTACTTATTGCATCTACCATTTCTCCCAAATTTATTGTTATTTCTATTAAGTTCAAACTTTCATTGTGGATCGGGACTCCTTTAGAAATCAATTTCGTAAGAAAATCAGACACAATGTGCATTTTAAACAAAATATTTGCATCATATAAAAAAGCTGGATAGATAATACAGGTGACATAGTGAGACCGCAGAAGTTTTGCTGCCTGTGGTGTGACAAATGGGATGCTGACAGTCTTCAGCAATGAGCATTCACTGGGTGGTAGTGACCTGTGTCAGTGCTCCCCTTTCTTCCATTCAATAAAAACTTGTTCGATTGAAGGATTTTTCTCAGGTAGGCCTTAACAGTTACCTCACTAATGATCCCAATTTCAACCAGTGACCCAGAAATGAAACACTACATTTCACAAAACTCCTGGAGTGCGCTATAAACAAGACTTACAAAATGTCATGTCCTTGAAAACATGAAATCCAGCATGCTGGTATGTGTCTTTTACTCAAAATTGAGTTCAAGAAATAAAATGTTTCATGGGCCACAGAAGGAGGCTAGGTCTAAATTTAAAAAGAAACACAAATCTTTTCTTTAGAAGTTAAACAGCAGAAAATCTGAAATGCGAAGTTATGGGGTACAAGGCCAAACACACCATTCCCTTCATAACCTAGAGGTGCCATCTCAATATTATTTATAGCTCTGAGGAGACCACACAGAGGTTTCATGATTTTTGTAAGGTGTTGATTTCAGAAGTCCTGGAGAATCCAGGTTTGTCCACACACAAAAATATTAAATCTATTTTAGCACTAATTGATTCCCTGATTGTTTTTAATCCAATAAATATGTTGACCCACTTCTTAAAAAAACACTTTGCATAACAATTTATATTTTGAAATATTCTATGTTCTTTGATTCTCACAGCCAAGGAGAAGCACACATTTAAATCCAACAAGTATTCAATTCAAGTACAGTATTAATATATATGAAAATGAATTTGATATCAACCTATATAGACATTTTCTTGACTATTTATACACCCAACACTTTTAAACCATAATGCTGTACTTGCTTACCCGAACAATAGCAGCAATATGAAAGAATTAATTCTGTGACTGTATCAGTGATTGCTAAGTGACTGTAGCTAAAGTGTTCTCCAAAGTGCTCTTTAACTTTTCACTCCTACCAGCATTATATGTGAGTTCAGTTACACTGCCTTCTCACCAACATTTATTATGGCCAGATTTTAAAAAAATCTGTAGACATTCTATATGGTGTATATGGATACCTCATTGGGTTTCAATTTGTATTTCCCTGATGAATAATGACGTTGCGTCTCTTTACATGCACTCATTTGTTATGTGCACAACTTTGTCAACACATCTTTTCAAATCTTTTGTCTACTATTATTCAGTATTGATCATTTTTTTACAGATTTGAGAAACGTCTTTTATCGTATATGTGATTGGCAAATCTTTTCTTGCACTTTGTGTTTTGCCTCCTCCTTCTCTTAACAATATATTTTGAAGGGCGTGCCTGGGTAACTCAGATGGTTAAGCGACTGCCTTCGGCTCAGGTCATGATCCCGGAGTCCTGGGATCGAGTCCCACATCGGGCTCCCTGCTCCTTGGGAGCCTGCTTCTCCCTCTGCCTCTCTCTCTCTCCCCCCCCCTCTGTCTCTCATGAATAAATAAATAAAATCTTAAAAAAAAAAAACAATATCTTTTGAAATCCAACTTGTCATTTTTTCTGTTATGGATTATGCTTTTGATATTTTATCTCAACAGTATTTGCATAAGTCAAGTCACAAAGGTTTATACCTATATTTTACTTCGGAAGTTTTATAATTTTTGGTTTAACATTTAGGTCTATGGTGCAATTTGATTTAAAGTTTATATATGGTATGGTTCATATTGAAGTTCATTTTTTACATATGGATATCCAGTTGGTACGCACTATCTGCTGAAAAAAATTTCCCTTTAACCATCGAACTGTCCTTGTACCTTTGCTGGCAAACATATGTGGTTCTATTTCCAGATTCTCTATTAGTTTCATTGATCTATGCTTTTGCCTATGCCAGGAGTCAACAAATTATTTCTGTAAAGGACAAAATAGTAAGTATTTTAGACCTTGAAGGTATATCTTTTTTTTTCTTTAATTTTAGTAAATTCAACTTAAAATGTACATAACAACATGGGGCCAATGTCTACCATATTGGACAGAGTAGGTCTAGAAAGAGGTAAAAGTCTTAATTTATGTTAGTCTTTGATAACTCAAAGATACATACTATAATCACTACACAAGGCATTGAAAGAAACACATTTAATTGCTAAGCTTAGTAGGTATAAAGATAGAATGATAAAAATAGTCAATCTAAAAGAAATAATTAAGGCAAAGAAAAAGTAATAGAAATCAAATACTTAAATACAAATATATCAGAAATCATTAAATATATGAAGTAAATGCTACAATTATGTGACAAAAGTTGTCTGATTAGATTAGAAACATGGGTGACACAGGGATGCCTGGGTGGCTCAGTCAGTTAAGTGTCCTACTCTTAATTTCAGCTCAGGTCATAATCTCAGGGTCTTAAAATTGAGCCCCGTGTCGGGCTCCATGCTCAGTGGAGAGTCTGTTTGAGATTTTCTCTCCCCATGTCACTTTGCCCCCCCCGTGCTCTCTCTCTCTAAAATAAATAAAATATATTAAAAAATAAAAATGGGTGACACAAACAAAATATAAGGAAATGGAAAAATTAAAAGGAAGAATTTTAAAAAAATATGGAATATATGACAAGCTATTATGGAAACACTAACCCAAACAAAGTTGATTTGATTATACAATTAGAAAAAGTAAATATTAATGTGAGAAATATTACTAAAATAAAGAGAATCTTTATAGTGTTAAGGGTTTCAATCTACCAAGACAATTTAACAATTTTACTTTTATATACCCTAAAATATGAAAAAATAAAAATTGACAAAGCTTAAATAAATATAAAATTTGACAATCTTATTGCAAGATTTTAACAAACATCTCTTAATAATGGATAATACAAGTAAATTAGTAAGAATATAAATATATGAACAACATTAACTTTTCCAAAATAACATATACATATGTATAAAAGAACTGCAAAAAACCATACTTTTCCAATATACATATTTTTTAAATTACCATTTGTTTGTATGTTAAGCAACTGAAACAAATGTCAAAGGTTTTAAGTCATATACGTTATCTTGCAGCAATGGTTTTAGGTTAGAAATTAAAAGTAAAAATACTAAAGTAATTCTCAGGTTTAGAAATATGGAAATTCTTTTTTTTTTAAGTTTTGTTTTGTTTTGTTTTAAGATTTTGTTTATTGGGCGCCTGAGTGGCTCAGATGGTTAAGCGTCTGCCTTCAGCTCAGGTCATGATCCCTGGGTTCTGGGATCAAGCCCCACCTTGGGCTCCCAGCTCAGCAGGGAGCCTGCTTCTCCCTCTGCCTCCGCCTTTCACTCTCTGTCTCTCTTTTCTTTAAAAAAATATTTTATTTATTTGACAGAAAGAGAGAGAGTACAAGCAGGCAGAGCAGCAGGGAGGGGGAGAAGCAGGCTCCCCACTGAGCAGGGAGACTGATGGATGTGGGGCTCATCCCAGGACCCTGGGATCATGAACCTGAGTGGAATGCAGATGCTTAACCAACTAAGCCGCCCAGGTGCCCTTGGAAATTAATTCTTAATAATCAACAGGTCAAAAACTCACGGTAGATTATTATGCACACGTATGTAATAATATATAACATATAAATATAACATTGTTATATACAATATACATTAATTTTAGAATGTAGCTAAATCATAACTAGAAAGAACTCTGCTTCTTTAAATCCATTGTATATATTAAAAGAGTAAGACAGCAAGTCTATTTGAAAACATTTTCACAAGAAGTTATTTTAAAAAATTATGTGGAAGTTGGGGCACCTGGGTGGCTGGCAAACATCCAACTCTTGATTTTGGCTCAGGTCATTATCTCAGTATTGTGGGATCGATCGAGGCTCTTGTCAGGCTTCAGGCTCAGCAGGGAGTGCTCTATATTGTCTCTCTCTCCCTCTCCTTCCCCTTCTGCCCCTCCTCCTGCTCTCGTGCATGCGTGCTCTCTCTTGTTCTAAAATAAATAAATCTTAAAAAAAAATAAGTGGAACTCAAGAAGGAAAAGGAAGTCAAAGAAGAAAAAAATGAAAATATTAAAAGTGATATATATATAAATACACACACTCACACACATATATAACAAAGGTAAATGTTAGTTCTTCGAAAAGACTGACCAACTGACAGTGACTGAGGAAAAAAGAGATAAGAGAAAGCACAAATAATAATGATGTAACTAACAGAAAGATAGCATTACTATGACTCGTACAAGTAAAATATATTACGAGGATACTATAAAGAACTTTATGCCAATAAATTTCATGATTTAGATAAAATAATCAAAATCTTAGAAAAATAGAACTTTTTGAAATAAGAGGAAATAGAAAATATGAATTGCATATACTTATTAAAGGAAATTTATCTGTAATTAAAAAAATAAAACTACCTTAAAAAATAAATAAATAAAAATAAATTCCATGACCTGATGTCTTAAGCCATGAATTCCAGCTAAGAATTAAGGAAGAAATAAGGCACATTTTATATAAACTCTTCCCGGGACTAGCAAAAAAGGGAAGACTATCTCAGCTTTGTTTCTTTTAAATCATAACCTTAAGACCAAAACCTGAGAAGGACATTAACAGACAGACTAGAAAATTATAGTGTTTGTCATAAAAACAGAAGTAAAAATTTTCAAATTAAAATATTAGCAAACCAAATCTAATGAAATAAAAAAAGGCTAATAGTTCACAATTAAATTAGATTTAATCCAGAAATGTAAAGTTGATTTTAAAATTTAAAAAATCAGTTAATATATTTCAACAGAATAGAACAGAAAAAAAAACACATAATCATCACTATAGATGCATCAAGTCCTAAAATCAATTGATGAAAACTCATATAGGTCAGGCAAACATTTTTTTTGAGATTTTTAAATTTTTTTAATTTAAATTCAGTTAGTCAATGTATAGTACATCATTGTTCTTTGATATAATGTTCAATGATTCATTAGTTCAATATAACACCCAGTTCTCATCACATCACGTGCCCTCCTTAATGCCCACCACCCAGTTACCCCATCCCCCCACCTGCCTCCCTTTCCGCAGCCCTCAGTTTGTTTCCCGGAGTCAAGAGTCTCAAATGGTTTGTCTCCCTCTCTGATTTCTTCCCATTCAGGCCCCCCCACCTCTATTGTCCTTTGCACTATTCCTTATGTTCCACATATGAGTGAAACCATATGGTAATTGTGTTTCTCTGACTGATTTATTTCACTTAGCATAATACTCTCCAGTTCCATCCACATGAAGCAAACTTTCTTAATCTGTAAATGATATTGGCAAAATATTTGCAGCAAATCATACTGAATAGTGAAGTTTCAAAAGTATTATTTGAATGGATTAAAGACCTAAATGTGAGATAGGAAACCATCAAAATCCTAGAAAAGAACATAGGCAGTAACCTCTTTTACACTGGCCATAGCAACTTCTTGCTAGATATGTCTCCTGAGACAAGAGAAACAAAAGCAAAAATAAACTAGTGGGACTTCATCAAAATAAGGAGCTTCTGCACAGTGAAGGAAATAGTTAACAAAACTGAAAGGCAATCTCCTGAATACGAGAAGATATATGCAATTGACTTATCTGACAAAGGGTTATTATCCAAAATATGTAAAGAACTTAGCAAAATCAACACCCAAAAACCAAATAATCCAAATTAAAAATAGGCAGGGGTCGCCTGGGTGGCTCAGTCATTAAGCGTCTGCCTTCGACTCAGGTCATGGTCCCAGGGTCCTGGGATCGAGCCCCGCATTGGGCTCCCTGCTCTGTGGGGAGCCTGCTTCTCCCTCTCCCACTCCCCCTGCTTGTATTCCCTCTCTCACTGTGTCTCTCTCTGTCAAATAAATAAAAATAAATAAATAAAATAAAATAAAAATAGGCAGAAGACATGAACAGACATTTTTTTTTAAAGAAGACTAACGATAGCTAACAGACACATGTAAAGATGTTCAACATCACTCATTATCAGGGAAACACAAATCAAAACTGCAATGAGATATCACCTCACACCAGTCAGAACGGCTAAAATTAACAACACAGAAAACAACAGGTGTTGGTGAGGATACGGAGAAAAGGGAAGCCTCTTACACTGTTGGTGGGAATGCAAGCTGGTGCAGCCACTCTGGGAAGCAGTATGGAGGTTCCTCAAAAAGTTAAAAATAGAACTATATGATCCAGCAATTGCACTATTAGGTATTTACCCAAAGTATAAAAAATACTGATTCAAAGGGACACATATCATATGATTTCACTCATATATGGAATTTAAGAAAAATAATAGATAAACATAGGTGGAAAAAAAGACAGGAAAACCAAGAAACAGACTCAATTTTATAGAACAAACTGATGTTTGCCAGAGGGAAGGTGGTTGGGGGTGGGGCCGTGGGTTAAATGGGTGATGGGGACTAAGGAGTGCACTTGTGATGAGCACCGGGTGTTGTACATAAGTGCTGAATCACTAAATTCTACACCTGAAACTTATATTACACTGTATGTTAACTAACTGGAGTTTAAATAAAAACTTGAAAAAAAGTAACAGAGATGAAACTTACTGTCTTATTCCTGATATTAATGACAAAGCATAATTTTTAGATAAAGAATGTTTTTGAGTTATGTATATAGCTTTATCATGCAAAGGAACTATCCTCCTGTCCTACTTAATACTTATTTTTAGAATTTTTTAAAAAGATTTTATTTATTTATTCATGAGAGACAGAGGGAGAGAGAGAGGGAGAGAGAGAGAGAGAGAGAGATAGAAGCAGAGGGAGAAGCAGGCTCCCAAGGAGCAGGGAGCCCAATGCGGGACTTGATCCCAGGACCCTGGGATCATGACTTGAGCCGAAGGCAGATGCTTAACCATCTGAGCCATCCAGGCGCCCAATACTTATTTTTAAAAATCAGGAATTTATATTTAATTTTATGAAGAAGATTTTTTTATATGAACTGATCTGATCATGTGGCTTTTCTTCTTCATCCTATGTTTATGGTGATTAAAATTTATGTACTTGTTAACTTTGAATCATTGTTACCTTTCTGGAATAAACTTATGCTACAAAAAAGGTATTATTTGAGATTAGAAAAGAGCAAAGATGCCAATGAATTGTGTAATAAAATGAAATAAAATTTAAGGATTGGAAAAGAATTCCTACTAGAAAAAAGAAGAAGAAAATCAAATGGATAAATGCTCAAAACTGAAACAGTAATGTTATAAAAGACAACATGCAAATAGTCAGTACAAATGTAAAAAGATACTCTCTTTGATTTAGCATCAGCAAAATGCAAATTAAAAGTACACACAAATCAACAGATGAATGGATAAAGAAGTGGTATATATATATACAATGGAATATTATGCAGCCATCAAAAGGAATAAGATCTTGCCATTTGCAACGACGTGGATGGAACTGGAGGGTGTTATGCTGGGTGAAATAAGTCAATCAGAGAAAGACATGTATCATATGACCTCACTGATATGAGGAATTCTTAATCTCAGGAAACAAACTGAGGGTTGCTGGAGTGGTGGGGGGTGGGAGGCATGGGGTGGCTGGGTGATAGACATTGGGGAGGGTATGTGCTATGGTGAGCGCTGTGAATTGTGTAAGACTGTTGAATCACAGATCTGTACTTCTGAAACAAATAATACATTATATGTTAAAAAAATAAAAGAGAAGAAGATAGCAGGAGAGGAAGAATGAAGGAGGGGATATTGGAGGGGGAGATGAACCATGAAAGACGATGGACTCTGAAAAACAAACTGAGGGTTCTAGAGGGAAGGGGGTGGGGGGATGGGTATTAAAGAGTGCACGTTCTGCATGGAGCACTGGGTGCTATACGCAAACAATGAATCATGGAACATTACATCAAAAACTAATGATGTAATGTATGGTGATTAACATAACAATAAAAAAATTTTAAAAAGTACATACAAATTAAAAGGAAGGTCAACTAAAAATGAGATCTAACTTATACATTCACCAGAATGACTAAATTTAAAAAGAATGACAATAACAAGTATTGCTGTGGGTATGGAAAAACGGGTCTCTTAAATACAGCTGCTGAATAGTTTAAATTGCTACATCCGCACTGGAAAATATACTGGCATTATCTAATAATGTTGAATATAATGGTGCAGAAATCCCACCTGTAGCTATGTATTTAACAGAAAAGCATATATATGTATATATAAATGTATAAATGCATATAAATATTACATATGTATAATTTGGAATAGCCAAAACCTAGAAAAAAGCTACATGCCTATCAACACTAGACAAATAAATTATGGTTTATTTACACAATGGAATGCCCAAGCAATGAAAATAAATAATCTTACCTTAAACCCACCAATATGGATAACTCTCACAAACATGGTTGGATGTATATAGCCAGACCTGAACATGCAATATATAAAAATATATATAAACGTGTATACTTGCATTTGTGTAGGCTTTTCAAAAAGGCAAAACTAAATTATATTGTTAAAGATTTTTTAATTTAAGGAAGAGATAGAGAGTAGTGGTTGGGTGAGGAGGACAGGAAGGAGTCTT
Source organism: Zalophus californianus (assembly GCF_009762305.2). Lineage (NCBI taxonomy): Eukaryota > Metazoa > Chordata > Mammalia > Carnivora > Otariidae > Zalophus > Zalophus californianus. The sequence continues at coordinate 141,411,580 of NC_045596.1, read as the reverse complement.
CCTATATATTAGACAGGTTCTTTTTTTTTTTTTAGGACTTTATTTATTTATTTGAGAGAGAGAATGAGATAGAGAGAGAGAGAGTATGAGAGGGGGGAGGGTCCGAGGGAGAAGCAGACTCACTGCTGAGCAGGGAGCCTGATGCGGAACTCGATCCCGGGACTCCAGGATCGTGACCTGAGCTGAAGGCAGTCGCTTAACCAACTAAGCCACCTGGGTGCCCTATGCTAGACAAATTCTTGATCTAGTTAGTGATTATATGGGCATTCTCTTTAAGATAATTAATTGTGTTGTGTATTTACATTTGCCTACATTTTTTTCTATATTGTATTATTTCAGTATTTTTTAAAGCCAGAAAATACACAAAAATGGGGCAATCTATACTTTGTTAGATAATACATGTTTTTTAAAATTTAAATATCCTTGTATTAGTCAGGGTTCTCCAGAGAAACAGAACCAACAGGATGTGTATGTATAGAGAAAGAATTGTTTTATGGAATCAGCTTATGCAGTTATGAATGCTGGCAAGACCAACATCTGCAGGGTGGACTGGTGGGCTGGAGACCTGGGCAAGAGCTGTTGTTGTGGTTCAAGCCTGCATGCTGTCTGCTGGCAGAATTCTGTCTTGTTCAGGGGAGATCAGTTTTTTGTTTTATTCAGGCCTTCAAGTAATTAGATGAGGCCCACCTGCATATGGAAAGCAATCTGATTCACTCAAAAGCCACATATTTAAATATTAACCTCCCGAAAACATCCTCACAGAAACATCCGGAATAAAGTTTGGCCACATATCTAGCCACAATAGCCCAGCCAGATTGACATATAAAATTAATCATCACACTCCTTTTCTGAAGCATCTTCATGTACAGTTCTTCAATTATTAAAGAAATGCAATTCTTCAACAACATAAAAGTTTACTGTATGCAAATTGGAAAGTGAAATGCAAAGGACTGAAAGCTGTTGCTTTCATTCGTTAAACCTCAGTCTTTTGTCCCCTAACTTTTTCTTTCCTATTCCTTGCACTGGATTTATAGAGACCAGTGAAACTAGTATTTAGGCAATGCTAACAGAGGGCAGTTGAGTAAGAGGAGTATAATCTGGGGAAGTATGTTTAAAGGCCATGCTACCAGTTCTAATTTTGGATAAGGGAAATTTTCATTTATATACAAGAAAACTTGTTTAGCCCAACGTCGTAAGGTATATAGTTTTTATATATATACCTTAGAATGCTGAAATTATGTAATCCAAACTCCTGCCTGCAAAGAGTTCAGTTTTTACTCAGCAGTGACTTTGCTGTCTAAGCATAATATAAAGGGCTTCTTTTAAAAACTCTGTTAGCAAAATGGGTAAGCTTAATAGTAGTTTTCCTGTAAGTTAATTAGAATTCTAAGGATTTACCTTTTGGTTTAGTTTAATACATCTGTCAGATGGAGTCTTAAATTATATAGTAAGCTGTGAAGGCTAACTTCCTTTGTAATGGCATTGTTTCAAGATTTATTATGCTGATTAACCCAAATCTCTACATGGCTCCTTTGTTGTTTATCTGTAAAGCTTGGTTCAATTGAGAGAACACCGTGGGTCAATTGTTCTCATCAGTTAGGTAGTGACGTTCTCCCAAAATTGGAACTTGGCTGTGCTAGTGTTTATTTTTAATATCATTGTATCTTTGACATATTTACGAAATTTGAGTTGTATGCTTAGAGTCTGAATGAATGAAATTGATATATCACAGTTGGGAGTATGTTAATTATCCTTTCCTCTCTTTGTCTTAAGAAATACCAAGCTATGACTTATTCCTTAGAGATTTGCAAGTACTTTTTATAATTTCCTTTTTCACAAATCGAGTGCATTTACTTTATCTTATGTTGGAAAACTAAGAATATGAACAATTAATGGCCAATTAATACACATCCTAAAATTCTCTCTACCTGTTAGAAGGTACTCAGTACCTCCTGCTCTTGTACTCTTCTCCAAACCCTTAAACACTTTAACCACTAAAAACATACCATAGAAGCAAATTATTCTATTTGTTCACATGTAAGGAGATATCCATTCTTTTTTTCATCTGTTTTTATCTCCTTGCTCTTTTATACACTTTCCTTTACTCAAGGTAAAACTGGTTCATAGTCTCAGCTCTGCCAACAACAGAAAGAAGAATATAAGTTAAAATAACTTATAAATCAACTTGAACAAGTGAAACTTGTATTTAGCATTTGAATTAGCAAAATAAAATTGCATTAAGACAAAGGAGTAATATATTCCTGACTGACAGACATCTTTAGAGAAATCTAGAGTAGTATTTTTCAAAATGTAGTCTGTAACCTCCATGTGGTCATCCTTGGGTATCTCACTTAAATATAAACTTCTGAACTTCATCCCAAATTTATGAACCCGGGATTGCCAAATCCGAAGGGTGTAGGAAAAGAGTGATAAAGCCTAGGAGTCTATATATTAATTTGTAACTTTTCTTCACACATAACTTTTTAAAAATCACTGCTCTAGAAGTTTTGACAAATGGGTAGGGTTTTGGTTTTGTTTGTTTGTTTGTTTGTTTTTTAAGGAAAGAGGAATGGTAGTATCTGTAAAGCAAAATTCTTCCTATCACATTCAGCCTCAGTGTGTTTTCAAATGAAGTGGCATACAAAAAGAAGTTGCATACAAAAGCTAGCTAAGAAAACCTTTGTGGGTCAGTTAAATGTAAAATTCTAGGTCTAGAGAAAGTTCACCCCGGCACTATTTCCACTGTATAACTCTTTGTTATTTGGGGCTGGTCTATGTATTCTAGATTTAAGAGCATCTCTGGCCTCTACCCATTAGATGCCAGGAGCCCCCCCACCCCCATTTGTGGTAACCAAAATGTCTCCAGACACTGCCAAATGTCCCCTATCTGTAAAATTGCACCATCCTAGTTGAGAAACTAGTCCAGAGGAATGTTTATGGGAAACAGATTTCTTGTTGTGTATTCACTTACAAGTACTTTATTTTTTTAAAAGATTTCATTTATTTATTTGACAGAGCAAGAGAGGGAGAGAGAGAGAGAGAACACAAGTAGGAGGAGCAGCAGAGGGAGAGGGAGAAGCAGACTCCCCATTGAGCAGGGAGCCCAACATGGGACTTGATCCCAGGACCCTGAGATCATGACCTGAGCTGAAGACAGATACTTAACCAACTGAGCCACCCAAGTGCCCTGATTACAAGTATTTTATATTTTGATGGCAGTGAAATCTGGATAGCTTGAAGAATATTTACCATTGATATAGTTTACATTTCCAGCTTTTATTACAATTAGCCCACAAAAGGTGGTCCGCTTCTGACAAATCACCTTTTACTGAAAAGACTCATTCTTTGCTGCTTCCCTGTTTGATTGATCACCCTTTTAATTTACCCAAGCCATATGCCTGTCCTTCAATATTATTTTTTAATGCTAAATTGAGAGATAACCTTTTTTCATGGGTAGAAGTGGATGTCAGTGTGCAGAGTCAAAAGTTACTTCAGAGCAAACTATTTTTATTACATATGAATACTCTTTGCCTTTTTTTAAAAAAAAACACGATACTGTGTAACTTTCATTAGCTACATTGCTTATAAATTATTGACTGACTATAAACACTGGTAAACATAGTCTAGTAATTTTGCATAAAATCCCCTAGTCTTCCATTAACTTAATTTCTTAATTTCTCATTGGTAAAGCATTCAGTTTAAGGACACACTGGGATGTTCTCCAGTGTCTCAGATCTGCATGATCAAAAGTTCCTAAGGTCATGCCATTCTCAGTCCCAAAGTGAGCTTTGCTGTTCTTGTGATCTACACAAAAAACTCCCCATTGACATCACTGGAAGTCACACTGAGGACTGTGAGGAACATATGGACTTTCTATTGTGTCCTTAGGGTCATAATGAAAAACAAGCCTGGAACACATCAAAATTATGCCACGCTGTCAGGGAAATTCTAATCAGTGTAAGCTCAGCTTTACTCTCTAGAAACAGTGTTCTGTCTGTAGAGAGCCTCCTACATGGGCATAAAAATGGAAAACAGCAGCAATGTATGCATTCCATTAGCTGGAGTCCTAGACTGTTTAGCGGTTTTCTTAAAACGACTTTCTAATCAATCCCTATTAAGCACTTTATTCTATTTTCAGTAAAATAAATTTAAATTTAAAATTAAAGTAGTTTCATGGGCAAAAAAACAATACGTTGATTGTATCTTAAGAACGATAGTAGTTTTTTTGTTTTGTTTTTTGTTTTGTTTTGTTTTAAATTTAAAAAATGTCCCCAGTATTCATAGATCTTGCTGCTTTGTATAAGGTTTCAGAATCACAAGAGGGCACTCTTTTACTAAATACATCAAGAGAAAGGGCAATGATTTAAGTCTTTGACTTTTTTTAAAAGTAGTTTTTTTTTCTTTTTTCTGCTCTGTTGGATCCAGTGCATGGCATAAAGTAGAGAATTTTATTAAGTTTTGCTGAATGAATAAAATCAGTGATACATCAATGGTATTTTTATAATATATATTTTTTAATTTTTTGTTATGTTAATCACCATACATTATATCATTAGTTTTTGATGTAGTGTTCCATGATTCATTATTCGTGCATAACACCCAGTGCTCCACGCAGGATGTGCCCTCTTTAATACCCATCACCAGGCTAACCGATCCCCCCACCCTCCTCCCCTCTAGAACCCTCAGTTTGTTTTTCAGAGTCCATTGTCTCTCATGGTTCGTCTCCCCCTCCGACTTACTCCCCTTCATTCTTCCCCTCCTGCTATCTTCTTTTTCTTTTTTCTTAACATATGTTTCATTATTTGTTTCAGAGGTACAGATCTGTGATTCAACAGTCTTGCACAATTCACAGCGCTCACCATAGCACATACCCTACCCAATGTCTATCACCCAGCCACCCCATCCCTCCCACCCCCCACCACTCCAGCAACACTTAGTTTGTTTCATGAGATTAAGAATTCCTCATATCAGTGAGGTCATATGATACATGTCTTTCTCTGATTGACTTATTTCACTTAGCATAACACCCTCCAATTCCATCCACGTCGTCGTTGCAAATGGCAAGATCACATTCCTTTTGATGGTGCATAATATTCCATTGTGTATATATACTACCTCTTGTTTATCCATTCATCTGTCGATGGACATCTTGGCTCTTTCCACAGTTTGGCTATTGTAGACAGTGCTGCTATAAACATTGGGGTGCACGTACCCCTTCGGATCCCTACGTTTGTATCATTGTGGTAAATACCCAGGAGTGCAATTGCTGGATGGTATGGTAGCTCTAGTTTCAACTGTTTGAGGAAACTCCATACTGTTTTCCAGAGTGGTTGCAACAGCTTGCATTCCCACCAACAGTGTAGGAGGGTTCCCCTTTCTCCACATCCCCGCAAACACCTGTCATTTCCTGACTTGTTAATTTTAGCCGTTCTGATGGGTGTGAGGTGGTATCTCACTGAGGTTTTGATTTGAATTTCCCTGATGCCGAGTGATGTTGAGCACTTTTTCATGTGTCTGTTGGCCATTTGGATGTCTTCTTTGGAAAAATGTCTGTTCATGTCTTCTGCCCATTTCTTGATTGGATTATTTGTTTTTTGGGTGTTGAGTTTGATAAGTTCTTTATAGATTTTGGATACTAGCCCTTTATCTGATATGTCATTTGCAAAAATTTTCTCCCACTCTGTCAGTTGTCTTTTGGTTTTGTGGACTGTTTCTTTTAATGTGCAAAGGCTTTTTATCTTGATGAAATTCCAATAGTTCATTTTTGCCCTTGCTTCCCTTGCCTTTGGCGATGTTTCTAGGAAGAAGTTGCTGCGGCTGAGGTCGAAGAGGTTGCTGCCTGTGTTCTCCTTTAGGATTTTGATGGACTCCTGTCTCACATTGAGGTCTTTCAACCATTTGGAGTCTATTTTTGTGTGTGGTGTAAGGAAATAGTCCAGTTTCATTCTTCTGCATATGGCTGTCCAATTTTCCCAACATCATTTGTTGAAGAGACTGTCTTTTTTCCATTGGACATTCTTTCCTGCTTTGTTGAAGATTAGTTGACCATAGAGTTGAGGGTCCATTTCTGGGCTCTCGATTCTGTTCCATTGATCTATGTGTCTGTTTTTGTGCCAGTACCATACTGTCTTGATGATGACAGCTTTGTAATACACCTGGAAGTCCGGAATTGTGATGCCACCAGCTTTGCTTTTCTTTTTCAATATTCCTCTGGCTATTCGGGGTCTCTTCTGGTTCCATACAAGTTTTAGGATTATTTGTTCCATTTCTTTGAAAAAAGTGGATGGTATTTTGATGGGGATCGCATTGAATGTGTAGATTGCTCTAGGGAGCATTGACATCTTCACAGTGTTTGTTCTTCCAATCCATGAGCATGGAATATTTTTCCATTTCTTTGTGTCTTCTTCAATTTCTTTCATGAGTATTTTATAGTTTTCTGAGTACAGATCCTTTGCCTCCTTGGTTAAATTTATTCCTTGGGGGGCACCTGGGTGGCTCAGTCGTTAAGCGTCTGCCTTCAGCTCAGGTCGTGATCCCAGAGTCCTGGGATCCAGTCCCACATCGGGCTCCCTGCTCCTTGGGAGCCTGCTTCTCCCTCTGCTTCTCTCTCTCTCTCTCTCCCTGTCTCTCATGAATAAATAAATAAAATCTTAAAAAAAATTTATTCCTTGGTATCTTATTGTTTTGAGTGCAATTGTAAATGGGACCGACTCCTTGATTTGTCTCTCTTCTGTCTTGTTGTTGGTGTATAGGAATGCCACTGATTTCTGTGCATTGATTTTATATCCTGCTACTTTACTGAATTCCTGTATGAGTTCTAGCAGTTTTGGGGTGGTGTCTTTTGGGTTTTCCACATACAGTATCATATCATCTGCAAAGAGTGAGAGTTTGACTTCCTCTTTGCCGATTTGGATGCCTTTGATTTCTTTTGGTTGTCTGATTGCTGTGACTAGGACTTCTAATACTATGTTGAATAGCAGTGGTGATAGTGGACATCCCTGCCGCGTTCCTGACCTTAGGGGAAAAGCTCTCAGCTTTTCCCCATTGAGAATGATATTCGCTGTAAGTTTTTCATAGATGGCTTTTATGATATTGAGGTATGTACCCTCTATCCCTATACTCTGAAGAGTTTTGATCAAGAAAGGATGCTGTACTTTGTCAAATGCTTTTTCTGCATCTATTGAGAGGATCATATGATTCTTTTTCTTTCTTTTGTTAATATATTGTATCACGTTGATTGATTTGTGGATGTTGAACCAACCTTGCAGCCCAGGGATAAATCCTACTTGGTCATGGTGAATAATCTCTTTAATATACTGTTGGATCCTATTGGCTAGTATTTTGGTGAGAATTTTTGCATTCATGGTCATCAAGGATATTGGTCTGTAATTCTCCTTTTTGATGGGGTCTTTGTCTGGTTTTGGGATCAAGGTAATGGTGGCCTCATAAAATGAGTTTGTAAGTTTTCCTTCCATTTCTATTTTTTTGGAAGAGTTTCAGGAGAATAGGTATTAACTCTTCTTTACATGTCTGATAGAATTCCCCTGGGAAGCCATCTGACCCTGGGCTTTTGTTTGTTGGGAGATTTTTGACGCAGCTCAATTTCCTTAGTGGTTATAGGTCTATTCTGGTTTTCTATTTCTTCCTGGTTCAATATTGGTAGTTGATACATCTCTAGGAATGCACCCATTTCTTCCAGGTTATCTAATTTGCTGGCATAGAGTTGCTCATAATATGTTCTTATAATTGTTTGTATTTCTTTGGTGTTGGTTGTGATCTCTCCTCTTTCATTCATGATTTTGTTGATTTGGGTCATTTCTCTTTTCTTTTTGATAAGTCTGGCCAGGGGTTTATCAATTTTGTTAATTCTTTTAAAGAACCAGCTCCTAGTTTCGTTGATCTGTTCTACTGTTATTTTGGTTTCTATTTCATTGTTCTCTGCTCTGATCTTTATGATTTCTCTTCTCCTGCTGGGTTTAGGCTTTCTTTGCTGTTTTTTCTCCAGCTCCTTTAGGTGTAGGGTTAGGTTGTGTATTTGAGATCTTTCTTGTTTCTTGAGAAGGGCTTCTATTGCTATATACTCTCCTCTCAGGACTGCCTTTGCTGTATCCCGAAGATTTTGAATAGTTGTGTTTTCATTTTCATTGGTTTCCATGAATTTTTTAAATTCTTCTTTAATTTCCTGGTTGACCCATTCATTCTTTAGTAGGATGCTCTTTAGCCTACATGTATTTGAGTTCTTTCTCACTTTCCTCTTGACTGAGTTTTGGTTTCAAAGCATTGTGGTCTGAAAATATGCAGGGAATAATCCCAAGCTTTTGGTACCGGTTGAGACCTGATTTGTGACCTAGGATGTGATCAATTCTGGAGAATGTTCCATGGGCACTAGAGAAGAATGTGTATTCCGTTGCTTTGGGATGGAATGTTCTGAATATGTCTGTGAAGTCCATTTGGTCCAGTGTTTCATTTAAAGTCTTTATTTCCTTGTTGATCTTTTGCTCAGATGATCTGTCCATTTCAGTTAAGGGGGGTGTTAAATTCCCCTGCTATTATTGTATTGTTGTCAATGTGTTTCTTTGCTTTTGTTATTAATTGCCTTATATGATTGGCTGCTCCCATATTAGGGGCATAGATATTTACAATTGTTAGATCTTCTTGTTGGATAGACCCTTTAAGTAGGATATAGTGTCCTTCCTCATCTCTTATTACAGTCTTTGTTTTAAAATCTAATTTGTCTGATATAAGGATTGCCAGCCCAGCTTTCTTTTGGTGTCCATTAGCATGGTAAATGGTTTTCCACCCCCTCACTTTCAACCTGGGGGTGTCTTTGGGTCTAAAATGAGTCTCTTGCAGACAGCATATTGATGGGTCTTGTTTTTTAATCCAATCTGATAGTCTGTGTCTTTTGATTGGGGCCTTTAGCCCATTTACATTCAGGGTAACTATTGAAAGGTATGAATTTAGTGCCATTGTATTGCCTGTAAGGTGACTGTTACTGTATATTGTCTGTGTTCCTTTCTGATCTATGCTGCTCTTAGGCTCTCTCTTTGCTTAGAGGACCCCTTTCAATATTTCTTGTAGCGCTGGTTTCGTGTTTGCAAATTCCTTTAGTTTTTGTTTGTCCAGGAAGCTTTTTATCTCTCCTTCAATTTTCAATGAGAGTCTAGCTGGATATAATATTCTTGGCTGCATATTTTTCTCATTTAGTGCTCTGAAGATATCATGCCGGTCCTTTCTGGCATGCCAGGTCTCTGGGAATAGGTCTCTGGCCAATCTAATATTTCTACCATTGTAGGTTACATATCTCTTCTCCCAAGCTGCTTTCAGGATTTTCTCTTTGTCTCTGAGACTCGTAAGTTTTACTATTAGATGTCAGGGTGTTGACCTATTTTTATTGATTTTGAGAGGGTTCTCTGTGCCTCCTGGATTTTGATGCCTGTTTCCTTCCCCACATTAGGGAAGTTTTCTGCTATTATTTGCTCCAACATACCTTCTGCCCCTCTGCCTCTTTCTTCTTCTTCTGGGATCCCAATTATTCTAATGTTGTTTTGTCTTATCACATTGCTTATCTCTCGAATTCTGCCCTCGTGATCCTGTAGTTGTTTCTCTCTCTTTTTCTCAGCCTCTTTATTTTCCATCATTTGGTCTTCTATATCGCTGATTCTCTCTTCTGCTTCATTTATCCTAGCAGTTAGTGCCCCCATTTTTGATTGCACCTCATTAATAGCCTTTTTGATTTCAACTTGGTTAGATTTTAGTTCTTTTATTTCTCCAGAAAGGGTTTCTCTAATAACTTCCACGCTTTTTTCAAGCCCAGCTAGTATCTTTAAAGTCATGATTCTGAACTCTAGGTCTGACATCGTACTAATGTCCGTATTGAGTAGGTCCCTGGTTGACGGTACTACCTCTTGTTCTTTTTGCCGAGGTGATTTTTTTCATCTTGTCATTTTGTCCAGAGGAGAATAGATGAATGAGAGAACAAAACGCTAACAGGTTAACAACGTCCCCAGCAAATATACTCTATACAAATCATAAAAGACCTGAAACCAGGGGAAAAGAAAGGGAAAGAAAGAAAAAAGAAAGAGAAAAAAAGATAAAGATAAAAACAAAAACAGAACAATATAAAAAAACCCAGAATATGATCAAATATGATCAGGCTAGTGCATAGAACAGTGCCACACACTAGATTTTGGGAGTATTTTCATCTGTTAGAAAAAAGTGCCTCCTAAAATTTTAAAGGAAGAAAACTTATATATATGTACAAAATAAGGGTTGATACAATGAAGGGATGGAAGATGACTGTAAAGATGAAAATTATAAAAGGTTTTATAAAAGGAATTGATAAGAGAAGAAGTTGTTTGAAAAAAGAAAGAAGAAGATTTTAAAAAAAGAAAAAAAAAAGGGAGAGAATGTGATCAGGCAGGAGGCCAGAACAAAGCCATACACTAGTAATTTAGGGTATATTTTGATCTGTTAGAAGAAACTGTATCTCAAAATTTTAAAGAGAGAACAACTTATATATATATGCCAAAAATAAGGGTAACTACTATGAAGGGATAAAATATGACTCTAGAAATGAAAAATAAAAAATGTTTTTTTTAAAGGGATTGATAAGATGTTGGTTGAAAAAGGGAAAAAGAAAAATTAAAAAAACAACAGTTAAAAAATTAACTTTGAAAACTAATGAATCATGGTAAAAAGAAAAAAAAAAAAGCCATGAATTCTATGTGCAGTATTCCCCTAGCGCTGGAGTTCTCCCGTTCTCCTTGATCGGTAAACTTGGTCTTGGCTTGCTGGCTGTCCGTGCTGATCTTCTGGGGGAAGGGCCTGTTGCCGTGGTTCCCAAATGTCTTTGCTGGAGGCGGAATTGCCCCGCCCTTCTTGGTCCAGGCTAAGCAATCTGCTCGGGTTTGCTCTCAGGAGCTTTTGTTCCCTGCAAGCTCTCGGTACAGCTTTGGAGGACCAGGGTGAAAATGGTGGCCTCCCAATCTCCGCCCGGAGGAGCTGAGAACTCCGGGCCCCGCTCCTCAGCGTGCTCCAGAGAAAAGCAGTCACTCCCCTCTCCCTGGTCTCCAGCTGTACTCCGTGTTCACCCGGCCTGTGACCAAGCGTTTCTATCTCTGGCACCTGACCCATGTGGAGTCTCCAAACCCAGCAGATCCCTGCGGTGCGTTCCCGCGCCGCTCCTCCCCGGGGAGGAAGGGGAGTCTCCCCAGCTCTGCTGCTTTTTGGGTCCCTGCTCGAGGAGCAGTGGCCTGACTGGGCCGCAGATCACAGTTTATGGCAACCCTGAGCTGAGAGCCTGCGCCTTGGCTCCGTCTCTGCAGCCTGCTTCCCCGCTCCAATACCTGGGAGCTCTGCTGCACTCAGGCACCCCTGGTTTTTTTTTGTGACCCCGAGGGTCCTGAGACCACACTGTCCTGCGAGGGTTCCACCCCCCGCTTGGCCACTGGAGCGACGTCCCTCAGCAAAACCAGCTTCTAAAAGTTCTGATTTTGTGCTCCGCAGCTCTATCACTTGCCAGAAGCGGCCGACGGAGGCCCCCCTCCCCCACCGTCTATCCTCCCGAATATCACCTCGGATTCCCTTCTCCGCACATCCTACCTTCCAGTAAGTGGTCGCTTCTCTGTTCAGAGAGTTGTTGCTACTCTCTTCTTCGATCTCCTGTTGAGTTCATAGGTGTTCAGAAGGGTTTGATCCCTAATCAACTGAAATACCGAGACCAGACAAAATCCAGGTCTCCTACTCCTCCACCATCTTGCTCCGCCCCACTCTAAAAAGTAGTTTTTAATGATATAGGAGTTCTACTCATACATATCAAATACTGTTTTTCAATGCTAAATTTATAATATTATAAACATGTGACCCTACCCGTAAGTACTCTTTTTCGAAGGGGTTTAAGATTACACTGATCTTGATGAGCACTGAGTAATGTATAGGATTGTTGAATCATTCTATAGTACCCCAGATCCTAATTGTAAGTTAACTATACTGGAATTAAAATGTAAAAAAGTACTTTTTTGCATCAAGAGGTTAGTGAATTAAATTTATTTTAAAATTGTAATACAACAAAGAAACTTTGAAAATGGGTATTTTGAGAACTTAAGTTTTAGAATGTTTCTTTCCATTTTTTTTAGGCATGGAGTTTTTTTTTTAAATAACTTTTTTTTCCTGATTATATTAAGAAGAATATTGATGAGGCTGCCATTTGTAAATGTTCCTTTTGTTGGCTAATAAACATTTTACACTTCCCCGAATTTTATATTTGAGGTGTTTTAGGAGAAGTCCATAATACATCCTGCATTAAAATGAAATTATATTAATCTCGTTATATGATGATAATTCTATTTTGAGTGATTTGGGGATGATAATATTTGAAAATGAACACAGGTAGATTATTTACCATTATGATCAAAATTGGACCTGGAAATATTAGATGGTAGAAATGGAAATAAACTAAGTGGACCACATAAGTACAAAACCAGCCTTACACTAAGTATGAATATAATCTATTACTTTGATCCATAGAAGTAAAAATAGAAAGTAGAAAAAAATCTTCAAAATAACTCTAACAATTATAATTTTATTACTTTCCATGTGAAGAGGATAAAGGTAGCCCAAGATGAACAATAAATGTCACATCCATTGATGTAGTATTATACCGCAGTTTAATATGATTAACTTAGACTTCAAAGGTTTCAGGTAAAAGATTCTGATTAAAGTTAATCAAATAGATAAAAAAATATGGATCATAAATATAATCACATTTTTTTCAAAGAAAATACTAATAATACATAGAGAAGAGCCTAGAGTAGTTAAAATTTGCCAGGACTAGCAAAAAGAACCCTAACAACTGGAAAACTTAGCTATATTTTTGGCTGTGTTATTTTATTATTTGTGCAGCTGTGGGGGGTCAGTTAACCCCTGGGGTTCTCCATTATTCTATTGCAAAATAAAAAATTATATTAACTTGTAAGCTCCTTCTATCCCAACAAAGTTATATGTTTTGAAAATAAACATTGTTAAACCAACCCTAGGTATATGACAGTTCTTAGCATAACAAGCCATCATGAAGATCTTTTATGGTTTCTTTCCATTATATGGTGATTGGCCTTTTAGAATTTATGCCAGATATCATCATATCTTGGTTGCAGTTTTAGATATAAATTTGTATTATATAGATTTTTTTAAAATGTTACCATTAACTCTTACACCAAATACTCATTTTGACACTGGATTTAATCATCAAATTTCAACAATATTTAACAAGCTTCCTTTCCCAGAAGTGAAGTCATTTGTCAAAGACCCACCACTCATTTTAGGTACAGGTTTGGAATTGTCACTCAGGTTTTCTCAAACCCCAGTGATTTTTTACCACAGTGTCATAGCTACCAAAAATATGTTTCTGTGCAGGTGACCACAAGTCTCAGGCTTTAGTAAGACACTAACCTTTAAATCTTAAATTTTAAGATAGTAGATACTTGAGATAGCTATGCTTATCATGATTTGCTTCTCGTAACATAAATTTCACTTTAATTGCATGGATTTCTTAAAGACAACTTCACCCTCTGAAGAGGAAATCCAAGTTCTCTGTCAACACATTTTACTAATATTACTATAGGGTATATCTATATCAGAGTCAAAACAATTCTGTTTTGCAGAAATACGGTAATAACACTTACAAATGGAAGGTAAAAACAAAAGTGAGTTGATTGGAAAAGCGTTTACAAGCTCAAGGCACTAGGAAGCAATAAGCCATTGTTCTTCATGATACAATCTATTGATTCGTATCTGAAATTCTGAGTAATGCACATGTGCCAGGAAGGATAAATTATATTGAGAAAATGTGATTTATATAACTGTCCAGTCTCTGTATAATATATCAAGATTTGAGCCTGAAGCATCTTCTTCCTTTCTTTGTTCCTTCCCTTCTTTTTTCCTTCTTCCTTCTACCTTTCTTCAGCTCTTTCTTTTTTTTTTTTTAAAGATTTTATTTATTTGACAGAGAGAGACACAGCGAGAGAGGGAACACAAGCAGGGGGAGTGGGAGAAGGAGAAGCAGGCTTCCCGCCGAGCAGGGAGCCCCATGCGGGGCTTGATCCCACGACCCTGGGACCATGACCTGAGCCGAAGGCAGACGCTTAACGACTGAGCCACCCAGGCGCCCCACTTCAGCTCTTTCTTAATCTATCTTCTTACAAGCCACCCTTCTCATCATCCTTCCCAATCCATTTTCCTAAAAAGATGTATTTTTTTAAGAATATAATTGTTTAATAAACTTTTTCACATTGTCACACATCTGCAATATTTAGGAAAGTGTTTTTCAGACAGGCTAATGGGAAAATGCATGTATTTCTGTTTCCTGTGTTTCTTCTCCTCCCCCCCGCCAAGGATTCATTGAGAAATTAGTGATGGGTTAAATCAAACTAGATTTTTGCCAATGAATGTAACAGCTGGCCGAGTTCTTTCTTTTCCAACACAACTTCTGTGCGAGTGGGTGACTTACCAACTTTCTTTAAAGTATGCTATTTTTTTTCCTTTTAGTAAGCAACAATACTCATTAGAAAAAATCCTAAAACGTAGAAAATCAGAAAGAAAAAAAATGGTCATATTCCTATTATCATTTTCCTTGGTACTATCTTTGTTGTTTTATTAGCTTTTTCTTCATATTAATTTTGATAAACTTGGAATCACACAGTTTTTCTAACTTCCTTGTTACTGCTATTGTTTTTGTATGATTTGAAATTTTTTTCCAAATACAATAAATTTCATATTCTTTTATAATCTTTGGAAATACTTTCAATTGTTGCATAATATCCCATTGGTTAATTATTTGGTACTATCATAATAATTCTCAATTAGTGTTATCATCACATATTGATAAATCTACATTTTATCTGAAGCACAGGTATTGTTTATGCTATTGACTAGGTTTTTCCACCCAGTTGTAGCTATAAATGATACTGTAATAAATACTTTCAAGTGTAATATTTTGTCACTGTTACTGTTTTACTTCCTTTGGGTAGACTCCCACAAATGAAATCATTGTCACAAAGAGAGTGAAAATTTTAAGATTCTTGATAATAAATGCTAATACTTTTCTAAAGACTGAGCTATTTTATTTTCCCATTACTTGCATATGAAACAGCCCATTTGACAACATCCTCTGTCAGGTTGTCAGTGATTTCCAAAGCTGTGTTAATCCACTATAAGAAAGGAATTCCAAAACTTGCCCCGATGTTCTATTTGATGTTATTTTCCACAGAAAGCCAACTAGCACCAAAAGAAGCATCCTTTTTTAAATCAAAGTTGACTATAGAAGAGATCTCAGTTCTAATTCATTAAGAAGTTCTTGCTATTAACAAAAGAGTAAGGAAATACTACCCCTATTTTTACAGCTATGTTCTGACAATCCTTATTGATTAGATGTTCATTTGAGGTTTTCTTTTTCACTCGATTAATATATATCACATTTATAATGTTATCAGAGGATGACCTCAAGAGTATTTTTCTCAGCGATACTACATCTATTTATACAAACTAGAAAGAGCACCACCTAAGGATAGCACGGTGAACTGTCTGTAGTAAAGGACTTTGATTTTGCTGTCTCCCTTCTATGGACACTTTGGTCTTTCCTACTATCGACTTTGGGCTGACCCATATTAACTGAAGTTCCAAGCTGACCTATATCATAAACTTAGTTTGTGTAAAATGTTATCCAAAAATGGTTTGAGGATTTCCACCCTTTTATATAGTAACATCAACTTATCTAAGAGATACATATTTAGTTCCACAATTTGAATAAAACACTGGGCACCAAGGATACACAATTAGCAAAGAATCTCCCTGCCCTTAAGCAGTTTAGATCCCAGAGGGGAATGAGACAGACAAATAATTAATAAGAAAAATGATGGCTTCATGTGCAATGAGCACTTGGAATATAAGAGAAGAAACAAGGATAATCACCAAAAGGACCTTGGGAGATTTCAGAAGCATTTGAAAGATGATTGGAGGTTTTAAGGAAACTGTCTAGAAAAAAGAAATGGCATATGTTCATGTAAGGAAAATTTTACACATGTATTGTGAAAAACCAAGGGGAGAGATGTGTAAACGAAGGTGTAGCAAACTGTGTAAGCTGCCACAGAGGTGTCAGAGATGAAGATTGAATGTTGTTCGTGTCCTCCGGGGGAGACCAGCAGTGTGATATGGGCAGAAGCCAGACTGGGTTGAGTAGAGCAGTGAATGGTGTGTGGAAACCAGAGAGAATGAAACGACATGAAAGACAGGGATTGACAGGTAGATGACAACAGGATTAAGAGAAGTTGGCTTTGTTTTCATTTTTGTCAGTAACTCACATTTATTGTTCACTTATTCTGCATCCTAAATAGTAAAAATACAGTAGAAAACAGGAAAGAATCTCTGTCGTCAAGTTACTAACTTCCCATTGGGGGTTTTGCAGTTACAATATCAACATTTACAAAATAAGATATCTTAGGTACAGATAGATTCAATACAAAAACCAAACAAGGTAATATGATAGCCACTGGACATAGCTACTTGGGCAAGGGAGTCATAGAAGACCCTATGTTGAAGAGATATTTCTACTGAGAATTAAATGTTTAAAAGAAGGCAGCCATAAAAAGATTTGGCAGAAGAGGATTCTGAGAGAGAAAAATAATGTGAAAGCCTTGGAACTATTGTGAGCATCACATGTTGGAGGGGCAGAAATTAAGACAAAGTGCAGTGAATGATGGGAAGAGAGAAGAGAACAGAGAGAAAAAGGAGGATTGGCAGGTATGTACCAGGAGGCCATAAGGAGAGGAGTTGGTTGTTCCAATTAGTATTCTAGTTTCAATAGCAACCTATTAAAGAGTCTTAAGTTAGGAAGTGACATAGTACATACGTTAGGAAAATTGCTCTGCCAGCTCTGTTGACTTTCGGAGAGGGGAGAGAAGAGCATGACCGTGAGTGGAACAAACGGGAGTTAAGTTTGCTGCTTATCGAAGCTGCTGCATTGAGAGAGAGGTGCATTCTTTTGACAGCTGCAATATTTTTTGAGTATATATCATGCTATAAATTTGTGCAGACTACTTGAGCTTTATAAGCTTATTAGCCTCCATTTCCCTAACTTTGTAATGGGCTAATAGAAGTAATTTTCCTACTTCTCACTGGGTTGTTGTTTGGATTAAATAGGGACATCTATGCGAAAGCCTTGAATAAGCTGTAAAGCATTTGTCTAGTGTTTTTATGATCTGTTCTGTTAAATTGTCATTTGGCAAGAACATCTGCTTCCTCAGAATTGGTTCTGACATTGAAAATGTTAAAAAGAAATATAACATACAACAGTTTGCTTTGTGAAGCCCACCAAAAGCACATACATTTCTGCAAAATACGACTTCATGGTACTGTTTTTGATGTTTAGTGACTTATCCAAATTCCACAGCTATTTAGTAGCAGACCTGCCACTAGCTGATTTATCATGCTCAAATATATTACTCTTTCCTTCAATATTCAGAGATCAAATATTAACATTACAGCCAGAAGAGTTTAATAATAAGAGATTATGGGGGCATATTTAACATAATCAACTCAAGAAATATGGCAAGGTATTTGCCTATCTATCTATCTATCTATCTATCTACCTATCATCTATCTGTCTGTCTATCTATCGATCATCTATCATCTATGTAGGTGATTGTCATTCTGATTAGGTCCAAAAGGACCCAGAATGGCTGAATCATAAGTTGCAGACACAAAATGGGAAGTATTAAAGGTTTTTGATGTTCTCCCCAATATTGTCTCTATGGCTACTTCAACAAATTCCACTTACAAATTAAATAATATTCAAAGCCACAAAATCACAAATGATATGTTTGACTTTTGATATGTTCTAAAGAACAATTTAACATCGAAAAGACCCTGTGATTATTTTTAACCTGACATTTTCCATTTGTTTTGCCCATTATGTGTAAATCTGAATGTCCCATTTTGGAATTTAGCTGACTTCTTGACTTGTAAGTTTCTAGTCAATTCTAAACTTCTCATATTGCCCCATTGCATTTGTGGTCACAATTTTTTCTTTATTGAAAACTTTTTAGACTCAAATAATTTTGAATTTTTTAGGCTGTGCAACAAGTGGTCAATAAATCTACAACAAGATTACATACTACATGGAGTGAATCTGTCATTTTGGAATGAACTAAATTTGAAATTTATTTAAAAGTCAGATACTATCTATATGCCAAGAATTATTCTTAACACTTGGTACATCTCAGTGGGAAAAAAAAAAAAAAAGTCCTGACAGACTTGGAACTAAGTTTCTAATTGTAGGAGACAAACAATAAGCAGTAAGTGTAATGTTGAATAAACTATATATTGTGTTAGAAGAAAATAAACACTATGGCAAAAGTAGAGCAGGGTAAGGATTTGTACATCTATTTCAATCATTTTTTTTTCTCTACTCATCCACTTTTACTGATTTGGCAGCCTCAACATCAAACTCTACATTTACAGTTCCATTTTGGTGTTCAGCCCAGACTGGCAGGAATTTCTCAATTCCATTTCCTAATTCCTGTGGGGGAGAATCTGATTGCTACAACTTGAGTCATGGTTCCAGTCAACTATGGACCAGAGCCAAAACATGTCCTGTAAATATACAGTTAGAGGTTTATCCTTGTGTATAGAGAAGTTCTTACAGAAGAGGGATGTGGCCTAGACACACACAATATATTGCCTTTTTATTCTCTAGTTGATAATCATGAAACGGCTTCTAGGGACCATATTCTCAGAGAATTCATTCAGTCTTATGAGTTAGAGGCAGTTTGGCCAGTTTGATAGGACAGTTATACTCACACATCTCTTCCTTTCAGGAATGAATGTCTTCTCCAGAAGTGCTCCTTCAGATTTCTCAGCTCTCATCAGTCAGGACAAGGTCACTGGGTTTGAAAAGTTAGTATCTGGCATTTTGATGCATTTATTTGGGGGACAGGCCATCACCAGTAAGGAAAAAGTGATAGAAGATTTAGGCAGTCCAAGGTATCAACTAGTCTCAGATTACCAGGTATTTTGATACTTTACCAATATTTTTATCTTAGATGCATTTTATTTGTTTTTTACTCATTAACCCTTATAAGGGTCAAAAAGAAATGGAACTTCTATGACATCTTATAAGTAAAGTTGGATTCGTTAAAATTTCCAAGAAACATGAGGACGTTTGCTGCTTAAATATTGCAAATACCCTGAAAAAAACCCACATATATCTTACTGAACATATGTAATATATGGAAAAGCCCAAGATCTCAAATCTATAATTTAATAAATGATTACATTATTTTACTAAGGGTAGCTCAATTAAAATATCTAAATTCATGTGTACATTAATAGTACATTATTTTTTTAATTTTAATTCCAATATAGTTAACAGACAGTCTTATTTTAGTTTCAGGTGTACAATATAGTGATTCAATAGTTCTGTACATTCCTCCATGCCCTTTAAAATAAGTGTACTCTTAATCCCCTTCACCTATTTTATCCATCATCTCACACACCTCCCCTGTAGCAACCATCAGTTTGTTTTCTATAGTTAAGAGTCTGGGTTGTTGTTGTTGTTGTTGTTGTTTTTAATTTCTCACTTCCCCCCCTTTGTTTATTAAATGTTTTGTATCTTAGATTCCACATATGAGTGAGATCACATGGGATTTGTCTTTCTCTGACTGACTTATTTTGTTTCATATTGTATTCTCTAGATCCACCCATGTTGTTACAAATGGCAAGATTTTATTTTTTATGGCCTAGTAATATTCTAATATATATATATATATATATATATGTAATCTCACATCTTTTTTTTTAATCCATTCAGCTATCAATGGACACATGGTCTGCTTCCATAATTTGACTATTATAATTAATGCTGGAATAAACATACATAAAAGCATATATTCTTTTGTGGTTATTTTTCAAGTGTTTATTTAAATTCTGGTTAGTTGGCATATAGTGTAATATTAGTTTCAGAAGTAGAATTTAGTGATTCATCACTTGCGTATAACACCCAGCGCTCATCACAAATGACAAATGACGTCCTTAATAACCATCACCCATTCAGCCTATTCCCCCACCCACTTCCTCTTAAGCAACCTTCAGTTTGTCCTCTACAGTTAAGAGTCTGTCTTATGGTTTGCCTCTTTTTGTTTTTTTTCCTATGTTCATTTATTTTGTTTCTTAAATAGGATGGTATAAACTAATTTAATTTCTAAGTTATCATCACTATATAAGAGTGAAATCATGTGGTATTTGTCTTTTGTCTGACTGACTTATTTCACTTAGCATAATACACTTTAGCTCCATCCACGTCTTTGCAAATAGCAAGATTTCATTCTTTTTGTGGCTGAATAATGTGTGTGTGTGTGTGTGTGTGTGTGTGTGTGTATCACAACTTCTTTATCCATTCATCAGTTGATAGACATTTGGGCTCTTTTCATAACTTGGCTATTGTTGATACTGCTGCTATAAACATCAGGGTGCATGTGTCCCTTTGAATCAGTATTTTTTTGTATTCCTTGGGTAAATACCTAGTAGTGCAATTGCTAGATTGTAGGGTAGTTCTGGTTTTAACTTTTTGAGGAACTTCCATACAGTTTTCCAGATTGGCAGCACCAGTCTGCATTCCCACCAACAGTACACCAACGTTCCTTATCCTCCAGATCTTCATCAACACTTGTTGTTTTTTGTGGTTTTGATTTAATCCATTCTGAGAGGTGTGAGGTGATACTTCATGATGGTTTTGATTTTCATTTCCCAGATAATGAGTGATGTTGAGAACCTTTTCATGAGTCTGTTGGCCATCTGTATGTTTCCTTGGAGAAATGTCTGTTTATGTCTTCTTCCCATTTTTAAATTGGAGTATTTTTTGTGTGTGTGTTGTGTTGTATAAGTTCTAATAAAGTCCACTTTAAGTGAGCCAATGTCTACTTTGATCCAAATCTAAGGCAAACATTTAGAGTCTTTTAAGAAAGTTAAAAATTTTTGAGGAATGAATTTTTCCTGTGTTGTCTATAGAGCAAAATCTCAAGTCATTCATGTAAAGATAAATGTTTTGTTCTCCATTCTTTGTGAATCACAGGAACATACTTCCTATAATAAAGACTAAGGAAGATAGTAAGCATGTTACTCATTCTTTCATTTAATAAATAGTTTTGACTGACAGATACCATTCTGAAGGTTAGGATTCAATGTTAAGTTATTCATGTATTCTGGGTCAGGGATTACAGTCTTCTGAGAAATATATTGACATAAAAAATAATTAAAATAAACCATAAAAGCTCAAATACAAACATGAACACAAGACACAATATATTCTGGAAGCACAGGGGAGGAGTATTTATATTTGCATAGAGGAATAGGTGAAGTTTCCAGAGAAAGGGGACATCTAAGCTGGTCAAATGAAAATTATTTTCCTAGGGGCGCCTGGGTGGCTCAGTTGGTTAGGCGACTGCCTTCGGCTCAGGTCATGATCCTGGAGTCCCGGGATCGAGTCCCGCATCGGGCTCCCCGCTCAGCAGGGAGTCTGCTTCTCCCACTGACCCTCTTCCCTCTCATGCTCTCTATCTCTCATTCTCTCTCTCTCAAATAAATAAATAAAATCTTTAAAAAAAAAAAAAAGAAAATTATTTTCCTAGACAGTATAAATGGGGGGAGTCTTCAATGGGAAATAACCAACACACACAAAAGCTCGGAGGGAATAGAGTGTTCAGAAATACTTTAACCTGAGTACAAGATTGGAAATGAGGAAGCAGAGATGAGACTAGCAGTGCAGACACATGGCAGTATATCCTGGGAGCATGTGAGAAGCCTGCTGTGATGCTGAGGAGTGCAGAGTTTATTTTGTAAGCCAGGGGAAAGATGCAAAGTCACTAAAAGTGTTGAAGGAAGGATGGTATAAACTAATTTAATTTCTAAGTTATCATCCTGACATCCACAATGAGATGCCATTAAACACCCACCAGATGTCAAAAACTAAAAGGACTAATGACATGAAAAGGTGTCAAAGATATGGAGCAACTGATGCATTTAAACAATTCTGGTGGAAGTATAAAATGTACAGTCATTTTTGGAAAAGAATTTGGCAGCTTTTGACAACGTTAAAAATATATAACATGACCCAGGAATTTACCCCAAGAGAAATGTCAACAAATGTTGGCAAAAAAAAAAAAAAAAGCCCAAGAATTTTCACAGTGACTTAATTCATAATAGCCAAAAAACATAATTGGCCCAAATGTCTATTAATAGCAGAGCAGATAAACAAATTGTGATGTATTGATAAAATGGAATATTACTCATCAATAAAAAGTAATAACCTACTTTTAAATACAACAATATGAATGAATCTCAAAAATATTACACGAAACAGAAAAACCACAGAAGAGTACTTACAGGTCTAAAGCCATTTATATGAAGTTAAGAAAAAAGCCAAACTAGTCTATTATTACATAAACCACAATAGTGATTTCTAGGAGGGATAGGACTGACTAGACTTGGACTTGAGGAAATTTTCTGGAGAGATTAAAATTTTCCAAATCTTGATTAGCATCATGATTACACAGAATATTATATTTTTAAAGATTTTATTTATTTATTTGAGAGAGAGAGCACAGAGGGAGAGTAAGAGGGAGAGGCAGTCTCCCCACTGAGTAGAGAGCCCTATGTGGGGTTCGATCCTAGGATCCTGGGATCATGACCTGAGCCGAAAGCAGATGTTTAACCAAGTGAGCCACCTAGGCACCCCAGAATATGTATTTTTTAAAAACACATTGAATATTTAAGACTATCTGAATATCCTTAAAAGTTGTTCATTGAGGTAAATATTATCTCAATTTCCAAAAAGGACAGCTTTGACAGCAACATGAAGGTGAACTACAAAGGGAAGAGGTTGATAGAAAAACACCTCTGAGAAGAATGATGTCTTATTATAAGTAAAGGTAAGGATTTGAATGAAAACAGTGCCAGTCAAAAACAGACACATAGATCAATGGAACAGAATAGAGAGCCCAGAAATGGACCCTCAACTCTATGGTCAACTAATCTTCAACAAAGCAGGAAAGAATGTTCAATGGAAAAAAGACAGTCTCTTCAACAAATGGTGTTGGGAAAATTGGACAGCCACATGCAGAAGAATGAAACTGGACCATTTCCTTACACCACACACAAAAATAGACTCCAAATGGTTGAAAGACCTCAATGTGAGACAGGAGTCCATCAAAATCCTAAAGGAGAACACAGGCAGCAACCTCTTCGACCTCAGCCGCAGCAACTTCTTCCTAGAAACATCGCCAAAGGCAAGGGAAGCAAAGGCAAAAATGAACTATTGGGATTTCATCAAGACAAAAAGCTTTTGCACAGCAAAAGAAACAGTCCACAAAACCAAAAGACAACTGACAGAATGGGAGAAAATATTTGCAAATGACATATCAGATAAAGGGCTAGTATCCAAAATCTATAAAGAACTTATCAAACTCAACACCCAAAAAACAAATAATCCAATCAAGAAATGGGCAGAAGACATGAACAGACATTTTTCCAAAGAAGACATCCAAATGGCCAACAGACACATGAAAAAGTGCTCAACATCGCTCGGCATCAGGGAAATCCAAATCAAAACCTCAATGAGATACCACCTCACACCTGTCAGAATGGCTAAAATTAACAAGTCAGGAAATGACAGGTGTTGGTGGGGATGTGGAGAAAGGGGAACCCTCCTACACTGTTGGTGGGAATGCAAGCTGGTGCAACCACTCTGGAAAACAGTATGGAGGTTCCTCAAACAGTTGAAACTAGAGCTACCATATGATCCAGCAATTGCATTACTGGGTATTTATCCCAAAGATACAATTGTAGGGATCCGAAGGGGTACATGCACCCCAATGTTTATAGCAGCAGTGTCCACAATAGCCAAACTGTGGAAAGAGCCAAGATGTCCATCGACAGATGAATGGATAAAGAAGAGGTGGTATATATACACAATGGAATATTATGCACCATCAAAAGGAATGAGATTTTGCTATTTGCAATGCCGTGGATGGAACTGGAGGGTGTTATGCGGAGTGAAATAAGTCAATCAGAGAAAGACATGTATCATATGACCTCACTAATATAAGGAATTCTTAATCTCAGGAAACAAACTGAGTGTTGCTGGATTGGTGGGGGTGGGAGGGATGGGGTGGCTGGGTGATAGACATTGGGAAGGGTATGTGCTATGGTGAGCGCTGTGAATTGTGCAAGACTGTTGAATCACAGATCTGTACTTCTGAAACAGACAACATATGTTAAGAAAAAAGAAAAAGAAGAAGATAGCAGGAAGGGAAGAATGAAGGGGAGTAAGTCGGAGGGAGAGACGAACCATGAGAGATGATGGACTCTGAAAAACAAACTGAGGGTTCTAGGGGGGGGGTGGGGGGATGGGTTAGTCTGGTGATGGGTATTAAAGAGGGTACATTCTGCGTGGAGCACTGGGTGTTATGCACAAACAATGAATCATGGAACACTACATCAAGAACAAATGATGTAATGTATGGTGATTAACATAACAATAAAAATAAAAAAAAAGAAAACAGTGCCAGTGATGACATATAAGAGAGCAGATTTCATGAGGAAGAGGAACGTCAGTTGAAGAGATGACTGTGTTCACAATATGATGATGGTGACAGAGTTGGGTAGAGAAAGAGAAGAAAATAAAGAATGGATATAGGATGTATGTTGATGTCATGGTTAAAAATATATATATTGAAGGACAAAAGACCCGGTATACCTAGCACAATATTGAAGGATAAAGTCAGTCTAGATTTCAGGACTTCCTTGCTACAGTAAAGCTACAGTAATTTAGACAGTGTGATATAAGTGGAAAAAAAATAGACAGATCAAGGGAACAGAATAGAAAAGCCAAGTGGTAGCCAAGTGGTCTTTGACAAAGGAACAAAAGCAATTGAATGCAGAAAGGATAAGTTTTTTTTTTTTTCCTCAACTAATGATGCTGGAACAATAAGAAAAAACATGTGCAAAAAAAAAATTCTAGACACATACCTGAGAACTTTCACAAATAAGTCAAAATGGATTATAGGGCTACATGTAAAATGCAAAACTACAACATTCCTAGATGATAGCATAGAAGAAAAACATACATGATCTTGGGTTTTACAGTGACAGACACAATACCAAAAGCATGGTTCTTGCAAATGAAGGAAACTGGGAAGGGTTGGTCAGGGGATATATAAAAACTAATGATTTCAGTTTGATATGGATTGTATAGGTACATATTTAATATTCAGGAGGAGGAATATAACAATGAATATGTCTAAGATTCAATAAACAATGGATATACATATGTGTAGAGGAAGAAAAAGAATAGAGTATCTATGTCAGAAATTAAAGAAGCATAAGGTGAAGAAGCTAGAAAGAGTGTGAAGGAGTAGTTCAGTAGAGAGGAGAAGAAACAGAATAGATTGGTTTTATGTGAGTAAAGGTTGAGTATGTTCTGTTGTGTCAAATGCTGCAGAAATATACAGTAGTTTATGAACACGAGGAAACAAGGTGAAATCTAGGCTACTAATTTTAGTAAAGTGGTAGGATATAGGCAGGTTTGCAATGAGTGGAATAAAGAAAAGGATTTGAGAAATAAAGTCACTGTTCAGAGCAATACCTGAAAAGTCTGATGAAGAGGAAGAGGAAAAGTCAGCCACCATCCTGTCACAACTCATTAAGAACATTTCAAGGCAGCTTTCTTTACTTTATTGTTCTTAAAGTGGGGGATTGAGGTCTTTGATGAAATTTTCTTGTTGCTGTTGTTGGCATAGCATAAAGCTAGTTAACAGTATTCCAGTGAGTTTTGAAATATATACATAACATGTGATAAACTTATGTAATATTCATTGTAAAAAGGAGACTCCTCCAGCATATATTCAGCAAGAATTGATTTAATATTTTAAATGATGTTATATTTTCTACTTAGGATATTAAAACAGAATCTTCTGGAAAATTAATGATAGTTGTATAAAATTTCTTATTTGACCTCTTATCTCTGCCTTATTTTTTAAAATTTAAGATAAAGTGTCATTCTGAAACCTATAGCTGGTATTTTAAAATGATGTATGAGTTGCCACAAAGGCATTTCTTTCATTACAAGTTGACCATAATAATTTTGATCAACATTTAGATAATTTGAATAGTCTATCACATTTTGCTTTTGTTTAGAATATTTATGTTACTCTCAAAAACATTTATCAAAGTAATAGGAATAATCATATTATTACAGAGATTTACAGAGATGATTTGGTGAATAACAATTATTCTTTTAAAAACAGAGTAAGTAAAATCTTGGGTTATTTATTTTCTGAAGTG
This sequence comes from Zalophus californianus, assembly GCF_009762305.2. Lineage (NCBI taxonomy): Eukaryota > Metazoa > Chordata > Mammalia > Carnivora > Otariidae > Zalophus > Zalophus californianus. The sequence goes on along the minus strand of NC_045596.1, from coordinate 141,385,192 downwards.
ATTTTGGTTGTAATAAGGTAGTTTTTAGGGCTGGGTCTATATTTCCAAGCAACTTCATTTTTTTTAAGCAATAATTTCTTTTAGTCTAAGTGGGCATTTTGTTCACTTTCTTTTAAGGAAAATTTTTAAATGTTGAAATATATTGTATAAGGTATTAAAACAAATATGAGTTCTCAAACATACATACTTTTCAGTTGTGACTATACATAAATAGTACAATTTGTCAAAAATATTGCCCAACCCCAAAAAAGCAGTCCATTTGTATTGCTCTTTTGAGCATAAAGATTAAACTTCATCCCATCTTCAGCAAATAAACTCTCAAGAAGGTCATGGCATTGTTTAAATTTTCTATTTGGAGCAATTAAGTCAATCCCATAAGACAACTTTAGAAATTACTAAGTATTCTATGATAATAAGATCTCTATCAATGAAGTGCTTATCAGGTTGCTATGGAAAATACAATTAAATTAAGAAACTTGGTTGGCATAAAAATAGATTGCCACAGGATAATTACTAATAATTGTAGAAAATTCCAAAGCTTTTCAACTTTATCTAGGATAAATGACCATGGAATAAAAAACAAATTTAATTATGTTAATGTAGAAAAGATTGGCAAGAATGTAAATGTATAATAAAAGGTAATTGGTTAATTTAACTATACTATAATCATACAATGTAATATGATCTAGTCATTCAAAATTATATGTTAAAGACTATGTAATGATATAAAAGAGATTAATAATATTTAGGCAAGGGGGAAAATTGAATTTCAGTTCTTTTTCAAGGGAAAGACTAATCCCTATTGCAATAACAAGTGATGTCCCCTGTGTAGCTTCATAAAAACTGATCCCAGGCTCACAGTGAGAAGAGGCAATTCTACAGCATTTCTGTCTGTGCTTAGATTTAGGATCAACTCACATGAGGAAGAGGTTTTCCACCACTAGGATTATCATTACATCTGTTTCATATATCTCTTTCAATTTGTACAATAAGAGAGGAAGAAAGAATTGTGAGAAATTGGTCCCCAAAAGTGATATGTTTTTTGCAAATTGAAGTCATAGAATGTTAGATTTAGAAAAAGCCCTAGAAGATATCTAATCTTATTTGTTACTTTATTGATTAAGAACATCGAAGGATGGAACAGTGACTTATCCTAAGCTGCACCATTGATGGCACATTTGGGGTTAGAGTTCAAGACATAAGAGTAATTCAAAATTCGTTGTAGCCTTTAAATACCATGAACTTGAAGTTCAAGTTCTATCACCATTTGTTTTTGGTATTTAAGACCTATGATAAGTTTTTAATTACTCTTACGTTTTGAATTCTATTTTACACCTCTCAACTTAATCTGTCCACCTTTCTATTAGATTGTAAAACATGTTATTTATAATTTTTCTGATTTATAATTTTTTGTGTAATAAATTGAATTAACACTATGTGGTATGTGTCAAATATATTTTCTGTCAGTTTGTCATTCTTTTGTGTTATCTGTTTTTCATAACAAATATTTTCATTTTTATGTAATCAGATTTACCCTTTTTCAGATTTTTGCTTTTTTTTAAGATTTTATTTATTTATTTGAGAGAGACAGAGACAGAGAGAGAGAGCATGAAGAAGTGAGAGCATGAGCAGGGTTGTGGGGAGAGGCAGAGGGAGAGGGAGAAGCAGACTCCCTGCTGAGCAGGAAGCTCCCCACCTTGCCAGTGCTTGATCCAGGACCCCAGGATCTTGAGCTGAACTGAAGGCAGACACTTAACTGACTGAGCAACTCAAGTACCCCTTAGGGTTTTGCTTTTTGGGCTTTTGTTTATGCTTAATAACATATTCCCCATTCTACGATTATGAAGTTGATACTTTTTTTAAATAAAGAAACTCTTTTCAGGATTTAAAATGTTTAATACATCTAAAATACATTCTGATTTGACGAGTGAGGTATTTGATCTTGAAACCAGTATTCTTCTGGTTTTTACAAGATATCTTTCTCTAACTCTCAATTTAAATAACTTCAAAAGCATCTGTTTCTAGAAGAAACCTTAGTAAAATTCATCTATGTAAGGAGCTGAGCCTGGTAATTTTTCTCAATTGCATTTATGATTGTCAGCATTTTTCTTGTAGTTTGTTTTATCTTTTCTGTGGTCAACAAGGATGAATTGTATTTTTATTGAAAATCATCAGTTTCTTCCAAATTTTTAAATTGATGTGCCCACAACTGGGTGAGACATATATATATATTTTTTAAGATTTTATTTATTTATTTGACAGAAAGAGACACAGCAAGAGAGGGAACACAGCAGGGGGAGTGGGAGAGGGAGAAGCAGGCTTCCTGTCGAGCAGGAAGCCCAATGCGGGGCTCCATCCCAGGACCCTGGGATCATGACCTGAGCTAAAGGCAGATGCTTAACCACTGAGCTACCTAGGTGCCCCGGGTAAGACATATTTTTATTATTAACATGTTTCCTTCAGAATATTCAGTTATTTCTCCAATCAGAAGTCAATTTTGGGACATGATTTTGTTTTGTTTTGTTTTTCTTGATTAGGCGACTAAATAGTTTTTCACTTTATCCAACCATTTCTTAAAGCTATTTATCAATTTCCTTGTTTGATAAATTAGTATTTTTAAAGGTTTTTTTTTTCTGATTTTTCAGTGGGTTTCCATGGACCTTTTGTTCTTTTTTGTTCATAAATTTTTCTGAGACAAATGCTTAGTTTATTATAAATCCATTTTTCAAAGACATACATTTAAGGTTATGGATCTCTTCTTTTGAGATACCCTTTTTACTAATCTAAATATTTTATAGGTAATTTTCCAGCTCTCTGACTGCAGTCAGAAATCTAATTTGGCTGAGATTCTAGTGATGTGGAGCCTTGCAGATTTGAAAAGCCTAGATACTTCTAGTCCACAAAAGGGACTAATTACAAATTGCAATGCAACAGCTGTCTTAGCAGAAATTAAGACTCTAACTTCATGTCTTTTTCAGATTCTTTCTGAAGACAGTTTTCTGACAACAATAAAATCAAGCTCTCCTTGAAAGTTTTTATGCCAAATGGTCTCAAAATGATGATCAGTATTTAAAAGAAAAGGACAAACAAGAAGAGCAAATAATGATAAGAGTTTTATATTTAAAATATATATCTAGGGGTGCCTAGGTGGCTCAGTTGAGTGTCTGACCCTTGGTTTTTGTTCAGGTCATGATCTTGGGGGTCCCGGGATGGAGGTCCGAGTTGGGTTTCATGCTCAGTGGGGAGTCTGCTTGAGAATTCTTTCTCCCTCTCCCTTTGCCCCTTCCCCTACTTGTGTGCACACTCATTCTCTCTCTCTCAAATAAAGTAAAATAAATCTTTACATAGATAGATAAGATCTTTGGGCTTTATTTACTTGTGTATGCATCTAAGGAAAAGCAATAGCAAGAAATATACTCCTTTGGGAACGCTCATTGTCTAGCAAGTAGCCTGTGATGGTCATCCCCTGAAACATTCTACTGGGCCCCAAACATTTTCCAGCACCAATTATTGCCTTAGTGGTGGCTCTGGAGGATAAGGGACAAGAAACAACCTGGCAGAGGGAAGAACCTTGGAGGATAACAAACAAGATTTCCCCCCAGATAAGAGATAAGGATAGTCATATTGACTAATCAAATCAGTTCCTCCTTCAGGGAAGAGCTCTAGTGTTGGCAATTCCTGATGCACTAACTGTATTGATCAATAACTGCTGTGTTTGTTTCCCTTTTACAAATGGGACTTTTTATTTAATTATTCTGTTGCTCATCCACCATTGTACATTGGATGTATCAAGAGCAGATATCATGTCTATTAGTTCATTGCTAGGCTATGAGTAGCTGTATATGAGCTTGATGGAGAGGGTGGCTTATTGCCCAGAAAAATCTAGGAAGTTGTTTTAGAGAGAGAGAATAGACTCTTCTTTGTTCCTTCCTTCATTTTACTGTTTGAATATGATGTCTGGAACTTTAGTAGTCATCTTAGCATGAGAGTCACTCCCCTCAATTTTTCAGAGAGCTTGAAGATATTCAAGTGTCTAATTAATAGGGAGTTGTCTGGAAAGACATGCCTATGTCTGGGATTTTATGATGTACTACTATACTAGTTAGATAAAGACACTGTTAGTTTGTGGTTCTAACATAAACTTAGTCAAGCCTAGTCCTAACTGATGTATAAGTGTTGTCAACTGCTTAAAATTGTATTATTCAGCTTTTTTCATATCCTTGTGTTTGCCTCTTTGGGTTAAGAAATACCAGCTAATATTTTGGTATTATTAAATTTATATTAACTTCTTAGGTACTGTCTTTACTGTTCAGTTTACATATTTGATATGATATGATATGATAGTGTGCATATTTATGACTAATTCTGATAACATCAAAATTTCCCATCATCATTCTCAGTCAAACTTCTTAGCTTTGCATAATTTTTAAAACATTCTCCACTGAATTTGACCTTATTTGATATTACTATACTAACCTCTGCTTTCTTTCCTTATATCTACCTGATCTTCACATTTTAATGTCAACCATTTTTGAACTACTTTCTGTTTGATAATCTCCTCTATGTTGTTCATAGTTTGGTTTTATTTCTTGATCAAATATAATCATCTTAAAAAAAAAGCTGAGCATATCCCATTTACATGTATTTCATAACCAATAGTTGACCTCATACCTGTTAATTTTAGTATGTTTAATTATTTATTTTCAAATCTTTGTTGATTTTTTCATTTGGTTTCTCTTTTTAATTATAGAATCTTTGTTTTTTCCTCTCTTTCATAATTTGAAAAGTGACTTTTTTTTAGTTCTCTTAACGGTTACTATTTTAACAGTGAGTAATATAGGTAAACCTTAATTTTTTCATTTGCAATGAATGGGTTCAGTTGCCATCCCAGTCCAGGTAGGGCAGTCACTTCCCAGAAGTACTAGATCTGGGCCGAGCTGTACTCTGCTCTAACCAGCGTGGCCAGGGAGGCTCAGCACTGAGTGTGTCTCTCTTAGTCTAGATTTCATAGGGACAATCTCCAGGGAACAGATTTTGGTGGGGTGTTGGACGAGGATGTGGAGGGGGATGGGCATAACTTAATTAATAACTTTTACATGTTTAACCATATGATAGGTGGGCCACCAGTTGTACTCTTTCTCCTAGACTGCACAAATATTAAGGGCAGGACTATATTTAAAAAGCTACCGCATGGGACTATAATTATCATTAAACAATGAGTAACATTAAATATGTTTAAAAGCTTTGTTCATACTTAAATATTGGGGTTAAGTTAATATGCTTATTAAACTGTAATCTGTAATATTGTGACATGCTCTTCCTGCATCAGAAGCACAAAACTAAATTCCTACCATATCCAAACACTTCCAATGTGAAGCTACCAATTATTTAAGTTACACTCACCTTACACATAGGAGGGTGTTAAATATTCCACATTTTTATTTACTCATTATGAATTTTTATATACACTGCTCTGGCTTTGGAAATAACTATATATATATATTTAGAATTCCAAATTCACTGTCTATTGCTTTAGCCCCTTGAAGTAAATACGTTCTTCTTTTGTTTTGTTTAAATTTAATGAACTATTTTTCTTTTTTTTAAAAGATTTTATTTATTTATTTGAGAGAGAGAGAGAGAGAATGAGAGATAGAGAGCACGAGAGGGAAGAGGGTCAGAGGGAGAAGCGGACTCCCCGCTGAGCGGGGAGCCCGATGTGGGACTCGATCCCGGGACTCCAGGATCATGACCTGAGCCGAAGGCAGTCGCTTAACCAACTGAGCCACCCAGGCGCCCTGAACTATTTTTCTTGATTACAATTGGTGAATTCAAAGAACTGCTTTGAGTTAATTGCCATCTAAGCTAAGATGTAAAAGTCTGATGATGTTAGTATAATAAAAAGTGAGTTATTTGTGATAATGATACAAATATTAAAAAGCTCACAAGCAGCAGTAGCAGTGATTCATACCTGCTTGAAATCTCACAATAAAACGTATCTACTTTCTTTATACGTTTTGTAATGTATGTAATTTTAACTGATTCTTTTTTTTTAATTTTTTCCTTATTCTTTTTTTTCTTTTTAAAGATTTTATTTATTTATTTGACAGAGAGAGAGCACAAGTGGGGTGGAGGGGAGTGGAAGGCAGAGGGAAAGGGAGAAGCAGGCTCCCCACTGAGCAAGGAGCCCGACATGGAGATCGATTCCAGGACCCTGAGATCATGACCTGAGCCAAAGGCAAACGCTTAACTGACTGAGCCACCCAGACATCACTTAATTAATTCTTAATATTCAAATTGTCAATGTGGTTTCCTTTTGCCCCACATTAAGTTTAGAGGCACTTTTAAAATTTATTTTGAAGGCGAGGATCCTTTCTCATAGTAAAGGATTTTCCATTAAATGTATCAGAAAGACTTTTACTTTACCTTTTACTACTAATGTATCAGAAAGACTTTTACTTACCTTTTACTACTAAATATCTAATAAAGGTACACTGTCCTGTTGTAAGGTGAGAAAGCTAGGCTTAATTCAGAGTTCATATTATACACTAAACACTTGGCTCTGACAGACAACACTGGGCTTCTACACTTCCCATGCTGTGGTCCATGTGAGTTTGTCCTAATTTTCAAAGCTAAACTGAGATCTCAACTTTAATGTTGACAGTGTGAAACATCAAGTAGTTTTATAATTATTTCTGGAGAATAGAAAACATTTTCTCTTCATAAACTAACAAATAAGTTTAGAAGTAATCTAAAAAATGGAGACAAGATTCAAACTCAAAGCTCTCCAAATGTTTCACTTTATTAAAAATAATTTTAGATTGGGAGCTCCTGGGTGGCTCAGTCATTAAGCATCTGCCTTCAGCTCAGGTCATGATCCCAGGGTCCTGGGATCGAGCCCCACATTGGGCTCCCTGCTCAGTGGGAAGTCTGCTTCTCCCTCTCCCACTCCCCCTGCTTGTGCTCTCTCTCTTGCTGTGTCTCTCTCTGCCAAATAAATAAATAAAATCTTAAAAAAATTAATTTTAGATTGACAGAAGACTTCCAGAAATACAAATAAATACAAATGTTATCTTTCACCTCTCTTGAAACCACTTTAAAGATAAAGGGATTTTTAAAGATGCATAAACCAACAAGAGAAAAACAAAGCAGATAACATTAACTACAAAATGATGATGGAAGTTAGAAGGTCAAGGGGAAGTGATAAGACCCAAGAACACAGAATCCTAAGAAGATAGATAAGAAAGCAAAACATAAAGTATAATAATACTGCATGTTCCCCAGGAAACTCCAAAATTAGTGGTACTCAGCTCCTTCTTCACATAGAGGTAAAAAAGGAGAAGGTTAAAGTAAGGAGGACGGATGAAATTTCATTTAAGAAGCAGTCCGACCTATTGTTCCTTTCACTACTCAAATTTCCCTTCTTTCACCCCTGCAAGAAAGGGTGGTTTATTTGTAGAAATGGTAAAACACATGTTCTCTGATATGAACTCATCAAGCACAAATGTGGAGAGGGTTGCATCTAAAAGCAGAGAGATTAAGCAGACGTAAGGATACTGAACTAAGGCCCTTCACTCTACCCCAGTCTGTTTCACATTACTTTGTTTTCTACAGGTGAGGCTTTTACATCCCCTGCATCCTAAAAGATGCTCCCCATAAGAATCTAAAGAGCAACAGGGGAAAGTACCAGAGATGATAATAAAGCAGAAAGGAAAACTTTGACATAACACTTGAAAATTACCTTCTCAGAAAGAAGGATATGATTTTCTCAGAGAATAGAGAAAAATACAAAAAAATCAATAAAAATGAGCAAAAGACTTAAAAAAAGTTTAGGAAGTTAAAAAACACCAATTGAAGGAGTTCTACAAAAAGAGAAGCAAGAAAAAGAGAAAGAAAAATCACTAATGAAACAAGCCAAGAAAACTACAAAACAGGAAAGAATGAACAAGTGCCCAGCATAATGGAACAAAGTAGATCTACCCCAAAGAACTTCCTCATGAGATTTTAGACTACAAAGATATATTCCTGAAGAGAAAGCCACATGCAAAGTAATCAGGAATAATCCTGAATGCATATTTAAACAGTAACACTATACAATAAAAGGCAATAGAGAAATACTTTAAAAATTCTGAATAATAAACATTTTAAAACTAGAAATCTATATCAAGAGAAGTCATTATCACAGTTGAGGGTAGAATCAACAACTGAAGTCTCAAATTGTTATTTCCCTTGTACACTCCTTAGGGAATCTACTAGATGGTGTAGTCCACCAAACATGGCAAACACCAAGAAAGAGGAGGACATGGGGTATAGGAAATGGAAGATTAATTCCAGGAGAGAGTCATCAGGGCTCTGCAGAGTGGTAATAAAGGTTAATCCCAGGATGACAGCAGTGTACCTATAGAGAAGGTGAACAGTCCAGATGGAAGTAGTCACATGACTCCAAATCAGATTTCTTCAGAAAGATAAAACTGGTGAAACTCTTTTCTCTGGACATCTTAAGAGAAGATTTAAACAATTGGTGAAAATTTTTCAAGTGTTATATTTGAAAAAAAAAAACGAAATAAGAAAATTATTAAGTCCAAGAAAACAATTTTGTAAAATAAAAATAAAAGGAAAGGGAAAGGAAGAAGGAAAGAAAGAAAGAAAGAAAGAAAGAAAGAAAGAAAGAAAGAAAGAAAGAAAGAAAGAAAGAAAGAAAGAAAGAAAGAAAGAAAGGAAAAAGAAAGAAAGAAAAAAGAAAGAAGAAAGAAAGTTATAATTTATTACGTTTCAACTGTTCAACTGTAAAAAGAATTTTCTTCATCAGGTCATGGGAAAAGTTGTGTATTTTTTTTAAAGATTTATTTACTTTGGAGAGAGGGCAATTGGGGAGGGGCAGGCAGGAGGGAAAGAGAGAATCTTAAGCTCCACTGAATGTGGAAACTGATGTGGGGCTCAATCCCACGGCCCTGAGATCATGACCTGAGTTGAAACCAAGAGTAGGACACTCAAACACTGGAGCCACCCAGGCACCCCTGTGTATTTATATGACAAAAATTACAACACACCCACACTGGAATGATGGGAGGGATGATAAAAAGTGTGTGTGTGTGTGTGTGTGTGTGTGTGTGTGTGTGTGTGTGTGTGTGTGTGTTGGGGGGTGTGGTAGAGAACAGCAGGAAGCAAGGAAAATCAATAATACCTAACACTGGAGAAATAAAAAAGTAGTAAGTATAATATAGAGATGTGGAAGTAAAAGCAAAATTAAAAAATTGAAAGAGATAAAAATGAAAAATAGATGAAGACAAGGGAGAAAAAGGTCTGTTTTTCATAAAAAGCCATGTAAAATGATTTATATTTTTAAACTAGAGCATGAATCACTTTGATTAAGGTTAAAAAAAAAACAGCTTAGTGTTTTTTAAAATTGCATGTCAAACCCATTAGTGAGTAATGAAATTTATATAGTCACTCTCTGCTTTAACAAAATGAAATACAACTGGAAGGAATAATATAGAAAATATCAAGGTAATATGAATTGTGTTATCAATGCAGTAAAGGTGTGTTGTTTTTTGAAATGTGCCTGGGTATGTATGAGTGTGTATGCTATGTGTATACTGTTCTTAGTTATTATTTGAAAATACATTGCTTAATCTAATTCTCTAGTTATGAAAAGGGAAGGAGGCCCAAGAAAGTGTTGACTTTCACACACAATAGCAGACACACCTGAAAACAGAACTCCTCTTACAAGAAGGTTCTTTACAGCATGACATCTTTTTAATGTAATGGAATGTCCATGGACTATATAAAGTTCAAAGACCCTAAATTAATATTCCAGGATTACCATTTCATTGATTTACAAAATTGTTGACCTGTACAGTTTTCTCTCATTTCTTTTCTGTTCTTTTTTGAGCAAATCACTTATAATATGTTGATTCCTTTATTATCATTTTTGGGACTTCCTAAGGAGCCAGAGATAAGTGCATAGACTTAATCCATCATGATTAAACAGAATTCTGTCTAAGCTTTTTATGTCATTATCAGGAAGATACCACCTGAGGGATTCTGTTGCTAATCAACTTTGCCATTGAGGATAATATTTATTCTTTGAACTTCGACTTCTCATCCATTAAACAATGAGGCTGGACTCGTTTCTTTCTCTCTCCGGAATCCACATTTCAAAAGTCTAAGTATTTCCTATGTTTTATAACATGTCCCTCCTCAACCCCCATTTTTACCTTTTTAGAGTCAATGTCTTATCATTTATACAATTAATAATTAATCTCTCTTACAATTTCATGAGAAATTCTTTCCATTTTTCAGGAAAGCCACACTACATTGAAGGTATGTCTTACCAATTCACAAGTTTTCCCTACAAATATCTTTGATAACCAGATATTTTTCCAGCTACTCCCTGACCTCATGCAAGAACTAAAAAATTGCCAAATCATCACTCGAAATATAATCTCTAAGCTAATATCTTGGATCTTCATACTAAATGTGGAGGATATTTGCCATATTTTATACTTTTTAACAACTTTCCGTTCAAGGAGCTTTTCTAGGAGTCCTGCCTATCTACAACAGAACATGCTTGTATAGCCTCCTTGAAGCTTGGCTCTTCCAGTCAAACACCAAATATTTATTACTTCTTACACTTTCTGTAAATCAAGAACTCAAGAGCAGCTGACTAGACAGTTCAGGCTCAGAGACCCTCAAAAAGTTGCAGTCAAAATCTTGGCCAGGACTACAATCATTCCAAAGCTTAACTGGGGCTAGAGCATCTGCTTTCAAGGTGGCTCACTTGTATGCCTGGCAAATTGGTAGTAGCTAATTGTAAGGAGCCTCAGTTCTTCACTATGAAAGCCTCTTCAAGTGTTCTAACCACCTGCTGGCTAGCTTCCCAAAAAGCAAATAATCAGAGAGAAGGAGGCAGGCAGAGAGAGCCAGGGAGCTAGAAGGAAATTATTCTTTTCATTATCTAGCCTCAGAAGTCACATAGCACCATTCCATCCATGGTCTATTTGTAAGACATGAGTCCCTAAGTCCAAAACATTTGCAGACATATTTTAAAACCACCATTCTTATCTTTTTGTTCTTCCATCCTCAACAACTAACTTGCATTATGAAGATCAAGATGACTCATGGATCTCTAGTCATCCAGGTCGTTATTTTAGCAGCACGAAAGAGAAGAATACTTGGCAGAATTGTGTGCCCTTTACCTTTTAAGGAAATTTCAAGGAAGTCTCAGTGAAGGCTTCTATTTAGGCTTTGACGGCTAGAATTCTGTTGCTCCCTCAGCTGCAAAGGAGGCTGAAAAATATAATATTTTATTATTTGTGATAATATGCCTGGCTAAACTTTGGGGTTCTGTTATAAAGAGGGGTAATGAAAGTGGATGTTAGTGTAGGCAACCAACCTTCTCTGTTCAGAGAGCCAATAAATTAATTATTAAAAAACAATCAAGAGACTTCTGGTTCTGAAGATGGGGAAACCCCATTCCTCCCAATGCCTCCTTCTTACAGCTGAAAAAACCCTGAACATATCTCCGAAAATAAGCTTAGGAAGACTCTTAGAGGAGGAAATTAGAAGGTAGATTGCCTAGGGACACAAGATCGGGAAAAAAAAAAAAACAAAACATGAGGCCTCTGGGTTCCTTCCTTATTGCTGCCCATATATCCCAGTCAAAGCACTACCAGAAGGCTCTAACTTGGAACAGACAGAAACTCACTCCAAAAATCTTCTTCTCCCAAGCCAAAGGACTTAGAAAAGGGTGGCCTAATAACAGAATGTATTCTTGGCAATAACTGCCCTATTCCAGCCAAACATTAATGTATAAATGGCAACCCCATTCCCTTCAGTTTCACCATGCATCTGAGCTTTAACCTCACAGACATTGAGAAATTGAGCAAGGAAGTATAAGTCCGAGCTAATCAGCACCTCCTTGATGTCAGTGTCTCCCAGGATAGCTGAGCTTTCATCCTTACTCTACAGCAACAGAGAAGTATCAGTTAGCCTTCCATTCATTTCTATACAGATCTCATAAGGGCCCAGCATGGAACTCAGCTACTTCTCTTCTTTCCATCTCCTACATTCCAAACTCAGAAGCAATGAGAAATCTCACTCTTGCTGGGAAGATGTTAACAGGAGTTGAGTTTCCAACCCCACCACCTACAGAGGCAGTATGAGTATGAATTAGTGCCCCATTTTGCAAATAGTGGTTTTGGCAGGGTCCAAATGAGAAGTTGAATTTATACACCCACCTAACACTGTGACTATCACTTAACAGGGAACAGTTTACTTAAAAAAATTAAATTGGAATCAGTCATAACATTATATCCAAAATGAGAAAGACACTTAACAAATACCAATCCCAAGATAAATCAGTCGCTTGAACTATCTGACAAGGTTTATGATAGCCTAAAAGTGCTTCGACAGTTACAAATCCTTTTGAAACAAATGGGAAAATAGAAAATCAAGGAACTAGAAATTATAAGAACTACATAGAAATATGAAAATTATATAACTGAAAAATATAATAATTGAAATTAAAAACTCACTAGATGGCCTCAATAGTAGAGTGAAGATGAGAGAATAGAATAACTAACTTGAGAATTGGTGAACACATAATTTGAATTTACCTAATCTGAATATCAGAAAATTGACAAAAAAATTAGACTCTCAGTCCCCTGCGAAACAATAACAAAAGAACTAATGTTCATACATTTGCATCAAAGGAAAGGACAGAGAAGGAGATACTGACAACATAGATACTTGAAAAATAATGGATGAATAGTCCCCAAATATGGTGAAAGACACATACTTACAGATTCAAGAGATTGAGTTACCATCAAATATGATGTATCCAAAGAAATCAAATCCATGAATATGAAAGAAAGAAAGAAAGAAAGAAAGAAAGAAAGAAAGAAAGAAAGAAAGAAAGAAAGAAAGAAAAAGAAAGAAAGAAAGAAAGAAAGAAAGAAAGAAAGAAAGAAAGAAAGAAAGAAAGAAAGAAAGAAAGAAAGAAAGAAAGAAAAAGAAAGAAAGAAAGCAAGCTTAAAATTGGCTAGAGAGAGAGACCATGTTACTTATAGAGAACAACAATTCACATGACAGTGGACTTCTGAATCATGGAGGACAGAAGAAAATGACAGTTTTTTTTTTAAGATTTTATTTATTTATTCATGAGAGACAGAGAAAGAGAGAGGCAGAGGCAGAGGGAGAAGCAGGCTTCCCACGGAGCATGGAACCTGATGCAGAACTCGATCCCAGGACCCTGGGATCATGACCTGAGCCAAAGGCAGATGCTTAACTGACTGAGCCACCCAGGTACCCAAAAACGACAGTTTTTAAGTGCTGAAAGAAAAGAACTGTCAATCATGAATTCTACATCTGGTGAAATAATGCTTCAGGAGGGAAGAGAAAGTAAAAACATTCCCAGATGAAAGAAAACTAAAAGCAAATCTCACTAGCAAACTGATCTTTGAAGTGTGGCTAAAGGAAGTTTTCTAAAGAAAAATAAAATGATAACAAAAGAAGTCTTGGGACTTCAGAAAGAAATAAGAACATTGGAATTTGTGTTAAAAGGAGTAAACTCATGGGGAGCCTGGGTGGCTCAGTCGTTAAACGTCTGCCTTTGGCTCAGGTCATGATCCCAGGGTCCTGGGATCAAGCCCCGCATTGGGCTCCCTGTTCGGTGGGAAACCTGCTTCTGCCTCTCCCACTCACCCTGCTTGTGTTCCTGCTCTCACTATCTTTCTCTGTCCAATAAATAAATAAAATATTAAAAAAAGGAGTAAATTCATAATTTTTTTCCTCATGAATTCCCTAAATCATATTTGATGGTTGTAACAAAATTGTAACATCACCTAAGTTGTATCCTATGCATGTGGAGGAAATCCTTGAGACAATTATATTTGAAAATTAGAGAGAGTATTTGGACCTAAGCAGAAATAAGATTAATATACATTGTTGAGATAAAATATACAAGAGCTAAAACTTCCATATTAGTATACTGTCATACGTTGAATATGTATATTGTAATATCTAGAGAAACTAAGATAGACTATACCTTTGGTCATAAAATAAGCCTCAACAAATTTAAAAGAACTAAAATCATACCGAGCATATTCTCTGACAATATGGAATAAAACTAGAAATTTATAGCAGAAAAAGAATAGGAAAATCTCCAAGTGTTTGGAAATTAAGCAATACACTTGTAAACAATCTTTGAGTCAAAAAGGAAATTTAAAAGGAAGTAACCCATGCACAGAACTGAATAGAATGAACACAACATATTAAAATATGTGAGATGCAGCTAAAGCAGTGCAGAGAGGGAAATTTATAGCATTAAATACTTAGGAAAGAAGAAAGTTATTAAATTAATAATCTAATGTCTTTTCTTAAGAAATTAGAAAAAGAAGAGCAAAATAAGCTCAAATAAGTAGAAGGAAGAAAATAGTGAAGATAAGAAGAGAAATCAGTAAAGTTGAAAACAGAAAAATTGAGAAAAGAAATGAAAAAAAGTCATTTCTTCAAAAAATCATTAAAAATTATAAGTCCCTAGCAAGACTGACAAAAATGGGAAGAAGTCACAAATCATAATATCGGGGCTATAACTACATGTCCTGCATCCACTAACAGGGTGATAGGAGAACAATAAAAATACCTTTACACTCACATATTTGACAATTTAAAAGAAACTTAACAATTCCTTAAAAATCACCTCTAAAACTCAAACATAATGAAATATACAAACTGAATAGTTAGTCCTATGCTAAGTAAAGAAATTAAATTTGTAATTTAAAAAGCTCCCAAAAGGAAAAATAAAAAGTCAAGAAAAATATCTCAATATTTCAATTCAAAGTACAACCTGAATCAAATTGAGCTGTATTGTTGATTGCAATCTAGAGCTTCATTAGTATGGCAAATCTTTTCAATTAGTGTTGCTTGTTTCAAAAAATAAAAAATAAAAAGAGCAAAAACATTTCTTCAGAAAAGAAAAAAAAAGGAAAGTTGCATTATTGATGTGTTATGTTTTATTTCTTCATGTTCTAAAAAATAAAAAAATGTTTTCTTGATTCACAGGGGAAATCTCTGTGTATCTGTGAGCACTGGAAAGTGTTGTATGCAGCTAAGTGAGGAATTTTCTATTATTGAAATTATCTTGAAATACACTTTAAAAATGTATTTTAAAAGAATACTTTTTGCTTTGATATTTTTCTAGATATCATTGTCCACTCTATTTGTGTCTAATATTAGTGATTTTTGATACAGAACAAAATACCTAATAACATGATCACCATATTTTTTCACAGTTCTCTAATTTTACCTGTGTTCTTTTCTCTAAAAGCCATGCTATTCATATCATACTTCCCCTGGCTAATAACTCATTCTTCAAGATTAATAATTCATGTCCCTTAAATTGCCTGTTTCTTTATTCCCACAGTATCCCCTACAAATCTTTGACGTAAATATATTACATTTGCTCCCCTCGACACTGCCATTTTTAAAACAATGCTCTGACCTTCTTTCCTTCAGGGAACTAGTCAGTCCCCACCTCACAAATCAAAGATTTGGTAGGGACTGCTGTGTATCACTACTCCTATTATTATTGGGACCTTAGATCCTCCTTGGCACAGGCATTTTTTCAGGATTGGGTATGTAGCCAAGTCAAAATTAATATGATTCAAAGAAGCAAATGTTGAAGCTTCTAAGGTGGGGAAACTCCTTTTTGCTTATGTAAGAGCTGTAGGAAGAGAATCTCTCCCTTTCCCTAGATCTCTAGTATGAGGATGTGAGATTTCTTTTTTTTTTTTAAGATTTATTTATTTAATTGAGAGAGAGAGAGAGAGTGCATGAGGTGGGGAGGGGCAGAGGGAGAGGGAGGGAGAAACTTTAGCAGACTCTGTGCTCAGCACAGAGCCCCACAAGGGGCTTGATTTCACTACCCTGAGATCATGACCCTGAGATTGTGACCCTGAGATCATGACGTGAGCCAAAACCAGGAGTCTGATGTTTAACCAACTGTGCCACCTAGGCACCCCTAGTATGTGAGGTTTCTAAGTGCCTGGACATTTTTTAACACCATGAACAAACATGAATTCGATGGGGTAGAGTTTCATATTATTAAGTTGGCTCATGATGGAGAAATCTGGTCTCAATAGTTTTGTTTGAGCTATTTGTCTGAGGCCAAGCCTATCACTAAACTTTTTGTTTATATGTGACAGTTCACATTTCAGTATCCTGGTTTTGGTTCAGGAAGGGACCTGATTGACATAATTCCTATCTTAACCCTCAATCTGGTTAAATTATTAATTTATGTGTTTTCTCCCCAGTAAGTCTGAGTTCTTGTGGAATGGAATCAAGAAGCCACTTATTCATATTTCTTTTTTGCCATTAGAGAAGTTTTATTTTTCACACATTTTATTCTCATCAACCATTTCATAAGACCAAAGACATACCAATCACAGATTTAAAATTTGAGCTCTTCAAAGAAAAAAACGAAAGGAATTGTATTAATCTAATAAATGATATTCCAAGATAGATAATCATGGTCTTTTATTGATTTCCTTGCTGTTCTTGGCAGGAAATGGTGGGTTTTGTTCTTTTTTTAAAGCAGCTCTCAATTAACATTTTTTAAATTTATTTTTTAAAAATATTTTTTATATCTTTTTTAAAGCTTTTTTTTTAATTCCAATTAGTTAATATACATTATTATATTAAGTTCAGGTGTATATTATAGTAATTCAACTTCCATTCAACTTTCACTTCCATATATCACCCTGTGCTCATCACTTATTTAACCCATCCCCTGCCCACCTCCCCTCTGGTGACCATCAGTTTGTTCTCTATAATTAAGAGTCTGTTTCTTGATTTGTTTGTCTCTCTTATTTTTTTTTCCCTTTGCTTATTTGGTTTGTTTTTAAAATCCATGTATGTGTAATATCATATGGTATTTGTCTTTCCCTGACTGACTTCTTTTACTAAACATTATACTCTGTAACTCCATCCATATCATTGCAAATGGCAAGATTTCATTCTTTTTCATGGCTGAATAATATTCCACTGTGTATATATGTATATATACATATATTATATCACTTGAGATATATATATATATATATATCTCACTACTCCTATTATTATTGGGACCTTAGATCCTCTTTGGCACAGGCATTTTTTCAAGATTGGGTATGTAACCAAGTCAAAATTAATATTATTCAAAGAAGCAAATGTTGAAGCTTCTAAGGTAGGGAAACTCCTCTCTGCTTGTGTAGGAGCTGTAGGAAGGGAATCTCTCCCTTTCCCTAGATCTCTAGTATGAGGATATGAGATTTCTTTTTTTTTTAAGATTTATTTATTTAATTGAGAGAGAGAAATTGCATGAGGTGGGGAGGCGCAGAGGGAGAGGGAGGGAGAAACTTTAGCAGACTCTGTGCTCAGCACATATCACATTTTCATCCTTTCATCAGCCAATGGACACTTAGGCTGCTTCCATATCTTGGGCTATATAATGCTGCCCCTGCTGTAAACATCAGGGTACATGTATCCCTTGAATTAGTGTTCTTATACTCTTTGGCTAAGTACCCAGTGTGTGATTGCCGGATCATAAGGTAGTTCTGTTTTTAACATTTTGAGGAACCTTTATTCTGTTTTCTACAGTGGATATGCCAGTTTGCATTCCCACCAACAGCACATGCATGAGTGTTCCTTTCTCTCCACATCCTCTGCCACACCTGTTGTTTCTCGTGTTGTTGATTTTAGCCATTCTGATGGGTGTGAGGTGATACCTCAGTGTAGTTTCAATTTGCATTTTTCTGATGATAAGTGATGAGCATCTTTTCATGTTTCCGTTGGCTATCTGAATGTCTTCTGTGGAGAAATGTCTGTTCATGTGTTCTGCCCATTTTTTAATGGGATTATTTATTTTTGGGGTATTGAGGTTGAAAAGTTCTTTATATATTTTGGATACTAATCCTTACTTGGAATGTCATTTGCAACCACTTTCAAGCGCATTGTTTAGCATTTAGAGAGCAATCAATAAATATTTTTAAGGTAAATGCAAGAGAATAGCTTTTTAACTTTAAAAGAGGAAAAATTTATATTACTTGTAAATTGTTTCATGTTGTTGTTTAACTTTTCATTAAATATGTTCTTTACTTTCAGCAATCCTGTAGAGTACAGGATGCTTACACATATGTATGGACAGTAATCATAACATTCTCTCTTTTTTTAATACAACTGCTTCTCATGGAGAGTACTGCCTATTTATCCAAGAGGACAGAACTAAGTGTCAAGATTTGCAATATCACTTGGGATACTTTTTATCCTCTGAAAATGGGAAACCAATATTAATTTAATAGAGAATGATATGTGAAGCCTGTTTTACACTAGTCAGCTAAAAATAAGTAAACAAACAAAAACTCACAAAGATTAACATAAAAGATTCTTTGTAGATCTTGATTTAGAAACTGTAACTATAGCCAATACTCTACCAGACCAAAAAACATTCTGACTCAACATATATTCTTATATAAAGGTTACTATATTAATAAATCTGCAGGTCAAACCAATTAAAAAAAAACATGTCTGTATTAATCTCAAGGGCAGAGGTATTTTTAAAAGTCTTCTTGACTTGCTGATTTTAAAGTTTCCTAACTCTAAGAATATGTGTATTTCTGTACGTGTATGTAGAGTTTACTGTTTCAATATTCTTGTACATTTTATTTTAACCATTTTTGTGTCAGTGTCTTGTGCCTCTCAATATAATTTATACTTTTTCCTTAAAAATAGTCAAGAAATATATCTCAACAAAAAGTAAAAACAAATTTTAATTGCCTTATTGGACACTTGCCAGTACCATCTACTTAGTAATCAGTTAATTTAATCAGATTCACCTTCTGGTTTAAATGTTGAAAAATGTCTTTTTAAGAATTACAGTGATTGAACTGATTGATGTGCTTCCCATATTTATTACAGCTTTTAAGTCTGTTTATCTACCAAATGTTTTAGATTAAAATAAATCATAAGAGGACCTGTTTATCAAATCAGATATCTGGTATCTTCTGTTAGCTTAAGTGAGGTTAGTCTCTGAAAACAAACAAACAAACAAACAAGCAAACAAACAACAAAGACCATATTACTATTCTAGCAATTCCATTCTAGTTTAAAAAAATTGTTTACTCTTGGTGTCCCTAATGCAAATCTTAGTAATTACTGCTACTTTCTATTAAATCAAGCACAGATGATTTATAAGACATCTAAAGTTTCAGTAAATAAAATCCCCAAATAAGGACACAGAATGCTCCTTCCTGACATCTTTTTTATGATGATGTTGGCGGGTCTTTAATTCCTTTCTGAATTTTTAATACCTAGAGTATATATGCTGAATTCAAGCTCATATCTCATGAGCTCAAGTTCTTTAATTTGGCAGAAGGCACCACTCTTAGATGATTGACTTTCGTATATCAAGTATTGTTTCCCTCACCTTATAATGAAATATTTCAGACATAGCCAAATTATGCCTTTAGGATAACTCATCTATCATTTAATCACAGGTTCTGGTGACTTCAAATACTCTACAAAGCCCCTCACTGGCCATCGCTCCTTATCTTCCACCAGCTGGCTGTAATGGAAAGGCAAACAATATTTGTTTCACTGGCATAAGGAGAGGGAGGCAGTCTGGGTTAATTTTCTTCTCAGCCAACCCTGTAGACTGCCTGCTGGGTTCCAGGCTTGCTTTTGTTGAGACTGGGGGTCTGAGTGAACAAGGCCATCTGAGTCAAGGGCTAAGGTACTCAGCATTGAAGTGGAGTGACTTCTGTCTTAGCTTAGCAAGCTCCCTGATTTAACCATCCCTTCTTTCTTTGACTACCAAGAGATGAGTCCTCACTCTTACTGAAATAAAGTTAAATGAATGCACAACAAGTGGGAGAGAAAGGATACGGGGACAGTGGAAAGGAAGAACATAAACAAAAGATCCAAACAGAAGTTTCTATATATAGAGAGAAAACTTAAAAGCATCATCTTTCTCAATGACTTCATAGGCTTTCAAAAATCCTTCCTTTGTGTTTACTAACTATGGGATTCTGAGCAAGCTGTGAGGAATAAAGGGTAGCATGTAGTAAAGTGCCTAGCACATGGAAGATGCAATGACTTAGACTATTCTATATAGCCTCAGGATGTTAGGAATAACATTTTTATAGTCGCTGGGAAAGAAAGGTAACTTATTAAAGACAACCAAAGGGCGTGTGTGTGTGTGTGTGTGTGTGTGTGTGTGTTTCTGTGTGTGTATGAATTTAAAGATATGGAGTTCCGTTAAGGTCTTCATAGGTCCCAATCTCAAAGGTGGTTATAAATGGACCCCTTGTCACCATATACTTAGTATTTATTGTTCTAGGACTATGACAAATCTAAAAATGAGGGTAAGTAAACCTAGAGAAGAAACAGATTTAATATAAAAATAATTTCTAGTAAAATATCTTGCACATATTTGATAATAGACATTTGTTAATTGATTAACTTAATGTTTAGCACAAGAGGAGTTAAAAGGTTAAGGAAACAAATATAGAGGTAAGGTTCAAGCTTGGAGTGGCTTTAATATTGGCTTCTTATAATGTATATGAAAAATTATTTGGCATGAAGTGACAGAAGTGACAGAAAAAGGGACTGGAAATCTGAATATCTGTGCCTTGCTGTGAGTTTCAATTTTATAAAGCATGATCAGAAACACAAAACCAAGCTCTACCTACATACTTCTGGCGCCAGTGTCTTATTCTGCTTACCCCAAACACCCCACTCCACTTTGTACTTTTTTTAGGTTTTCCGGTTCCCCATGAATGTTCTCAATAAAACAAGGAAGCAGTCAGTGAATTACTCCCCTCTGTGCCAACCCACTTTGACTTGCAAGGTTCCTAACTACCCCTCCCATATCTTACCTCCCACTTAATACTCTTCCTGTATTCTTCCATGCTGTGTTTCCTCTCCACAAGCTTTCAATTAATCTCCATTGAGGTGTTAACTGATAACCAAGGTGTTAACTGAAGTGTGAATTCTTTCAGGATTATTTAAATTTTGAAAGCAGGCTCTTTGGAGACCCAAACATTCAGTAATAGAGAGGAACTGAAAGGAGACTTCCCTGTGATTAATACGTCAAACCATCACACTTAGTAGACTTTTATGCTCACTACTAACTTGCCCAGAAACTTAGCCTTAACAATGACATGGCTTTGCAAGAAGGTAGAGGTTTAAGGAGCTCTGCTAGTAGTAGTAGTAGTAGAGGAACTAAACCATACCAGACCAGCACAAATGAACTCATTCTATTTCTTTTGGTTAGGGCATTTCAAACTTGCAGTGTGTTGGTAAATCCTGCTCTACCTTCAGATATGGAGTTTGATACCTTATTAGAGGCTTTTCTCCCAAGAGAAGTACAAGCAGTGAAAGCTAGATGTGAAGAGATTCTGTGAACATGTCAGGGTCAGCAAATGAAATATATGCATTTTGGGGGTAAATATAAACTTATGGTAAAATATATAACAGATGCTAACATTGGGGGTGGAGGAGTGTTAGCGCATTATCCTTCATCAAATATTTTATAGCAAATAACATACATCTTTTTTACAAGGTAGTTTACAAAGACTAGAATGTAATTTTCAATTTAACAATTATAACTTCTGCTGTGCTTCATAGTTTCATCTAAGGCACAATTTCTGTGCTTTTTCCGTTAGATTTAAATTTTTAAAATGAGGTTTTTAAACATGTTAAAATACTCTCATTGAGTCAAATTTTGAGGTAGAGAGATGAAGATAGGGATATAGGGGGTTGAAGGATGGGGAACAGAAAGAGGAGTTAGTGGAGGGTGGACCTCCAAATGGTTGTCTAAATGATATCTTAAGCAAGAATTAGAATATTCTGAAATACATAATATCGCCAGCTGTGACTAGACTGAAATAGATATAACTGGAGAATTAGTACACCTCAGTGTTTTTAAAGTTATCTGATGTGAGTTTACCTTAATGGGGATGTTTGTGAATTGCAGTTGTAGATTCTCTTTTCTTTCCCCCCTTCATCAGAGTGGAAACAGTGGCTTTTGAGGAAAATATCTTTTTTTCCTTTCATTTAATTTACGTATTACACATTCATTTTAAATCCTATATTTACAAAAGATAGAAGTCAATGTTAATCATGCTATTTGATTCCTATTTTAATATAGTTTGAAAAGTGTTACACAAATGTTATATGAGATCGAAATAGAAAATATGAGTGGAAGGTACTGCTGCTATTCAACTAGCTCCTGAAGTTTTGGAAACTACATAAAATTTTCAAAGGTCATAGCTTTGGGAGATACAGTTTTAGTTGAAGTAACCTCGAATAAATTCAAACAGAGATACATAACGTTATTGTGGTCTTTTGCCTCCACAGATCTCCTGATTTACATATAATATTCACTTCACCTAAATCCTCTGAATCTGTGGGAGAGATTCTCTTCATCAGATTCTGTTTACAGGGGGCTAATTACTGATTTCCTTCCAACTTATTCTGAATATGTGGAGAAGCAATGAAAAGCCAAGTATTTTGTCATAAATAGAGGTTTGGAGAGCAAAATTAGTGTTCGGTCTTGAAAATGCTCTTTCATTTTTCAGTAGGGAGACATAGATCAGGATTTTAAAGTTTTTGATTCTGGCTCTAGAGCATAAAATACAGTTGCCAATGGATTTTTCAGGGGATATAATATACGCCTTGAGGAAAATTTAGGTGTAATCAAACTTACTACCTAGTAATGATTCTCTGTTTTGCTTTGTGTTTTTTTTTTTTAAAAGAAAATAATTTCCACTCTTTAACGTGATAGTCTGCACTCTGTTACAATCCAGAAGTTCACTCAAACATAATTTAATTTTTGACATTAAACACATCTCCCAAGACCCTACAGATACGGCTCTGTCTTAGGGTGGAGCTCAGTCCAAGAGGTTTACAGGACATAAACTCCCAGGGATTCTTGGCTTGGTGATGCATAAAGTTTTCTTCAGATCTCATTTCCCACATCTGAGTGACCAGCTTCGAAATCGCAGAGCAGAGACAACTAAGAGAGATACAGTATATTTTGTGTTAAATCTGTCCAGGAGCAGAGAGAATGTTCAGGCAGTCTCGCGAACATGAGAACCTCTTCTGGAGGGGAGAGGTTATAAAGCAGATAAGGATTCCTAGGCGAGGAGCTACCGCATCCTCTGCCTTCAGCCGAGCGTCGCATCCGGAGTCGACTGCAGCTCGGATCCAGAGAGAGGAAGGTGGGATAGGAGGAGATGGGAAAGGGAGAGGAAAAAAAATTTAAAAAAGGAGCTGGGGGAGGGAGGGGTGAAGCAAGGGGAGTAAGCGAGAGAACAGCGCGCGGGGGGAGGTGGAGATGCGGGGAGCGCGCCTGGCGCAGAGAGCTGAGTGGACCGCTCCAGACAGCGGCGCGAGCAGCAGCTCCTGAAAGCAGCGAGTTGGCAGAGCCGGGCTGCATTTCCAGCAGGAGCTGCGAGCTCAGTGCAGGCTCACAGCAAGGTGATGTGCCTGGAAGCATTCTTTTGCCCGGTCGGGTTGCTGCAGCTGGGGCTTCCTCCCTTATACCCACCTCTCCTCCCCCGGGTCTGCGGGTCTGCGTGTGTGTGAGTGCCCGGGTTTGGGGGTAAAACCTACGGGGAGGGGGCACCCTGTCCCTGCTTGTCTCCTCCCTCTACCCCTGTCGTCGCTGATGCATGTATTCCCGGGTATCCCTGTCTTCTTACCCCTTGTTTGACACTGCCCCCCCCCCCCCCCCCCGCCCCGCGCCCCGGTTGTGTCTCCTTTCCCAGATGCTCAAGGTGTCAGCCGTATTGTGTGTGTGTGCAGCCGCTTGGTGCAGTCAGGCTCTAGCAGCTGCCGCGGCGGTGGCTGCGGCCGGGGGGCGGTCGGACGGCGGTAATTTTCTGGACGATAAACAATGGCTCACCACGATCTCTCAGTATGACAAGGAAGTCGGACAGTGGAACAAATTCCGAGACGTAAGTGCTGCGCACCCCCATCCCCTGACACAAGAGCGCGCTGCTCCCAGGCGGGGGCCGCAGCGGCTGGGGGCGTGTGTGGGCAGTGGGCTCGATTTTTCGAAGTGAGGGGTTCGGGGTGCCACCGCGGCGCTCAGGGGCTTGAGAAGTTGGCAGTTTCGATGACCCCCTCCCGGCGAGTGCACGGGAAAGGCTTGCTTGCTGGCTGCCCTGGAGTTCAGGTCTCACCAGGTTCCCGCTTGCCTCCTACCTCCGCACTCTCCCACTGTACCTCCCCACCTCCTCGGCCCCCAAAGGTTTGCAAAGTGCTGGCTCTACCTTCTCAACTTCTGAATGGTATTTCTGGCAATAGTAAACACAGTAGATGCGCCTTTGCGATGTATTGCCACTAAAGTAACTAGGATCGATCCCGTTACTAATGGTCCATTAAGGAATTTGAGGGAGGAGGTAGGAAGATGTAAGATTTATAAATGCCGGCTCTCCAAGGGGTGGGAGCTTGTTTGGCCGCACCAGTGGGCAGAAGTTGAACTGCTCCTGATTACATAAAATTGCTGATCAGATTTGTGCTTCAGCATTAACTTTAACACAGAACATGTTTACAACGCATTCGATCCCTTTTTATTCCGAATTGACTCCCTGCCGGAAAATCCGCCGGGTGAGGCGGGGTCGTGAAGGGGGGACTTCCGTAGGTGGTAGCTCTGAAAGGGTTACACTGTAGACTCCCCTGGGGAGTTTCCTCCTGGGTTATTAAGACCGAGGCAGGTTTTGAGACGTTTGTTTGCCTTGGAGTCAGTGGCCGTGACTTGCCAGTCATTTTTTCCCACCCGATCTGAATCGAGCAGCCTGAGAGCTGCCGGCCTCAGAAGCGCAGTTCACCTCCTAGCATTCAACTTGGTTGTCCCAGTGAGGTGGACGCCCTGGCAGTGGATTACCGCCCCCAGCCCACCCTTTAAAACCCGGAAGGCCTGAAAGGAAGCGAGAGTGATTCACAGACACATTGCCAACCTTTACTGTGACATTTGAGAATTTCTTGGGGAGTCCATCCGCACTGCCCTACGTGGAGATGAGTTAACTTCGTTCATCAGCTCACACTCTGTCACGATGTGAGAAAATAAATGGAAGCTTAGATTAGTTTTCGTCTTGGCTCCTCTAGCCCCTTCTCCCAACACCGCTCACAGGAATGCACTGAAGAGCCAAAACCCGTAGCTGATTCTGGCAGAGGGATTCCTGAAGAGACGCTAATTTTTACTTCAAAATTAGATGTAGCTCATTGATACGAGAGGTATGGGTACAGGGATGAAAAATGGTAATGATAATGATAATACTTAATGGAGGGCTTTGTCTTACGTGCTTTATGAACAAAGCTTAAACATCATTTTAGTGCTAACTGAAATCCTTTACACATTTGTTTTATTTAAGTTTATGCTAATATTGAATACAACCAAAAAAAAACAAGCAAGCAAATGAGATATTTCTAAACCTGGGGAAGAATTTCTGCTTATCATATCCTAATTTGGAAAGAAAAATATTGAAGATTTTGTCATTATTTGAACAGTGCTTCACTTAATGATGTTTTATTTATTAATGGCTGCTTGAAAATCTTTTAAAATAAATGTTAGGCTTTCTTATGGTGATTAACATAACATAAAATAAAAAAATTAAAAAAATAAAATATATTTTAAATCTTCAATATCTTTCTCTGACTTTATTTAAATTCCTTTATTGAATTATTAAGAGCAACCAGTTATACTTGAGCAGTTTGTAAATGTGTTTGATTTAAACTATGGAGGCAAGGTGAGTTGCCTGAAATAATTAAATATTCCAGGAATTATTCAGCCAACTTCTATAGACACAGAGTAGAGCATTTTATTGCTATAGTACTTTCAGTTATTCTTACTTGATCTCTGGGGGGGGCATTAAAATTATATGTTAAATTTAAGTAAATGACTTATTGAAATATTTTTAGCAAATATCTGTTTTGAAGCACATGCAATAATGAATATATAATAATTATCTATTTAAAAAGTATATCAGGTTTTAGCATTACCATTTTAGTAAGATAATTATGTTTTTGTAAAGATAACTTCTGGAGGGCATGGAGAAGATAAGTGCTATCTTTCCCCCCCTTTTAACCACCTGTTACTTATTTTTAACATGATAAAATGTATGGTGATAGTGTGACATCTCAACTCAATTCAACTTAGAATCCGTATTTAGACTATCCAGGCCATGCAGATTTTTTTTCCCTTACTGGGAATCATTAGCTTTTTTTTTTTCTGTATCTTTTAAGATTTTGTTTATTTTTTTCATTTTCATTTGGAAGCCCGTGGTTATGAGGCATTGACTGAAATATGTTTATGCTGCATGAATCTACCTTTAAATGTTCTGCATCAGCATTGATATCTTAAGTAATGGATTTGCATACTTAGTTTATACAAAGGCAAGGGAACTAGGTAATCAACCTCTTCTTATAGAAATAATTTAACTGAAGTACTTATGTTTACTTTTCTCTCCTAAAAAAATAGTTAATTTTATTTACAAAAAAAAAAAAAAGCTTTGGAATAGCTAAGCATAACCAAGACTAGAATTAACCTTTACCTTTCTTCATGTGACTATTTTACACAAGCAACATTATTTTACAAGTAACTCCTTAATGAAAGTTTGAACTGTATCTTCTTTTGAATTATATTTAAAAACTATTTTGAATAATATTTGAAAATGCAATCCATCATTATATTTAATTGAATGGTTTTTAACATAAATGTACTTTTTACATATTATATGCAATAGATATACATAACTATATGTTATGTATAATAAAGCTTTAGGAATGAGGAGCATGGAAAGCAAGTATTATGTGAGAGTAGATGAACATAGGAAGCACTGCCATTGATGACTCATTTTCTCAATTTCCTCAGTATAAATCATAGAAAAATAATTAAACCAAAGCCAAGCTTAACATAGAAGAAGCTTCAAATAATTTTGACCACTTTATACTAGCAATGCTCTTTGAACAAAGTTTTGTTGCCCTTTAAAGTGTACAGAATGTCATTATATAGACAGAAAACTTATCCTTTTGCAAATTAGTATAAAAAGTCCTGTGGATATTCTAACTCCTATGTTTTAGGAAAAATAAAAGTTTAACTTAAAGATATAGAGAAGTCAACTCATTTAAAAATAAATATGGCAGATAGAACCAGAATGTTATGTTCAGAGTATAATTATATGATTTTAAAATAAAGCAAACAAACAAAAAACTTTCAACAACAAGATATATTTAGAAAATACACTGGTTACATGACATTTACTACTTTTTTAGTTCTGGTGAGTAGTGATAAAACCAAGAACACTAGATTCCCCAGTGGAGTAATTGTGAGAATACTACCTTTACCAAGAACAGGTGTAAGGAATTCCTTCACCCCAATCCTGCATACATAAATATATACACGCCTATTAGGAGAATTGAAAATTGAGATCATTATAAGAAGACAAAATCATTAGTTCCTGAATCAAATGGTCTATATATTGTATATTTCAAATATTTGCGCTTTATAAGTCAATTCAATTGTACCCTTAATCATGTAATAAATGAGTATGGAATTTGGAAGCCAATGAATTAATTGATAATGAATGATATAATACTTTTATCAATCTTAAATATTATGACTTCACTAAAGTATATGCTGTAATTAAGAATGACAGAGAAAGATACTGTATGTTGGAAGCAATATAATAAAAGTGTAAGTGGCAATGATGGCCATGCTAATTTCGAATAACTCACATAATCAAATCAGAACTGTATCCATACACTGACATTCAAATACTTCTGATTACATTTATTTTTCAGTAAAAATACCTGGGAGTGGGGGTAGTGGGTGGGAGGAGGAATGAATAGGTGCAGCACAGAGGATTTTTAGGGCAGTGAAAATGTTCTGTATATTTGTATAATGGTTGATTCATACCATTATATATTTGCCCAAACCCATAGAAAGTACAGCCCTAAGAGTGAACCCTAAGGTAAACTATAGATTTTGAGTAACTATGATGTGTCGGTGTACGTTCATCTACTGTAACAAATGTAGCACTCTGGTAGGGACTGTTCCTAAGGGGGAGGGTTATGCTTTTGTGGGGACATGAGGTATATGGGAAATCTCTGTACCCTCCTTTCAATTTTTTCTGTGAACCTAAACTCCGCTAAAAAAGAGTCTTAAAGAAAATCATAACCACAACCCCATCATCTTACAAAACAGAAAAATGAAAACCTGGGGCTCATTTTGAACATTGTTTTAAGAAATGGTTGCCATTTTCTTGGAAGGCCCACAATCAACTTCAGTTTACACTTATTCCTTAAGTAGTTTTTAATACCCTTTAGATATATTGAAAGCAATAAAAAAGTCTTACAATTTGCCTTTAAAAAATCAACCTTAAGTTAAAGGACATCTAAAGTGGTGTGAAAATGTAAAATACAAGTTTAAGTGTCTCAGAGGCACTCAAATTAGAAGTTAACTTTTAAAATACCTGATTTAGATATATTGGATAGTAAGGTAAGTGTTCTTAACTTTTTTTTCTTTTTATTTCCTTTTCTCATCTGCGTTGAGGTTTCATTTTAGTAGAGTGCACAGATTATTTGAGAGATAATGACTGATGGGGAAGGATATTTCCTGCCACTTAGTGGCTACAGAAGAGTAAAGCCCCCTGGGAGTCTATCAACTTTTACTGCTATTAGTTAGTAAGTGAACAATTGGTTTCTAAGCCTACTCCAAGTAAAGTATTTCATTGCTTTAAAAGGCATTAAGAATCAAACAATCTTTAAAGAATACTCTCTCAGTACTTTCCTTAAATTTACGATGCACCCTGGTTTTATTTCCTGAGCAGCCAGCATACCTTTAACATGAGGGCTTCTCCTTTGTGGTACCTTAAAATTAATTTTCTTAGTTAAGATATAATTGACAAATTGTAGATATTTAAGTTGTGCAATGTGGTGACTTCATATTCATATATATTGTGAAATGATTACCTTTGGTGTGTGCCAATAGTAGGAAGGAAATTTTTACTACTTTACTTTTCAACAATATGTAACAAAAATAAAGAATTATTAATAATTGGAGAAACTGAACAAATCAAACCAGTATTCTCTCTGTTCAGGAACACTTTCTCAATAATGAATATCTAATTCTGATTTTAAAAAGTACATTTTTAGTGTTTCTCACTGTGAAACAATATTTTTAACTGTGGTAACCATTACATATATTTTATCATAGTTGAGCACAAGCTGTCCTTGGCAATTCTTCACAGTTAATCTGTTGCATTCCCACAGGTGTTTTTCTCTCTTTCTTTTGATCTTTTTGTCTCTTTTGATCTTTTGATGACTATAGGCCACACTGTGTTTACAAATCCATGAAAGTGTATATACTGTACATAGTGTTCATATTTGCAGATTGGACCTGGTAAAGACTGTAGCAGGTGATATTTTTTATATTTGATTATTATTCATATTGTTTAAATCATTAGAGGACTCAATCAAGAGAGGCAATTGACTGTAAGAGAAGCAATAGGCAGTCTTTGAAGATTCTGGGGCTAGTGAGTTTCTACAGCAGCAAAGGGCTAGCCCCATGCAGTATTGTGACCCCAGTCCATGACATCTGAGTCCCAGTTAGGCAATGGTTGTGGTACAAGCTCCGCTCCCTGTATCTTAACCCATCTACTACCACCACCACCACTACCATACTCACTAGTTAAGATTGGTTTTGTCAAGTCAGATGTCATATGAGGAAAGCAGGTCAGAGAATACCCACTGATCTACTGGTTTCTGGGAAGGGACTGTCAGGTAGAACTGGTATTACACTGTCAGATCCCATCTGAATTGACTACAAAATTTAGTCAATCTGTCTTGGGTTCATTGGAACAGAAAGAAATTATAGGGAAGTACACAACACTTTTAATTCTCCAGCTCTCATAACTTCTAGTGAATGATTAAGAAATTGTAACCAAGTGGAATAAGAAATAAATTACTTTGTGTATGTTTATATATATACGTTTTATACATTTATATGTATATATATATATGTTTATGCAAAAATATGTATGTATTATATATATACTTTGTGTATGTCTTCAAATAAGTAACAAGTGAAATCATTAGGAAACCAAAGTGATTATATATCATATTACAGATATTTTTTACATGCTAATTAGAAAACAGACACTCCCTCTAAAATGTTGTTAAGACATGTTTTGGGGTTTGTTTGTTTTTTTCCCCTAGTTAAGTTTTCTGCATCTCATAAATTGCAAGCACAATCTCCTTTCCTATTATATGTGTGGTCACCACATGCCTTTCTGGGGTTCTTACGAGAAGTCAGCTTGCTTGCGATTACATGCTTAAGCTTTATACCTGATATACCAAAAGAACATCATGTATTGCTATGAAGTGTCTATTTTCCTACTCTTCCAATAAGACTAGGGTAAGACTGCTTTTAGATCTCATGATTCTGACTCAGAGTAACATTTTATGTTCTTATGCAACTTTAGTTTTCATGATCTGGACTAGAAATATTTTATTATATTTTATGTATTTATTTTCTAAAGTCTGATCTGTGTATCCTCTACACACACCATCCAATTCCTATAAGCTCTTAGAGTATTTACCTACATTTTTCCCATTTATGAAAATCCTTTCCTTTTTTTCTCTACTCTTTCTACCTCTCCTCGTTTACAGATTCTGCTCCTTATTGGATCTGAACTCCCTACAGTTAGAGATTGTAGTCTCTTCCCCCTCAAAAACACCTACAGTTCAGGGGTGCTGTGTGTGGGTTAAGCATCCAACTCTTGGTTTCCACTCAGGTCGTGATCTCAGGGTTGTGAGATAAAGCCCTGCATCAGGCTCAGTGCTCAGTGTGGGGTGTGCTTGGGATTCTCTTTCTCTTTCTCTCCCTCCCCTCCTCCTGCTCATGCTCACTCTCTCTCTCTCTCTCTCAAATGAATAAATAAATAAATAAATCTTAAAAAATTCCTACAGTTCACTTAGCATTAGCACAGTGACAGGCTCAGAGTTAGCATTAGAAAAGTATTTAATAAATAAAAGAACATTATATTAAATGTGCATTGCCATCTGCACAGTCCTTAAGTAAAGGCTTTTAGAACTGTATTGCTTTTTATTGACCATTTCCATTTCTGACCACTGCCAGCCCAGTTCTGTAATGTGAATGAAAATTTAATTTTATATAAAATATAAGGTTTCAAGTACTAAACTGGTTTAGTCCATAAGTTTCAAATGCTCTAAAAGGGAAATGCTGTGCCAAAACTGTCATGTTCAATTTTAGAGTGGTTAACAGTAGATGGGAATTATATGCATCTTGGCAATCCCTCTGCCATTTCATCCAATTCTTTTCCTATAGTTTCTCTTTGACCACATAAATTTTTGCTCTAAAGTCTTTAAATATTTTTTTGCTGCCTACTAAGTAATGTAAATTAAACACCAATATCTTCCCACTTTTTCAACTACTGCACTTCATTTAATGGTTGAATGGCTGAATCCAGATATTTTATAGATAGTCCAGATTTATGTCTTTGACTTCTGCCTCACCTACAATTGCCAGTGCATTAGTCAGAGATAGGTTAAGTTCTTACAAAACGGGGGTTCTGAATCAACATGCCTGAATTAAGATAGAATTTTATTTCCCAACCATGTAATGGTTGAAGTGAGCTTGACGAAATGAGCTGTCCAGGTCTGAACTTTCAGGGTTATTCTCTCAGTGTTTTCTATCATCAGTTGTCATTTCCTACCCAGCAGGAAGGATTGACGAGAAAGTCTAGGATACGGAGCTTACCCTAGAAGTTACCTGGAAGTTGTCACACATGACTTATGTGTGTATGTCACAGACCTGAGCTCAGTGACATGGCTACACCTAGCTAACAGGGAGGCTGTGGAATGTCATCTCTAATGGGAAAGGATTAACAGTAAAAGAAAGAAAGCAAAGCCAGACACCAGGAGGAAGATATTGGTAACAACTATGTCTGTTTCATCCAAGTGTCTCTTGAAATTATTCCCTGTGCCCATGGATAGGAATTTTTGTCAATTCCCATTAATTGTTGGCCTTGCCTTCTGTCTTGTTCCCTCCCTAATATCAGATTACCCCTCTGTCCTCTCTTCAGAGTAGAACTGGAGCATCCAGTATCTAAGGTTCTGGATATAGGAGCTTGAGGGAGTAGAAGTTTGCTAATATCTAAGAGGAAATGTTGGAGGTCAGATCAAAGAAGAAGATCCACATAGATTTTTAAGGAGAGCCTTCCTCTGATGACAAGTCCTATTTTTCTAGTGAAATCATTTAGCATTATCTTCTGTGAAAACATTTTTTTTTTAAGTTATGGATCTTTGGTCATAGGTCCAGATAGGTAATGTGATTGGTGGGAAGTAATTAGAATTTATTTGTTGTTGGGTGGCTCAATTGATTAAGCGCCTGCCTTCAGCTCAGGTCACGATCCCAGGGTCCTGGGATCAAGTCCCACATCAGGCACTCTGCTCAGCAGGTAGTCTGCTCCTCCCTCTTGCTCTCACCCCGCTGCTCTTTCTCTCTCTGTCTCTCTTTCTTTCTGTCAAATAAATAAATAAAATCTTAAAAAATATTTACTTGTTGTTCCCCTTAGTTGAAAGACAATACTCTCTATACAAGGTTGTATTTCCTTTAATGCAGGAAAAAAAAAAAAGGCAAGTATGATTAAATGCAAAGTACCTTTCCCTGGAATAGTACTAGAAATGATGCCATTGTTGGATTCATGAAGCTTTTAGTCCTGGAAGCAAAGAAAATAATCTCTTTAACATTAGTATCTCTGGGAGAGTTACAAGATGGTGCACAAAGTAAGATTTGCCAGAAGTGCCATAGAAGCTTTATGCTTTTGAGTTTGTTTCTTGACAGAAGAGATGGTTGAGCTCCTTGCCTGGATCATAAGCAGAGATGGTGAATTGCACTATTTTTTTTTTTTTAATAAGAGATCCTCGATACTTCCTCATACTTGCAAAGTGAAAACTTTAGTATTTATTTTTCTTTCATGTATATATTCATGGCATTCACAAGTGATTACAAAATTTTTGCTTAATATTTTGCTCACATTTAGAATATCTTATAATTAAATTAATAATAATAATATAGCATACAAATATACATGGTAGAAAGGTAAAGAGTCTTTATAAAACCATTTTGCCTTTGTAGTCATGTAATTTCTTCCAAAAGATGATGCTTTCCTCAACATTCTTCCATTGGAAATCACCTGGCTTTTGATATTCTACTCACAAGCTGCTTCCTCTATCAAGGAAATAATGACCTTTGCCAGAAATATTGTCTCCCACTTCTGAACATTTATAGCTGATTTGTCTATTCAGAATCTAGGGGTTATGGCTTCATACACATTTTTATTTCCTCCTCTGGAAATAACACTGTGATAATTCATTGGCCCATTTAATAGTTTTAAAAGTAATCACAAATAAAAAAATCTTTAGAATCTGAGTGAGGTAGACTCTTTTTTTTTATGTGTAGTTTGTGTGCTTTGGATACTTTTAATCAGTATTATTCTTATTGTAAAATAAGGATAATTCAGTAAAATTCAATATTATGTTTTCATGACTGCTTCATTAGAAACAATGTTATTGATTTTAAAGTTATACTGTTTAAATATGCAAAAGAAAATATTAAGTACCTTGACATTACAGAAATCTGTAATTTTATTTTTTTGTTAGGTTCTATTATTTGATAGTTTGATTTACTAATGACTTAAATTTAGTATATATATATATTTTCTACACATAATCAAATAACAAGCAACAAATCTGTAAATCTTTTTTTCTCCTCCATATCCTTCTTTTAAGCTCTTTATATTAATTTAGGAATTAACTATATGCTAATGTGTTTATTTTCAGTTGTTTGTTTTGGGATTTTTGTCAATAAAATAATACCATATCTTTATCTGTGTTTTCTGAACATACGAGGTAAAATAAACTACATTTAAACTTGGCTGGATTATTTTTTATAATGGATATCCTCTGTCTGTCTTGTTTTATTTTTGAAAACTAACCATCTGTGCTTGTTGTGTTGAAATAAAAAATCTTTAATTATGTAATAACTAAATCTATATGATATCTATATCTACCTGTGTGTGTATCACATATATTCATATGTATATATACTCATATTCACATAGATATATATTTCAACTAAAATGTCAAAATAATCTAAATGGGAAAAAAGATGTCAGGGAAACTAAAGGCTCATATTTATAAAAACAAATGCAGCTTTATTATACACTTTAATTGGAAATAATTAGAATATTTTATTTAATGAATAGCTGTTACTCTAATCAAATGGCTTTTAAATAGTTTAAATTAATACATTTTTATACTTTATTTGAATAAGGTACTCTTAAAGTTCTACTCAAATAGAGGGAGTGATAATGGTAAAAATGTACTCATTCAAAATATCAAGAGAGGCAAATATTTGAAATAAAATAATAAATATAATGAAAATATAATATTAAGCAATGACAGATTATTCCTTGTGTAGATATTAATAATAGTATAATAATAACAAGCAGTTTCACAGAATTTATCTAATGCCAGTAGTATTATAAATTTTTTATGTATTATTTAGTAACAATCCTGTAAGGAAGGCCCAATTATTATCTCAGTATGTAGGCAAGGAAACTGGGGCCCAGAGTTAGATAGGTGGTATCAGCAGGATTCTCTCTAGTACTGGCATTTTGGCTCCACTGCCTTATAATAATACTATACTATACTGTACTATACTATACTATACCAAATACTATTTTTGGGTTATCTAATATGTGCCAGACACTTTAAATATATTATCCCATTTAATATAATCTTTAAGAAGTATTTTAGTTTTAATTGTAGTAAAAAAGACATAATATAACATTTACCCTGTTTTTAAGTACACAATTCAGTAGTGTTTAAGTATATTCACACCATTGTGTAACCAATGTCCAGAACTTTTTCATCTTGCAAGACTGAAACTCTACCCATGAAACAACAACTTCCCATTTTCCCCTCTCCCAGCCTCTGGCAATTACCATTTTATTTTCTGTTTCTATTAATTTGACTACTTTAGGTATCTCATATAAGTGGAATCACACAGTAATTGTCCTTTGTGACTGGTTTATTTCACTTAGCATAATACTCTCAAAGTTCATCCATGTTATTGCAAATGGCAGGATTTTCTTCCTTTTTATGGCTGAATAATATTGTATTGTGTGTATAGACCACATTTTTTTATCCTTTCATCTATTGATGGTCACTTGGATTGCTTCCACATCTTGACTCTCATGAAAAAGGCTGCTATGAGCATGGGTGTCTAAATATCTCCTCAAGATTCTGCTTTCAATTTTTTGGATATATGTTCAGAATTGGGATTGTAGGATCATATGGTAATTCTATCTTAAATTTTTATAAGAACTGCCCATTTTTCAATTGAGGTTTTTAGTATAATCTTTTAATAACATAAAAGTAGACATTATTAATCTACTTTTATAAATGGGATAGTTTAGTTTCAATAAACTTAATTAATCTGACCAAAATTAGTGAGATTTGAACCTACTTTCTCTAGTTCTGAGGATCATGTTTGTTTGTTTGTTTATTCTTTTTTTTGTTTATTCTTATTTATTAACAGTTGGGCACTTCGAATGAGTCATTACAAACAACTCAAACTGTTTCTCTCTCCTTTGAAATGTATTTGGTCCTTTTAAATGGTCACAACAACTGTCTTTATTTTCATTTCTGCTAGACCGATACATTGATAATGATTTGGAATTTTTATTACAGTTATTGAAGGAGAGTCACGTATACAAGATGACCATGATTTCACTATAATTTGATAATTGTATCTTAAAGCTACAATAGAAGACTTCTAGTAGCCTGCCTTTCATTAGTTTTAGAATAAGTCATATTAGTGAATAAAAATCCAGTAGTTGCATTGCACAGTATTGTTCAAAGAATAATTTTTATCTTGGGGCACCTGGGTGGCTCAGTCATTAAGCGTCTGCCTTTGGCTCAGGTCATGATCCCAGGGTCCTGGGATCGGGTCCCACATCGGGCTGCCTGCTCGGCGGGAAGCCTGCTTCTCCCTCTCCCACTCCCCCTGTTTGTGTTCCCTCTCTCGCTGTGTCTCTCTCTGTCAAATAAATAAATAAAATCTTAAAAAAGAAGAATAATTTTTATCCCTATAGGCATACTACATATGACAGTTGCACACAGTTGGCATTTTTATTAGTGATTTTTTTTGATATCACAATGAAATTCTGAATATCTTAGGTGGCAGGAGTGGCTGTTAAAAGGACTACTAATTATTACAATAGGTGTTACTTGGCTTAGAAGTACAACTACAGCATCTTTGGAAACTGTTAAGCGTCATTGTGCCTAACTTCCACCCCCTACAGTTGTGAATTTATTTTCAAAGTAGATAAAAGCAGACAAGGAAAAAGAATTATTTCTTACAATTAAATACCAGGAATTCACACATTATTATCAAATATAAACAAGTATAATCAGTGTTGAATTGGTGCTGAGGAGGCCTACCAATTTCTGTCCACAGTAGATCACTCATTTTTCTATGTGTTCCGTGTTGAATATCAAAAACTGTTGTAATTCTATTGACTTAAAAAGAAATGAAATTGCATCATAACATCCTAACATCGTGGTCCTAGCTTTTAAAATTATTTTGTTGTTTACATATATTCTGGAGACTTTTCCTTCTAGAACTTCATTAAAATTATTAAGTATGAATTATTTCATTGAAAGTGGATTCTCTGTTTTTAGAGTTTTGTAGCAAGATTAATTAGCTGCCAGACTGAAGAAAATATGGAGTGAACAAAATTCAGTGATTTCTGTGTTTTGCACTGATTGAAGTCAAGTAATAATGAGCTTATTTGATGCTAGATTTTATACTAACTATTTATATAAAATAAGTGGTTCTATGAAATATTCTCTGATAAAAATGAAAATAAATGTATATGGTCAACTTTGGAACATGTTGAATGTTCCAGATAATTCTGTAGGTATTTATTCTTAGCATAAGGAAAGGCCCATTATTTAGCAGGATGGAAAGAAGGAAAGGGACTAAAAATGCAACAACTTAATCTAATTGTGTCTCCAAATATATAAAACATTACAGGGCATTATCTTCCTGAACACACTAAAATGCTTACTAGCTAGAGGTCCTAAATATAGTAATTTGATAGTCCCTTCATCACAGGTCTCTTCACTTTTCTATCATCAAGCTACTTTGTGACTTTCAAAATATTTACATAGGGTACTGTAGGCAGGATACTCTGAAATATGAGCTTGCTAATTGCTTTGGCACATGGTATTAGCATCTGCTGAAGAACTAGTTTTAGAATATCAGGAGAATATTTATAGGCCTTTCATGGCATACAGTATAGTATGAAATTATAGGCAACCTCCTAGTCTTCCAGTAAGACTGTTTAAGGTGCCCTTGGCAACATCTGATATTCTCCACAAAGGTCCCTGAGGCAGTCAGATTCATCTAAACTGAACATTCCTTGAGGCAAAACTTTTCTAGAACATTGTACCAACAAACATTAAGCTAGTATTACCTAAGAAAATTTTCTTTGACATGAAATACAGTTTCTTGGAGTTGAGATGTTATGTACTTTATGGTTTTAAAGAATTATTGTACTTACTGAAACTGAATTGAGGCACACTTCACACTGATACCTGAGGAAGTGCTTATTTGGAAGCTGTGGAATTTGAAAGTAACCTTAGGCAAAGTAATGTTTTTACATGGATCAATACATTTTAGTATATTATTCCCAGACTTCCTTGTTGATTAAACATGCCAACTTTGCTCACTAACATGTTATTGTCATTTAAAGTTATTTGTTTCAGAATTGAAAGGTGTTTTGTTTTTGTTTTGTTTTGTTTATTTCATACATTTTCCAGTAAATTTTTTTGTTTTTTAAACATGGGAAAATTGCCAATGGAAAATGACATGTTTAATTCAAGTAACAAATTAGTAGTAAAGATAGGGGAAAATACCCTATGGCATTTTTGGGGAATAAGAAGTCTTTGACAAATAATTTTCAATGTATGCCATGTATCGAGGTTTGAATATCACTGAAAACCACGGCAGTTTGTAGGTCAGTGAATGAGATCTGGAAATCTAATTTCAGAACTGCTTTGTTTTCTCTGAATAGCAGAAAGCCACCTGGCTTTTGCTGCCCAGAGTCTTGTGTTTATTCTTAGAGTGAGTGTCCCTTTATTTATGGGTGCTGTTTGCTCTGACGTGTGGATTTGGGAGAGAACTAAAGGAAGCTTGCCATCAGTGTCAAAGGTGACAAAAGTTCTTCTGGTGCTACTCTTGATACCCCTGGTACCAAGATAAGAATTAGAATAAAACATCAAACAATATCTAAGGCAAAATTAATATCCATGGGGACTTGGGACAGTTATTTTGCTGTTCACACACCATCATTTTTTAGTTTAAAGCAATTTGCTGACTTCTAACTGGTCTACCTGTATATCCTTGAATGTCTTTCAAGTTTCCTTACTCTATAGCCTGTCATCTTGGACTCCAAAAATAAGTTTTTGAGAACAGTCCTTGTAAGTAGTACATAGTTTTAGGATTGGATAGTCTTAGGTATAATTAAATCATGTTTGTTTTTAATTCTTCTACTTGAATAAGTAATTTAATTTTTACTTTTTTGTTGTTGAACTAGATTGTGATGTTTCTGATTTTTATTTGTGGTTGAACAAAAACCCTTCTTTATTGTATTTTGTGAGTTTAACTTTTTTTTAACTTGAATGAAACTATAAATTTAAATAACTTCCTTCTAGATGGCATGATAAGAATTCCACAATTTAATTTTTACAGTGACATAGCAATATTGGTATCACATAAAACTATCCAATATGTGAAAACATCTAAGATTGATTTTTAAAATGGACATAAATTATATGTTCATTACTAACTTTCTTTCTTTAATAGATACTGGCTAAATTACATAGAAACCAAAATAAGCTGTGTAAAGAACATATGATGA
The DNA here is from genome assembly GCF_009762305.2 of Zalophus californianus. Lineage (NCBI taxonomy): Eukaryota > Metazoa > Chordata > Mammalia > Carnivora > Otariidae > Zalophus > Zalophus californianus. Next base: position 141,346,136 of record NC_045596.1, on the reverse strand, counting down.
TAGAATTATGTGTGTTATACAAATTTGAAGTAGCATATTTCCAAGTTTTTATATTTTAATATATTATAATTTTTAAAAGATTGTAATTATTTATTTGTGAGAGACAGAGATAGCAAGAGAGGGAACACAAGCAGGGGGAGTGGGAGAGTGAGAAGCAGGCTCCCTGCTGAGCAAGGAGCCCAATGCCCCAGGGGGGCTGGATCCCAGGACTCTGGGATCATGACCTGAGCTGAAGGCAGATGCTTAACCAACTGAGCCACCCAGGCGCCGCAAAATATTATAATTTTTAACTGAAATAACTTTGTATAGAAAATTGACCAGCTATTTAAAGAGATTCAGATTTTTTTAAACAAACTTTTATTTTCTTTTTGGAATTCAAATGCATTGATAAAAGGCAAAAAAATAGCACCATAAATTCCATTTCACAACAAATAGAATGTTTTTTAAATAAAACCTTTGGAATAATGGGACATTTGGAATAAGGTAATAATTAGAATAAAGCAATTTGTATATGTATATTTATTTTGGCCTAGAAATTTATTTCTATGCTCTGATGTTTTTTATATTTATTTTAGAACTCCCTGTAGTACTGTTGTTTGATATTAAGGTTTAATTCTGCAACATAATTAATAAAGTGTTTCTGCAATTATTAAACCAACATTTTTCTGAAGCTAGTCCTCTGGGCCAAAAATCCTTAATCATCCGGGAGTAAAGAAACTCAGAATTTGAGAACAGCCATGACAATTTTCCCAGAAAATGTTCAGATACATGCAAATTTGCATACAACATAGAAGTCATTCATGATTCTCTGCTGTGATTATTTATAACATAGATATGGGTGAGTTGTGCAATAGAGTCATTTCTATAGAACTTACGACAATCTTAACTTAAAGCTGTGCAAAGATTTTTTTTCATGCTCTTGCGATTACAGGAAATGTTTTATTGAAGGTATCTTGGTGTTTCCCTCCCAACTGTTCCCAATCAGTCACGTGTGAGTCCTGTCAAGGTCTTCTCTGCAGTGCTTTTCAAATCCACAAATTCACTCAAACTCACTCTTCCTTGGCTCAAATCATTATCTCTCATTTAGGCTAGACTTGTATAGGACTTTCATGTTTTCAGGCTTTTCCTTGACTGTAGCATTTAAAGCTTCATTGACAAATGAATTTCCCCACATTATAGCTCTGATTTTTTTGCTCCTATGTTCAAAAACTTCCATTCATCCTTTCATTTATTACAGAGTAGGACTGCAGGTAACTGCAACTATAACTTGTCCTGTAAAGATTTGTGAATAGAATTACCCCTCTGTGAGATAAACTGTCGAATTTCCACATAATGGATCCCTTCATACATTTGTATAGTCATTTTAGAGGGAGAGGATGTGAGTCTTAAGTCTGTTAGAGTTATTGTAAGCCGTTTGAATATCATAAAACACACTTGGAGGAAGCTTGTTCGTCAGGAATCTAAAATCAGATAGAGAAAAATAATTCACGTAGGCAAGCTCCGGCCGTGCTCAGGAGAGAGACAACAGTCACTTTAAAGTTGGTCTAAAGTTCTGTAACATTTGGATGACAAAAAAATTCCTGTCTTTGATTCCATGCTCACCTAGCAAACTTCTGATTTTAATGTAGCTCAGCCTCAGGGAGAGAATGTACCAGTCATGCTGACACGTGTTTTCTGCTGACAGAACCAGGTTTCTGAGGTGTCAGGGCTGAAGGCCAGATCCTGGACGGTGTTAAATTCATTAAGGTGATATCACAGTGTGAGGTCTTTGGAAGGTAGCTGGGATCGTCCTGGTAACAGACAGGTCTTGCCAGGAGCTTTCTATTTAAAACACAGCACCAGATAAAATCCAAAAAAAATTCCCTATTCTCAAGTCCAAAAGCCCTTCATGTCCTGCCTCTGAACCATATTTACTTTCTCATCCTTATTTTTTCTTTCATGCACTTTTCACACTGGACGAATTGAGTTATCATCTGTCTTCCTGCTACGCCTTCTGCTTTTTGTGTGGCTTTCTCAGGAGCAGTGCATCTGAAATGGAAGTCCTTGGCCTGATTATTTATCTCTTTCCTAATATTTCTCATTTTTCATGGCCCATTTTATATTCTCTTTTATCCTAATCTCTTCTGTGATTTCCACAGTCAAATGTAATGTTTCTCTTCCCTAAACTCCTAGAACACCTTGAGAGGCAATGTTATCAGTGGAGAGCCATGCGTCCTAAGACATCTATGCCTTGCACTCCAGGAGTGTAGAGGGAATACTCATAAAACAAATGAATATGTGGGTGAGCGAATGAGGATGTCGCTTGTTCTCTTCAGATCAACTATAGGAGTTAATATAGAAATTAGTCTTTCTTAAATATCTGATTTCTATATTTAAGGTCTCATTTATTTTACAAGAACAATGTTGATTTTTACCACCAATTTTGAACTACAGTTTAAAAAAAAAGAAAAAGAATATTAACAAAGGTTTGCCATGTCATATGTGACACATTTTTGCTCTTCTAAGCAGCCAACTCCTGATCTATAATTACTATGAAAATGTCAACAGTAGGCCGCAGGATTTTTGCCATAAGTTGTCACAGAAATTAGCCACCTCACAGCAAGCTTTCAAGGCTAGGAAAAGGAGTTTCCCCTGCCTGTTTTTGTCTAAACTCAAACTTTCTAAAAATGAGAATCCTAAGGAAAGATTAGTAAACAGCCCTTAAGACTCAAATGATTGATTCACTCACTGTATTAATATTATATAAAAGGGAAATATATAGAGATCTCTTTTCTCTGGAAGAGCATCTGTTGAAAGGAAAATTCTTAATCTGATTTTATAATAAAAATACAATGTTAAGAACAATTATTTGGAAAACACCTGTTGAAAAGATGCAAATGCTCTGAGATATACACTATGTAGCCTGATATTTTATTTTGTGAATTAAGAACATAAAATTTTTTAGTACCTCAGATGAAATTTAAATTACAATTTCTCACATAAACCTCTCCTCCTTTTTACTTGCAATCTTAAAATGTTTGTGATATGCGTTCAATTTAGGAGAAGCTAAAATACCAATGAAAGATTTATAATCTGTGACATAAAGTTACTTAAGAAAGATAAAGAAAATAACTATGGTTTGTGGATATTTTATATTTTAAACTATGTAAAAACAGTAATGACAACAGGGCGCCTAGGTGGCTCAGTCAGTTAAGCATCTGCCTTCAGCTCAGGTCATGATCCCAGGGTCCTGGAGCCTGCTTCTCTCTCTCTGTCTCGTGAATAAATAAATAAAATCTTAAAAAAAGAAACAGTAGTGACAACAAATAGGCAAAAACCAAGAATTATAGTCACTATGTATTGAGTAGTTTTACTGTTATGCTTTGCTATTTTCTTAAAGTCATTTCTAAATTTACATCTTGGAAGATACCTTGAACCAACTATCAAGGAAACAGTATGTATACCCTTAAAATTGAAAACAGAAATGAGGCCTTTGGACATAATTTGAAATCAAGTCGTGCTCTAATTCCTGGAATATTACCATTGCATGTTATAGTGTAGTAGTATAGGATTAAAGTGTTTTGATTGTTACTGTAATAAAAATTCATAGTATTTGAATCATGCAGTTTTGTTGGCAGTGCAATAGATGAACTAATGCATGTGATGGAATGTCATCTTGAAGTTTATAATTTTTATAGTGACTGTTTGTTGTTTGTTAACATTATGATAGTTTATATTTAGTGCTCTTTGGTAGAATTTTTAAAGATTCAAGGATTAAATGCTTTATTTCTTATGATTTCAGGATCTGGGTTTGTAATACAAGGTAGTTGAATTTAGTTATATTGAAACCATAATGTTGTGCTTTATAATTGTTTGTTCACAACCTTGGGAGTTCTTCCTGCTGAAATTCAAAACTGGCCCTGCACTCGCAGGGCAAGGAGATACTTAAGAAAAAGGCAGCCTAGGGCGCCTGGGTGGCTCAGATGGTTAAGCGTCTGCCTTCGGCTCAGGTCATGATCCCAGGGTCCTGGGATCGAGTCCCGCATCGGGCTCCCTGCTCCTTGGGAGCCTGCTTCTCCCTCTGCTTCTCTCTCTCTCTCTCTCTCTCCTCCTCTGTCTCTCATGAATAAATAACTAAAATCTTAAAAAAAAAAAAAAGGCAGCCTACTGCAAATTTGTAGGTGGCAGGTTTAATAGGCAAGGGACTTACTTATGAGGCTTGTTGTGGGTGCCCCAAGACAAGTAGATTTTTCTGTATCTGTCAGAATCTGAAAAGCTGATTTTATAGAAACAGGAAGTAGAATGGTGGTGGCCAGCAGCTGGGGCCTGGGAAATGGGGTGGTGTAGGTCAAAGGATACAAACTTTCAGCTGTAAGAAGAATGAGTTCTGAGGATCTAAGGTACAGCATGATGCCTATAGTTAATAACATGGTATCGCTTCCTTAAAAGTTACTGAGACTAGATCTTAAGCATTCTCACAAGAACAGCAACAGAAAAATGTTAACTATGTGGATGGATGTGTTAATTATCTTGATCCTGGCAATCATCCCACAATGTATATGTCTATCAAATCATAGTGTGCACTTTAAATATATACAATTATATTTGTCAATTTTCTCCAATTACTCTTTAATAAGGTTTAAAAGAAAAGGGAGGGGAAAACATTTCTATAGATGCCTTCACTGGGTTCAGTGGTGTACATGGTCCAGAGGGTCTCAACAGCACATTACTTTCTCAAGGCTGCATCCTTGAATGGGCTCCTAGTGTGGGAATAGTCGATAGAATGTACATTCTAAGAACAAGGGAGGAGGGAAAGAACCTTTGATGTCCTGGTCCAGCTCTTGGTTCAATCAGTGGTCATGTCCTTTCAATGACCTCCTCCAACAAATTGACACTGAAATTGATCATGGGGGAAAGGAGATTTCTATTTTCTTCATTGTATTTAAATGAATAGTTCTGGCAATAGTATTTATCTTTCAAACTAGAGCTCCAATTTCTTATTTAGCATTAAACAGCAGCTGATACTAGTGGGAAAAACCAAGACATAGAACTAAAAAAAGTTCTTGTTAAATATTTAAGTTTTCTACATTTTTTGAAGAGTTACTTTTATAATATCACTTAGAACAGGTGTTTAGAACATACGTATTTTTAAAGTTATCACTAATGCTATTAAATGACGTGCAGAAAATAGAGTAAATACTTAAAGATATCTTCATATAGACAGCAAAAAAGATTTAAGAATGATTCCAACATTTGAATACATTATTGTACATCTATAATATGGCAATATCATAGTAATTTCAAATGCGATTTAACAAAATTGTGTTACATAAAAATAATCAAATTCTAATCAGAAAAAAAACAAATAAAAAAGTTTGCAATCTAACTACTGTTCAGGAAAAAAGAAATAAAAGAAGATAGATTAGGTACCATTTTGTAGGTATCGGACATGATGGCAAAATAATAGAAAAGGGAACATTTTAGTTAGGTATGATTTTATTTTCATGTGTGAAAACACTGAAAAACTTTTCCTTTTCCCATATGCCCTTAAACTTGATTAAATAAAGTCATGTTATGTAAGGTTAAAGGTAGTTGTTTATTACTATTGTTATATTGTTAATAGATGCAACCATATGATTAATGGTTACAATAGCTATAAATGAATTGGCTGTTTATTTTTAATTAGAGCTTTTTTGGAATTTTACAGGTGGTCCTGCTTTCCCTTTTCTATACCTCGTTATGACTCAATGTCACACAGAATGACATCTGTCTTTGCACAAACATAGGACAAAATTACACGTGTAAAAAGCTCATTTTATGCCAAGAGTAAAAATTAGAAATAAGAATTCTCACATATTAGTGGCTGAGTTTATTTCAAAAAGCTACAGAAGAAGGGCAGAGCTATTTCCCTAGCATGGAACTGAGAGCCACAGGAGCAAATTTGCCATTTACTATATTATCACTGAGCATAGACTGATACTATGCCATCTATGAAAAACCTAAATGATTCAAGCACATGCTGCTGAGAGCACTAAAATTACTATAAATTAACACCTGGAGCTTACATGTAGGTTATACTTCAGCATTTTCATTTACAGGAGGCGGTAATGGCCAAACCAAACATTTTAAGGTAGTTCTTAAATTCATTCTAAGACAGTTTGTAAATTCGTAATACCTGTATTTGTTTTGTATTTTGTCACGTCTTGAAAAAAAAAGTTACTGCAATTTTTAAAAATACCTTGACATTGTGACAAGATTTCTAGTGGCATTATGTAAACGTTGAAAAAATTGTGTTGTATCAATTTGAAATGATTGTACATGGATTTTGGACTGAGTAAGGTTTCTGTTATGTACTATAGTCTGCCTGAAGAAATGCGACCCTTGGTTGTTGATTCTCCGATCAACATCAAATGGTTTACTCATACCCATTTAACTTTCACTCTAACCAAAGCAAAGGAATAGAAGGAAACATAATTTAAGTTAAAATCATTAAAATTTTTCTTGGATCCAGATCTTTATCAGTAGTTGAAAGGTAAAGGAATAAATCTTAAAAAAAAAAGTCAAATAAAGAACAGCAAATAAGAAGTACTCTATTTACTAAATTCTAACTATGAACATTTGCTAACTTTTAGAAAGACAATCCTGAAACTAAAATGAATTTTTAAATAGGTGTGTAGGTTAATATAGCAATGTTTTTTGGTTTCATTTTTGTTTCAAAAAACTGTTATTAAATAAATAGAAAGGTAGGAACAATCCTAATATGACTTAAAGAGACACTATTCAATCTATTTTAACTGTATACAAAGCTGGTTTAATTAAGTGTACTAAGTTACCTGTTAAGATTTATAGTTAAGGGGCGCCTGGGTGGTTCAGTCATTAAGTATCTGCCTTCGGCTCAGGTCATGATCCTAGGGTCCTGGGATCAAGCCCCACATTGGGCTCACTGCTCAGTGGGAAGCCTGCTTCTCCCTCTTCCACTCCCTCTACTTGTATTCCCTCTCTCGCTGTGTCTCTCTCTGTCAAATAAATAAATAAAATCTTTAAAAAATGATTTATAGTTAAACCCCATTCATTAATTGTCCATTAAGAGACCATTCAAATAAGTATAAAAATACAGTATATATACTTGGTCTTTAACATAATCTAAGACAATATTAACAATTGGCTCATTAGATTACATGGACAAATATTTGCATTTTATTTGAAGAAAGATAATTTGAAATTAGCTATCTCATCTAGGGAAAAGAGAGTTGTTCTCCTTTGCTCAGATCATTATCTATTTTAAGTGAAGAGATAATCAACATCACAAAGTGTAGTGTCTCCCTTACTAGAGGGGTTGGGCATGAAAGCGGGCATGATTCCAAGTGGTTTCTTGGACTACAAATAGTACTGTGTGTGTGTGTGTGTGTGTGTGTGTGTGTGTGTGTGTGGGTGGGTGTGTGTGTAGCCAAGTTTATAAAAATGAGAAATAATTTATAAGAAAAAGTAGAGTTTATTTTGTGCTATTTTCTGAAATACTAATGAAACATGAATGAGTCTATTCAGAGATTCCTAGATTCTATTATTCAGAGATTCCTATGGATATAGGCACCTGTTTCTGAAAGTTCTTCTTAAGTTCTGTATTAACATCTTAGGACAATCAAAGCCTGATGTTATTGATCTGATTGATTGCTGGTCTGAATACATTCAACCAAATTCAAGCTAGAAAATGCTTCAATACACTATAACAGCAAGGACCTTATTATAGTCCATAAACATAGTGGAGATGTCATTTATTTAGTTCAAAACAACATAATCTTGCTGTTGAATATTGTCAGGTTAAATCTAGCTGCTGTAATGCATGTATTATAGGATTACTGTCATTCCCTGAGATTGAACCCTGACTTTACCACTTATTGATAGATTAGTTTGAACTTTGAATCTGCCACTTACCACTAAGTGACGCTGGGCAAATTATCTTCTGTCCACATTTCTGGCTCTGTAAAAGGGGGATGATATTAACCTACTGCATGCTGTTGTATTGGAAGGTTATATATTGATACATAGAAGTTCTTAGTTCACATTGGCATATGCTAAGTACATGATACATGTTAATTATAATTACTTCTATTGTCAACAATACCTTGTTATTTAAGTTTATAATTTAAGTTGAACTCTTAAGAAAAATTATTCACTGTTCAACATCTGAACTTACATTTAGAGTAATCATTTCGTCTAAAATATGTAGGATTTGGGATTTTCCAACAAATCGCAGGCATCTATTTAATAACACAAATTTTATTACATATTAAGAGCAAAAATATGTATAAATTAAAAGCATTTTGCACTTACCTACATGTCCTAGAGATAATCACTAACATTTGTAAGACTCAGCTAGCTAGAAAATGAGAACAATATTTTGTCTTTCAGGAAATCAGAGGATTATTATAAATATCAAATGATCAAATGTACATGTAAACCTTTGGAAAATAATAAATTGCTAAAGCATGGTATCATTTCTAAGACAAACAATCTTCTTCCATTTATAAATTTGTCTTTCTTTCCTAAATATACACATTTACTTTTTAATATTTGTAAAATTTATAATAATCATTGAGACTAAAAATAAATCAAAAGAATGAGGAAAAGACTGCTTTGTTTTTAAATAATTATGCATGACATTTTTAGCTCTCCACCCTAGTCATGTTGTCTCCTCCCTGAATAATCTTTGGAATAGTTGAAGAGATTGACATGTTGAAGAATGATTAGAATGTATTGTGACAAGGGAAGTAAGATAAGCACATGCAAATTACATCTGTAGAAGTAGGTGATTCAATAAAGCCCTCACTGAGTCCATGACACCTAATCTGGGTTTTGATGGATTAATAGAGTTTGCCATTTGGACAAGTGGAAGAAAGCATATGGAACAGGGACCTGCATGCACAAAGCTATGGAGGTATGAGAAGGCACAGCATGTGCCATAACTGCAAGAAATTAAGTACGGCATAAATGAAGAGTGAATGATAGGGAATCATGGGAGATGAAACAAAAGTATTAGGACTGGACTTAAAGGTATTTCTAAAACCTGCTAAAAAATTTTAAAAAATTAAAAAAATAAAACCTGTTAAACATCTTGTCCTTTATAGACAATGAAGGGTTCCTACAATTACCACTTAGCAGTGGCTGCTTGACTGATTTTTATGGGTGTCCAAAGGGTCAGAGTAAGACCTTTGTAGATCTTAATCCCTGAATGGCCTCCTTTATTTCCCCATATGCAATTAAAAATAAAAATGAGAGTGGAATTAGTATAAGGAATTTCAGTGAAGTTCTGCCTCCCCCCATGATATCTGCTTTAATTATTTCAGAAAAATTAAAAATGCAAAATTTTTAATTTTTTAATTTTTAAAATTTTTATTGTGTTGATACCTCTAGTTTCCTAGGGTTCTAAGCACATGCTTTATCTCAGGTAATAAATTATTAGTCTTTCATGTAATGGCTTGTGAATGCATTCACATCTTGTAGTCTGCCGGCTTAGTGAGAATGAAGACTGGTGTAATTTTGTATCCCAAACTGGGCATAAGAAATCTCTAAAAAAGAGGAAAAAAAGGGAATATTTTGAACATTAGGACTTACATAGACTTGAAAGTTTTCCTTCTAGCCTCCAAGCACAGAAAACACAACTTAATTGCCACACTATATCAGACTGCAAACTTATAAATGTTTGCATTAAGTTTCTTTGAAATAACATTTTTCTTTAAAATTCATATGCCTTTTGAGTTCCATTCTGGTACACATGACAAACATGTGTGATGTGTTTGCATTCCTTCATCATAAATTAAATGAAAGCAGCATGGCTCAAATTTTACTGGTTAGGAGATGCAATCTAGAACTTAACTTTTATTATGTAGTAAAATATGAGTGATCCCAAACTGATAAATATATATTAATTTACTGAAATAGATTTACATTTATATTAGCCATTGTTCCAAAATGTCTAAAATGCTTCACAATATTTAAAATGACATATTAAAATAAATATTTTCAATAGGGCTATAGTGGGCTTGTGGGTGATAACTGAGTAATTTTTCTCATTGATTTCATATTATGCTCATCACTGATTAGAGTATTTAAAGGTTCATATAAAAATTACATGTAACCAAATACCTACCATATAGTGTAATAATTGAAAGATAATTATTATTCTTTTATTATCTTACATTTGTTATAGATTTCTTTATTAGAAAGCAAACCAATAGTGTATTAATATATACTTTATTGCATTCATATCCTTTTAAAATACATTTATAACACTATCACTCCAAAAGGGCTAATACTTAAAAATTCATTTACTTCTATGATCAGGTCTTAATTTCTTTTGTCAAAGGAATAGTACCAGTTTACTCTCAAAGATCATAAGCAAATAATAGTGTATATCTAAGTAGTAAATCAAAACAATCAAGATTATTGGCTATGTATTTTCCATAATTTTATTTCAGAAAATAAAAATTACTTGAAGACAAAACCCATGGAGTATTTTTGAATTGATAGCTGACTCCTTGGTTATTTTATTTTGATAATTTTCAGCCATACAACTAGCTCATTAGACTAAAAACCTGCCAAGAAGTCAAGCACAGGAATAGAACAAAACATATTGTAACTTAAAAAAGAAAAGAATGTTGTTAATATAAATGTTTGAGTTTTAAAATTGAATTTGATTATGTCGAACTGATGCAATATTCCTTTTAATCAAATAAGATCTCACATTTCCCTTGAAATATATTTGTTTATTTACTGTTTTTTTAAGAGAGAGAGAGAGAAAAAAATATGTGATGGGGGAAGGGCAGAGGGTATGGGAGGGAGAGAATCTTAAGCAGGCTCCATACCCAGCACAGAGCCCAACTCGGGACTTTCTCTCATGACCCTGAGATCATGACCGGAACAGAAATCAAGAGTTGGATGCTCAATCAATTGAGCCACCCAGACGCCCCTTCATTGAAATATTTATTTTTCCTCAAGTCTTACTAGTTACCAAAGCAGACATCTACTTTTGTTGAGGAAAGTGACATGTTTCATTCCCCTTGATGAACTTTTTGAACACAATCATTTTATCTTTTTATGTTGTTTATATATTTTCAGTCAACTGTTACCTAGTAGAAATAATTTATTTAATTTTGTTTACAGAAACAAATACCTTTTTTTCTGAATGATTTAAGTATTCAACTTGTATGTGGAACATATATAAACATATTTTAAAATACTTTTTAGAATTATAGGTACATAATGTAAACTTCCAACAGGTAGGAAGCTTAAATAAGTTGAAAAATAAAAACATTTTCTAAAGTATTTAAACTAACTAAAGCTGGAAAAAAAGTGCCATTTTTTTCCTTTTTTTTCTGTTTAAAAGCTGTTTTCATTAGGATCAAGGCTAAGTTGCAAAAAAAGAAAGAAAGAAAGAAAGAAAGAAAGAAAGAAAGAAAAAGAAACCCAGGGGCACCTGGGTAGCACAGTTGGTTAAGTGACCAGCTCTTGTTGGCTCAGGTCATGGAATTGAGCCTTGTGTAAGGCTCCCCATGCAGAGTCTGCTTGAGATTTCTCTCTCCCTCTCTCTTCTTCCCTCCCCCTGCACTCTTTCTCTCTCTCAAAATAAATATATCTTTAAAAAAAAGACATCCAAAAGAACAGTGATTTTAAACAGAAGATTATTTCTCTCACACAGTCAACTAAGGACAGTCACGGTACCTGCACACTGAAGAACAAACTCTTCTTTCCTTCTTCCTTCTTTTCTCAGATAGGAAAACCTTTCTATAATTATCCAAGCAGATTTCCCTTAGGTTTCAATGACCAATATGGGGTCACAAATTTTTGCCATGGTTGCAGGGTCTATTAGTTTTGTCACTTAACTAACTAATGTTTAATTAGTATTTCACCTTGATTGTGAAATGTGCTCTACCAGAAAAGAAGATACTTGGCAAAGTTTGCATGAATGACATCCAAAATATTTATCACTTTTAGGTTACACAATTAAAAAAAATTAAATGTTTACTTATTTATTTTAAAAACATTTCTCTAGAAAGCTCATCTGGCAATTAATTAAAAAATGGAAGTGTTTTGCTTCTTTGATGTTGGATTTCTAATAAATACAAATTCTTTGTAGCTTTATATTATTGTAGTAGTGCTTTTCCTAAATGTTATTAATAACTAACGGTATATAGTTTCCACATATAATAGTAAAAACAAAATGCAAATAATCTGTAATACCTGAAAAAATGTCTCTCTTATGAAATCACTATTTAATTTTATCAAATATTCTATAACTTATCCACATTAGAATAATAATATATTTTGCTTTTTACATTCAAGGATATAATTTTAATTTTCTTCTTTGTGCTTTTTCCTATAATTTCTAAATTTTCTATAATACATTATCTTTAAACACATATAATTTGCATTTTGTGTAAAAATACATATTATTTAACTTAAAAAGCTTAAAAACTTAAAAACTTAAAAACTTAAAAAGGTAAGAATATAATTAGTAAGTATAATATATATATATTATATATATAATAAGAATATAATTAGTGGTTATTCTTTGGGTGATGATGTTATGAGTAATTTCTTTTTTACTCTCTTCGCTTTTTCAAATTTTCTAAAATTAAAAATTATCTTTGTTATAATTAGATTGCACTGATTTTTGAAAATAATGCAAATCAATTTAAAATGGTGGTGGAACAATTGGACATCCATATATGAAACTATGAACTCAGCCTTCACATCATATTTTATACAAAAATTAGCTCAAAATGGATCACAAATCTGAATGTAAGCATAAAACTAGAATACTTTTAAAAGAAGATATAGGAGAAAGTCTTTCTCATCCATATTTTTTGCTTAATTATATATACATTGATAGCAATTTTGATATAACAAAATTATTATTTTGCAAATTTTATAGAGAAAAAGAGCAAATATAAGAAACTTAAAAATCTCAAATGAAATGTTGAAGGGAGAGAAAAAAAATCATAATATTAAAAATCTTTCAAATACACGCCAAGTGGCTTGGTATTTCTCTTCAGGTATACCTTAATATTGCTGCCTCTGGTTTTGAACCAAGAATGTTTGAATGAGAAACAAAAAAAAAAGGCAATCTCCCTAGTTTTATTCATTAAATGCTTGTAAGACTGTTTCAGGAATAGTTCTTTCATCAAAACTGTAAAAAGACATTATTTCATAGGCAGGAGGGAAACATGCATATCCCTACCTTTCACAGTTGATATTGACAGTATGCTCCCCCCCATCCGCCCCCATGGAAGCTGGAGTTTTTTTTTTTAAAGAAAAAAAGTCATACACGTAAAATGATTTTTCATTTCTTAGAATCTCACACTCTAAATTTTTAGAAGAGTAGCAATAATGTTTCACTAAGTTTTACCCAAGGTCTATTAATTTCAACTATTAATCTTTTTGTGTGCAGTGCTTTTGAACCTTAGCTACATAATGAAATCACCTAGAGAGCTTACAAAACATTGTAGTCTGTGTCACATCCCCAGAGATTCCAATTAATTATTCTAGTAAATGACCTAGGAATTATAATTTTTAGAAACTCCCCCAGTTATTCTAACATGAAGCCAAGGCCAAGAATTATTGTTACAACACCTGTTTTTTGACAGTATGCTTTTTAAGCCAAGTATAAAATAATAGAAAAGAGTGTTACAAAAATGGATCTCATTGCAAATAATGAAAATTAGACTATTTGAACTGGTTTGTGGCATAAATGCTAGGATTCATGCGGTATCTCCAAATGCCCCAATGCATTGGTGGGAAAAAACCTCAGGTATGTGTGCTTTTTTTTTTTTGGTAATAGAAAATGTCATGTTTATTTAAAATACGAAGCAGAACTACAACCACCGACATCAATAACAAAAATTCCTTGTTAAAAACAAGTGAACTAAAAACCTTCCAAAATTGCATTTGATTCTTGAAAGTCTATTTTTAGTGAATACCAGCGTGGCACTTCATTCACATCAAATAAAAGTCTGATAACATTTCTAACTGCCCACAAAACATGGACGCTTCCCCCAGGGATTCAATCTTATCACAACGTGTTTCAAAGAGCTCACTGGGAATATATTTTATTTTATTTTATTTTATTTTATTTTATTTTATTTTATTTTATTTTATTTTATTATTTTATTTTATTATTTTTTCAGTATAGTCAACACAAATGTTACATTCGTTTCAGGTGTACAACTTAGTGATTTGACAATTTTATGCATTAAGCTATGTTCACCACAAGTGTGACTACCGTGTCTCTGCCCTGTCACATTGCTATTACAATATCATCGACTGTATTACTTTATGCTTTTCAGCCCTGTGACTAACTCATTCCATAATTGGAAGCCTGCATCTCCTTTTCCCCTTCACTCATTTTGTCCAACCCCCACCCTCCTTCCCTCTGACAAATACCAGTTTGTTCTCTGTATTTATAGGTCTCATTCTGCTTTTCATTTGTTTATTCATTCATTTGTTTGTTTAGATTCCACTTATGAGTGGTATAATATGGTATTTGTCTTTCTCTGACTGACTTATTTCACTTAGCTTAATACCTTCTAGGTTCATCCGTATTGTCTCAAGTGGCACAATCTCATCCTTTCTTATAGTTGCATAATACTTCCTTATTCTTATCCATTTGTCTATTGATGGACATTTAGGTGGTTTTCATATCTTGGCTATTGTAAATAATGCTGTAGTAAACATAGGGGTACCTATATCTTTTCAAATTAGTATTTTTGTTTCTGTGGGTAAATACCCAGTAGTAGAATTATTGGATCGTATGGTACATTTATTTTAATTTTTAGAGGAACCTCCATGCTGTTTCCCACAGTGGTTCTACCAAGTTACATTCTGACCAACAGGGCACAAAGGTTCCTTTTTTCCACATCCTCAGCAACATTTGTTATTTCTTGTCATTTTTATTTTAGCCATTCTAACTGGTGTAAGGTAATATTTTATTGCACATGAAAAGAGGCTCAACCTCACTAATCATCAGGGAAATGCAAATCAAAACCACCGTGAGATATCAGGTGTGTTTTATGTTATCTGCTAACTAATTAACATGGTCACTTTCACAAATCTGACTATATTTTATGTGCTTTGGATAAAGTGTCATGTATACAATATTTTTTTCTTTCTCATATTTACATATCTATATCTTATATCCATCTACATCCATATCTATATATATCTATTTGTTAAAACTATACCAAAATGATAACCTGATTCTATTCCTATCGCTTTAGTCAGAATGCTATTTGATTAGCATACATAATGGATTGCAGTTGTTTTATAACTGCAATTGCAACACAATTTGATGAAAATTACTTGTCTCAAGTGCACAGGCAGGATATGGCATCTAGGAAGAAAGTTTAAGACTTAATGCAATAATACTTGAGTTTTTGGATGAGGGCAACAAGTGAGTTCTAATAATGGTTATGAAATTATAAAATAACATTTACTCTCCCATGATTTAATAATTTATATTTATTTTTGAAGGCAAAATATATTGAATTGACCAAAAGATTGATAAATTCTGGCCTATACATTAAATAAAGTTCACAAATTTGAACAAAGGTGAAGAAAAGTAATTATATTCTCATGAGTCTATGATAACGATATAGGGAATTGAGAAATTGCGCTCAAGAAGTCATACTTAAATCGTATCATTACTTGCATTTATTCTGGAAATGTCTGCAGGTACAACTCTAAACTTTTTTAATCGAGATCATTAAAAGATATTCTAGTTTAAATGTCATTTTACCATATTGCTAACTTTGAGTATGTCCCATAACCACCTGGTAAAATGTTTGGTTTTAATTTCCAAAATGGGTGAAATAATGCTGCATTGGTCGTCATTGTCGGAGAAAAAAAATAACTGATTTCCTCTTCTGTTATAATTCAGAAAATGTGCTTCAATATGAATATTATGCAAGAATACATTTCCATATTCCATTCATTACATACATTTATACAAATATGTCTACTAATTAGATAATATTACTCTTGCAAAACCAGGCAGGCATTCGTTTATTTCCAGTAATAGTTTTGGATTTCAAATTAAGAAGTATGTCAGATTCATTAGGGAAAATATGAGAGGTTTTGTGATCAGTTTTCATATTTATTTTTTTTCTCAACTCTCACTTATTTTGTAGACTTTTTGGATGCAGATTGTTTACTACACATTGTTCTTTTAAATGACCAAGAAAGATAGTATCATCTTCATACAAAATGACTTTTAATTCATTAAAATGCTGTAACACAGTGTAGTCATTATATTCATTGTACTATTAGAGAAGAGAATTAGAAAAGAGTTTTGATTTTTCAAATCTTTTATGTTCTTACTTAATTCTTAAAATGCATTTTTATTTTCCCTCTCTTGGGCTTCTTTTTATACCTTTCTCTTCCAAGAACTTGCATTCTCTCTCCTCTTCCTCTCTGTCCTTGCTTTTCTCTCCATAGTGCCACCAAGGAGAAATTGCCAGTATCCCAAGGAGGAAGTTTTATTCAGCTCAATTTTCTCAAAGTTTGATAAGAAGCTTTAATAAACTGTGCAGCAAAGTTAAAATTAAGTTGTTTAATTATAGCTGGTGTGTCTGCGCGGAGCCACTGTAGGGCGGCTTTCACAGAAGGACTGTTTTGGATGAAATACTGTACAGGGTACTCTGAAATAGGATCCATTTGATATCTTGTCAATTAAAAGTTCCAGGTACTTTTACTCTTAATAAAATCAATATTTTTTTAATCTGTTTTGTTTCATATGAAGTGACATAACTCAACAGAACTTCCAACTTGTTTTCTGTATTTCCAAGGTTAGAAATTTCAAAGTTGCTGTTGTGGGATCCTGGGTGGTGCTGAAATCAGCAACTCTAGAAGGCAGCTTGCATCATTTGACCTTCTCTACTTTGTAGGATCTGCTCATTATCTGATGACTTTACTATTCATAGCTGTTATCGGTTGTAATATTATATGTGTGTTATTACAGTAAAAATGCTTAAGTATAAAATCTATGAAAAGGATATTTGTGGGGAATACTCTGTGGTGTATCTAGTGACGGACTCCATTGCCTTTTCAGTTTAGCATCCCCTGCTGTATTTTGCGGTTTGTAATTTCAGCCTGTGTTAATGAGATTGAATATGGCATCCTTAAACAACATAAAGAGCATATTTCATAGTTGCATTGTACCTGTTTCAGTAAAATTGATTAGATTCATTCTTCGTACTATTCCTATGTGTTTAGGCAAGGAGGAGATAACATTGTATTTCTTTGAATACATAGAAATTTCTAAGCGGATCATCCATTTTAAGCAGGATTTCAATCCATCAAGTAGATGAATCCCCTTTATACTTCCTCCTTTGCATCCTGAATTTTCAGACAGGCAGTGATTATTGGAAAAGCTTCATTGTATTTAACTAATGTACAAATGAACAAATATCATACGTTGGTACTGATTTTGCCTTCTGAAGAATTATAGAAATATACTTCCTTGGCCATATAATAATCACCCAAATATATGAAGGCATTTATTATATCTTCTTTTTTCCAAAACAAACATTTACTCTTAAAGATATACCTTCCATACATTGTATATTATGCATGGTCTTTTTTTTCTTGGCATTTTTAGTAGTTATGCAGTCATTGTTATCCTTTGTAAAATTTCTCTATAGAGAGAATATTTCCTTTTAAAGCAAAGCTATACAAATACTCAGGAATTTGAATAGAATATATAGTAAGTACAGAAAAGCACAGAGAAGAAAAAAATATTGCCTATGATTTCATCATCCTGTGATAACCATGATTATTTGTATTGACACTTAAAGTTATCATTTTTAAAAATTTCATACAGGGATGCCTGGGTGGCTCAATCAGTAAGTGTCTGCCTTCAACTCAGGTCATGATCCCAGGGTCCTGGGATCCTGTGTAGCAGGGAGCCTGCTTCTCCCTCTCCCTCTGCACCTCCCCCTGCTTGTGCTTTCTCTCTCTCTGTCAAATAAATAAATAAAATCTTAAAAAAAAATACATACTATAATTGGTTGGGTTCCCAGGAAGCAGACTCAGAGAATTGAAAATGGGAAGTTTATTGGGGAGTGTTTTTAGTAATATCACCTGTCAGGGATGAAGGAAGCATGGCTGGGCAGAGAAGGAAGCTGACCTGGAATGAACTTCAACAGAAGCCTCAGTCAATAGTTTGAGGAACTGTGGAGCTAAATGGCCCTTAAGGATTAAGCCACGTGAGGCAAGGGTCCCAAGACTTTGCTCCAGTGCATTGACTGGTTTTTGAATATGGACTGGCTCTAGGGATGGGATGTAACAGCCAGTTAGGCAGCTGCCTTGCATGGAAAGCAGCGTCTGCAGAGGGACTGACCTGCGGCCATCTTCAGCTAACATTTTGCAGCTGGGTAATCATGGCCTGTGTCCTGAAGAGGCACGTAGGCAACCACACCAACTACACGTGCCCACAAAAATATTTAGCATTTTGAGGATCATAATTCATACTCTTCTTTGAAATTTTGTAAACCTAAAAATGATTTCTCTGATCGTATGTATTTACCATTTCAGGCCACAGTAGATCTCATGCTGCCCTCGTATAACTTGAATGCATTTTGAGCTTTTATGATCTGTGTTTCTGAAGATTCTGTACAAGTAATGATTATTTCATGTATTCAAAAATCTAAGGACAACACAATACGAATTATGAGATCTTTTCCATAAAAAGTGAAGGATGTTTTTAGCTACTACCTAATATGTTTTTCTGGGCCTTCTTAAATTAAGACGCAAGTTTTAGGGCTATATTTTATAGTCCTGATTAAATAGAATTGAAATCTATTACTTTTGATCCAACTTATTACATTAGAGTCATTAATTGATTGAGTTCAATTCTGTAACCTAAGTATGTGGCTGTCCAAAGTCTGTACTTGAATGGGCTGCAATCTTGGCTGTGAGATTTAAAGTGTGGTTCTTGGAGCTGGAGCTGGACAAAGGTAGGGTCAGTCAATAAGATGCAAGGCATGGACCCATAAGAGATCAAAAAGAAGGCCCAATTTATTTATTTCTGATTTATAGAGAAAAGTACAAATAAAAACAATCACAAAAAATACCATCTTCCTTAATTATTGGCTTTATTATGTAAATATTATGTGCCAGGTCCTAATAGTAGATATATTCTGCCATTGAATCAGCTAAATGCAAATTTTGGTACTTATGCATCTATTTGGAAATTTGGTCATCTTAGGGATGGGTGTGAACTGATTTGCTTAGAAACATCCATGAATGCTCACTTTTTTAAGAAGCTGTAAGGTGCAACGAGGTGTGAGTTTATTGTTTTCTCCAGAAACTTTTGAGACATCTTCTATAACCAAATTACCAGACAGGACTATCACTTAGCAGGGTCACAAGCCATTTCAGGGACACTAGTTTGGTTTTGGGGGATTTTGACAGGGATTGCCACGGAAATATATTTTTTGTTATGTTTTTTTTTAATGCCAAGTAATGAGGAGTTCAAATTGCATTAATAAAGACCCAGTGGATCTCATCTTAGCCCCATTCTGATATTCTTATTTTCAAGAACAAAATATATTCTTCTAGATAGTTGGCTATAAATATTCATGATCTGATTCCAGTTATATTAGAGGGAATTCGGAAAACCCATCCACATAGATTTTAAAAATGTATAATGTAAAATAAAATAAGCAAAACACAAATGACTATAAAACATATTCTTTATTGAGACACGCTGTATCAGCAACTTAGTGAAAAAGTTGCCAAGAGCCCTGCAAAGCCACTCAAAGATCTTCCTGCTGGCTGAGAAAGCCAGGTGTTAGCATTAGACTCCGGAGAAGTCCGCAGTTTGCATCAGTCCTTTGTGGATGGTAATGGGAGAGCAGTGTTTGTTTTAAGGATCAGGATGCTTCTTTGTAAAGGCCCTAAACGGGGCTCACCTCATTTAGCATGCTTATATTTCAAGCATATCATTGAAACATAGCATATAATTAGGTGAACTTCGGAATGGAAATAGTCAATTTGTGAATGAAAACTTATGTTCATCCTCTTAATTATTTTACTTCTATATAGAGGACTTATAAAAATGTATTGCCACTTTGGCTTGATGCTTTTTTTTCTGATTACAAGCAATTAAGACATTAGGGTACAAACTTCAAATGATTTTAAGGAGATTTAACTTTGAAGTGTTTATATAGAAATATAAAATTAATGAACTATAGATTTCTCACACTTGAATTCCCCCAAATTCTTTTTCACTTTCTTTGTAAGTTCACTTACCTTATGAGTAGTAGTGGAAGATTTTGCGTATCATAAATTAAGGAATGTAACTTTAAATTACATTCTAAATTTTAAAACCGTTAGGTCTGTTTTGCCTTTAGTATCATTTTTTACAGCCCTGAGTATATTCCTAGATCTGTGATATTGAAATCAATGAATTTATAAAGTTGGACACAATTCTGCCCTTCAGATAGATTTGTAACTTAATTGTACCCTTCTTAATGGTAAATTGGCAGTATGCCTGAAAGCCTTAAAAGAAAGTGTCTAACATTTCATCCTAAATTCAAGGTTCCAGATAGGATAAATTATCATGGTTGTATAGTGAGCTTACCCAACTGTAGCAGACATACCTTAAGGTAACCTCTAATGAGTCACACCCTTGTATAATCCCCTCCCCTTGAGTACAGGTGGACACTGATGTGCTCTGGCTAATAATATTTGGAAAAGGTGGTAGAATGTCACTTCTGTGAGTAGGGTACATTTTGTGGCAACAGTGATTAGTCACTCTTGTGATTACCTTACATCATATGAGACTTCATCTTAGCTAACTATAGGGGGAATTTTACCCACCTTGAGGAAGTAAGATGCCAGGTTGTGAGAGGGCCTCTGAGTATCACAGCGGATCATGCCAACAGCCAGTGAATAAGCAAAGACTTCCCCAGTCCTACAATAGCAAGGAACTGAATTCTGCCAGCCACCATTTAAGCTTGGAAGAGGATCCTGAACACCAGAAAGAATGCAGCTGGCTGACACCATGATCAGAGCGTTTTGAAACCCTGACTTGAGGCTAAGCTGTGCCCAGACTTCTAACATGTGGATACTATAGGATTAATAAATGCTTATTGTTTTAACCTGCTAAGCTTGTGGGTAATGTATTATACAGTAATAGATAACTAATATACCAAAGAAGTTAATTATAGCAGTTTTATATAGTTCAAAAAGAAAAGAAACAAAACACAAGAAACTGAAAAATAAAATAATAGCATATACTCTAGTATCTGTCCATATATTAGAGTGCTCAGCTATTAAAGAAATGATATTGTAGTTTGGTATATTTTTAAGTGATTAAAAAGAGGCCACAAACAGTATGACATAATTTTTTTCTTAGGCAAAAATAGTAGATATACATACATTAAAAATGATAGGATACACGGTAAGAGAGACAAAGAGAACACAAGCAGGGGGAGTGGCAGGCAGAGGCAGAGGGAGAAGCAGGCTTCCTGCCTGGGGAAGTCTGATGCGATGCAGGGCTTGATCCCAGGACCCTGGGATCATGACCTGACCGAAGGCAGACACTTAACCAGCTGAGCCACCCAGGAACCCCTAGCTTTTGAATATTTTAAACATTTATATAATAATAAGATTGCCATTTGGGTAAATACTTGGGAATGGGTTTACTGGATCATATGGTAAATATATTATTAACTATGTAAAAAACTGGCTAACCATTTCCAGAGAAGCTTTGATACGTTGTGCTTTAATTTTCACCTAGTTCAAAATATTTTTTTTAATTTCCCTTATGATTTTCTTTTTAAATCATGTGTAAATGGAATATGCACAATTAGACATGCATTATTCATCTTTGAATATTTGGGGATATTTCTATATGTCTTTCTGTTACTGATTTCTAATTTAATCTGTTTATGTTCAGAGAAAATATTTTGTATGATTTCAATTGTCTTAAAGTTATTGAAACACATTTTATAGGTCTAGGATATGGTATATCTTGGTAAATCTCTTTGCACTGGAAAACTAAATATATCTTGCTATTTTGGGGTGGAATTTTCTAATAATATGCTAACGTGATTGACAGTGTTTCAGCCCATGACCCAGAGCAGTCTTTTTTCTGTGCTTCACGCTTGCATGGCAACCCAAATCTACCTTAGATTTGTACAGTATCTAAGGGAAAATAAAGTGTGTTGCGTGGCCTTGCCTGGTAAGAGTCATCTGCGTCATCTCCATGTAGGAACCAAGGTGCAAGTAGGTTTCTTGCCCCTATAGTAATGGCAAATGAGTTTTTCCTACTGTCAGTTTAAGGTGGGTAGGCTGGTTTCTTTCTCCCCTTCCAAAGACATCAGTTCTTAGTCTGGTGTCACGTCAGGGACTGGTTGGAGGGAGTGGAATTCCCAGCCTTTCCTTCAGTAGGGGTCATCTCATGTCCTTGTTCAGAAAGAATATGATCTGACACAGAACCATGTTTCATAGTCCCTTCCAGCAGCAGAAAGCTCTTTCTTTGTATGAGCACAGGATATAGAGCATGGGCAATCATTGTGGCAGTCCCCTAGTGGTAGTCAGTCCACGCCTTGTACTCATGCAGAATCTGGAGCTCACATGTGCTTCCCTGGGTGTTCTTCCTTTATCATCACATTTTGTCAGGCCTTTCATGAAGCATCAGTCAAGGGCTCTCTTAGAACTCCCTCTATTCCCTCAATCTCTTTTGTGTGCAGTCAGTGGGGTCCTGGGGAAAGAGCTGGTGAGCGGATATGGAATCATCTTGTTTCTGGGACTCTTATTGGTTTGAAATAATCATGCTAATCTACACTCAACCATTCAAAGTTTGTTAAAATTTATGTTGTCTTCATTTTACCCACTTTTATGCTAGCTTCTCTTCTTTCCATGCTGTCAAAGGTAAAACTGAAAAGTATCTTGTCTTTCCTTGAAGAGGCTTATTATTATGGAATGCAGTTCTCCTGGTTGCCTTACAATCTCAGAACTCTCTGATGGATTAAAGTGTTTCATTTTATAGATTATATGTCTTATTATTATGGCAGTGACAGTGTTCCCTTATGGCTTTCTACATTCTAAGCAGTAGTGGAAATTTATCTCATTTGTCAAAGATTGTCTGATATAAGGAAAAATGGATCTGCCTCCTTTATTATGGCCGCAAAGTACTCCATCATTTGGATATACCATCAGTTCTTTAATCAGTGAAATGTTACTAGACGTTATAGGTGTTTTCAGCTCTTTCTTGTTATAAACAATACTGTGATTAATTGTTTTATGCATTCTTTAATACTTTTATTTAACAGTAAAATACTATATACTATTGAACAGTAAGATACTATGTATTAATTTTTCATTTCATCTCATTTCAAATCTCTTGATTGTGAACTTCCATCTTTATATATATTATTCTGAGCAATAATTTCAGAAAAGTACATCCCTTTTTATCAAATGATCAATCAAATGAAATGGACATGAGTTTTATATAATGCTGTTTTGTGAACATTTCCATGAATCACTCTGATATATTAATTACTTACATGAATATCACAATACCGTAATGAGAACATTACATTTAATTCCACTATATAATTCTGAGTAGTTTTATAGAGGATTGCTTAAAGGAAAATAACAAACATAACTAAATGATTATTTTATAAAACAAAAGTCACTCTTTTTACTCTTGTAATTTTTTTCTTTTTTTCTTTTTTTTAAGAATTTATTTATTTATTTAATTGACAGAGAGAGAGAGCAAGAGAGGGAACACAAGCGCGGGGAGTGGGAGAGGGAGAAGCAGGTTTCCCGCCCAGCACGGAGCCCGATGCGGGGCTCGATCCCAGCAGCCTGGGATCATGACTTGAGACAAAGGCAGTCACTTAACCAACTGAGCCACTAAGGCACCCCTAATTCTTTTTTTAAAGATTTTATTTATTTATTTGAGAGAGAGAGGGAGAGAGAGCACGAAAGAGCAAAAGCAAGGGGGAGGGGAGGAGAGAGGGAGAAGCAGGCTCCCCACTGAGCAAGGAGCCCAATGTGGGGCTCCATCCCAGGACCATGAGACCAAGACCTGAGCAGAAGGCTGATGCTTAACTGACTGAGCCAACCAGGCATCCCAACAAATTCTGGATTTATTTTCATATCAGCTAAATTTCCTACCTAGCATCACCAGGAGATACAGACAGAGGCTTATATTAGAATTTAGGGATATTCAACTACCAGTCTAGTTCTGTTTCCTCACCTTGTCCTAACACAACTTCTTTTGTACCAAGAATCCTGTTTTCCTTAATTAAAAATGAAAGTTATCTGTAATTCTTGGAGAATTATTGAATGTTCTGAAAATCCCACATGTATAAATATTTTCATCCCTGTGGGAAGAACTGAGAAAACATTCCTTCCTTGGAAACTTTTTTCCCCAAGATTTATTTATTTATTTGAGAGAGAGAGAGCACACATAGTGGGGGTGAGGGGCAGAGTGAGAAGGAGAGAATCTCAAGTGGACTCCCGGCTGAGCGTGGAGCCTGATTTGAAGCTCGATCTCAAGATCCTGAGATCATGACCTGAACTTAAGTCAAGAGTCTGATGCTTAACTGAGCCACATAGGTGCCCCTTCCTTAGAAACTTTTAAAAACATTAAAAAAAAAAAAAAAACCCAGCATCATAGATAGCCAAGTACACATGCACAACACTTAGGGAATACCCACTTGGCCAGATAGACCAACCAACTCAAATGTTATGAACAGTGGAGTGGAGGACCAAGTGATTATATAGAAACTTTACTGAACTGTTTATTTGTTGTTCTAAAACGCATGGAAATCCTGGAAAACCTTGGAATTACCTTAGCAAATAAGCATAAATGTTCAATCTATAGGTATCTTGCTTAACTCTGTGCTGGGTTCCAGGTTTTAGTACAGTTTGGAAATAAAACCTAATACACTTGAAGAATTAATATGAAAATAATTTCAAGGACTATATATATGCATATATATGTATTTATTACATATATATGTGTTAAATACATATGTATGTATTTAAATATTTGGGTCACAGAGACTAAGTTTAGGCTGGAATGGAAAGTAGACTATGAATAAGTGTGAGTGAAAAAATGGAATATTTAAGGTGTTAGTTTATGGAAAATGTGAATGCATTAGTTTCATGATTAGGGAAGTAATATCATGAGAAAAGCATTTAAGAAAGAGCAGTCTGAAAATCAATAGTTGCTGATAAAAAAGGAGCAAGAACAAAATGAGGGAGGCCATCTGGCAAATTGTTGTTGGGTAAAAATAAATCCTGGAACCTCAAAGTTTCTTTCTAGAAAGAAATGGCAAAGCTTTGTGCCATTGAGTATAGAAGGTGAAACAGCAGTTGGAGCATGGTGTCCTAGATGAATGGTAAGGTCACCATTATAACTGAGGTGTCATTTCATGAATGTTTTAGGGGAATGAGATGATTTCTGCAACTCTGTGAACTGTATTTTTAAAAATCAATATAAAGTTATAGAATTATAATTTCATAGCCTATTTTATAATTGTATATTTTATATCCTACAACTGGAGTACTATCTTGAATGGAAATTTGTTTTAAATATGAACAACTATTAATGAAACATGAAAAATGTAAAGCTGGAATATCTATTTTAAACCTAAAATAAACATTTGAATTTTTTATATTTATATCTTATTTTTGTTTTGCATTTATGTTTTCATATGAACATAAGTTGAGTTGTAGTATCCAGGTCTAAAATTTATAATTAATTGTTTCATGTGATTTTTACTTTACTAAAGGATGCTTATCTTAAAGAGAAGTTCTACATGCTATGGGAGTTTTCTAAATTATTCTTCCATATTTTTTCTTTTTTCAGTATCAATATCATATATTTTTATATTTTTAAAGAACTATTGTAAGATAAATCTGAGCAAATGGGAGGAGTGTGGGGCATATGTTATTTTTGAGGATGTACATATGTAATTTGAAAATAGTAAAAATCATTTAGCTGTCCCTTTACTGTAATTAATACAGTAGTGTTGGTTAGTGTATAGGTATCCAAATCTGGGAGAAAGGTGAGGGAAAGGAAAGATATGACATTTTAATTTTTTTAAAAATTTTTAAAGATTTATTTTTTAATTTATTTAATTAAGAGAGAGAGAGGGAGAGTAAGGGAGAGAGCAGGAGGTTTAGGGGAGGCAGAGGGAGAAGCAGACTCCCCGCTGAGCAGGGAGCCCAATGGATGCAGAGCTAAATCCCAGGACTCTGGGATCATGACTTGAGCTGAAGGCAGATGCTCAACTGACTGAGCCACCCAGGCACCCCAACATTTTCATTATTATTTGAAAAAGGATTTTATTTTAAAAAGTTAATGGATAAAAGCACTATTTTAAAATGATTGATTTTCTAAATGTTGAACTCAGTATTAGTTAAATGTATTTAGATTTATCCTAAATCAGCACTAAAAGTTTTTTCCTACACTAAGTGTTGTCAGGATCTAAATTCCAATTTGTGTGAAGGGGCAGCTGTTACAATGGAGGACTGCCCCTTCCACACTACTGGTTTAAGCTGAAATATGGAGGGCTTCAATTTATCCTGGTTTTTCATGTTTTCTGTTATAGGTGTGACTTCACTGAATACTGTATTTTTTTAATCAGCCCAATTATTAGTAGGAGCAGGACCCACACAACAGATGGCATTTACACAGGGAATCTTGACTCATGGCCATGGCAGAGCTCTGAATAATTTAGAGTTGGTTCAGTGGTGGAAAAATAGATGGGGAGGGAGGAAGGGCGGAGAAAGGGAATGTGAATTAAGGGAGAGGGCTGGAGAGAAAGAGCCGCTGTTGTCACATGTCTGGGTCGAGGTGAGGCACGTGCTTCCAGGAGTATGAGTGCTCTTGGAAGCCTGGATGAGATGGCTGATTCATTTATCAAGTGTCGAGGATGTTATAGTAAAAAATGAATGTGTGATATATTTGTCAGCTGAGTTTAGCCAGTCTATTAACATTTAATTAAAAGTGTTTTCCATTCCTCCACCAACATTTCATGTCCTGATGAAAGTCCAATGCCTTAAGAAGATTCTTAAGATTGCTGTGCATTTCCAAGAACCTAACATTGTCATGATCACTGCCGCATTTTAGTCTCCGCTTTCTGCTGAATTTATTTAACATATTCACCTACAGGTAGAACCTAGACCTTTGATTTCTAAGGTGCCACAATGCATAAAGCAAACAAAATACCACTCACACATGGTTGGTGAATGTAGCGAACTTGTTGAAAATATGGAGGGTTTGTATAACACAGGTTCAAACAATTTAAAATTGAGTGTCAGACATCCCTGTTTTAAAAAATAACTTCTATTTCCTTTTCTGCTGAACAAGTGTCCAGACTCAACTCTGTCCCTTCAACACCAGATTGCCATGTATTCCATATATAAAGGATGTTAACGATAGATTTTATTTTTTCCCTAGAAAAACTAAAATAACGAATTCTCTCAGCTTCCAAATGAAGAAAATTTTCAGGATTTTTTTTCAAATCAGACTGTTCTCTTCCTAGGATGAAATCTGGTGACATCTGTTTTATTCCCCCCCTTTTTTTTAGAATTGTGAATTGTGATATAATGGCTAAGAGAGTCAGTCAGCCTGGTGTATTATTCTGGTCTTGGTTTGGCAACGCTAATACTCCTTTGTCTAATCTGTAAAATGGAGATAATAGGAAAATCCATTTTGTAGGGTGGTTATGAGGCTTACGTGAGTTAATTCTGGTAACGTACCTACAGTGGTGTGTGTTTGGTATGAATGCTCAGTAAAAATGACCTGTTCCTAAATCCTGCATGAATATAGTTTTTGCTGGATACTGAAGAATGTCAGTTATGATAGGAGAGAATGCTACACAGTGAGTTAGGAACATTTGAAACACAGATAACCGATGTTCATGCTGTTGGCCTTCTGACTTCTGTGAGTTGAAATATGCCACCTAAAACTGAATTGGCTATTTCCAGATTAAGTTTAGTGATTTATTCTCTTGTCAGACTAAAGGAATAGCTAATGTCCAGATATATGTATGATGATTATTTCAAGAAAATAGGCATGGGGCGCCTGGGTGGCTCAGTTGGTTAAGCAACTGCCTTCAGCTCAGGTCATGATCCTAGAGTCCCGGGATCGAGTCCCGCATCGGGCTCCCAGCTTGGCAAGGGGCCTGTTTCTCCCTCTAACACTCCCCGCTCTCATGTACTCTCTCTCTCTCTCTCATTCTCACTCTCTCAAAATAAATAAATAAATCTTTAAAAAAAAAAGAAAATAGGCATATGAGTGAAAGGGGATTAATTTCCAAGTCCCTCCAAATTGAAGTCTCTCTTTAAGAGATATGTTCAGTGTGCACATAAAAAGGCTAATCTTTTTCAGTGTATATATATTTAACAAGAACAAATTGGAATTTAAGCAAATTACCTTCACAACCCTTTTGATTTATATCAACCATCTTGGTAACTCATGAACCATTTGGGCTGCAAATAAATGATCCTGGTATGATATTCAAAGAGGTTTTTCAATCAGTGTTTGATGGCAAACTCTAATAAAAGTTTCTATGTCTAGATATTTCTTCTATATCTTTTTTTAATGGACCCTGAGGGTAATATTAGGTTGATTCTGGTTAGCTCTTTTGGCTGAAGACTATTTGCTGGCACTATTCTCATAGGTTTTTAGATAATCTCTTATACACAGTCTGGTAAATTGTATGCTTCTCTTCATTACATTTTTCAAAGGATAACTTTTATTATTCTGAGAATTCATTTCTTTTAGGCAAACTATAGTTTTATATGGCTATTATATGCTAAAATTCTTTGTGGAATAATAAAATCCTAACATCAATGAATATTACAAGTCTTCTATTCTCTTTCTTCCTATTTTGTTTTGTTCAGACTCCTTTATCACAAAAGCACTTCAGTATCACATTTTATTCATATTTTTTATAAGAAGATAATTCATTAGAAATTCTTGCTATGCATTATGTTTTTTTAAAAAAAGTATCATTTTTTCATGCTGAGTGTTTTGACCTAAATTTTCCCCGGAAATCATTTCATATTTTCATACTTGGTTGAACTTTTTTTCTGACTTTTCATGAAGAAATCTCTTTTAGGAAGTTTAAAGGGATATTTTGGAAAGAAGATTATATTGGCTTGCTCTTGATGTAAAACAAACTATCTCAAAACTCAGTGGCTTAAAACAATGATCACTTATTCTTCAAATGTCTGTGGCTTAGCTGGGCTGGGCTCAGCTCAGCTGAACACTTTCTTCAGGCTACTGTGGCTGGGAGACTATTCTTGTCATTGGAATTCTGTGGGCTGGTTGGAGTTGCTCAGTTCCATATACTTTATTTTTTCTTGGACCCCCAGAACAGCCAAGGCCAGCTCTAATCATTGGGATGACCAAGAAACAAAAGGACAATCAGAAACCTGCACAGCTTCATTGATGCTGTGAACAGGCATCATGCTCAGAACAGGCAAACTATCACTTTCGCTTCATGCTATTTGTCACATCAAGTCACATGACAAAGCCTGACGTTACGGGATAGGCATCTCCTTTTGTCAATTATAAAGCCACAAAAAGGATGTGGATACAAGAACTTGTGGACAATTGAGATCAATGACACAATCTACCAAAAAATAAGTAAGAAAGGAAACAAGAACTTTGTTTTATGGGTACTTGTCAGGTGTACTTTTCATATTTGTAGCTTTTCACCAGTCACTTCTGACTTCTTTCAAATATCCTTGAACATGAGCATGAAGAATAGCTCTTTTTTTTTTTTCCCTCCTTTATTTTGGCTGCAGAGAACTCCTCCTGACATTCTTTTGCTCATACATAAATGTGAGAAGATTGGGTGGGGCCATATGGGGATAGTGTTAGTTCTGGCCTCACATTATTATGCTTAAATATGCATAATTCCTATTCTGCTGGAAAAGTGGCAGATATTATAGTCTGTGGTTGTATTTTGAGGTTTAGAAAACTAAGCATGGATTCAAACTTGATAACTAAGGAAAATATAACCAAGGAAGACTGTGCAATGTATTCTCTAATAATTTGTTAAAAACACAAATTTCTAGAACTCTATGATTGTAACTCTGCACAGTAAGTTATTTAAGAAGTCATGAAAGGTTAGGATAAATCAAGTAGATTAACAATTATGAAGTTCTAATTTTTTTGCCATTTTAAAATATATCCAATAGATCTTTATTGAGCATCTGATACACATGTCCTGGGGATACCATGGTGGACATAATAAACAGTATCAGGACCTCACGGTACTTACATTCTAGTGGGGGAAGACAAATATAAGCAAAAATGAATTTAACTTGGGTGATTATTGCAATGAAAAAAATAAAAGACGAAGTTACCGAGAGGAAGAAAGCATGCCGTATTGTATTGTAGCTTCTGAGTATAGCTTAGAAAAAAAAGGAGCAAAGGAGCCATTTGTATATTTCATTGAATAGCTTTTTAGTTAGAAGGTAAAAGCAAGTGAAAAAGCACTCAGTTGGGAGTATGGGAATTTGAATTACTCCAAGGAGGTCTTGTGGCTGGAACGAAGGAAGCAGAAGAAGAAATTGAAGGAGATGAAGACAGAGAGGTATTAAGGAGCTAGATCAGAATATCATCTTATAGCCAAAGCAAGCATTTTGGATCCCATTATCTTGGAGAGATGGGATGCTCTTGGAAGATTTTAAATGGAAGAATCATTTGATCAAATTATTTGCAGAGCAGACTAAAGAGTAGAAGTTTGGAGTCAAGCTAGAAAATTCTACTAATGGTCTTATAGATGGTATCTTTGTATCAACAGAGATCGTGAGAAATGGTCAGACTTGGAATATATTTTGGCGGAGGAGTCACAGGATTTGCTGACAGATTTGATGTAAGCCTGGGAAGAAAGGAGCCAGAATGACCCACGGCTTTTTGTCCCATGCATTTAAAAAAATGGAAGTTGCCTTTTAAAAAAGATGGGGAAGTTGCTGCAGGAGCAGGCTTCCAGGGAGGGTCAAGTTTTATGTTGTGCATGTTAAGTCTAAGAGTTCTTATAGACATCCAAATGTGTCAGCAGGCATTTAGATACAAGTACTCATCTGGAGTAAATAGGACAAATATATAAATTTATATAGTTCTAAGTTCATATTTAAAGAAATACATCTAGTTGAGGCCACTTTTAGTGAATGAAAATATTGTGCATCAGTGCGTGATGGATTTGTCCTTTTCAACATGATCCAAATTATAGTAAAACTTTAAATGACAGCAGAATAATTTTAATTTAAGTTAGACAATTTGTACATATGGTTGAAAATCTATCTGTAGCACATGCTTTTAAAACCAAAATATCTTCTCTTATATGGATGTTCTCAAAATGTTAAGCCATGTCTTCCTGATTTCAGTTTGACATGTATTAAATACCTGGATTGTTGGGCTCGTAGTCATATTCTTAACTATTTTTCCTGTAGCTACTGAATATAAAAAAATCACTAACCAGGTTACTGATCTTTAAAATATAAATGCTGAAATGTCAAGATGCCTCATTATTCTATGCATAAAAATGAGACCTTGATATATAGGCAGCAATATTTCTTGCTTAATAGGCCCTACTCCCATATTATAGGAACACAATCTCAAGATTCCCTCTATTTTATGCTTTCTCCTTACAGATAATAATTCTTGAGCCCCTGATTGTGGCTTGATACTAACTCTAGGCTACTGTTCATACACATATCCCATGGTCCTGTCTGGCCATTACAGCTTCTACTTTTGTGGGCATTCCTTAATGTTCAGCCGCTCCTACTGTCAGCAAGGACCTGGAACTGGAACACCCTCAGTTCTGCTCCTCGTTCTTAATCGCAGATGCTTAGTTTATTTCGCAAGGTTGGATGAAGTATATTCCTTTCTTCTCTGAATGCTTCCCACTCAGAATCATCCCAGCTCAGTGTATTTTAGACCCTGAGTGGTTACTATTTTTTCCTATCTTCTCTTCCTGTCTCTCTAAGATGCTCCTAAGGAAGGCTATGTTGAGGTGAAACAACCATGTGGCAGTTTTACTCAGAAGCCCCATCCTACTGTAATTGGGTCCCACTGGTCAACTTAATCACTCTGTGTGGCATGGAGTCACTCCCAGGAAATCCATGTTCCCTTCTTGTAATATATCTTCCTTTGGAACATTAACTCCCCTCCCCTCTCTTCACCCCATGCCAATTTTATTAGCCATTGTGTGAGTTCTTTAATTCTCTCCGTGATATTCTGAGTGTCTTTCCAAGAAATCTTACCAGTTTCCGTGTAAATCAGTAGATGCAAATAAATTTTAAGAGAAGGTAAAATATGTCTCTTAAGTTCTCGTCACAGACATATTGAAAATTTGGTTCTGGCATAGCGAGGACACCCACCTCCTGCATATTGTGAATGAAAAGATCTCGGCTACTACAATGTACTATCATTCTGATATGCACGTAACAAAATGTGTAATGTCCATTTCTTTCTAAGGTTAAAAGTACATTAAGTGAAATCAATATAGATTATCATGGCTGTTCATTAAATTCTTATATTAAGATTGTAAGAAATCCATGCATAATAAATTAGATAAAGAAAATAGAACAGTCATGAATGAAAAAAAGTTATTTGATTATAAAAATATTTCCTCTGGGAAATCATTTTAGCAACTCAAAGAGGTTTCTGGGATCAAAATTGCCCAGGGACAGAATGGAAAGTAGATTTATATTTGTGTGCCTGCTCTGATAAATTTTTAGAGCCTGCCTCTGATGTTATTTTGAGCATCGCAAACTGGGTCCAAGCTTTGCAGCAGAGTCGAGGCACATTGGTTGTAGCTAGCGTGAGCATGGCAGAGTGGAAGCTCCATCCTGTGCATTTTCCACTTTGGCACATAGGGAAGAAAACGAGCAAAATGAATTTCAGTAACAATAAATGGACTCATAATATCTAATCAGGGCCTATCATCAGCATAAGTGCTGGGACCTTATGCTCCCCATGTTCCTTTTTTGAGAATTTCAGGGAGTTTAATAAGCTGTCTTGTACAAATAGCAGCAGTATAAATCAGTCATTTAAAAACATCACACTCATGTAATCTCTAAAATAAGTAACTCGTCACAAAACTTTTAAATTGTCATTGAAATTTTTAAAATCAAGTATAATTAGGTAAGACATAATTAAAAACATATGAAGATTAATATTTAAAAATAAAACTCAACTTTATAGAAAATTTTAACATTTGGAGAATTTTCTATTGGACTGAATAATGTAAAACTAGTAAAATAACTGTATCGACCATTCTCTGTTGATTCAAAGAGGAACATATATTATTAACGTGTTCCAATATCTATTAATATTTAAAGTAAGAAAGGATTTGGAACTGAGTCGGATGGGAGTGTTTGGTGACGTGATTAAAGGGAATTTCACGGGCACCGGGGTGGCTTAGTTGGTTAAGTCTCTGACTCCTGATTTCAGCTCAGGTCATGATCTCAGGGTCATGAGATCGAGCCCCAAGTGGGGCTGTGTGCTCAGCGGGGGGTCTGCTTGGGATTCTTTCTCTCCCTCTCCCTCTGCCCCTCTCCCCACTTGTTTTCCCTCTCTAAAAATAAATAAATAACTCTTTAAAAAAGAATAATTTCATTGACGACAATATTTTGAATTGTCCTTTTCACTTCTATTTAGGTTTTCTCTATCTTGAAGCAATGCTCAATCTATAGTAAGACTCTAGATAAATGAAAATTGTCATTTAAATAGAAGAATATTATTGTTTCGATGGCAGAATGGTCAATGTGAACGCTGTGGTGTGAACTCCTCATCACAGATACTAGCTCAGGTAGAATTGCCTTGAGAATAGAAGTTTAAAGATGTGGAAATCGATTTCTGTAAAAACATCCATGGCATCAGACCTCTTGGTAAATGTTGTGGTGAGCTAGCAGGAAAGCCTCCACCACAGGTGTGGGTGGCTGCTGATTATAGCACAGTGGCTCAAGGCTTGGAACCTGAATCTCAGTTGCTTGGGTTCAAACCCCTGTCTTGCACTTAACAACTGTACGACCTTCGGTGAGTTACTGAAACTTCCTCTGCCTCTGTTTTCTTTGTCTGTAATATGAAGATTGAGAAATAGAAAAGCGGTCTTGATATTTGGGATCCTAATTTTAGGCCTTGGTGTTTTCCTATTGAAAATAATGAAAAAAATCTCACAGAACAACAACATTAGACATAGCCATTCTATGACCATACCGAGGTAAGGCAAAGCAAGAGGTTGATCATTTTGCCCAAGGGCATACAAAAGACGAAGTCACCTTTTGTAAAACACAAAACACCTCCTGAAATGAGTGACTGCCACTTCATTAGCCTCATTGTAGCCTGCTCTCCT
Organism: Zalophus californianus; assembly: GCF_009762305.2. NCBI lineage: Eukaryota > Metazoa > Chordata > Mammalia > Carnivora > Otariidae > Zalophus > Zalophus californianus. The sequence goes on along the minus strand of NC_045596.1, from coordinate 141,311,760 downwards.
TCTTAAAAAGCTTCTTAATATACCCAAAAATAGAATGATCCCTGCTTGCTGACAGCACCCAAGAGTGAAACTTTGGTTCTGGAAACCTCTTCTAAAATCCCCTCACCAAAGCCCAAATCCTAAAATCAGTCTGTCACTCTCTGAGGTATGCCATGGATCTCCATGGGTCTCACTTCCTGCAAGAAGAATTAAACCAAACTTGTATAACTACAGGTGCTCTCCCTTGTAGTCTTTGACAAGAGAATAAGGGTTGGTTCCATCTGAGGACTGTGAGGGAAGGATTTGCTTCAGTTTTTTCTCCTTGGCTTGTAGATGTCTGTCTCCTCACCTGGTCTTCACATGGTCTTCCCTCTGTGTTTCTGTGTCCAAATTTCCCCTTTTTATGAGGATACCAATCAGATTGGTTTGAGGTCCACCTTCATGACCTCAATTTAACCTGATCACTTCTGTAAAAATCTTAACTTCAAATAAGTTCACACTATGTGGTAATGGGGGTTAGGATTTCAACATATGATTTTTTGGGGGGCAAACAATTCGTAACAATTATTATGTGCATTTATTCTATTTTTTAAAGTTTATTTATTTATTTATTTTTTAGTAATCTCTACACCCATCATGGGGTTTGAATTTACAACCCCGTTCTCCCGAGGACCTCTGCCTGCCTCCATGTCCACCTCCCAGCAGGGGAGGCCAGGAACCCGCCCCCTCCCTGACACAGTGCACCTGAATGGTGGTGCCAGTCCATGAGCATTAGGGGAAGGCTGGGTGTAGGCAGTGTTGACAGCTTCAGCCCACCCAAGCCAGCTAGGATTTGATAAAAAAAAAAATAAAAAAGAGTCACATACTCTTCTGACTGAGCCAGCCAGCCACCCCTTATTATGTGCATTAAAAAAATATCCTAGAATGTAAAAGCTATGACTATACTCTCAGAAACAGGAAAAAGAAATCAAAGAATTATTTTAACCATAACTTTCATTTGACTAAGGTGTTTCTTTTAAAGGGCAGTCTGATTGGGAGTTTGCCATGTTGTAAAGTTACTGTGACTTATTGGTTTAATAAGTGGTACCATTGATACTACAACTGGAATACAGTCTCAATTATGGGAAAGGACAATTTAATAGTTCTAAAAACAGCTCCCTTTTATAATTATAGAGAATTGCCTTAGTGGTTTTGGAAGTTCTTAAGTCATTCATGTTATCTCATGAGGTCTGCTTAAATATGTGGTTACTACATCATTTTGAGTATCCCCAGTAATTCTGCAGGTGGTAGGCAAAAAAGCATGTTGAATACATATAGCAAGTGGCAGCTGCATTCTACTTTAGAACAAGTAAATGAAATCATATTTACCACTGGAATCTGACTTTCATTAGATTTGTCCTCGATCAATGGGGCTTAAAACTTCAAGGAGTCCTTTGAGAATATATATTACAAAAAAGATTGGTTTCTCAACAGGAAAGTGCTGTGTGTGTGTGTGTGTGTGTGTAAACACAAATTTTGCATAAATGTCAAACCAGTTGAAGGTGCTTCAAAGCTTATTTACAAGCCCCCCTCCCCCAGGGCCCTACTCTAACCCCCCCTTTTTTTGTGAGGCAGTTTCTGCTGAAGGTTTCTTGTTTGCTTTAGCCTCATCTCCAAATTTGGCATTTTTATTGGCTTCTAGAGCCTCAGTTCAGTCCCACAGGCTCTAGGCTCATCTCCTTCGTGTTGGTTCCTTGTCAGCGCTCACTACCTCATATCTGACCTCACTGGTCCTTGGGAACTTCTCTGAATGCCACACTTCAGGCGCTGCCCTTCTCCTTCTTTCATTGTGGAATATGAGAAATCAGTCATTGTAAATCCCTGTGCATTTTGGCAAACTATTGCCTAAATTATCTATTTTATTTGGGAATCTTACCTGATTTTTTTTCAGAAATTTAGAGTACAATTTGTAGTGCATTTTTAATTTTTTATTGTTATGTTAATCACCATACATTACATCATTAGTTTTTGATGTAGTGTTCCATGATTCATTGTTTGTGCATAACACCCAGTGCTCCACGCAGAACGTGCCCTCTTTAATACCCATCACCAGGCTAACCCATCCTCCCACCCCCCTCCCCTCTAGAACCCTCAGTTTGTTTCTCAGAGTCCATCTGTAGTGCATTTTTAACAAGCATGTTTGTTCATACCTTGGTTCCCTGACACATAGACTATGTCTTTAAAATCCATTTTTTCTCATATGTAGAATCACATGTATCATTATTTTAAGTCCTACACTTTCTTTTTTTTCAAAATTTTATTTAAAATTCAAGTTAGTTCATACATAGTATTAAGTCCTACACTTTTTATTAACCTTTGAAAAACTTAAAATCTGTGATTTGTTGTATGAATAAAAGAATTCCTGAGTAATGGGAATACCATATTGGACAAATCATATAAAAATACATCATATACATATATAGCATTTATGACTACTTTGAAAATCAGTATCATATGATTATATGTTTTATTTGGATTGGCTGTTTTTCATTATGTTCTTTCCTAAAGAACTGACAAATAAAATCCCACTGTATTATTTCCGAAGCAATTAAAAGTACATCTATGTACTTAAGTGTTGAAAATTGCAAAATATGCAATACTGTCTTGGCTTCAGCCCTTGCTTCTGCCTGGAGTGTCTGGTTTATCTCCTTTTCCTTCAACATGAAGCTCCATCCATGAAGTATTTCCTGAACCACTCAATCTAATATGGTTCTCTGAATCTGAGTACTTCTGTTTCTGCAATTATCTCATTACATTATAATCACTAAGTTTTTGTTTCCTTTCTTTTGTATCAGCCTCTCTCAATGTACTCAGATTTTTGAAGTCAGAGATGGTTATTGTTTGTTACCCCAGCACGGAGCACAGTACACTTTACTTAGCAGGCACTCAATAAATGCCTGTTGAGTTAACAAAAGGAGACCTAAGTCAGTAGAGAAATAATTGGAGCAGGGGTTAGGGCACTCTTCATATTATGACAGATGTTTCTTTTTGTCATTGTCACTATAGAATAATTTTAGAAGGTCATATGAAGAAATTCAGTAACAATATCTAATAAATATCCTTAAGATTTGGAGCGTTGGCTACAAACACTTCTTTCAAGAAATTTACAAGGTAGTTGGAAATGCAACCTTAAAATACCAGAAGGAAAAGTTACAAAGTGCAAAGGAACTTAAAAATATGTAAGGCAATGTTGTGCAAGATATTTACATATATATTGAGAAGCTGTAATAACAGTGATTGGACCCACTGTAATAGAAAGAGCAGAAAATAATAAAAAACAAAAATACAGAGATATTTCAGTTTTTGTACTGCCACTTCAGATCATCAAATGGAGTGCACTTATGCATAGATTAACAAAGTGCTTATGGGCATCCCTTCACCGTCTTTCATCCTCATGAATGAAAGCAGGAAGTCACAAAAATATAACTAAGGCAAATGAAACATAAACATGGATTACAGCCCTGGATTGCAGATACCTGGTGCTAATGAATGATAGAGATGAAAAAAAAAAAAAAAGAAAGAAAGAAAATATGGGATTTGCTTATGGTTCTGTGAATTTGCAGTCTAAATAATGTAAAGAATATGAAAAAAGTAAGAGGCATGGATTCATTCTTTTGATCAGTTTTGTCAGATTTTTCGTATTTAGTATATGAAAACTTATTTAAAACAACTTACTCTTGAGAGAGTATGAGCTCTGAAATCTTGCCACATTTCCTGAAATCTTTGATGAAATGTCAACCAGAGACTTCTTTCCCAAATGAAATGCTTTTATAATTTTGGTTTTTATCAACCTTTGCATATTGTGCATACTTTTAAATTTATAACTGGGCATTAAGAATTAAAATAAATCATTTGTCAAATCGATGAACTCTCCTTTCCCAACTTATCTACTTAATAAGTCAGATTTTTATTTATAGAAAGGTATTTTAATGGAGAAACATAGGGAACTGGATGACTTGGTCTGTCAAATCATCTGTTCTCAATATAGCTTTAAAAAATGCTTGGAGTTAATCTCCAGTGGATAATTTCCGTTTCTTTGTTCCTTATTGCTTGCAAGTTTCTCTTTTTTGTCCTCTTCTTCCCATCCCACTTGCCTTTCTTTGGAAATCGTGAACACTTAGAGCTGACTTGATTTGTTTCCAGCTATCAGTCAGACCTCCTGTACTGTCTTGTGATTTTCTAACACAGGAAATTGCATAATCCAAAGCTTGAACTTGGCACAGCTTCAGTGGTTGAAATTTGACTCATCTTCACTTTGGGGGCTCTCGTTAACTCCACATTCTGAAATGTGATGTTCCTTCTGGGGTGTTTTCAGGTTTCAGATGATTTTATAAGTTTATCATTTTTTCAAGTTTCTTATAAAATGATAAACTTATAAAATTGATACAGAACAGTAGCTTAAATCTATGTTGGTAGCTCTATTGTCAGAATTCAAAGATAAACTGTACCACTTCCTTGTTGTGTGACGTTAGCAAAATATTATTAGCTGTGTGTGCCTCAGTTTTCTCATCAGTAAAACTGGGATAATTAGGGACTCATAGTGAGGATTTAATGAGTTAATAGAAGTAAAGGGCTTAGATCAGTGTCTTTCCGTTGAAATTAATCAGTACATGTTTGCTCTCATCATGATCTCAGCTTGAAAAAGTGTGTAACATATCATGGGCATATCTAGCAAATACTTGTTGAATGAATGAATGAATGAAATGTTTCAACTCAGTATTCCCATAAACACCTGTGCATTTTTAGAGCTTTCTCTTTGACTTACTTAAAGATATTAGATGTACAAAAACTGTCTTAGAGTTTGTAAAAATCAGGTTGATTTGTTTTGGCATTTTATGTAGGTCACGTCAATTAGACAATATCCTTTATTTATATTTAAAATAGTAGAACAGTAGTTTTCACAAATGATGACCCTGAGTATAAACATGAGAAGTGACTAGTCTTTTGGATTGAATTTCAGCAACTTTACCACTATTTTACTGCTATTATATATACTACTATTTAACATTATTTACATGTGTGTTAAAGGAGCCATATGGGCAGTACCCTGAACTCCCAATGCCCAAGATATTATAGTCATGGATATATACACAGAACTAAAGCTATTTATTGATGAAATAAATCTATTATTCTCAATCACTTGATACTGGAATAAATGTTCCCTGTCTGCATCCTTTCCTTCACTGAATTATTCAAATTAAATCAAATGATCTTGTTTTTCATTAGACTCAATTTAATCCTGTTGTGCCTTCTCAATATACATATCTTCTGTCATAGAAAATGGGGTTTCATATTTCTTAGCCTAGACTCTTACACAAAAAATATGCTATTATTTCTTACTCTCCTCCTCATAATAGTGGGAAATACCTTACCCTCTAAGTTGATAATTTATTACAATATTCCAAAACTATTTTAACAGGTAGATGAAGTTTGACTCAAGGTAATTATGTTGAATTGTGATGCACTTGAAGAGATAAGTCCCTGCTTTTGAATCATATGTAATAATTAGGAATTGCCCATGGCAGCTGGTAAAGGAGGAATATTGCTGAAAATCACTTCCTATTCTCACTACAAAACTCAGTCAGCTTTCATAATGGCAAAGGGACTACTCCCTGGATCTCCACTCAGTTCAAAATCATTTATAACAAATTAAAGTTCAATACTGTGAATATTGCTTTTTGTATACCTATTTCTCAAATTATTGATGATCCATTATATTTCTTTATGATCTAACTATTATCATATAGAAAAAGGGTACTAAATACCAAGATGGAATTTGCAGGGAAAAGATAAGTGAAATGTTACTTAAGGAGTTTCGGCTGGTGCAGCAAGAAATAAATAAAATGAGATGTCATGTGAGGGACTTTGCTTTGGGAGTATTCTGTAAACTCATGGAAATATACAGGAATTTGATTTTTTCTTGCTTCTTCAAACATATGTAGAACATGGAACTCCATTTTAAGTATAATTCATTATGAAAAAAGTCAGTTTTTATGATTGAAATCTTTGGGAAATACTCAGAATAGACCTGCTTTATACTTTATTCCACTATGGAACCACGGCACAAAAAGACTTGAGTATTTTAAAACCACTGCCATTTTCAAAATCCCATGCATACATTTTTAACAGTTTTCAAAAGAAATATGTAAACTGCTATTCTCCTACTGAGGAATGAAATTAATGATTGGTGGGCTGCATTTCAACAGACCATTTGCCTTCAATTGTTATAAATATTAGCTATCTGACAGGACACTATTAATTAGTCCCTAGGAAACTAATTGCTGAAAAGGCTTACAGGTGATTTTATAACTAGAGTTATAAAAATGCAGAAATTCTGACAGTAAGAGCACATGAACTCTTGAGAGCTTAGCAAGAAAATCAACATTTTCCTGCCCCTGAGAGATGGATCTGGCAGTACCAGTGTCATTGACAGATCAGTTTACCTTTTAGTGCAATACAAAGAGAGAGGGTTGTAGGCTGTCAAACATTTCAGGAAGTAGGAAAAATTGTAGAGCCTTGAGGTAAAGAATTGAATTGAATTGAAAAGAATTGAATTGAATTGAAAAGAATTGTGCCCATTGGATTCTGTGGAACACTCAGTTATGTTTTAATTTCTTAGAATTTAGTAGGCATTGATTTCTTAATTTAAAAGACATTTCATCTGAAATGTCCTATTTTTGTCTGGAGAATATTGAAATAGGGCAAATATATTCAATTCTATACAATATTAAAGAAAATAGTCATTTTGGGTTCCATAAAATACAAAGTTTTATAACAGTAACATTGTTTCCCTCATTTTTTTTTCTCCACAGAATGCCCATTTGAGTTATGTTACTTTGTTTTCTTTGGTTGTCTTTGTTGAATGGTAATTTGCTTTTTCTCTTAGAATGTGTTGCCTTCTCAGTAAAATGGCATGTAAACGGTATAAATTTTCATAAATCAGTTTCCGGAATTCATTGTTTTTACTCTTTGCTTTCATTGCTTTTGTTAATGATGCCAATTATTGGATAAAAATAACTACAGAAAATTTAGCCCTCCTCCAGTCCCCTCAGTCTTGAATCTCTATGAATACCGATTTTCCTGACTATTCTCAAATAGGTCCTTTCCTAAAGGAATGCACAGGCAGCTTCTCAATTATATCTCTATCCACTGTCATTTGGATTTTTCTTGATCTCTGATACCTCCCACTTGTATGCATGCAATATTTTTGGATCTATAATATTTTGTTGTACTTAACATGTTTTTATGTTATTACATTTTCTCATATTTAATATGTAGAGGATTACCTAAGATTTAGGTTTATCAAAAAAACAACAATTTTTAATTGCAAGATTCAGATTGACTAGTACAAAAACTGTATTTAAAGGAAAAATAATCCTGGTGTGGGTGGTTCAGTCAGTTAAGCATCCGACTCTTGATTTTGGCTCAGGTCATGATCTCAGGGCCTTGAGAAACAATCTGAGAGTTCAGAATAAAAATATTTTGATGACCTTTACCTCAGTTATATTTTTAAAAACATCTTAGGTGATACCTACCTTTATTAAACATTTGGAAAATAAATTCAGGCACAAAGAGTTGATAGTATTTGTAGATATAATTTTACTATCCATTTTGTTTCTCCTATACTTTTTCAAGGGAAGAGTTTATTTGAATTGAACTCTGTGAAAAGTAGAATATTCTTTGACTATTGTTAATAACTATTACACATCACATTCTAAAAGAAAATCACCTGGGAGTTGGTTGATATCCTAGAAGCGCTCAGAGGTTTATTCACTTGGTTCAAATAGAATAGTAGCCTGGTAAGGAGAGTGATCTCCTGTGTATAGTAACACATCCTGACAAAACTCCACTATACATCAGAATGAAAACAAGAAGGATGATAGATTGTTGCTGACAAGTTGGTGATGACACCCACTGTATTTCTTACAAATGTGTATATGCAATCTCATTTATTGACTGTGCTTCATATTTTGTTTTAGCATATTTTTAGTATTGGAAAGTATTTTTAAGTGATTGTGCTTAAAAGCACAACAAAGACCATTCTTAGAGGTGTTGACATGATGAGGGCTCTCTGTGATCTATGCCAATGACTATAGTATGTTCCCTATTTCCATACTTATAAAAGCAAAACCAAAAAAAAAAACATTTTATGGCAGTGTTAAAAAATATGATAAGCTACAACTGGGAAATCTTAGAATTATTTTCTGTGTTCCTATAGTCCTCTTTTCTATATTCTCCTCTATCTATAACCGATTATTTTGGCCTCAAATAGCTGTGTTAGGATTTGGATATAAAATGCTGTTAGGATATAGTGATTTTACACTTAATTATATAGCACCACAAAGTATTTGCCATTTTTAAGTAAATATTGTAAAAGATTGAAAGGAGAATTTGGATTCTTAAGGATAAAAAAATGCACAATGACTTGCACATGTGGCTTATTAAAAACTGTTACTTCCAAGAAAACTTCTCAGTGCTTGGAATTGTGTGACACAGAAAAATACAGGCAGACTGAATTGTAGATGTTCAATATTTGGTGAAGTACCAAAGAAAACAAAACTAAACTTTTTTACATATATAATCAAGATAGTTTTCTAGGGAAACATTTCTAGAATTGTTCTTTTCAGAACTCTAGATTGCTAGTATTTTTACTGATGTAGCATAAAAATGTTTTAAAAAATTTAACCTATTAAACATTTATTATGCGATTCTCAAAAACATTCACTATATGAAAGTGCTTGGCAAAATGTTCAGGAAATAGGATATAATATGTGACATTTCCCAAACATTCACACCAGAAACAGCACCCCCCTTTTTTTTCTGCTGACCAATCAACGGAGTTATTAAAATTTTAGAATTTTATGCGTGTATTATTTTTCAGGGACATTTCTAAATACTATTTGCAGATTTTATTTTATTCTTTTGCATGGGTACAATTTAAGTAATAAAGTCTGAAATTGCTTTAGATCTTTATTTGCTTCATATTTTTAACTTCCCTCTCCCTGAGTCATGCTATTACATGGTACTTAATGTTTATTGAACTCGGGAAATCTAACCTACCACTCTTTGTAAAGTTGGGTTGTTCTCAGAGATATAACAGCTAACTAAACTTTGTAAATTTGTATTTCCCCCTCTTTTTATCTTTCTTTGGCTCATATTTTATTTCATAAGTTATTAAAGCAGAATTTGAAAAAAAAAAAAGTACAAACAGGGATGCCTGGGTGGCTCAGTCTGTTAAGCATCTGCCTTCGGCTCAGGTCATGATCCCAGGGTCCTGGGATCGAGCCCTGCATCGGGCTCCCTGCTCAGCGGGGGGCCTGCTTCCCTGCCTGCTGCTCTGCCTACTTGTACTCTTTCTCCCTCTCTGACAAATAAATAAATAAAATCTTAAAAAACAAAACAAAACACAATGACTTGATGTTAAAAAAAAAGTACAAACAGATTTTGAAGGTGTGGTTCTGGAAATTACATTCTCTGCACCACCACTACTCTCCCAGAATAATGCAGTGACAAATGTTTGCGAATAATTTCTTTGCTGGAGATCTTACATTTTACTCTCAGAATCTCCGATTAACATACAGCCCTGTGATGTTTAATAAAAAACTACAAAACATTTTCAATGAGTGCTTTGAATAAAAAAACAGTGTTTGGACAAATTCCAGTTCAAGTAATTATATTCTCCTTCCCTAAATCTTACCCTATAATTTTCATTCTTGAATCATGGAAGAGTGTTAACAGTTGGGATCATTTAAGTCTGTACTTCAGTTTTAAGCTCTTTAGATATTTCGGATGGGAAGCTCCGGGTACTATCAATGCTTAAAATGACATCAGGTTGTTGGGCATGCTTTATGGCCTATTTCTAAGACATTCCTTTAAACGGAATAGAGAAATTATGCAGACACTACTGAATTACATTATCTTATTTTCATATGTTTTTACTTTTAACTAGATCCTATATTTTACATTCTTTATAAGGAAAAAAAAAAACCTCTTTTGTACCTCATTGTTTTTCCCCATAAAGTTGCTATTACACATCTTCTCACATGCCTGAACTACAAAAAGGGGGCTGATGCACTGTATGATGAACACCATCCACCCAGCAAGCAACTGTTCAGAGGAAGTAAAGTTGCACATGTGAATTTATAAGTGCAGATATTTATTATAATATAAACAGGAGGTGATTTAGAAGAAAAGAGTTACTAACTTTGTTTTTATAAATGGAAGTTGGAGAAGTGAGGGGACAGAGTCACTATGACTACACTCTGATTTCTCATTAACTATCACTATCTGCACTGTACAATATGGTAGTTATTGAGAGCCCGAAATGTGGCAGTGTAAGTTGAGATTATGCTGTAAATATGTAATAGAAAATAAATTTAAAGACTCAGTGTTAAAATTAATGTAAAATATATCAATTCTTACATTGATTCGATATTACATGTTTTGAATCTATTGTATTAAGTAGAATATATTATTAAAATTCATTTCACCTGGAATTTTTGTTTCTGTTTTTTACTTTTTATATGTGGCTACTAGAAAATTTAAAATTGTATACGTGGTTTACATAATATTTCTATTAGATAGGGATGCTCTATATCTTCCAAATATTGCAGTCATATTTTCTCTGCCATTTTAGTTTAATTTTTTTGAACTTTTCAAGTCTTTTGTATTTGCTAGTTAATGATTCCCTATTTATTTATTTATTTATTTATTTATTTATTATTTTAAGGATTTTATTTATTTTTTGACAGCAAGAGACAGAGAAAGAGGGAACACAAGCAGGGGGTGTGGGAGAGGGAGAAGCAGGCTTTCCGTTGAGCAGGGAGCCTGATGTGGAGCTCGATCCCAAGAGCCTGGGATCATGACCAGAGCCAAAGGCAGACACTTAACTACTGAGCCACCCAGGTGCCCCAACAATTCCCTATTTAATACCTCCTGCCCAGTGATTTAAAATTTATTCTGTGAAAGTGGTAAAACTCAAGTGAATTAATAGTGTGTTCTAGGAGCACTAGACTTTTATGAATTTAAAAGGGATAGATTTTGAATTGCTTTACACAACAGTTTTTATTGCATCTCATGTGTTATGTTTTCTTCTAAGCTTTTGTTATAACTTCAGTTAAAATATTTGGGGATATTGCTTTGTTTTATTTTCTGCATTTTAAGGGACTAGACACATGATGAAATTCTGGAATAAATTATATAATATTACGAGACACACCATATAATTTCTTGTTCTGAGGGTGATAGCGACTTACTTGGATGGACAATTTAACACAGGTAGTATGTTAAAATAATTTCAAGGCAAAACATTAGAATAATTGAACGCTGCTCTTCGTCCCATCACCACAACTACCAAGCACAAAAGAAAGCAGGAGAAATCAGATAGCACATTGTTGTCTCTGGTTTGCTAGATGTTAGTAATTTCACCTAAGGTTCATGCGATCAGATTTCGGAGCTGTTATTCTGCAGGGCTTGTTTCTCAATCATTGACTCCAATAAAAATGGTATCCTATAGAGATGTCCTCAAAATCTGCAGCAGTTTTAGAACATGAAGAAGATTGATTTATTGAATAGACACAGGAAAAATAGAAATTTTCAATTTTTGTTGAATCCCACATATTCATAGGCAGGGAGGATTTTTGAAGAGGTCATGACAGGATTGTAGTACTAAAAATGAATGTTGAACAGACTTTTTTATTCCTCTTTTCTATTGGGGTAATTTGTTTCTTTTGTTCAGTTGCTTAATTCAATGAGAGCTGCATATAAACTGAGAACTCAAATACTCTTTTAGCATGGTAGGTAGCTATTTTTTTTTCTTTCCTCTAATTCTCTCATGTTGGACCAAACCCCCCATTTCTCTTGTTGCTACACCAGATTCATTTCACATATATGATTTCTGGTGGAGCATTTGTGTGTTCGTTGGACCTGACCCTGATCCCAAGATAGGCACCTGACCCGTTTGGGCTGCTCAAACTTTTTGGGGGGAATTATGGAGTTGAAGCCAAAGAGAATATAACTTTAGTCTCTCCCTAGATGCACCTGTTCATATATATATATATATATATATATTTTTGGTTACAATGATCACTTTGTGAGATGCATATAGTAAAATACTAGGGATTGCAAAGAAAACAAATTGTATTGAAATAACAGTTTTCAAAATATAAAAGAAAACCTCAAATTTGATATACTATTATATGTGATTCTTATCAGAGAAAAAGCACTGGCATCGGGGGATGAGGGCAGGAAATGAGATTGAAAGCAGAGATGAGAAATTGAGAGATGGAGTTCTGACAGCGATTTAAATACTGGTTCTAGTTTTTCCCTGAAACCCAGACATATTGCTGTCATTCCCCAACACCACAACTTGTAAATTCTATTTGTGAGTTGATGACTTTGGAAAAAAAAAAAAAGCTCCTTTGTGCTTTGATACTATGTCATTTGAATGTTAATGCTATATTATGTCTGTGTTATATTACAGACATTAAACGTGTTAGGGAAATTGTTGTTAAAATTTAGAGTCACAAAGTCAAAGATCACACTATACTTCCTGACGCTAAGATTTTTAAGATAATGGCATATAATACTGTCCACCAGAACTTTCTGTGATGATGAGAATATTTCATATCTTCACTCTCCAATACTGTAGCAGCTAGCAGTGTGTGTTTATTGAGCACTGGAATGTCACTAGTGCGGCTGAGGAGCTTAATTTTTAAATTTTTATTTTATTTAAATTAATTTGAATTTGACCTCAAATAGTTGCATATGGGACAGCAGAGGGTATAAAGCAATCTTCTTTAATTTATATAATATAACAGTTTCCTAAGCAGAAATGTCTCAAATTGATGCCAAAAGTTGCTCAAGTTACTGTCCCATGGACATTCCATTTATATTGTTTAGTTTTGTTTTTTTTTTAGAAGGTTGCTAAGTGCGTTGTAGGAAGATAGCCTCAGGTAATGGATAGACCCTTGGCTTAGAAGTCAGATAGATGATCTGTGAGTCAGTCTAAGCCTAGTCACATACTGTGTGTGAGTTAGTAACCTTAGAGAAATTATCAGACCTAACTGGACATCAGTTTCATCATCTGTAGAATGGGGATTATAATATCTCTTTCATGATGTGATGTGAGAATAAAATTAAATATATTGAGAATATAGTTTTAGAAGGAGTTTAGCGCAGTGCCAATCACTGTTGTTAATCAGTAAATGTTTGATAGTGTTGGTTTTTTGTTTTTTTTTTACTTTGGATAATTGTTATAATATCCAGATAGATGAGTTTACTTTATGCTAGAGAAATGCTAAACAATAAAACCTACCTTTACCAGAAGATTGAATTTTTGTCTCAATATACTTGGAACATATTTTGAAAAGCATACCCTGGTCAAAATATTAAGGGATAAGATACCTTGAAAACTCTGGTCACTGTAATATTTTGGAAGTATGTGATGCTTCATTTAATCGTTATGTTGAAATGTTTCTACATTTTAAAAACAGAATTTATTCTCTCAAAGTGGAAATTCTGTTCTTAGCTTTCAACAACTGCTCATAATTATATTCTATTTGAATCAAAGTGTAGAGTGATTATTAAAGAAGTTTGATTTTCAGTTTTGTCGAAGTTTAGATGATTTTAAAGCGTTCAAGTGATGGTTTTATCACACAGATGTGTCTGATGTCTGTTATTGAACTGTCAGGGAAATGAGCCTTGAATGATTCTATTCAACAGTCTTGAATTATTATACTCTCCATATTCAATAAGTTGAGAAGAAGTTACTCCATGGCTCATTATTATATATATAAAATATTAGAATTGGCCATATTCTCCTATAATGTTACTAACATTTATCATTTTGATAGTATCTATTTATGGGCAATATGACCTATATACATTGAAATTTATATTTATCTAGCAAATGTGCCACAAGCAGTTTTCTGGAACATTTATATTAGTGGAATATTTTAGCTTGATATCTCAAGTTGTGAAATTACTTATGGATGTCCCATAACTAATAACTTTAGGATATATAGCTCTATATTTTACAGTTATGTAAAATATTTGTATTTTTATCTTAAAATACTTGATCTCACATTCTTTAAATTGTATTGCTATTGACTCTATTGTGTATTATATTTTAAGTTCTAAGTAAAAATTAGAAAAACCAATTATTGTGTTTTCTATGAAAAAAAAAGAATTATTACTAGGGCCCCTCTCTGCTACCAAAGTTGAAAGCCACCCTGCTACTAATTTTAACTGAAGTTATTATCTGTGGTTGGTTTACTAGCATAGCATAGCACCGGATTTATACTACTATTGAATATGACAATATTTTCAGCTTCAGAGGAAAGATATTTAAGGACTGGTTTCACTCTCTTTAATTCCCTCCTATATTTTTCTCTTTAGCCCTCTATGACATAAAAACTAAGAATGTGGAAGAGAGATTGCTCTATAAAAAAAAGCTAGCCCAGGCAACCTTAGGCATGGCAGAAATGCACTCTGTTTTCGGCGGCTCTCTCTTGCCTGTATAGTCCTGTCCAAAGTCAGAAGACTATGCAAAACCTTGGCTTCTGACTTTTTCAATGTGATGGGAAGCACTGAGTCTCAACTTGGCAACATATCGAAATCACCTAGAAAGCACTACCAAAAATTAATGCCTGGAACCCACCACAGATTCTGATTTAATTCACTGTGGGTGTGGCCTGGCCATTGAGAATCTTTTTTTTTTTTTTAAATATCTCCAGATGATTCTGATATGTAGCATAATTTGAGAACAACCACAGTAAGCATCCTAGTCTAACTGATCATGCTTTACCAGAAGATGGGCTCAGTGTTACCTTCAGCTGTTTCAGATGAAAAGATAAGACAGGACATTCCGTTCCTTTGAATTTTTTACTCTTAGCATAGTACTCTTAAAATAAATGGCATACTTATCACCCTTAGTAATTTGGACATCCATGTTGATGACTCTGGATTCCTTGAATTCATTGTTTCTCTTTTTCTTTTCTTGACATAATGAATGCATCAGCATTGGCCATGGTACCAACTACTCGTCATGAAGACCACACTTGGGAAAATCCCACCTCTGGGAGCACTAAGTCCATATTTGCCTTCTGACAAGACCAGATGGGCCCCTAGACAGTCTTACTCTCTCACTTTGTGGACCAAACATAAAATCTTTACATCTTCAGCAATATAAAATATTTACTTCTTGTTACACATGCAAGGCTATATTCATTTGTTGGCACCCCAAGAATCTGTGTTCTTCTCTTTTTCCTACTATCTCTGTTTATCCTTTTCAGTACCATCAAAGCCAGTTTGCTCCTGTCAGACAGATCAGCCTTTTGCTCTGTGTCTCACCCATTCCACTGTCTTCAGAATATCTCTTACTCCAGTCACTTCTAATTTCAGCTTCTCCTCTTTCTATCATTCCTGGTGGTGCAAATTTCTTTTGAAAATCTGTGTCTACTTCTTTGTCACCTAAATGCCATCTATTCCCTCAATAATTTTTCTGCCAAGCTCTTCTAAAATTTGAATTGTGCTCATTTGTATATTTTAAAAATCATTTGTCAATAGGCTTATCATAGCCTAAAAATTGGCTTTCAAACTAATCACTCTCTAAAAACTTTTAATAAATTCCTTATTCCCAAATTCAAGGATATGATTTCAGGGCTTATACAGTCTGGGAAAACGGAACAAAAGCCTTCATTCCATTCATGTATTACTTTGAACAGTTATAGAATATCTACTTCATAGATGTCTTTTGAGAGAGAAAATCGGTAATAAGAGGACAATTGAGCTAATATTTATTGAGCTGTTATTGTCTATGAGACACTTTGCCTGGATCATCCCATTTAATCCTCATTACAGCCATTTAAATGAAACACCTGAAACTCAGAAAAGGTAAGGAACCTGCCCAAAGTCACAAAACAAGAAAGTGACCAAGCTTAAATTCAAATCCAGATCTTTCTGATCACAGAATTCAAGCTTTTGGCATATCTATATCTATGCCTATAATGATAGCTAAATGTGGAATGTTCCCTACAATTAAGGAGCTCATACTTTAATAATAATAATATTTAATATTTGGTTAGCATTTTACAATAATGTTGTCTTTACACATGTAGTTTTATTTGATGTCCCTACCCAAAAAAAGCCAGTATGTGTCCCGCAATAGTAGCAGCCATGTGTTCATGAATAAACACTAATAGACCTAAGAAACATTTAACATTTCCACTTGACTTGAAAATGTTAGTATAGGGCGCCTGGGTGGCTCAGTTGGTTAAGCGACTGCCTTCGGCTCAGGTCATGATCCTGGAGTCCGGGGATCGAGTCCCGCATCGGGCTCCCTGCTCAGTGGGGAGTCTGCTTCTCCCTCTGACCTTCCTCCCTCTCATGCTCTCTCTCTACCATTCTCTCTCTCTCATTAAATAAATAAAAATCTTAAAAAAAAGAAAATGTTAGTATATAAATTAGCTATTGAAAATTATGCCTTAATGAGAAATGCCATTGAATAGAAGAATCTATAATTTTTCTTCAAAACTTAATAATTAATCATAGTCCATTAACATGCTTCTTTTGACAGATCGTCCCCTTATGATGATGTCACAGGAATCTTTAATTGTGTGCAACTGAACAGTTTTTAACAAGAAGAATGGTTCTCTATAGCAAATAGGGATTGCTGAGAAAAAAATAATAAAAAAGTGAGTAAATGTATTCAGCATGAGAGCAAAGATCATGCCTAACTTATTTTCTGTTGTGTTCTGAGTACTCAGGAAAAAATTTGATCTTAGATGATAAATATTTGCAGTAGAGAAGAATGACTAGAGAATTAATGCAAGAACTGGATGAGATGCAATTGTAATTGCTTTCCAATATCTTCTAGACCAAAAGCAGTCATTGCTCTCACAGTCATATGGCCTAGAGTTCTTTTTGATTTAATTTTCAATATGCATTTTTAATGCTTAGTGAATTGAAAAAGACATATCCAGATATTCCTTTTTATAAAATAGGTGTTCAAAAGAAGTGTTCAAATTAAATTAATCCTGTCTTCAAAGTGAAATAAAATGTTTATTTGGAACCATTATATAGCATATTTTAATTATTTTTAGGTGTCGTTTCTTAAATGCTGTTCTACATTTTTTTAACTTTTCAGAACAAATATATTTCCCTTATTCGCTTTGTCTTGCAAATTATTTTAATATGCATAACTTTATGAAATTAATTTATTCACTTTGGTTTTGAAGAAGACACAATATTCAAAGGAAAATACAATTTACTAAGTGATTTCAAAATCTGAAATAAAAAAATACACATATCCCTAGAGGCTCTTGCTTTGTGTCTATACATGCAAGTGTGTATATGAGCCTGCATGCCAGTGCTGTATTTATAACGGGCTTAGAGAGACATCAGTGTAACAGGACTCTAGTCAGAGAATCATTTACTTCTATGGAGAAGATGATCTTGTCTATAGTCCTCATTTCAATGATAAAACAGGTAGGAGGCAGTAGAGTAATACCTTAGGGTGACCGGCTAAAGTCAATTAGGTTTATTGCTTCGTTAATACTTAAATTTAGGATGCCTCATTTGTAAACCCTGAGAGTTATTCTGTCTCTGAAGGACCAGGTAATGATAGAACACTCCTTTAGAAAAGGGTTTCTCAATCTCGTCACTGTTGACTTATCTGGTCAAATGTTTCTTGGTTGTGAGGAGCTATTTCAGGGCATTTGAGGACGTTTAGCGTTGCCTCTGGACTGTACCGCTAGACGTGGGTAGCAACGCCCCTGCCCAAGCTGTGACAATCAAAACTGTCTCCAGATATTGCCAAATGTCCTCTTGAGGGCAAAATCACTGTTGGGGAACATCAGACCCCTGCTGAGAGTGATGAAATAGGGAAATGAGGCTTTTGCATCCCAAATTGCACTGCGATTGCTATTTTCAAGACCGCCGTGACCTGCAGGTTGCAGTGGTCAGTTTGGACCTCAGTATATTGATCTGTCTGCTGCATTTATCAGTTGATATTGCTTCCTGCTTAAAAAAGCCTTTGTTCACTTGACTTCCAGGAAACCACACTCTTGACTGTCCTCAGCCCTCACTGGCATCACTCAGATCCCTTTCCTGATTTCTTCTTTTCCTTGGCCTTTAAACATCAGAGTAACACACAAACTCCCTCCTCACAACTCTTCTCTTTTCACACGTTTCCTTGGTGATCTTATTGAGTCCCATGACTTTTCAAAAGCATTTACATGCTTCCCACATTTATGTCTTCAGAGCTTACTACTGACTCATATATCTAATAGCTTAATGATTCCTCCCCCTGATTATGGAATAGGCATCTCAAAATTAATATGTCCGAAGCAGAAATACTGGTGTTCCCACCCTACCAATCTACTTCTTCCAGGCTTCTCCATGTCAGTAAATGACAAACCTTTTCTTTGATTCACTCAGATAAAACAAACAAACAAGCTTGGACTCATCTTTGACTCCTCCTTTCTTTCTTTAATATTGTGCATTCAATCCATCAGGAAATCATGTTTGCTGTACCTCCAAATAAAGGCAGAATTCATCAGTTTCGCTACAGCCCTACCACTACCACCCTGGCTATCTTATCATCTATCACTTGGATTAATTCAGTATCTCACAATTTGTTGCCATGCAATTTTTTTCTCAATAGCAATTTGACGTTTTTAAAATTTAAATGATCTTATATCAATGCTTTGCTCCAAACCATTCAGTGATTCCCTGCTTGATTGAGAGTCTTTAGTACGCTTGATAACTCTCCCCTCTGTGGCTCCTGGTTAACTCTGACCTCTTCTCTTTCCAATATCGCCTTCCACTTTCTGCTCCAGCATACCTGTTTTTCCCTTTCCCTAAGATTCTTTTCTTTAAAAAAAAAAAAAGTTTTTTTTTTTTTTTTTTTAATTTGAGAGAGAGCCCGCCCGTGTGTGTGCATAAGTGGGGGCAGGGACAGACGGAGAGGGAGAAACGGACTCCTTGCTGAGCGTGGCTCTGGACCTGGCACTAGAGGGAGGGCTCCATGAGGGGTTCGACCTGGGGTCCCCCACCTGGGGACTCCATCCTGGGATCCATGAGGGGCTCAATGAGAGGCTCCACCAGGGGTTCCACACCAGGACCCTGAGATACTGACCTGAGCCCAAGCAGACACTTAACTGACTGAGCTATCTGATGCCCCCCTCCAAGATTCCTTTTCCCCATATCTGCATGGCTATCTTCCTCATATTTCTTTCAAGGAGACTTTCCCTGACCACTGTGTTTAATATTATAACCTCCCACTTTTTCCTTATCTCTGGTCCCTTCTTTTTTTTATATATATAGTTTATCACCTATCATCGCTGACACGATGTACTAATATTCTCTTTCCCCTACTTTCATATCTTATGCTCCCTTGTTATACCCAACCTAGAGCATTTGTCTGGCCAGCTGTGTACTTTTAAATATTTGCGGAATGAGCAAATGCATGTATGAAATGTAAGCACTATTGAGCAGTTATATATATATTTTTCAGTAGACATTAAGCATTTGGAATTATTTGAGGATGTTAGTGCATAATTTCACAGGACATGTTTTCTATGTTTGGGTAATTGTGCATTATAATGTAAAGGGTATTTTTAGTCTAGTTGAGTAGTTATTTCTATTAAAGCACAAAGGTAATTGTTGGGGTGCTCTTTAGCAGCTTATTAATAGGAAAAAGTAGAGACTGTTCTCGGCAGTTCTACAGTTTTCTAAATTGAGGCTATTGTGGATATCACCGAGAGACAAGGAAGACCTAAAAACAGGAGGAAGGAAAGGCTCAACACAAAAATGTGAAGCAAGTGAGTAGCAAATAATGTTCTGAGGCACAAATACTCTGATTCAGTTGTATTCCAGTGCTTCCCACAGTACCTGGAGTGTAACACATGCTCAATATTATTAAATGAGTGTTTTTTTGGATAAATATCTTCAATGACTTTGAACCATCATGAACTGTCTTACGCATCTGGCTGGCCTCATATTAACTCTCATGTACCACTTCCCTACCCTTGTCAGGCCTCTCATTTTGTTGGTTAAATACCTAATTCTTTTGTAGAAAGGAATTATGAACATAAACTAAAGGTTTATTTATACTATTTGACCTATTTTACCTTAAAAATTTTGTTCTTTTGGGCACTGGGGTGGTGGTACATGAGCTAGGGGTATGTTCCAGTGTGAAAACTGATGTTTTGGATTTTTTTTTTTTGTATTACCATATTTCATGGTATCCAAGACGTCAACTATCATAAACCAGCCCAATTTCAGAGATGATAAAACGTAAACAATGGTAGCTGGCAATTGTAGGACACAATATTTCAAACATTCTCAACTCAGTGAAGCTAAAGTTATATTTCAAACAATAAAATAGAGTAGTGGCTTCTTACCTACTGCCTGCATTGTGTTGTTGAGGATGGGAGGGAACTCAAAATAATAACCATTACTATGTGTCAGAAATATGTTGAGGGCTTAACTTTTCTATCACTTGATTCCTAACAAGTAATATAATCACACTAAGAGACAGATAAAATATCAGAAATTCAGAAACTGAGATCCAAACCCCCATCTCTCTGAATTCACAATCTACAATCTTTCCACTTTACGAGTTACATGGAGATGTCTGAAGGGTAAAAGTATATTTGTCACCTTGCTCAGTTTGCCTGTGATTCTGCAAAAAATTGGGAGAGATGCTTGGTCTATTGGACACAACTAATTCTGTGTTTTATTTGTATGCATTATTTGTTAACTTATCAAAGTAACACAAGCACAGAGTTTTAAAGACTCAAATATGCTCAAGGTACATAACAAAACATGTTTCTGCTCCTCTTGCTTCTCCCTGATGCAACCATGATCTACTTTTTAAACCATTATTCTGGCATTTACACATATCTGTATTTCTAAATAAATGTGAAAAGAAATAACTCTTGATTCACCAATTTGTGATATTATGTATTAACTTCCTGTTGTCATAAATGAGTATTTGATTGTTTTGCATAGTCTACACCTTTGCTGCCATGCTCCGTTCTCCAATATATTCAGTCAAAATTTTTATTAAAATAGGTTTATTCTTGTGTTTCTGCTGTTCATATCTGAGTACTATTGTATGCTGTGATCATTTTTCATTTTTACTTTTTCTCCTAAGAATTAATGATTAGGCAATTCATTTTCATTTGCTTGGTTTTCTTTGTATCTATTGCTAATGTCCCCCACATCTTCCAATAAACTCTTTGTATAATTTTCATCAAGGCCAATCACATAAGATAATCTGTCAATTCCATTCTTTTCTTCAAAACATCTCTCCTAAAAATAATCATATTTTTTTTTTCTTTCTGAGTCCTGTTGTGTGACTGACATTTTGGGACATTTTTTTATTAGCATATTAGAATTCTTTTGCTTCTTTCTGTTGCTGATTTTTTTTTTCTCATGTCTTAATCTTTCTTAATTTACTCACTTGTTATGAGAATGAGTAGCTTCCAGTACTTTCATTATGTTAAAAGCATGGTGATGGCATGCCCACTGATTAAGTCTTACTGGATTAACCTCTTATGCCTGATAAGTAGTTGGCACCCTGGGATCTCATTTTATTGCCATTTTGGAGATTGTCTTGACTTCTCTCTTGATGAATCGCTAGTTTTCTTTATCTTGTGGTTGCCTTTTATTTGCTTGTATTGCTTAGAGGCCTCTTCCAGTAGCTTCCTGTGAAAGACTATATTAAAAGGAAAATTGAGACTTTGTATGTCTGAAAATACATTATATTCTTCTCACATACTTGGTTGATAGTTTGGCTGAGTAAAAAATTCTAGATTGGAAATGATTTCCATTCAGAAAATTGGAGGTTTTGTTTCATTGACATCTTTCTTTCAGTGTTGCTGTTTGAGAAAGCCAAAGTTATTTCAAGTTGTTCTTTGCAAATAAGCTATTTTTTTTCTTTCTCTAAGACTGTTAGATCTTTTCTAATACACTCTCAACCATTCTGTACCCATACAACCATTCTGTTTTCACTTTCAGTGTAGTATTCAATAAATTACATGAGCTATTCAACACTTTATTATAAACTGGGCTTTGTTTTAGATGACTGCCCAACTGTTGGCTAAGGTAAGTCTTCTGAGCATGTTTAAAGTAGGCTAGGCTAAGCTGTAATGTTTGGTAGGTTATATGAATAGCATTTTCGACTTACAATATTTTCAACTTATGATGAGTGTTTTAGAATCTAATTCCATCATAAGTCAAAGAAGATCTGTATTCATATAAAATAAGTTGGCTTTAGTTTTGTTAGGATACAAACTCTCTCAACTGTGCCTGATATCTCTTCTCACTTCCCATGCACAGATCCTCTATTTAACTCTTTTCACTGACTAAAACTTCATACCTTTTCCAAAGTTGGGAGAGTAGCAGTAATCTAGAGATTAAATTGTTCTCAAACATGTTTAACTCTATCATCTTTATTTTAACAACTCCCTTTATCCCAAGTTCCAAGTGTGCCTAGTGCTGCTGATTACTGAACTATTGTAGATTCTGTAGTCTCTGTTAATTTGGTCTCAGCTTTCCTGTCATGGATTTCAATTTGCCCCCCATTTATCTTCATCCTAGCTCACAAGGTTTTGTCACTATGTTTCCTCCTCTGGTTTTTCTGGCTTTGGGACTTACAACTTAAAAACATTCTATCTACTGTATTGTTTGTGGGGTTTGGGGAGCAAAATTGCATATGTTCCAGAACTAAAAACTGATTTTCAATCTTAAAAGCTCTTAGGCTCATAAGAAGTTGAATCTTAAGGTTTAAAAACATAAAAATAAAGGCATGAATTGACTTATGTAATAATACTAATGAAAGCAAAAGCAGTTAACACTTAAGAATATGTTTTTCGGATCAAGTGCACTTTACATGCTTTGTCTCATTTCAACCTCAGAACATCTATTAGAGATAAGCGCTATTAATAGCCCATTTGCAAAAGAAGAAGCTGAATTTGCCCTACTTTATTGACCTAGTATAAGGCAGAGCTCAAATTCAAACTTAGAACTCTGGTTCTAGACTTATAGCTATCCCTTTGTCATATGTCCTCACCAAATTGTCCTACTGAAAGGAAAGAGTTGGATTCACTTGGGGCATTATGAGCCCTAAACATTTGGATTCTGTAGTGGCTTGACAGAAGAAGCTAGAATGATTTTGATTCTGATTAAAAATGGAGGCAGTATAATTTATTACTTACTGATGTAGAAGAGAAGCAGGTAGTGCATATTAGTAAGATCAACCTATATGGTAAATGTGGTTACTTAATGTTTCTTAATTTTACATTATAGTTAATGTAGAAAACTCTACCTATGTGTTATCAGTAAATTGAAGTATTATCAGTTCTCTGTCAGTGACCTGTTCTAGCTATACATTATTAGGTTAAAAAAAGGATCGGTTTGAAGAAGAAGAATAAATGATTTGCTATGTATTATTTAAGTGCAGCCAAGCTATATGCATCATAAGACTAGTTAGATATAAATTGCATTTATTAAGATAAATGTGTATAACATTTTTTATTAAAATTAATCTTCCAGAATATTTACACTTGTCACCAACAATGTTCTGGAAGATTTATTGTCTTTGATGCATTTGTTGGCGCATATACACTCATTCAGTGTTATCCAGGGTGCTTTGTGCTACAAGCAACTGAAAACCAAACTCAAATTTGAAGTAGATTGATTCATCATCTCACGTAAAGAAATCAAAGGGAAGATGGCTCCATTTGGTTAATTCAGCTCAGTATATATCTGAGCACCCAGATTCTATCCACTATATTCTGCTCTATTCTGTGTGGCAACTTTGCGGACTTGTATATATCATGATTGCAGACAAGTCCAGGTATCATATCAAGATATGAAGATGCCTAGGGGAGTATGAAGGGCTATCTATTTGTTTCTCTTGAGAAGAATGAGGAAATTGTCCCGGAAAACCCTACCACAAAATTGGTTCACATGGTTACAACTGGGGCATGTGTCCTTTCCTAACATAAAAATTGGTTAGGGTAATGTAAGTTAACTTGGCATAACAATCTGAAATATCACGGATATAAGAAATAATGGATATGTTATTTGAATTTCCTTTTTAAAATTGAAGTATAATTAACATACAGTGTTATATTAGTTTCAGGTATACAGAATATTTTTTAAAGATTTTATTTATTTATTTGAGAGAGAGAGAGAGAGAGAGAGAGAGAAACAGCTTGAGAGGGGAGAGGGTCGGAGGGAGAAGCAGGCTTCCTGATGAGCCGGGAGCCTGATGTGGGACTCGATCCCAGGACTCCAGGATCATGACCTGAGCTGAAGGCAGTCACTTAACCAACTGAGCCACCCAGGCGCCCCTCAGGTATACAGCATATTGATTCAACAATAATATTACTTAGGGCTCAGCATGATAAGTGTAGTCACCATCTGTCCTGTACAATGTTATTACAGTATTATGGACTATATTCCCTATGCTGTACTTTTCATCTCTATATCTTATTTATTTTATAACTGGAAGTTTTTAACCTCTTAATCTTCTTTATCTAGTTCACCTACCCCCACCCACCTTCCCTCTAGCAACAACCACAGTTTGTTTTTTGTATTTAAGAGTCTGTTTTTTTCTTCTTCTCTCTTTGCTTCTTTATTTGTTCATTTGTTTTGTTTTTCAGAATCCACATATAAGTGAAATCGTATGGTATTTGTCTTTTTCTGACTTATTTCACTCAGCATAATATCTTCTAGATCCATCCATGTTGTTGCAAATGGCAAAATCTCATCCTTTTTATCACTGAAATATTATTTTATTATGTATGCAATATATATATGTATATATATGCCATATATATATGTTACATCTTCTTTATCCATTCATCTATCAGTGTACACTTGGGTTGCTTCCATATTTCGGCTATTATAAATAATAGTGCAATAGACATGGGGGTCTATATATTTTTTCAAATTAGTGTTTTTGTTTTGTTTGGGTAAACACCTAGAAGTGGGATTGCTGGGACATACAGTGTTTCTATTTTTTAACTTTTGAGGAGACTTCAGACACTTCATATTATTTTTCACAGTGGATGCACCAATTTACATTCCCACCAACAATGCGTGAGGGTTACTTTTTCTCTACATTTTCACCAACATTTTTCATTTCTTGTCTTTTTGGTTCTGGCCATTCTAACAGGTGTAAGGTGATATCTTATTGTGATTTTTATTTGCATTTCCTTGATGGTTAGTGATGTAGAGTACTTTTTCAGGTGTCTGTTGGTGAATTGCCTTTTAAATATTTAAGTGAAATAAATTCACTCAATGAAATTTTTTAGAATTACTTAAAATTTCACAAAAAATGCTTGTGAAAATATGTCATTGCTGATTGTATTAAGAAAACTTTTAATTTGATGGTATTATTTTGAAAATCCTTATGATCATAATCTCATTTTCACATTTAAAGAGAAATAAGCAATTTTTTACATTAGAAATATATGAAGAACTTGATGATTAACTATTATGCAACATGTCTTCTTTCTTGGTTCAAATGTCTCTATTCTATACAAATGTAACCTGCAGAGTGGCAATAATTTTAAATGCAAGTTTTTCTGCAGTTACTTTCTGTTCTTTCCACCAGAATTACTTTGTTTCTTACAGAAATTTATGCCATATTTAGAAACACATTTATACGTGTATCCTTTTCCATTTCTTTCTTCTTTCAGTGTAGCTCACTCATGCTTATGTTATCAGTTGAGTGAATAACACTCAATGATAGATGAATAAATTATTTTGTAAGCACTTTCTAAAAAAATTGCTTAACACAATAATGTCTTTAGATTTACACACTCAGCTTTATATCTGATTTCTTATGTGGTTCTAAATGGATCATTAGATGAATGTAGCTATTATATGGGCTTACAAATGAAGCATGGATTTAGAATTCAAGGACTTCTGCTAGAATCCCTTATATTATAGAAAAGTAACTTAGTAGTAAGGTCTTTTTAAAAGCGATCCTGTTAAGTGACATTTTCCCCCACTCTTACCTTCTAACAGAATTTTTTTATGCTGTGGTGTTGACCATTTTTGTTGTTGAAAATTTAATGAAGTAATTAAAGTATAAGTCATATTAATTGAATATCATAGATCTATATTAATTAACTCCAGTCCTGTGATTTTGTTTTTACTTGTTTCTCTTTGCATGACTGACTATTGTAGATATTTGGAAGAGAAAATATGTGAGATAAGAATTTCCTTCCTGTATGTTTCTTCATTTTCTCATTTGTTCTTTTCTTTTTTGAAAAAGCAATTACATTTCCAAGAGTGTCTTATCAATGCAAATATACTTTTTCTTAAGGTAACTCTTTTCTTTAAGATTTATTTATTTATTTGAGAGAGAGAGAGAGAGTGCAAGCGGGGGGAGGGACAGAAGGAGAGAGAGAGAGAGAATCCCCAAGCAGACGCTTGGCTGAGTGCAGTCCCACCTGGGGCTTGATCTCAGGACCCTGAGATCTTGACCTGAGCTGAAACCAAGAGTCAGAAGCTTAAGTAACTAAACCACCCAGACGCCCCTTAAGGTAACTCTTTATTATGGGTGGGGATGCAGCAAAAAGCAACCACTTATTTATTCCAGCATTATGCTTTTGTGATATGATCCTATGTATATTTTTATTTACTGTGCGTACAACACTGTTTTTCTCTCTAGACTCTTACAGAATAATCCTGGATTATGGCAATGCAAGCAGTCTTTTCTTCCACTGAAATAATGTTATTAAATATCGAGTCTGGAAGAAGAGATGAATGAAATCCTGAATCTATGTATTGCTTTTCAATTACCTCCCAAAGGCTCTGTCTGTGTCTCTTCAAAGACAAAATCAATCTTCAGTAAAATTTTGCTCTTTCTATAAACAATTACTAAAGTAATAAGAATGTTAAAGAATCTCATTCACACATAGAAATTCAGCAAATGGGTCTACACATTAAAGGAAAAATTACTAGATATAAGAGACTCTCAGATTAACACTTGAATGTTTTTATTGTTTCCTCACTTCCCTTCTCTACCTGCTCCCCACCTCCCTCTTTGTCATTCCTGGTTCTGTTCTGTCTGCAGATACTGCAGAATGGTGAAGAAAACAGGCATGGCCTTCAAGGAGTTTGCATTCTAATTGTCTAAAAAAATCACTTGAGAATGTTGACTTCTCGATGAAAGGGTCCTGGGATAATTGGTCACTTATTGAAAGATAAATTTAGAAAGCGTTTAATGTCAAAACTAATATTAAAGTAAATTTGAGATTTTTTAAAACGTTGAATATTAAAGTGTGATATCAAAAATGTCATAGAAAAAATAGATATTTGAATTTTGGATCTCGTAATAAAGAAGAATCACCTTAGTTTAAAACTAATAGAAGATTCACATCAGAACAGATGGGTAAATTTGAATACATAAATATGTATTAAAACTATTTTGTATCAAAATATGCATATTTTAATATACAGCGTAAAAAACTGAACATACTTAAATCAAAATATTTTAGTAGATATTTTTACTGTTTATATATATATTTAAAATTGTATCCCGCTCCCTTTTCTGTATTTTACATATTAACTGCTTTGGCCATGGCTTAACTGTATAATCAAAAAATAAACAAAAAAATTGAGTCCTTTTTGAAAAGGATGATAGCTAAGAATGAGGTCAGGCTACAGGATTTGATAACTAAGATAGCCAAATTAAAATTTCATTTCAGATTTTAAATAGCATATACTCAAAAATCAAATTCAAATAAAAATTGAATCAATAAAAAGTAATATTAATTTTCAATTTTTAAGTGAAAGTAATGGGTTTTAAAACCTATTTTATCCTCCTTCATACTAAAATTTTAAAAAGATGCAAAGCTAAGAGTAACATTATCAAATCTATTATATTCTATTATTTCATGTCCTTTTTTTCACTTGATGCCATGGATGAGACATACTCAGAAAAAAAATCGCTGTAAGAATATTCATGATTCTTATTTTTACTAAGCTTATTTATGTATATATATATTTATGTACATATGCATGTATTTGCTTCAAGATGTTTTAGAGGGGATACAAGTTTCTTCTCTGCCCTGTTTAGATTAGCTTCAGAGAAACACGCACCTAACAAGGAGGAAGGAGGATGAAAGGCTCATTTATGGACAGTTCTGTATTATCAAAAAAATTACTTACATATTTGGCAAAATAGCCTCCCTGTGAGTCCAGAATAATAATGCTGGATTGTTATATAACCAAAATTGTTAATTTTATGGATGAGAGAATTGAGATGCCAAGATGTTAAATGCCTGGATCAAGGCTATTCATTCAGCACACAATTACTGAGCACATACCCTGTGCCAGCCACCTTCCTCAGGACTAGAAACTTACCATTAATATAACATGAAACTTTCTATTCTCCTGGAACTTACATTCTAATGGAAATGGCTCAGTTTTCCTAAATGCTATTCCCATACACATACCATTGTATGGCACTTCCTTAGCAATTGAAAATTTTATGAATATGAGTAAGCATTCATGTTTGGAATTTAAAAAAATCATAAATGAGATATTTCTCTGCTTTTTTGCTATTCAGATTATCTCCAGCAATTCTAAATATGCCAGAAGTACCAGAGATTCAGCAAAAATAACTCTACAATCCTAATCAGAAAAAAAATTTGAAAATGTTTTGATTGATGGATATTTGTCATGGAAATCAATACTGGTGGATAAAATGAATGTTAGAAAATATGATTGAAATATACAGAATCTTTGATATGATAATAAATTTCACCTTCTCTCTTGACTACCTACCTTACTTGAGTGCTTTTATTGTCACATTTATTTTATAATTTTATAGAAATATATGTTATTTTTGTAAAAGGTCCACAGAAAGGTCTTAAGAAGAAATTTAAAAGCACTTATACTCTCAGAACTAGGAAGTAAGTGGGAAGTTATTCTGTGGTTCATATCTTCATTTTTCCAGGATATATTTATGATCTATAGATTATGTTCTGTGCACATCAAGTATTTTTAGATGATACAGAGTTCAATTTTCTTATTAATTATACAACCAACATTCACATATTATGTTTGTTTTAGCTTTAAAAATATTACTAATATTTACATAGGCCGATCAATTGAACATAGCCCCATATATGCACAATTAAAATATAATTATAAAATATATATAGAAATAGAAAATTTATAATAGAAAACTTATAAAATACATACTTTACAATTTTAATATATTAAAATTTCCATTTATTGGCATTGTTGTCTAGTTAAAGTTTCCAATGAGCAAGTATTATGGAATAGCAAAGTTTAATCCATATTAACTTAATTTCATGTGTAGCTTTTACTGATATTTTGGCAAATATGTCACTGAATAACATCAGGAAAGCATTAAAGTTTTATGCCTTTGATCTCAAAAGTTAGGAAAAGAATTAAAAAAATCTATAAAAGTTGAATATTCTCATCACTCAACACCTACTCACATGGAAATGTGACTGTAGAATAAGGAGAGAATATGAAAAATTAGCTGTCTCTACATTACTAGGTATAAAATGAATTAGTATTGCTCAATGCATTCATATAAATATCCCCAAATATAGGCATCTCAGAAAAGTTTAGAGCCCTGTGCTACAACATTATGGGATCTTTCTAACTGAAGAATGAGTCTCCTGTAAAATGTGAAAAAATATATAAAATATGATTTATATTCTATTGACAATTTACTACTCTAAAGTGTTTACTTTTGGGGAGCCTGGGTGGTGTAGTCAGTTGAGCATTCAGCCCTTGGTTTTGGCTCAGGTTGTGATCTCATGGTCATGAGATCCAGCCCCTGGTCAGGTCCGAGCTCAGGGTGGTGCGTGCTTGAAATTCTCTCTCCCTCTCCCTCTACCCCTCGCACTCGTGCTCGTGCTCTCTCTAAAATAAATAAATAAATCCTAAAAAATAAAATAAAATGTTTACTTCTATGAAGACATGAAATTGATGGATGCCTCGCTCCCTGACAATTTCCCAGCCCAATTCTGCCAAATGTGAAGATGTGGTTGCTCAATCAATACAAACACTTCCACAGTGCATCGTTCCTTGTTTACTCGGTATTTTTACATTGCTGATTTTATAGTAGTGTTTCCATTATTAAATGGTAGTTTGGAAACCAGACAGCAAATTAGTGTGTACTATTTGCAAGAATGTAATTCCAAGTGTGAGAACACACACACAGACACACACATACACACATATATTCAGGTGTCCTCTGCTCATAGAGAGTGATAGAACAGTGGTTCTGAAACTTTAGCTTGCATGAGAATCTCGTGGGGACTTTGAAAATCCCTGGGCCCTACCACCACAGTTTCTCAACTTCCTGGCTTGGGGTGTGGTTAAGATTTGCTCATTAACAATATTCCAGGTGATGCTGATGCTGTTAGTTTTGTAGTCCACATTTTGAGAACCAGTGTTTTAGAGGGGAAAATATTGGGCATAAAGACATTTGGACAGTAGCTGGAGGGTGGCATAGTCCTTTTGTTCCTTGTGTATTGGTCGCTTCAGGAGGATTTTTTTTAAATTTACATTTTAAAAAATTGTTTATTCCTATAATACATTGAAAAAATACGGTTGCTCTTTTTTGCTTTTTGATAGATCAAATCAGAGGTGGGATGACACCTAGACCAGCATTATGCACACTGGAAAATGATGTTTTTTCATACAGTCATTCCCTTGACAAGTATTTATTCATCAGTAAAGCATTAAAATTGATGTTGGAGTCTCTGGTAGATTAAAACAGCCTAACTTAAGTTCACACACATGCATACAAACACACATATTTTATATGGGAAAAGAAATATATTGATGTGTCTAGGTTGGGAAAAAAAAAGTTGTGAAAGATTGCCTGTGTGCCAGGCTTTTGATTTGCTGTGAAATTCTGGTCAATTCTCAATGACATGACTCACACAGTATCTTGGTAGAATGTTATTAAGTTGCTAAGACAAGCTACCTCTCTCCAGTGAGGCTGCTGAAAGATGAGGAAGATTACAACTACTTGTGATTGAAACTGATTGAAAATTATTATCTTCCACGGAGGAAAATCCCAAGCTATTCTTTTTGATTTGTGTACTTTCTATGAAAAAAAATGGTGAGAACAGGGATTATTTTATTTTTCCTTCAGTGTGCACCAAATTTTGAAATTGAACATGTTCATATTTTTAAAATTTCTAAATCTTTAGTATATTTTGAATATTAATGGATATTAAGCCCTGAAACAAGATATTTTCATATATGCATTGTTAGCCCTTGTAGATTAAGTGATAGAATGAATGGCTTTTTCACTTTTCTTCTAGATTTGAGGCAACAAATGCCCTTAAAAATGTTCCCTTATGTTCTACTCACAAGCAGAAAGTCAAAACAGTGTTGGGGTCAATCTTTTTCACTTTATGGATCTGTAAACTCTAAATAGAACTAGACATAAGGTATTAAATAATGCTGACCAAAGCACTAGAGAAAAGTCAATAAATGAAATGGAGAAATAATCCAAGTTACGAAGGTAGACTTGCTTCATAGGTGTGTTCTTTCATATTACTTTTAAGGAAGTCTAATATAATGAGACCAAGTGGACAATATAATAACAACTGAAAGAATATATGCAATAACATAGAATGTTCTAATTAATGGTAAATATAATTTTCGAGTACCTTTGAATACTTTGATAAACTTTGAGATAGATTTTTAGCTTTAAAATGGAAATTAAAGTTTGTGATACTTGGAAATTAAAATTTGAAATGGAAATTAAAGTTTGTGATACAGTGGAAATTAAAGTTTGTGAAACCAGAAAATTTTATGTGACATATATTTATAAAAGCTATAATATGAATAACCACTCAGATTTAATTTTCATGCTATTAAAATAACATAGGAATAGAAAAATGACAGCAAACAAAAATTAAATGGAGAGACCAGGTCATTAATATCTGCACTTCTTACCATCTCTTCTCTCCGCCAAATATCTTAGTCTTTTTCTCCAGGAAAACTTAAATACAAAGTGTACAAACCATCAAAATTATAAGGCAAGGTATAACAAAGGTAGGATACACTGGAATCTTGATTTTTTTATGTTAATTAATCTTATTTTAAAGTAGAAAAACTGGTTATTTTTAAATTTAACTATTAGTGCTGTCAAATGATTTTTGAGTAAGTATACCTATTTATCTCATAGTTTTAAACAGAGATAAGAATTTTAAACACTGGCTTACTGAGAGGGCATGGACTCACGAGAGTGACCCCATAAAATGCTGTGTCCATCTGTTATGTCTCCTCTTGCAGGATCAACCACAGGTTATTATCTAGAAGCCAAGGAAAAACAAAACAAAACAAAACAAAATTCAAATTCTTATGTCAACATTGCACCCAACTAACATAAAATAATTCCTGTGAGTAAAAATAGAATAGACTTTACTTCACTTTTCTCAAATCAGGCAGCCCTAGCAGTAAATTAAAACCATGGTAACTCAGGCTCTGTTCGTAAAGTCATACACACGACTTTAATATGCCTTAAAAAAAAAAAAAAAAGAAAGTTGCCTAGTGTATCATTTCCAATGCTCTGTAACAAATTGCCTCAAACTTAGTGGGATAAGGCAACACAAATTTATTATGTTATGTTTTTGGAAGTAGAAGTCTGAATGGTTTTACAAGGTTAAGATCAAGGACTATGTTTTAACTGGATGCTGTAGAGGAGAATCCATTCCTTGCTAGGGGCTGCCTTCATTCCTTCGTTTGTGGACCTATCACTCTGACCTCTGCCTCTGTAGCCACATTATTTTACTCTGACCTTCCTGCTTCCCTCTTAACAGTGATTCTTCTGATTATATTGGGCTTATCTAGGTATTCCAGGACAATCTTCCCATCTCAAAATCCTTAACTTAATCACGTCTGCAAAAGCCGCTTGCATTATAATGTAACATACTCCAAGGATTAGAATGTAAACATCTTTGAGGGGCCAATATTTTTCTTACCATAGATAGGAACAAAATTTTTATGTAATAAAAATGCTTAGTTTCTGTGGTAAGTTAAATGGTGTTCCCCTAAAAGGCATACCCATGTCAAATCTCTGGATACTGGGAATGTCACCTTATTTGGAAGAAAGGATCTTTGCAGATTTTAAGTCAAAAATCTTGAGAAAAGCGCCTTCCATCCTCCCCTGTCCTTGAAATGTACCTTTGAACTACTATTCCCATGCTAACAGCCCTTTCAAGGATGCAGTTTTGTGAGTAAGGTGTTCTTGAGACTATTGAGTAAGGTGTTGTTGAGAGCAAGATTTTGGGGGCACCTGGGTGGCTCAGTCAGTTAAGCGTCCGCCTTCAGCTCAGGTCATGATCTCCAGGTCCTGCGATCCAGCCCTGCACTGGGCTCCCTGCTCAGCGGGCAGCCTGCTTTTCTCTCTCTCCCTGTGCCGCTCCCCAACGCTCATTATCATTCTCTCTCTCAAATAAATAAATAAAATCTTTTTTTTTAAGATTTTATTTATTTGACAGAGAGATACACAGCAAGAGGGGAACACAAGCAGGGGGAGTGGGAGAGGGAGAAGCAGGCTTCCCGCGGAGCAGGGAGCCCGATGTGGGGCTCGATCCCAGGACCCTGGGATCAGGACCTGAGCCGAAGGCAGACGCTTAATGACTGAGCCACCCAGGGGCCCCAAATAAATAAACTCTTAAAAAAAAGAGAGAGAGCAAGATTTTGTTGAGAATACATAACTAAACCCAGTTAAGTCCTCTATATAAACTTTTTTTTTTTTAATAAGTAGAGCCTGATGCAGAGCTCCATCTCACAACCCTGAGACTGTGACCTGAGCAGAAATCAAGAGTCCGATGCTTAACTGACTGAGACACCCAGGTGCCCCTAAACTTTTAAGATTCTAGTGGGTGGGTGTGAAAATCTTCTTGTCTTGGGGCCACTCAAGACAAGCCTCATATGTAAGTTCCCTTGTTTATTAAAACTGCCACCTATCAATCTGGAATCATCTGCTTCTTTCTTTGGTCTTTCCCAGCCCTCTGTGTATGGAGGCCAGTTTCAGATTTCACCTGGGGAACTTCCAAGGTTGCAAACCAACATTATAGCAGTCATAGGAAAATAACATTTTCTCTAAATGTAAAAGTTTTTGAAAGACATACTTCACATTCTAGGAATTTTTCAAAAGAAGATTAAAAACAACTTTAATAGTCACAAAATTCATATACTGTACATTTATAATCTTAAAGATATTCATATGTTAACATATCTTTAAAAGACTGTATAGAAAGGGTGCCTGGGTGGCTCAGTCCATTAAGTGTCCTAACCTTGAGTTTCAGCTCAGGTTATGATTTCAAGAGATCAAGCCTTGTGTTGGGCTCTCCGCTCAACGTGGAGTCTGCTTGAGATTCTCTCTCCCTCTCCTGCTCATTCTCTCTTCACTCTGTCTCTCTCTCTAAAATAAATAAATCTTAAAAAAAAACTGTGTAGAAATATCATACCTTGAGATATATCCAAAGGGGATTTTTCATTTGTGATCACAGAAAGATAATACTTATTTCTGATATGAAATGTTTCAGGAGTTGAGTAAAGTTTTACAGAATTGAAAAAAGATTTACTGTAGATTTTTGTTGTGGATTAAGCAAAACAAACCTATAAATCCCTTCCTTTCATACTGGTTGACTAAAAATAATTTGTAAGAAAAGAAAGAGATTGTATATGACGTTGTTACTCTGGGTGCCAAATATAAACTTTTAAATAAATTCACAATAAGATGAGTATTTAAGAGGATAGTTGATAGAAAGAAGTCATTCTTTATTGGTGCCATTATTTATGTTTCTCATTTTCTACAAATTTTCTTGGAGAGATGCTAGATGGAAAAGTAAATTTCAAATGTTATAACACCTGGGCTTCATTAAAATTTTCTAATGAGAAACCTTATACTTATAGATGTACTAAATATTATAGGAATACAAATTGCTGATGATTTTTCATAGTTTTTGAGATTAATAGTACTTATACTTCGTGAGCTCTTTTTTATTATGTTTTTATTATTTCTTTTGAATGCATATCTTATTTTTTACCCAAGCCTGAATAACATCTAAATTATTTCCAACCCAGAATAGTCAGATGGTGTAAAGGAGTGCAAGAACCATACATAAAGTGTTTAAAACAGAATGGCCTGCAGTTATCATTGGAGTTAATGTCATAGAACTGTTATCTGAACCACTTCTCATTTTTATGCCATGGTTTAGAATGTTTTTGTATTTAGTTTGGTCATTGGTATTTATTTATTTATTTATTTTTAAAAGATTTTATTTATTTATTTGACAGAGAAAGAGATAGTGACAGCAGGAACACAAGCAGTGGGGAGTGGGAGAGGGAGAAACAAGCTTCCCGCTGAACAGAGAGACCAATGTAGGGCTCTATCCCAGGACCCTGGGATCATGACCTGAGCCGAAGGCAGATGCCTAACCGACTGAGCCACTCAGGTGCCCCTATTTATTTTTTTTAATAATTTAATTTTCAATGTACTGGGGAAAAAAGCAAAACTTTAGCCACAAATATGAAGATAAATGGCTCTATCACCCACCCTGAGATCTTGTGCAAGTCTCGTGTGTGTGTGTGTGTGTGTGTGTGTATGTGTGTGCATGTAATTGATTTATAGCATTTGCCAATACTCTGGGTCTTAGATTTATTCAAATAATATAAATTTAGGATATACACTCTTTTTGGGGTTTGTTGATTTTTGTCCATCATCATTTCCAGAGTCTCAAAACTGTGCATGGCAACAGTATATTTGCTTTGGTGAACATAGGTATCAATGACAACTATAACCTGCTTATCATACTTTGAGATATATCCAAAGGGGATTTCTCATTTGTGATCATTGAAAGATAAATACTTATTTCTGATATGAAATGTTTCAGGAGTTGAGTAAAATTTTACAGAATTGAAAAAAGATTTACCGCAGATTTTTGTTGTGGATCAAGCAAAACAAACCTATAAATCCCTTTCTTTCATACTGGTTGACTAAAAATAATTTGTAAGAAAAGGAAAAGATTGTATATGACATTGTTACTAAATATTACTAAATATTTCTACCTATGGTTAAAACATCTTTTAAATAAAGATTAAACTTTATTATTTTAAACAACACTGGGATCTAAAATTTCCTAATGACATGTTTATAATACAGTATTCTATAAGTCAATCATTTTCTTATAATCATATTTTTATTGACTGCAAGACACACTGATTTGAAGTAGCATATATATTTATATATATATAAAAGAATAGTGATTTTACACAGATTAATGTAACATTTAATTGCAAATTTATGGTGGAAAGATATTTAAAGTGTAAACACATCCAAATTACATACCTCTTTTATTTGAAGCTCATGAAATTCACCTTAGGTTAAAATATTGATAATTAGTATGAGCCATCAGAAATTTGTGGTATTATATCTAAGGGTTTGACAGCCTTGTTTTCTCTATACTGACTTTGCCTCTTATTTCTCATATTCTGATGTTGTTTAGTAGTAGTATATTAGATGCTTTTCCCTAGTAAATGATAAAAGGTCCCAAATTTTGATATCTAATTAAAATAAATTTAACTTTGCTAGTTAAAAACTAGAACAATCTAGTATTAACTTTATTTTTGGAAATCATATTTGGAATTATACTTTATCCTTAGATTAACTCCAGACATCACTGAAACAACCCATCATGACTAGATGACTTTCAGAGTTTCAATATGGAAGCCCAAATGATAATGAAACCAAAGCCTCACAATTTGAGGTCAAGAAATCTCAGCACAAGGGTGCCTGGGTGGCTTAGATGGTTAAGCGTCTGCCTTTGGCTCAGGTCATGATCCCGGAGTCCTGGGACTGAGTCCCGCATCGGGCTCCCTGCTCCTTGGGAGCCTGCTTCTCCCTCTGCCTCTCTCTCTCTCTCTCCCTCTCTCTGTCTCTCATGAATAAGTAAATAAAATCTTTATAAAAAAAAGATCTCAGCACAAATTTTAAATAATATCTATTCTAAATGTCTGTGCCATTTAAAAGTCAACAGTTTCCCTCTTTTCATTATGGCAAATTTATATTTTATTTTTTATTTCGATTCTTTGGCAGTAAAATATGGACTTCTAAACTTGCAAATTCTCAAGTCCGTATTTTAAGTGTGTTTATTGACTGTGTATTTTATGATTCTATATAGCAGTCTGTTCTCTAACTATTGTATTTTTAAAATATCATTATACTTGGAATAACAAAAAAAAAGAAGAGGTATTGCACGAAAAAGGGCAGGGAAGGAAAGGTAGAAGAAAGAAAAGAAAGAATGCTTGGAATTACAAATGGAATAGATCAGAGATGTAGAAGGAAGAGGGATTGCTCAACCACTAAATGGAATAGGATGAAAAAGATGACGTAGAATGCTGGCAAGGAGGAGCTGCAGGAACTAAGGAGAGCTGTGTCTGCCTCTATCACTGAGCAGATGATTGTGGAGACAGGGAAACCAACAAGAGTGCATTCTCAGCCATGTACCTGAGGGCTGATTCTAGTGAGTCTGGAGCCAGCATGCTGGCACTTAATCCTGGTAGCAAACAGTTGTATTTTTCAAACTCAGGCCTATATTAGAATCATAGGGTGGATTAGTTAAAATACAGCTTGCTGGGGCCTGCCCCCAGTTTCTAAGTCAGTAGGTCTGGGGTGAGACTTCAGAATTTGTATTTCCAACATCTTCCTGGGTAATGCTGACCACCCTGATCTGAATCAATCCTTTGAAAATCACCACTATGTGGGATTTACACTCATATGACCCTCCTGCTCTGTTAGTGCTTAGGGGACTGATGACAGGGGAAGACAGCCACCAAATAATGGGTATGGATCAAGGATGCAATAGGCTTTCAGGGTCATTGCTCAAGAATTCATTTAACCCTTCAGTCTGGTGCCCTGATGCACACAAGAATCCAGGGAAGCTCAGACATCACACTTGAGTCCTCCATCTAGGATGGATCTGAAGGATGACTGCTGGGATGGAGTAGATGCTCCTGGTAGATCTGGTGGAAGAGATAAACTACATATGCAGGGTGGGCTTCAGATTCTCTCCTGGACATGGCAGTTGGGAGTAGAACAAGTGTCATATAGGAATGCACCAATGGCACAGAATATAGGAGCCAGAGGGATGGGTTTTGAGAATATGAAGGCCACTACTTTGTTCCACAGCGTGGTGAATGCTGTTGCTCCAAGAATTCACGTGGAGAAAAATCAGAAGAGAAGTGAGATTTACAATGTGAGATGTGACAAAGAGTTTCAGTAAGATAAGGGATAAAAAGTCTACATTTGGCAATAAGGGAACTAATGTTAGAAGAATTTTGGTAAAGTGATCCCGTGGTCCTGGTAGTAACGAGATGGCTTTGGGCTTATGAGGGAATAGATGGAGAAGCAGAGAGCTTTTCAATTGCTTGAGTATGCAAGGGACAAGCTAGAAGATCTGAATACTTTTTGCAATTTATGGATGGAAAAGAAGCTTGAGCATTTTTATCTGCTGAGAAAGATCTAGTAAAGTGAGAGTCTGAAGACACAGGAGGAAAGGGGTAATTAATTCCAGAAGAGGAAGGAGATAACTGATTTTGTAAATTTCTTTAGGAAGTTGGAGGGGTTCTGTGTTCAGAACATCAAGGAGCTATTAAATGTAACCTGCTATTTCTAAGGTCTTTCTTGGGATTATTGTTATAAGTATGTGGTAATCTATTTTGATATTTTCATTTTGTCTCAGCTATAATGAGAAATTAAATTTGGAGGAGTTTGTGCAAATTTTTATTTCTTCTCAGCTTATACTCAAGGTATTGCTATTTATCATCACTTTCTTTTTGTATACGTCCATTAGGTGAATAATTGGTCACCAACTAAGAAATTTCCCCACACAGACTTTTTTGGTTGTTTGCTTTTGTTCTTGTTGCCTTTTAGGTGGCTTACTTGATTTATTTTTTTCCTATAATATAAAAAGTAGTCTTGGAAGTACCTCAAAGTAAAATGATCAGTTTGATTCAATAAGTGTGTCTGTTTTGTTTGTATGTTTGTTTTTGCTTTTGTCTTTTGTTTTGGTATTCTCTATTTAAGTTAGTATACCAAACTTAAAAAAAATAGTTTTTAAACATATATTGCATTATTTGTTTCAGAGGTACAGATCTGTGATTCAACAGTCTTGCACAATTCACAGCGCTCACCATAGCACATACCCTCCCCCATGTCTATCACCCAGCCACCCCATCCCTCCCACCCCACCCCCACTCCAGCAACCTTCAGTTTGTTTCCTGAGATTAAGAATTCTTCATATCAGTGAGGTCATATGATACATGTCTTTCTCTGATTGACTTATTTCACTCAGCATAACACTTTCCAGTTCCATCCACATTGTTGCAAATGGCAAGATCTCATTCCTTTTGATGGCTGCATAATATTCCATTGTACATATATACCACATCTTCTTTATCCATTCATCTGTCGATGGACATCTTGGCCCTTTCCACAGTTTGGCTATTGAAGACAGTGCTGCTATAAGCATCGGGGTGCACATACCCCCCTCGGATCCCTACATGTGTATCCTTGTGGTAAATACCCAGTAGTGCAATTGCTGGATCGTATGGTAGCTCTATTTTCAACTTTTTGAGGAACCTCCATGTTTTCCAGAGTGGTTGCACCAGCTTGCATTCCCATCAACAGTTTAGGAGGGTTCCCCTTTCTCTGCATCCCCACCAACATCTGTCATTTCCTGACTTGTTAATTTTAGCCATTCTGACTCGTGTGAGGTGGTATCTCATTGAGGTTTTGATTTGGATTTCCCTGATGCCGAGCGATGTTGAGCACTTTTTCATCTGTCTGTTGGCCATTTGGATGTCTTCTTTGGAAAAATGTCTGTTCATGTCTTCTGCCCATTTCTTGATTGGATTATTTGTTCTTTGGGTGTTGAGTTTGATAAGTTCTTTATAGACTTTGGATACTAGCCCTTTATCTGATATGTCATTTGGAAATATCTTCTCCCATTCTGTCAGTTGTCTTTTGGTTTTGTGGACTGTTTCTTTTGTTGTGCAAAAGCTTTTTATCTTGATGAAATCCCAATAGTTCATTTTTGCCCTTGCTTCCCTTGCCTTTGGTGATGTTTCTAGGAAGAAGTTGCTGTGGCTGAGGTCAAAGAGGTTGCTGCCTGTGTTCTCCTTTAGGATTTTGATGGACTCCTGTCTCACATTTAGGTCTTTAATGCAATATATGTTAAGAAAAAAAAAAGAAGAAGATAGCAGGAGGGGAAGAATGAAGGGGAGTAAATCGGAGGGGGAGACGAACCATGAGAGACGATGGACTCTGAAAAACAAACTGAGGTTTCTAGAGGGGAGGGGGTGGGGGGATGGGTTATCCTGGTGATGGGTATTAAAGAAGGCACATTCTGCATGGAGCACTGGATGTTATGCACAAACAATGAATCATGGAACACTACATCACAAACTAATGATGTAATGTATGGTGATTAACATAACAATAAAAAAGTTTAAAGAAAAAAATAAAAAAATAGTATCTGCTTACACATTTCATGTAAAAGAAAGTGTTAAAACTTGATTGTGGATCAAATCTTAGTTCTACCCTTCAGGAACACTTTCTTGGAAAACTTTATATCTTATCTCCTTTTAAGCTGATTTTTTCCCGCTAAAACATAAATAACAAAGAAATAAATTCTCTTGAACTACTTGACCATTCTGTAGATGGTTCAGAGAAGTCTGAACAATCTATCAGCTGGGCATGTCCTGGGTGTAACTTGCAGGACAAGGGTGGAGTTGCCAGAAAAAGAGAGAGGGGGATATTTGGACCCAGACACAGGGCAAGGTTTTTGTTTTGTTTTGTTTTGTTTTTCCCACTCGAAACAGCGTGAGACTCCATAAGGAGGGAAAAGTGAAGGATGAAAGAGAAGCCAGGGGCTGAAAATGGAAGTTGAAGTAGGATTCCAGTGCTTGGAACCGGTAAAAGCCAACAGATTTTGCTGATTTTATTGCTATTGTGGATTTTTTTCATAAGTCATATGCTAACTAGGACTTGGTTGGAAGGATGAGCGATAGGCACACTTAGGCTAGCTGGGGCATAGGGGTCTTGAGAAGGAGATTGCTAGTCATTTGAAGACTGTTTTTGAGTATTGCAAGAGTTGCTGATTCACGGAAACATCAAGCTTGTCAATCCAGCAATAAGGGTTCTTTGCAGGCTCTCTATCAGACTGGATTGACTGGCTTTGCCTTAGGTGCCAATCATTGTGCTTAAAAGGGGTCGGGCAATAGAAGCTTGGGCAAAAACTTTTGCCTGTGTTATCTACTAATATTTTCACCTTCTTTGTTTGCTTGTTTTTTAGCTAAGTATTTAGTAACTAACGATAAGTCTGCATTTCCAATCTTCTGCTATCGTTAGATTATTTTGACTAAGTTACTGCCAATGATATACAAATAGAAATAAGGTGTACAACTTCAGGGTTGAGCTCTAACGGAAAGAAGATCCCGCCCTCCACTTCTCTTTTCCTTCCCTCCCTCTAACTGAAAATTCTCTATTGCCTGCTCAGTCATGAGATAAGGTGAAAGAGATAAAATGGTTTTGTATGTTTTTTGGTTTGAAGTACTACATTTTGTTTTATTTTGTTACAGCAGTGTATATACTAATCAGCACATTTCTCAAGATGTGTCATCAATTCATTCAACAAGTATTTATTCAATACTACGTGCCTGCCCCTTTTCTAGCAACAGTAAATAAGAGCACAAAGAAAATCCCTACTTTCACAGAGTGTACTTTCTAGTTAAGAAACTACCCAGTAAAAGGATAAATTTTGTGAAATACATAGTTTTTAACTGAGTACTATGGATAAAATATAGTAGGAGTAAGAGAATATTATGAAAAACTATATATTAACAAATTGGAAAATGTAGAAGAAATGCATAAATTCCTAGGAATATATAAACTACCCAACCTGACAGGAAGAAATAGAAAATTTGAACAAATCAATTACCAGCATTAAAATGGATTCAGTAATCAAAAAACTCCCAACAAATAAAAGTCCAGGACCAGATGGCTTCACAGGCGAATTCCACCAAATATTTAAAGAAGAGTTAATGGCTATTCTTTTCAAACTATTTCAAAAAAATAGGAAAGGAAGGAAAAGGGGCACCTGCGTGGCTCAGTGGGTTAAGCATGTGCCTTGGCTCAGGTCATGATCCCAAGGTCCTGGGATCCAGCCCCAGTGGGCTCCCTGATCAGTGGGAGCCTGCTTCTCCCTCTCCTGCTGCCCCTCCCCACTGCTTGCTTGTTCTCCCTTGCTCTCTCTTTCTCTCAAATGAATAAATAAAATATTTAAAAAAAGAAAAGAAAAGGAAGGAAAACTTCAGATTCATTCTATGCAGCCAGCATTATCTTGATACCACCCAGATAAAGACACCAGTAAAAAAGAGAACTATAGGCCAATATCCCTGACGAATAGAAATGCAAAAATCCTCAATTAAATACTAGCAAAGTGAATTCAACAATAAATTAAAAAAAGCATTCACCTTGATCAAGTGGGATTTATTTCCAATTTGTAAGTTTGTTCAGTATTCACAAATCAATCGACATGATACACTGCACTGATAAAAGAAAGGATAAGAACCATAGGATCCTCTCAGTCAATGTGGAGAAAGCATTTGACAAAGTAAAACATCCATTGATGATAAAAACTCCCAACAAAGTAGGATCAGAGGGAACGTACCTCAATATAAAAAAGGCTATATATGAAAAAATGACAATTAACATCATCCTCAATGAGGAAAAACTGAGAGCTTTTCCCTTAAGGTCAGGAACAAGACAAGGATGTCCACTCTCACCACTTTTATTCAAAATAGTACTGGAAGTCCTAGCCACAGCAGTCAGACAACAAAAAGAAGTAAAATCATCCCAATCAGTACAGAAGAAATAAGGTTTTCACTATTGGTAGATGACATGATACAATACCCAAAAGACTCCACCAAAAAACTGCTAGAACTGATAAAATGAATTCAGTAAAGTCACAGGAAACAAAATCAATGTACAGACATCTGTTGCATTTCTAAATACCAATAATAAAGGAGCAGAAAGAGAATTTAAGAAAACATTTACAATTGAGCCAAAAATAATAAGATGAGAACATTAGTCACACATACAATGGAATATTAGTCATAAAAAGAATGAAATCTTGCCATTTGTGACGACATGGATGGAGCTAGAGAGTATAATGCTAAGTGAAATAAGTCACAGAAAGGCAAATACCACATGACTTCACCAATATGTGGAATTTAAGAAACAAAACAAACAAGCAAAAGGAAAAAAAAGAGACAAACCAAGAAACAGACTCTTAATTATAGAGAACAAATTGATAATTACCAGTGGGGTTTGGGTTAAATAGGTGATGGGGATTAAGGAGTGAGTGTACTTGTCATGATGAGTACAGGTGATGTATGGAATTGTTGGATCACTCTTTTGTACACCTGAAACTAAAATAACACTATATGTTAACTAACTGGGATTAAAGTGAAAACTTAAAAGAACAAAACAAACAAACAAACAAACAAAAAACCCAAACGAACAAATAAACAAAAAATATAGTAGGAAAATGGGAAGGATAAATGCTAAATGGGAATTGAACTTTAAGATAACATCAACAGAAAAGACCTGACTGAAAAAAGTGATTTTAGAGTTAAATCCTGAAGGAAGTAAGAAAGCAGCCATGCAGACATGGGATAAAGAGAGAACATTCTAGGCAGAGGCCTGATGAGTGGAAAGACTATGAGACCATACTGTGCCTGATATAGTAGGGGGTAAGTGAAGGAGGGAGAGTCATGAGAGATGGGAATAGTGTAATAAGGGGGCCAGTATTGTAAATCATGTTACGGACTATGGATGAAATGTGAAAGCAATGGAGGGCTCCTACTGGATGACATAATTCAATTAATATTTTAAGAGGATTACTCTGACAGATTTGCAGAAAATAAAAAGTTTCAAGAAAAAAGCAGGCAAACCATTTAAGAATCTACTGTAATAACACAGGTGTGAGATGATGCTAAATGGACAGGATGTATTTTAAAGGTAGACCCACCCAAATGGGACACATGAGAGAAATGGTTCATGAAAGATATTTTCAAAGTCTGTGTTATGGAGCACCTGGGTGGCTCAGTTGGTTGTGTCTGCCTTCGGCTCAGGTCATGATCCCAGGGTCCTGGGATCAAGCCCTGCATCAGGCTCCCTGCTCATCAGGGAGACACCCCCACCCCACTTGTGCTCAATGGCTCTCTCCTTCTGTCAAATAAATAAATAAATAAATCTTAAAAAAGAGACTATGTTATGACTAACTATAAGAAT
This sequence comes from Zalophus californianus, assembly GCF_009762305.2. NCBI lineage: Eukaryota > Metazoa > Chordata > Mammalia > Carnivora > Otariidae > Zalophus > Zalophus californianus. The sequence continues at coordinate 141,267,341 of NC_045596.1, read as the reverse complement.
AGAGTTGACATTAACTGAGATGATTAAGGAAAAAAAAGAGTGGTGGCAAGAAAAGCTGATCTTGGGGGTGGGAACCAGGCAATAGTGAAGCTCTGGACATGTTGAGTTTGGGACACCTGTTGGATATCTCAGTGGAGAGGCTGAGTACAGAATGGTATATGTGTCTGGAACGTAGGGGGAATCTGAGATGGAGAAATATTTTAAGAAGTCTTCGGTATGTATACTATATTTTAATTTTAAGACTGGATGAAGTCCCTGGAGATTGAAAGGTAGAAAGGGAAAGACATTCAAGGACTAATCCTGAGGCTTCAGGCTATTCCAACATTCAAGGTCAGAGAGATGAGCAGGAAGCAACAAAAGAGAATGAAGAACGTTGGTAAAAGGTAAGATGAAAACCAGGTGAGTGTGGCATCCAGGATTCTCTGAGGAGAAAATGTAAGGCATGTCTTTCTGGAGCTCTCCTTTCCAGGCTCTGGGTATAGCAAAAGACACAATTGATATGAATAGTATGTTCTACCAGACATGCCACAAGTTAATGGGACCATCAACCCAGTTTAGAATGTCAGAGGTGGATGAAATCATATATAACTAAGCCTAGAATCATAAAACAACTTGATTTTGGCAGAGAGTTGACAATTTTGAAGCATGACTAAGTCCAGCCCAGAGTGTAGAATATCAAAATTCCTGCAGATCTGTATGGTTTAACCTTTATTTTTTATTTTTTTAAAGTTTTATTTATTTATTCATGAGAAACAGAGGGGGAGAGAGAGAGACAGAGAGAGAAGCAGAGGGAGAAGCAGGCTCCCAAGGAGCAGGGAGCCCGATGTGGGACTTGATCCCAGGACCCTGGGATCATGACCTGAGCCGAAGGCAGACGCTTAGCCATCTGAGCCACCCAGGCGCCCATGTTTTAACCTTTAATTCAACGACATTTGACACCCTGATTAAAAATGTGAAGAACTGGAGATTGTTATGCTGAGCGAAATAAGTCAATCAGAGAAAGACATGTATCATATGACCTCACTGATAGGAGGAATTCTTAATCTCAGGAAACAAACTGAGGGTTGCTGGAGTGGTGGGGGGTGGGAGGTATGGGGTGGCTGGGTGATAGACATTGGGGAGGGTATGTGCTATGGTGAGCACTGTGAATTGTGGAAGACTGATGAATCACAGACCTGTACCTCTAAAACAATACATTATATGTTAAAAAAAAAAAAGAAGAAGATAGCAGGAGGGGAAGAATGAAGGGGGGAAATCAGAGGTGGAGATGAACCATGAGAGACTATGGACTCTGAGAAACAAACTGAGGGTTCTAGAGGGGAGGGGGCGGGGGGTTGGGTTAGCCTGGTGATGGGTATTAAAGAGGGCACGCTCTGCATGGAGCACTGGGTGTTATACGCAAATAATGAATCATGGAACGCTACATCAAAAACTAATGATGTACTGTATGGTGATTAACATAGCATAATTAAAAAAAAAAAAGAAATGTGAAGAACCTAACCTGAATAGCTCATCAGATAGAACGCCACACTATCATCTTAAAGAGATTAGTTGTGAGAGTAAATTTAAGCAATGATACCTCCCCTTATGAAATGATGCTGGGCCTTTAACAATATGCAGGTACTGATGATGGTCATTAGCCTGTGAATTCCCATGTCATTCATGTGTAAAATTCATAATAAGCAATTTTACTATCTTTACATTGAAATAATATTTACCACTTTAAATGCTAGTTACCTTTTGTATGTTACTGTGTTTTGCCCCCCTCATTTGAAGCCATGTGTCTTAAAGAATGGAATAGTGTTTTTAAACATTTAAACATTTTATACTGCCTTCTTCACCCTTTCTCCTTCTTTTTGCTTTCACAATACTAGTCTTAATGAGAACATTTTCTAAAAACTTTTGTTGTTGTTGATGTTGTTGTTACCATCCTTTTACTTCTTAAAACTCTAAACATATTTTTTGTTAATCATTTGGTAACATAGTCTCTAGCTCTGTTTACCATTATTCTAAGGCTGGTACTGTTATTATTTTGAATACAAGATAAAGATGTTTGCAAAAAACACTGCAATAGTGTGTAAGTTTTAATGAGTTGATTATTGTTCTTTAGCACTACTGATGTGAAGATATTGATAATGTATTCCTCTTTTTAATGTTCTCCAGAAATTCTAAATGAGTTTTGCAATAATTATGAATCTCATCCAAATATCTCATCACTATATTTACTTCATCCTTCAAATGCCAGCTAAAAGAATGATTGATATGTATGAATATTATGTCAGTGGTCACACAAATTTCATTTGTGTGAATCAGTGATAATCTCACCAGTACACTATGACAATGTTTTTATCCTACGCTAGTTTTATAATGTTCATTGAAGTATTCAATTTCTAAAGGAAGCAATAGTGACCCCCCTCCAATGTATAAGGAGGAAAAAGTTAATGGACAGCCTTTTAAATTCATTTAATAGGCAGTGTACTAGCTAAACATACTCTTGAAAATTATTAATAATTAATTAATAATTAATGATAAGTACGGGTGATGCATAGAATTGTTGAATCACTCTTCTGTACACCTGAAACTAAAATAACACTTTATGTTAACTAACTGGGATTAAAGTAAAAACTTAAAAGAAAAAAACAAACAAAAATAATTATTAATTATTATTAATTATTGAAAATTATTAATGGGGAACCTGAAATAACCGTTCACAGGTTTGTTTTTGTATTATTTTGCATTTATTTGTGGTTATGTGATCAATTTTACATTTTATTCATACTATTTATACATAATAGTCATAATATTTTTGTTAAGGGTATATGAATTAATACACTAAAATTGCCCATATTAATATTTCATAGGGTGTGACTTCTATGTTCCCTCAATTTGTGAGAAATTTCACATTAACTGAAACAGGATTGCCATTTCAAATCATTCTTATGGCTTCCCATAGTCGAAATGAAATGGTCCCTTTGGAACAGCAAACTATCATTGCTATGTCTCTGTTCTCTAAGCAGGAGAAATTGTGGAGTGAGTAGGTGAACATGTATCCTACTGATAACATCTACCCAAGACTAGAAATAAATAGTATAAAATTTTGTGACTCAATCAGAGAATACAAGGAATCCTGTCAGATAGAATTTTGCCCTCTACTATCTCTTTCAATATTGTCTTCTTATTAACCTCTTACTATTGCTTTTTATCATTTTATTTATTTTTTTAAAGATTTTATTTATTTATCTGAGACAGAGAGAGAGAGAGAGTACAAGTGTGGAGGAGGGTCAGGGAAAGAGGGAGAAGCAGACTCTCTGTTGAGCAGAGAGCCAATGTGGGACTTGATCCCAGGACCCTGAGATCATGACGTGAGCCACTTAAACGATGGAGCCATCTAGGCACCCCTCTTATCATTTGATTTACCTCTAGTGTACAAAAATTAATCTCATCCACATCCTTTTTTTTTAAATTAAAACCTGAAAAGAAATCTCTATGAGGCACTAACAGATTCTGGCATCTCTAAGCCAGCACTATCACATAAAACTCAAGGGAAAATACACTGGGGTGCAGACAGAAAGCAGGATAAGAATTGGCTAAAAGAAATTTCTATGAGGAAGTAATTATTATTACCCATCCTGTGATCTGATGGGAGAAATATAAGCTATTTACATGAAAAGAATGAGCTTCTTTAACCTAGAGAGGTCTTGTGCAATAAATGTCAAATATTCCAAAAACCACTTTAGGCATTCATATATTTATACAAACTCTATATTTTTAAAATATATTCTTAGATTTAGATATGAGGGTCTTTGATTCACTATTAAATTTATTTAAATTAAAAAAAATCCAACTTTGTTGAACTACTCAATATAATAGTACGGATTTTGGACCTGCATGAGGAGTACCATTAATTCCGTGGAGAGAAGAATTTTATTTTGAAAAAAAAAATGAGATTTGTTACAGAATTACATATTTATTACAGAAGTAATCCTCATATAAACTAAGATGTTACACAATGCTGAAGTTAATTCAAATGGTAATATTAAGGTTAATAATTCTATACTCTATAGGGCATGACTTAAAATAACATAAATGAACTCTCATTCATGTGAGGATAATAATTTTTGACATTAAATTTAAAAAAATGAACTGGTGTTAAAATGAATGCAATTATGACCATTTAAAACCGTATTCTCTATTACATCATAGGATAATAGCCATTAAAATATATAGCTAATACTAAATTTAGTCACAAATTCTAAATACCAGGGCAAAAAAAAATCTTTTTTTTTTAAGGATTATTTATTTATTTGAGAGAGAGAGAGAGAGTAGGGGGAAGGGCAGAAGGAGAGGGAGAGAAGAGGGAGATGGAGAGAAGCAAACTCCCCACAGATCGGGGAGCCCAACACGGGGCTCTATCCCAGTACCCTAAGATCAATACCTGAGTCAAAATCAAGAGTTGGATGCTTAACCAACTGAGCCACTCAGGCATCCCCTGCAAAATCTTCCGCATTATTTCTTGACTAGGTGTGCTAACAGAAATTACTATGTACAATACTAAGTGTAAACCTTGAGAGTGATTAAATTACTTGTTTTCAAAAATCATTTTAACAGTATCTGATTGTCAATTCATCACTTTAATATGATAGAAACATAAATGTAGTCTTCCTTGTTTTTACAAAGGCTCTTTGGGCATAGGTATTAATAATAACTATAATATCTAAAATTTGCATAACTACCTATTATCAGATACTGTGTTTTGCTCCTTCCAAATATTAACTAATTTGATCCTCCACAACCAACTTCTAAGAAAAAATATCATCATCATTTTATACTTAAGAAAATTGAAGCACAGCTGTAAATTACTTTTCCAAAGTCAATCACAGCTAGAAACTGATAGAACAGGAATATAAACTGAGGTAGGCTGGCTCCAGAGTCATTCTTGTTAATCACAATGCTATTGTGCCTTTAAAATTAGATGTAATTTTGAGAAACTTGCATTTTAATGTGCACAGAAATCTATGTACCCATGCTCGTGACCCTCATTTATAGAAACACAAAGCCTACCATGTAAAAAATTGAGGTGTGTACTTTTTAAACCTAAGATAGTTCAGTGGAAATCATTTAACTTTTTATTTTTATGTAGGTGTTTCATCAGCAAGTAATTTTTCTTTAGTTTTCTTTTCTTTTTTTGTTTCCCACAACACCTTTGGGGCATTGGTAGAAAAAGCAAGGTTAGTTGATGGTAGTGGTGATCATACGAGATCACAATCCACATGCCTTCAGGGCTCGGGCAGGTAATGAAAATGATTAAATATATAAGACAATAGGGAATAATGGATCCACTGGTAAATTACAGACAGAACAGTCCCTTTCTACACACTTTGAATTCACTGTTTTTACGGTATGCACCGAACAACGAGTCTATGACTGATGTCAGCCTTAGGCCTTCACGTTTGCTGCATATTTCTGCTCTAGAATTATGTAAGTATTCCTCATGATGGTTTAAACGACTTCGATAGAAATTATTTTGGATATGACTATTTGGTTAGATCTCAAGGTGTAACATCAACAGGAATTTCCTTTGTTATTCTTTCTGACAAATTTCAGTAACCTTTATTTTCAGATGGTAAAAGTAATTTTTAAGGAATATGAGAAGGAAAACCTTCCAAAAGACTCTTCTTTCTAAGGCCCAGGAATGTTCCACCCTAAAACATCTGATCTAGTGTGCATTTATTAGGAATTCTTTCAGATGCTCATGCTGTCTTTTCACCAAAGTCCTCTCCTGTATTTACAATCATTCTTGGATCATGTCTTTTATGTGTGAGTGTTAGTTAAAACACTGTTTTCCACTGATCTTGGAGCCTACATCCCCACAAAACCAATAGAAATGTTACCTCTTTTTAACTCCAGGATTGCCATTACAAATCATTCTTGTGACGCTTCATAGTAGAAATGAAATGGGGCTTTTTTTCCCCTTCTTTTAGTTCAGAACATAAAATTGCAGTGAACTAGCTTTTGTGTATTATAGCTATTTGTGAACTGGAGCTGTGGTGAACTTCGCTACTCAGTTCTGACTGCTGGCTGTGTGGACTAATCCACAGGACTGAGACTGACGGCAGAGAGACCAGTTAGAGCCTATAATAATCTAAGTAGAAGTAAGGAGGACTGGGACCGAGGAGATAATAGAAAAGGAGTGATAAAAATTGGAAAGTTGGTGTGGATTATTTTAAATCCTTCTCATAGATTTGCTGTTGACCTTTGAGTATTTAAGAAGGAGGTAAGAAAGCAGCCCAAAGAAACCAGCATTTCTGTTTCCAGTGTTTCTGTTTCCTGAGCAATGAATGCCAAGTTGTCCTTTTTTTTTTTTTTTTTCCTGAAGGGAGAAGAACTTAACATACTTGTAAAACAGGACGTAATGCCACTTTGATGAAGCTTTTTCAAGAATAACTAGTACATGAAACATGAGCAATTTGTCTATTTAAGATTTAACTGGGATGGCACCTGGTGTTCAGAAGGATTCATTGACATGAATTTTAAAGTTGAAAATGCTACATAAGCAATCATAAAATATAGACAGTCAAAATAAATGAGACAGTCTCTTAAGGCATAAACTATTCACAGGAAATTTCAACCCTAAAACTATGCAGCCTTTTAAAGTGAGTAATATGGGTATTTCTAGGTCTCATTAGAATGAATTTATTTAATAAAGAACAAACTTTAGTGATAAGCATTCTTTGAAATAACCAAAAGAAAAGCAAGGAAATAATGATGTTGGATTTATAGGTGATTATGGAGATCCTCTGATAAGAATGCTTTTAAAGAAGAAGTGTGATTCTCATCATGTCATATAAGGTTTAAATCCCTTTTAACAGCTGGATCTAGCCAGTTTGTATTTTGGATTAATTATAATCATATACACGCAAAAAAAATTCATCACATCCGGATATATTATTGCTCAGCAAAATTCAGAAAGGCTGGCAAATAGGAGACGACACATTTTAGTAAGACTTGATTCTCCACTAGTTTCAAATGCTTATATGGTGAGACCAGGAATTTCTCGGAAATTTCTGTATCGGCAGCTCCAGAAATCTCTCTATGCTTTACAACCCAGTTCTTCAGGTGACAGGATTGTACTTTGATCTCCAGCACGTGCCTGGGGTTTCCACTTTCTCAGAGAGCCCTCCCACTCTCTTCTCTGCACCCAGACTTCAGTTAGTTGCTGCTTTGACCTTGATGGAAGCCTTGGGCACCTCTGGTGGGACTCCGTCCACCTTCCTGTTGTGACCTAAGCTTTTGGCCAGCTCTAGACTCCTAACATTCTGTGGGGCTCCTGTATACCCCAGGGGTGTTTCTCTCAGCTTGGTGCTCTGTCTGGTACAGCCTTCTCTGCTTTGGATACTTGAGGACGATCTTTCAGCACTTTGACCCCGCTCTCAGCCTTCTCCATGACGATGCTGTATATTCAGTAAAGGGCCCGTGGTAAGAATTGGCAGTCTGATGTGGACGCACATTGTGACTCGGGTATTTCAGAATTCTACTCCCTAATCCCAGTCTCACAAGTGGCAGTTTAAATTGTGACAGGTTCTGCTGTCTGTCTTCTTTTTTATGGCAGGTTTTGCTCTTGCATTCACATGGCCCTAGAGTTCAGGGTAGCTATGGGTCACTTCTGCCTTAGGAAATGTTTGTCCCCATGTGGAACTTAGTACCTTGAGCTTTCTTTAAATCCTTAACTCCATGAATGGGCTTTATTTATTTATTTTTTTAAAGATTTTACTTATTCATGAGAAACAGAGAGAGGGAAAGAGAGGCAGAGGGAGAGGGAGAAGCGGGCTCCCACGGAACAGGGAGCCTGATGCGGGACTCGATCCCAGGACCCCGGGATCATGACCTGAGCCGAAGGCAGATGCTTAACTGATTGAGCCACCCCATGAATGGGCTTTAAAACACATATGTTTTTATAGGTTATCTAATTTGTTCTCATTAACTGTAATTGTAAGTAGTTCTGTGAAGACACATTTACATTGTTCCAGTTACTAGAAAATTAAAATTAATATTGTAATAAATTTTATTATAAACATTGTGTGTGTGTGTGTGTGTGTGTGTGTGTGTGTGTGTGTGTAAATACCTCTTGCGTATATCTTTAGGAATGGAATTCTGGACCATAGAATATATGTAGGTCATACATATTAATTTTACATGCATTTTATACTCCATGAGATATTTTTGTTGCTCTTGCAGTTATGATTTACTTATATTTGCCCACATATTTTTTTCTTTCCATTACTCTATTTCTTAATGATTTTAGGGTTTTTCTCTGTTATCATCTCTTTGTATTGAAAGAACTACTTTTAGTAATTCTTTCAAATGAGAGTCTACTGCTGATGAATTCATTCAGTTTTACTTTGGTTACCAATATTTATTTTTATTCTTCAGTCCAAAAGATATGGGTATAGAATACTACTTGGCAGTCATGTTCTTCCTGGAATTTAAAGGTTATTCCATTGTCTTCTGCCTTTCATCATTTCGGCTGATAAATAGTTAACTGTCAGTTTTATTATTGTTCCATGAAGGCTAAACTTCTCCTAATGCAACCCCCCAGCTGCTTTTCAGATTTTAATTTCTTTTTATCTTATATTTTACTATGCTCAGGTATCTTATGCTTGTTTGCTTATTTGTGTTTCACAACCTGGCATCTATAATTCTTGAATCTACAGATGATACATCTTACCATTTTTAGAAAAATCTCAGCCATTTTTTCTTCAAGTATTACATTAGCATCACTTTCTCTCTTCTGTTTTTCTTCAGTTACAATTACACCAATTAGACCTTATTCCCTGTACACACATTTTATCTTATTCTTCATTCTTTTTTTTCACTTAAAAAATTCTTCTGGTGCTTTATTCTGGATATTTTCTCCTGAACTTTATTCTAATCATCTATTCTTCTTTACCTAATCCATGAATCAGTGATCTTTTTTTGTAAAAGGCTAGATAGTATATATTATGCTTTGTAGGATATACAGGTTAGAAAACTCTGCATTGTAATATAGAAAGAGTCATAGACATTATGTAACCAGGTGGATATGACCATGTTTCAATAAAATATTATCTATCAAGTATGCCATATTTGGACCGTAGTCTTTAATTTGACAATCACATGTCTAATATAACCTATAGAGTTTATAATTTCAATTACTGTATTTCTTATATTTAGAGTTTATATTTGACCATTTTTATAGTCTCTAGTTCTCTAGTGAAGTTTAACATAATACCAAATATTTTCTGAGCACATTAATTGTTATTTTAACATTTGTGTCTAATAATTTCAACATCTGAATCAACTCTGAGTCTAATTCTATTGCTTGTTTTTTTCTCTTAACCATATCTCTTGTTGTGTCTGTTAACTTTTTAGGAAGCTGAAGTCTTTTTTTATTGTTATGTTAATCACCATATATTACATCATTAGTTTTTGATGTAGTGTTCCATGATTCATTGTTTGTGCATAACACCCAGTGCTCCATGCAGAATGTGCCCTCTTTAATACCCATCACCAGGCTAACCCATCCCCCTACCTCCTCCCCTCTAGAACCCTCAGTTTGTTTTTTTTTTTATTTTTTTATTGTTATGTTAATCACCATATAATACATCATTTGTTTTTGATGTAGTGTTCCATGATTCATTGTTTGTGCATAACACCCAGTGCTCCACGCAGAATGTGCCCTCTTTAATACCCATCACCAGGTCAACCCATCCCCCTACCCTCCTCCCCTCCAGAACCCTCAGTTTGTTTTTCAGAGTCCATCGTCTCTCATGGTTCATCTCCCCCTCTGACTTACTCTCCTTCATTCTTCCTCTCCTGCTATCTTCTTCTTTTTCTTTTTTCTTAACATATGTTGCAGGAAGCTGAAGTCTTAATAGGAAAAACTGTAAAGGCTCTAGATGAGACGTTATCTTCAGCATGTAGTTAGCGTAGGGACATATCACCTTAACACAAGCCAGGTTAAGCTAGATCAAGGCTGAGTTTTAGAGCTTTTAATACCTGCTGTATTTCTGCTTCTCCCTTATTCCTACGGTTATTTATTCTCAGAACTCCCAAGTGAAAGTCCTGGGAATTTATTAGAAACCCTATTCAGTGGCAAGCCCTACATGCCACATTTTTTCTCCCCTGTACTCTGTGACTGCTGAAAACTACATTTAAGTCTTTACTTCTTTAGTATTGGATTCTGTATGGCTTTTCTGTACCTTCACATCTTATGAATTGGTGAGTGCCTAGAGGAGATATACAGTGCTCACTTACTTGGTCTTTCCCAAAGAGATCTTGTTACTCTATCCTGGCCGTCTTAGAAGCCCTGGACTTCTGGATTTCACCAACCAGTTTTAAGAAATGAGGAGAAACTCTGTTTAGGTTTTCCATCTCTTAGCAGCCATTCTGCTTAGCTTCTCAGCTTCTCTTTCTTATCTTAGAAATGGATATATGCCTTGTAGTGAAGAGTGGCATAGGGTGTCAGGTTCTCCTCAGTGAGTTTCTCTTCTCCTGGGATCATGGCCTTTCAAGTACTGACTTACTTGCTAGCTTTTGAATGCCTTTAAATAGATGTTTGATTTTTGTTGTTTGTTTGCTTGTTTGATTAATTTCCAGATTCTCCGTTTTTTTGTTTTGTTTTGAGAGGACATTTTAGTCTGCTATAAGCTAGTCCACCATTACAGGGGAATGAAAATTTACCTATTACTTTTTAATCTCTTGAAAATAATTCAACATGATATTTTTCCCTCTTTTTATCACTTTGTGCAGTTTATTTTCAGTTTGCTATATCAGAGTCATGCTCTGCATTTTTCTTCTCTGCTCTGTGCCTGAGCAGGTCCTTCAAACTATATTACCTACACTCCCTTGCTGCCTAGCTTCCTATTGGGTTTGGAGAGTGGGAAGCACCAACCGGGAATCAAAGCAGGGCAGCTGAGAGGCTGAAACATTCATTCCCTTTCTTCATGGACAGCATTCTCAACCTTTGGCCACAGGTTCTCTGGGGAGGCTGCTCTTAACATAGGTCTAGTTTCCATTTGGTTAAAGTGTCATCATGCTCTGCCCCTTTCATGTACTTTAGGCCTAAGGGTAGATGATGGGGTTTCTTGCTGTTGCTTAAAACTTGGTGTTCAGCTTGACCTTGGTTATTCCCTTCCAATTACCCTTTTAACATCCCCTTAGTTAAGGTTTTATCAGTTAATCTTTTGAATATGCCATCTGCTCAGACCCTGACTGATACACATTCACATTCCTCATTGGGGTAATTTAGAGGGTCTTTTGAGGATATAGAGCTAGGATGGTTAAGTTTTTGTCCCAAACTATGGACTTTTAACTAATGCAGGCTTGTATTCAACAGAGTAGAACCTAAAAGATAATAAAGAGTAATAATTTCATTAAAAAACTCCCGAAATGCAAGTGTGCATTAATGGAAATTGTACAGCTACAAGACACAGGATTAAAAAAAAAAACAAAATGTTAGTTATTAAGTAGAACAAGATACATAGTTGTTAAGTAAGATTCCAAGTGGCAATGTACTACAAAGATAAGTCAGTAATTAAAATGCATTGGTCTGGACTAAAATGGGGTGGAAAAAGCTTGACTGGCTTTAGTTTGTCAGTGTCATTGACTTTGAGTATTTTTCATTACTACAACAATTAGTCTAAGATTTGCAGTTCTTCCCTTGACATGCTGACCTTTTCACATTGATTCTTTTTACCTGCTGCTAAGATACAAAATCAATGTAATCAAGCAGGCAAATCACTTGATACTGAAATTGCCTGATAATAGAGGAGAAAATCTAGTTACGCAGTGTCCTTGGATGTGCTTATATATGTATAAAGACAGGCATATAGGCCTACTTTAAAGTAGGCCTGATTTACACTCACATCCTAATATAGGATCTTTATTTTTAAAGGAGTGCTATTGAATAGAAGCCAGTGAGCAGACATGTCAGGTTCACTTTTGATGCCATCCGTCCTTGATGATATCATATGGTATTCCTTTTTCTTTTACTTGTAGAGTAGTTTTGTTAGATTTCCTCCAATCCCCATTTTTCTCCTAGTTCTGCATTTCATCTGACATAGAGCTAGTTGAAACCAGATTTATGATGAAAAATTTTAAAGGGGTGATGCAAAGTGATGTGGACCCCTGGTCATTTTTCTTCCTTTTCCATCTCTTCGCTCCTGTGTGGGACATGCTGGTTATTTGAAGTATTAACAGTAGCCCCATCAAACCCTGTGTTTTTCCTGCCAGAGACCTGGATCTTGTTCACAAAAATCCAAAGCAAATGGTTTTCTCGGTAGGGGTACCCTGACAGAATTCCTTAAGTCATAGTACATTAGCCAACATAGCCATCAATTTATCAGTTAGCTTTAATATACTATTAAACAATCTATATAAAAAATAACTGACTAGAGTACTTGTAAAATCTGTGAAAAATCATATTTATTTATTTATTTAATTATGTTCAGTTAGCCAGCATATAGTACATCATTAGTTTTTGATGTAGTCTTCAACAATTCATCAGTTGCATATAACACCCAGTGCTCATCACATCACGTGCCCTCCTTAATGCCCATCACCTGGTTACCCCATCCCCCCACCCTCCTCCCTTCTGTAACCCTCAGTTTGTTTCCTGGAGTCCAGAGTCTCTCATGGTTTGTCTCCTGCTCTGATTTCTTCCCATTCAGTTTTCCCTCCTTTCCCCTGTGGTCCTCTGTGCTATTCCTTACGTTCCACATAAAAATCATTTTTAGAACACTATGCACTATTTGGAAAGTCTTTACTATTACCTTTTTACCTCCTGAGAGAGAAAATCCTATAGGGATTACTATGACTTAGGTATTTGCTGGAAATTATATTTTATTTAGGTATGTTATCTGTTAATCATTTTCAAGAGTGATAAAACATATATGCTGATTTAAGATGATAGTACATTTCCTTTTGAATATTTCATCAAAGAAAAGTTTTTTTATTTTTTTTAATTTTTTTTATTGCAAAGAAAAGTTTTTTAAAGTTACTTTTTAAAATAGTGGTGGTATATTTTATAATCCTTTATTATGAATCCAGGAATCAACCCGGTAACAGGATAATTTAAAAAAATTTACAACACATTTTTCCCTTTGGAAGCAATCTTCACATAACTCATCTATGATAATGATATTACATATTCTCAAAATGTAATGCATTAATGTTAACTGGTGATAAGTTGAGATATTCATTCTTAATGTCTGGTTGGAAACTAGTCCCAGCTTTTAAAAACTGCTGTTTAGCAAATTAAACAAGTCTTATATAGAATAATGTATTTTTATAACTTATCTATAATTCATTCCATGAATAGGGCAGGTGGGGCTAGTTGGAATCATCATTTCAACTAGTGCCTTATATTTGCTGAGATTGGGTCTCATGACTGTAATATAAAAATGCATTCTGACTAAAGACCAGCGTTTATCTCAACTTTTAGTGGAGAAAAAATGATCAGGGTTGGTGTTTAAATTATGAAAACACCAGAATTGAACTGCAATTGAAAAATATATTCTTTTATTAACTTTATTTTTTAAGAGTAGTTGAAGCTTCACAGAAGAAATAGGAAGATAGAGATTTCCCGTCATCACCCACTGCCACATGTGCATGGCCTCCTTCATTATGTTAATTTGTTAATTAACAAATTATGTGCGTTTGTTAATAAGGATGAACCTACATTGAACTTCAAAATCACCCACAGTTCAGAATTAACCTTAGGGTTCATGCTTGTTGTTGTATATTCTGTGGGTTTAGACAATCCTATAATGACACACCCATCTTTCTAATATCATACAGAGTAGTTTCACTGCCTTAAAAGTTCTCTGTGCTCTGTGTATTTATCCTTCCTTCTGCCTCCAAACCCATGACAACCACTGATGTTTTTACTATCTCCATATTTTTTTTTCTTTTTCCAGAAACATATAGTTGTAATCATACATATACAGCCTTTTCAGACTGGCTTCTTTCACTTAGTAATATGTACTTAAGGTTCCTCCATGTCTTTTCATGGCTTGATAATTGATTTCTTTTTAGCACTGAATAAAATTCCCTTGTCTGGATGTACTATAGTTATTTTTCCATTTATCTACTACCAAAGATGAATAGATAAAAAACTGATGGGTATCATGGTTGTTATCAAGTTTTGGCAATTATGAATAAAACTGTTTTAAAGATCCATGTGTACATTTTTGTGTGGACATGTTTACAACTTTTTTGAGTAAATGCCAAGAGGAGTGATTGCTGGATCAAATGGTATGTTTAATTTTGTAAGAACCTGTCAAACTATCTTCCAATATCAGCATTGTATGGGAATTCCTATTGCTTCACATCCTCACCAGCAATTGGTGTTATCAGTGTTCCAGACTTTAGTAATTCTATTTAGTATTCTATCTATTCTAATTCTATTCTATTTAGTAATTCTAAGGTCTATTGTGTCATATCTTATGCATTTTTCTGATGGCATATGATGTGGCATAATTTTTTCATATGCTTATTTGATATCTGTATATATCTTTAAGGTCTTCTCTGAGAAATAGGGAAAATAAGAAGGCATAAACTCAGTAAGGATAGGAGAGGATGTATTGTTAATTTGAGGAGAAGAGGTCTGGCCTGGTCTTCCAGAAATGTAGAAGAGTGCAACAGAGAAAAGATACTGGGTACCATTAAAGTCCCATGTGTGGTGAGATGGCGAGATTCAAATCGTGACACAACTCGTGGTAATGTGTTTTTTTCTAGCTGCATGAAGCTTTGTGAGTTCAGACTCCAAGGAGGAGGAAATTTAAACTAAATTTAAACTACGATTGTGACTTATCCAAGCACATAGTTTGAAGGGAGCATAGCATAATGGAGTTATGGGCACATACCTGAAAGAAATTAAAACTTACCATGGAATTTAAGCTAGTAATACGGGAAAGGAAGGCATACGAATGGGGTCATAAAGAACATTGAAAATACAGTAGAAATGATGGATTGAAGGTACAAGTGGGTCTGAGGCATTTTTGGAAATAGAGTACTAGAGGAAGCAAGCTGGCAAATAGGAGATAGTGGTTGGTGAGTGGGATATTTCTGCTGAGTTCTTGAAGCAGTGACAATTATTGGTAATTAAAAATATAGGCATGATTATGTGAGGAGCTGAAGTATGTGGAGGGCAAACCCATTGGAGAAAAGGACATTGAGGAGCTGAGTGAGACACCAAGATCAAAAGTCATCAATGTAGATAATAAAATTATCAAGGATTTTGCATAGAGTTATTGCGGTTATAAGTTTTCAAGGAATAAGAGGAATCACAAAAAAGTAAGAAAAAGATTATAATTATGGAGGAAGACAGTGAGTATAACAAGGATGGGTAATTCCTGAAGATTATTATCGAGACCATGAAATTTTAAGAAGGAGGAGGGAGAGAGAGCATGATCTTAGCAATGATTAATAGGTCTTGTGACAATTCCTGAAACTCCTGAGGAACAACTACCCTCCTCATTCACCTCCCCTGACCTTCCCCCTGCCATTCCAGGCTTTTGTGGGAAGAGTGCAATGGAAGAAATAGCCACCACTGGGGAAGACTTTAGGGGAAGCGATATCCTCAGTGGAGAGGCAGTTTTTAAGTAGGGAAAAATATTGATAAGAATGTTGAGCTAGGGGTTAAAAATATAGGCAGTTTTAGCAAAGCTTGATCACGAATTGTGAACATCACTATGCAACAGTTTCAGGAGGTATATGTAGGGGCATTACATAACAGAATGGGAATTTGAGACTAATGTCAACATATTTAGGGGTTAAAACCTAGAAAGTCATTATGCAAATGTAAGAAACTCTGAAGATTTGCTTAGTGTTGCAACATGCTCTGTTTCTCAGAAATAACTTTTAGAAATAGATTCCATTGGTTACTTGTTCGGAAATAATTTGGTTTAGGAATAAAATGATCTGATTGATGAATATTTTGCTTAACTGAGATCATCTCTTCATAAATTAACAAACATTTAAATAATTAGGATAAATAAAATAGAAACATTAAAACTCTTGAGAATTTTTTCATCTCTATTAGAGTACATTTAATGCTTTGAGTTTATATTTATATCTTTTTTAATATATTCTAATTATTACTGCAGACTTTTGATGCAGAAGGATTGGGATGGATGGGTGGCATGATAAGGTTGAATTGACATTAACTCTTTATTAAATCTAAGAAATAATTTTCTGAGTAGTGTTTGTGTGTGTGTGAGAGAGAGACAGAGACAGACAGAGACACAGAGAAAGAAGTAGAGAAGGAGAGAAGTGGAGGGAGATATAGCGCAGATATTTTTCATGATATTTCTTCATCACTGAGTTAAGCAAGCAGTGAGAAAATCACTTTTAGCAATAGAGAGGAGAAGATTGGCAGCTACTGAGTAGAAGAAGCTGGTTAAAAGGGATCAGTAGTCAGAGAAAGAGAGAGAGAACATCTAACAATAGCTACCTAAGTTAAATGGCATTTGAAATTACTGAGATAAGAGACCTTGGTAAAAGTACACCTTGGATCACATTATTTATTGATGGAAATAAAATATTTTATAAGAAGTAAGTTGATAGTGGGAATTTGGGGTTCACTACTTTGAAGAGGACAGGATTATGTTTCAGTAGCACAAGCATAAATTGATACAAAATGTGAGAATAAATGAACTTCTGAACACATTATAAGACAAAAAAGTAAAGATTGGGTGATGTTAGTTTATAATTATTTTTAGAGCTCAAACTACATAACTGAGTGCTGTGTAGAAATAAATTAATATGTCAAATTGTTCTTCAATTTTGATAAGATCTTCAACTATTTTCCAAAGTGATTTTGAATATACTATCTAATATCATTTTCTCTGTGAAGTAATATGTGAATTATTCAAAAAGGTAAAAAAATTAAACCAAGAAAAGAAAAAATTGTGGGCACTGGCAAAAATCACTGATGTGATTTGAATTTGAAGTCCATTAAATGCCATTCAACATTTTTCTACATTAAAAGGAAAAAGTAGAAAGATATAACAATTTCATTTTTTTTAAGATTTTATTTATTTATTTGAGAGAGAATGAGAAATAGAGAGCACGAGAGGGAAGAGGGTCAGAGGGAGAGGCACACTCCCCGCCGAGTGGGGAGCCCGATGTGGGACTCGATCCCGGGACTCCAGGATCATGACCTGAGCTGAAGGCAGTCGCTTAACCAACGGAGCCACCCAGGCGCCCAAAAGATATAACAATTTTTAATGACCTGTCCTTTTCTCAACACTCTGTTGGTTTTAGGGGGCAAGGAAAAGGACAAACTCTGAACAAGAAAAGCTTTAAACTCACTGTGGGGGCGCCTGGGTGGCTCAGTTGGTTAAGCGACTGCCTTCGGCTCAGGTCATGATCCTGGAGTCCCGGGATCGAGTCCCGCCTCGGGCTCCCTGCTCAGCAGGGAGTCTGCTTCTCCCTCTGACCCTCCCCCCCCGACCCTCCCTCCTCTCATGTGCTCTCTCCATCATTCTCTCTCTCAAATAAATAAATCTTAAAAAAATACTCATTGTGTAACAAATAAGATAACATAAAGTAATTTTTTGTGTGTGCTACCAATTCCTGAGCCTTTACAAGTTCTTGTAAGTCAAATATGCTTGCTTTACATTCACTCCAACTCTGCAGGATTAAGATTCCGTATACCTCTGATCTGCTAAGTCATATCACATATGCATCTAATTTTCAACAACAGAAATTCTGTTGATATGTCTTTTTTGCTCTGATCAGCATTATATGTGTCCTTGCATGCTTATATTTTTGTGCCTTTACAATCACTTTAGTAGGAAATCAGGAAACATATGCTATGTTAAGTTTGCAATATTTAATTCCAAGTACTTTTTAAATATATAAGTAAAAATGAATTAAAATCATAAACCTATTTACTGACAAATGAGGGAAATATTGAAATGTTGCGATTTGTCTTGGTTTTAATACATTAACTAAGATTCATAGTTATAATTTGTTTATATTAACTATGGCAGGCACAATGAAAATAAATGGAGAAAATTCTCTAAAAAGAATCAAAACCAATTATATTTTTACTCTTTCAGAAAATAATTATGATAGATATTCTATGTGAAGAACTTTACTTGGTGATTTGGAGATTATAAAGATGGATTAGACAGTGATCCCTGACTTCAAGGGGCATTGAACTTAGTAAAAGAAATAATCCATGAGATAAATAACCATAAGATTTGTTAGAAGAGGCCCCATGCATCAAAGAGTTATGGGTAAAATGTCCTGGGTATTTAGAAAAAAAGAAAGAATGGAGTTTTTTTTCTGAGGGATTTGAAATGCCTCTATGGAAAAATCGGAATGAGGTTGGTCATTAAAGTATAGCTAAAATATGGAGTTGGTGACCGTAGCAAGGGTAAGAATGGACCTACCAAGAAAGAGACAGGAGCGTGAATAAATTAAAATTCTGGAACAGGAGGCTCAACTGAGTCAGAGGGTCGGAGATGAAAAGCTGAGTGAAAGATGATGTGGGAAATTGCTTAAATTTGGTTATTTCCTTCTGTAGGCAGTGAGGAGCTTTAAAGATTTAAACAAGGCAATGAGATGATAAGGGCAGTGCATCAAGGGGCACTTGGGTGGCTCAGTTTGTTAAGTGCCTGCCTTTGGCTCAGGTCATGATCCCAGGGTCCTGGGATCGAGCCCCGCATCAGGCTCTCTGCTCATTGGGGAGCCTTCTTCTCCCTGTCCCTCTGCCGGTCTCTCTCTCTCTCTCTGTCTCTCTCTCTGTCAAATAAATAAATAAAATCTTAAAAAAAAAAGAGTGGTGCATCAAGATTAGTCCTGTAACTGTTGAATGTTTTATAAAGTGGGGAATTATTATCCAAAAAGTTAAAAGTAAAAATTTTTTTAAATATATTGAATAAATAAATTTATTTATTTAAATACATAACAATTTGGATCTTCTTACCTGGAACAGAAGCCAGTGAGCCATTAACTGGTAGGAACAGTTAAATAGTAATTGAGACAAATTTCCTGGAGACTGAGTGAAGACTAGCGTAAGAATGCAGAAACTCCTGTGGGTAGGCTGTCTTAGTGAGAACCAACTCTATGGTGTGTTTTACTTATACATCCAGAGCATTCTTTGTAACAAAGACTAGTCTCAAGGGGAAAAGTTTTTACAAAAGCCCATTTCTAGGGCTCTAGGATAAGGACATAGTTCTTACTAAAGGATAGTCTAGCTTTCCTATTACTCCCAAAAGGAGAAGAAAAACTACCACTGGAGAAACATTTATGAAAGTCACAAGCTAGAGATACAGGCACACTAAAAGACTAAGATTTCATCATAAGGTAATGGAGTACTTTCCCTCACTGACATCTTGCCAAGACACCAATGAGGTTGATACAATAGTAATTCATTATAATAGAAAGAGATGCAAGACATAGACTCTGAGGAGGTGTATTGAGGGAAACCCATAGTTAAGAGGAGAAAGAACAAGAGGGACACTAGAAGAGAAGTACCACTGATATGCAAGAAAAGAAAAAAAAAAGGAATTATTTAGATGCCCACATAAAACTAGAAAAAGAGGTGTTAAAGAACAAATGCAGCAAATAGAAATAATTAGGATAAATAAAATAGAAACATTAAAACTGTTTTGAGAATATTTCATCTTTCTTTATTAGAAGTAAATTTATAGCTTTTGAGTTGATATATATATATCCTATTAATTCTGTTTCTTTGAAGAACCCTAATACACTGTGTTTATTCATAGATGACAATATTATATAAGCAGAAAATCCCAATAAATTGACAAGAAAATTTCCAGTATCACCAACCAAATGAAACACTTAGGTGTAAATCTAACAAAATATTTACAGAATCTAAGTGAAAGGAATACAACTTAAATGAAAGAAATAAAGTGATCTAAGTAAATGGAGAAATATGCCAGCTACATAGGTAGGAAGACTCAATATTATTTACATGTAATTCTTCCCAGTTTTATCTATAGGTTCAGTGTAATCCCAATCAAAATCAGGGCAAGCTACTTTTTAAAATAGACTTCATTTTTTGGAGAAGTTTTAGGTTCCCAGCAAAATTTAGTAGAAGATACTGAGACTTCCCATATACCCTTTACCCTCACACATGCAGAGCCTCCCCCATTACCCCAAATCCTGGACCAGAATGGCACATTTGTTATAATTGATGAACATGCATCGATGCATCATAATTACCTAAAATCCATAGTTTACACTTCTGATGTTTTACATTCTATGGGTGTGGACAAATGTATAATTAACCTGTGTCTACCATTATGGTATCATACAGAATAATTTCAATGACCTAAAAATTCTCTGTATTTTGCCTATTCATCCTCCCTTTCCACTAACCCTGGTCACCCACTGACATTCTTTACTAATTCTATCATTTTTCTCCCCAGAATGTCCTATTGTTGGAATCATATAGTACATAGCCTTTTCAGATTGGCTTCTTTCACTTAGTAACATGCATTTAAGATTCTTCCATGCATTTTTTTTTTAAGATTTTATTTATTTGACAGAGAGAGACACAGCAAAAGAGGGAACACAAGTAGGGGGAGTGGGAGAGGGAGAAGCAGGCTTCCCACGGAGCAGGGAGCCCAATGCAGAGCTCGATCCCAGGACCCTGGGATCATGACCTGAGCCAAAGGCAGATGCCTAACGACTGAGCCACCAGGCGTCCCGTTCCATGTATTTTTATAGCTTGATAACTCATTTCTTTTTAGTGCTAAATAATAGTTATCTGGATATGCCACAGTTTATTCACCTACTGGAGGACATCTTGGTTGGTTCTAAGTTGTGGCAATTACGAATAGATTTTCCATAAACGTCCATGTGTAGTTTTTTGTGTGGATATAAATTTTCAACTCATTTGGTAAATACCAAGGAGAGTGGTTGCTGAATTATAGGTAAGATTGTATTTAGTTTTGTATAAAACTGACAAATTGTCTTCCAAAGTGTCTATACCATTTTGCATTTCCATCAGCAATGGATTGGAGTTCCTTTTGCTTCACATTCTTGCCAGCAGTTGATGTTGTCAGTGTTTTGGGTTTTGGTCACTCTAATGTGTGTAGTGCTATGTTGTTTTAATTTGCAATTCTCTGAATACATATGATGTGGAACAGTTTTTCATATGCTTATTTTCCAACTATATACCTTCTTTAGTGATGTGTCTATTCAGAGCTTTTGCCCATTTTTAAATCAGGTTGTTTCTTTTCTTTTTTTTATTATGCTAATCACCATACATTACAACATTAGTTTTTTTTTTTTTAACATATAATGTATTATTTGTTTCAGAGGTACAGGTCTGTGATTCAACAGTCTTACACAATTCACAGCGCTCACCATAGCACATACGCTCCCCAATGTCTATCACCCAGCCACCCCATTCCTCCCACCCCCCACCACTCCAGCAACCCTCAGTTTGTTTCCTGAGATTAAGAATTCCTCATATCAGTGAGATCATATGATACATGTCTTTCTCTGATTGACTTACTCGCTCAGCATAATACCGTCCAGTTCCAACCACATCGTTGCAAATGGCAACATTTCATTCCTTTTGATGGCTGCGTAATATTCCGTTTTGTATATATACCACAGCTTCTTTATCCATTCATCTGTTGATGGACATCTTGGCTCTTTCCATAGTTTGGCTATTGTGGACACTGCTGCTATAAACATTGGGGTGCACATACCCCTTTGGATCCCACATTTGTATCTTTGGGGTGAATACCCATAATGCAATTGCTGGGTCGTACGGTAGCTCTATTTTCAACTTTTTGAGGAACCTTCATACTGTTTTCCAGAGTGGCTGCACCAGCTTGCCTTTCCACCAACAGTGTAGGAGGGTTCCCCTTTCTCCGCATCCCGCCAACATCTATCATTTCCTGACTTGTTGATTTTAGCCATTCTGACTGGTGTGAGGTGGTATCTCATTGAGGTTTTGATTTGGATTTCCCTGATGCCGAGCAATGTTGAGCACTTTTTCATGTGTCTGTTGGCCATTTGGATGTCTTCTTTGGAAAAATGTCTGTTCATGTCTCTACCTAGAGCAATCTCACACATTTAATGCAATCCCTATCAAAATACCATCAACTTTTTTCACAGAAATGGAACAAATAATCCTAAAATTTGTATGGAACCAGAAAAGACCCCTAATAGCCAGAAGAATGTTGAAAAAGAAAAGCAAAGCTGGTGGCATCACAATTCCGGACTTCCAGCTCTATTACAAAGCTGTCATCATCAAGACAGTATGGTTCTGACACAATAACAGACACATAGATCAATGGAACAGAATCGAGAGCCCAGAAATGGACCCTCAACTCTAGGGTCAACTAATCTTCGACAAAGCAGGAAAGAATGTCCTGTGGAAAAAAGACAGCCTCTTCAACAAATGGTGTTGGGAAAATTGGACAGCCACATGCAGAAGAATGAAACTGGACCATTTCCTTACACCACACACAAAAATAGACTCAAAATGGTTGAAAGACCCCAATGTGAGACAGGAGTCCATCAACATCTTAAAGGAGAACACAGGCAGCAACCTCTTTGACCTCAGCCGCAGCAACTTCTTCCTAGAAACATCACCAAAGGCAAGGGAAACAAGGGCAAAAATGAACCATTGGGACTTCATCAAGATAAAAAGCTTTTGCATAGCAAAAGAAACAGTCCACAAAACCAAAAGACAACCGACAGAATGGGAGAAGATATTTGCAAATGACATGTCAGATAAAGGGCTAGTATCCAAAACATATAAAGAACTTACCAAACTCAACACCGAAAGAACAAATGATCCAACCAAGAAATAAATCAGGTTGTTTTTTGTTGAGTTTTATGAGGTTTTCTCTTCTCTTCTTTTCTCTTCTTTCTTTCTTTCTTTTTTTTTTTTTTTTGGTATGTTTTGGATATAGTCTTTTGTCAGATATGTGTTTTGCAAGTATTTCTCCCAGGCTGTGGCTTGTTTTCTCATTTTCCTAAGAAAACTATTTTTTACTATATAGAAAAACGGATTCTAAACTTCTACCTTAATATAGAAAGTTAAAACACTTAGAAGAATTAACACAATACTGAAGAAGGAAAACAAACTTGGAAGACTTACACTACCATATTAGAGGAATTACTGTATAGCTACTGTAATGCAGACAGTATGATATTGGCAAAAACAATACATATATTGGTGTCTTCATCCACTTAGGATGCTATAACAAAATACCACAGACTGGGTAGATTGTAAACAACAGAAATTTATTTTGCCAGTTCTGGAGACTGGAAGTCCAAGATCAAGCTACCATTCTGGTGAGCACCCTTTTCCAGGTTCATAGCTGGTGACTTCTCACCATGTCCTCGCATAATGGAAGAAGGCAAAGGATCTTTCTGGAGCCTCTTTTATGAGGCACTAGTCCTATTGATGAGGGATCCACTTTTTTGACCTAAGCAATTCCCAATATTCTACCTTCTAATACCATAAGTTTGAAGGGTTAAGATTTTAACACATGAATTTTGGGGATAACAAACATTCAGACCATTGCAATAGGTCAAGGAAACAGAAGAGTCTAGAAATAGACCAAAACAAATATATGAACTGATCTATGACAAAAGAGTTGAGTCAATTTAATGGAGAAAAGAACAGTATTTTCAACAAATAATGCTGGAACAATTGGAGGTCTAATTGCAAAAAAAATAAACAAACAAAAAAAGACTTAAATACAGACTTTTCACAGAAGTTACTTGAAATAGATCATAGGCCTAAATGCAAAAGCACAACTATAAATCTTCTTAAAGGAAGTATAGGAAAAAATACATTACTTTGGGCTTAGAGATCAGGTTTTAGATACAACACTGAAAACATGATCTGTGAAAGAAAAAAAAATGATAAAGTGGACTTTATTAAAGCTAAAAAACATTTGCCCTGTCAAACTCACTAAAAGGGAAAGAAAGATAAGCCACAAATTAGTAGAAAATATTTGCAAAAAATATATCTACTAAAGGACTTGTATCCATTATTAACAAAGGGCTATTAAAACTCAACAATAAGAAAACAGATCCATTTAAAAATGGACAAAAATATGAACAGACACTTCACCAAAATGATGAAGAGGTGCCAATTAATCATATGATAAGAAGCTCAACATCACTTGTCAGTAGGTAATTTAAAATTAAGTGAACAATTAAATACCATCTATGTACCTGTTAAAATGGCTAAAATTTGAAACAAACTGACTTCAACTGTTGGTAAGGGTGCAGAGCAATAATAATTCTCATTCATTTGCTGTTGGGAATGCAAAGTGTTACAGCCACTTTGAAAGGCAGTTGGGCACTTCTTACTAAATGAATCTTATCAGGATCCATCAATTACATCCCCAGGTATTTACTCAGCTTATTTAAAAACTTATATCCACAAAAATATTGTACATGAATGTTTATGGCAGATTTATTCATAATCATCAAAAGCCATAAGTAACCACGATGTCTTTCAATAGATGAATGTATAAATAATGTACACATATATAGTGGAATATTACTCAACAATAAAAGGAAATGAACGATCAAACCAAGAAAAGACATAGGTGACTTGAAATGCCTAGTGCTAAGGCTCTGTAAGATGTTATTAATAGCAGAAACTGGATGAGGGGTATACAGGAACAATCTTTACTATATTTTCAATTTTCTATAAATCTAATACTGTTTTGTAATAGAAATTTCATTTTAAAAGTTAAACATATTAGAGGCTATCTCAATATATTTTGGAATCATGAATTAAGGCTAGCCATGGAAATTTCATGATGTATTGTCCTCTGTTTCCCTCGAAATCAAAAGAAGAAAGTAAAAACAGAAATTAAAGTAATATCCAGATTCTTGGAATCATCATGCTATTGAAATCCCCATGTTTCTTAGGCTCATCTGGTGAATTAAGTGGAGAAAACTCATGTAGTTATTAAAGTATAAGTTTTTCAAAATTGTCAACTCTTCATGGTGTCATGATAGCTTATCCTTCTAAGCAGAATTCTTAGAAGCAGAACTATCCTAACTGTTGAGAGGCTTTTTTTTTTTTCATATTTGGTAAGATCAACAAAAATTCCCTGGTTTCAAATATGGTAAATTGAATTACCTGATAATTATACATATATTAATATTACACAGAAAAAATTTAAATACATACCTTTTATGTCTTCATTATGTATGATGTGGTAATCTAGTAGTTGAATGGATTAATAGAATTTAATCTTTGAATTCCTGTAATCATATGCTACAGTGATTTAGAATGATGATCCCCCAAATTCATATTTCAGAGCAATAAAAATTGCTAATTGTTGCTTTTACTCTATATTGCTTGTGTTCTGCAAACACAATAGTTTACTTGATTCAGTTTGTATTTGAAATTTAAAATGAATGATGATATGATATCTTGCAAGTCAATCATTTAAATTGATTATGACATCAGTGTTTGAATTTTTTAGGGAGTCTTAAAAAGAAGTGTTTTCCTTTCTATGGAATTTTAAGGAATTTTGTTAGATTTTTTTTTCTTTTTATTTATTGCACTAATCTTATAGCTGTCAGTAAGGAGAATCTAGGAGCTGACAGTTTTATTGTGACTATTGATTACATATATTTTTCTGATTTTTAAAATTTATCTTATGAGCATCATATTCCAAACCTAGATTTTGCATTTATATTAACAATATTTGAAGAAAATACATATTTACAAACTATTTTGTTACTAGAAGCTTTAGGGTTAAACTTCCTTTTCAGTATGGGGTGTTATGTTCTTTATTAATTTTCCAAATAGATATTTGTGGAAAAGAGATGAGGAGATACTGAAAAAGTGATAATATCTTGGTTAGTCTGTTTATAATTACATTTGCATATACTTTATAGCTTAAGAAATTTATCACAATTGTTTTTTTTCACAGAAGCCATAGATCAAACTCTTACTTATTTTTAGACTATGGTAAATAAATATACATCATTTTGCTTGTGTAAATAATCGAAATAAGTCAATCAGAGAAAAACATGTATCACATGACCTCACTGATATGAGGAATTCTCAATCTCAGGAAACAAACTGAGGTTTGCTGGAGTGGTGGGGGGTGGGAGAGATGGGGTGCCTGGGTGATAGACACTGGGGAGGGTATGTGCTATGGTGAGCGCTGTGAATTGTGTAAGACTGTTGAATCACAGATCTGTACTTCTGAAACAAATAATACATTATATGTTAAAAAAAAGAAGAAGAAGATAGCAGGAGGGGAAGAATGAAGGGGGAAAATCGGAGGGGGAGATGAACCATGAGAGACTATGGACTCTGAAAAAAAACTGAGGGTTCTAGAGGGGAGGGAGGTGGGGGGGTTAGGTTAGCCTGGTGATGGGTATTAAGGAGGGCACGTTCTGCATGGAGCACTGGGTGTTATACGCAAACAATGAATCATGGAACACTACATCAAAAATTAATGATGTAATGTATGGTGATTAACATAACATAATAAAAAATAAATAAATGAAAGTGGACAAAAAATAATCACTTTTAATTATAATTTACTATGAGGAAAGTAGAAGTAAAGAATTCCCCTTTTATGGAAACTGTAATCGCTGATCTTAAGGGGTTTCCCCCTTAGTATCATAAGCAGATCCTTATTGATGTGCCTTCTGGATCCTTTCCTTCTGATTTCCCTATGTAATAGTCCCAGACTCCTCCCTGATCCTTATATACTCCTGCTAAGCATTCTCTTTTTATTTTAACGGCTTCCAGTCAATTATCTCTCCTCAAAATTACTGCATTGATCTGACTTAAAATCCATTTGAAACTTACAGTGATTTGGTTTTGATCTTCTTTTTAATTTAGGTAGCTCTTGATTCTTTATGGAAATTGGGAACCGTGATAGCTCAGAGAATAAATTACCAGAATATTCTAAACACTAACTTTAGCTTTCAATGTCTTCTTTCAATGTCTTTGTCACTATTTTTGCAAACTTCCTGTTCTGTTCTGTGCAGATGGTAAAGTTCTGCATCTTTTTTACTTCATTTCTCTATACACCGAGGGAGATGCTGATAAGTAGTAAAATGTCCAACAGTGAAGAATAATGGAGAGAATTTTTCATTCAAAAGCTTGAGTAATCCATAAATTAATAGCCAACTCCTAAAATTATTACCTTTACCAACCCTGAAGATTTCTCCAATCCACAATGTGGTCTCTTTTTCAATTTTGATAGTCCTCATAGTGTCAAGTAAACAATAAGAGTTTTTCTTGTTTGTCTGTGAATTCCATTTTTTACCTTTCCAAATCATTTGTAAGTTTTATAAAATCTTACATATAAATGATAGAACTATTCCAAAAAAATATTAATTGGTGGTTATGATTCTGTTCAATTATTTCAGTATTTTTCTACTATCAACATCATCCATCCTAAGTTATTAAATCTTAAAACTTTGAGATGTTGTCTATCACAAGGGAAAAATGTATTATTTACTTTGTTTTATTGCACCTGCCATACTGTATCATAATCATTTAAAAATCGTAGATGGGATACTTTTTGTTTGTTTTGGTGACTGAGTCCAATTTGTATTGTGAATAATTAATGAATATTATAAGCAATTAAAATAATATATTCCTTATTTTTATGTCTGTTTTATTTTATTACATCCTAAAGCCCAAATAAATAAGTATGTAATATAATTTCAGGTATAAATGCTATCTGGAAAATGAAATCAGTCTAAATGGATAGAGAGTGATGGGGCAATTTCAGTAAGGGTGAGAGAATGCATATTCTGAGATAGTGAGGTCTGATAAATGAGTGTAAAGCTCTGGAATAGGAACAATTATGATTTGTTCATGAGTGTCGCTAGCGTGGATGAAGAAGAGAATGAATAGAGATAAGCTCCAAAAGGAAGGCAAGGGGCAGACTATTTAGGACCTTGTACAACAGATGTTGACCACTCATGCAAACCATTGAATAATAAATTGGAAATGAAAACTCCTTGTCCCCCCCCCCCCCAAGTTCTCAAGGAACATCAGGGACAGTTTCTGGTGAATAGGAATAATTTATAAATGAAATGTTTGGGACTTAAATAAATCAGTAACAATAAATAAAAGGGGGAATGATCCTTGAGAATCATTTCAAGCACACCTCCTTCCCCTCCTGCTACCACTGCTGAACTATCAATTTAGAAAGAAATTATATGTTACTTCAAGTTTTATTTCATCTTCTTTTCTATAAATATGATGTAGTTATCCATCTATCGGGGTTTTCTGAATGGCTTCTAGTTTACTAATTGTCTAAGTGTTTTAGTGTCTCTAATCAGTTATTTAACATATTCTAGGGTGCCTGAGTGGCTCAGTCGGTTAAGCATCTGCCTTTGGCTCAGGTCATGATGTTGGGGTCCTAGGATCGAGCCCCTAGTGAGGCTCCCTGTTCAGCAGGGAGCCTGCTTCTCCTTTTCTGTCTGCCTACAGCTCCCCCGCATGTGCTCTCTCTTTATCTCTCTGTCAATAAATAAAATCTTAAAAAGATAACATATTCTATTAGATTTTAATGTTTACATTTATTTAACTTATTTCAAGAAATTCTATTGGTTCTTTTCAATTCTTTGTAACATAGTTCTTTGTTGCTTGCTTTTTTGTATAATTATTTATCTTGATGTCTTTAATACATAAGCATTTTGTATTATTAATCTCATAACCTAATGTATGAAACTTTGGGTTATGAAGACTTAAACTCTTTTGTTAGTTATTAATTATGTTTTCTTTGTCTTAGCCTTGTTTGACTTGTTTCTTCATTTTTTTAAATATAATTAAGAATTTGTTAAACTTAGTCTCAGGAATACTGAGGAACTTACCTTGGTCATGCTTTTATCTTAAAGAAGATTTGTGCAGATTCAATATCTGAGTCTACTTTAATTGGCTATCTCAGTTTAGAGGTTCCTAAAAGTGTTGGTAGTGTGTATTAATGCATGGGGTGCATAGGGCCCATGTAAGAGAAAATCTATGGTTACAAATTACAACAGAGAGTATTATTATTATTATTGATGTTTTTAATTTTTTGCATAAAGAGGATTTCTTATTGGTTCTTTCTTGCCTGTACCTGGGTTTTTATAGCTCCACCCTTTATAATATGTAATTACTCATTTTAAGTATCTTGACTTTTTAAAAAAAATTATTTATTTATTTATTTTTAAGATTTTATTTATTTATTTGACAGAGAGAGAGAGAAAGACAGCGAGAGAGGGAACACAAGCAGGGGGAGTAGGAGAGGGAGAAGCAGGCTTCCCGCTGAGCAGGGAGCCTGACACAGGGCTCGATCCCAGGACCCTGGGATCGTGATCTGAGGAGAAGGCAGACACTCAATGACTGAGCCACCCAGGTGCCCCAGTATCTTGACTTTTTTTTTAGAGCCTCTAACTCAACTGCTCTAAATAATGCAAACACAGAGTTTAGACTACTATACTCCTTATGTGGCTAAAACAATTCTGAGATTCTAGGTTCCCAATACTTGTCAGTTCTTCCAAAGTAGCCTAAATTTTGTGTTTCTTTCAGCGTATTGATTTAACATCATGTGTGTGTGTGTGTGTGTGTGTGTGTGTGTGTGTGTGTGTGTGTGTGTGTATTTGCCTTTGGAGATTTCTTGCAAGCTCAGTAATACATTCAACAGTATGTTTCCTACAGTTTATCCACCAACCAGATATTTTATGGATGCAAGATCTCTCAGACCATCTAGTCTTTTCATGGATATATGCAGGTTTTATGATGTTAATTTCTGTTATCTATAAAGCTGATTGCTTATAATTGGTATTTGATGAATATTTACTGTAACAGGCTAAGTTAAAATTTTTAAACATTTTCACTAACTTTTTGTAAAAAAAAAATAATTCCTTCTTTTCTTTCTTTCTCTGTTATTTTATTCTTATTCATCTTTCCTCTTACCATCTTACTATCCTCTTACTGTCCTACTATTTTCATTAGAGGGAAAAATTTCTATAATTTAATTTTATAATTATTCAGCAAAATATGAGGTTAAAAATTGTTTCTTCTAGAACATAAGTAATTAGGAAATGGGTAGGGAGAAATGGATAGTTGGAAGATTTTCACTATCTTTATTCTTTAGAATTTTGTTATTATCTGTCCATAGTGTCACAAAAATTTTATGTTATTTTATGTCTTTATGTTATTCTCTATGATTCATAAGACTGCATGTGTTTCTGATGGAAGCGTTGCGTATAACCAACAAAACTTTGTGTCCACTATTCCATTAAACAAAACTACATCCTAGTGAGGGATGTGAATTTCATACTTCTAATAATATATGAATAGAAATAGTATTAATATTTAAGTATCAGTATTTAGTCTAGAGAGTGATTTTACATTTTAAATAACCCTGTGAGGTAGATATTGATATCAATATTTGACAAATGAAGAAATCAAATCCCGAGAGTCAATATAAGCTTATCACATAATTAATAATTAACAAGGGTGTAATTCCATGCTAACTTTCAATATCTCTGATCCTGCAGACATTTAACACTTGATTATCAAATAATAACTCAGTATCTGATTAGTGCTTGTAATCAGTTTGTTGCCATAATACACTATTTGTTTGTGATATTACATAGGTATTTAAACATTTCAGTAATTTAATATGAGTGGAATACATTTTTTGTTGTTGTTGTTTGAGGCAAAAGAAAATGAGAGAGGCTTTCCGGGTCAGTCCCTTAGGGGACAGTTGTAGCAGTTTAGTGTGAAATGCTTGAAACACGTGATGTTTTTAACTGTCACATTTAATTCTTATAAGTTTTGGCCAAGTATGAAGCAACAGGAATCAGAGGCATTTTTATGTGGTTGAAAACTGGCTGATTTTTTTAGTTGTTAAAGTTTTAAAGGCAGTGATTCTTGATCTCTGAAATATGTCCTCATTTCCATTTAACCTTTTTTTGTTATTTAGATCTGAATTATTTGTTGTAACAATGTAATGTTAATTTTGAGGTTATTACTTTTGGATTTTAAAACACTCGAGTCTACTTATACTTGGTAGTGAAATTCTTTTAAAAATATCCATATCTTCTTATAATTCCTCAGAAATTAAAAAAATATGTGACAAAATATATTTACAGAGACTTCATCAAAGAGGAGATATGGATAGCAAATAAGCACATGAAGAGTTGATTGGCTTTATTAGTCATTATAGAAATTCAAATTAAAACTAAAATGAAATACCATTATATACCATTGAATACCATGAAATACCATTAAATGTCATTATAATTAGAGTAGCAAGGAAAAAAAATAATAATCCCAAGTGCTGATGAAGATTCAAAACAATCGTAACTCTTATACATTGCTTGGTGGGAATATAAAATGGTTCAACCAAAATGGAAAACAATTTGTCAGTTTCTAATGAAGTTAAACCTACCCTCTTAGGACTCAGCCATCCTACTTTTAAGTATTTATCTTACAGAAATGAAGACACTTGTCTACACGAAAACGTGTCAAAAATATGCATAGCAGCTTATTCATAATTATCCCAAATTGAAAACTACCCAAATGTCCCCCAGCTGATGAATGGATATATAAGTTGTGGTATACACATACGATTAGATATTAGTCATATCAATAAAAAGAAAATAAAAGAGTGACTCTTGACACATATAATAATATGGATGAACCCTAAAAGTATGCCAAAAGAAAGATGCCAGAATTGCAAGTTTACATATTCTATGATTCCATTTAAATAACATTTTGGAAAAGACAAAACTGTCAGGTCAAAAACAGGTCAAGGGTCACCAAGACTTGGGGAAAGGAGGTTGACTACAACGGGCTATGAGAGGACACTCTTAGGTGACAGACACCTCTGTATCTTGATCGTGGTAGTATTTACATATCTGCATACACTTGATAAAACTCATTGATCTATAAACTTAAAAGAGTGAACATTAGGCATGTAAATTATGCTTCGATAAATCTGACAAAATAAAATATTCATGATTTTATTTTTTCAAAAGTCTTATTTGTGGATTTAAAAATTCCCAAATATACTGAATGAGTGGAATTAAGTATTATGGGCCGAAGCTGCCAAGACCTCAATTTTAGACTTTGTTTAAAAGGCATGTAAAAAAAATAATAATAAAAAATAAAAGGCATGTAAATTTTGCAAGAAAAAAAAAAAAGGGTGCCTGGATGGCTCAGTTGGTTAAGCATCAGACTCTTGGTTTCATCTCAGGTCATGATCTCAGGATCCTAAGATCCAGCCCCAGCCCTGAGTAGGCCCTGTGGGGAGCCTGCTTGAGGATTCTCTCCATCTTGCCCCTCCCCCAAGTGTGTGTGTGTGCGGGCGCACTCTCCTTCTGTCTCTCAAATAAATAAATAAATCCTTTAAAAAAAAAAGGCATGTAAATTTTCAAAAGTAACCAATCAGAAAATAACTTCTGTATCATGTAAGGGTTAAAGGAATTAGAAAACAAAAACACACAAAACAAAACAAATTTGATTATTGCTTCATTCAGTAAACATTTATTGAGGATTTATAAGGCCAGATACTGCTCTAAGCATTGTAGATACAGACGAAAGGCACACTGACCGCCCTCAAGGAATTCATTATTTAGTTGGGGCACAACTAAATAAACAGTTAAAATACAGTGTGATTAAAACCATTCACCATAAAGGAGCCCTTTTACTTCGGTCTTGGAAATGGAAGATGTTACTGTATGATTTTGAAAAACTCTTTAGTCAAATACATCTGAGTTCAAATCTCAGCTCTATCACTTGTCTAACATTGTATCGTTAGGTAGATTACTCATCACTCGAAGCCTCGGTTCCTTTGTCTATAAAATGGGGAGAATAACAATTACCAGTTCACTAATGCATACTCTTTTTTATTTTTATTGAAACATAATTGACATACAATAGTAGATTAGTTTCATGTGTACAGCACCCTGATTAGATATTTGTATACATTGCAAGATGGTTACCACAAGTCTAGTCACCATCTGTCACAATATGAAATTAATACAATAGTATCAACTGTGTTCCATGCTGTGCTTTATATCCCCATGACTTATTTATTTTATAACTGGAAGTTGGTACCTTTTTTTTAAGATTTTATTTATTTATTTGAGAGAGAATGAGAGAGAGAGAGAGAGAGCATGAGAAGGGGGAGGGTCAGAGGGGGAAGCGGACTCCCGGCTGAGCAGGGAGCCCGATGCGGGACTCAATCCCGAGACTCCAGGATCATGACCTGAGTTGAAGGCAGTCGCTTAACCAACTGAGCCACCCAGGCGCCCCTGGAAGTTGGTACCTCTTGATCCCCTTCACCGATCCCAACTCCCTTCCCCTCTGACAATCACCACTCTGCTCCTGTATCTATGAGTCTGGACGTTTTCTTCTCTTTGTTGTTATTGTTGTTTTTTGATATGTGTATATATTCCACATGTAAGTGAAATCATGTTTATTTGTCCCTATCTGACATATTTCAAAAGGCCCATCCATGCTGTTACAAGTGGCAGGATTTTGTTTAATTTTTATGCCTGAGTAGTGTGTGTGTGCATGTATATATATATATATATATATATATATATATATATATATATATATATCACATTTTCCTTGTCCATTCATCTATCAGTGGACGCTTAGGTTGGTTCCATATCTTGGCTATTGTAAATAATGCTGAGATGAACATAGGGATTCTTATATCTTTTTGAGTTAATATTTGTTTTCTTTGGATAGATATACAGAAGTATAATTGCTGCATCATATGGTAGTTCTAAATTGATGTTTTTAAAAATCAGAAAAAAATAAATATTGGCAAACTAAAATTCAAAAAGTAAGATGAAACTCATGAGGCCTTAACTAGTCACTTTCTGTTGAAAGCCTTCCCTAGACATCCTATCTGAAATTGCAGCATCCCAGATATTTCTTATGTCCTTTCTGGCTTTTTTGTCTGCTTTACCAAATATGCTACCTCAAATATTATGCAAAAGAGCAGGAGCAGGGGGGGAGGGGCAGAAGGAGAAGCAGGCTCCCCGCTGAACAAGGAACCCACCGCGGAGCCCTATCCCAGGACTCTGAGATCATGACCTGAGCCAAAGGCAGAGGCTTAACTGAGCCACCCAGGTGCCCTTCAAATATTGTGTTTTCAAGTTATTTTTAATCTTTATTGTAAATTACATATGAGAAGGTTTTATTTATTATACTTATATAACATCAGCACCTAATAACTAAGCATAAGTTTAATATGTATTTATTGAATGAATTAACAAATTCTTGAACACAATTAGTAAGCTTGGTTTTTGACATACAAACAATAACTACAAAAAGAAACAATTCATCCTTTAGTGCATAGCAACATATTTAAGTGACCAAAACTAAACCACATATTTACAACCTGCTTAATACAACTGCAAGAACTGTGAAGATATGAATCATTATCAAATGTAATTAACAGCTACTATAAAATGAAATTTTAAAGAATGAGAAGAGTTATAATGCCTGAATTGACCTTAAAAATGCAAATGATTCATTCAGATCATATAAATATTTCAAAGTTCTTATTTGCAAGACAGCCTATGTGGTTTCCTTCATGGTTAGAAAAATTTTTTAAAGTTTGCTGGCCTTTCCTCAGCAGAGTTCCGAGATAAGATGAAGCTCTAAAATCTTTTTTTTTTTTAAAGATTTTATTTATTTGACAGAGAGAGACACAGCAAGAGAGGGAACACAAGCAGGGGGAGAAGGAGAGGGAGAAGCAGGCTTCTCACAGAGCAGGCAGCCTGATGCGGGGCTTGATCTGGGAACCCTGTGATCCTGACCTGAGCCGAAGGCAGACGCTTAACGACTGAGCCACCCAGGCGCCCTGAATCTCTAAAATCTTAAAGCAGTGACTCTAAAAGGAAGATCACAGACAGGAGAATCAATATCACCTGGAAGCTTACAAGAAATGTAAATTCTCAAGCCCCATCCAAGATCAATGTTTTATTTTATTTTTATTTGAAAGAGAGAGAG
Organism: Zalophus californianus; assembly: GCF_009762305.2. Classification (NCBI taxonomy): domain Eukaryota; kingdom Metazoa; phylum Chordata; class Mammalia; order Carnivora; family Otariidae; genus Zalophus; species Zalophus californianus. The sequence goes on along the minus strand of NC_045596.1, from coordinate 141,232,321 downwards.
TAAGAGAGAGAGAGAGAGAGCACAAGTAGGGGAAGGGGCAGAGGGAGAGGGAGAAGCAGACTCTCCTGCTGAGCAGAGAGCCTGATGTGGGGCTCCATCCCAGGACCCCGGGATCATGACCAGAGCCGAAGGCAGACACTTAACCGACTGAGCCACCCAGTTGCCACCCAAGACCAGTTTAATCTGAACCACTGAAGGTTGGTTCCAGAAATTTGTTCTAAAAGTCCTCCAGGTGATTCCATTTGAACTAAAGTTTGTGACTGTCTTAAGGGATCCATTACGTGTTAATTTTTCTGTAACACATTTCAAATGGTGCTAGTTATATGTCATCCTTAGGCGAAATTAAGAAAATAGTCATTTTTCTTTTTGCTTCTGAAATATTTCTTCTGGAATAATTTGCCTTCCTCTTGAATGACATCATTCAAAAATCCCCTTAGTGTTGTGTGTTGGTAGTAAATACTATTGTCTTTTGATTCCATAAAAACCCAACAGAAAAAAGAAAAAAAAAAAAAGAAAAAGAAACAATCTATATTTACATCACTGATTTTATTAAGAGCAGTTGTAATAGCTAAAAACATAAAGCTTTGATTTGGATTATAAATAAGCAATGTTCTGAAACAGTGTGTTCCAGGATTCTATCATGAAATGGCATTTTAGCTCCCTAGTATGTGGAAAGTAAACGAAACATGAAAAAATGAAGTATCTTCCATGTCAATAATGGTGTTTACTTTATATATGATAACTTGAAATAAAGTCAATAACCTGGGGCGATTTATGGCAGGAGCAGTCTCAGATGGCATGTAATCACCATTGAACAGTTCTAAATGAGACTGAATGGTTCCCAACATTTATTTTGTGAGAAATGTTGTAAGATTTGTTTAAGCACCTAAGGGAAAAGGAACAGAGATGCCTTGGGATAAGATTTGTGGATGAAGTAGGTTCTGTTGCCACTAATAGTAGAAAAAGTAAATTTCCTATCAGTGATTTTTGCAGTAACCTTAATATATTTATTTCAAAAGTCAGAAGAATTACACTCTGTATTTTGAAAGGGTAGTGATGCTACATTTTTTTTTAATATTACATCATAATATAATGGTTAGGAAAGCAGAAACTGAGGATCTTCTGCCTACATTCAGATTCTGGCTCTGAAATCAAGCTCTGTGATCTTAGACCTGTTATTTATTTAATCTTTATGTTGCGATTTTCTCATCCATAGAATGGACATAATAGTAACACCATACCTTCTAGGTTTGTTATGATTATTAAATGAGTTAAGATATTAAGTTACTTCAAATACCCTTGGATCAGAGTATGCATCATACAAGTAATAAACAAAATGATGTGCAGAGAAGTTACCTAGATAAATATAAGTAAACGTTTCTTAACTATATACCTATATATGTAGGTGGGTCAAATACATTCTGTCCTTTTTGCATCATTATTGTAATCTGGGTAGTTTATTTCAACAATGAACATTTATTAGTAAGCACCCACAATATATATCAATTTTTGAAGTTGTTAAAATTCATACCTGAAATAGTTTCTATTTATTATATATTCCCTAATTCAGTGATCAAATATTTCTTAATCAACTGTTTGTGTATGACATTGTGCTAGGGAATGTAGAAGATATGAAAAGAATGAAAAGTTGTTAGTCTTTAGGAGCTTTTTAGTTTGGTAAATTAGATATAGATGCAATACAGCAGATAACTAACACATGTGGAAGGTGAATCCTTCCATCTTAAACAGGAAAAATAGTGACAATTTTAATGACATTTCCTCAGAGCTTGGGAGGATAAAGGACAATCGACTCTTACAAAAATTCTGTGAGATAAAAAGATGATTGTTATTCCCATTTAATAATTGTGAGAACGACAAATCAGAAATTGTAAGGTAACTTTCCAAGTTACAGAGCCTGTCACAGTTGACAAAACTCAGAACTGTATTCAGACTTATTTGATTCCAAAGCAGATCCTTTCTTGTTTACTTCATATATGAAAGGATGACAGAAATAAAATCAATTTCAACTTCCACAATAGCATCCTTTTGTTTTAACCTCTGTTATGTCTTATCGGTTGATTTTTAGTGATTGGAGAGTACTGAGTCCTTAGGTCTCACTTCAGTAAATGAATGTATTATATGTAACCATGATGTAATTAATATTGCTCATTTTGCAATAACAAAACAAGAACTGAAATTAAATTCTTCTGATGTACTATTATGGTAGAGTATCGTATTTCCTATAGTCCTTGGGGAAATATTAAAACCAATGAACTCAGTATTAACTTTACCGTTTTATTATATTTGTTAATGAATAGATAAAATAAGATAAAAGAATCACTTGTATATATTGGTGAAGAAATGTAAAAATAAAGTTTCCAATGAGAATTTAAATGCTTTCTAATATCCAGGTAGGCCAAATATCCTACTCTGTCCTTCCTTTATGCATTATCATTGTAATCTAAATAATTTATTTATCCTAACAATGGATTTTTTTTATGAAGCTTCTATAATACATTGCATGTCATGATGTGTCTGACAGAAATATCTACATCATAATGAAATGTAGTTTGTGTTCTGGGAAAGTAGTGGGAAAATATATCAGTTCTACTTTGAGGTAGTAAGGACTTAGCATAATGCCAAAGGAGTTGACATTTGTATGGGGTCTTTAAAAAATGGAGTGTGTCTCCCCAAGTACAGATAGTAAGAGAAGGCATTTTTTTGGGACACAATATGACACAAAATGAAAGTCCATGCTATGCACTGGAATGTGTATATACAATGGATTCCTTCTTTTTTGACTATGACGCATCTTCAACCATGTCAATTGATTTATCTTTATAAAGCATAAATTTCATCATATTTCTTTTTTTTTCCATTAAGAGAAAAATAACCTCTAATTAAATAAGTAATAAAATCCACAGTTTTAGAATTGCAACCAGGATAATATTAGCTCTGAAAGTTTAGAAAATTCTTCCTTGTATTACAAAGTTGGCTTGCTGTAACTTCTAAGACGTCCTAGTTCTGGTCCATATATTGATGTGGTGATAGTTATATCATCAACATCAACAACAACAACAACAACAACAACTACTACTAATTAAAGAATTCTACTCTCTGCCAGGCATTGTAATTGGAATTTTATATAAATTATCCCATTTAATCTTTACCTCAGTCTTCCAGGTTGGCTATGACACTTTTTGGCAAATGAGGAAATTGACACACAGTGATTAAATAGTTGTCTTGAGTCAAATCACTATTAAGTCAGGACATACATGTTTCAATTTAGGATTGCTTGATTTTAAAACCATCATACATCTTGAAAATGGCTGTGGAAAGAACATTGAAACTTAATGTAGCAGTCTTGGTCTAAATTTAACTCTTGCCTTTTAACAGCCCATACAACCTTTCTGCATACTTGCCACAGCTCTGTCCAGTTTGATAAGCAATTTAATAATGAATGAAACTGTCTTTTGGGTTTTTTTCTCTCTCCCCTCATTTTTTCTTTCTCTCTCTCTCTCTTTTTAAGATTTGTTTATTTGAGAGAGAGAGAGTGTGTGTGTTTGCAAGAGGCGGGGAGGGGCAAAGGGAGAGGGGAGCAGAAACTCAAACAGACTGCATTCTGAGCCCGGAGCCCAATGTGGGGCTAGATCTCAGGACCCTGAGACTGATATGAGCCAAAACCAAGAGTCAATCACTTTAATGGACTGCACCACCCAGATGCCCCTCTTTCTCTTTTAAATTCTTTTGTTCTTCGAGATAAGCATCTAAATTCATACAGTCATTCTTCATAGGACAGGTTTCCTGGATTCTACAATGAGACCAGGGAAGAAGAAACTTTGGCTATTACTTCCTTTAATCCTGACATTTTGCTTCCTTGCATTAGAGTTTTTATTGAGGTCATTGTTAACCATGTCACATGGTTGACTTATATAAGCTTGCAGTCAAATAAACTAATCACCCTGGACCCCCCTGGACAAAAGGAGGGGGAGAGAGGCAACAAAAGATTCTTTAATTTATAAGGCCCTCACTGCCAAACCAAACTCCCACAGTCAGTTTGTACCTACAAGATATTTGTCATGTAATAGGCTCCTATTTATGATTATCCTCATTGTTGATGTATTTATAACTTCACTGTCACAGTTTAACATTTTAGTAGGGGACTTTAAAAATTATAATTTGTTGATTACCATGAATAAATATGTAATTTATATTTGTTTTTATTCTAACTTTCCCCAAAGACACCAAGATGTAGAGAGAATTATCAGGAGGGTAGGCACTTTAAGGCACTCCCTATGCTCTTTTAATATGGGTCGCCATAAGACTTCCTGCTTCCTATGAAAGGGAATTTAGACAACTTCAAGACCAAAAGCCATACTAGTAATTATTATGACATTTTTGGTCACACAGTCACATAGGTAAGGATGATTGTAAAAGCAGTGTCAAGATAATCCTTCTGGACTATGCAAGTTCTATGCAGATTTTAGTGGACGTAAATGTGCTAACCTCAGGGCTATGCAGTGACATAGAGTACAAATAATGGGCTTATTCTCAGAGAGGCAAGAAATATAAATGAGAGATATATATAAAAAAGGAAATTTTCACAGAAAAAATTAAAAAGGAGGAAAATGATAGGGGAAGATCAATATGCCGTAGTTTCTTATGGTAGAACAAATGTTATCTGTCCCTCCCTTTGAAGACTGATAGATATTGTAATTTCCAGCATATTCAAATAATTCTTGTCTGTATCTTTTAACAACTTTTAATTTAACTGAAAATTTAGAAACCTAGTATTGAGTTCTTGTGCAAGTGTATTAGCAGCACATGAAACTTGAACCCAATTATCATACGACGATAATCTTCATAAGTTCCACATTTCACAAACAGAAGATTTGTTCTCCATACTTGAAGTGACCTTGGAAAACATCTGACTCCTCTGTGAAACAGTCACCCAAATTACAGACACTTCATATCAATAGAAAACTCAGCCTAATTCACGTGATGGATCATTATTTAATATTTAATGATTTTAGCTGAAAAAAGTAATATAGCAATTTAGGTTTACATGCCCTGCACCGAAAGAAATTAACTTCTGGAACCCCATGTTATAAGTGATATTCACGAAAATATGAACAAAGAAAACCAAGAATTTGTATGCATTTCTATTACTCTTTTTATCACTATCTTTCTGAAATTAATCTTAATATACATTTTGTTAATGGCTTTTCACATCATTCACGCAGACTCAATACTCTGCTGAATTACATAACCCAGTTTGACTAGAGGGTTTCAAGTGGACAATTTTACCAGCAAAAGTCCTAAGCTAGGCCTGCCCTGAATACAAGTATACTACAGTGAATCTGAAATGAAGGGCTGATCTTGTTGTATAAACAAAATGGTGATATGGTACTTCCCAAAGTTTAACAGTCTCTGCATACAGACACCAGGTTGTATACTTGGCTATTTTGCAGATGGGGGTACTGAGAAAGAAACTGCCAGTCTGCTTCATCCAAGCACAGTCAGGAATGCTGATAGTTGAACTGATTGGGTTTATTTATCATCATAGCAAGGGAGAATACACACCATGGGAAACTGTTGGGTATTTTAGTAAGAGGGTGTCATAAAGATACTGATCAGGATTTGGCTTTGATTGGGTAATCCTGGAAAGGGTCTAAGGAAGTGGAGATTCACTTTGGATTGGGTGTTGTCAGGAAGTGGGGGCAACTCTATGGTCTATCTCAACAGATCTTACCTACAGGGAGAAAAGTCTAGAGGGAGGATAAAGCTGTAATTAGAAAGGAAGTAGCAGTCATTCATTTAGCAGAAGAGGAAGATATTTTGTATTTTGTAGTTTGTACAGTGACTTTGACGAAAATGTTTTATGAGATTGTTAATATCCAACAGAAAAGTATGCCTTAGCTGTAAGTCAGGAAAGTATGCAATAATACTGAGACCAAGTCAGGTAATTTCTGGATGTTAGGACTGTCCTTTCTTTCCTTCCCTTTCCTTCCTTCCTTCCTTCCTTCCTTCCTTCCTTCCTTCCTTCCTTTCTCTCCTTCTCTCTTCCCTTCTCTCTCTCTTAATGGAAAAAAAAAAAAAGCCCTGCTAGCTTGGCACTCTTTTGGGATTGGTGTTGCTACTGTTAAGAACTCATTATAGGGCAAGAGAGGCCACTGCTCCCTCAACCTCACCAAGAGGTGAGAACAAAAAGTCTTAAGCCATATTCTGCCAAATTTACCAAATTCATTTTAGTCAGCAGGCACAAAAACTGTCATACTACCTGCTCGTATGTGCTTGGAAACCCTTGCATCCTCAATCCTCAGAATCTAACAAGCTCCTTACAGGAGAGGTTCCCACTGAGAAGAACACAGTGATGTAAAGCACAGCTCACAGAACTTTTTTCGGTGAAGGGCCAGGTGTGTGTGTGTGTGTATGGGTATATATATATATATATATATATATATATATATATATATATTAGGTTTTCTGTGTGATGTGGTCTCTGTCACAACAACTAAACTCTGCTGTTGAAGTCCCCAAAGAAGCTGGAAGACAATATGTAAACCAATGAGCTGTGTTCCAATGTAACTTTATTTACAAAACAGTCAGGGGGCCTTTTTCTGGCCTGTGGGCTGTAGTTTTCAGAACCCTGATGAGGAGGTGAGATCAGCCCATCTTCTGGTCATATGGGGCAACTTCTTCTGTGAAACGATATACAGAACCAAACAGATCTCACAAGGGCCTTAGGACTCATGGACTTTCTTTCTTCCTTTTTAAAAAAAAATCTTCTTTTGTTTTAAGATTTACTTATTTATTTAAGAGAGAGGGAGAGAGAGAGAGAGAAAGAGAATGAGTGTGGGGAGGGGCAAAGGGAGAAGGAACGAGAGAATCCATAAGCAGACTGTGCTGAGTGCAGAGCCGGATGAAGGGCTCCATCCCAGGACCCTGAGATCATGACCTGGGCCCAAACCAAGAGTTGGACACTTAACTGCCTGAGTCATCCCAGGCCCCGTTCTTAAAAAAAAAAAAAAAAAAAAAAAAAAAAAAAAAAAAAAAGTTTATTTTTGAGAGAGTGAGCAGGGGCAGGGGTAGAGGGAGAGAGAAATGCAAGCAGATTCTGCACTGAGCACAGGAGCCTGATGTGGGGCTGGATTCCATGACCCCAGACCATGACCTGAGCCAAAACCAAGAGTAGGACCCCCAATCGACCTGACCTGTACCACCCAGGCACCCCAGGGCTCATGCAGTTTCTATCTGGCATATGAATATCATATGGTAAATTAATGAACTATCTTATGTAGATTTTCATCCCAAAATCTGCAGTGAGTCCACAGCTGTCCCTACAATGTTGATTCTTGTTTAGGGTAATTCAAATTCTAATTAATCACCCCCAGAGTTTATACAAACTTAAGTTAACTGTGATTCAGACTATTCTTACCAAAGTACTTTAAATTAAATTACATTCAGATGATTTATCTATTAGACTTTTGTTTGTTAGGATAGAAATTCCCTCTGGTACCTTAAGTATTAGATATTGAATATGGAGATGCATGTATTGATAAGAAAGACACACAGGGAATTAATGGGAAGAGCAAGAACCATACTACATTTCATCTTTAGGAAGGGTGGTTGGAAAGGAATGTCATTCAGGATGAGACAGGAGCTGCTCAATTTCTGTTTTGTTTTGTTTTTCTATCTTTTAATATGACTCAATTCTGCTCTTTCTCTGATCCCACTGCTTTATTCAGTACGTATCCTTTTGCTTTCAAAACTTCGTATTAGTCATATGTTTTACTTATGCATCCTTTTGGCTTTCTTCTAACTTTGGCTCTGTCATTGCCTCTCTCTTTCAGGTATTCCCACTGGTGTTCCTGCTTCCAAATATTTAGTTTTTCATACAGTCCCCATTCACATTCTCCAGAGGGAGAGTTAATTGACAGAACATGAAACTGTGGTGAAAGAACTTTTCTGCTCTTGTTTGTTTTTTATTTATTTTTTATTTTTTTAAAGATTTTTTATTTATTTATTCATGAGAGACAGAGAGAGAGAGAGAGGCAGAGGGAGAAGCAGGCTCCCAAGGAGCAGGGAGCCCGATGTGGCACTCGATCCCAGGACTCCGGGATCGTGACCTGAGCCGAAGGCAGACGCCCAACCATCTGAGCCACCCAGGCGCCCGCTCTTGTTTGTTTTTTAAACAAAAGTTTTTTGGGGAGTGGGGGCTCTATATAGTATAATGTCTTTTTTTCCATATTAGCTAGACATTAACATCTTACATATTAATATACCAAATTACAATTCCATGTATGAGTGAGTGAGTGAGTGAGTGAGTGAATGAATGAACTACAAGTTGAAGCTATGAAAGTATTAACTTTCATTGTCAGGGGAGTGCTGACAATTTTTAATTTTAAAATTATTTGGGAGTCCAAAAGAAAACAGTAAAGCTTTATTCATTTGAGAGCTCATTAAATGCCAGAAACTGAACTTGGTATATTTTCATGTTCCATTATTTAATATCCACAAAAGCCCTGTAAGGGTGATATCATCCAGAGTTTTTCATTTGAAGAAATTGAAGCTAAAATTGTGTAGCTTTTTTTTTAGTATACTTCACTAGTTAATTGTGGAACTAGACGTTTTATCCATGGCTATATTATTCCTAAACTTTCTGCTGTACCGTGTTGCCCCAAAAGCCTGAACAGTGGCAGGAACAGGAATTTATGGGGTGAGCTTCCTAAAATTGCCTAGAAGATAGTGTTTCATCATCAAGACAAGAAGTGGCATAGAATACAGCAATCACAATGACTCCTTTCAATTTTCCATGTGGGTGCTTCAGCCTATCCTTACTGACAGGAAGTAATCACAACTTGTTTTTAGGTGTCAGGTAGGTGGAGGTAAATATTATGGTTTTATTTCCAAAATCGGAGACAAAATTGCATGGCAGATGATAGATTTTTGCCATTTCACTTATGCTTCTATATCTCACACTTAACCCAATCCCCTCAAGCTGCCCTATAGATTTCCAAACACTCTGCGTAGACTTCTTTCCAGGGCTCTGCTCTCCTAAAATGACTTTGAAAATTCCCTTGCCCTTTATATTTCCCTTTGGTGCAGGCATGGGAGGAAAGGTCATTCCCATTACTGAGAATCTAGTACTACTAACATTACTGTAATTGCTTTTTAGGAATGACTGATTGCATGCACTCAGGGGACATTTGCAATATAAAAGGAGAGTTTATCAATCCGAATAACAAATTACTGGGAGTGTTAGAAACTTGTTTGCAGGTGGCATTCCCAGGGTCACTTGACCTCCTTAAACTATCTCTCACTTCCGTGGCTCCTAGTACAACAGAACATATGTCCCTAGATTGGGACGACACTGGTAGGAAACTGCCCCTTCCCACTTAAGAATGTGGAATATCTTACCATAAGAAATTGACTATTAGGGACAAATATGGTTATATCTAAGGGTGAAAACATGAATAATCAGGTTGAAGAAATTGTAGGAGTGGAGAACATTTGTAGAAGGAGAATTTGCCATCGATGCATTTGCAAGAGCCCTTCTAAGTGAGGGATTACCTGCTTCCCGCCAGAGAGATTTTCTTACCTTTTTCGTTACAGAGATTTTTAACTATTCACTGCTTTTTCAACTGTCTGAACCCTTTTATCTTTATAGGACATATATCTTACCGTGAAGCTGATAAACACAGTTCTGATCTAATGTAATACCTACATTAGAGTACGTTTTATATATCATATCACTAAGTCCATGAACAGCTATGCTAACGTATGAAGTAACTCAGCACTGCTCGAAACACATTCCTGTTGCCAACACCATAAAATCCTATTTACTTTTGCTTAAAAGTGTTTGATATTGAATTTGCTTCCCCCCGGACTGTAATTAACAACATTCTCAACTGCTTACAAGATTCAATTGACTGGCAATATTAATCACACAACACAGAGAAACTGGCTATTGCATTTGATTTTTTTCCTATGTGTTCTTGGCATCTAATCACTGATTAAAACTAAGGAAATGGCTCTTTTCACCATGTTCTGTGGACATCTATTTTCTCGGTTTGTTTAGTCTACCCCCCCCTTTCCCTCCATGTTGGATCTTGCTTCTAAATTTCTACAGACATGGAATAAAACCAAGAAGCAGTATTTCTTGTCAAGAGGAACAGTTTATTCCAGATAATTAAATCCAATAATGTTCAAAGAAAACACAGCAAGGGACATAAATTAGGTTCCATCAAGGGATATAGGTCGTTCCTCATGAATGGATACTGACAAAACAATTTTGTGTGAAGCTTTGAAAAGTCATTAATAGTTTTGAAAGTTTTGCAAACTAGCACATTTTGTAGAAGAAAGCAACAAGGTTTAGTTTTGTGTTTTTAAAATGTACTTCAGACATTCACAAAAGTTTCATATTTATATTTGACAGTATTTTTGAGCTTGCACCTAAGATTTCTGCACACATACTCTTATGAAAACTAGGGTAGATTTTTCTTTTTTTTTTTTTTCCCTCACATTTGCCCAAATGCCATTTGGAGAAACAAAGAATACAGTGTAAATATCAAAATACAATAAATTTTTAAAAAAGGTATCTTTCCAATGATTATAGAATCTCTTTATTATTCATAAACATTATATAGAACTGTAATATGTAATAGCACCAATGTCAGACTCTAAACTCCAGGAAGACAATGACACTTTATTTTATTCACTGATTTTACCTTCTTCCTTAGAACTGGAGAATAATAAATAAATCAACGAACACAAATAATTTAGGAATTCCAACTTAAATTATTTTGCTCACTGATTTATTTATTATTAGGTTGGAATTCCTAAATTATTTTGCATGACAGATTGCTACTTGCATTTGGAAATTAACTAACAAAATTAAAACTTAGGAAATGGAAGCATAATAAAAGTGTTTAAGAGAATGGACTCCAGAAGCAGGTGGTTTGGGTTTGTCCCTGGCTGGGAGACGAGTCTCATAGCCTTTCTTCATCTGTAAATTGAGGTAAAGAATTATACCTATATCACAGGGTAATTACAATGTTTAAAGAATGACTGGTATAGAGTAATTACTTTATTAGAAATTGTGGTGAATTTATTGTTATTAGTCTATGATTCTGGACTTTGTGTAGGTATTAAGGACTCATGCAAATATACCAATGTCGTAATGTTTCTGGAAGCCATGTGACAACCTTAAGACATTTAGACTGGCTTTGAATCTGCAAGTAAAGGGAAAATATATATCTTGCAGTAGAAAATCTGAATTTTTGGTTATGAATTTACCTATCTGCCTAGCCACCGTATCTATTCTATACCACCCACCCCATCACCATTCCTTTCTAACATACCTGATCCTCCTACACCTGCATACACACACACACACACACACACACACACAATTATGATTAGTGATTCTGGCACACATAGATACACACTTACATTATGATCCCATATTCTGAAACTACTTGCAGTTTTCTGACTTCTCTGTGCTTTCTTGTGTCTACCTACATGTCTTTTAATTTGCTGGTGCTTCTGCATGACACATCTCTGTTTGCCCTTTTTCAAGCTGCAGTTCTCAGGCTATGTACTCTGACCCTGATTATATCAGGATGAAACAGATTTAACACTTTGTATACATTATGTTCCTACCATGACTGTGTCTTTATAGACTGTAAATTACATGAGAAGAGAGACTATATCTATGTCTTTTCATCTTCTAGTGGCCAATCTACCATGTACCATGTACCATCTACCATGGTACCTGGCACGTAAAAAGTGTTACATGAACATTTGCCTAAAAACACCTTTCCTCCCCTCTCTCTCTCCCTCCCTTATCTCCTTACTTCCTTATTTCTTTCCATTTTTTTCTCTCTTCCTTTTATAAATGGGCTTAATACAATAATTAAGTGTAATAAAAGATGAAACCAAATATATGAAATATATTACAGTGGTTACTAATATTAATTTTTTCTTCCATGCTATTTAAAACTTACTTTGGGCCTTATTAAAGGACAAATGAGGAGCCCAGATCACCAATAAAACTAGACATTATTTGTTAAACATTACCATTGAGCCATGTTAAAAAGTTGTTCGTTTTTGTGTACATTCAGAAAAAGGAAAAAGGAAGCAGAATTGTATATTCTATATCTCAGACGTGTAAAACTTTCTCTTAAACGTAAAACATCTGTAATATAGTATTTCTTGCTTTACATCAGATTATTCTAAGTGGAATCTTGTTCTCTTAAAAATGTTCTGGTGATTTGAGCTACTTTTACATGTAAGTGTCAGATTTTACTTCAATCTCTTATGTGTGGACTTGATATAACTCTGGTAATTTGATTTTTGCTGGTTGGGTGCTAAAAGGGTGTAAAACAGCAATCTAAGTTATTAAAAAGACTAAATTTAAAGTTTGTAATTTTTGGCTGCTGATATCTGAAGTCACCCTTTTCTGACTTCCTAATTATATATTTTATCTATTAGTGTGCTTAGTGGATAAAAAGTCTCACAGTGAGGCATGAACTTACTTAATTAGCAGACACCTCATAAAAGCAGTTTGTGCTCTCTTAAAAATTTGTTTATTCTATAGATTGCTTATTGTAAAAAAGTCTATTAGCAGTCATGCAGATTATAATTTTTGTATTGGTTTCTATCATGTGTAGTTTAAGGGTGATTTAAAGTTTTCTATTGTGTGTAGTTTATTATAATTAGAGCTATAAACTGCATGATTCTTTATAAGATTACCTGTGTCATAAAATTTTACTGTGATTTATTTTAATGTAAGTTTTAATGTGCAAACACATTTTCCCATGATTACATTTGTTGATAGTTTTTGCTTTTTGAAAACTATAGTCTAAGGCAAGAGAGAATGAACTGATGTGTGTCCTAAATCACTTGCAAATTAGAAGCAAAATATTATTGATTTTATCTCTCTTCTTTGTCATAAGGAAAATATTATTGTAATATAATTTTTTACAACTAGCAAATTAGATAAAAATTTTCAGACATTTGGAGTTGTGGCATTTTATTATTCACTGGATTCACACCATTTTATCAGGAAAAAAACTGCAAACCTAGATGCATGAAGTTTAGGAGACATATGTCTAACCATCCCCCATATTATATCAATCAGTGCTGTGAGGTATGGTCCACAGGTGGATGCTGGTCTACAGTCTGTGTGGAAGAGGTACAGAAATTGGGAGTAAGGATTGAAAAAAATGCCATAGCAATTTGAGAGGAAAAAAAATTATATTAACTCTAATAGTAATGAATTTGGGTTCATATTTTATGTGTCTATTTTTATTTCATTTTTCAAGCAATTCATCTTATTCTCTTTTACAAAAGACTTGTTCTGTAGTAGATTTGGAAAAATAAAACTGATTCTTTACTGAAGATAGTTTTTGAAGCACTGCTATATAGAACAGGCATACACAATGAGGTTTACTGAATTCTGAAATTAAAGAATGAATGAGATTTGAAGTCCCTTTTCTTGAAAATGTTGACAATAGAATAATGAAGTGTCAAATGAAAAAAAGTTTCCAGCACCCCACTGTGGTATAGAACCTCAAGACTGCCCCCAGTGATGCCCGTACCTAGTCTTTGAGCTGGATTTAGTGACTCACTTCCAAGAAATAAAGTAGTACAACAGTGATGGGACGCCATTCTGAAATTAGCTTTAAAGAGGCCACCTTCTCTATTAGATATCTCTCGCTGAAGCACTCGGTCCAAAAGTTAGGAAAGAAAGAAAACTTGGCAAAAAAATATGTGAAAGTTCAGATGATCCTCCTTTGGTCAGACCTTCAGAAGAGAAGGCAGCCTTGGTTGACACTCTGACTGCAGCCTTGTGAAAGATTCTTGACCTCTGGAAACTGTCAGAATAAACAGCCACTAAATTGTGGCATACTTTAGTATGCAGCCATAGACAGTCAATATGGCCTTGTTTAAGAAGAGGAGAGGAGGTATTTCATCTACTACCAGTGCACAGGGAATCAAGTGGATTCCTGGGGACTGTTTTTTAGCCACCATCTTCCATATAATCTTTGACTACTGACTGTAACTTTCCGGTATATTGGGCTATTTTTTAAAAACTACTGTGTTGACTTTTTGATGGTATTATTGTTACATCAGTGTTTTAAGACATCTGAAATCTAAAACTTAAATATTGGGACAAACCCCAAGATATATACATAGCACTATATTTTTAAATTGAGCAAAGCTTCATTTTTTTTAGAAAGTTTTCTTTCTCTATAATGCTGAAAAGGGAAGAGAAGATAATAGTCACAAAGCAAAGCTGGTAGGGCCAGATAAGTCATACTTTAGATCCAAGATTTTGCAAACCAGTGAGCTATGAATATAAACACTCTTACTATAGATACTAGCCACTATGCATTAGAATCTCCATGTATATATGATGAAATCAAGTGATAATAATAATAGTAAAACCAAATAAAAAATTGCCTTCAAAACAATAATGAAAATTCAAAGTGAGAAAAACAGCTTCCAATTTGTGTTTAAAATAGATATTTTCAAAAATGTATTCACAGGTATCAACCATGATAAAGGACCCAGTTGAAGTAACTGGAGTTAACTTATAAATATATTCTTCCTACTACTTAGTCTGAAGAGCTTATTTTTTTGCTGTGAGAGAGGGAAAAAAGCACAGAAATAGATTCTTGATTCAATAATGAAATAACTAATACATTTTGTTTCTTAAGATAGCACATTCTAAAAATAATAATTTGCTTTCATTTATGATTAACTTTTCTTTATTTTACACAGTATTTACCTTATATTTTGAATAGTACTACATTTTCATTGACTAAATATGCTAAGGATTTATATCAGACATAATATGTGTTTAACATTTTCATATTATATAAATTTATTTTTATTTACATTTTTTAAAGGTTTTATTTATTTATTTGACAGAGAGAGACATAGCTAGAGAGGGAACACAAGCAGGGGGAGTGGGAGAGGGAGAAGCAAGCTTCCCGCCGAGCAGGGAGCCCAATGCAGGCCTCAATCCCAGGACCCTGGGATCATGACCTGAGCCGAAGGCAGACGCTTAACGACTGGGCCACCCAGGTGCTTCTTATTTACATTTGATATGATGAACAATTGTAATATTTGTGCTATATTCAATATTTAGTTAAGTAGTTCTTTTAATTACCAATTATGAACACTCAAAGTGCTGTTATAAATACAAAAAGTGTATGAAATAAATAGGGAAATAATACTTTATTATTTGCATTATTGGCTACTATTTTACTATTAATATTTTACAATTTGCTCCAATAAGTACAATGACTATAGTTTTGATTTACTAATCTGGGAAGTGTTCTAGAATTAGAAACACTTTTATGATACCTGCAGGCATTTTACCTTAATTTATCCCTTGGTTTCCACTTTAAATTGAGGATCATGATGTCATATAGAATACCACATTTGTAACCTACTCCTAAAACACTTTTTTAATATAGCATATCATAAAGATTTTGAGAATCATTTTTACTTGGTTCTAAATTATATGTCTTGATTTCTTGTGCTGAAAATATGGCCCACTCACCTGTAGATTATATCCAAAGCTAGAGGATATATTTATGGTCAGAAGGAGGAAATGAAGTAGTTGGAAAATTTATAAGCTTTACGATTTGAGGATTGAATCACATAGATCCGGAACATTAAACACCGTAAACACTTTTTCTTCCTTCAGAAAATTTTGTTTCTCTATGCGGAAATAGGTATTCCATTGAACATTGTTTTCTCATTTTCAAATAAATGTTCTTTTATGGGGGGTAGCACCGTATAGGATAGTAGTACAGGGGTCTTTCTCAGTATAAGACCAGCTTGGCAGGACTTCCAACTTTTTGGCCTATGGTCTCAGTCGTAACTACTCCACTCTGCTATGTAAGCATCTGAGCAGACATAGACAAGGTGTAAAAAGATTGTTGTGACTGTGTTCCAATAACACTTCAGTTATAAACAGGTGGGGACTGGCCCATGGGCCATAGTTGCTGATTTGTGGTATGGAGAAATGTTTAAGCCTACAGGCTCTGGGCCCTACTTCTGGGGTTCAAGTCCCACCTGTATTTCTAACCTGCTGTATAAGCTTGAGTAGATTATTTAGTCTCTCTCTGCTTCATTTTCCTCATCTATAAAATAGGAGTGTTATTAGAAACACTTACCTCTTACAGATGCTTATAGAACAGCTCCTGGTATGGGATAAGAGAACAGTGACTTCAAGTCACTGTTTTACTCAATTTCTTTATGTGTGTTAGTGTCCTTATAGTTATAATGAAGATTCCCAATATTTTAAAGTCCTTACTTTATTTATTAAGACAATGTATTTTTTGTGTCTTTCCCTGATATTAAGGAATTACAAGTTTTGTATATCAATGTAAAAGTGACCATATATATTCTGAGGGAGTTTAACTTCAATTTGCAGAGATGTTCAGAGACAATTGAGGAATTCGCTCAATGGCACTGCCCTTTTGCACAATTCATTTTATTTATGTGTTTAATCTGTGGTGAGTCAGGGAGCATAAAGTGCTTTCTGAAAAATAAAGGGCTCACCAAAGTGTTATAAATGAATTCTTTCAGGCTCCTACAACATCACTTGGAAAAATGAGTGGTACTTGGGTAATAAATGTGACATTTTGGGGCCTGAAGCAGATAGTTTGTCTCAAATAGATAATTCCTTTATATCTAGACAAAACTTATTTACTCTATCTTGTGATCTAATCATGTGTTAAGTATTTCTGTACAGGGAGCTTTCCCCTTTTGTGAAATAGACTGGCCTAACTATCAGACAAGGCATTCTTCCTATCATACAGTGAAATGTGTAAATGAGTTTGTCGTAATATATAACATATTTAAAAAAAAAAAAGCAGATTTCCATCGCTATTTTTTAGCTTATAAAACTAGCAGTGCTTCATGATTTGGCTTAGCTATTGAAACACAGGAAGCGGGTGGCTCAGTTGGTTAAGCGACTGCCTTTGGCTCAGGTCATGATCCTGGAGTCCCACATTGAGTCCCGCGGGCTCCCTGCTCAGCGGGGAGTCTGCTTCTCCCTCTGACCCTCTCTTCTCTCACGTGCTCTGTCTCTCTCTCTCTCTTATTCTCTCTCTCTCAAATAAATAAATAAAATCTTTAAAAAAAAAAGAAACACAGGAAGCAATAAGACTTAATGTTAGTAGGGAAATTCTGATGTTTTGTGCAAGAAGGTTTGGGGAACATAATCACAAAATACAGAAATCCTAGGAAATTTAACTTTCTATTCCTCAACATAGATTCACATGAGTATCATCATAGGGTCTTCACTTTTGTGTACATATAAAAAGGCTAACCAAGTTTTTGTCAATAATTGAAGCAATAGCTTATTATACTTACCTTTGCTTTGATTCTAGAGATTTAAATCAAAAAAACAAAATTGTTGTTGAAAGGTTAAAAATTAGGGATCTTCCTGTCTTTTATGTTTCCCCTAAATATAAACCTTTTACTGATTTACTTGCTCCTCAGGAATAAATGGAATCCTCGAGTGTGGGACTTCTGGCCCAGGCTCTCCTCCCGTGAAGAGGACTAGGGGCCCGAAACATTCTCCCTAATTCCCTATATGTTTGTGTCTTCTGAGCCTGAATTTCTCTGTGGGCATTTCTTGCACTTGTTTTCTCAATTCCAGGTTGGCTTATTTTTGACCTAAACTGAAGTTTGAGAACAACAAATATTCACACAAAGCTTTCTGAGACAAAAGGAATTGTGCCTTAGTGAACACCTACATGAAAATACTTTTATCTCTTATTCTGGCAAAATTCCTAGATTTAATGAGGCAAAACCATCTTCAGAAAAAAAAAAAAAGTCTGGTGATGTGAAACACAAAGAAAAATATCTAAAAATAGTTGATAGGCTAATTACTCTGCTTTTCTAAACTGTGTCAGATCTCCACAATGGCCAGACATTGACATTGCTCTTGACTTATCCAAAAGAACTAGTTTCATGGTTTACATTATGATTATAAATTTTTAGATAGCTATGGCCCCAAACTAACCTAGCATGAGTGTGTTATTCTTTATTTCCCCCAAGATTTGTATTTCTTATTTGTAAAGCAATCTTAGAAGATGGCGTACTTCAAATGAGATAACACTGGTTACTTTTTTTTATTAAGTTTTTAATTTTAATTCCAGTATAGTTAACATACAGTGTTATTAGTTTCAGGTGTACAATATAGTGATTCAACAACTCTATACATTACTCAGTGCTCATCATGATGTGTACTCTTAATCCCCTTCACCTATTTCCCCCCTCCACCTCCCCTCTGGTAACCATCAGTTTGTTCTCTGTAGTTAAGTGTCTGTTTCTTAATTTGTCTTTCTTTTTTTTCCTTTGTTCGTTTGTTTTGAATCTTAAATTCTACATATGAGTGAAATTGTATGATATTTGTCTTTCTCTTATTGACCTATTCGCTTCACATTATACTCTCTAGCTCCATCTGTGTTGTTGCAAATGGCATGATTTAATTTTTTTTTATGACTGACTAGTATTCCATTGTATATATGTATTCCACATCTTCTTTATCCATTCATCTATCCGTGGTCACTTGGGTTGCTTCCATAATTTGGCTATTGTAGATAATACTGCAGTAAACATAGAGGTGCATATATCTTTTCAAATTAGTGGTTTTGTATTATTTGGGTAAATACTCAGTAGTGCAATTACTGGATTGTAGGGTAGTTCTCTTTTTAAATCTTTCCACAGTGGCTGCACCAGTTTGCATGCCCACCAACAATGTATGAGGATGCCCTTATCTTCACATCTTTCACATCTTCTCCAACACTTGTTGTTTTTTGTGTTTTTGATTTTAGCCATTCTGACAGGTGTGATGATTGTGTTATTCTGAAGGAAGTTATTTAAATATGGTTGAGGCTATATTTTGCCTCTATCTATCTATCTATCATCTATCTATCATCTATCATCTATCTATCTATTTCCACTTAATTCCTGCTCATCTGTACAGATGTTGGGTATTTCAAACACTGTGTGTTGTATCAAACATGTTGTTTTCACATTGTTAGCTTCAGTGCTAATGATGTCACTCTCACATTTATTCCTTCTTCTACTTTTATTTGGTATTTATATGGATGGAGTAACTACAGCAGTGAAAACTTACCCACACCTTCTTGGGCGATGTCCCTGATAGCTGTACAACTTCAGAAGAGTCTGAAGTGGTAGTAGAAAATTTGCCTTCTTGCACTAACTACAATCATAAAGGTAGGCTTTAAAAAAAGTTCACTGCATCTAATGTTCGATATTTTGGAGGGCATTCAGTTTCAAAAATGTTATGAGGAGTTCATAGTTCTTTCTAAGCAACCAGAAAAACTAAAGGACTTTGTTAGCAGTAATGAAAGGTTGTCCAATGGTGATGTTGCTCAGAGATACTAACAGAGATGAACCTGGTGCTTCCGATCAGCAAGTGTGCTTTAGCAGCTCCTTTATGTCAGATATTGTGCAGATATTTACATTTTTTAAATAACTAATCCCCCCAGCACCTTTGTCAGATAGGCAGGTATTTTTTTGCCCCCAACTTTAGTCACAGGATCTGAGGTTTGCATCATTTCCTTTCTTTTTTTTTCTTTAAAGATTTATTTATTTATTTATTTGAAAGAGTGAGAGAGTGAGCAAGTGAACATGAGTAGGGGGGAGCGGCAGGGAGAGGGGCAGAGGGAGAGGGAGAAGCATACTCCCCACAGAGCAGTGAGCCAGACGCGGGACTCATCCCAGGATCCTGGGATCATGACCTGAACCGAAGGTGATGCTTAACTGACTGAGCCACGCAGGTGCCCAGGTTTACATCATTTTCTAAAGTAATACAGCTAATAAGTGGTAAAGTCAGACTTAAATTTAAGTTCTCCAAATCCACCACTCATTCTCATTGTCTAGTTTAGTTTAGTTTTGTTTTGTGTTTTGTCTTGTTTTATTTTGTTATGCTTCAGGGAGAAATTCCAACTCCTCTCCATGCTTTGAATGAGTACTAGTCATCATCCCCACATAGTTAAGATGTAATTAAAAAAAAAAAAATAAAAGTCATTAAATGAATGTATTATGGTCCTCAGCCAAAGTTTTGAGACTGGAGTGGAGGAATTTAATTTGGAAGCTTAATTTTCTAAGAATTCTATCATTCTATAAATTTTTTACAAAGATATTTTAAAGAAAGCCTAAGCAATCAGTATTTATTTAATTATCCAGTGATGTTTTCTTCCCTTCCTCTGATCCTAGGTAATTTATTGCAGAACCTGTCAGGGTAGACTGCCATAACATGCCACTGTCTTAACATAACCCTATCTCAACCTAAATAAAAGATTGACAGAGATGATTTCTGAAGTTTTTTTTTTCTTCTTTTTCTTTCTTTTAAAATTGGTAAGGTGGGAATGCAGAATGTGGTGATGAGTGATTAGTCACAATAAGGAAAAGTTTTGCTTTTTAAAAATTTAAAATTTTTGAATAAGTTAGGAAGTGTATTTATTTCCATAATTAAAAGGTGCTACATTTTCTTCTTTGTACAAAAGGAGGTTTTAGCAAAGAGGTTAGAAAGAAGATTGACCTTTTTAGATTCTCTACTTGACCTTTTTAGATTCCCTGGGTTTTGTAGATTTCCAACACACTGACTTCAGCGGGTTTAAGAGTGTGGAGTTAGGAAATGTTTAGTCAAGGAGCCTCACCATGATGTACTGCCCTTTCTTACTATAGTGAAAATAGCTTATTAATTTCAACAGTTAAGTGTGTTTTATTGACCATAAAATATGATATAGCTTATTAATTTGAACAGCTAAATTTATTTTATCTACCATAAAATATGATATGTATGCAGTTCATCTACAAGGCTTTTAGAGCGGTAAACCAGTAAATACAATAGATTTAGTCAATGTGTTTTGCTTTTTAAAAAATCTAAGTATGCATTGCCTCATCTTAGTGTTATATAGTCGTATTTACTACATGTATATATAGTAAGTGTATTGTAATGATTCTTTTCCATATCAAAGATTTAAACTTTAGGCAAGATTTAATTAGGTGTGAATTTTTTTCAAACTTCCAGTTGCATTTTGATGAACTCCTTATATATTCCATTATCACGAGACAGATTTACATAAAGTCAATTTATACTATATGAGCTAGAGCAGACTCACTTGGTATTTTTGCTGCTGTATTGATGGTTCCATTTACTATTGTACTAGTGGAAAATGAAGTTGTGTAACTAGAAACTGGTAAGATACTTTTATAGCTTATTAGCTTAGGGTAATTAACTGCATGTTTCTTGCACGTTGAATTGCGATTGAAAGTATTACATTATAATATTTAGGTGAGGTGGCAATCAAATATAATTAAATTATTATAGTAAACATTGACTTGCAATGAAAATGAACACATTTATTGAAAAACATTTCTATAACATGTAAACAATGTGTTCCTTTTTGATAACTACTGTTTTTCTCTTGTTCCTTTTTTTATTTTTTATTATTTATTTATTTATTTATTTATTTATTTTATAATTTGCTGCTTGCCATTACAGGAAGTAGAGGTTTGTATTCAGCTTCTGTATTTCATATTTTATTCTAGATTTTATATGAATCTTTACAATTTAATTACTCATATACACTCAATTCACATTATTTTCCTCCTCAGGATGATTATTTCCACACTTGGAGTCCAGGAAAGGCCTTCGATCAGGGTAAGAATCTAATTATTTTAAAATAAAAATCTTCACATGTTTATAATCACTGTACTTTCATCATGATATTTATTGTTTGTTAAATTCTTAAAATACTAAGTAGGAGAGCTTAGATAGTGGAAAAATCATATAATAATTGCATTACAGAATATGTAGTCAGTAATAAGTGAATTAGATATGATTATGTCAGAACGTCTTTCATTCTTAGATACATATCTTAGATTACTGATTTCGGTTTCTGAACTTTATCGTGCCCATTATTTTTAGCTGATACAAGTCACTTCATCCAGTTTTCAAATATACCCAAGCGCATTCAGCAGGACATAGATTTATTTGTGCAAAATTTTAAAACAAATGACTTTGCAATCTGTGTTTCAATTAATAAAAGCATTCATTTAAAGCAGTATTGACTGGTAATTAGACTCAGTTAGGGTCTTAATAAGACCCAAAAGGGAAAGTCATATGTAAAACAGGTTCTCCTGCCTCCATACACCGTTTGTACTTCTGGTTATGTACTTGAGAAGGAAAAGCAGGAAAGATGCATGGGGAAGGAAGATGTGGAACAGAAACATCAAGTGCAATGCAATCATAATGATATAAATAATTAAACAGTTTTGTTTGCTAAATTCTACACTATTAGAACCAGAGACTCTTCTTTTTTAAGTCTGGTACAAAAGAAATTTCTACTTTACATTGACTATAATAACCTTACAAAAGATATTACCTCCTGAAATAGGACCATTTAAAAATAGAAATTATTTTTAAGAATGAGTTGTAATATGTTATTAAGGGAATCTTAGGGAATTTTGCTATGTCTTCACATTTTTGACTTAATATGTGCAATGAATGCTATAACAGCTAATTTCTCTGAGTGAGAACCAACCTGGATGGACCTAGCTAGGGACATTGATATTAGCCTGTAGTCTGAAACATTCACATCCAATCCCCCCTTTAATATTATTTCTTTTTTGCTGTACTTCATGTGATTTCACTATTATTATCTAGAGTGTTTATTTGTGGAATCTGCATTTTATAATTCTAAAAGAATATTTTTTATTTCACTAATAATATAAGTCAAGCCAAATGTACTAAAAGACAAGCGATAAAAAAATGACATACAGACTGAGATATATTTGTGAACTTTCTTGGGAAATTAATTTTTATGATGGATTCATAAACCTTGAAAAAATCAGAATTATCCATGAAAT
Source organism: Zalophus californianus (assembly GCF_009762305.2). NCBI lineage: Eukaryota > Metazoa > Chordata > Mammalia > Carnivora > Otariidae > Zalophus > Zalophus californianus. Next base: position 141,209,383 of record NC_045596.1, on the reverse strand, counting down.
GGATGTTAACACTTAAATTTGCCATACTTGGTGCATCCAATTACAATAAAGATGGTTTGGGCTTTGCGTGTGTGTGTGATCATTTGTTGAACTACAATTTATCTCCCGTTAAAAAAATGAGGAAAAAAAGATTGCGATAAAGAGGCTTCCAAACCCTGGTAAGACTGGCTTAGTTTAATTTTCAAAAAGGTTTTTAATACACTAATTTGTCAAAAATATCATATTTATCAGACAGAGAGAAGCTCATGACATAATAATAGCTAACAGAGTGCCCTATATCCAGTCACTATTCTAAGTATTCAATACATGAATTCATTTAATCTTTGCAATAACCCTGTCAAGTAGATGAGGAAGGTGAAGCACTTAAGAAGCTTAAGCTCCTACTCAAGGTCATATTCTTGCAAAGTGGCAGAGTCAGGATTTAGATCCAGGCAATCTGACCCCTGAACCTCATTTCCTAACTACTATGTGACACTGTTGCTCTTATGATAGCATTAAAATGAAATAATGACATACTAGTGGTATTTTGAAGTTTATGTTTTAAAAATAAATATTTGCAGATGAACCATGAGAGACTATGGACTCTGAGAAAAAAACTGAGGGTTCTAGATGGGAGGGGGGTGGGGAGATGGGTTAGCCTGGTGATGGGTATTAAAAAGGGCACATTCTGCATGGAGCACTGGGTGTTATACGCAAACAATGAATCATGGAACACTACATCAAAAACTAATGATGTAATGTATGGTGATTAACATAATATAATAAAATTAAAATAAATAAATAAATATTTGCTTAAGTGAATATTAGATAGAGCTAATAGCTGTGTTTCTATGTTTTAAATAATATTTTATAGATTATCAGACCCAGGGTTTTGGTTGATTGAACATATGTAGTTGATAAACGTATATGGGAAAATTTAGTATCAACAGAAAAAAAAGGAAAATGGAAAAAAATAGACTGAGATACATGTATTTGTTTTGTATTTGTTTTGACTTTGAGTCATATTAACTAATCCATTGGTAAGCCATACTGAAGAGTGAGAAAAATTATCCTGTTCTCATCTAGCTCTGAATAAGATAGGCAGTGTGCATCACTTGAATAGAAGAGACTTGAGATATGCTGATTTCTCATGTTTCTTGTTTTTTTATGAAGGAAGAATCTTCTGTTAAGTACCATTTTCAAAATCTGACTGAACTTTTGAGCATAAAATAATTTATGACTTTTTAGAAGTATTTATAATTTTTAATGTATTTTTCATGGTATATGGACATCCATATCACATATCAATATAAATTGATTTTCTGCAGTTTCTTTTTTGGGGGTGTTCGCATATTTCTTGAAAGGAATGAAGAAAAAGTATTACAGTAATTAGTATTACTTTTTTTTAGCATTACATTTTTTGTGCTGATATTTATACCATTTTACCATATACATTTTAAATTATGTCTTACTTTGTTTTCTACAGAATGGTCCACAAAATATGCAGAAATTAAAGTACTACTAATGAAAATATTAATATTTCATGACAGAAAAGGTGCAATTTCTCATCACCAAACCCTTTCTACATGTATGCATACATATGCACATGCATACATAGATAAGCATATACATAATTTGCACATGCATAGACACACATATTTGCATGTATAAGCTTTCTTCTAGGTGAAACTCAACTCATTATTCATATATAGCTTATCTACCTTGTGGCTTAACTGTGACAAATTTTTCACCTTGTGAGTTTCTTTTCATAAATCAGAATGTTTCTATATTGTTTTTGTTTTTTGTTTTACTGGTAAAAGAGTAAGAGTTTTGGGCAAATATAATAGTTTTAAATAAATTTCAGTAAAACCATTTTGATGATGGTAAAATCTGCTTTATAATAAAGGAAAGCATACTGATGCCCAAAATAAATTTGTTTGTATTTCTCCACGTAGAATTTTCTGTGCCATTACTTCTGTTCATTAGTGTGGTTAATCATGAGTTGACACAACAGACATTGACTGAAAAAGAGTTTTAATGAGGACGTGCATCTTCTTGACTATGACATGAAAATTTAATGTTTACTACGACAAACTTAGAGGGGAAATGCATTCATGAACCTAGAGTGGTAGCATGATAAAATTTTAAACAATTTAATAAAGACTTTAACTAGATAAGCTGTAGCTTAAAGGAAAAAAAAAACAACACTTTTTTTTTCCCCTTTTCATTTCATTAACCCTGCCTTGTTTTTGGTCATGGATTAATTTGGGTTTATAAGAGCTAGCCACTGAAATTTTTAGCAGGAATTCCTGTCAGTTGTTTAGAGAATCCAGAGGTACTAAAGTGCTATCTGTACGAGGAATCCCTTTTATTCAAAAATTCTTTTTCTCCAGGATATGATATTTAGGTAGCCTGAGATGAAATAGTTGGAAGCAAAATGTGTTTTTTATACATTTCCCTAATTTCACTATCCAATCCAGCTTGGAGTTGTTCCCCTTGGTATCCTGCATGGCAGTGAATTACAATCAATAGATTAATAACAAATTTAATCTGAATTTAAATAGATGCAGAGATTTCAAGACAAATCAGTTTCACATTATTGATGTGTTTCTCCTGCTCAGGCGGATTTCTGAGGTGTGGAAAGAGGGGCAAGGATTGTGCCTGTGGCTTAGATCAGTATCCTTCAGCCATTTCATAGCAAACCAGTCAGGGACTCTCTTCTTAAATCTGGACCTCTGTGCTAAGGGCAGCCTGAATTCTTCTGGCTCATCAGTGGCATGTAATTCAACAAAATTTCCTCAAGAACTGGTGTGCTAGGAGACCATTGCTAAACTCAAACAGCTGAGTCTAGGCAGGAGAGAGAGACGTGTGCGCATGTGCACATGTGCACATTATATCAATAATATCGATATATCGGTAATATTACCACCACTATCTCTCTCCATTCTTGCAAGGATTAGTGGGGAGTGAGAACAAAGACTGAGATCTTTGAAAGGACAGTGGGATGCTAAGCCATATACTTATACATCGTTTCTCTCTTTTCAGGATCAGTTTGTAGAGCTTCATTTGATTCCCATAAATTTTCTCTTCCTTTGCAAAACATCTCACATATACCAACAGTCAGATCCTGACATGTCCCATTGCAATCAGTCTCTGCTACAAAGGAAAAGCTGTTGAGATTTCCTCTGGAGTTTTTATTCCCTTCAGTGAACAGAGCTGTTCATTGTATGATGGCTATAATTATTTTTGAAACTGAAAAAAGACTAGTGTGTGAGAAAACACACCCCCCACTTATCTTTCCCTTCGTAAACTACACTAGCATACTTTTTAAGGTATAGTATATGTGTATTGCAAAATGAACGTAGTGCCTCTCTCCCAGATGACTTTAATTTTCACTTGTTTACATGAGGATCTTTTTTTTTTCATGTTCTTAGATGGTATTTATTGATAGTAGCCTCAAACAATAGATAGATCTGATCCATGCTTCACAATAGAGGCATGGTAGTGCCATAATGCTGCTTTGTGTCAGGGCTTGGGGCCTTTTGGCATTTTTCTAGTGGAAAAATTGGTGTTCTCAGAATTGAAATTCAGTGTTGACAATATGCAAAGATAATTATATGGTCACAATGTTTTCTAAAAATGTCTTCAATCATTTAAAAATGTGAATTCTGAACCGTGATTTGATCTGAATCATTATTTGATCAACTCACAAGAATTGATTTAGTATTTTTGTATCGTTTTGGACAAATTACTTGTTGGGTATTCAAGTGCTAATAGCCCTGTCAATTTGCATTATACATTAGTTATATCATCCTTGGTGGCAACTTTGGCTCATAGAAGCCCTCTAGAAAACCTGCAAAAAAAAAAAAAATTCAACCTAGAAATGAACAGTGCATGTTCATTTATTCCATGTCAGGTTTAGTACATAAGAACTACATAGGGCTTATAAGTGAGAAATGTATTTTCTCTTCCTATCCAATTCTGATTTTTTCATACAAGAATGGTATTTAACCTGTTTTACCCCCCTAATCTAGGAAAATAAATATAAGATTTTCCATAAAATGTAGGAATTAGGAATCTTACATTGCTCTATTCTATGTCAGTGCTATTTTCTCCATTGAATAATAAACATTGAATAAAGGTTTGCATTTTTAAAATATAAGGTAAAATCAAGATTAATAATGCTTCATTGGGTTCATATCACAGTAGCCTACATACATGTGTCAGAAGGCAAATTATATTTATTTCTTTTCAATGACCTTATGTTACTAAATTGTGAATCAAATTTATAGAGCAAGAGATTGATTACATATACCTCAAAGGTGTTCAGATTTTAAGAAATAAGATTCTTATCTCAGACTTTGTTAACCTAACATAGTAATAAGTATTGTGAAGATTGAAAAAAAGAGTGGATATATAGGAAGTCATACTTTTTAATAGGAAACCTCCACTGGTTAGAGAGGTGATGTTCAGTCCTGCCTACACATGAAATTTACTAAGCATTCATGTAAAAAGCAGTTGCTAATCTGGGGTAGATCCTGGGCACTTTGTTTATGTCTTTGTGTGTACGTGTGTGTGTTTTAATTTTTAAGAGTTATAATAAAATATACACAACACAAAATTTCCTATTTTGGCCATTTTTATGTGTACAGTTCAGTGGTATTAATTCACATTTTTGTGAAATTACTACCACTATCTCTCTCCAGAACTCTTTTTATCTTCCCAAACTAAAATGCTATACCCATTAAACCCAGTTTCCCCTCTTCCCAGTTCGTGGCACACAGCATTCTACCCCCATCTCTATGAACTTGACTATTTAAGATTGTCATGTAAGTGGAATCATACAGAATGTGTCCTTTTGTGACTGACTTATTTCACTTAGCATTATCACCACAGGGCTCATCCATGTTGTAGAATGTGTCAGAATTCCCTTCTTTTTAAAGGTTATATCATATTCTATTGTATGTATACACTACATTTTTTTCATTCATACACTGATGGATACTTGGGTTGCTTCCACATTTTCGTCATTGTAAAAATGTAACTATGAATATTGACATGCAGATATGTATTTGAATCTTTGTTTCATTTCTTTTAAATATATACTCATAAGTGGAATTGTTAGATCATATAGTAATTCTATGTTTAATTATTTGAGGAACCACATCATTCTCCATAATGGCTGTATCATTTTACATTGCCACCAGCAATAAGGAAGAGTTCCAATTTCTCCACATCCTCACAATACTTGTCATTTTGGTGTGTGTGTGTGTGTGTGTGTGTGTGTGTGTGTGTGTTTTGATAATATCCATCCTGATGGGTGTGACTTTGTTTGTTTTTTAAACGCTACAGTTTATTATTTTATGCAGATACAGTTGAAAATCACAGGGTATAAGCAATGACTTATCAAAACAATTCTCCTCAGTGATTCTGTTTTGGAGTACAAATAGTTTTGTTTTTTTTTTTGAAAACAACCACAAATGTCAGAGAATTTTAAATAACCTAGTCACATTTTCAGATCTGATGCCAGAAATCCCCCGAAGATAGAATCATCATTTCCATTGAAGAATACTTCCTGTGTGTCAGGTGTTATAAATAAGACAATCATTGGGCTAAATTAAACAGTAAATATATTTCTTAATTTGCAGAGGAAACTGAAACTGAGAGGTGTTAATAAAGGTGACAAAGCTAATAAGTGTTGTGGTTGGGATTGAAATCTTGTTATTAGTGGATTAGAAGTTCATTTGTTCTTTCATTATGCAATATGGCTTTAGATTTAGCTCATCTGTATGCACATTTTTGGTCTGTGTCCCTACTCAGAGATACATCTTTTTCATGAAAACACATGGTAGGAATGACACAGAGGAACATAGGTAGCTAAAAGGTTAACCATCAGGTACACATTGGATCACATTTAGGACCACTACCAAGGAAAGGAGGTGTTTGTAACTTGTATTCTAATTTTCAGAATGGAGGAATATAGATTTTCAAACTCAGTTATATAATTGTTATCTAATAAATACAAGGGTTGTTGCATTGAAGTGTATTTCCATCACTTGGGAATAACTTCCAGCATATCTGTAAGACAAAAATGTGTTCCAAAGATGTACAAAAGCTTCTGAGGAATACCTTCTTGGAAGTTACTTTTCATTGAAGTATTCTGGCCACAATTCTCACCCCACTCTTTTATATGAAATGTGGAAAAGAAATACACATGTATTTAGTATATTAAATTACTGGCATTGAAACTTTAGGGCAACTTTGGCCCAGCCACTTACACTATCTCCGATGTGCAGGCTTAAATTTCTACTTGGATATGCTATTCCATCTTCACATAGCACTTACTACTTGAAAACTGCTTCTTAAATTAAAGTAAAATCTGTTTCCTTGTGTTCAACTCTTGCTCTTACACCCTTGATCAAGAGTGAGTAAATTCATCCTTCTACATGAAAATTATGTGAATATTTGAAAGTAGCTAGTATGGTACTCTTTCTAGAAGATTTTTAATTAATTAATTAATTTTAAAATTAATGAAAGATTTTGATTAGAATGCTCTGCTGCTCATCGTATAGATAGTGGAGTATCTCATCACAATCTCTTCTAGTTCTAACATTTCACACATTTTTTACATAGATTGGTAATTTTGCTATTTAGCTCTAGATATTTTTGCTCTCCTTTTAGCATATTTCTTGATAATTTTACCAGGTTCTCCTCTTCTGTGCTTTAATATTGCATTGAGATAGCTAAAATAAATGGTTGATAGGCAGGATAGTTGAGTGGGCATTTGATTAGATCATCTAGACATGAGTTTAAATCACAATTATGGCAAAATAGGCTATATTACCTTATGCAAGTGATTTAACCATTCTAGAGTTGTTTTCTCTTCAATAAAATATGAGTAGATTCCTAATTTACAAAGTTGTGAAACTGAATAAAAAAGCACGTAAAACCTATGCATACAATAATATGTAAAATGTTCAGTATTTTTCCTTCTCGCTCATATTTCTTCTGAAGACAATTAGTAAACTTCCACTACTTTTATGTATTTGAAAACAATGTTTTTGTCCTGACATAATAATTTGTTCCTTCTATACAATATTTCAATAATCAGAGTGGCCATGTTAATTATTGGACTTAATACTGTTAAACAATAGTTATTTTGAGAGTTTTTTTGAAAAATTATATTCCTTGACACATTTGAAGGAATTTGTCATTTTCAAGACTTTGGGTTAAATAAACTGTTACTTTATTATATTAAGTAACATACATTACAATTTTGTGATTAATACAATGAAATGTCTTAGGTTTATAAGTAACACATATGGTATGGTAAAAAAGAATACCAGTGTTGGAGTCAATAAGTCAGGTTTTGTTTTTCTAGTTTTTCCAGTTGTTAACATAAAACTCAATTTTATATAATTTAAAAAACAGACTTTTTAAAAGAGTAATATCAGAAAGTCTCCCCTACTTTATTACTTTTCTTTTTTTAGCTTGAAATAATAAGAATATTACTAAGGCTCTTTTTTTTTAAAGATTTTATTTATTTGACAGGAAATACAAGCAGGGGAAGTGGGAGAGGGAGAAGCAGGCCTCCCACCGAGCAGGGAGCTGGATGTGGGGCTTGATCCCAGGACCCTGGGATCATGACCTGAGCTGAAGGCAGACACTTAACGACTGAGTCACCTAGGCACCCCACTAAGGCTCTTTTTAATAGACTTTCTTTTTCAGAGCCATTTTAAATTGATAGCAAAATTGAGCAGTTGGTACAGAGATTCCCACACACATGCACTGTCTCTCCTATTATCAACATCTTCCACCAGAATGATGAATGTAAACAGACACATCTTCATCACCCAGTGTCCCTCGTTTACATCATGGTTCACTCTTGGTGTTATACGTTCTATAGGTTTGGACAAATGTATAAAGACACGAGTCTATCATTATGGGATCATACAGAGTACATTTACTGCCTTGCCTATTCATCCCTCCCTTCCCCTAACCCCTGGTAATCACTGATATTTTTACTGTCTCTATAGTTTTGCCTAATACAGGAAGTTATATAATTGGAATCATGCAATGTGTAACCTTTTCAGACTGACTTCATTCACTTCCAGTATGCATTTAAGTTTCCTCCATGTTTTTCCATGGATTGATAACTCATTTCATTTTAACACTGAATAATATTCCATTATCTGGATGTACCATAGTTTATTTATTAATGCACCTACTGAAGGACTTCTTGGTTTTTCCTAAGTTTAGCAATTATGAATAAAGCTCCTATAAACAACTGTGTGCAGTTTTTTTGTGTGGACATAATAAGTTTTCAATTCAATTGGTAAATACCAAGAAGTGTGATTGCTGAAACATATGGTAAGAGTATGTTTATTTATGTTAAGAAACCGCCAAAGTGTCTTCCAAAGTGGCTGTACCATTTTGCATTCCCTCTAGCAGTAAATGAGAATTCCAGTTGCTCCACATCGTCACCCCATTTATCTGCATAATTTATTTGCCCCTCAGGTATTTCATCTGGTAACCCTTTCAAAGCACCTGGAAATAAATGATCACTTTTTTTTTCTATTTTATCTAGAAAATCTGTGTACATGTTCAGAGCCAATTGATTATTTTTGATTATATGATAGCCTAAGTCTTCTTAATCTTAAGAATTTATTATTTTACTTTATGGAAGGGGCTTTAAGTATGAAAAGCTCTAAATATGGATAACTTTTCTTCCTACATATTAATTTCCAGTATGTTGGTACACCAGGGCTATTACAATCAAGCCACTCATCAAACTCAGGTGTGGAGTATTTTGTATACATAACCCCATACCCTCCGTACCCATTGCATCATTAGCTCAGGGCATGGATCCCTGCACTTTCTATTCTTCACAAACTCTCCAACAAATGCATCTGTCCTAGACCGTTTCCAGCTTCAGTTCAAAAAAAAAAAAGTTGCATAACTCCTTATTCTATTGTTTTTGTTCTTTTAACGCAATGCTCTACAAGCAGTAAATATACCTGTTATTTTGGCATATTTATTATTACATTTGATATAACTAATTGAAGGACTGAATAAAAGTCTAGAGTGGAAGAATGGAATTTTGAGTATGATTTTGTTTCATTCAAATACAAGCAAATGAATTTATTTGATATAGTGCTTATTTTTGAGGAAGCTATGCTTTATTGTATTTAAGTTATAATTTACATTTACTCTTTTGTTTATTGATGGTAATTTGACTTTTTAATGGAGGAGCATCTTCCTAGCATTTTCGTGTACATTGTTTCATTTGACCTTCACACACGCAAAATCTTTCAAAGTTTGTAAGGGGAGTAATACTGTTGCTAAAATGCAACATGAAGAAACTGGGAATAATTCGGGTTTTGATTTGCTCAGGTTCCACAAATATTGATAAATACAATTGAAATTAGTATTCAGATCTCCCAGACACTAATCTTGTTGTTTTCCAAGATATCATGCAGTTTCTGTTAATTTATTAATGGTTTAATTGCAAAACAACTTATTTATTTAGCTCATTTTGTTAAGCATAATTTTCAAGAGTCCACAAAAAGATGTCATTTGTTGAATACTTTCTACATACCATAAGCATTTAGCTTTTATCTCACTCAATTCTCAATACCAACTTTCATTTTTATTGCTTTTATTTTGCTCCCATTTTTATTCCTTTCATTGTTCCCATTACAATGAGAAGGAAAATTGATGTTCAGTGAATGCAAATAATTTGCCTATGTTCATGCAGCTATTTGGAGTAAGAACCAGAATTCATATCTATTTCATTTGATTCCAAATTCTGAGCCTTCTCCAGATCATGACCTGGGGCAGCATTTATGCTGGGGACTTGCTATTTCCATGATCATTTATTGCAACTTCAAGTTAGATTTCTTAAGGAAGCTGCTGTTGCTACTAGAAAAAGAGTGGAATTCTTTCCACTTACTGTAACTTTGTAAAAATTGAATCCAAAGCATTTGTCTTCTAATTTCTGATTAAAGTGAGAAGGTTGCAGAGAATGATTTTTAGGCTTCCTTTTATCCCCCAAGTTTTATCTTTCTAGTGCTCTGTAAGCCCTGTGAATGGCATGCTAATGAATAAATCTTTGAATATAAATGTTGACATGCTGTAACACTTAATTCTGCCAATAATTTTTATTCATATTATTTTAAAAAGGTCAGTAGTTTGTCATTAGGAGGTTGAATTTAATTTTCAAGAGAACTTTGCAGAAGTAACGTTTTAAAATAATATTTGGAGAAAAACTTTGTTAGCAACTTCATTTATCAAATTGATTTTAAAATACTTTATCATCATACATATATTTGGCTAATTATCAGTTAATATGTATTAGGCCTGTAATATTTTACAATGTTCTTATATGTTTCATATGATTCAGTTTCATATGATTGGAAGAATGGGGCTTGCTATTGCTAAATTTGCAGTTACTCAATCTGTTAACGGACTTGCCCAAAGTTACATTAAAGAACTATAATGCTAACTATTTATATTAAGTGGCACATCTAGAGCTAGACTTTATGTCATTTATCACCTACTCATGTGCCATCTCACTTTACTACATTCTCCACAATTATTACCTGCTACCTTTAACTGTCATCATAAAGACAAGCTAATTATGGCTGTATTGCAGTGGAGTTGGTTGTATATACAGTTAAGAACAGAACATTTAAAAATTAAAATACATTTTAGTGCAAGATGGGCAACAATGTGTTTAAAATTCCAAACTTTTATGCAGGACAAGAGGTAACACTACTTTAGGAAAACTTTGTGGGCTTGGGAATCAGATAGTGCTAGGTTTGAGTCTGGGTTATACTATTTGTATTAGCCCTTCAAACTTGGAAAAATTAATTAACCTAAGGCCAAAGGTAATATTTGCAGATTAACATTTAACTTAAGCCCTGAAGGCTTTCAAGAGATAGTTAATAAAGGGGCAGGAGAAGAGGAGATGTAGGAAAACTCATAGGCTGTCATTTAGGCTCAAAGCATCTTACTTATTTGCACAATGTTGTCATATATTTTTTTTTCACACATTTAAAAAAATGTTTTCTCAAGAACATGTAAAGCACAATCAAGATGGACACATAGGAGAAGGCCATGTGACCACGGAGCCAGAGATTAGAGTTATGCTGCCACAAACCAAGGAATACCAAGGATTGCCAACAGTCATCAGAAGCTAGGAGAGAGGCATGGAATAAATTCTCTTTCTGAGTACGCAAGAAGGGACCAATACTTCTGACACCTTGATTGCAGCCTTTAAGCTCTCAGAAATGTGCGAGGATAAATTTCTCTCTTCTTAAGCCACCCAGTTTGCAGCACTTTGTTACGACAGCTCAAGAAAATCAATACAGTCAGTGTTATCAAAATGATGTTTAAATAATTCCTATAAGGCTCCTGGGTGGCTTGGTCAGTTAAGCATCTGCCTTCGGCTCAGGTCATGATCTCACAGTCCTGGGATTTATCCCCACATCTGGCTCCCCACTCAGCAGGGAGTCTGCTTCTCCCTCTCCCTCTGTTGCTCCCCTTGCTTGTGCTCTCTTTCTCTCTCAAACAAATAAAATCTTAAAAAAATAATCCCTATAATTACTAAATTGATTTCATTTCATAAGCATAAGAGCTGATGTACAAATAGAGACTAATGTCTTCCTTTGATCTAAATATTAAAAATAGCATATATTCATTATAACTTTTAACTCATGAATTTTTGAATATATAACATTTTATATAAAGTGCGTGTATGTGTGTGTGTGTGTGTGTGTGTGTGTGTGTTGGATGAATGTTCTTGCTTAAGCAGCACCTGTTTTTCTCTCTTCAACAATCTGATTTTCTCTTGGAAAAACACACCTCACTCCACAGGTTTTTATAGGTCAATGTCACCCAAAACCTGGAAGTGCTTATGGGACCTACATCTGAATAAATAAGGTCTCCCTGGTCCCTCTTCTCAGCAAATAGTTTAGGGATGAGAAGATGACCCAAATCAAGCCACTTAGATTTGGGCGATGTACAGGGGAATTATAGGAAAGAGAAGCTCTCTTTTTGCAGGGTTAACTATATAATAAGATACAAGCCTGGAAATATCCAGAGTGACTTTGACAAGAGCCTAAGCACAGAAATTCAGTATTAAAAATGAAGCAAGTAGAACCTCATCCTGAATATGGTTTGGGCATGTCTGAAATGGGCTGCAACCATAGGTTCCTTTAACTTTTCTTTCTTTGGTTAAGCCAATTTTAATCAATTTCTCTTATGTCCAACTAAAGTATCCGCACTTATATAGAAACTAATACCTGGAACTGACTTGTAAGAAATCCTCAATGTAGTTGGGTGAGTAGGGACCAGGGCAGAGAGAATACCTAGTCCTGTGTAAGAGGTAGTCACACCATCCTTTATTATAGGAATACCGTGGCTGTTCTGTGGTCTGTTGAATCCGGAGTCTCATGACATGTACCTATTGAAGCTGGTCCTTCCTTGGACCTGTGAGTTACTTGTGCTTTTTCCTGGAATTTCTATATGTTGATAACATATATGACTGCATATTTCCCAAAGCTTTACTTCATTTCTGTGGCTGCTTTTGTCATTGCATCAGCAGCTTAAAAAAAAAAAAAAAAAAAAGTTAAAAAAAATGGACATGAAAAGCTTTTGGCTTTCTTAAAACCTAAAAGTTCACTTTATGGAATTATATGTGGATAGAGGTTCAGGAAAATATTCAATTTAAGTTCTATCAGATTAAATAGTTGATGTGAACCAGATTTTCTTCAAAGTTAGAGCCACTTCCTCTCAATTAGTTGTTCTAGGTGACACATTAATCTATAGCAGATTCCTGGTTTCTCTTCCGTGGGGCCCTTGTGATGGAGAGTTTGAGGGTCTCCTGGGAGCTTGTGCTGTAACAGTGTGCATACGGAGCCTGACTTCTGAAAGTAGTGAACTCATCTGAGCTATTATGCTGAAAATGCTTTGAGATGTTTCAAAAAGTCCTTGAGGAAGGTTGGGCAGTGTTACTGTAAAATTTTTGATTTGGATCATGTGGATGAGCCACAAGCAAATATCCTTGCTTTCTCCCTGTTTTGAGAATGACAAAAAATTGCCTCAGTGGAGAGAGAACTAAGTAGCAACAGTCTTCAATTCCCCACCCAAAGATCTCTTCTCTAAGAAATGCCTGATTTATGCACCTAAGTCGTCAGCTTGTATTACCACTTGGTAAGTCAAGCTCTTGCAGGCAGTAAGAATAGAGTAAGACACTGGATCCAAAATCTCATCCAGGGAGAAACAAACATTGAATGTGATCTTTGAGACTGAGATCACAAAATGCAGAGGCAATATGGACCACTCAAAATGCTCTGGTTGTTGGCATAAGAGGATAACTGGGCAACCATTCCTCTGATCCACTTTTTTTTTTTTTAAATTTAAAACCATAAAAATCTGGAAAGTCATACTGATTTTTATTAGACTCTAGAATGATATAAACAGTGTATGACTCTATAAATGTGCTTAGCCATTAGTTGTATATTTTCATTGTAATGGATTATACTTGGTAGAGAAGGGTAAAAAAGCAAATTCAATTTAAGAGTAGAAGTTTTATATTTCAGGACTTATTTGGAAGGCATTATCACAAGTCTTTTATTTGAGAGCCCACTGAGTAACCAGCTGAAACCATCCCAAATAACTGTATCAGCAAGAATATTTTAAAGTCATTTTTTGTATTTTCTTCTGCACCTGGCTTACAGTAGGACTGAAAATTATTTCTGGTTGAAGCTGGGACTCGGCACAAGACTGCGATAGGGATAAAAATAAAGAAATGAGGTCAAGGAAGATGAGTGGCATGCGTGAAGAAGAAACTCTCAAACTTTGGGTGCTTTCCACTTAATTTAGAACACAGAAGAAAGGCAGGTAAAGTCAACTGTGAAGCTGGACAATCAGTCCTAAATATCCAGGGAAATTCGATATTTTGGCATATCCTAAGGGGAACTAAACAGAACTCAAATAGTTGAGGCAGTTTGTCTGTCTTATTAGGAATGTCATCTTCTATCAGTGGGTATCGGAAGGGCGATTCTGATTGAAATTTTTTGACAAGATATATTAAATGGTATTTCATAAATATTTAAAATATGGAGGTGAAAAACAGGATTATCTTATTGGGAGTTTCATTCAACAGAAGGTCAAATATAATCCTATCTTTAATGATTTTATTTAAGCCGTGGTGAGGAATTTAATTCAGTTCTAACCTGTAAGAGATGGGGGAACAGGAGGTTATTTAGACAGATGCCTTCAAAAGAATTACCTATACAGAAATGTGGAGTTGCAGAAATCTGGAAAAAAAAAAGTTGTATTTGCAGAACTCCTGATAATATGCACATGTTTAAAGACAGGATATCTAACCCATGGGGAAGAGAATGAATATTTGGCTAAACTAGAACAGGTTCAGTTCTAGAGCCAGGAAACTAGGGAGAGTCTCATAATAAGGATCCTGGTAGGGAAAAAAGATGAAGAACTAATTACCAGAACAAAGGAAATTACAGACTAGGTCTCAGGGTCAGAGAGCAGGTGATATCACATGAGAGACACATGATCAGAGGTGGGTTTGAGGAAGTAGTTATATATGGTTATCCATCTGAGAATGTTAAACTGGACCTCTAAGGGAAGCAGGTCCTATAGGGACTTCTAGCTGGAAGGTGACATTTCTATTTCATGTCCTAGGATATATTTTTCATTATCTCTTACATAATTTCATCTGCTAATCATGACACTTAAACATGCCCCACTTCAGTCCAAATATGGAGTCACACTTAGGTGTCATGATAACCATATAGGAATAATGAAAGGCATAAGGCAAAAAATCAAACACCCAAACAAACATGTACTGATATAGCAGGTCTATGAGGGATTTACAATCTATAGAAAAAAATGGCAGTTTTTTTTTTTGTCCTTTCGTCCTTAACCCGTAGACTTGACTCATATTTGTAATTTTTTTTTTTCTATTTGGAGATGACCTGTGCTGAAGTTGACACTCAACCCTCTCTCACTAATCACTGATTTGTTTATTTTTTAACCTACACTGAATGGGTTCCTACAGAGTTTTAAACTGATTTATGGAAACAGTTTATTTTATTAATGAGTAGATGTTAATTTGAAAATTAATACATTCCTCAAAGTATGCTTAAATACAAATGTATTTGTTGACAAAATAGTTGTTTGATATATGAAGTTTCAAGATTTAAAAATTCTATATGGAGATAAATTACCTTTTTATTCAAGTATCCTGACATTTTTTTCACCCTGAAAACTACATTACTGTTGATTAGTTTAAAATGTCTATGCCTTTACAATAAATTTAACACTGCTTTATATGCAGTATATTTAACTCCCAATATTTTTTCTAGTTAGAGCATTATTAGTTTAAGTTAAATTGAAATTCTCACCAGATTTAAATCTCACAGGCCATATTTTATCTTTATTAAAAAGTTTCCTATTGACAGTGCACATGTGAGAGCTATAGTTTTAATCACAGAACATGACTTAAGTCTTGCTGAGCTGATAAAAACTGAATCACCATGCTGCCAAGTTAGGTTCCATATTGCAGCCCTGTTTTTAATTAGATGGTTAAATTGCTGTCAGATGGTGCTTTTAAACCTTATCTTCATCTTTCCATTAAGCAAAAGACATTCAGTATCTCATACTGAGAAATACAGGAATGATCTTTTTTTTTTTAATCGGTTATTCCTTTTCCATACCTTTCTTTGGTTTTTAGCAGTTTCTTTTTTTCCATGCTTTTTTTTTTTGTCTTTGGATAAAACTTGAGTATTTAGACTCAAATTTCAGTCCTAATTTCTCAGTTTATTATCTTTTCAAGAATAACTTTTGGGACATGAAAAATTAATAAATATTATTTTATATATGGATTATTTGCCTATTAATCCTTGGTTGACTACACGTAAATAGCTTTCTGGAATTCAAGAGAATTCAGAGGTTTTTCAGAATCTGGAAATCATTTAGTTCCCATATTCAGATTCTTTCTTAAACTTATCTCTTGTTATAAGACATTTCAGAAAGAAGAGAGTGGTTACTTCTAATACTATTTATTTTCTTATATGTAACTTCTGGTGGATGGAAGGGAATTCTGAAGTTCAGTAGTATATAGTTAAGTAGCATATAATGAAATTAATAATTAAGAATATATATAAGACACTTTTATTGAGCTAAAACAGCTGATGAATTAGAAATACAATTATTGGAAAAAAAACAGAGAATTGATTGTAATTTTATAGAGGATAGACTTCAGTTAAGTAAATTTGAATGGAGAATTAAAATAGTTACTAATAGCAGCAACCTTAAATTCACTTTAAATTCATAAATTTTTTTTTGGTTGGGCGCCTGGGTGGCTCAGATGGTTAGGCGTCTCCCTTCAGCTCAGGTCATGGTCCCGGGGTCTTGGGATCGAGTTCCGCAGTGGGCTCCCTGCTCCTTGGGAGCCTGCTTCTCCCTCTGCTTCTCTCTCTCTCTCTCTCTCTCTCCCTCTGTCTCTCATGAGTAAATAAATAAAATCTTTAAAAAAATTTTTTTTTGGTAACATGGACAGAGGTAGGCAAGGAGTATTCCTTTAGCATCATTGGTAATAGTGTTCTGTTGTGTTGAGAATTACTCTGAGACTCCCCAGGGATGGGGCGAGAGCCTACATGCCATATGTTTACTGATTCAGCATATTTTTTTCAGTTATTAAGGGTTTGTTTATTTCCACTCAATTTCACTTTCACTTTCGTATCTGAAAATCAATAATTCTTCCCTCATAAGTCTTGTGTGAGGATTAAATCATATGTATGAAGGTTTGAGGACTGTACTTAGCCCATAAAAACACTTTATTATTAATAATAATACTACTAATAATATAATTATAATATGATGGCTAATTATATAATTATAATGGCTAATAACATATATTAGTAGGTAATTATAGCTCTTGACTTATATTTCAAAGTACAACTATACCTTTTTTTCTAAACATAATGCTACCTTGAGCATTTATTTGAAAATATAAACCCTTAAAAATGCCCAAAGGCAAATTATTTTAGCACTAGGCAAGGATTCTTTTCAGTTTAAAAAGTCATGTATTAATGCTTAGCAGTCCAGATTTCCTACTGCTAAATTAGTAGTAATGTTTATGATGATGATGATGTCATGATACCATGATATTATGACTAACATATCCTGCCAATGACTCTGAACTGAATTAAATCACAGTGGTAATAATGGGCAATCCTGCTGAGTATCTCTGCTAAGCATGGACAATTAGGAAAGAAAATCATTAGTTGTAATTGAAGAATTCATGTTTGTATGTAGTAGTTTTTCACAGGGAACTAAAGAAGATGAATCAAAATAAGCCCAAAATAATACAATAATCAGTCCTCATTGCCTCATTAGCATCTTAAGAGATAATGACAATTGAGCCCTTTAGTATGTTTTCCAGAACCTAATTAAAAATGCAATTTATAATTTTTGGAATTGAATATGGGAAAAATATTTGTCAAAATGTCACTTAAGTTGAGCTCTTTTCTTCTAAGCCTTTTTGTTTTATTTTCTATGATAATTAATATAATTCAGATGAAATAAACTCATGTCTCTTACACTATTTTCCTTTATAAAGCTTGGATGTTTTAGCTGTAAACACACAAGTAGGTTTGTATATGGTAAGGTCTCCACAATCAGCAAGCATTAACTTAGCATGTAGTAATTGCTAAGGGTGATATAAAATACTTTTCATGATCTTAGGAATTGCACAAATCAATATATGGCTTTACTGATGAAGAAGCCAATATTCACTGGTGGTGTAATATGTGAGCTGGTTAACTTCTAGCCCTGTGTACCACCTTTTCCGAAAGCTGGAGAGCCTCCAAGCTTCCTCGGTTTCTTATTTTTCTTCCCATTACTAGCCTATTTGCTATGCCTGGAAGCATTGCCACCTCCACTTTTGCTTATAACACTCCAACCAATAATTGAACATCTTTATATTAAATAATTAAATCACATATAAAAATCAGACTCTTTACGTTTGCCTCACATACCTCCCCCCAAATGCCCTAAAATCTTGATTAATGAATGGTATTTACATTATTGATTTCTCAGACTTGTAAGTTTAGGCTGTTTTTCAGCCCTTTCCTCTTCACTCAGATTCACTATTAATTTGTTGAAGTAATTTAGCAGTTTCTCTCTCTATAGTAAATTTATATAAATTTTGTTTTTTTTTTTTATTATTCTTAGAGAGGGAGAGTGAGAAAGCAGGGAGGAGGGGCAGAGGGAGAGAGAATCTTAAACAGTCTCCACGCAGAGCCCAAGGCGGGGCTCAATCTCACAACCTGGAGACCTGAGTCAAAATCAAGAGTCCTATGCTTAACCAGCTGAGCCACCCAATTTTGATCTTTTAGTATCAAGTAAGATAAACCAGCCCTGGCTAAGTTAAGCAAAAGGTAATGGCTAAAGGGACTCTGAATAATCTAAGTAAGAACTAAGATCGTCAACCTTTGGCGCGCTCCAGATTCAAAATCCTGAGAAAGTAGATCTCATTGGCAGAGGTTAGGTCAGATATTCAGTTTGTGACTCAGGTCATTTCAGTTCGCCCATTGGAATAGAAGACACCCTGACGAGGGGCAGATCCTCCAAGGAAGAGAATGGTGGTACAAAAAGGAGAGGGAATGATTGCTGGCAGAGGAATAAAATCAATGTCTTTATTTTTTTTTCCTTTCTTTCTCCATTCCTGGGTAATAATACTCTACTTCAGATCTAATCTTCTTTGTCTCTAGCTTTTTTTGCTCAAATCTGTAATCCACAGGAGGGGACCAGATATCCTCAGACTAAAATTACAGTTCTGTGAACCAACTGTTTCTTCCTCTTCTCTGTAACACATTCTTTTAACTGTATGTGATTTTCTATTGTCACTTATCACTTATAATATTAATATCTTAAAGTGTTCTTAAATACTTTGATCACAGAAACTGTGATTTTCATGACCTTATTTTGTTTGTTAGAGAATAAAACACTTTAGTACTGTGAAGATATATTTGCTGAAGATCATAACAAAACAGATTTATTCCTTTCATCCTCAGCAAATGTGAATATCCCTTTACTAAAATAGATTGTCTTAGAATAAAATAATTAAAAATATTTAGAATACAATAAATGTGTTTATTCTACTCATCTGTCTTTTTTTAGACTTCTAATAGAGGCAGTATCTTTTGACAGAGTAGGACTCAATAAATATGAAAATATTATCAGACCAGGTTTTTATCAAATGAATTCTATTAGTATGAATATTAAAACATATAAATAAATAAATTCATAGAGATATGAATATATAAATTCATAAGGATAAACAAATAAAGGTGAGAATTAAACTCAAATTGACATCTTATGGTGTTTACTTTTAAAATTTATTTTGTTAATCATGCTTCAAAAATATTATAAATAAAATATGCAAGACAAAAAATAAAAAAGACATGGTCTTATTGAACACAAGACAAACATCTCATGGATGAAAATGGAGCCATGAGCCTGGTTGAAGCTGTAGGGTCCTGGACTTTAGGTCTGACATTATGCAGTTCAACTTATTGGGTTAATGGATTAAAGGTGCCCTTGCACAGAACTTTATTTAAAAATTTGAATTCCTATTTGAAAACAGGGGTAAAAATAGGGTTCCTTCCTACAAGTCAGGCAGTAGATGGAGAAATTCAGCATCTATTTGCAATCATCTCATGCTTGAAGTTCAGGATGACATAAAGCTGCAAATTGAAGCCAGAAAAAGGCTTGTGCCCAGGATTGGAACACATTTTTCAGGGCTATAAGCTCAGTGACTAGACTAATAGTATCATTGGATGGAAGTTGTATCACCAATTTTAACTGTAGTTCTTGTTTGGGAGTCTTGAAAGTCCAAATGGAAGCAACTGCTCAAAGAATAAAGGAAAGCAGGGAAGGAGATGGACAGAGGGAGAAAAGAGATTGTTTCCTGACCAAAATGAACCTCAAAGTTCTAAAAGACTAAATAAATAAAGCAGAGAAACATTAACAAGGTTAACTACCAAATTAGAATAACAAAATTATGTTTTGAAATATATGCTTCAAAAGAATAATAAAATAAAATCTGGGAATAGACAGAATGCAAAAAGAAAAAAATATAAGTGAATTTGGAGGGATTACCAGAAATTGATAAACTGTGTTGGTAAATTTGACTCTAAAAATAAAAGGTCAGAGACTAATTTTATATTGCTCAAATTTTTGGACAAAATGTTAGAAAACAGTAATTCATTTAAATGCAGGTGGTGGTTGATAAGTGATTAAAGATTGCTAAGATCCTAGTGTTGTTTGGGAGAATAGTTAACGAAAACTTAAGTTTTTGTTAATGAAAACATAAAGTTAACTCAGTTTGTGAAGTGTGAAGTACTGCCTATTAAAGACTCCACCTACAACTCAAGCTTCTATAGCAGGGACTGTATATGCCCCCATTTGTTTCTATCATCTGTTCATAATAATAGAACCTCATAATAGGACCTCAAGTGTCTGCTGGGCACATTGAAACTCCGACTGAAGGTTACATTTCTGAATCTCCTTGCAGGCTAAATATGGCCATATGACTAAGCTCTGGCCAAATGTAGAACTATTAAAAATGTCACATGTGACATTTGGCAATTATATGTAAATAGAACTCAAGAGGTCATCATGGACTAGGAACAGAAAGCCAGGTGCCAGGGATGGCAGAACAAGATACGACTTGCTCAAGTCTGTGTCACTGTGTAGCACCAAATTGGCCCAGACTGCTTGGTTTTTTATTTTATGGGAGGAAAAAGTAAGCTTATCTGTTTAAGCTGCTGTTATTTTTTGTTTCAACCACACATAGGCAGACTTTTTCTTAAAGTGATACAAATTATTAGTCAGAAAAATTAAAAGAGGGGGAGGAACAAAGAGAAAATTATAGAAAATTTTATAGTTTAGTTTTTTTTCTGTTATGTTCAATGGTAGCAAACAGCTGATTTCAGAATTTAATGGTTCATTTGCTAGTATATATTGATATTTGCAGTGTGTTTAGAGCTATTATCAGAATTGTTCAGAGGTCTAGCCCAAATGTTTTTATTTGGCAAAAGGCACCACTCCAATGATCATGCTTCCCTCTCTCAGGTAGAATTTCCACTAGTCAGAAAAAATTCAGATCTTTTTCCTTCGTGTTGCTTTTTTTTTTTAGAGAGAGAGATAGAGCGTGTGCAAGTGTGGAGGAAGGGCTGAGAGAGGGAGAGAGGTAGAATCTTAAGCAAGCTCCACGCCCAGTGCAGAGCCCAACTCAGGGCTCTAGCTCACAACCCTGAGATCATAACCTGAGCCCAAATCAAGAGTCGAATGCTTAACTAACTGAATCACCCAGGTACCCCATTGTGTTGCTATCTTTAAGAATTTCTTTTAGATATTGCATATGATTTTTAGTAAAGATCTAGGACCCTCTAATATGAAGAATTTCTTGTGAAATAGTTATCTAACATATGACAACTAAGAAATTCTAGGAGAAAGTTTCATTGAATCACCTACATTCAAAGGCTAGATCACCCTGAGAGATCTCCCCTTCTCTGTAGTATGTAGCTAGTTAACCAGGCACAGGGCTCTACATATATTCCACATTAATTAATTTATTTATAGTCAATCTTACTTAAAAATGTAAGAAAGGTTAAAGAAATCATTGTAATTTCCAATATATGCTCGGGGGAGCTATTTGGTAAATCTTGTTTGTAGTGGTTTGGGATCACATACTCTCGGTGTGAAGTTCTGTGATAGGACAGTCTCCATGGCTGCCTCCCGCCTTTAGTTCCCACAGATCTAAGTATCTGGCCTCAAAGAGAAGCCTCTGGATGATCAAATGGGCCTCAGCCAATACTAATGTCAATAGTTTTGTTAATATTTATATACATAGTATTGCTAAATCAGAGCTATGTTAAAATGTCATCACTTTAATTTCAAAAAGACATTGTCTACATATTATTATATTTAAGGCCATGGATGTAGTGCATTTTTATCAATTTTACTTGTTTAAGACTGCCAGTTTCATGTCAAATAGTTTCATGATGGCTGTTTTCATTGATTTATAGTTTTGGCAGGCTTGGCCTGCTGGTTATTGGGGGAGTTTGGGGCTTGATGCCAGAGTGAAACCTTCTGGAAATAAGGAGAGCTATCTAAGGAAGGATCACTCAGTGGTTAAAAAATTATTCATACTGGCCAAAGATCAGAGGGTGGCCATGAATTAAGGGTAGAAAAAAGAGGGCTGATTTTACATTTCTACCACCTACCCAGACTGTATCTGTTCCTAGAGGACTATCCACATATTTCCCCCACAGCCTTCTTATTCTTTGTCATTCAATCCAAGTTCATAACCAGCCAACCAGAGAGCTTTTTATGACCCTGGGCACCAGTCTAGGACAATAATAATTTACAATTCTACCACTTAAAGGTAAGCACAGTTCCAAACATTTAAGAGGCAAAATAATAAAATAGGACATCCACAAACACAGGATTTTTTGTAGAGGGTTGCCTACTATCATATTTGATAGATTATTTGGATATGCCTTAATATATTGGATTAAATTCCTACTAAAGAATATATTTCCTTATATCTTTTGTTCATATATTGTCCAATTATTATTTCAGGATTTATTTCTAGAAATGTAATTGTTGGCTTAAAAGGAATTTTTAGGCATTTCATATAAAATTTAATAGATATTATCAAAAGAGATTTACAAATTATTTAATGTTGATACTTTTATACTGTTTGAGCTCTTGTTCTCACTTAAAAAAGAAAAATAAACTTGAAAATAATTCCAGTAATCGAAATTAGTATTTATATGATATTTCTGAACTCTTAATTTTTCTTTCATTTTCAGCCAGGAAATGTCAGGAAATGGATTCTGCAAAGAGGCAATTAAAAAAAGAGGGAGTTAAAACAATAGAGATTATGCAGAAAGCTGTGAGCAGGGTTAAGGATCCAACAAGGGATGGTGAAGCACTCAAAATAAAGTCTAGCAGTAGAGAAAGTTGTCACCACTCTTAGGCCTTAAGGGACACAGGGAATCTAGTGAGACTTGTAGCCCCTGGAGAGAGACTCTCCAACAACATGGTCATAGCTAGAGATGTACAGATATCAAGTGACAGGGAGGGGGAAGGGAAAAAAAATCCTGTATTTTTACCTACCTCTCCTTGTTTCACTAACCTCTGTAGAGGAGAAGGAAGCTAAGATGGTAAATTCCAAAAGGTCAGATTTACAGCATACAGTAGGATGGGAAAGGGTCTGGATTTGCAATCACAGAATGTTCAAGCTCAACCCACTATCCTCTCCCCTTGGTGTATAGTCTTGTCTTTATCTTGCCCTTTTCCCCAAATGGGAAAAATACGCAGTCCTGGTAACCCTGCCATACCACTATGGAGAATGTTAATTTTTTTCATTCCTTATAGGGCCAAAATTGAAATATTAACCACTACTAGTGCTCTTTATATCATGTAGCAGAGAAATCAGGAGAAGAAGAAATTATTAAGAAATATAGCGTGTTAAGTCACCACCTCTGTCACGATGTCTAGATTAATAATTAATCAGAGCTTCCGAATTCATCCCCTTACCCCCTTACTCTTGGCCAGCAACTTTCACCTGGCCCTCCTTCCTCCTCTCCTTCCCTCCCCTTCCCTTCCCTTCCTCTCACCTCCCCTTTGCCTCCCCCCTTCCTCCTCCTCCTCCTCCTCCTCCTCCTCCTCCTCCCTGGTGGAGTGACCCAAATCTTAATTCCCACAAGGTCCAAATCCTTACACCATCCTTTATTTGGTACTGGCAATATACAACTGACCAGTACTATTAGACATAACAGTCCTTAAAGGCACCCGAGTGGATTTTCTGGTCTTCGGACACAGTCCCCCTGGTCATAAATAAGGTCCTTTTTCTAAGTTTATGAAACATAGTCAAGCAGAAGGGTTTTGGGTTCCAAGGGGCCAAATGGTCCCCCTGAAGAATGGTGCCATATTGAGGCCTCAGCAATGACTTCTGTCCCAGGCAGTTTCTGCAAATGGCAGTGATAGTAGCCAAGTACGTCTTGTGAGAGAAAGACTGTTGGTCAACATGGAACAAACAGAAACACACCGAGTCGACAAAACTTTCCTGTGCATAGTCTCTATGCATGTTACCATGACCATTTTGTATACATGGGATTCTTGAACAAAAAGTGGGAATGATGGAGGGAAAATCTTGAGGGACTAGAGAAATGGCTGACTGACACCATACGATTGAGAGCTTCCTCAGGGTGGCATGTATATGGAACATAAGTATCTATTACTCTGTGTCTATTCCTAAGACTACTGGTATGTCTCTTCCACTGACCTCTTGTCCCCATTCATTCATTCTTGTTCTTTCCATATCCATAGCCAGCCAGCCGGCATATAGCCAAAGCCCACGATTCAGTATCTAATTGTAACTCAAATTACCCCTCTTCCCACATGAAGTCGATAAGGTGATGTACTGCTCTACACTGCTTAATGGAATTTACTTATTTCATTCTATTTCAAGATTATCCCTGAATAGGGCCATAAGGCACTGGAATTCATTTCTGACATATCCATAAACCTGGGCCATACTTTTGATCTTTTTTTTTTTTTTATCACCACATGAGGCGATAGTTGTGGATTGAAAGAAATTTGGCACCGCAATAAGACAAAGTACCATGGGTATCTGAGTCACTCACTCACTTAACTTATTTTTTTATCCTACTCAGACCTGCTCTTTATTTTTATCTAATAATGGAATGTGGTTACACATTAGAAGTTATGCATTTATAATGGGCCAATTGGGCTGCCTAGTTGTTTCGTTTCTTCTGGTCAGGTCTTGGAGATAAGCTACAGAATATTTTTCAAGGGGAGAATAGTTACTACAAAAGATTTGCCTCCTGTGAAAATCCTAGGGTTTTGTAGTATGATTCTCCTATTTGATCTTATAAGGCTCAAGTAGCAATACTTCTTGCATCTTACCCTGGATCTGATACAGATCCTTCCTTTGCTCCAGGTCCTACCCAGATAGGTAGGTTTATGGGTTATTCAGTACATGGATAGGGGCAGCACATTCAAATGATGTGGGGATATCACACTGTGCTCCAAACTAATAGCACTATAAACTTTACCAATGTGACAAGTCCCAGAACTTCTGCAGCATTTATCTCCTGTTCTCTGGGAACTAAATGAATGACTGAGATCTAAAGGTAGTGTTAGAGTAGTCCAGGTATTATTTCTGATTTTATATGGTAAAACCCCTCCATATAATAAGTGGGGTCCACAAAACATAAGCGGTTAAAATGTCCTTTTTGTATTATTATGGGATTAAGGAACTATCTAGGCATGTCTGCGTGTCTGGTTGCCTGGCAGCTCCATGGGTTCAATGGTGCCATCCAAAATTATCTTGATTTGGGTTACTGTTTGATGCCACCTGGCGGTGGCTGTTGGACCTGTCTCCACAGAGTTAATGGATCATTCTGGATCATGTGGTTTGCTGATGTACTGGTACAGTAGCTGTAATTCTAGGAATCTCCCAGTTAGTTGGTGCCAATTTTGTCACCCTGATCTGGGGAAATCGAGCTGAAGAGTAGTGGGAATGTGAGAGCTCACTGCTTCCTGACATTTCCCTGCTCTGGCTTTCTTGATTAAGTTACCTTCCTTAGGTAAGGACTTTAGGCACCCACTTTTGAAAACTTGACTGGGGAGAAATAAGAGTATATTGCCTGTCACTGTTTATATCTACATTCAAAGGAGGGATAGGTGGGCTAATAGAGATTTTAATATAATTATTTTTCCTAATATTTTTCTCCCATTAGGACCAACTGGCAAGAAATGGCAGCAATGAAATTTGGGTGACTTTCTTTAAAAGTAAATTATGTAAGATAACTAAAAATTCAATGAATAAATATATGTTATTTTTTAAAATGTTTTTGGAACAGCATTTGCCCTAAGAAAATTGGTTTATTGTTTCAAAAACTCATTTTTCCTCTGAATATTTGTTTCAAGATGAATTTTTTTTCAAGCTCCAACGTTCTTACCACTTAAACTTGATGAATTGCATAGGCTTATAATATTTATTAATCTGGTTTCTATGTAAGCCAATTTAACAAATGTTTCTTCAATTACATGTTCAAGAGTAGTCATCTAGTTTAATGAATCTAACAAATTGTGAGATATTTTCAATTAAGATTTGGAACTGACTTTTTTTTCTCTTTTTATTCTGGCTCAAAAAACTGACACATCCCAACTTATTCCACTCCTTTTCTCCACACTACCAGAACTGATTTTGCTTTGATTGTTGTTTTGCTTGTATTAGTGGTTATTAGAGGTGAGATTATTTTTTTTCTAAAGGGAAGTAAGGAGGTGATTATTTTTATGGAAAAAAAGTTAAACAATATCATTGAAAACAATGTGTTTTAAAGTTACTTTTCATATGCTTGTAAACTTGGAGACTGGGATATGGTAGAGAAACTTTAAAACTATATTGTTATTCTTTTTCGAAACCTACAAGTACCATTCCAAAAACTTCCCTTAGAGGCTAAGTAGACATTGTATTTGCCTCGAAAGTCACTTTTACAAAATATTTTCTTACTGCATGACATGGGTCTCCATTTCTCAAAATGGCTGCATTTCCAAACTACCTGCTACCTGACCAGTAGGGTGATGCTACACATTTTAGGTTTTTGTTAGGTTGGCACCCTACTTCGATATATCAAGATCCGTGTCAGGGAGGTTATTCTAGGCTGTAGTAGCAAAGGGTTAGAAAGTTAATATCTCTGTTCAATTAAAGTTTTACTTATGTAATATCCAAAAGCGTTTCCAGGTTGTAGGGGCTTGTGCTCCAATCAGTGATATGGGACTTGCACAAATGCAGCTTTGTACTCTTCAGTATCTAATTTTTTAAAACCTTGGGAGATAATCATCTCAGTTGAAATGGAAATATACCATGGAGGATTGTGAATGAGAGATATTTATGGGAGAAGTCTGAAATTGGTGCACATTTCTTTCCTTTACATTTTTATGGGAGAAGCCTGAAACTGGTATACATTTCTTTCCTTTATGTTCTAGATTAAATTCAGTCACATGGTTACAATTATTGAGTAGAGAAGATAAAAGAATGTGGATGAATGATGTGTTCAGGAGAGGAAGAAATGGAATTTAGGGAATGGCTAGTATTCCTTAACATGTGTATTTTAATATTGTGTAAAAATAACTTTTCTGTCCATGAGGACAGAAAATTGAAGAATACATTATTTTTTGTTTAATACTTTTCTGTTTAAAACATTAGGATAAAAGACTAAATGTAAATTATTTAAAATAGAAAACTGTGCCCATTAGATTATATATAAAATATGCAATAAAATTATATACTATATATATTTATGTTATATAATTGTATATATTTAACACTCTATATAAATGCTACATGATTATAAATGTTGACATGATTTATACATATTAAATATGTACATATAATAAGTAGAAAAATCACAGAAACCATACATTTGCATCATTTTACCATAACCCTGAAACTTTTCTGAAAACTTAAGCTTTTTATTCCTAAGTATATATAAAAGGAGTTATTTTTGTCTCTTCTGGTTGTTTAGGGGTTTCATTGGAGGCCTCAATGGCCATCCACAATAGAATGGGTAATAAAGACTCAGAAATTTTAAAGTCTAATCCAAGTGTAAGACTACTTATTTGGGAGGTGCAAAGAGATTATGAAATGGCTTTTGTCAACCGCAGTTTGAAATTTTAAATGGAAATGGAAGGTGATCAGAGATGGAGTTGCATTCTGCTATGAAGAGCTGTTAGTGTGATGTGGTTCATCCCCCTCCACTGCCCCTGATGGAGGGAAAGAGAGCTGATTCTTGTCAGTTGAAGTGGCTTCATGGTAACAACGTGGAGAGCCTTATGTCTATAGTTTATTCTGAGGGACTCGAGGACTGGTATTAACTCAGACCTGAATATTTTATTCACTGGAAGTTACTGCTCCTGTCATCAAAGGGTCAAACTGGGGTGGCTCTACTGAGAAAGAACAGCTCTTCCGCCAAAGTTAGAGCTAATGCTTACATTTGTGGGGCACTCTGCTGACAGGGTCCATCATAAATATATTTTAAAAGGACTAAGTGGACCACCTGAAGAGCAGGTGGGATTGAACCTGGGAGACAGATGATAGGATTTCTGGATTCCCAGAGGTGGATGGGAGAGTCAGAAGTGGCTAGACAATGTAAAGAAATGGCCCTAACTAGGCCACCTGCAGCCACAGGTGCCCTGCTGGAGAATCTCCATGGAAACCACAACAGCATACCCTGAGGAAGAATCAGCAATTGAACATTTCTCACACATGTCAGGAGGACTATGTCCTTTAGACCAAGGACTATAGCTGTCAGAAACACTTATTAGTGAGTCTGCAGGTGGGGTAGGGGTAACAAGAACTTTCCTTATTCCACTGCAGAATTCCAACACTGAAGTAGGACCCCAGCTGGAGAATGAATGGGACATGGAGACATTCTAAATTGTATGGTAGTTAAACTGTCAAACATTTCATTATATAAAAACAACTGAAAACACTGCCTGAGTTTTTGTTTTTGTTTTAACTTCCATAGTTGTGTGAGCCATTTCCTTATAATAAATCTCATTATATATGTACATATATCTCCTATTGGTTGAGTTTTCTGGAGCATCCTAATACAGAATCCTTTACATCGGAGGGCTACTTTGGACCTCAGGTGACAAAACTGGGAGGTGATCTATTTTCCTACATTGGAACAAAACCTACCAGCACCTTGGCATTCATACTAGTGAAGGTCCTTAGGGGAACTGAGAGACTTCTTATTTGGCGTTTGAGTAGGCATTGGAAGGAGCATCAGAAATCTGACAGCTTGAAAAGGAGGCCTGGTCAGAAGAATTTAAGTGGATTTGTTACTGAGATTTAAGTTCAGAGACTCTCAATAATAATTGGAAATCATTTAGAAGGTAACCTAAATCTATATGTAGTTGAAGTAATATTTTATAATTTGAGTATAAATTTAAATGAGAGTTAAGTGTATCATCTTCAGACATAACGTACAATATACTCTTTTTGTTGAGATATAAATGACATGCAATATCACATTAGTTTTAAGTATACAACATGATTCAACATTTGTATATATTGTGAAATGATCACAATAAGTCTAGTTAACATCCATCCCTATATATAGTTACAATCTTTTTTCTTGTGATGAGGACTTTTAAGATTTACTTTCTTAGCAATTTTCATATATGCATTATTATACTATTAACTATAATCACCATGCTGTACATTACAGCCTCATGACTTACTTATTTTAACCTGAAATTTTGTACCTTGACCCTATTCACCAATTTCCCTCCACTTCATCCTCATCCCAGCTTCTGGTAAGCATCAATCTGTTCTCTGTTATCTATGAGCTTATTTTTGTTTGTTTTTAAGATTTCACATGTAAGTGAAATCATATGGTATTTGTCAGATTTTATTTCACTTAGCATAATGCCCTCAAGTTGCATCCATGTTGTTGCAAATGTTAAGATTTCATTCTTTTTTTATGGCTGAAGAGTATTCTATTGCTCTTCAATCATCTATCTATCATCTATCATCATCTATCTATCCTTACATTTATATATGTATATATGTGTATTTATATATGTATCTGTATATATAGATCTATATAGATCTGTATATAGAGAGAGACATAGATATCTATGTGTGTATCTCACATTTTCTTTATCCATTCATCCATCAGTGGACACTTAAGGTTGTTTCCATATCTTGACTATTGTAAATGATATTACAATGAACATGGGGATGCATGTATCTTTTTGAATTAATGTCTTTGTTTTCTTTAAATACCCAGAAATAGAATTGTTAGATCATATGGTAGTTCTATTTTTAATTTTTAAAGAAATTTCCATACTATTTTTCCATAGTGGCTGCACCAATTACATTCCTACCAACATTGCACAAGAGTTCTCTTTTCTCCATACCCTTGCCAACATTTTTTTCATATCTTTTTGATAATAGCCATTCTAAAAGGTGTGAGATGATATCTCATTGTGATTTTGACCTGATTTCCCTGAAGAATAGTAATGTTGAGCCTCTTCTTATGTGCCCGTTGGCCATCTGTATATGTTCTTTGGGAAGATGTCTATTCATATCTTCTGTCCATTTTTAAATGGGATTGTTTAGGGTTTTTTTACTAGCGACTTGTATGAGTTCTTCATACACTTTGGACATTAACCCCTCAGATACATAATTGGCAAATATTGTTTCCACTCAGTATGTTGCCTTTTTATTTTGTTGATGGTTTATTTTGTTACAGAAACTTTTTAGTTTGATGTAGTCCCACTTCTTTATTTTTGCTTTTGGAATCAGATCTAAACAATCATCACCAAGACCAGTATTAAGGAGTTTACCATCTATGTTTTATTCTAAAGTTTTATGATTTGAGGTCTTGTATTCAAATTTTTCAATCGATTTTGAATTAATTTTCATATATGGTGAGATAGTAGTCCAGTTGCATTCTTTTGCATGTGATTGTCCAGTTTTCTCCATACCATTTATTGAAAACACTGTCCTTTCCACATTGTATATTCTTGGCTTCTTTGTTGTAAATTAGTTGACCATATATGTGTGGGTTTTTTTTCTGAACTCTCTATTCTGTTCTGTGGATTTATGTGCCTTTTTTTTTTCTTTTAAGATTTTATTTTTTTAAGTAATCTCTAAACCCAATGTGGGGCTTGAATTTACAACCCCAAGATCAAGAGTTGCATGCTCCACTGACTGAGCCAGTCAGGTGCTCTTATGTGTCTTTTTATGCTAAAAGCATATTGTTTTGATTACTATAGCTTTGTACTATAGTTTGAAATCAAAGAGCATAATACTTCCAGTTTTGTTCTTCCTCAAGATTGCCTTGGCTGTTTAGGATTTTTTTTTTCTGGTTCCACAATAATTTTAGGATTGTTTCTTTTATTTATGTGAAAAATGCCATTGGAATTTTGATAGGGATTATGTTGAAGCTATAGATTGATTTGGGTATTAGTATGGAAATTAACAATATCAGTTCTTTCAGTCCATGAGCATGGAATATCTTCCATGTATTTGCATCTTTAATTTCTTTCATCAATGTCTTATCATATTAGTGCACAGGTCTCTCACCTCCTTGGTTAAATTTATTTCCAGGTGTTTTATTCTTTTTTTATGCAATTGTAAATGAGATTGTTTTCTTAATTTCTTTATTTTTGATAGTTTGTTGTTAATGTATAGAAATACAATTGATTTCTGCATATTGACTTTGTCTCCTGCAATTCATTTAGTAGTTCTAATAGTTTTTTGGTAGAGTTTTCAGGGTTTTCCATATATAATAGCATGCCATCTACATTCCAAAACTGAAGTAGGACCACGGCTGGAGAATGAATGAGATATGGAAACATTCTGAATTGTATGATAATTAAACTGTGCTGGACGTTTCATTATATAAAAACTACTAAAAATACTTCTTGAGTTTGTATTGAAAAGAGTGAAATATTAGGTGCAAGGAGCTAATTTAACACTTTCTGAAAATTGGATAGAGAATCTGGTTGTTTCTTGAACTCTTTAATCAAGATCAATGTACAAGTTATAACTATATATCACATGAAAAGCTGAACTCAAATGAGTAAAATATATATATAATACAAATAAATATATATTTATTTTTTTAATTTTTATTTTATTATGTTATGTTAATCACCATACATTATATTTATATTTGGATATATTATATATATAATATATGCTCATATATTATATATATATATGTAAAATCTCTTGGTCTATATTATCTGCCATGTTCCAAATAAGAAAAGTCTTTAATGTGTCCTTTAATTAGAAAAAACAACAAAATACAACCTAATTCAATAATTAGAACTGGTTAAAGTAATTCAGTTCAATCCCTTTTGGTTATTAAGTCTCTCAGCTGCATGCTCACTTCCTTCTTCTCTTTCCAAGGTAATGCCTACCTGGGAATATGGTGGAAATGGCATGGTGAAGGATAGATTTGACCTCATCTTAGCCCTGTTGGGTATAGACTATTACCTATTTATCTTAGCCTACAACCATCCTACCGGCCCCACTCTATAACTTATACGTGGCACAATTAACTTGGCAAGCCCTAGCAGACCTCAAGTTAATGACCTTGCTGCATAAGAACTGAAGGTGGCCTTAAAAGTCCACAGGGACCTTTTGATTGAGCAAGTCTGCCGACAATAGTTACTTAGACATACCAGTGCCCCAAACTGTTACAGGACAGTCTTTGAAGTGGTGGTAGTGTTCAAAAGAGGGGGCAGAGATTGTCAAATGATCCCATCTGTCTTCCGTTTTACTCTCATTCATCTGAGCATTGCCCAAGAGTTAGTTGGCTTGAAGAAAACCTAAAAAAAGGGAAATAAAAACTCAGATTCTTTTTTTTTTTTTTTTTTTTGCTATCCATCATCATTCCTCTTCCCCTTTTTCCCCTCATTCACACCCAGAAAGAGAAAGAAAGATAGTCTCTTAATCAGTGTGGTGGGCTGCTATAATAAACCTAGACTGGGCAGCTTATAAACAACAGACATTCTGACATTTCTGGAGGCCCCAAGTGTAAGATCAGGTGCCAGCATGGCAGGGTTCTGGGGAGATCTTCTCCCGGTTTGCACACTGTTGTCTTCTCATTATATCTTCATTGAATTCTCATGTGAGAAAGAGAGGCAGAACTTCCTGGGGTCTCTTTGATGAGGCACTAATCCCAACCATCATGATCTAATTATCCACAAAGGCCTCACCACCTAATACAGGGGTCCTCCCTTATCCTCGGGGGATATGTTCCAAGACCCCCAGTAAATGCCTGCAACCATGGATAGTACCGAACCCTTTATATACTATGTTTTTTTCTATACATACATACTTATGATAAAGTTTAATTTGTATATTAGACACAGGACTAGATTAACAACACTAACTACTAATAAAGTAGAACGATTATAATAATATGCCATAATTAAAGTTATGTGGATATGGTCCTTTCCTTCCCTCCCTTTTTCCAAAATATCTTATTCTACTGCACTCATCTTGTGATGATGTGAGGTGATAAAATGATAAGATGAGGTGAGGTGAATGAACGATACGACATTGTGATGTAGTTTTAGGCTACTATTGGCCTTCTGATACATGAAGGAAGACCATTGCTTCCAGACTCTGGTTGACCATGAGTAGTAGTTAACTAAAACTGTAGAAATTGAAACCATGGCTAAGAAAGGAGTACTGCACCATCACATTGCAGGTGACGATTTCAACAAATGAATTTTAGGGGGACACAAACATTTAGTCCACAACAAATGAGAAAGCTCTTCTTTCATTCCTTCCTTGTTTTAGAACTTTTCTCTACTACATGGTTAATCTAAAAGAGATCCATTCCATACCACAGGATAATCCTATGATCTTAATCTTTCAGACTCATTGTTAATATGCTAGAGTAGGGACAGCAATGGTGTGATTAGAATCTGGAAAACACTTTTCCCAAACCATTTTCTCACAAAATAATTAAATTGGCAAGTTTAAACTGAATATTTTCTAGATTCTTCTTCTTGCATCTCACAGTGACATATCCCAGTTTCTTCATGGGAATATTAATATACAATAGAGTGGAGGTTTTATATCCAAAAAAGCAATATTAACAGTTTTCAAATTATTTTAGCCATCATGTAAGTTTCAAGGTTGAAAAATAATATACAGCAACATTGTTTCCTTTTTACTTTGACCTTGCTTCCCCAAAGATCAATCACGGAGTCCCTTAGAATTTACCATGTTTCAGTTTTGTTGTCACTGTTGCATATAGTATTACTCTAATCATGTTCTTTTTCCTTTTAATAATTAGTAAGAAAAATATATTTCTAATATTTAATATCAAAGAGTACTTACAAAATTAACATCATAGCCCTTTGTAACCCCCGGGGCCATCGTGTTTTTTTTTTTTAAGCTTTTATTTATTTATTTGACAGAGAGAGACACAGCGTGAGAGGGAACACAGCAGAGGAAGTAAGAGAGGGAAAAGCAGCCTTCCCCCTGAGCAAGGAGCCCAATGTGGGGCTCCATCCCAGGACCCTGGGATCATGACCTGAGCCAAAGGCAGACCCTTAATGACTGAGCCACTCACGTGCCCCTGATTGTATTTGATATGGAGCCACATTTTGTAATTCTATAGTCATTTATGTCACTCTCTAGATTCTAAATCACAATCCAATGATTGTGCTCTAATGATTTGAGTCAAGCCCTATTGGATTCTATTGCATTGTCAATTTACAATCCCAAGAATATGACTAAAAAGACTTTTTTTAGTATTTTGAATATTTGGACAAATACCTTAGGCAACAAAAATTTCCAGTGTTTTTAGATGTATAAATTAGACATTTTGTGATATTAAATTGCCAGATATGGCAAACCATTAATTTGATTGATAGTGCTAAAGATGCAGTCCTTTTTAGTAAATAGCAATTAGAATTTGCATTTGCACCAGAGTAAAGTACAGATTAAACTGTAGCAAAATAAGCTGACTGAAAGGTCTGTATCAGAAAATGCACTCTCATTTGATTTAGTCATCTGAGCAACCTACAGGTTTTAATTTAATCGCACCTAAGTAGGTGGCAGTCAATGAAAACTTCATTTAACAATAGTCAGATCAGTACTTTGCAAAGGATTATCATTATTTTTTTTGTGAGCCATGATATTAATTAGAAATGACAAACTGAATGCTATGAAAGACGCATAAGGTTTACCTATCTGCCAGGGTAATTATCACCATTGCTTTACTAAGAAAGTCTGCTATTGTTGAAGCTGCAGTTCTGTTTAAGCAGCATCAATTTCCTGAAATAAGGAATATTTGAAAAAAGATTTTAAAAACTTTAATTCATAGGGGCATCTAGGTGGCTCAGTCAGTTAAGTATCTGCCTTTGGCTCAGGTCATGATCTCAGGGTCCTGGGATTGAGCCCTGAGTTGGGGTCCCTGTTCTGCAGGGAGCCTGCTTCTCCCTCTCCCTCCGCCCCTCTCCCCTGCTTGTGCACTCTCTCTCACTCAAATAAATACAATTTTAAGAAAATGTAATTCATAAAATATGTTCTGAATATTACTATGTATATTAAAAAGTATTCTTAGTTTGGGGCACCTGGGGGGCTTAGTCAGTTGAACATCCACCCAACTCTTGGTTTCAGCTCAGGTAATGATCTCATGGGTACTGAGATCCAGCCCCAGCTCAGGCTCCTCACTCAGCATGGAGTCTGCTTGGGATTCTTTCCTTCTGCCTCTCCATCTCTCACTTGCTCACGTATGCACTCTCGCTCTCAAAAAAAAAAAAAACAAAATCTTTAAAAAAGTGAAAAGTATTCTTAGTTATAAATTCTATTAACTTGTTGCATCAGCCAGTGTTACCACTGGTTCTA
This sequence comes from Zalophus californianus, assembly GCF_009762305.2. Lineage (NCBI taxonomy): Eukaryota > Metazoa > Chordata > Mammalia > Carnivora > Otariidae > Zalophus > Zalophus californianus. The sequence goes on along the minus strand of NC_045596.1, from coordinate 141,173,874 downwards.
TAAAATAGTCTTAGTTTTAAAGATTTGGGGGCATGTGTAAAACTCTTTCTGTTTTTAAGATAGTTAAATTCTGGCAGTTATATCTAAAGTCTTTTATAGACATTATAGTATCTGAAAGAAGATTTGAGAAAATGAGACCCAGTTCTGCATTCTCTTTCCAATTATGATGTGTTTTTCATTAATTTAACCTATCTGCATTGTGCAGTATTCATTACAAAAGAATATGCTCAACTGATGGAGAATTGATTTGTAGTATCTAAATTTCAATGGTGAAATTTGTCACCTTTGATTTTTGATTGTATGCTCTGTTGCCCTGAGATAGTTGATTTAGAAGACCTTAAATATTCTCACGGAGATTAAAAAAATGCCCCAGGAGAAAAAAAAGTAAATTATTTCTTTATAAATGCATAACTTACATACAATAAAATGCAATAATTTAAAATGTACAATTTGATACATTTTGGTGAATGCAGATAATTGAATTAACACTAGCTCAATTAAGATAAAGATAATTTCCATCACTCCAGACATTCCTCAAACTACTCACTCTACCTCACTCCTTCCAGTTTCCTACTCCAATCTAGGCAACCACTGTCTGAACTGTTCTGATTTCTTTCACTTTAATTTAGTTTAGCTCATTCTATAACTTGATACAGATGAAACTATATTACTTGAATACTTTCATTTATGCCATGTTTTGTTTGATATAATGTTTTTGAGATTTATCTAATATTATTGCATGTTTCAGGGGTTTGTTTTGTTTGTTTGATTGCTGAGAAGAATTTTCTTTGTATGACAACAGTCACCCATTGATGGATATTTGGGTTAGCTCTTATAACTAAATATGCCATGAATATTTTTATAATAGTTTCTTTTTGAACATTCAAAATATACTCTTGGATAAATTCAAAGATGTAGTATTGTTTACTTATATAACAAACTGCCAAAATATTTTCCAAAGAGATTGTGCAAGATATCAGTTTACTGCCTCTTATCTCTCAATTCACTTTTCATTGCCTGTTCTACAGTAATGGAACTGGATTCCGTAAGCATGGCCTATAACAAACAAAATGTTAAGCTTCGTCAATATAGGAAACTACAAGGGTCTGCAGAGTGAAGGACTTCTCTTTCTGGCTCTGGAGTACTTCTGATTCTTCTATTCCAGTGATGCTTGAAGGAGAGACATGTAGGGGTGCTCCACCACAGATGCATGACTAGTGTGTACAGTCCCATGGAAAGCCTGCATATCTGGTCTTAGTTAAATTAAGGAATTTAACTTGGGTACCCTAGGTACACACCCCACTTACAAATGGACTCCCAATGCCCCAACTCCCCCCATGCACCTGCCTGCTGGCTTCAGCTCACTTGCTTCCTGGATGAGTGTTGCCTCCTTGCCATCCCAGCTGTGGTTCCCTTCCCTCCAGCCTCTGTGCACCTAGACCAGATAAGAGGGGGGAATATGTGTGGTATCACCTACTTTGCCAGTGACTATGGACCAACTGGCTCTGGCCCCATCAACCAAATAGACTTCTGGGCTATCCGTTGCACTGCAACCTTCTTCAATGAGAACTGAATCCCAAATCTGGGGAGCAAACACACTTTTCTAGTTTGGCTTTTCTGTTGATACTCTGTTTCATTATGAGTATGTTTTAGAGCTTTCTTTACTCCTTTACATTTATTCTTCTACTATAATTAGAAATTCCTTATTTTAAACTTTCCCTATTTGAGGTACTAAGTCTTTTGTCTCCTAATTGGACCTGAACTAATAATAGTGATTATACCATTCTATACTCCCCACCAGCTACATGTTTGGGTTAGTTAATCTACATTCTTGCAAACACTTCTCTGTTCAGTTTTTTGATTTTAACATTTCTTCTAGTGGTGAAGTGGTAACTTACTATACTTTTAATTTTATATCAGATTGAGTAGTTGATTTCAGGGGACTATCTCCTGATTCACACCCAAGATTAAATGGCCATTGATACAATTCCTTGTTTATACATATACATCTCTGTGTATGTGCACACAAGTGTGTAAACTATCTAATGGTAGCAGTGTTTGACACAGCTTTCAGAGAAAACAAATCTGTGTTTAGAAGTCTCATTTTTTTTAAGAATTAGCTTCATTGTTCTTTACAAAGAGCTCATGTAGAGATTATTATTTTTACTTTTAAGTTGGCAAAAATAGAAGAGTAAACTATTTAGGAAAACGGTGAGTTAAGAGTCAGTAGTTTTTATTGGGTAGAGGTAATTCTGTGCCCTAATAGAGAGCTGAGAAAAGCAGAGTGTCACTTAAAGTGGGCCAGATATCCTCCCATAGGGTGGTTAGAAGAGGTGTATAGCAAGTTACAAGAGATTTTGTAGGACCTTAATAGCTATCAATAAAAATACAAATGATAATGTCAAATGTGGTGCTTTTTATATATCTGGAAATATTTAAGACACTTAACACACATTCAAGCAGGATCACATGAACATTTTTTCAACTCAGGGCTAATTTTTAAAAATATTTCTTCCTTTTTGGATAACAGCTCCCAAGTAAGTTAAAGTACACCATTATAGAATATGTTATTTTGTATTTTAGAATTAACTCAATTTCTTTAATTTCTAGATGAAGACATTAAGATATAGAATCATTAGGGGACATCATCAAAAACTATAGGTAAACATTATTTCAAAAGCCAAGACATTATTGCCCCATTAGTAAGGATTTTTCTTTATGATTCTATTTTAGTCACCCTCTTAGTAAGTGCTAACTGAATCATAGATATATTTAGCTCATATATTAGAAAGAAGATCCTAAATTTAAATCTTTATGATGGGGATTCAGTATCATCATTTTTGTATATCAAATAATATTTCGAAAATGGAAACTAGTAAAAATAATAGTTTTTTTACATATAATCAAGTTTTCTGATGCATCTCTTTTATAAAAGAAACACTGTTAACATTTATTGTTTTAAGGAGTTTCAAAGATAATATAATATGTTAGTAAAGGAATGATAAAGAACAGAAAAGTATGACATTTTTAAATTGTCATCAATACTTTAATACTAGAGTAGAATGATTTTTGGATGAAATTCTGTCTTGTAATAGTATCCAGAGTTTTTTATCAACTTTGAGTTATCGATGTAGTAGTCAGTTTCATTTCATACAATTGTATAAGATAGGGTATTATTGAAATAAACATTGTGATATTTTGATATATATTTATGACAAAATAGTTTAATCCAGCAATCACATCGAAATCTGCTAATAGTGTAGACCCCCACATTTAATATTTGTAATGGGGAGACCAGAGTTAGAGTGGAAGGATTTTATAAAACTAAAGTAATATTAAGGTTTAAAACTAAGAAAAGTCACTCCAAAGACATGCAGCCACATTTAGTCACATTTAGCACCACAAAATTGGCTGTCAAAAGTCTAATTAACTATCAGGCATTAGCTCTATTTTCCATGCAGCTCACTTGCATAGTCTTTCATTATAACATCTGGCAAGTTTAAAAAAATTCCCTAGAAAACTACTTCCTATAGTTTTACAAGATAGGGTTTTAGTGAAATGAACTGTTGTTAAAACAACAACAAAAGCATATTCAGTGCTTCATTGTTGAACCATGAAGATTTTTAAAGCATGTTTGAGCTACTGGTCACTTCATTTTATGTGAAAACACACAATTAAGCTTAAAGAGACATTTCACCAAGTGAATGCTGGTACATACTTTGATTTCACTATTTAGTGATATAATTTTTCCAACATTTTTCCAAAATTGAAACCCAGCCTTCAATGACACATGATGAGTGTTTAACTTAGTTTTTTTCTTGATTTTTTTTCAAACAGCTGAAGAGCTCTTTCATTACTTAAGTATACTTACGTTACTAGCTGAAATTCAAAGAGAAGGACATATTTGCCCATGTGTTTGCTCTAATAGTTAGAGATAAGCATTTCACAACACAAAGTTTTGATGATAAGAATATATTATAATATCCAGGGAATAAAGGCTGATTGCTTACAGAGTACCACAGACTAAAAATAGACTTATTAATTAGTAGCAACAGAGGGCAAAATAACATGAAATAATATTTTTTATTGTGACTAGAAAAAAGTAATTATCAAATAAGAATTCCAGACACAGTTAAACTATCCTTTAAAAATGATTAGACGGGGACCTGGGTGGCTCAGTCGGTTAAGCGTCCTGACCTTCAGCTCAGTTCATGATCCCAGAGCCCTGGGATTGAGCTGTGTCTGGCTCCGGACTCAGGGGGGAGTCTGCTTCTCCTTTTCCCTCTGCCCCTCCTCCTGTTTATGCTCTCTCTCTTTCTCTCTCTCTCTCTGTCTCTGAAATAAATACAGTCTTTAAAAAAATAAAAATGATTGGAAAATAAAGATACATTCAGAAAAATATATAAAAGTTATAGCACAAATTGCATATGCTGGAAGAACTATAAAACGATATGCTTCCACACATAAAATTACACAAGAGAACCCAAAAAGGAAGTGTGAATTACAAGAAGCAATGATGGGCAAATAAATTGGTAGATTTGATAATTTTAAATTAGCTATGTCAGTAAAACTAGTAATAGAAATAATGACTATTTTGCAGTGGTTTGATGGTAAAGTGAGGTGTAGCTCATGGAAAATGGTGTGGAAGTTGAATATAAAAGATTTGGTGTTAACGTGTTCTAAGACCTTGGTACTCTTCAGAAAGAGGATGATCTCTTTTCTAGAGAAAAGTTAAATATATATATATAATTAACACACTATGAGGCAGGAAAGAGGAAAGAAAACTAAAGGAAAAAAAAGAAATATTGCAGAATAGAAAGCACAAAATAGGGGCCCTGGGTGACTCAGTCGGTTAAGCATCTGCCTTCGGCTCAGGTTATGATCTCAGGGTCCTGGAATCAAGCCCTGCATCGCTTCTCCCTCTCCCTCTGCTGCTCCCCCTGCTTGTGCTCTCTCTCTCTCTCTCTCTCTGTCAAATAAATAAATAAAATCTTTAAAAAAAAAAGCACAAAATAAAGTGAGGGGAAAGAGTACAATTACATTAAAAAAAATCACATTTGTGGGCGCCTGGGTGGCTCAGATGGTTAAGTGTCTGCGTTCAGCTCAGGTCATGATCCCAGGGTCCTGGGATCGAGTCCCGCATCGGGCTCTCTGCTCCTTGGGAGCCTGCTTCTCCCTCTGCTTCTCTCTCTCTCTCTCTCTCTCTCTCCCCGTCTCTCATGAATAAATAAATAAATAAAATCTTTAAAAAAAATCACATTTGAAACAGAAGAAGAGATAGGTCACTTTAGATTGGACTTATAAATCCATCTAAGAGTTTTCAAGAGCATTCTTAAAATATAAATTTAAGAATTGAAAATAAAGGAGTTCGGACAAAAGTTAACCAGGCGAATACTAATCAAAAGAAAATTAGTTATAGCAATATTAATATCAGAAAAAGTCCAAAAATGGTGGAAGTGAGGAGTTGGACATTTATTCAATTGATTCAGATTTGGTTGTCTCAGCCTACCTATTCCAACAGACCAATGCCTGACCCTCTCAAAATCCTCTTTTTTTTTCTGCTCCATAGGCAGCATTGTTCCCATGCCCATCTTCACACTCAGTTCCCCTAGAATGGATTCTTACCCTTTCTCTCCTGGACTTTCATTAGTTTCCTTGTCTTGACCAATTTTATTCAAAACATAACCAAATTTTTGTGAGTGATCTCTTTACCATAAAACCTAATTATGTCACTCTCCAAATTAAAATCATTAAATGACATGGCATTTCTAAAAGGTAGAACTCCAAAAGGTAAAAAGCTTCCATCCGCCTCTCCCGTGTTTTTTCATAATACTTGCAGGCAGCATGCACGTTTTATATTTCATCGATCCTGAACTGTCTGTCATTCCAGGGATAGGGCATCCTTTTTATACTCTTATGCATTTCATACTATCTCCTTATATAGAGTTTTCTTTCATTTTGCACATTGTACATGTTTCAAAACCTACCTAAGTTTGTATTCATTCTAATTATCTTTCATTCACCACTATATGACTCCTTCAACTGTGTGTGTGTATGTATTTTCACATAGCTAAATATATATATACATTAAATATGTATATATGCATATATGTATTAAATATGAATGTGTATAACTTCCACTTAACAATGTATTCTAATTGTTTTTTTTTTTTATATATCTCTTTTCCAGTTAAAATGTTGAGTCTGTTGAGGACAGGATCCATTCCATGTAGGATATCTGTTGTCAAAAATGTATGCTGAAATCCAATAACATTCACTCTTGAAAGAAGAATGTGAATTTGGAGATCATTTAGTCCAAAAGCTTGATTTTTATAGATGAATCTATCCGGCTACATAGAGATTACTATTTTTTACTACATTTGTCTTTTAAAAATCTGAATCAATATTGGGAATATTAAGTTTTCATTGTATTTGTCAAATTTCTAAGCAATCTTTTCTCTGGCATTGGCTTAACTAAGTTAACTGGTTCATCATTAGCCCCACTAAAAATAAAACGCAGAATTATTTAAAAGTGCTTTAACCTGGAATCATTGAGATTTAATCTTCTAAAAATCTAGGCTTTTGTGTGGATAAACACTCTTAAATTCCAGAAGAGATTTTGTGCAGATTAGGAGTTCTGATCTTCCCTGTTAAAGCTTATTTCAGTTCTTGATACTAACAATAATACCTATTTTTGCACCTTAATGACACCACTTTTTGCCTTTCCCTCTTTTAAGACCACCTGCATGAAATATGAATACTAATGATTCCTCAGCTGCATTGGGAACTCGGCACCTTTCAGTCACAGTCCCATGTTTGTTTTCTTGACCTAGCATCTGCATTATGTGCCCTTACTTTTTGGTTACCCTGATGTAAGGACCTCTCCTCAAGAACTAGATCTTTTTTAACTGACATACCTGTCTACACTCACATTTGTTTCCTGCTCTCACCTACCCTTGCTGGTTCAGGTACTTCCACCATTAGCAGCTGGGTCAGGCTGGATTTGACCCAGATTTCCCTGGTCTAGCAATGAGTGGGGGATTCTAGACTGAAAAACAAATATTCTGGTGAAAGAGTGAGGGAAATCCTATATCACAAGTGAAACGCAACTACATAACAAGTGAAAGTATAAGGCAATTGTATGGAATTTAGACTGCTTCTTTTTTTTTTTTTTTTTTGAAACAAAGCAAAACAAAAGCAGTATTAGTTAGGTCCCCAGGTTAGTTCACATCAATCAGAAAGATTAAGACAAAAAGAACATGGCCAAATGAATTCAAGGGTGCTAGCTGAAATCTTTCTAGGGATCATTGTACTGGATGCTTGAGAAAAACTAAAATACACTAATATGGTAATACAGGATAGAATAGGAGATGTTAATTTGAAAAAGATGGAAAAAAGAGGATAGCAACAGAGGGAGGTGATGAATTTATGCCAGGCTTTTTTAAAATACAGGATTGATTCTAATCCATGGGCTTCAGCCAAGGGGAAGATGGTTGTGTTATTGTTGTGATTTCAAGAATAAAATCCCAAGCATCTGTATTTACAGTGTGTGATGTTTTACAATTTTTAAGCTGCCAACAATGTAAGTTCTGCTCAAAAATACAGATGGTTAAAATAACATGCACAGAAAGTGATCTTTTCCTTATTGCAGATCCTATGTATCTGATTCTTCATGTTCACTTTCTATTATATTTTCCAGCTCCTGACAAATACTACTACTCCTTTATTTGATCATTTATGTAGAATTTTATGCAAAATTTTATTAAATTAATTTTCATGTACTATATTTGTTCTGATAATTTCCTCTCATTATACACTAATTTTTGAGTTCTCATTACTTTTATTAAGTAAATATAATGTAAGAAGTCTCATGGAACTTTAGAAAATTATCTAATGTAAGCTGTATAAGGTAAATAAAACCAGAAAAAATAAGTAAAGATAACTACCAATGGTCTGCATTTGGTATGTAACTAGATGAGATTAACTATGATAGTTTCACGTGTATCATACTATTTTATTTCAAAACAAAAACACTCTCTTTTCAGAATATTACGTCCTAAGATAAATATGTTCACACTGAGTTTAGGACATATGAATATAAGATACAGTGGCATAATGACATTGCTTTATAGGCAGAATTGTTTAATTTTAATCAATATTTAAAAGTGATATTAACGATTAAGAGTCAAAATAGGGGGCACCTGGGTGACACAGTTGGTTAAGTGTCCAACTCTTGGTTTCAGCTCAGGCCATGATCTCGGGGTCCTGGGATCGAGCCCTACATCGGGCTCCATGCTCTGCATGGAGTCTACTTGGGATTCTCTCTCTCTCTCTCTCTCTCTCTCTCTCTCTCTCTCCCTCTGCCCTTCCCGCTCATGCTGCCTCTCTCTCTCTTTCAAATAAATAAATAAAATATTTAAAAAATAAGCTAATGATTAGAAATAGCACCATTTTAATGCCTTCTAAGTTGTCAGATGTTTTTCTTTTATGTTGTTTAACAAGAAGTCATGCAGATCTAAAGTGCAATAGTTCAATGAGACAGTTTTCTAATTAGTTATAATTTAAACTGTGATAGTATAATGAGAATGTTCAAGCAACTTGCATTTGCATGGTGAACAAAGTATATTGAACATTTCATAAAGAATAAAATTACTATTATTTATCTTAAGTTTTGAAATTACTCGGAAATTAAAAGAAGCCATATCTAATCATTGATTGTCAAAAAATTTTTTCTTAGAGGAAACTTAAATATTAATGTTCCAAATAGATGCATTTGACCATTTTATTATGATATAAGATGTCTACTAGTGAACATGTTATCAACTATATGTGTTAGTATTTTTAATTTTAAATCTCATGAGTATTTGAAATCTCAAGAGTTTTGTAGAAATATATATTTTTGAAGAGAGAAAATGTGTAGGTTTTCTACAAGATTTATTTATTTATTTATTTTAGAAAGAGAGAGATCATGAACAGGGGTCGGGGGAAGGGGACAGAATCTCAAGTAGACTCCTCGTTGAGTGTAGAGCCTGACACAAGGCACAATCCCATGACCCCAAGATCATGACCTGAGCCAAAATCAAGAGTTGAATGCTCAACCAACTAAGCCAACCAGGAGCTCCAAAATATGTGTTTTTATATATATGCATATATATAATGCTGTATTTGTTTGAAATTGGTTTTATTTATTGTTTATGAAAATGTATTAACTTTAGTTAGGATATTGACTTAATATATTCATAAAGCTAAATTTGATTTGTACACCAGATGTTAGCTTTAGTTTACACTAGGTTTAAGATTTGAAAAACTTGGCTCAAATCCACATTTCATATTCAGTGAAAAGTTCAAGGCTCTCCCAAATGCTTCTTCATATTCTAAGCACACATTTTTTCAGGTCACCTTGGCTCCATTTTTCTACATGCATTAGAATTTTATTTTCAGTTTCCATCCTGCATGGGTTTTTTTTCTCTCAATTGTGACATGTACCCAAAGTGGACACTCAGTGCCTTTTTCTTATTTGTGCCAACTCCCTCCCTGGACTTTCCACCCACAAAAATCACAACATAATATCACCAAATATCACCAATAGTGATTACCAATAGCAGTATTATTCATAATAAACAAAAGGTAGAAACAACCAAAATTCCCCTCAACTAGTGAATGGATAAATAAAATATGGCATATCTATACAATGGAATGATATTTAGCAATATAAAGAAATGAAGTAGTGATGCATACTAGGACATGGCTGGGCCTTGAAAACATTACTCCAAACAAAGGAAGCCAGTCACAGAAGACCACATATTGTATAATGCCATTTAAATAAAATATTCAGAATGGACAAATCTATAGAGACAGAAATTATATTAGTGTGTGCTCCTATTAGAGGTTGTGAAGGAGCTGGTGGGGTATCATTTCTTTGAGCTGATAAAAATGTTCTAAAATTGATTATGATAGTAGTATCACAGCTGCTAATATACTGAAAACTACTGAATTTTAAACATGAAAAGAATGAATTGTATGCAAGTTATATTATTAAAACTGTTATTTAAAATATCACCAATAAGTCACACAATCTTTGTGTTGGCATCCACCAAGAGAGAGGTTTTGTCTAGAGAAATGGTGGTTCAAATATCAGGCACAATTTAAAAATGAAAATGCAACATCTCAGTTATTACGATGATGCACTCAGCCAGTTCCTAGTACAGCTGTAGACTTTTATTTTGCATATCCAAAAATTTATTAATGCCCACTAATGTCTTTTGGGTTTAATTCTTTATCTCTAACTGCCTGCATCTATCTAGGGAAAGCAGAAGCAGAAATTATAATTCTCCATTGACAGAAGTATTACATTAACATACCCCAACTTTATTTCTGCACCTTTACTGATTAGAAGATAGTAACAACTATAGAAAATTTTGGTCTTAAAGTTTCTGTTTTGTTTACACATTGTTTGTTCATAGGGGTGTATGTTAGCTTCTGAATAGAATAAATAAGACTAAACTGCAGCCGTCTATGAACTCGGAGTTAGGCAGGTAGAAATAGAAGCATCTCTTAAAAGAGGAAGAATGTGAAGAAAATTTAGAGCTGAACTGCTATGTAAATTCCTTGATCAAATTGTTTGATGAGATTAGCTACCTCCATTTTGCAGAAATATATCTTAATAATTTCTGAACAATTTTTTTTTTTAGCTTTAGATCCAGCTAAAGATCCATGCCTAAAGATGAAATGTAGTCGCCATAAAGTATGCATTGCTCAAGATTCTCAGACTGCAATCTGCATTAGTCACCGGAGGCTTACACACAGGTAAACACTATTAAATTAAATTCCACTGATTGAATAGTACTCTTTACCATGAATAACTGCAGAGTGTAAATATTTGGCAATATCTGCTAAGCTTTTATCCAGAGTTTTATCGAAACAATTTTAGAAGCTTGGTTAATACAATTATGATTCACTTGGGTTAAACAATGTAATCAGTCAGAATTACTATAGATTACAGAATTTAGGCATATATTATTAAATAAAGAGGATTTTGTGCAGATTGGGTTAAAGTGTTACACTTTTTCAATTTTAAAGAATAAGTACAATTTTGGTACACTCTAAATATTTATGCTTATGCCTTTTGAAAGATATTTTCCTTAAGGAAGAATTGGAAACAAAGGGAAAAAAATGAGAGATGTTCATAAAAAAAGATGAAAAGTCACAATACAGAAACATGGACCTAGAATCCTTGAGGACACCTTCCTTTAAGGAAGTACTCATACTCATACTCCACTCATACTGGTGGAGTCCTTGTAGTCTGGAAGCTGACACAAAATTTAAAAAGAAGAAAGGGCTTTAAATTTTTTTTAATAATGATATCACTGTTTCTGTCAGATATGCTCTATTTTGAGAAGGATCAGTAATTTAGAAATAGCCTGTGTAGTTTCATGCTGAGTCCTAAGGATTGAAACATGCCATAACCAAAAGTGAAATCACTGGGTAACTGACTGAAGCAAGAAGGTATATTCATTCCTTTTATTACTTTTAAAAAAGTCTCTTTATGAGAACACTCTTTTTTTTGTGATATTGGACCTGTATTGCTCTTACATCAAATGAGCAAGGGAATTTCGCTATTTGGGTATGTTCAGAGATTAATTGCATTTTGACTTCAGTGTACTTACTCTAAAGTATATTATTCAAACACAACAACAGAGATTAAAAACATTAGAGAATAGGAATGTAAGTAACATTTCTAGAAAATGGCAAAATTTTAATTTTGTTGACTTTTCTTATTGATATAAAAGCACATAAGCATAAAGCCCGTTATTACATGCTGAATGGAGTAGAAGAGTCTATTCCATAATGCCACATCTACAGTGGCAGATTTCAAGTGCCAAAGCAGGCTAATGCAACCAAGATAAAGAGTTTAGGAATGAGTTCACGTGGGACAAAAGAATCATGGCAGACCAATTGTGTACTTTCAGAAGTAAGAGAGAGAGAGGAAGAAAGAGGACAGGGTGCCTGGGTGGCTCAGTTGGTTAAGCAACTGCCTTCGGCTCAGGTCATGATCCTGGAGTCCTGGGATCGAGTCCCGCATCGGGCTCCCTGCTCTGCAGGGAGTCTGCTTCTCCCTCTGACCCTCCCCCCTCTCATGTGCTCTCTCTCTCTCTCAAATAAATAAATAAAATCTTTAAAAAAAAAAGAAAGAGGACAACAGTTTGGTGATGTGAAGTGTAAAAGACTTCTAGGAAATAGCATTGCTGTAAAGTCAATGTATTGTGGGAGGGCACAGAATGGGAAAGCAGAATTATCAGCAATATATTCCCTACTCAATCATGTCCTCTATGTTAATTTTATCAAGGGATACCAAAACTTCAGGCCAGAATTTTATTTTTCTATTTATTTCCTTTGGCTTTCAAAAAGCTTCTGAATTTCTTGGATTCATATTAATTAATCATCAAAAAATTAAATATTAATATGCAAGTGTATGTATGAAGGGGATGAGGGAGAGTTGATTTTTACTTGAGGGATCGATACGAGGGTGATGTCAAAATGAATTCCTGTATAATCCCTCACCTATATTGCAGAGACTTAGTCAATTCATTTCACATAAAAGCCAAAACTGTTTTATCACAACTTTCAGAGACCCTGGGAAGGATTTTCATCTACACACATTTAATACCTCATTGGCCATTTCACCCCTGGTCCCCTGAGCCAAGTCAAAGAGCAACTGAAGAACTCACAGTTAATCTCATGCTTGGGGCAGTGACCCTTTCCTTTCCACAACTGCTGAACACTGAAGCCAGGAGAGGTTAAAGTAACTGACTCAAGATCACAGAGCTGGGAATTTTCAGAGCATTGATTCCAGTCTATATATACTGACACCAAAGTCCATGCTTTTTACAACTGTGCTGTCTCACTGCTTCTCTAAAATATTAAGAAAAAAACAACGCATAACTACAGACAAAAAGAAACTTCCTTAACATATAAAGGCTCAGAACCAATAGTTAGAATATTTCTTTAATATAAACAGGTGACGTGTCTTGAATTGATAACCATTGCCATCTCTGCCTTTGGTGTAGTAGGGGGCTGGGGCAGTGCAGGAGACTAGTAGGTTTTAAGTGGGTGGACTTCCAAGTGTTTTATGTAAATAGTATTAAGCCCTGTTCTATTTCTGATAGACACTACTATAAAATTTGCACTCAATACACACTATATTCGATAAATAAGTAACTAGTTTCCAAAGAATTGATTTTAAGATGAATATTTGGTATGTTTTATTTGCTTTGAGGATGTCAGTACATAGTGAATATTTAAACAACACTTAGGGAAGGAGAGTTTTACCAAGCAGTTTGATCAATAAAAGTGGCTAATGTAAATAAAGCTGGTCTTAAATCTGGGTGTGTGTGTGTGATATGGGGATGGGGTGCAGAAAACAAGGAAAAAGTTTTAATTAATCAATTCTGGCCACTTACACAGTTTAGATTAGAAATTACTACTGTTTTTATTTAAAGTAACAGCTTATTAGTTTTTTTCTTTTTCTTTTCTTGATCTCATAAAAGAGAAAATGGAATTTTCTATTTGCTTTGTAAGGAGAATCTTATTTTTCAAAGAAGTTTTCCTAATTTCCCACCCCTTCCAAACTAGATGACACATCCATTTTTCCACTACCTTAGATCCCTGAACTCATTTTGAAATACTGATTACATTTGTAATAAGTTGTCTAACATTAATCTCCTTCAACTGACAGGAAGTTTCATGAAGGCAGTGTCTATGTCTTACTACTTTATACTCAACTTGACATACTGACTAGTATATATTTTCTTTGAAGAATGTATTAAGATAGCTTTTATTTTTGAATAAGCTAAGAGAAGAAAATTGAGTAGTTTGATCAATTGAACTGGTCAACCTAGATAATCTAAGTCTGAGTGTGTGCTGTGCTTGTTGATTAGATAGTCTGGAAAGGACATAAGAGTCAATCAACAAACATCTTTAAATAAATTTATTGAGAAAGAAGGGTTCAAGATGGCAGTGTAGGAAAATCCTGAACTTACCTCCTTTGGTGGACACAACAAATTTACAACTACATATGGAAAAATTTCCTCTGAAAAAGACCTAAAAACTGAATGAAGAGAGCCTCCACAACAAAGGAGAAAAGGGTACATTAGGAAACAACAAGCACACACACACACACACACACACACACACACACTTACACACACAAAACAGGAACAGCAATCCATAATCAGGATGGATCTCAAAAGTACAGAACTTTTCCCTAAGAAGTGAAGGATCTATGCTCTACATCAGGCACCCCAACCCTTAGATCCTTCACAGGACAGATGAGTGCCCCAAATGCCTTGCTTTCAAAACAAATGGGAATTACATCCAAGAAAACCATTTGGTTTGCCCTAGGATCCAGCACAAAATCAACTGTTTGAAAGTACCTAAAACATAAGTGAAGGAGATGTAATTACTGATCTTAAAGCATCTGCTGGAAAGACAATAACTTTTTGGGACTCTCTCTGAGGACAAAGTCATTGTCAGGTGCCATTTTTGCAAACTCATTGCAAATGCAGGCACTGGTGGATACCATCTTAGAACTCTCCCTCTAACCTGTTAGCACCAGAGGGTATGCCCTACTGAGTGTCCCACCAACTCCCATGCTGCAGCCACACATCCCATGTGGGCTCGAGTGAGAGCCATGCCCACCCCTGTGTCACACAACCACATGCTACAGCTAGGCCGGGTGAGATCACTGCCCACTCCCATCCTGTAGCTGCAGCCTCACAACAGCAGCTGGATGCACACAGCTCACACAGGGGATGCCTCTGGCTGCCAGGAGGATAGCACTTCTAAGCCTTACATTATCTCCTACATTAGGATATGCCCTACATTAAGCCACTCCTTTGAGATGGGAAGAGGTAGCTGATTTGCCTAATACATAGAAACAAACACAGAGGGTCAGGCAAAATGAGGAAAGAGAAGACTTTTCCAAAAAACAGACAAGACAAAACCTCAGCAAAAGACATTAATGAAGCACAAATAAGCAATTTACCTGATAAAGAGTTTTAAAAAATGGTCATAAAGATGCTTCCTGAACTTGGGAGGAAAATGGATGAACACAGTGAGAACTTCAACAAAGAAATAGAAAATATAAGAAAGCACCAAACAAAAAAATATAAAGCTGAAGAATACAATAACTAAACTAAAAAATTACCTTTGAGAGTCACAACAGGAAACTGGATGAAGCAGAAGAATGGATCAGTGAGCTGGAAAACAAAGCAATGGCACTCACCCAGATAGAGCAGAAAAAAGAAAAAAAAAAATTAAAAGTGAAGCTATTTTAAAGGACCTCTGACAAAGAATTAAGCAGAATAACATTTGTATTATAGGGGTGTAAAAAAGAGAAGAGAGAGAAAAGTCCAGAAAACTTATTTGAAGAAACTATGGCAGAGAACTTCCCTAATCCAGGAAAGAAAACAGACATACACGTCCAAGAAGCCCAGAGAGTTCTAAACAAGATGAACACAAAGCGATCCACACTAAGGCACATTATTAAAATGTAAAAGTTAAAAAGAAAAAAAAATCTTAAAAGCAGCAAGAAGAAAACAACTTGTTACATAAAAGGGAAACCCATAACACTATCAGAAAATTCTCAACACAAACTTTGCTTGCCAGAGGGAGTGGCACGATATATTCAAAATTCTGAAAGAAAAAAATTTTCAGCCAATAATTCCTTACCCTGTAAGGTTATCATTCAGAATTAAAGGGGGAGATTAAGAGTTTTCCAGACAAGCAAAAAGCGAAGAAGTTCATCACCACTTAACCAGCCTTACAAGAAATGTTAAAGGGACTTCTGTGAGTAGAAAAGAAATGGCCCTAATTAATCACAAGAAAACATATGAAAGTAAAATATGTCCCTGGAAAAGGTGAATATATAGTAAAGACAGTGAATCAATCAATTATAAGACAAGTATGAAAGTTAAAGACAAAAGTAGTAAAATTAACTAAAACTACATTAACTAATTAAGGGATGTATAATATAAAAGGATAAACTTAGGGGTACCTGGGTGGCTCAGTCTGTTGGGCATCTGACTTCCGCTTAGGTCATGATCTTGGAGTTGTGGGATCAAGCCCCACATTGGGCTCTCTGCTCAGCAGGGAGTCTGCTTCTCCCTCTTGCTGTCTCTTTCTCTCCCTCTTTCAAATAAATAAATAAGATCTATATATAAAAAACAGATCACTTAACCACCTGTTACATACATAGAATGTTATATGTGAAACTCAGAGTAACCACAAAGCAAGAACTTATAGTAAAAATACAAAAGAAAATGGTAAAGGAATGTAAACATAACACGAAAGATGATCACCAAACCACAAAGGAAGAGAAAGGAGAAAAAGGAACAGACAGCTAGAAAACAATTAACAAAATGGCAATAAGTGCATACCTATCAATAATTGTTATTAATGTAAGTGGACTAAACTCGCCAATCAAAGACATAGAGTGGCTGAATGGATAAAACACAATCCATCGGTAGAAGACTCTACGACGGCACCGTGGAGTGGTGCAAAGCCAGACCGGAGCGACGTCGGACGCACAGGATCTTCCTCACCGAACCATGTCGAAGCAAGAAGCAGGCGCCAACGCCTCCTCATGGGTCGTTGCTTGCCGGCGAAACTCGGCAGTGTCCCATGCTCCGGAAAGGAGGCCGACGGAGGACCTGAATCGAAGAGGTCAGGAGGCCAGTAGGGGCGGCAGAGGTGGCGGCTGGAGGAACCCCTCCGACCTCCAGCAACCTGTGGCCGCTGGCCTCCTAGAACCGCCGCTTTGCTTTGGTTTGAATAACGTGTGGGTCGGCGCTGTGATTGGTCGTGGAGGGTCAAAACTAAAAGTACAACAAATACGAAAATACAGATAATAAAAAGTCATTCAGAAGAAGCAGAGATCAGCATCTTTGGCAACAAGGTGATGCAGGCGAAGGCCAAAACAGTGATAGATAATGTTAAAAAACAAGAAAATTACAATTAAAAACTCGGAACTGATATTGTTGCATTCCAACCTTATGTTGGAAGAGATGTAAAGACAGATAGTAATGCTACCGAGAATCAGCCATTGATTGATTGGGATCAAATTCGAGAAGATGCTTTGAAATGGGGGGGAAAAAAGTGGGAAGATTACCACCAATTAAGAAAAACCTTTACGTGGAGTCAGAAGCAACAAATTCAATGTCACAAGTGCAAGTAGACACTTGGAGGAAAGAAAATTATACTATAATGTGTGATGACTTGAAAGAAGGGGAGAAGCGTCGTATACCCAATCCTACTTGTAGATTTGAGGATGCTTTTCAGTGTTATCCTGAGGTTATGGAAAACATTAAAAAGGCAGGCTTTCAAAAGCCAACACAGATCCAGTCGCAGTCATGGCCGATAGTTTTACAAGATGTAGATCTTATAGGAGTACCCCAAACTGGAACCGGGAAAACACTGTCCTACTTAATTGCCCGGATTTATACACTTGGATTCACAGCTTGTAATTAGTGGAAAAAGGAATGAACCCGGCATGTTAGTCCTTACACCTGCGTGCGAGTTAGCACTTCAAGTGGAAGCTGAATGTTCCGAGTATTCATATAAAGGCCTCAAAAATGTGTGTATATATGGCGGTGGAGATAAAAATGGACAAATACAAGATCTGAAAAAAGGAGTAGATATTATTATAGCAACTCCTGGAAGACTGAATGATCTACAAATGAATAACTTTGTTAACCTCAGAAATGTAGACTACTTGGTTTTAGATGAAGCCGACAAGATGCTAGATATGGGATTTGAACCCCAGATAATGAAGATTTTATTAGATGTGCGCCCAGACAGGCAGACTATTATGACAAGTGCAACGTGGCCATATGCTGTCCGTCGACTTGCACAGACTTATTTGAAAGAGCCAATGATTGTATAAATTGGTACTTTGGATCTAGTAGTGGTAAGTACCGTGAAACAAAACATAATTGTCACCACCGAAGAAGAGAAACGCTCTCATATCCAAACTTTTCTAGGAAGCCTGTCTCCCAAAGACAAAGTCGTAGTGTTTGTCAGCAGAAAAGCTGTTGCTGACCACCTATCAAGCGACCTGATTCTGCGACATGTATCAGTGGAATCCCTTCACGGTAATAGGGAGCAGAGTGACCGAGAGAGGGCATTAGAAAACTTTAAAACAGGTAAAGTAAGAATATTGATTGCCACCGACTTGGCATCTCAGGGTCTTGATGTCCTTGATATCACACACGTCTATAATTATGATTTCCCCCAGAACATTGAAGAATACGTGCACAGAGTAGGGCGCACTGGAAGAGCAGGGAGAACTGGGATATCTATTACTGTCCTCACTAGAAATGACTGGAGGGTTGCTGGAGAGTTAATTAATATTCTGGAAAGAGCACAACAGAGTATCCCAGAGGATCTTGTGGCAATGGCCAAGAGGTGCGAGGTGAATAAACTGAAAAAAGAAATGGAGAAAAAATTGAGGAGACCCCAAGGAAAACCCCAGAAGTTTTATCATTAATGCCCTTGTTGAAAAGTGGTACCAGCCCCCTGAGAGGAGATCTCAAGATATATGGAAGTATGGGAAACATGCTGGCACTATGAAGAAATAAGTGATTCTTCAAATAATAGTGTTTAAAAATGTAGAATTCAGTATTTTATACTTTAATAAAATACAAAGTATTTAAACGAGTTAAAATTTTTTTCATGGATATTAAGGAATGTAGCATTACATTTTTCACTTTTTACTATCCTTATTTAAAAATATAAATTTTATCTCCTGTAATGTTGTTATATTAAGGTCAGTCTTTAAAGAGTTGAAAGCCTGTTCAGATATCATGGCAGTGAAAGATACTGTTAACAAATAAATGTTTTTTTATGATAAAAAGAAAAAACCTAATCCATCTATTATGCTGTCTACAAGGGACTAACTTTATTTTTTTAAGTTTATTTATTAGTTAGTTAACTAGTTATTTATGTAATCTCTACACCCATTGTGGGGCTCAAACTCATGACACCAAGATCAAGAGTCACATGCTCTTCCAACTGAGCTGGCCAGGTGCCCTAAGATTCGCTTTAGAAGTAGGGTCACACACAGACTGAAAGAGGAGGGATGGAAAAAGATATTCTATGTAAAAGGAAACAGAAAGCTGGTGTAGCTATACTCATATCATAGAAAATAGACTAAAATAAAGATTGTATAACAGACAAAGAGGGGCATTACATGATGATAAAGAGGACAATCCAACAAGAGGATATAACAATTTTATTTATTTTTTTTTAATTTTTATTTATTTATTTGACAGAGAGACACAGCGAGAGAGGGAACACAAGCAGGGGGAGTGGGAGAGGGAGAAGCAGCTTTCCCACGGAGCAGGGAGCCCTATGCGGGGCTTGATCCCAGGACTCTGGGATCATGACCCGAGCTGAAGGCAGACGCTTAAGGACTGAGCCACCCAGGTCCCCGAGGATATAACAATTTTAAATATCTATGCAGTTAACATAAGAACACCTAAATATACAAAGCAAATATTAATGTACCTAAAGGGAGGAATTGACAGCAATACAATTAATAGTAGATGTTAACATCAGAATTACATCATTTCATATATTATTCAGACAAAAACTCAATAAGGAAACATCAGACCTAAATGATACATTAAACCAGATATACTTTATACAGACCATCCCATCCAAAAGTAGCAGAATATATATTGTTCTTAAGTGCACATGAAATATTCTCCAGGGTAGATCACATATTGGAACACAAAATAATTCTCAATAAATTCAAGAAAGTTGAAATGATATCAAGTATCTTTTCCAACTACAGTGGAGTAAAACCTGAAATCAATTACAAATTGAAAACAGGAAAAAAACATAAAAATGTGGAGATTAAAAAATGTGCTATTGAACAACCAAAGGGTCATTGAATAAATTGAAGGAGAAATTAAAAAAAAAAAGACCTAGAGACAAATGAAAACAAAATCGGGCATACCAAAATCTATGGGATGCAACAAATGCAGTTCTGAGAGGGAAGTTCATAGCAATAAAGGCTTACTTCAAGAAAAAAGAAAAAAATGTCAATAAAAAATCTAACTTTACACCTAAAGGAACTAGAAGAAGAGGAACAAATGAATTCCAAAGTTAATAGAAGGAAGGAATTAATAGGGATCAAAGTAGAAATAAGTAAAATAGAGAGTAAACAGACAATAGTAAAAATCAGTAAACTAAGAACTGGTTCTTTGAACAAAATTGACAAAGAATTAGCTAGACCAACCAAGAAAAAAAAAAAAAACACAGAGGGTTCAAATAAATCAAATCAGAAATAAAAGAGTAAGTTACAGTTGATACCATAGAAATACAAATGATCATAAAAAATACTACAAGTCTATATTAACAAATTGGACAACCTAGATGAAATAGATAAATTCTAGAAACACACAATCCTCCAGGACTGACTTATGAAGAAATAGAAAATCTGAATAAACTAATTTCTAGTGATAGTGAATTAGTAATAAAAATCTCCCAAGAAATGAAAGTCCAAGACCAATGGTTTCACTACTGAATTCTGTCAAATATTCAAATATTTAATACATTTTCTTCTCAAACTCTTCCAAACAATTAAAGAGGAAGAATACTTCCAAACTCATTTTATTTTATTTCTTTTTAAAGATTTTATTTGTTTGTTTGAGAGAAAGAATGAGATAGAGAGAGAGAACGAGAGGTGGGAGTCAGAGGGAGAAGCAGATTCCCTGCTGAGAAGGGACCCTGATGCGGGACTCAATCCCGGGACTCCAGGATCATGACCTGAGCCAAAGGCCGTTGCTTAACCAACTGAACCACCCAGGCTCCCTCCCAAACTCATTTTATGAGGCTAGCCTTATCCTAATTCCAAAATCAGAGAAGGACAGTACACACACACACACACACACACACACACACACACAAACACACACACGAAGGCCAATATCTTTCATGAACATAGATGCAAAAATCCTCAACAAAATATTAGCAAACCAAATTCAACAATACTTTAAAAGGATTATTCCCCACAATCAAGTGGGATTTATTCCTGGGTTGCAAGAATGGTTCAACACCCACAAATCAATCAGCATAATACCCACATTAACAAAAAGAAGGATAAAAATCATATGACCATCTCAGTTGATGCAGAAAAATTCATTTATTATAGAAACTCTCAACAAAATGTATATATAGAGGAAATGAACTTAATAAAGCCTGTATATGACAAACCCACAACTTACATCATTCTCAGTGGTGAAAAACTGAAAGTCTTTCCTTAAGATCAGTAATAAGACAAGGATTCTCATTCCTTCAACTACTTTCATTCAACATAGTATTGGAAGTCCTAGCCATAGCAATAAGGTAAGAAAAAGAAGTAAAAGCCATCCAAATTAGAAGGAAATAAAACTGTCACTATTTGCAAATGACATATGATACTATATGCATAAAACTCTGAAGTTCTTACCAGGAAAAGCTAGATAGCTAAAAAACAAATTCAGTAAAGTTGTAGGATACAAAATTGATATATAGAAATTTATTGCATTTCTATACATTATAACAAACTATCAGAAAGAGAACTTAAGAAAACAATCCCATTTAAAATTGCATTGAAAAGAATAAAATACCTAGGTATGAATTAAATCAAGGAGGTGAAAGACCTATACTCTGAAAACTATAATACACTGATGAAAAAAAGTGACAAAGATGAGAAAAGATGGAAAGATATCCTGTGCTCATTGACTGGAAGAATTACATTGTTAAATAGCTCATATTACCTAAAGCAATCTACAGGTTCAATGAAATGCTTATGAAAATCTCACAGAAATATAACAAATAATTCTAAAATTTATATATATATGACACCACCAAAACAATCTTGAGAAAGAACAAAACTGGAGGTATTATGCTCCCTAATTTCAAATATACTGCAAAGCCATAGTAATCAAAACAGTATGATGTGGATTCACAGATGAATGGAACAGGACTGGGAGCCCAGAAAATAAACCCACACATGTATGAACAATTAATTTACAACAAAGGAGTTGAGAACATAAAACAGAGAAAGGATGGTGACTTTGATAAACGGTGCTGAGAAAACTGGATAGCCACATGCAAAAGAATGCAAGTAGACGACTGTATTATACCACACACAAAAATTAACTCAAAGTAGATTAACAACTTGAATGTAAGACATGAAATCATAAAATTCCCAGAAGAAAACATGGTGAGAAGGTCCTTGACATTCATCTTAGCAGTTGGTGGATCTGACTCCAAGGGCAGGGGAAACAAAAGCAAAAATAAAGAAATGGGACTACATCAAACTGAAAAGCTTCTACACAGCAAAGGAAATCATCACCAAAATGAAAAGACAATCTACTGAATGGAAGAAGACATTTGCAAGTCATTTATCCTATAAGGGATTAATGCGCACAATATATAAAAAAACTCATACAACTAAACAATAAAAAAAAAACTTAAAAATGGGCAGAGGACTTGAATAGACATTTTTCCAAAGAAGACATACAGATGGCCAACAAACACATGACAAAATTTTCATAAGCACTAATTATTAGGGAAATGTAAATCAAAATCACAATGAGATATCACCTCACACCTGTTAGAAGGGCTATTATCAAAAACACAAAAAATAACAGGTGTTGGAGAGAATGTGGAGGAAAGGGAACCCTTATACATTGTTGGTGGGAATGTAAATTGTTGCAATCCCTATGGAAAACAGTATGGAAATTCTTCAAATTATTAAGAATATATGGAAATTCTCCCAAGTAATTAAGAATGGATCTACTATATAATCCATCTATCCCACTTCTGGGTATTTATCTGAATAGCATGAAAACACTAATTTGAAAAGATGGTTGGATGTCCATGTTCACTGCACATTATTTACAATAGCCAAGTTATGGAAAAACCTAAGTATCCACTGATGGATAAATGAATAAAGATAGTATGCTACACACACACACACACACACACACACACACACACACACACACACACACACACGGGAATACTATTCAGCCCTAAAAATAAATGGAATCTTGTCATTTGTCATGCGTGGAACCTAAGGGTATTATGCTAAGTGAAATAAATCAGGTGGTGAAAGACAAATACTGTATGATTCACTCATATGCAGAATCTAAAAGAAATGTAACAAATGAATAAACAGAATAACACAAAAACAAACTCATAGATACAGAGACAGACTAATGATTACCTAATGGGTGAAGGGGGTATATTTTGTGGTGATGGGTGGTAACTAGACTTTTGGGAGTATTCACTTTGTAGTGTATAGAGATATCAAAGTATAATTTTGTATACCTGAAAATTATATAATGTTATATACCAATTTGACCTCAAAAAATAGATGTATTGATTGAATGAATAAACAAATAATTGCCAACAAAAAAATTGAGAGGAGTATATAAAGATATGAGGAAGAGTACAGCCCCTAACAATTGGTTTTAGGAAACTAGTAGACCCTTGCCTTAGATTTGTAAATAATTGAAACAATTGCTAATGCTTTAATTAACACTACTTGTCTTTGGAATCAGAGAAATAGACTGATTGGGAGGCACATGATGTGTTTTACACTAGCTTTGAACACTATTGCCAAAGTGGAGAGGGCTGTAAACTCTCCAAATAAGCCATGTTGAAAAATCACATGTTTGGCTATTTGTCTCCTAAAGACTTTTTGTGAAGAATTGGCCTCAAACAAGTGTGATACCTGTGTGCTTGTGCTGATTTTCTGTTAGCATTATTATCACCAATTAAGACAAAATGGTTTTATGAACAATCAGAAAAACTTAAACTGCATCATGTTTTCTAAAATTTAGATGTTTGATATAAAATATATGATGGGATTGCCAGGCTTTGAAAATTACCCACTTTATATTGTAATCATGGGGAAGAGCTCTGGAGATGCTTACAGCTGAGGGTTTTTGTTTCATTGTTTTTGTACATTGTGAGCAAGAAGCCTAGTGTTTTATGCTCTCTTTGCTGCCTGTGCAGCTGCAGATAATTAACACTATTTCTAGATCCGTGTTTCAGGCCCCAGTCAATGGATGCTGCTGATATTAAAAAAAAAAAAAAAAAGTTTTGGCATAACATGACAGAGTAAGGTTGAAGAAGTTATTGCAGGACAAAACTAGCTATGTTAATTTCTGCTCCATTTACACCAAAGGTTGAAAAAGAATCAATAAGGAAATGCTTTGGGCCTTGTAATAAGGCATTATATAAAAGAATGATGAAACTAATTTAAAATGCTATTTATTTATTTATTTTTTGACTAAAATGCTATTTATTAAAAACAGATGTCAAAAGAATGTGAGTCCTAAAACTCCTCTATTTAAACTATGCACTTTTAGCATTCATAACTTTAATGGCCATTTTTGAAAGATCTGAATTTCTTTATATAATTATTAAATGTATTTTTATGGTATTTATATTTCCATTGCTGTAATGTTTTAATATTTATGATGGAAAGATTTAATCACAGGGCTTAATTTATAGTAAAGTCTCAAAATTATTTGTTGAATGAAATTGAACTCATAACTATTTTAAAATAACATTCCTTGTACTTATATAAGATTTAGCTTATGTTGTATATGAATGCACTGGTACTTCCCTTAGGGAGAATGAAATGCTGCATTTACTGCACACTTAATACATTCAAAGTTTTTTACTAATGCCTTAAATTTATATATTTTTACAACACTCTGAAAGTTTTAGACTGAAGATTATTATGCCCAATTGATAGAAACAAAAACTGAAGCTCAAAGATTCTCGGTATTCTGCTTGAGATTAATTATACAGAAAGATTCTAGCTAGCTAGCTAGATTAAAGGGGAAGATTCAGGTTTTGGAATCAAGTTTATGTTTTATATATATACATTTCTTTCTATAATTATAAGTTAGAACAGATAATTGTGTGTATCTGTATGGATTGATGTTTATATAACTTCTTAGTACTTACTGTCCATAGATCTTTCAGTTAGTATATAGTATAGAGAGGTTTTACAACACTTTTTTAAAAATAGACTTCATTTTTTAGAGCATTTTTGGGTTTGCAGCAAAACTGAGCAAAAGTTACAGAAAATTTCCATATACCCTCTGTCCCCACATATGCATAACCTCCTCCATTACCAACAACTCCCACCAGGATGGTACATTTGTTATATTTGATAAACCTTCACTGACATATCACTATCATCCAAAATCCATGGTTTACATTATTTTTTAATATTAATTACATTTAAATGCAGGTCATAGTATTTTGGATAATGAATTAGTTTAACTCTTTAAAACACAGACAATACCTAAAATTAATCGTGTTTCATTATTTCTTGAACTTTTCTAATGTGTATATATATGTGCAGATGAATACATATAGGTATAGACCACACACACACACACACACACACACACATGCTTGCATATGTATGCATAACTAATTTAATCTCACAACACTGTGAGGGGAAGTGGGTTAAAGTTATTACCCCCACTTTACCAATGATAAAAGCCAAGGCACAGAATTTACATAATTTGCTCAAGTGAAAGACTTGGACATTTATCCTGGTTATTGAGGTTCCAGAATTTGTTCTTTTAATTATTATATTATATATTTTGGTACCTA
Source organism: Zalophus californianus (assembly GCF_009762305.2). Lineage (NCBI taxonomy): Eukaryota > Metazoa > Chordata > Mammalia > Carnivora > Otariidae > Zalophus > Zalophus californianus. The sequence continues at coordinate 141,148,179 of NC_045596.1, read as the reverse complement.
ATATTTATACTTATAGAAATGTCATATAAATGAGACACTCTTCTATATATTTTATAGATGTTAAATCATTTTATCTTACAACAACCCTATACATCTTAACAAAAATCACTAACTCTTGCCTAATGTACAAGTTCTCAGCATATTTTTTTTGATGAACATGCAATTCTTAGATTCTCTGTATTCTGATATCACCTTCAAGAGGGCATAATCCCTAGATACTTGAGTACTGTTCATAAGAAGAAAATTTAATTCATTAGACTGAACATTTAGATCAATCATTATAATGTGGTCAGCTTTTACTTCAGGTGCTGTACATTGGCAAAAACAAAAAACCTGTTTCTCAAATATAAAAATAAGACAACACTGACTATATTTTTAATACACAGCACATCTTACCATTCCTATCATATTATCTCCACTCTTGTTGAAAATCAGGGGCTTGTTGATTAAAGTCCCAAATCCCCAGCATAGTCCCTTATATTCAGACCTAGGTAGCCTTACGGCATCCTCCACAGCCTTCTCCTGGTGGCACATTGCAGTCTTATCACAGTAGGAAATTCACTTGTGTGGAGTGAGGTAACAGAGCACAGAGGCCAGAGCAGGACTACCAGACTTCATAGTCTAGCCCCACTCTGCTAGCTGTGTGGTCTTGAGCAGGTTAATTGAATTCTCTGTGCTTCAGTTCTCTGTAAAATAGGGATGAGAATAATGGTACTTTCTGAAGATGTTGATTTAATGATTAATGAGTTAATATACAAAAACAATTTTAACAGTACCTAATCCATAGTAGGCATTGTGTAGGGATTAGTTACTACTACTTTTTCCTAAATGTGTTATACATTTTATAATCATAGACTTTTGCTATGTCTGAGATTTTTTCCTAGGAAATGTTCTGTCCATTTATTCCCTTGTTCTGGCAGACACTCCATTTCCGAAGAGGTTTTTAGTATGATGGTTTCTAGTATGTAATTTGAAATGACTGGCTGGCTTTGAAGTTTGTCTCCATCTCTTGGTAGCAAAATGATTTTGAGCATATTAAACTCCCCAAGACTCAGTTTTCTTGTTTATAAAATAGAGATGATAATTGTACTATCTCCCTTTGTTTTTGTGAAAATTAAAGACATAATTTGTGTAAAGCCCTTTGCACAATGTAAGCACTCAATAAACTTTAATTATTGAGAAATCTCTCTCCAGCTTTCTCCCACACGTTTCCTAGCACAAGGTAGAATTAAATTCTCCTTTATCATTGTGCCCATAGCACATGAAAAACAATTTTATCTACCTTTATTATAGTAATTTGTTTATACACTTAATGGCTTAAGGTTGAGCTGCAGTTGACACGGTATTTGCAAAAAAAAAAAAAAGAATGACATCTGACATGACTATTAGAGATGAAATTTCAGGTTACTTTGTTTTTCAGGTAAAAGGAGTTACATGATTTTGCCGACTGAGAATGGAGAGAATGGGAACAATGTGTTATATTTGTGTTCGGGAAAAATGTGAGGGACAGATACCTCAGGGAAATAGCAAGGAAGCAAACATACTTTTGCTTTCCTGAGGTTATTAAAGTGCTATGTTTTGAACAAATTCACTACCTTTCATGATTTTTTAGTTAATAACATTTACCACTGTTCATATCCTTATGCCTAGAAAAGAGGGACTTCAGACCAAATAGCTCAAAATATATGAGAAGTACTCATGTGCACTAAATTCCTCTTCTAATACTGTCATTTATGACTGGCTATAGATAAGTCCTTTCCTGTCTTTTCAGATAGCTCTTATTTCCCTAGTGGGCCCAAAGACTTGTACATTTCTGCTTAGCTTAGCTCCTCCTTGTATTTGGAGGAAGGAAATGCTGAATCTGAGTGGAGATTTTTTCCTAGCATACTGGCTTTGAAGTTTGTAAAGATTTTAATTAATGTACTTCTGTGTATACTTCTCAGTCTCCTGATACCTAGATTTCAGCTGTGAGAACATGGTTTGAATTATGCTGGTTAATAGAGAAGGGCAATATGAGCAGCCAACTGAAAGAAGCCTACACTGTAATGACACAGGGGATAGATAAAACTCAGTTGATTGCATACTATAAACAACGATCATAAGGCATCCATTCACATGTAAGCAATTTTCTCTGCGATCCAGTTCTTGCTTCATGAATGTCTGTTATGCAGTGAAGACAGTGAGAGAAAAAACAAAGAGGATTCAAATATTGCTTAATGAAGCATGGCTTCCAAAATAAACAAGAGGATAGTGACCTTGGAAGAAAGGAAAACCTGGATAATTTAAGAAGAAGGTAACTTTTAAGAGATAGTTTAGATGGAACTTAATGTTTCCTATGCCAAATCTTTAAATGATGAAGACTAAAATACTCAGGTTCAAAGTCCAATTCCATTACTTAGATTTCTGATTTATAGAAAGAGAGCTAATTACATAGGTTATTTTTTAATTGTTTTATTTATTTATTTATTTATTTATTTTATTGTGTTATGTTAATCACCATACATTATATCATTAGTTTGTGATGTAGTGTTCCATGATTCATTGTTTGCATATAACAGCCAGTGCTCCCTGCAGTACGTGCCCTCTTTAATACCCATCACCAGGCTAACCTATCCCCCCACCCCCCTCCCCTCTAGAACCCTCAGTTTGTTTCTCAGAGTCCATAGTCTCTCATGGTTCGTCCCCCCCTCCGATTTCCCCCCCTTCATTTTTCCCTTCCTGCTATCTTCTTCTTTTTTTCTTTTAACATATAATGTATTATTTGTTTCAGAGGTACAGGTCTGTGATTCAACAGTCTTACACAATTCACAGCCCTCACCATAACACACACGCTCCCTAATGTCTATCACCCAGCCACCCCATCCCTCCCACCCCCCACCACTCTAGCAACCCTCAGTTTGTTTCCTGAGATTAAGAATTCCTCATATCAGTGAGGTCATATGATACATGTCTTTCTCTGATTGACTTATTTCACTCAGCATAATACCCTCCAGTTCCATCCACGTCATTGCAAAGGGCAAGATTTCATTCTTTTTGATGGCTGCATAATATTCCATTGTATATATACCACATCTTCTTTATCCATTCATCTGTCAATGGACATCTTGGCCTTTCCATAGTTTGGCTATTGTGGACATTGCTGCTATAAACATTGGGGTGCACGTACCCCTTCGGATCCCTACATTTGTATCTTTGGGGTAAATACCCAGTAGTGCAATTGCTGGGTCATATGGTAGCTCTATTTTCATAGGTTAAATAGATGCTTTTTATGTTAAATAATATCCCATCCATTGTCTCTAAGGAGGTTAAAATTAATTGCCTATTAAGAGCAATGATGATTCTTGATTTTCTAAATATAAATCTGTTTCTATAGTTATAATTTACTATTTTGAATGAACAGAGAAAAACCATGATCATTTACTAACTAAATGTGAAAAAGTAGGAAAATACTATATAAAGATTCTATAAATTATACCAATTTTTAAAATTTTCTTTATTTTTAAAATTTAAAATCTTACAAAAATAACATGTGGATAAGAAAAGAACTTCATATGATAGAAATGGGAGTGCGTATTGTATTCCTTCCTTCACCAGCCACGCAGGTTCACTCCCACTCTTGCACAAATTTTCTACATGCACACATTCATACAAACATAATGATCTCTTAATGGGAGTATTTTATGCATGTTATTGTGCTTTGTTTTATTAACTTATTTTTCTTCACGTTTGCGATTCAGCATATGGATTTTATCATACACCTTTATATGGCCATAAACATACCCATTACATATATGTACCATAATTTTTTTAAACAATGTCTTATCAATGGACATTAAGGTTATTTCTAGTTTTTTTGTCTTATATGCTACTTACAACACTCTTGAGCATGCATCTTTGCATATGTTTGTGTGTATATTTTTGCCATGAATTCCTAGCAGTTGAGTTCCTAAGTAAAACAGCAAATATATTTAAATTTTGATAGATATGGTCAAATTCCCTATAAGTAGAGTGTACCAATTTCTCTGCTTCGAACAATGTATCTTGACACTTGTATGATCTCGTCTTTGCCTGTAAAAAAATACTGTTTAGATATTAGTAATTTTGAATTACCAAGTGTTACAGCTTGTTCTTGACTTAAAATTGGTATATATATAAAATCACATGATCATATCAATAGATGCAGAAAAAGCATTTGGCAAAATCCAACACCCATTCATGATAAAAACTCAGTAAACTGGGAATGGGAGGGACTTCCTCTACTTGATAAAAATATCTGCAAAAAACCTACAGCTAATATCATACTTATTGGTGAGAAACTCAAAGCTTGCCCTCTAAGATCAAGTACAAGGCAAGGGCTAATGCAGGAAAACAAGAAAAGGAAATAAAAGTACACAGATCAGGTAAAAAGAAAACTAAACTAAACCAAAGCAGAAATCAACAAGTGGGACTACCTCAAACTAAAAATCCTCTGCATGGCAAATGAAACAATGAACAAAATGAAAAGGCAACCTCAGAAATGGGAGAAAATATTTACAAACCATATACCAGAAAGGGGTTAATATCCAAATATATAAAGAATTCAGACAATTCAATAACAATAACAAAAAATCTGATTTAAAAATGGTCAGAAGAACTGAATAGACATTTTTTCTTCAAATAAAGCATCCAAATGGCCAATGTATACAGAAAACAATGTACAGAAAACATCACTTAAATCATTCAGGAATTGCAAATTAAAACCACAATGAGATATTGCCTCACACCTGTTAGAATGGCTATCATTAAGAAGATAAGAGATAGTAATTGAGGGTATGGAGAAAAGGGAACCCTCATGCACTGTAAATGGAAGTGTTAAAGAAGATGTAATGTATACATACACGGAATATTTTTCATCCATGATAAAGAAGGAAATCCTGCCATTCCTGACAACATGGATGTACCTTGAAGACATCATGCTTATTGAGATGAACCAGACAGTGAAAAACAAATATTCTATGATATCACTGATATTTGGACTCTAAAACAGCCAAACTTGTAGAAACAGATAGTAGAACAGTGGTTACCAGGAGCTGGAGTTTGGGGAACTGGAGAGATGTTGTTAAAGGGCATAAACTTGTAATTAGAAGATGAATACGATTTGAAGATTTAATGTATAGCAAAGTGATTATAGTGAACAATACTGTATTATATACTTCAAAGTTGCTAAGAAACTAGATCCTAAATGTTCTCACCACAAAAAAAGGATAATAATTATGTGACATGATAGAGGTGTTAGTTAAATCTAAGGTTATAATCATATCATAATATATAAATGTATTAAATCAACCTACGGTACACCTTAAACTTACACAATGTTATATGTAAATTATAAGTCAAAATGAAAGCAGAACAAAACACAGTGCCATTAACCTTAGCACCCCCAAAATGAAATACTAGGGATAAATTTAACAAAATATGTACCATATTTGTATAAGGATAACTACAAAACTGATGAAAAATATCAAAGAATAACTAAATAAATAGAGAAATATTCCATGTTCATGGATGAAAAATCCAATGGTGTCAAGATGTCAGTTCTTATCAAATCCATCTATAGATTCAATGCAATCCAAATCAAAATCCCAAGAAGTTACTCAGTGGACATCGACAAACTAAATCTAAAGTTTATATGAAAAAAGCAAAAGACCCAAAATAACCAACACAATTTGAAGAAGAACAAAGTTGGAGAACAGATACTACCTGACATCAAGATTTAGAATAAAGCTACAGTAGTCCAGATAACATGGTATTGGCAAAAGAATATACAAATAGATAAATGAAATAGAATAGGGGCACCGGGTGGCTCCGTCGTTAAGTGTCTGCCTTTGGCTCAGGGCATGGTCCCTGGGTCCTGGGATTCGAGCCCTGCGTCGGGCTCCCTGCTCCGCGGGAAGCCTGCTTTTCCCTCTCCCACTCCTCCTGCTTGTGTTCCCTTTCTTGCTGTCTCTCTCTCTCTGTTAAAATAAATAAATAAAATCTTAAAAAAAAGGAAATAGTATAGATTGCTCGGAAAGAGACTCAGATAAATGTGGTCAACTAATCTTTGACAAAGAAGCAAAGGCAATGAAGCTAAGGTAGTCTTTTCAACAGATGGTGCTGGAACAACTGGACATCCAAAAGCAAAAAAAAAAAAAGAATCTAAACACAGATCTTGCATCTGTTACAATAATTCACTCAAAATGGATCCCAAACCTAAATATAAAACACAAAACTATAAAATTCCTAGAAGACAACATAAGTAGAAGACAAACCACAGACCAAGAGAAAATATTTGCAGAAAACACATATGATAAAGGAATGTTATCCAAAATATACAAATAACTCTTAAAACTCAATAGCAAATCACACAACATGATTTAAAAATGTACCAGAGACCTTAACAGATACACCTAAGAAGATATATAGGTGGCAAGTAAGCATATGAAAAGATACTCCACATTGTATCATCAAGGGAATAAAAATTAAAATGACATGATACCACTACATATGTATTAGAATGACCAAAATTCAGAACACTGAAAACATCAAGTACAGGTGAGGTTGCGAAGCAATAGGAACTCTTGTTCATTGCTAATGAGGATTTAAGATGGTTTGGTGGTTTCTTACATAAATAAACATAATTTAACCACGTTTCAGCAATCGCACTCCTTGGTGTTTACCCAACTGAGTTGAAATCATATCCACAAAACAACTAAAAGTTGGGAACAACCAAGATGCCCTACAGTATGTAAATGGTAAGATAAACTGTAGTATAACCAGAAAATGCAATAGTATACAGCACCAAAATCAATGAGATATCAGCCATGAAGAGACATGGAGGAATATTAAATGCATGTTATTAAGCAAAAAAGCCAGTCAAAAAAGGCCGCATACTATATGATTCCAACTATATGACATTCTGAAAAAGGCAAAACTATGGAGACCATAGATCAGTTACTACCAAGGATTGGGGTGAGGGCACAGGGTCAGATAAATAGGTGGGACACAAAGGATTTTTAGGGCAGTGAAACTACTTTGTATATTGACATAATGATGGATACGTGTCATTATACATTAGTTTAAACCCAGTGAATGCACAGCACCAAAAGTGAACCATAATGTAAACTATGGAGATTGGGAAATTCTGATGTATCAATGTAGATTCATCAACTGTAACAAATGTACCCCTTTGTTGAGGGATGTCAATAATGGGGGAATCTATGCATATGTAAGGGCAGTGGGTATATGGGAAATCTCTGTACCTTCCTCTCAATTTTTCTGTGAACCTTAAACTGCTTTAAGGAAATAAAGTTTTAATTAAAAAAATGGTATAGATATAGTCTTATCTTTTCTCAGTTTTAAGAACAAATATATGTGTCTTTAATAATGGATGGGTTGTGAAGATAGTGGTGTTTAATACCAATCATTCTTTCTAAGTTGTTACATGGTGAAGCATGATTTAAAAATACTGGCAAATTAAAGAAATTCAACTGTACCAATAACATTTTTGGAACTGTTTTTTTATTTTTTCAGACAGTAGGATAGTTTTATTATAAGATAAGGAAGTTTAAAGAGTCCTCATACTGGGAAAGATGTGCTAGATATTTAAACTATAACAAAATGTGCCTAATTTACTTATTCTCACTTATTATTTAGACCTTTTTAAAGTAGTTGATGTTTGATGGACAGGTGATGTGATGAATCTAGTTACTGTTTTACATGTTTTGTTTTTGGTAGTCTCATCAAATGCATTTTTCTTGTTCTAAATACTTCCCTCTCTAAGTAATCAATTTTATTTCTTAGCATTTTAGAAAATGTAATTATTATTATTCTTAAACTTATTTCTAATGATCAATTCTGCTATGAATTCACTTAACTTTAAACATGACATTTAAAATATTAAACCCAAACTTTCTATCACCAAGTTTTTATTAAGGAATCCAATGTTTTGGATATATTACAGCTGAACCTCATGCTAGCAAAATGTTGGTAGAGAGAAAATAGTCCTTTGGATAATGGATATTAAAGACCAGAGCATGTAAATTTTTGGAGTTAGTAAAAAGCCTTTTTTCATACAGCTGACTAATGTAGATAAATAATTAGATAATTTAGAGTCATGTGCTGCTATATTTCAGCAAATTATTTGTCTTTTCCTAGAATCCTGCTTTATTTCCTTTAAATTTTTTAAAAATATTTTTAAAACATTTTTAATGTTGGGCTTATCTAGAGTCAAAATATGGAACTCAATACTTCCTATTTTATCTCTATTCATTTTATTTTGCATATGTAATTTATATTCATTGACATCCACTTATTGGCAGGGCCAGCTAGCCTACAACAAAGGATCATGCTCCCCTTTTATATGGTAGATTTATTGCTGCGAAGTGGCTTCCAGGCCACATACTGCAGTCCTCAGCAGCTCTTTCCACTAGGCCTTACGTGGGAGGTCATGTGACTAGTTCTTGCATGTTGAACCAGAGTAGATGGAATGCTTGTCACTTCAGAGTCCAGATCATTAAGAAATGGGTGTGGTTTAAAGAACTTGTCTCCTGCGGACCTCATCTGGACGTGATATAACCTTTTTGCCACATAGGTACCATTGACATCCCAGAACATGATATACCCTAGCAATTGCACATAGTTTATTCCCAAATATAGGCACTTTGTTTACTCTTATTGATAAAATTATAGCATATAAGGAATGAGGACCACTGATGGGAGCTTTCAGATGATTAGAAAAAATTTCTTCAGACTATGGGGTCTCATTAAAGTTAGAGGCATTTTACCTACATTATAAAGAAGATTTTTGCCCATTTTATATTCAAATAGCATATAAGTTGTATTAATTTGAGTCTTAAGTCCCAGTTGTAGGTTCAAAGCATAATTATTTAAAATGGTTATGATTCAATGACAAATATAAATAACCAACTTCTGTAGGTGCTGGACATTGTTGATCACTTTCCTAGATCCCCTTCTTGTTTTAGCCTTGGGATCCACTGATATCTATATAAGGTTTGTAACTAGAATGAAGTAATTTTGCATAGAAAGCTCTTTAGAGATAATTTAATTCCATCCTGCGTCCTAAGTATAAGGCAATGATTGTTATGATTAAGAAAATGATGATAATGAGAATGAGGTTGAGAGTCACAGAAATAACAATGCCTAAATATTTATTGCTAAAAGAGATTATTGGGAAATTTGTAGGCACTTCACATGTTACTTCTAATTTGTTAGGTACTACTGTTATCCTCATTTTATAGATAAAGGCATTAAAACTCAGATTGTTTATAGGAATTGAAAAAGGCTACACAACTATTCAGTAATAAAGTTAAGAATTGAATTCAGGTCTATTGGATGTCAAACCCTCCATTATTTGCTGCCATAGTTCGTTGCATATTAACTGACTTGCCCAGAGTCACACAGCTCTCTTTTCATTAATATATTTAAGGCAAAAATCTATGTCTTCCACGTACAGATATTATTATTGAGACGTGTGGTTATAAGAAGTGATGTCACTCTAGATGTTGTCCACTCTTAGTTAGACCATTCACAATTTCTGGTAATCATTCTCTGTTTCCTGAGTCTGATTTCGTCTCTATTTCTATAAACTGCTATTGTAAAAGTAACTACTCTTGTTAAGCTTCATATTTTACTTTTTTTTTTTTTATGTTCTCATTGGGTTAACTGATTGTCTTGTTCACAGAGATAATAGCAGCCATCAGATTTTGTCCCCTGGGGCCTCCTCTTTGACATTCAGTTTACTAACTTATAGAGTTATTAATTTAATTAATAGTTGTGAAACACACTCAGAACAGTGTTGTTTATTATTACTGCTTTTATTACTATTATTATTATTGACAGCCTTCATCAGTCTTTCCTATACAACCCAAATCCCTCAACTTGTGTTCTAGACTTTAGACCTATTATTTCCTATCTCTATAATCCTTGTTCCAGTAATTATCCTTCCACATAATATCTTAAATATTTCTATATCTAACTTAGTTATTTGAGCATATAAACAGATTCAAGTTCGGGACGCCTGGGTGGCTCAGTCGGTTAATCATCTGCCTTCAGGTCAGGTCATGATCCCAGGATTCTGGGATCAAGTCCTGTGTCAGGCTCCTTGCTCAGAAGGGATCCTGCTTCTCCCTTTGCCTGATGCT